>NW_027256884.1:130760201-132225501 GCF_029215685.1 Pituophis catenifer annectens
GAGTGCCGGGCAGGGGGGAACGGATAAAAATTTAGCCCGGGGTTTATAAATGGACAGAGCGAAATCAACTCCTGTTGCTGGGATTATCTAAATCTGGGAAGTCAAAAGAGATCTATTTTCTGCCTGGGCGGGTGGTGCATTTTCTTCTTAGTAGCAAAGTTAATAATAATAATAATAAAATAGAATATCGGTTTAAAAACCCAAAGGAAAATCAGAGTAGAATGGCTGTATCCATGCAAGTCAATTAAAGGCCCCGTGGGCGCATTCATACACGTTAAACTCTATTAAGGTGAAGGTGATGGCTTCAGGTTTATTGGGACGTTTGACCGACAGGCCAGCCCCGCCCACCTGCAGGATGCACATTAAAAATCTTGAGGAATTTTTTTATTTGGCATTTTGATTGACGCACGGAAGATCATGACGGACAAACCCAGCTGGAACTCAGGAGGAATTTCTTGACAGCGAGAACAATCAATCAATCAGTTTGTTTTCAGAAGTTAGCTCCATCGCCGGAGGTTTCAAAGAAGAGATTGGACAAACGTCTGTCTGAAATGCTCTGGGCCAGGGTCTCCTGCTTAAGCAGAGGGTTAGTCTAGAAGACCTCCAAGGTCCCTTCCCATGTTATTCTGTCACTCTACTCTGTTGCTCTCACGAAGAGAACGTGGGGGGAGAGAAAGGGGGGAGTCTATTCTCCAAAGCCCCTGAAGGCAGGACAAGAAGCAACAGATGGAAACTCATCAAGGAGAGAAGCACCCTGGAATTAAGGAGAAACTTCCTGACAGTGAGTACAATTAACCTGTGGAACAGCTTGCCACCAGAAGTTGTGGGTGCTCCATCACTGGAGGTTTTTAAGAAGAGACTGGACAGCCATTTCTCTGAAATGGTATAGTTTCCTCCAAGGTCCCTTCCAACTCTGGTATTTTTATTTTTATTTTTTATTTTTTTAAATTTGATTTATATGCCGCCCTTCTCCGGAGACTCAGGGCGGCTTACAATGCGTTATGTGTTAACCTTCATACTTTTGTATATTTTATACAAAGTCAGCTTATTGCCCCCACAAACTGGGTCCTCATTTAACCTACCTTACAAAGGATGGAAGGCTGAGTCAACCTTGAGCCTTGGAGAGATTCGAACCAGCAGAAATTGCAGGCAGCTGTGTTAATAACAGGGTGCATTAAACCCCTGTACTATCAAGGCTCCTTGTATTGTATGATTGTATGATTATTACCCTGTTTCCCCGAAAACAAGACCTATTGTCAAGTTTCCGAAAGATGCCCTAATTAATTCATGAGCCATGATCCAAACTTCAAAGGAAATACAGTCATTTATTAGGAGCAACATTCCGGCAATACTCGGATGCAGTTAGGACTGATCCTACGTAGATTTACGTTCCCCTATGACCCTGTCTCTCCCCTCCTCTCTGGCCATGTCATAAATCACATTCTCCAATTAACCACTTTGGCTGGCTGTGAAACCTAACACCCTCCTTCTGATTGCGGTCAGGAAGAATGTATGGAATGCACTTCAGTTCTCCCTCCCTCCTGCTCATGGCAACTTGAAAGCTTTGCAAGTTGACACCTATCCTGAAAATAAGCCCTAGCATGTTTTATGCCTGCGCCTAAAATAAGCCCTCCCTCACCCCCAAAATAAGCCCTACTTAAGAGCCTATGCAGCCGCCCAGCCGCCCATTCCATCTGTTGCTCGCAGTGCTGTGGCCATGAGGCAAGGCGGGATGGTGGTGGAGCTGCCCCATGCCACATGCGCCCTGCACCGGTTTACCTCAGGGCCCCTGCAGTCAGACCATCCATGTCCTGACACCTGCCTTCCGGTGGCAGCAGTGACAACCATTTACAGCAGGAGCCCACGTGGCTGCCGGCCCACTTCTTCTGCTTGCTTGCGGCCGCAACGACTAAGTGGTGGGTTGGTGCGGTGGCTGCGAAGCGAGGCAGGTGTCAGGGCATGAATGGCCTGGCTACGGGGACCCCTGAGGTAAGTTGGTCCAGGGTGCGTGGGGTAGCTCCACCGCCATTCCGCCTCACCTCAGGGCCGCGGCACCAGCGCGTCGCTCGGCCTCCTGCTCTGTTGTGGCTGCGAGCGAGTAGAAGTGGGCCGGCGGCCACGAAGGGTCCTGCTGGACAGGGCTGCCGGAGCCACCGCTGCCACGAGACGAAGCAAGTGTTGGCGCATGCATGGCCTGGCTGTGGGGGCCCTGAGGTAAGCCAGTGCAGGGGTACATGGTGCAGCTCCACCCCCTCTTGGTGGCAGTAGTGGCACGCTGCACAGCCTCCTGCGCCACCGTGAGCAAGCAGAAGACGTGGGCCTCCTGTACGTGGGAAGTGGGGGAGACACCCCCTGAAAATAAGTCCTAGTGCTTATTTTGGGACCCAAAAGAAAATAAGTTTTGGGGAAATACGGTAGATAATCACATCTAGTTTTTGAAGTCAGGCTGAGCCTCGTTGGCTTGGCAGTTGTCATCTTTTTTTTTTTTTAATTTGATTTATATGCCGCCCTTCTCCGGAGACTCAGGGCGGCTTACAATGCGTTAAGCAATAGCCTTCATCCTTTTGTATTTTTATACAAAGTCAATTTATTGCCCCCACAAACTGGGTCCTCATTTCACCTACCTTAGAAAGGATGGAAGGCTGAGTCAACCTTGAGCCTTGGAGAGATTCGAACCAGCAGAAATTGCAGGCAGCTGGTCTTAATAACAGGGTGCTTTAGACCACTGTACGACCAAGGCTCCTCTTCCTAACCGAATAAACAATGCAGTAAATGTCTGTGGAGATTCTCCATCATTATCCAGGTCACCGTTGTCCCAAAGATGCTTGGACTATGCAAAGAGGCAACTTGGACTTTCTGGTTTTTCTTTGAAGACGTTTCACTTCTCATCCGAGAAGGTTCTTCAGCTTCATCCGAGAAGGTTCTTCAGCTCTGACTTGGAAGGATTTCTACTCCTTGCAGACATCTGGTCATTTGCATCCTTTTTGAAGGTCCTTGAGGCCACTTGGAGGTTTTTCTGTGGGGAGGTGCAAGTGGGTGTGGAGCCTTCTTGTCTGCAGGATGTTTTCTGCCCTCTGTCCCTTCACTGTCGGCTCCAAGCCCATTTGCACCACTCAGATGACCCCGAGGACACAGGTAGACCTCCAAGTGGCCTCAATGATCCTCTTAAAAAGATGCAAATGACCAGCTGTCCGCAAGGAGTATCAATCCTTCCATTCTCCACCATCCAAGTCAGAACCAAAGAAGCTTCTTGGATGAGAAGTGAAACGTCTTTAAGGAAAAATAATTTTTCTATGTTCATTTTTCGCATTTTTTTTGCTGTAAGCCGCCCAGCATCCTTGGGAGTTGGGCGGCATAGAAATGCGATAAATTAAATTAAATTAAAACCAGAAAGTCCAGTTGCCTCTTGGAAAAAAAATCACCTTTGGGACAATGCAGTGGATGCCACATCAGTTACTGTATATTAAAAGGGAATCGGAAGAGTGATCCACCAAGGATTTTTTTTAAAAAAATGTGCAAGGTGCTTTATCCATCCTGGCTGCATTGGGAGTTCTGGGCTGGAACGCCAGACCTTAATTGCTGGTCATCCTTTGATTGTACAGATTGATAATGATTAGTTTAAATGGCTGCATAAAGACGGTAGTGAGCCTAGACAGTGGGTAGGAGAGAGCGTGGGGAAAAAAGCCAGGCACGCCTGTTGGGGGGCATCCAAACTCCCCTTTTTTTTCTTTTAAAGGCTTTTGATCAACCATAAAGGCTCCCCTTTTGCCATCGCTGAAGGCCAAGGGTGGGAGGGAGCTTTTCTGGAGACATTTGGCCAGGCCGAGGGAGATGTGGGGGGCCTTCCCCCAAAGCCTGTATTTGGGGGGGAGGGCAGAAGACAGAGATTTCTATCCTTTCCTCTCTCTTTCTCTGTCTTTCTTTCTGTCTCTCTTTCTTTCTCTGTTTCTCAGTCTACATTTTCTTCTCTCTCGCTTTCTGTCTTTCTCTTTCTTCCTCTTTCCCTTTCTTTCTCTCTTTTCTTTCTTTCTCTCTTTCTCTCTGTCTCCCTCTTTCTCTCTCGCTGACTCTTTCTCTTTCTCTTCTTTCTCTTTCTCTTTCTCTCTTTCTCCCATTTTGTCTCTCACTCCCTTTCTTTTTCTTTCTCTCAGTCTTTTTTCTTTTTCCCTTTTCTCTCTCTCTCTTCTCTTTCTTTCTCTTTTACTCTTTTCTTTCTTTCTCTTTTTCTGTCTTCTTACTCCCTCTCTCTCCCTTTTTCTCTTTCCCCTTTTTCTCTCTGTTCTTTTTCTCTCTCTTTCACCCTATTATCTTTCTTTCTTTCTTCTTTCTCTCTCTTGCTCTTTTTTCTCTTCCTTTCTCTTCCTTTCTTTCTTTCTCTCTTCCTTTCTTTCTACCACTGATTCTCAGTCTCTCTCTCTCTTTCTTTTTCTTTCTCTCTCTCTCCCTCCCTCCCTCCCTTTCTCTGTCTCTCAAACACACAGGGGATAAATTAAGAGTCCCAATTATATATAACTATGCCATTTTCACGGGAGGTTACAGATTTATGCAGACTTGTTTCAGAGCCCTCCGAAAATAGAGCAAGCTTTGCAGAGGGCAGAGATAATGGTGTAAGGCCGTTTGCTTGTTTTTTTTCTGGAAGTGCTAAATCACTGGCACAGAAGTGGGCTGGGGGCTGTGAAAAGGAGGGGGGCTTCTCTGCCCCACGGCCTTCTCTGCCTTCCTTGAACCACCTACCTGTTGGACTTCTACCTGTTTCCCGCCCTATATCCATTGCTGCCTCCCTCTTCCTCCCTCTTCTGCCTCCTTCCAATCACCCCACCCCTCCTGCCAGACCCCCCCCCCCCACTCCACGAAAACCAGTGGCTGGACCAGATGGGCAGCAAAATGAAATCTCCCCCTCCCCCAGTGAATTTCTGGAGGGAGACAGAAAATCCAGATTCTGCCAGGCACGGCGGATGCCTGAAATAACTATTTCGAGATACTTGGAGTATCTCAGACCTTCTCTAACCCTCTTCTCTCCCAAGGGAGATTTCCCCCAAAGTGGCAGGTATGATGGTGGGCATTGCTCACAGGGCAAGGCAGGTGATCTTCCTCCCTGGTGGTTGCTCACCAAGGGTGACTCAACCTGGGCACGGCTAAAATTAGAGCCCTTGGTAGAGGACACGGCTGGGGTGGGGGGACGGGGGTAAGAGGTGTTTAAACTGTGCGTTTCATCCGATGGTCTCTGGCAAGAAGAGAGGAAGTGGGGAGGGAGGTGGGACAGACTTTCTAGGGAATTAGGACGGTGATCCCCGTCTGATGCCGCTGAAGCGCTTTTCTATGCCAGCACGGTGTTTCTCAGCCATGGACGGGTGGACTTCAACTCCCAGAATTCCCCAGCCAGCTAGGAGGAAGAGGGAAGGAAGGATGGAGGGAGAGACAAAGAAGGAAGAAGAGAAGAAAGAGAGGGAAGGAGGGAGGGAGGAAAGGAAGAAAAGGAAGGAAGGAAGGAAGGAAGGAAGGAAGGAAGGAAGGAAGGAAGGAAGAAAGAAAGAAAGAAAGAAAGAAAGAAAGAAAGAAAGAAAGAAAGAAAGAAAGAAGAAAGAAAGAAGAATAAGAGGAAGGGCGAAGGATAGAAAGAAGAAAGGGAGGGAGAGAGAAAAGAGAGAGCATTGCAGGCAGGCAGGCAGATGAGAAGGAAGGCGGGAGGGAGGGAGGGAAAGGAAGGGGGGATGGAAAGGAAGGAAAGAAAGAGAAGGGAACGAAGCAGGAAGGATAGAAAGAAAAAAGAGTGAGAGGGAGTGATAGAAAGAAGGAAGGGAGAGAGGGAGAAAAGAGAGAACTTGGCAGGCAGGCAGGCAGGCAGGCAGGCAGGCAGGCAGGAAGGACAGAGCTTTGCTGGCTAGGGAATTCTGGGAGTTGAAGTCCACCCCCCTTCAAGTGGCCAAGGTCGAGAAGCTCTGGACCAACCCATCCCCTTCTCTTGGGGTCCTTCAAGGGTGCTTTATATATATATATATATATTTGCCACGAGTGTTAAGGCAATCACTGTGGTCGATAAGTGAGTCGTACAGTCATTAAGCAGACCCAGCTTCCCCCATGGACTTTGCTCATTGGAAGCCAGCCAGGAAGGCCCCCAAATGATGATCACCTGACCTGAAGATGCTGCAACCGGTGTAAATGCGAGGACTGGTTGTAAGCCATTTGTTCTTCCTAGTGCTGCTGTAACGGTCGCTAAACGAACGGTTGTAAATCGAGGATTCCCTGTAGCGTGCTACATGTGGTTAGTGTTAATGGTTAGAGGTGCAAATTCAGGCCACAGAATTCATTTGGGAATCAGCGGATTGTACAAACTCACAAACGGGGTTAATTTTTTCAAAGGGAGTCAATGCTATTGTTCTGCTGTTCTGTTCTTCTTGTTCTGCTGTTCTGTTTTCCTGCTGTTGTGTTGTTTTGCTGTTCTGCTCTGTTCTTGTTCTTCTGCTGTTCTGTTCTTGTTGTTCTGCTATTCTGCTCTTACTGTGCTGTTCTGTTGTTCTGCTGTTCTGTTCTTCTGCTATTCTCTTCTTTTGCTATTCTGTTCTGCTGTTCTGTTCTTGTTGTTCTGCTGTGCTGTTCTCCTGCTGTTGTGCTGTTTTGCTGTTCTGTTCTTGTTCTTCTGCTGTCTGTTCTTGTTGTTCTGCTATTCTGCTCTTACTGTGATGTTCTGTTGTTCTGCTGTTCTGTTCTTCTGCTATTCTCTTCTTTTGCTATTCTGTTCTGCTGTTCTGTTCTTGTTGTTCTGCTGTTCTGTTCTGTTCTTGTTGTCCTGCTATTCTGCTCTTACTCTGCTGTTCTGTTGTTCTGCCCTTCCGCTATCCTGCTACCCTGCTATTATTCAGCTCTTCTGTTATTCTGTTCTGACCCACTAAACTGACCTACACTAGTTGTTTTCCCCCCCACCCCCTCCCCAAAGGAAACACTGGGGAGCCCTGTCCAAAGCGCCGGGAGGGGCCCATGGCACAGTGGGGAAAGGGTGGCCAGGAAGACCGAGCTACGGGTCCTGCTTGGAACCCCCAATTCGCCATCTCGTCAGGATGGCTCCTACCCCATCTGCAGACAAGCGTGCGCCCTCCCAGGAGCAGCCGCTGCACTTCAAGGCGGCCGTAATGATGGGGCTGCTGCGATGCCCCCGCCTTCCCCACCACGGTTAATGATGGGCCCTGGCAGGTAAAGGGCGACGTTCCAGCTGCTTTAATGAGCCCCTTTCGGCTGCAGACAGAGGGGCAATTACAGCAAAGTGGAGCAGACGTTTGTCAGTGGCCCGCTGTGCAAAATGCAAGCCCCCCCCGCCCCTCCCCCCCACACACAGGGGCTGGAAGCGGCGCCAGTGAAAGAGGGGAAGTCGGATGCATGCACATTTTGGAGGAAAACAGAAGGAGGAGAGGGGCTCGTCCCCCACCTAGGGCCCTGTGGTTGCAGAATAAAATGAGGTCCTGGCTACTCAAAGACAAGGATTTGGGTATGAGGTCTCCTCTTGGGCAGGGGATGGACTGGAGGACCTCCCGGGTCCCTTCTAACTCTATGATTCTATGACTCTGACCAGACCCTCACAAGCAAAACGCAGCATGGAAATCCCAGCCAAATCATCATAAAAAGAACTGTCTACATCAACTGTAGTTGCTGCAGTACAGTGGACTAAAGCACTGTTATTATCATTCAGCTGCCTGCAATTACTGCAAGTTCAAATCTCGCCAGGCTCAAGGTTGACTCAGCCTTCCATCCTTTCTAAGGTAGGTTAAATGAGGACCCAGATTGTAGAGGCAATAAGCTGACTTTGTATAAATATACAAAAGAATGAAGGCTATTGCTTAATGCATTGTAAGCCGCCCTGAGTCTCCGGAGAAGGGCGGCATATAAATCAAATTAAAAAAAAAACCTGAGCATATAAAAGACAGTTGCAGGAATTGGGTAGATCCAGTTTAATGAAAGGAAGGAAGGACTGGGGGGGTGACAGGATAGCAGCCTTCCAGTATTTGAGGGGCTGCCCCAAAGAAGAGTTGGGGCTCCACCTCCTCTCCAAAGCACCTGAAGGCAGGACAAGAAGCAATGGGTGGAAACTAAGCAAGGAGAGAAGCAACCTGGAACTAAGGAGAAATTTCCTAACAGTGAGAACAATTAATCAGTGGAACGACTTGCCACCAGAAGTTGTAAATGCTCCGTCCTTGGTGGTTTTCAAGAAGAGACTGCACAACCATTTGTCTGAGTTGGTAAAGGGCCGTGATGGTGAACCTATCGCACGCATGCCACAGGTGGCACATGGAGCCATATCTGTGGGCACGTGAGCATTGCCCTAGCTCGGCTCCAGCATGCACGCGGGCACCAGCCAGCTGATTTTCGGGCCTTCTGGGCCCGCCGGAAGTTGGGAAACGGGCTGTTTCCAGCCTTCAGAGGGCCTCCAGGGGGGTGGGGAAGGCTGTTTTTGCCCTCCCCAGACTCCAGAGGCTTTCTTGGAGCCTGGGGAGGGTGAAAAATGGGCTTTCCAGTCCCACCGGAAGTTGGGAAACGGTCCGTTTCCAGCCTCTGGAGGGCTTCCGGGGGTTGAGGAAGGTCATCTTTGCCCTCCCCAGGCTCCAAGAAAGCCTCTGGAGCCTGGGGAGGGCGAAAAAACGGGCCTACCAGGCCCACAATGCCATTGCGTGTCAAAAGCAGGGGTCGCATGGGGGGGTCGCGCGCACATGCGTGGAGGTGGCGCACATTGAGTTATGGGTGTGGGCACGTGCGCGCACGACCCCTCCGCACTCCCCCCCGCTTTTGGCACGCGATGGCAAAAGGGTTAGCCATCACTGGTCTAGGGTTTCCTGCCTGAGCAGGGGTTGGACTAGAAGACCTCCAAGGTCCCTTCCATCTTTGTTATCCTGGTCTTCTGAACCAAACCCTGTGGCTGTGAAAGGACTGTGGGGTGCTCTCTTTCCCTCTGGCCAGGGAGCGTCCCTTTCACATCGTCCTCCAGCTCCCCAAAGTTTCCTGGAAGATTGAACTTCAAAGACGCCGTTCAAGGAGAGCAATGCTAGCTAGGATGGTCCCCCCATGGGATGAAACCGGGTTCCTCGTAAAGCCTCTTGCGAGGGGAGCCTCTAAACTGCATTTCAAGAGGGAAGTGGTGGCCTTCTCAAACCAGGAGCTGATGATTCTCATACCGGATTCCTGACTTGGGCCGGGGGTTAGACTACGAGATGACCAAAACGAGCTACCATCCTCAGTGTAGTATGGATGATGTTACCTAGTTGGGCCAGGAAACGTCTGCAAGAAAACAGCCAAGCTCAGAGACCACCACGGACCCCACAGTTGTTCCTCTTCCTCCCCTCCTTCTTCCTCCCTCCTTTCTTCTTCCTTTCCTCCTCCTCCTCCTCCTTTCTCTCTAGCACTGATGATGTTCCCTAGTTGGGCCATGAAACATCTGCAAGACAACAGCCAAGTGCAGAGACCACCAAGGACCCCACAGTCAGTGCTGGGATTCAAATAATTTAACAACCGGTTCTCTGCCCCAATGACTGGCTGGGTGGGCGTGGCCATGGTGGGCGTGGCCAGGAGTGTGTGACAGGCAGCAGTCGGCCTCCTGCACCCCCATGGGAGCAAAAACGGGCTGCTGGGGGGGGCATGCCACAACCCCCCCCCATGCCCCGTTTTGGGCCTAGGAGGCCTCCCTGCACTTACCTGGGGCGTGTGGGGACTCCGGGAAGGGGCGGGGCCAGCCAGCAATTTAGCTACCGATTCGCCCGAACCAGCTGAATCCCGTCACTGCCCACAGTTCTCCTCCTCCTTCCTCTCCACCAACCCCATCTCCTTTTAACCCTGATGATGTTCCCTAGTTGGGTCACGAAACGTCTGCAAAAAAAACCCCCCACCAAACTCAGGGATCACCAAGGACCCCACGAGCACTGAATTCCCCTGCATTTTTTTTTCCCCCCGTTCCCTTAGAACATTATTTTTATTCTCCCTTTCCTCCTCTTCCACTTCCTTTTGGGGTGGGTTAATAGCTAATCAAAGATAGCAGAACCTCCAGCCTCTGAACAGATGTTGGGCTAATTAAAATCCCTGCTCATCCAACTTCATTACTTTCTCTCTCTCTCTCTCTCTTTTTTAAAGGTCTGTAATTTACTCTTGAAACGCATCCTCCACTTCTTCTCTTAGTAGACTCTGACAACAGTGCTTTCATTTGCTTCCTGGCTGCTTATTTTAGCCCAGATGTTTTCTTCAGCCTCACCAAGTTCATTCAGCTGGATTTTTGAACAGGAATTGAGTTTTTTCTCTCTCTCTCAATTCTAGGGTTTTTTTTTTGTTTTTTTTTAATGAGTCCCTTTAATCACGATGCGCATCAAGATTTGGATAGAGCAGTGTTTCTCAACCTTGGAAGCTTGAAGATGGGTGGACTTCAACTCCCAGATTCTGGGAGTTGAAGTCCACCCATCTTCAAGCTTCCAAGGTTGAGAAACACTGGGATAGAGCATTTGAGATGTATTTCCATATCTATGCAGAGGGTGGGAGGGGGAAGGTTTTTTTGGTGATGTTTCTTGGGAATCCTGGTGCGATTTAAAAAAAATAAACTTTCTAGTGAAGCCTCACTTTGGAATTTCCTGGTGATCTTACGCCTCCTCAAAGCTAGCCAGGGGGTGTCCAGCTTTTTTTCAATTTCTGTATCCAGCTAGTGCTGTGACCTAGGCTTCCTGAGTCGTTAAAACCCACGAGTAGTCCCCAAAACCTCTTTTATTGCAACAGCTGTGAATTACTTTCATTCACAGCTGAGTCCCAATTAGTTGCAAAAAGTCCTTCAGGATAATCACCAACCTTTATCTCCCTTGACACGCTGCCTACTTGGCAAAGCCACACCCAGTCCAGAATCAAATAGAGATGCCGACTGGGAACAGAATTAACAACGTTGCTTTCCTGCAAAGGGCCCACGTGACTTTGCTCCTCTTTTAAGCCTTATGGGAGGGGCCAATCATCTCCAGGCCTTACTCCTGAGTCGTCCCTTTCGTTTTAACTGTTCTTGCTTTCTGGCAGCTCTGCGCATGCGTGCACTCTGCCTCTCTGATGTCCGACTCTGGAGGCTCTGGAGTCCGCGCATAACACCTAGATGGCCCTGGCCCCATCTCTGCCTCCGACGCAGAGCCCTCGTCCGGGCCTTCCCCAGACTCCAGGACTGGCCCATGGTCCTCCCCAGCCTCCTCACTGTCTGACTCTGCTGCCAGCTCCGCAGACTAGATTTTGGCCAGATGTTGTCATCTGCTGAGGTACTCAGAGCGTTTGTGTATTTGAAGTTGTTTTGTGATATCCCTGAAGTTCCTGGAAGATTGCATCCTTTGGCAGCTGGTGGGTCTAGTTGTATACCTGTCTACTGCACGAGTCAAAAAGAGGGCTGGGAAAATATCTACAGACCCCTCGCATCCTGGACATAAACTGTTCCTACTCCTACCCTCAAAACGAGGCTATAGAGCACTGCACACCAGAACAACTAGACACAAGGACAGTTTTTTTCCAAAATGCCATCACTCCGCTAAACAAATAATTCCCTCAACACTGTCAAACTATTCACTAAGTCTGCACTACTATTAATCTTCTCATCGTTCCCACCACCCATCTCCTCTCACTTATGATGTATGACTGTAACTTTGTTGCTGACATCCTTAAGATTTATATTGACAGTTTCCCTATGACTATCATTAAGTGTTGTACCTTATGATTCTTGACGATTGTATTTTTTCTTTTATGTACACTGAGAGCGTATGCACCAAAGACAAATTCCTTGTGTATCCAATCACACTTGGCCAATAAAGAATTCTATTCTATTCTATTCTATTCTATTCTATTCTATTCTATTCTATTCTATTCTATTCTATTCTATTCTATTCTATTCTATTCTATTCTATTCTATTCTGCAGATATTTGTTGTGGTACTTTATACTCAGAGTTGTCAATCAGCACCTGAGGTTTTTTGTTTTGTTTTGTTTTTTGCAGTTTTAGGAGGACATCACTGCATTGCTTAGTGTTCAGGATCTCCCAACTTCTCTCCATAATATTCCAGGAGGAGGAGGATTGTGGGGTCCTTGGAGCTCTCTGAGCCTGGTGGTTTTCTTGCAGACATCTCATGACCCAACTAGAGAACATCATCAGTGCTGGAAGGTAGTGTGGTTGCAGAGAGGAGGAGGAGGAGGAGGAGGAGGAGGAGGAGGACTGTGGGGTCCTTGGTGCTCTCTGAGCCTGGTGGTTTTCCTGCAGACCTTTCATGACCCAACTAGGTAACATCATCAGTGTTAGAATGGAGTGAGGTTTGCTCTCTGTTTATATACAAGTGGCACGTCCTACCAGTATGGATGGGAGTGGTTTGGTGGTTCTTTGATTAGGCTGGTTTTTACTACTTGGTTCTTGATCTAATGTTACTCTTGGTGTTAATCTCTGCTTATCCGGGTGTTGATTGTTGATGAAAGGATGTTTTGGGTTTTTTTTTTCTTTTTCTTCAGCTATTTGCTTCTCTCTTTTGAATGGCGTGTAAATGTTGTTTATCTCTCTGTGCCCGTTGATGGCCGGTGTCTCTCAGGGCCAGGCTTCCGGGAATATCTCTAGCATTTTTGGCCTTGAAACACGGACTATTAGAGTATATGGACTTTTAGAACAAGGGTCTTACTGAAGGAAGAGCCCCCCAGAGAGGGGGGGTGCAGCTTCCAGTCACCGTGTCTTGCAGACTATCTTATGCCAGGAAAGCAGTGTAATATTCCGGTTGCCTAGATACCAGCTGTGCAGAAAGTAATCAATAGTGGGCTGATGGAAGACCTTCATCTATCACTCCACTGGCTTTGCATGCCAAAAAAGTAATTTTGAAAAAGGGTGAGAAGTTAAGACGGAGAACGCCAGACCATCACGCCTGGTGCTCAGAAGATTTTATCCAAGGCAATAGAGGCCCTGGTACCCAACAACGGAAATAGGAGTGTGTTTGTGTGGGGGGGGGTTCCCCAAGACCTAACCCTAGAATAATCCAAATAGGGAACATATCCTGCTTGTTACCGGTGGCCATCAGCCCCTCTCTTCTTCACACAATACAGGTGGTCCTTGACTTAGGACCACAACTGAGCCCAAAATTTCCACTGCTAAATGAGACAGTTGTCAGGAATAACAGAATAGGAGAATTGCAGAATAACAAAGAGAATAACAAGAGTTGGGAGGGACCTTGGAGGTCTTCTAGTCCAGCCCCCTGAGCCCAAAATTTCTGTTGTTAAGCAGGACAGTTGTTAAGTGAGTTTCGCCCCGTTTTACGGCCTTCCTTGCCACGGTTGTTAAGTGGGCCACTGCAGTTGTTAAGTTAGGAACACAGTTATTAAGCGAACCTGGTTTCCTTGTTTACTTTGCTTGTCAGAAGGTTGCAAAAGGGGATCACTTGACCCTGGGATATTGCGACAGTCATAAATATGAGTCAGTTGCCAAGCGTCTGAATTATTATTATTATTATTATTATTATTATTATTATTATTATTATTATTATTATTTACATGTATTGGTGCTTAATGAACATCGTGTTGTCTGGGTATTTAGTTTGCTGGTAAAACGGAAAAAAACTTGGGGGAAAAATACACAAATGGCTGGAAAAGATGACAGCAAAGCATGTAGATTTTAAACCTGAATTATTTTTATCAGGCATGATACCTGGTAAGCTGGATAAGGAAAGTGTGTATTTCATATTACACGTTTTGACAGCAGCAGCGAGGATTGTATTTGCGCCATCCTGGAAAAAACACCACGAGATAAAGAAATAATTTAAAAAATATCAGAGTCTGCAGAAACGGACAGATTTGACATTAAGAATTAAACAGAAAGAAGATACGGGGTATTATCAAACGTGGAATCCATTTTAACAATGGTTGGGGGAAAAGGGATGGAGATGAAGAATGATACCGATACTGCAGCAGTTGTAAGTGTGAAAAATGGGCCTAAGTCGCCTTTTTCACTGCCGTAGTAACTTCGAACGGTCACTAAATGAATCAGTGGTGGCTTGCTACCGGTTCGCCCCGGATTGGGCGAACTGGTAGCGGCAGGAGGCTCCACCCACCTGCACGGAAGCTTCTGCCCATGCGCAGAAACGTTGTGCCCACGAGCGAAGTGCTAGCGATGGGTTTTGAAACCCACCCCTGAAATGAATGCTATAAATTGAGGACTATCTGTGCAGGGTTAATCCCTTGATTTAGAAATCAGCTAACCAGAAAAAAAGGACCAAAACTTAAGACTTTCCACTCTTTTTATGAATTATGGCCAGGTATAGATCCAGTTAGGTCTCCCTGAAGAAAACTAATTTATAGAGCAGTGATTTCTCAACCTTGGCAGCTTTAAAAGGTAAAGGTGAAGGTTCCCCTCGCACATACGAGCTAGTCGTTCCCGACTCTAGGGGGCGGTGCTCCTCTCTGTTTCAAAGCCGAAGAGCCAGCGCTGTCCGAAGACGTCTCCGGGGTCATGTGGCCGGCATGACTCAACGCCAAAGGCCCACGGAACGCTGTTCCCTTCCCACCAAAGGGGGTCCCTGTTTTTCTACTTGCATTTTTTACCTGCTTTTGAACTGCTAGGTTGGCAGAAGCTGGGACAAGTAACGGGAGCTCACCCCCGTTACGCGGCACCAGGGATTCGAACCGCTGAACTGCCGACCTTTCTGATCGACAAGCTCAGCGTCTTAGCCACTGGGCCACCGCGTCCCTTTTGGCAACTTTAAGATGGGTCAACTGCCAAGATTCCCCAGCCCAGCAAGGCCACAAATCTTAAAGCAATATGGTTGGGGAACTCTGGGAGTTGTAGTCCACCTGTCCCAGGTTGAGAAACACTATACCAGGATTCTCCCAACTTGGAAACTTTCAGACTTGTGGACAACTATGGATGCCTGGGGGATTCTGGGAGTTGAAGTCCTCAAGTCTTAAAGTTTGGAGATCCCTGGTAACTGGGGGATTCTGGGAGTTGAAGTCCACAAGTCTTAAAGTTTGGAGATCCCTGGTAACTGGGGGATTTTAGGAGTTGAAGTCCACAAGTCTTAAAGTTTGGAGATCCCTGGTAACTGGGGGATTCTGGGAGTTGAAGTCCACAAGTCTTAAAGTTTGGAGATCCCTGGTAACTGGGGGATTTTAGGAGTTGAAGTCCACAAGTCTTAAAGTTTGGAGATCCCTGGTAACTGGGGGATTCTGGGAGTTGAAGTCCACAAGTCTTAAAGTTTGGAGATCCCTGGTAACTGGGGGATTCTGGGAGTTGAAGTCCACAAGTCTTAAAGTTGCCAGGTTTGGAAACTGCTGGAATAGACCACCAGTTTTCTTCTGCGCACTGCTTTGCCTTCGGTGGCACACTGCGACATGCGCCCTTCCTGCGTGCAATTTCCTTCAAGGGTTTCAAAGGAAATGGTAATGGCTGGCCACCCCCAAGGGGACGGTGGGGGGCTGATGAACCTCTGCCATGAATCCGTGGGGCGGGAGAGCGAGCGGGATGGAAAGACGTCTGTGGCACAGCGGTGGGGGTCCCCAAGTCTGCTAACGAGGCAATCAGGAAGCCATCAGGAGCTGGAAGGACGGGAGGAGGGGAGGCCACACAGTCCGGGCGACGGGGGTGGTGCTGCGGTACGGGTGGCAGCAGGGCAGGTGCCTTCGAGCAGCCAGCAAACCCGCAGGAGAAAGGGGCACTGGACTTACAAGGAAGCGCTAGTCCTCGACTTACGAGCCCAAAGTTTATGCCGCTTATTAGACATTTGCTAAGTGAGTTTTGATCCATTTTTTCAACCTTTCTTGCCGCACTTCAGAGGTGGAATTCAGCGGGTTTGGAACGATTCGGGCGAACCGGTAGTGACGACCTGCGACATGTTCGGTGCGCGGTGAGCCGGTGGTAAAATTATATGAACCCACCTCTGCCGCACTGGTTAAGTGAATCTTTGCAGGTGTTAAGTCAGTAACATGCAGGGGTGGGCTCTCAATTTTTTTACTACCGGTTCTGTGGGCGTGGCTTATTTTGTGGGCGTGGTTTGATGGTCATGTGACAAACAATTCTTTAGGATTGAGCAGAGGTACTGGTCTAACAGGCTTTTAACTGCTTGCAGAGCTATACCAGTCTACTCATTTGTTTTTGGAGGCCTTTTAACACTGATCAGCTGTAGGGCGGCCGTTTGAAGCCCCGCGACAAGAGTTTAAACAGTTTTTTTTCCTTCTAGCCATCAGCTGGGACTCGGGAGGCAGCGAATAGATTGGGGGTGGGGCCAAATAAAAGGTAAGAATAACACAGGCTGGGAGGGAGGGCCCAGCTCCCGAACAAAGAGAACCGGTTCGGTGACGTCATATTATCACCGCTACCGGTTCGGCCGAACTGGGAGGAACCCACCACTGGTAACATGGATGTGTTACTAACTTTAACTCTTATAAAGCCCAATATATATTGTATATATTAATTGTAAAGCTCCGTCCGGTTCTTTAGAACCGGTAGTAAAGGTAAGTAGAACCCACCCCTCCTCTAAGGCCTCTTTCAGCTCTATTCTAATCACATCTGTCAGAAACAATAGCAAGCGCGTGTACCCGATTGCTACCCAGGCGAGGAATTATTCTTCCTTTTTAGAAAAACTGGAAGAAGAAGAAAAAAAACTGGCCTACGTATCAAATCGTCTTTCTGTTCTCTTCTCTAAGAGCAATTTGTCAGCGATTGCGACAACTCGACAGACGAAGAGAAGTTAAGATAGGCGAGGCAAGGAATGAAATGTTAACCGTTGCACGGAGGCTTTTCTCTTAAACGTATTTATTTAAACGCCTCGCGGTAGCGACGTTGGACAGTGGACAGGGATTCAAACCCAACGCCGGTAACTCATCTCTGCAGAAGTACAAAAATCCCATTACTTTTGTTGGGAAGCCCCTCCCTCCACTCCAGAAGAATGAAATATTTTAGGAAACATTAAAAAGAATGTTATAATTTCCCCCGAGGGAGAAATGGAGAAACGTGTTCTTAGAGGCAGAAAGCAACCCCCTAAGTCTTTCTTGATAGCCCACAGCAGATGCCAGCACTGAAGGAGATAAAAGAGCTTATTGAAAGAGGAAGACAACTATCTAGATGGCTCCATTCATAAGCAAAGCAAACACTGCAGGCCGAAATCCAGTCAAGGAGTTTCATGTTTCGAAACTCCTTGCAGCCAAGTTTTGACAGCTAACGAAAGCAGAGTGGTAGGATTAGAACAAGCTTTGGTAGTACAGTGGTTTAAAGCATCCTGTTATTAACACAGCTGCCTGCAATTACTGCAGGTTCGAATCTCACCAGGCTCAAGGTTGACTCAGCCTTCCATCCTTTCTAAGGTAGGTTAAATGAGGACCCAGTTTGTGGGGGCAATAAGCTGACTTTGTATAAATATACAAAAGGATGAAGGCTATTGCTTAACACATTGTAAGCCGCCCTGAGTCTCCGGAGAAGGGCGGCATATAAATCAAATAAAAAAAAAAAAAAGCAGCCCCTCACCCAAGATCCAACACAGGACGAAAGCCATTAAACCACAATAGGAATTGCTCAACATCTGACTTGGCCCCTTCGAGATTAGCAAAAATGTACCCTAAAATGAGCCCCATATGTTGGAAATGTAAAAAGAAAGAGGGAACATACTTCCATATGTGGTGGTCCTGTCCGGAGGCTCGAAAATATTGGCTAAAAATTAAAGATTGGCTACAGGAAATTACTAACGAACAATTAGACTTAGAACCGGAACTCTTCCTATTGGGGATCTTCAAAATATATATATATGTGAAGGGCACAAAATATCTAGTACTACACATATTAACCGCTGCCAAGATTGCCTACGCTCAATGTTGGAAACAGCCATGCACACCCGCAGAGAAACTGGTCATACAAAAGGTCACGAATTGCGCAGAAATGGACAAATTAACGCTGAGTCTAAAAGATAAAGAGGCATCGATATTTTACAATGTGTGGGAACAGTGGTATAACTGGATAGAACGGAGATAGATGGAAGATAGATAGTTATTAAGTATAAGCAATAGATAAAATAAGAATGTAAATACACACAATTTAATTTTTGTAAATAATGCACGAATTATCGTCACAAGAAAAACACCACAAATAGCTGTTGTTGAGTGAAATAATTTTTTTATGTTTTTAATGTAATAAAAGCTTAATAAAGTGTATGGGGGAAAAAAAAGGAATTGCCCAAACTTCTTCACAACACAGGCCCCTTCTTCGTTGCGCAACCCTGCAAAACAGTCCAAACTTCAAAAGTCACAGAAACCTATAAAGTTTGAGTTTTGAGTTTTATTAAATTTGTATACCACCCTACTCCCGAAGGACTCAGGGCGGTGAACAGGCACAAGATAAAATACAGAAATATAAAAGTTAAAAACAATTTAAAACCAAATTAAATAATATTGGCCCATCCACTCATTCAACCAGTTGTTCAGCTGACCCACAACTACACAACTGTCTTTGTGGTTCTGTTCATTGTTAAACCATCTTTCCAATCAGCCTCCATGTTGTTTCCAGCTTCTTTGTCCCAACTTGGAACTGAACCAGATGGATTTACCTTCCATTACTATTATTATTATTATTATTTTTAAAAAAAGATTGACTCGCTTTAAGTTCATTAAACTTTTCCCGTCCCCTCTGTGAGACCCAGGACATCTGTACATCAGTTTTACTTCTCGCTTTCTGGCTAACTAATTGGATCGTGTGACTACTTGTTCTGTCGCCCTTCCGAACCAATCTAAATCATAGCAGGTTTTTTTTTGGCACTACGATTCCCATCTGTCTAACTAGCTCACGTAAAGGCCGAGAAACCAGATGTTGTGTTTCTCCAATTATTCCCTGTCGTTGGGCCAAATAAGGATGATGACGGTCGTGCAGAATGCAAAGCAGCCTGGGACTTCTTAGAAACAATGATTCATTCTAGGTATCTGAGGATGGTTCATCCTTAATAACATTAAGTGGCTCACTGTGCAATAAGCCAAGATCTTGTTTCCAGCGGCTTGCTGGGAGGGAGGCCTCAAAGCTGCCGAGAGCTTCAAACCAGGGTTTGTTTAAGAGCCCATCATGGTGTCCTGAAAACATGGCGACCCATAAGAATTAGAGGCGAGGACCAGTGGTGAAATGTAGAATTTGTTTACATCGGCCGAAGAGGTTTTAGAAAAAATGCTTTTAAAAGTTTAAAAAAATAGCCTCTGATGATCACGCAGCTCAGCTGGGCATGCGGGGGGCAAGGATTTTTGCTACCGGTTCTCCGAACCACCCGCCGCCATCGCTGCCGGATCGGGCGACCCGGTCCGAACCGGGAGCATTTCACCCCTGGTGAGGACCATGTGTGGCTGTGTTTTCCTGGATCCCAGATGGTCAGACTCCATGGGGGATGTGAGCAGAAGGGATGGGCACAGAGGTGGGTTTCAGCAGGTTCTGACCACTTCTGGAGAACCGGTAGTGGAAATTTTGAGTAGTTCGGAGAACCGATAGTAAAAATTCTGACTGGCCCCGCCCCCATCTATTCTCTGCCTCCTGAGTCCCAGCTGATCGGGAGGAAATGGGGATTTTGCAGTAACCTTCCCCTGGATTGGGGACGGAATTGAGATTTTACAGTATCCTTCCCCTGGAGTGGGGTGGGAATGGGGATTTTACAGTATCCTTCCCCTGCCACGCCCACCAAGCCATGCCCACCAAGCCACGCCCACAGAACCGGTAGTAAAAAAATTTGAAACCCACCACTGGATGGGCAGATAGATTCCAAGCAGGAAACCAGCAGAGCTGCAGACTCTGAATGGACCATTAGAAGAGAATATTTGTAGCTGAGGGTTGGACTCTGGGGTTCCTGGGGGTTTCTGAGCTTGGGGGTTTCTGTACAGATGTTTCACAACCCAACTAGGGAATATCATCAGTGCAGGAGGAGGAGGAGGAGGAGATCATGAGTGCTAGAAGAGAGTGGGGTTTGCAGGGAGAAAGAGGAGAAGGAGAAGGAAGGATGAAGAGGAAGGAAAGAGGAGGGAATGAGAAAGAGAAGGAGAGGAGGAAGAAGAGGAAGAGGAGAAGAAGGAGAAGGAAGGAGAAGGAAAAGGAGAAAGGGGACAGTGGGTTCCTTGGTGCTCCCTCTGAACTTGGTGATTTCCATGCAGACGTTTCACAACCCAACTAGGGAATATCATCAGTACTAATGATCTTGAAGATAACCCTGATGATGTTGTGCCTAGTTGGGTCAGGAAACATCTGCAAGAAAACAACCAACCTTGGAGAGCGTGGAGGACCCCACTCTGCAATGATGTTTTTAGAAGTCAAAGGAAACCAGGCCACAAAAGAACATGGTGACTGGACTCCATCAAAGCTGAGATCGGCCAGAGGAGTGAAGACAAAGAAATAGTGCAAGATCAGAAGACATGGAGAAATTTGGCCAAGAATCGCCAAGAGTCGGACATGACTGAATAATTCTTCTTCTTCTTCTTCTTCTTCTTCTTCTTCTTCTTCTTCTTCTTCTTCTTCTTCTTCTTCTTCTTCTTCTTCTTCTTCTTCTTCTTCTTCTTCTCCTCCTCCTCCTCCTCCTCCTCCTCCTCCTCCTCCTCCTCCTCCTTCCTCCTTCCTTCTTCCTTCTTCCTCCTTCCTTCTTTCATCATCCTCTGGAGCACCATTTTCTCATTTTCTGGAACCGCGCAACAAGATTTCTCAAAAGAGAACAAGAGCCACATGGTGTGCGTTTCCGAATTGTGTTCATTTTCCTGCACACCCTTCACGGAGCATAATTTTCCAATGTTCTCCTGACAGTTTAGACAGCTGAGACAGTGAAGTGTGAAATTCTTTTTTTTTTTTTTTTGCTTTGCGGAGAAGCGAAGGGGAAAACACAATCACCTCTGTAGGGTGTGGAGAAAAGTGCGCCCTTGGCTGAATCATACCCAAAAGTGATTCAATGAGTTTTGCTGAGTTCTCGGAGGCGGCCTTTGTAACTTCAGAACTGAGTTGTAAGTACCCCCAGGGAGGGCCATCGTATCTTTGAAGGGTTGCTAAGCGAACAGTCGTAAGTTGAGCACACCAATTGTTGGGGGAAATATCCATATGGTTCACTACCAAGCCAGGAGAAAGACACTGGAAACATGGAGGCTGATTGGAAAGATGGTTTAATGGTGAAGCAGAACCACCAAGCCCATGGTTCTCTGGAGCAGCTGAAAACATGGAGTTGAGAGTGGGTGGGGTGGGGTTTATACCTTCTCTTGCCCTTTGCACTTGAGCTTCCTGTTCCTGTGCAAGAACATGTATTCTATTGGCTGTTGTAGGAGTCGTAGCTGGCTCTGTTGGTTGTCTGAGCTAAGTTTGGTTGAAGTTTGGACTCTGATGCCATATCCCCAGAGATTGTGCCATGGGATGAGCTCTGCTGCTAGATGGGTTAATCCTATTATGCCCTGAGGGTTCATGTCTTAAAACCAAGTTAAGGGTCTTGCGTGAATGCAACTAAGTAAGTAATGCTAGATCGGGCCTGCAAAGGCCATGCATTTTCTGTTAAGCCATGAATGCAAGCTTAATCTGTCCTTTGTTCATTTTTAACGACACAGCCTTTTCGTGCAAGTTCAAAAGAAGCATAAAAGTTTCTTCCCCAAAAAAACTCAACCCTTTTGGTGTTTAATTAAATTTTAATCTTCCTTCTGACTCTTACCAATGTTTGTCTTTCCATAACAAATATTTCTGCACTTCACTATCCACGTTAAAACCAGGCAGACAAATCATTTAATAAGTTTCGTTTCCTGGATCTAAACACTTGTATCCTGAATTGGATATATTTACATTGGGCTTGTTGAAAAAAATCGTAAAATCTTAATCACCACTTAATTCCTGTTGACTTTAGAGGGCCAACCTGGATCTATCCCATAGAATGCAAGATAACCCACTTGTTAAATTTAACACGTCACATGGAATGATTTCCTAATCTGAGGCTCTGGAAACACGTCTGCAATTCTTCCTTTTTAAAGCCGTCACGAACAAGAAGCAACATTCAGAACCTCAAGCTGTTCTCTTCTTCTGATCCTGGGTTTGTTTATTCATTCATTCATTCATTCATTCATTCATTCATTCATTCATTCAGCCCATCTCACCATCAGCATCACTTCTGAGTGGCTGACAATGCCATCAATCCCAGTATAAACCAATCTGAAAATTTTAAAAAACACATTTAAATATTGGGCATTGAAAGTTAAAGCCTGCCTCAATAGCAGCAACTGTGAGGGGAATCTTAAGAGTCCTGGTGAACAGTCACTTAAACACCAGCCAGCTGTGTGTGGCAGCTGCCAAAAAAGCCAATGCAACCCTAGGCTGCATCAACAGATAGCATCAAGGACATGAGAAGTGATAGTACCGTTTTATAAAGTCTTGGTAAGGCCACACTTGGAATATTGCATCCAGTTTTGGTCGCCACAATATAAGAAAGATGTTGAGACTCTAGAAAGAGTGCAGAGAAGAGCAACAAAGAGGATTAGGGGACTGGAGGCTCAAACATATAAAGAACGATTGCAGGAATTGGGGATGAATTTAATGAAAAGAAGGGGTGACACTGACATGATAGCAGTGTTCCAGTACTTGAGGGGAATGGAGTGGAGTGGAGTGTGTTGGGGTGGAGCAGAACAGGGAATAGGGTAGGGTAGGATAGGGTAGGGTAAGTAGAGTAGAGTAGAGTAGAGTAGGAATAGGAATAGGAATAGGAATAGGAATAGGAATGGAATGGAATGGAAATGGAATGGAATGGAATGGAATGGAATAGAATAGAATAGAATAGAATAGAATAGAATAGAATAGAATAGAATAGAATAGAATAGAATAGAATAGAATAGAATAGAATAGAATAGAATAGAAGGAATGCAGAATAGGATGTAGGATAGAGTAGAGTAGAGTAGAGTGGAGTGGAGTGGAGTGGAGTGGAATGGAATGGAATAGAATAGAATAGAATAGAATAGAATAGAATAGAATAGAATAGAATAGAATAGAATAGAATAGAATAGAATAGAATAGAATAGAATTCTTTATTGGCCAAGTGTGATTGAACACACAAGGAATTTGTCTCCGGTGCTAAAGCTCTCAGTATACATACAAGCAGCAAGTGATAAATCATGATCGCAATCATAAAACACAATCATCATAAATCCTAAAATACAAGACTCGGTGATAGCCATGGGACACTAAATAAGCAATCAACGTAAATCATAACAGGACACTAAATAGAAGCAATCAGCATAAGCCATGAGATACAAACAACAAAGTTACAGTCATAAGAATCCAAGGAAATAGGTAACAGGAAGGATGAGAAGGGTAACAGGTAATACAATAGCCCTACTAGAAGGTTTGACATGCCAGGGCATGGACAGTGTTGTGAGGATTAGTTGTTGAGCAGAGGGGGGAAACTGTCTATAATGTGAACATTCTCGGCACTGACAAAAATCCCTGTCAGTCAATTGCAAAAGGCAGCTTGACTTGGAACAGCTGACATCCTGCGACGACGCTTATAACACCACCAACAACCATATCTGCTTTGGAAAGGACACCAGAGATGGACAAACATACTAAATCCAGTCTGAACGTCTGGCTGACTGTGCAGCGAGCCAAAATCCACAAATGGTGAAGGACACCGTTAAACGTCCTGGAGGCAGCGATGGGACATCCCTTTGGAGCAGAAGATTTCTGCCTAGAATGGAAACATGAAGTCTCCGAGATGCGGTTTCTCTCTCCAGAGAGGGACATCTTTTTCTAAGGAAGCTTCCTGACAGCTTGAGGGGCTTCAGCTCCAGATAATATAGACAACCTCGGTCTCAAAGGAGGAAGCCCACTTTACGAAGCAAGGGGAGATACCTCCATGAAGGCCAAAAACCAAGGAAGAGAAAGAGCCACATCATCTCTATATAATCCGTATTATCAGAATTGGAATACAATACAGGTAGTCCTTACCTTCATGATGGTTCATTTAGCGACCGTTCAGAGTTACGGCGGCCCTGGAGAAAGGGACTTACGGCCATTTTTCACACTTACGAGCGTTGCAGCCTCACCGGGATCACGTGATCAAAATTCATACACCTGGCAACTGACTTGTATTTACGACGGTGGCAGCGTCCTGGGGTCAGGTGATCCCCTTTTGTGACCTTCAGACAAAGTCAATGGGGGAGCCAGATTCACTTAACAACCGGGTTGCTAACTCATCAACTCCAGTGTTTCAATTAGCGACCGATGCAAGGTCGTAAAAATGGGACAAAACTCACTTAACAGATGTCTCACTTGACCCCAGAAATGTTGGGCTCAATTGGGGTCATAAACCAAGGACTACCTGTATATTGTTCACTTAGGACAGAGTAATAGAGTTGGAAGGGACCTTGGAGATCTTCTAGACCAACACAATTGCTCAAGCAGGAGACCCTATACAACAGTGTTTCTCAGCCTTGGAAGCTTGAAGATGGGTGGACTTCAACTCCCAGAATTCCCTAGCCCAGTGTTTCTCAACCTTGGAAGCTTGAAGATGGGTGGACTTCAACTCCCAGAATTCCCTAGCCCAGTGTTTCTCAACATTGGAAGCTTGCAGATGGGTGGACTTCAACTCCCAGAGTTCCCTAGCCCGGTGTTTCTCAACCTTGGAAGCTTGAAGATGAGTGGACTTCAACTCCCAGAATTCCCTAGCCCAGTGTTTCTCAACCTTGGAAGCTTGAAGATGGGTGGACTTCAACTCCCAGAATTCCCTAGCCCGGTGTTTCTCAACCTTGGAAGCTTGAAGATGGGTGGACTTCAACTCCCAGAATTCCCTAGCCCAGTGTTTCTCAACCTTGGAAGCTTGAAGATGGGTGGACTTCAACTCCCAGCGCTGCTGGCTGGGGGATTCTGGGAGTTGAAGTCCACCCATCTTCAAGCTACCAAGGTTGAGAAACACTGCTATACAACAACCCATTTCTGAGGCTGAGAAGAAGACCTATCTACCAATAGCTGGAGCACATTATGATCGAATTTCCTGAGCTCAGCATTTGCAACCAGTTCCCCTCGGCTATTTTTCTATATTAGATTAGCTCCCCCAATTAGTTAAGAATGATTTATTGCAGGCATAAAAAATGGGAGTGGAGAACAGCCCTGATGAAGTGGAGGGAGGCAGAAGGCAGGAAGGGAGACGAGGCCTTGGAAGGTCAAGGCCCACCAAGATGAGAAAGGGTTATTAATTTCTTAATTTTGATTTATGTCCTACTTATCCTCCAGAAGCTCTTGCTTCTTGTAGGGGTGACATGAGAGTAGTCTTCCAGTATTTGAGGGGCGGCCCCAAAGAAGAGGGTGTCAAATTTTCTGCAAAGCCCCTGAAGGCAGGACAAGAAGCAATGGACTAACATTAATGAGTATCATTAAGTGTTGTACCTTATGATTCTTGACGAACATATCTTTTCTTTTATGTACACCGAGAGCGTATGCACCAAAGACAAATTCCTTGTGTGTCCAATCACACTTGGCCAATAAAGAATTCTCTTCTCTTCTCTTCTCTTCTCTTCTCTTCTCTTCTCTTCTCTTCTCTTCTCTTCTCTTCTCTTCTATTCTATTCTATTCTATTCTATTCTATTCTATTCTATTCTATTCTATTCTATTCTAACCAAGGAGAGAAGCAACCTAGAACTAAGAAGGAATTGCCTAACAGTGAGGACAATTAACCAATGGAACAGCTTGCCACCAGAAGTTCTCGGCGCTCCAACACTGGAAGTTTTTAAGAAGAGATTGGACACTCAATTGCCCACAAGTTGAAATCCACAAGTCTTAAAGCTGCTAACTTTAGAGACCCCTGATCTAGATACCAAGTGAGGAGATCCCATCGCAAGAGGCAGATCTCATTGAGATCACCCATATTCCTGGTGCCTCCCAGGACACGTTCTCACCACCAGGACACCATAATCCACACCCACACTTAAGGTTGATTCGCACACATGTCCAGGGGGAGCTCAGAGTACCCGTGGACCATCCCGTACACAGGTACTGAGTTTCTGGTGGCAGGGAGTTCCACGTTGACTGTGCCACTTACCAAGAGCCTTTGTCAACGTCTCTCTCCATCCTTTGGAAGATGATGATGAAGATGCAGATGGGAGATGATGACCAGAGGCCCACAACAGATTCCTGAGCTCCATCTTGGAGAACAGGTAATGGCATGCTGAAGGAAATGATGTTTTGGCACCCTGCTGGTGAATCGATGAGGGTTTCCCTTTAAGCTTGGTGGTTTATGAGTCTGCTTGCGAGGAGGTGCAGAAAAGAGATATCCGTGCTCAGTGGGAAGTTTTTAAAGAAATCTGATGCAGATGCCATGGCTATATCTGAGCAGGTTTCTTTCTGGGGATGAGAAGGCCCTCATCCTCTCTCAGGAGAAGAGACAACGAAGAGATGTTTGGGACAAGATTGACACAGGGACCAAGGTTGTGCTAGGAGATGAAGCAGATGGTTGCCACCTGTGTTTTTCCACCTTGGTAACTTAAAGGGGTGTGGACTACAACTCCCAGAATTCCCCAGTCAGCATAGCTTCCTTCCTTCCTTCCTTCCTTCCTTCCTTCCTTCTTTCCTTCCTTCCTTCCTTCCTTCCTTCCTTCCTTCCTTCCTTCTCTTCTTTCTATTGTTTCCTTTCATCTCTTCTTTCTATTGTTCCTCCTCCCTCTCTGCTTCCTTCCTTCCTTCCTTCCTTCCTTCCTTCCTTCCTTCCTTCCTTCCTTCCATCTCTTCTTTCTATTGTTCCTCCCTCCCTCTCTACTTCATTCTTTCCTTCCTTCCTTCCATCTCTTCTTTCTATTGTTTCCTTTCATCTCTTCTTTCTATTGTTCCTCCCTCCCTCTCTACTTCATTCCTTCCTTCCCTCCCACCGTCCCTCCCTTTCATCATTTCTTTCTGTTGTTCCTCCCTCCCTCCCACCCTCCTTCCTTCCCTCCCTTTCATTTCTTCTTTCTATTGTACCTCCCTCTCTCCTTCCTTCCTTCCTTCCATTTTTCTTTCCTTTCTCCCTCACTCACATTCTTTTCCCCCTCCTTCCTTCCCTCTCCTTCTCTTTCCTTCCTTCCTTCCTTCTTTCCATCCCACCCTCCCGTCTTCTCCTCCCTCTCCTCCCTCCCTTCCTTCTCATCTTCCTTCCTTCTTCATCTCTCAGTCCATCCTTCCTTCTTCCTCACAGCTGGCCGGGGAAACCCCCCCCCCACTTTTTACACCCATGACTGGGCCTCAATCTCTCATTGGTGTGGCCGCCATCTTGGCTTTTTTTTTTTGCCTCTCGTGATACCTCTGAAATGGGAGGAAAGCCCTAAGGAGGATGGCTATGGATGATTCCTCAAAATATGTATAACTAAAGAAGCCAAAATGATGAAGAGAAGGACCAATATTTGATTGGGGGGAGGGGGGTGTCCACCTATTCTCCAAAGAACCTGAGGGCAGGACAAGAAGTAATAGGTGGAAATTAATCAAGGAGAGAACCAATTTAAAAATAAGGAGAAATGTCCTATCAGTGAGAAATATTACCAGTGGAAGGACTTCCCTCCAGAAGTTGTTTGCAGCCTATTTTTGACCCTGTAAGACCCAGCCTGAGGAAGCCCCCCTCCCCAGCAATGCTGCTTCGTCCCTTCTCAGGGAACAGCTGGACAGCAAAAGTCTAACTGGGTCACAGTCTAGATTTTTGCAAGCGATTAGCTTCTAATTTCCATCATTCACTTGTCACTCCCATTTATCTCCCAGAGCCAGGCCAAGGGCTAAAGTCAGGCTGAAGGTGCTGAGTAGGTTCCCATGACAGGCAGAACTGCAAAGGACCCAACTCTCTTGCAGGCCAGGGTTCCAGGTTGTGTGAACGCAGCTTTTCCATTTTATCCCAACACAGAACATAGAGGATAGAATAACAGAGTGGGGAGGGACCTTGGAGGTCTTCTAGTCCAACCCCCCACCAACTTCTGGAGAAAAAGTCATTCCATTAATTAATTGTTCTCCTTGTCAGGAAATTTCTCCTTGTCTATGGAGATTCTCAGTCATCCAGGCCATGATTTTTGTTTTTTTTTTAAATTTGATTTATATGCCGCCCTTCTCCGGAGACTCAGGGCGGCTTACAATGCGCTAAGCAATAGCCTTCATTCTTTTGTATATTTTATACAAAGTCAGCTTATTGCCCCCACAATCCGGGTCCTCAAAGGTGCTTTTTCCAAAGGCAACTGGA
The DNA here is from genome assembly GCF_029215685.1 of Pituophis catenifer annectens. Classification (NCBI taxonomy): domain Eukaryota; kingdom Metazoa; phylum Chordata; class Lepidosauria; order Squamata; family Colubridae; genus Pituophis; species Pituophis catenifer. The sequence continues at coordinate 130,788,349 of NW_027256884.1, forward strand.
CTTTGTTTTTCCTTGAAGGCATTTCCCTTCTCATCCAGGAAGTTCTGACCGAACTGAACGGAAGAATCTTCTTGGATGAGAAGCGAAACATCTTCAAGGAAAAACGAAGTCCAATTGCCTTTGGGAAAAGCACCTTCAGGATGGTATTTCTCCTTAGTTCTAAGTTGCTTCTGTCCTTGATTAGTTTCCACCCGTTGCTTCTTGTCCTGCCCTCAGGTGCTTTGGAGAATAGCTTGACTCCCTCTTCTTTGGGGCAGCCCCTGAGATACTGGAAGACTGCTATCATGCCACCCCCTAGTCCTTCTTTTCATCAAACTAGCCAAGCCCAGTTCCTGCAACTGTTCTTCATATGTTTTAAGCCTCCAGTCCCCTAATCCTCTTTCTTGCTCTTCTCTGAACTTTTTCTAGAGTCTCAACACCTTTTTTACATCGTGGCAACCAAAAGTGGATGCAGTACTCTAGGTGTGGTCTTACTAAGGCTTTATAGAGTGGTATTAACACTTCAAGTGATTTTGATTATATCCCTCTGATAATGCAACCTAGGATTGTATTGGTTTTTTGGGCTGCCGCCACACACGGCTGGCTCATATTTAAGTGGTTGTCCACTACGACTCCGAGATCCCTCTCACAATTAAGTGTTTGTTGAGCCAGGTACCACCTATTCTATACCACCTATTCTATACCAAACATAACTTCAGACCACAGCCCAGCAACTTTTAAAAGAAAAAAAAAATGGCCTTTTCAGATGGCAAGTGAATGAGACGTACATTTTTTTTTTTTTAGAATAATCTCAATAAAGGCACTGAAGTAAGAACGGTTCAAAATACAAGGAAACATTCTTTTTTAAGAGGATAATTTATATAAGCTAACGGTGAGTTCAAAAAAGAAAAGGCAAGAGAACATACAAGTGATTTTGGATGAGATTAAAGAGAAGAAAGAAGATTAAAAAAAAAAAAATCCCCAGAGAGGATAACTATTACCAATCAAATTAAGCTTCTATGGAGGCAATTAGCTATGTTAGCAGTAAGAGAGACAGAAATAAAGATGAATTATGCAAAACAAAGAATTGTTGAATTTGCAAATAAATTGGGGAAATGTTGGCCTGGGAAAAAAATGGAAAAAGAAGTGATGCTAAAGTTTCAAGAAAGTAATACTACCATATTTCCCTGAAAATAAGACCGGATCTTATATTAATTTTTCCTCCAAAAGATGCATTAGGGCTTATTTTCTGGTTAGGTCTTATTTTGGGGAAAATACAGTACTAAAAGCATCCATCTGGCTGACTATCTTAACTGGGGCTTATTTTTTGGGGTAGGGCTTATATTACGAGCATCCTGAAAAATCATGCTAGGGCTTATTTTCCAGTTGGGTCTTATTTTCAGGGAAACAGGGTGGACTTCAACTCCCAGAATTCGATGCTGGCTGGGGAATTCTGGGTGTTGAAGTCCACCCATCTTAAAATTGTCAAGGTTGAAAAACCCTGCTATAATGACAGAATAATAACTTTTAACCGAGTGTGTTAAGGGTCCCGTCTCCTGGTTGCATTAACATCCACAGTAACAGTTTTATCTGGTGCCACATATTACAGATTAACAGAGTTGGAAGGGATCTTGGAGGTCATCTAGTCCAACCCCCCACCCAAGCAGGAGACCCTACACCATTTCTGACAGATGGCAGTCCAGTCTCTTCTTGAAAGCTTCCAGGGATGAAGCTCCCACAACTTCTAAAGGCAACTTCTGTTTCATCGGTTGATGGTTCTCACTGTCAGAAAATGTCTCCTTATTTCCAGGTTGAATCTCTCCTTGGTCAGTTTCCATCCATTCTTCCTTGTCTGGCCTTCAGGGGCTTTGGAAAATAGCTTGACCCCCTCCTCCTCTCTGGGGTAGCCCCTCAAATATTGGAACACTGCTATCCTGTCTCCCCTGGTCCTTCTCCTTCTTCCCTAGACCAGCCATGCCCAGTTCCTGCAACCGTTCTTCATATGTTTTAGTCTCCAGCCCCCTAATCATCCTGGTTGCTCTTCTCTGCACTCTTTCTAGAGTCTCAACATCCTTTTTATGGTGTGGTGACTAAAACTGGATGCAGTACTCTAGGTGTGGTCTTACTCAGGCTTTCTAGAGTAGTATTAGTACTTCTCTTGATCTTGATTGTATCCCTCTGTTAATGCAATTTAGGATTGCGTTGGCTTTTTTGGCTGCCGCTGCACAAAATGTATTTATTTTGTACTGTCTTAATTGCTTTAACAATTTTAATTGTTTTTAATTTCTTATGAGTCTTTTCATGTACGCTACCAAGAGTCCCTTTTTGAGATGGGCAGCTGTAAGAAATCAGATAAATAACTAATAAGTAAATAAAAGCTAATGTAAGGATGTAATTTCATCATTATTATTATGACCTTTATGCAAAGGTCAAGAAATTCCCTTGGGAAAAATGGATGAATATTTAGATAAAGACAAATTGTGGAAGCTCAGAGAGAATGAGAGACCATTTTTGAAATGACTTATAACAGTAAAGGGAAGTTTGCAAAGCTATCAAAAGGATTAAAACAGGAAAGGCATCTGGGGCCAGATGGTCTGCTGGTCCCTTACTATAAATGTTTTGCAGTTTTTACAAAAACGATAAATGTTATTTTTCAGAAGGCTGCATCAACAGAGGGAGAGAATCCAGATCACGTGAAGTGTTAATACCACTTTATAATGCCTTGCATTCAATCCTGGTTGCTACGATATAAAATAGATGTTGGGACTCTAGAAAGAGTGCAGAGAAGAGCAACAAAGAGGATTAGGGGACTGGAAGCCAAAACATACGAAGAACGGTTGCAGGAATTGGGGATGTCTAGTTTAATTGAAAAGAAGGGCCAGGGGTGACATGAAGGCAGTTTTCCAGTATTTCAGGGGCTGCCACAGAGATGATGGGCGGTCAGCCTATTTTCCAAAGCACCAGAAATAACGGATGGAAACTAATCAAGGAGAGAAGCAACCTAGAACTAAGGAGAAATTTTGTGACAGTGAGAACAGTTAAGCAGTAGAACGGTTTGCCTTCAGAAGCTGTTGGATGCTCCATCACTGGAGGCTTTCAAGAAGAGACTGGAGAGCCATTTGTCTGACATGATATAGGGTTCCATGCTTGAGCCAGAGGGATGGACTAGAAGACCTCCAAGGTCCCTCCCAACTATGTTATTCGTTCATAATAATAATGACTTGGGACGAATGCACAAATCCCGCTCAGAGTTACTACTACTATTGAGCCAGGTATGGTATAGGTGGTACGTGACTCAAAAGTAGTAACTGAGATGTTGGAGTCCTTGTGGACGATCACTTAAATAGGAGCCAGCTGCATTAACCGAGGGACGGAATCAAGATCACGTGGAGTGTTGATACCACTTTATAAATCCTGAGTAAGGCCACGCTTGGAGTACTGCATCCAGTTCTGGTCACCACGGTGTAGAAAAGGTGTTGCCTCTGACCCAGAGCCTTCTCCAACCTCCAGGACTGGGTCGTGTAAAGCCCTGAAGACGTTTTTATTCCATCAAACTGGCCTAGCCTAAATGGGTTTTTAATTGGGATTTTAAATTTTATGGATTTGGGGTTTTTTTTAAATTGGGAAGCTAGTGATTTAATTCTTGTTAATTATCTTAACTTTTGTATTTGTATGTTTTTTTAATTTTGGCCGTTCACCGCCCTGAGTCCCCTCTGGGAGAAGGGCGGTATACAAATTAAATAAATAAATAAATAAATAAATAAATAAATAAATAAATAAATAAATAAATAAATGTTCTTCCTCTGCGGCTGCGGGTGGACCACAACAAGCACCAAGGACTCCACGCTGGTCAGACTAGATGACCTCTGAGGCTCCTCCAAGTTCTAGGATTCTAGGAAGTGACACCCCCCCCCCACAAGCCTTCCCCATTCTCCGTTCTGCCCCGTGGCATCCTTCCTGCCTCCCAGACCCCAACTCACCACATCGGGAGACAGGATTCCCTGCCTCCAAAGCCACCTTCTCTAGAAAACAATTTGCTCCTTCCTTATCCCTGATACTTCCATGCCTGAACTACGCAAAGCACGGCAAAGCGGCAACACAAAAGGAAAAAAGGAAAATAACTACTCCGACGGCCTTGAGATCCTGGGGTGCCATTCAAAAGCACCTGAATTGCAATTGCAACCTGGGACACCTTGGCAACCGCCTCCTCCCGCTCTGCAGAGACCCCCTCCCTTGCACAAACACACACACACACAAACAGATAACCCAACATGGGGTGCCCAGAGCACATAAATTAGGATTTTTAATTTGGCAGCCCGAGGGCTTTGCGCAAATGAGTATAAAAAGTTTTTTTTTTTTCTGCAACGGTACAAATAAGGCTCAACTATAATTACAACAGGTATTTGGTAACCCAGGGAGATCATTTGTGTGTGTGTGTGTGTGTGTGTAGAGAGCATTTGTGGGGAGAAGAAAGGAAGCGAAGCCATGGATGGGGGAGCCAGCATCCAGGTCCTTGCCACAAGGAACAAACCTTGATTCGTCCGCCCATCAAGGGGGGGGGAGAATTCCTGCCAGAGTTCGGCAAAGCTTTGCATAATTCTTGGGCGGTTTGGGAGGTTTGTTAATGATCTTGTTAATTATTTTTGCTTAATTGGTTTCTGCCCACTCGCCTGGGGTTGCTTTGCTGGCTTTCCAGCATTCTGCTTCGCGGGCTGAAGTTTTCTCCTCGGCCTCAAATAGCAAAGGATGCTTTCGATTGGATTTTAGTTATACAGAACCCCCTCAATAAACGAGTTAAGGGGGCAAAGGTACCTCATACTCTTCTTATTTTCCCCACAACAACCCTGCAAAGTAGGTTGCCTGGACTGAATGAGAAGGATCAGCTGGTTTCCTTGCGTAAGGCGGGACTAGAACTCACAACCTCATGTTGATTAGCCCAGAGTCACCCAGCCAGCTTTCATCCCTGAAGCGGGATTAGCTGTCTCTCCTGGTGATTGGCCCAAAGTCACCCAATCAGCTTTCACGCCGGAGGCGGGACTAGAACACACCCTCACTTGGTGATTGGCCTAAAGTTACCCAAGCAGCTTTCATGCTTGAGGTGGGACTAGAACTCACCATCTCCTGGTGACTGGCCCAAAGACACCCAACTGGCTTTCATACCTGAGGCAGGACTAGAACTCACAGTCACCTGGTGATTGGTGCAAGGTTACCCACCCGGGTCTCTCGTGTCTAAGAACAGGACTAGAACTCCCTGCCTGCTGGTGATTGGCCCAAAGTCTGCCAACTGGCTTTCACGCCTGAGGTGGGACTAGAACTCACAGTCACCTGGTGATTGGCCCAAAGTCACCCAACTGGCTTTCATACCTGAGGCAGGACTAGAACTCACAGTCACCTGGTGATTGGTGCAAGGTTACCCACCCGGGTCTCTCGTGTCTAAGAACAGGACTAGAACTCCCTGCCTGCTGGTGATTGGCCCAAAGTCTGCCAACAGGCTTTCACGCCTGAGGTGGGACTAGAACTCACCTTCTCCTGGTGATTGGCCCAAAGTCACCCAGCCAGCTTTCCTGACCAAGGCAGTACTAGAACTCACTGTCGCCTGGTGATTGGCCCAAAGTCACCCAGCCAGCTTTCATGCCTAAGGTGGGACTAGAACTCACCATCACCTGGTGATTGGTCCAAAGTCACCCAGCTGGCTTTCACACCTGAGGCAGGACTAGAACTCACAGTCACCTGGTGATTGGTGCAAGGTTACCCACCCGGGTCTCTCGTGTCTAAGAACAGGACTAGAACTCCCTGCCTGCTGGTGATTGGCCCAAAGTCTGCCAACTGGCTTTCACGCCTGAGGCGGGACTAGAACTCACAGTCACCTGGTGATTGGTGCAAGGTTACCCACCCGGGTCTCTCGTGTCTAAGAACAGGACTAGAACTCCCTGCCTGCTGGTGATTGGCCCAAAGTCTGCCAACTGGCTTTCACGCCTGAGGTGGGACTAGAACTCACCTTCTCCTGGTGATTGGCCCAAAATCACCCAGCCAGCTTTCCTGACCAAGGCAGTACTAGAACTCACTGTCTCCTGGTGATTGGCCCAAAGTCACCCAGCCAGCTTTCATGCCTAAGGTGGGACTAGAACTCACCATCTCCTGGTGACTGGCCCAAAGACACCCAACTGGCTTTCATACCTGAGGCAGGACTAGAACTCACAGTCACCTGGTGATTGGTGCAAGGTTACCCACCCGGGTCTCTCATGTCTAAGAACAGGACTAGAACTCCCTACCTGCTGGTGATTGGCCCAAAGTCTGCCAACAGGCTTTCACGCCTGAGGTGGGACTAGAACTCACCTTCTCCTGGTGATTGGCCCAAAGTCACCCAGCCAGCTTTCATTGCTAAAGCAGGACTAGAACTCACCATCACCTGGTGATTGGCCCAAAGACACCCAACTGGTTTTCACACCTGAGGCAGGACTAGAACTCACAGTCACCTGGTGATTGGTGCAAGGTTACCCACCCGGGTCTCTCGTGTCTAAGAACAGGACTAGAACTCCCTGCCTGCTGGTGATTGGCCCAAAGTCTGCCAACTGGCTTTCACGCCTGAGGCGGGACTAGAACTCCCCGTCACCCAGCTTCTTTTCATGCCTGAATGACCATGAAGGAGGGGCCTTCGTCCTTAAGCCTGTCCTGCGTGGAAGTTTTCTAAACAAGCCCTTGACTCAGATTGCAATTAAATTTACTTACTCTCCGCCCTGCTTCTCTGTGTTTTCATTACTGCTTGTAGCTGGTGGCAAATGCGGTTTTAATTATATTTGCTCTTATGCTCTTAATATCCTGCAAATTCTCCGCCTGGCGGCTTTCTCTGAAGGGAGAAGCAAGGTATCCTTTTCCTAATTAAGGAAAGTTAATATTTATCCCTTTCTTCTTCCCGATGCAAACGGGAAACGGTGGAAAACCTTCCCTTCCACATTCACCGAGCAGTCCTCGACTTACAATGGTTCATTTAGTGACCGTTCAAAGTTACAACGTCCCTGAAAAAAGTGACTTTTGGCCGTTTTCCACACTTACGACGGTTGCAACATCCCCACGGTAATGGGATCAAAATTCAGACGCTTGATAACTGACTCGTATTTATGACAGTCGCAGTGTCCAAGGGTTATGTGATCCCCTTTTGCGACCTTCTGAGAAGCAACGGGGAAGCCAGATCCGCTTAACAACCAGGTTACTAACTTACCAAGGGAAGTGATTCGTTTAACAACCATGGCAAGAAAGGTCATAAAACGAGGCAGGACTCACTTAACAACTGTCTCGCTTAGCAATGGAAATGTTGGACTCAATTCTGGTTGTACGTTGAGGACAGTCAAGTGAATCCCTGCCGTCGCTAAGTTAGTAACACGGTTGTTAAGTGAATCTGGCTTCCTCATTGACTTTGGTCATCAGAAGGGGATCACGAGTCCCTGGGACACTGCAACCGTCATCAGTATGAGCCAGTTGCCAAGCGTCTAAATTTTGATCACCTGCCCATGGGGGTGCTGCAATGGTCGTAAGTGTGAAAAATGGTCATAAGTCCTTTTTTCAGTTGCAGTTGAAACTTTGGTCACTAAACGAACGGTTATAAGCCGAGGACCACCTGCAAAGTGTGTTGTGAGACCAGGATCTGCCCCTTCCCCTTTCCGACATGCCTCGTTGCCCACCCCTCACCCGTCCTCCTCCACGGTCCTCCTAGCAATTCAACCTGGATTAACCAGGGATCGTTTGTCTGCAATTAATTCATTCAATATTTATATTTGCAAATTAATTTGCTCCTGCTGAGAGACGCAACAGAAGGGGAGCATCTTGAATTGCAGTGGCTGGAAAACGCTTGGCACGGACTCCCACGCTTAGATCATCTTTTCTGTTCAGACATGACCGGAACGATACACACTCAGCGGTGCAAACTTTAGCAAATTCCATGGCTTGGAGTCCCCTAGAAAGACTTCGGCTGAGAAAGCTGATGTAATCGGTGTAATTTGGCCAATGAGGTCATGACGCACACGTGGTCCCTTGCCCTTGCACAAATCCTCACCAACAGCAGAGGATCCTGGAATCCCAGGGCTGGAAGGGGCCTTGGAGGTCTTCTAGTCCAACCCCCTCCTCAGGGCAGGGGTACTTACACCATCTCAGACAGATGGCTGTCCAATTTCTTCTTGAAGACCTGCAGCGATGGAGCATCCACAACTTCTGGAGGCAAGGCGTTCCATTGATTAATTAAGCAGGGGGTTGGACTAGAAGACCTCCAAGGTCCCTTCCAACTCTGTTAGTCTATTCTATTCTATTCTATTCTATTCTATTCTATTCTATTCTATTCTATTCTATTCTGTTCTGTTCTGTTCTGTTCTGTTCTGTTCTGCTCTGCTCTGCTCTGCTCTGCTCTGCTCTGCTCTACTCTATTTCTATTCTATTCTAATTCTATTCTAATTCTATTCTATTCTATTCTTCTATTCTATTCTATTCTACTCTACTCTACTCTACTCTACTCTACTCTACTCTACTCTACTCTATTCTATTCTGCTCTGCTCTGCTCTGCTCTGCTCTACTCTATTTCTATTCTATTCTAATTCTATTCTAATTCTATTCTATTCTATTCTTCTATTCTATTCTATTCTACTCTACTCTACTCTACTCTACTCTACTCTACTCTACTCTACTCTATTCTATTCTGCTCTGCTCTGCTCTGCTCTGCTCTACTCTATTTCTATTCTATTCTAATTCTATTCTAATTCTATTCTATTCTATTCTTCTATTCTATTCTATTCTACTCTACTCTACTCTACTCTACTCTACTCTACTCTATTCTATTCTGCTCTGCTCTGCTCTGCTCTGCTCTACTCTATTTCTATTCTATTCTAATTCTATTCTACTCTACTCTACTCTACTCTACTCTACTCTACTCTACTCTACTCTACTCTACCCTACTCTATTTCTATTTCTATTTCTATTCTATTCTATTCTATTCTATTCTATTCTATTCTATTCTATTCTATTCTACTCTATTCTATTTCTACTCTACTCTACTCTATTCTATTTCTAGTCTAGTCTATTCTACTCTACTCTATTTCTATTTCTATTTCTATTATTTCTATTCTATTCTATTCTATTCTATTCTATTCTATTCTACTCTACTCTACTCTACTCTACTCTATTCTATTTCTAGTCTAGTCTAGTCTAGTCTACTCTATTTCTATTCTATTCTATTCTATTCTATTCTATTCTATTCTATTCTATTCTATTCTATTCTATTCTATTCTACTCTACTCTACTCTACTCTACTCTACTCTACTCTACTCTATTCTATTTCTATTCTACTCTATTCTATTCTATTCCATTCCATTCCAAATTGCTGTCGGGAAATTTCTCTTTATTTCCAGGTTGCATCTCTCTTTAATGATCTTCCACCCATTGCCCATTGCTTTGGAGCATAGGCTGACCTCCTTCTTCTCTGTGACAGACCATCAAGTACTAGAAGACTGCTATCACGTCCCGCCTGGTCCTTTTCTTCATTTGGTTAGTCATACCTAGATCTCTTAGCCCTTCGTAATATAGTTTAGCCTCCAGATCCTGAATCCTTATCACTTTAGTTAACAGAAATCACAGAACAACAAAGCTGGATGGGACCTTAGAGATCTTCTAGTCCAACCCCCTGCTCAGGCAGGAGACCCTATCATTTTGGACAAATGGCTGTCCAGTCTCTTCTTGAAAACCTCCAGTGATGGAGCACCCACAACTTCTGGTGGCAAGCAGTTCCACTGGTTAATTGTCCTCACTGTCAGAAAATTCCTCCTTAGTTCTAAGTTGCTTCTCTCCTGGATGAGTTTCCATCCGTTGCTTCTTCTCCTGCCCAGAAGAAGTAACTTGTCTGTCAGTTTCTTCGCAAGCGAAGTTTCTGATGGTGGATTTATTCCTGCCAAATTCTGGCACACGGCCCGATGAAAATATTGGCAGATATGGTTAAAAGAAAGCTTCACTGCATCTAGACCAATCTTTCTCCAGCTCAGAAATGTTAAGATGGGTGGACTTCAACTCCCAGAATTCCACAGTCAGCTTTGCACTAAGCCACAAAGATCAGAGAGCATCAAGGACCACACAGTCCTCCTCCTCCTCCTCCTCTCCACACTCCCTTCTAGCACTGATGATGTTGCCTAGCTGGGTCATGAAACGTCTGCAAGAAAGCAGCCAAGCTCAGGGAACACCAGGGGTCCCACTCCCACCCTCTTCCGTCTCCTCCTCTTTCTTCTCCTCCTCTTTCTCCGCCTCCTTCTCCCGTCCTCCCTTCTAACACTGATGATATCACCTAGTTGGATCATGAAATGTCTACAAGAAAACAACCAATCTCAGAGAACATCAGGGATCCTACACTCTTCCTCCTCCTCCTCCTCCTCCTCCTCCAATTGTCCTGATGATATTCCTTAGTTGGGTCATGAAACATCTGCAAACAAAGAACCAGGGGTGAAATGCTACCGGTTTGCACCGGTTCGGGCAAACAAGTTGCGGCGGCACGTGGTTTGGCGAACTGGTAGCGGCAGCAGCGCGAAGCTCCGCCCACCCGCCTGGACATCATTACTTCCTGATTTTAACCAGCAAGTAACCTGTTTTTGACCCTCTGCGCATGCACAGGAGGCTTTGTGCATGCACAGAGGGTCCAAAATTGTATGTGACACGCACGCAGCGTGCACTTCCGAACTGGTAGGGAAGATAAGTAGATTTCACCCCTACAAAGAACCCAGCTCAGAGAGCACCAAGGACCCCCCTCAATTCAACCCTGAGTTGCATAGATTCTCTTCCTTTGGTTTCTCTGTGTTCTCCTTTTTGTAGCTCAGTGAAATTCCGCTTCTGGGAGTTGGAAATATTTTTCATAGAGTTTGCACTAAATGTCTATCCGCTTTGGTGGATGCTTGTATATAAACACTCGGTTGTTTTCTTTTAAAAAAATGGCCTCCTGAACGCAGCCTGTGCAATTCTCCCTCGCAGAATGTATTTGGTACATTATTTCATGGATATGTAAATTATGTATAGAGTGTAATATCCTTTCGCTGAAAATTATTGGCAAACCTCATTGCCAGTCCTGAGTACTATACATTCTAAATGACAGCCAAGTCTAAGCAGTTTCGTCTGAACAACAAAATGGAACAAATGTGCCCTGAGAAACTTGGGGGCCTCATTTCTACTCATTTCACCTCAAAAGTCTCAGCACTCTGACTCATCAGAATCAGAATAGAGTTGGAGGGGACCTTGGAGGTCTTCTCGTCCAGCCCTCTATTCAAGCAGAAGCCCCTTTCCTATTTCAGACAAATGTTTGTCCAATCTCTTCTTAAAAACCTCCAGTGATGGAGCACCCACAACTTCTGGTGGCAAGCTGTTCCACTGGTTAATTGTCCTCACTGTTAGGAAATTCCTCCTTAGTTGTAGGTTGCTTCTCTCCTTGGTTAATTTCCATCCGTTGCTTCTTGTCCTGCCCTCGGCTGCTTTGGAGAATAGCTTGACTCCCTCTTCTTTGTGGTAGCCTCGCAAATACTTGAGCCTTGGTGGCGCAGCTGACTAAAGTGCTGTTAAAGTAGCACCAGCTGCCTGCAATTACTGCAAGTTCAAATCTCCCCAGGCTCAAGGTTGACTCAGCCTTCCATCCTTCCGAGGTAGGTAAAATGAGGACCCGGATTGTGGGGGCAATAAGCTTTGTATAAAAAAGAACACCGCTTGGGGGGGGAGCAAAAGCCCTACTAAGCAGGTATATACAAAAAGTATGAAGGCTATTGCTTGAAAGCATTGTAAGCCGCCCTGAGTCTCCGGAGAAGGGCGGCATATAAATCGAACCAATGGAATGAATGAATGAATGAATGAATACTGCTATCGTGCTATATATTATATTATAATATTATATATGTTATATATTCAGAAGTTGTGGGAGCTTCATCACTTTCAAGAAGAGATTGGACTGCCATTTATCAGAAATGGTGTAGGGTCTCCTGCTTGGGCGTGGGGTTGGACTAGATGACCTACAAGGTCCCTTCCGACTCTGTTAATCTGTAATCTGTAATGTTCCCCCCTAGTCCTTCTTTTCTCTAGACCAGTGTTTCCCAAACTTGGCTATTTTAAGATGCATGGACTTCAATTCCCAGAATTCCCCAACCAGTATGCCTGGTTGAGGAATTCTGGGAGTTGAAGTCCATACATCTTCAAAGGGTCAAGTTTGGGAAACACTGCTCTAGACTAGCCAAACCTAAATCCTGCAACCGTTCTTTCTATGTTTTAGTCTCTATTCTCCTCTGAACTGGACCCATTAATAACAAATATAACACCTTAAGGACCAACATCCCCTGGCTCTTGGATGCTTTCATTATTTACCCATCATTCAAAGGAGACAATAAAAAAAGCTCAAATGGAAACAAACGGAGCAGAATGCATTCCTCACCCAGATAAGCGGGGATTGATACCAGACAAACACTTCAACAGAAAACAATACTCTTATCAAGGAAATACCAAGGAGACCAACAATCAAGCAGACAAACAATTAAGCAGGAAACAATAGTCTAATCAAAGCACTATTAAGGAGAAAAATCACACTCCCACCAACTCTAGCAGGGCAAGGGACTGGTATATAAACAGAGAGCAAACAGCCCCACCCCGCTCAAATCATGAGTTTCCCTAGTTGGGAAATGCAACGTTTGAAAGAAGACCACCAAGCTCAGAGAACACCAAGGATCCCACACTGGATATTTTCAAGAAGAGATTGGACAACCGTAAGGTCTCCTGCCTTGGGCACGGGGTTGGACTAGAAGACCTCCGAGGTGCCTTTCTGCCCTATGATTCCATGAGATAGATAAGATACATATGGCAGTCAGACAGACAAACAGACAGAAGATGGATGGATGGATGGATAGATGGGCAGAAGGAGGAAAGGAAGGGAAGGAAGGGAGGGAGGGAGGGAGGGAGGGAGGGAGGGAGGGAGGAAGGAAGGAAGGAAGGAAGGAAGGAAGGAAGGAAGGAAGGAAGGAAGGAAGGAAATGCATGCCTCCAGAAATTGTGGGTGCTTCAACACGGGAGATTTTTAAGAAGATATTGGACAAGCATTTGTCTGAAATGGTATTGGGTCTCTCCTGCTCCAGAAGGGAAGCTGGACTAGAAGACCTCCAAGGTCCCTTCCAACTTTGTTATTCCAAGTCAAGAGGTGCCAACAGTGATGGGTTTCAAATATTTTCGCTACCGGTTCGGTGGGCGTGGCTAGGTGGGGGGGGCATGTGACTGAATGGGCATGGCCAACTTGACATCACTCACGCCAACGCCCACTCAGTCACATGACCCCCCCCCCACCTAGCCATGCCCACCGGAAAAGGTAGGAAAAATTTTGGAATTTCCACCTATCTACCCCCGCCCTCCCTTCGCCAGTCGCCGCCGTTTCCCCTCCTTTAGCAGCCCTGGCCCTAGCCCCACTTCCTCCCCCACCACCGCCTCTTTGTTCGGGCTGCTAAACTTCCACAGCGCCTGGTCCAGAGTCCGGAAGGCAAGCTGACCAGAGTTTTCAGCAGCCCCCAGCCAGCTGCCGCTGCTGGAAAGCAACTGGCAAAGAAGCCTTATGCTTTGTGGCTGCGGCTGTTGTCCGCAGGATGCCGAAAAGTACCACAGGTCGCGGAAAAAGATGCTGCCATTGCCGCCATGTGTGTGTGCATCCCATTGGACTTGCAAGGCAATGGGATGTGTGTGCGCGAAGAACATGGAGGCAACAACATGGCGGGCAGGGCGAGCGAGTGGTGACTGGGGGACCAGTTCAGGGGTGTGGCCAGCTGGCCAGTGCTACCGGTTCGGATACCTTGGCCAAATTTCCACCAACGGTTCGCGCGAACCGGTACAAACCGGCTGAATACCACTATTAGATCTTCTCTCCGTGTCCAAATGATCGAGTTCATTCCTTAATTTTATTCTCTTTTCCCGCCTTTTTCCCCATCACTTTTATATTCACCAAGTTAGCCTGGATATTTTTTTTTATTTTAAAACCCGATTGCAAATTCCTCTGAATTATTTTAGGCGGAGCCGTAGAGAAGGGTGTTAACAAGTCAAAAAAAATATGAAAACGAGCTCTGATTTTGTCTGCTTCTGCGGGGAAGGTTGTCCCTGAGCCCTCGATAAGGAGGCCCAAAATCTGCCTTATCCATCTCTTATGTCCCCCACATTCATTCCATCTCTTTCCCCCCTGCCCCCCTCGTCTGACAAATCTTCCTCATTCTGTAAAAATCTTCCTTGATGGAATTTCACTCTTTTTCTCTCTCTTCCTCTTCTCTTCTGGCAATCGCAGTAGAATGCCAGCCTGGAGAGATGGGCTGTCATGTTATTTTTAATTTCTGCCAACCCCTTTAAAAAAAAACAACACTTCAGGCCCTTTTGTGAAATACTCTGAATTAACCCTTGAATGACGAGGAGGAGAGGAGCAGAGGCAACAAAGCCCCCTTGGATTGCATCCCCTCCCCTAAACTGGCACGTTTTAGGATACAGAGCATAGAATAAGAAAGTTGGAAGGGGCCTTGGAGGTCATCCAATCTTTCCTTGAAAACCTCAAGGGATGGAGCACCGACAGCTTCTGGAGTGAAGCCATTCAGCTGATGAATAGAATGGAATGGAATAGAATAGAATAGAATAGAATAGAATAGAATAGAATAGAATAGAATAGAATAGAATAGAATAGAATGCAGAATGGAATGGAATGGAATGGAATGGAATAGAATAGAATAGAATAGAATAGAATAGAATAGAATAGAATAGAATAGAATAGAATAGAATAGAATAGAATAGAATAGAAAATATGGAATGGAATGGAATGGAATGGAATGGAATAGAATAGAATAGAATAGAATAGAATAGAATAGAATAGAATAGAATAGAATAGAATAGAATAGAAAATATGGAATGGAATGGAATGGAATGGAATGGAATGGAATGGAATGGAATGAAATGGAATGGAATAGAATAGAATAGGGAATGGAACGGAACAGAACAGAACAGAACAGAACAGAACAAATGGAATAGAAGTTTGAATTTTGTTCACATGACAATGTGGATGCTACAATGGTCATAAGGATGAGAAACGGTCCTAAGTCACATTTTTCCGGTGCCATTGTAAGTTTCGACAGTCACTAAACTAAACTAAAGTCGCATCTGGGAAGCGAGGAAGACTTCGGTTTCACAACGAAGGCTTGCCTTTCCCTTTCCCTTTCTCTTTCCCTTTCTCAGCAGGTTAACACCTCGCCTCTCAAACAGACACTGTGCCACCTAAAAATATTCCAGGATTTTTCTGGGCTGCCTGCAATGAGTCAGCCGCTCTTCATATTTTATTGCAAGTTATGTAATTGTTTTTTTTGCCGCGAAGGAAATATTTGAGAAGACAATGGGAGAGGAGAGAGAGAAAGAGAGAGAGGCAGGTCCTCCAAATAATACCTTCCTGACCTTCCCGAAACTAAATCCCCGTCAACCATAAACTGGGAAACCGGAGAAAAGCAACATAACGGCTCCTCTAAAGGATCCAGGAATTTGTGCGAAGAGATCTCTGCCAAAGGCAAGGTGACATTTGCTCCGTGCTGAGTGGCTTTGTTTTCACACTTTGCCTGAATGGAAGGTCGAGCCACAAGCTTCTGTGGGCTGAATCGAAATAAGGAAGGGGGAGAGGGGGGGGGAAATAAGGCACCGGAATCCCAAATTAATGGGGCTGCAAGAATGGAAAACTCTGTTTTGGCAGAATTTCTGCCTTGCAGTTAGTTGCTCCTAATATCCCTTTTCACTCTCACTCTTTTCACGTATTCAAATTATGTTTATACTTTTACCTGTTGTCTTATATATGCGTGACAAAATAAAATAAATAAATAAAATAAGAAGCCAGCGGGCAGGCGGGGAGGCGAGGAAGGAGGCAGCTCTGACTTTTGCGCAAAGGAAAACCCGTCTTGCAAAAGCCGCAGAAGCCACCGTGATGGCCCCAGCACATAACCTGGATGTTATGATTTGCATAAAGGTGAGAGAGGTCATGCCACAGGTGAGGTCCTGGCGTCTTTGCAGATGGCCGGGACCCGAAGATGTGCTTGCTGAAATCAATCTCTCTCTCTCTCTCTCTCTCTCTCTCTCTCTCTCTCTCTCTCTCTCTCTCTCTCTCTTTCATTTTTTTTTTTTTAATTTGATTTATATGCCGCCCTTCTCCGAAGATTCAGGGCGGCTTACAATGCGTTAAGCAATAGCCTTCATCCTTTTGTATATTTATACAAAGTCAGCTTATTGCCCCCACAATCTGGGTCCTCAATTTACCTACCTTAGAAAGGATGGAAGGCTGAGTCAACCTTGAGCCTTGGCGAGATTCGAACCCTGCAGTAATTGCGGGCAGCTGGTCTTAATAACCAGCTTAATAACAGGGTGCCTTAAACCTCTGTACTACCAAGGCTCTTGTTTGAAGCTTATTAGCAGGAACTGAGAGGGATCTTGGAGTCCTGGTGGACCGTCACTTAAATAGGAGCCTTTGGAGAAGAGGTTGATCCCCTCTTCTTTGGGGCAGCCCCTCAAATATTGGAAGACTGCTCTCATGTCACCCCTAGTCCTTCTTTTTCTCTAGACTGGCCGTACCCAATTCCTGCAACGGTTTTTCAAAGGTTTTTGTCCCCCAGGCAATCATCTTAATTGCACTCAGTTTTCAATCCAGTTTTGGTCGCCATGGTATAAAAAAAAGATGTGGAGACTCTGGAAAGAGTGCAGAGAAAAGCAACCAGGATGATTAGGGAACTGGGGGGATAAAACATAGGAAGAACAATTGTGGGAACTGGGCATGGCCAGTCTAGAGATAAGAAGGGCGAGGGGTGACACAATAGCAGCCTTCCAGTATCTGAGGGCTGGCCACAAAGAGGGGGAGAGGGTCCCCCTCTTCTCCAAAGCCCCTGAAGGCAGGACAAGAAGTGATGGATGGAAACGAATCAAGGAGAGAAGCAACCTGGAACGGAGGAGAAACTTCCTTACAGAGAGAACAGTTAATTAATGGAACAGAAGTTGCCTCCAGAAGTTCTGGGTGCTCCATCATTGGAGGACTTCAAGAAGAGATTGGACAGTCATTTGTCAGCAATGGCATAGTGTCTCCTGCTCGAGCAGAGGGTTGGACTAGAAGACCTCCAAGGTCCCTCTGTTGCTCTGTAATCTATAATCTTTTCTGCTGAATTCCAAACCTGGTATGGAGAGATCACTTAAATCAGTGTTTCTCAACCTTGGAAGCTTGAAGATGGGTGGACTTCAACTCCCAGAATCCCCCAGCCAGCAGCGCTGGCTGGGGGATTCTGGGAGTTGAAGTCCACCCATCTTCAAGCTTCCAAGGTTGAGAAACACTGACTTAGATGTTCCTCTGCTAGAGGAGAGCCAAGCACTTCTGATTTTAATCCTTCTCTTTGCGAGATGAACCCATTCTGGACCAGCAAAGATCTCTTCTGTTTCATTGCTTCTTTGGAAAGGGGTCTTTGCGTAGCTTCCAACCATCACCATGGCAACTGGAGAATTCTTGCATGTCCTCTTGAGGCCCCCACTTTTCATGGCGGCCTCCCATCTCTATGGAAACAACCCCCTCCCCAGAACTGACTTTCTGCCTTCACCAGGAGGGGCATCTCATTGGGGGAGGGAAGGTCCTCTTTCTGCCCAGTGCCGACCCTCAAGGAACAGGGGGTTGCCCTCAGCTCTCCCTCTCTCTCTCTTTTTATCGCCCAAAGCAATGCACTTGGTTCTCTGGTCCCCCTGCCCCACCCCGAGGGACCCATCAGATATATTGCCAGGGCAACTCAGATCCTGACTGGGAGTGACGGATGGAAGCCATCTGAAGAAGTTGGGGGGGGAGACAATTTTCTGTTTATAAAATTCAGGGTTGGGCTCTCTGGTATGGGCTGAGACCCCGTCCCTACAATAACTCTCACTGGTCATCTGGACAAATCATTTTCTGGATTGCATAGACATTGTGGAATCGGTGGCCTCTGAGTTTAGGTTGTTTTCACTGATGAAGCACTGATGACGTTACCTTGTTGGGTCATGAAACGTCTGCAAGAAAACAAGCTTGAGAGAACACCAAGGATCCCACATTCCTCCTTCTCCTTCTCCCTCTCTTTCTCCTCTTTCTCTTTCTCTCCTTCTAGCATTGATGATATTCCCTAGTTGGGTCATGAAACGTTTGCAAGAAAACAAACAGACCATGACAAGGGTTCGATGATATATCGAGGCCGCTCGACCACTGACCAGAGATGAAAACTAAGTCCAGAGTGTGCCCGCCCGTGTGAGAAGGGCCATGAATTATTTGAGTCAGGTCCATGGCCGTCATGGAAGCCATGAACTCCCGAGCCAACTTGTTATGGAAGGAAGGAATTAAGAGACATCCCTTAAGGGGGCAGACAGAGTCAGTTTATTATTGCAATAAGGTTCAGATAGGTATTGCTACCTCAAGATCTGAGCAAGGTAATGAACATGAGATTCCAGTTTTATACAGTATCAAACAAAGGATTCTGTTAACTCAGCAGTTCATATGATCATATACATTTGTTATTTTTAATTGACATTTCCTAATTATTAAGTTTTACATTTTCTTTGCCAACAGTCATAATTCTTCTTGTAAATTACTGAAGCATAGATTCAAATTATCTCTTGTTGATGTTACATGTGGTCATCCTTTGATCTGTTTTAACCTTCAAACAAATATCTCTATCTCTGGCAACTGAGGGGCCCCTCTTGTAAATGTTTCTACTTCAAAGGAATTCTCTGCCTTTCAACTGAATAATTGGCTTCCCTTAAACAAGCACATTTCCTTTCTTACAATACTATGAATAAAGAGGGCCCTTCAGTGATCATCCAGCTGGACCCGCTTACCTACATTAACCTCAGACGTTTCACCGATAGATGGCAGGTTGAAATCCCCCATGACCACAAGTCTAGGGGTATCAGCCGCCACCTCGGCTATGACGTTGAGCAGCTCAGGCAGGGCCGTTGCCACGTGGCAGGGAGCCAGGTACGTGATCAACAAGCCCATCTGCACTCCACGGCCCCACTTCACAAAAAGGGACTCACATCCGGCTATCTGTGGAACAGTGGTCTCCCTCGGATCAAGACCTTCCTTTATAATAACCGCCACCCACCCACCCCGCCCCTGCCCTGAGCTCTCGGCTGGTGGAATGCCCGGAAGCCTGGTGGGCACATATCTACGAGGGGAACTCCCTGCTCCTGGCCCAACCAGGTCTCCGTAATACCTGCCAGGTCCGCTCCCCCCTCCTGAATAAGATCGCGAATGAAGGGGGCTTTATTTACCACGGACCTTCCATCACTCAGCGTAGTGATGGAAAAGCCCTCAGCAGAATGAACTCTAATGCCCCTCTTACCCCCGGAATCCGCACCCTCCGTGGCCCGACCTCCCCCTGTGGGTTAACCCCCAAACCCACACAACCCTCCCGCCCCCTAGAACCCCTTAAAAATTGAGGAATGGACACTAAAAGTCGCGCATTTGGCAGAGATGGCGAAAATTTCATCATATCTTACAGATCACTCAAACGAAAGATATGTATCGGAAGGGAGAAGATGCAGACTAAGAAGTTTCATATAGCTTATGAATGAAACATTTTTAATCTTTAGTTTATGTTTACAGTGTTTTGAGTTATAAGGAGTTAAAGACCTAGGGAGAATTTGAAGCCAACAAAATGTTAGCATATTTTAGTTTTATGTTTGTGAATGCTGTACCCTGTGCTTGTTCTGGGAAGTTTAGGGAGGGGGGAAGAGGGAGGGGGAAAGGGGGGGTGGGTGGGCAAGGGGGGTGGGATGGGGTGAGGGTGGAGGGGTGGGGGGGGAGAAAATGTTTGTATCTTCTATAAAACTTTTCAATTAAAAAAAAAATCTATCTAAAAATTTCCCCAGAAAACCCCTCAATCCCCTTTATGCCACATGTTTTCAATGCCTGGCAAGCTCTCCCCGTCTTCCTCCCAGGCAGCCTGCTCCATCTCCTGCCTGAGCTTAATAAAGACACCCCCCTACACACACACACACACACACACACACACACACACACACACACCTGCGACCCCTGCTCCTCAGCCAGGGAGGGAGCCGCCATATTTCATGCCCTGCTTGGCTCTGTCCATCCAGGCAGCTGCAATCCCGCCAGCCATACAACACCTGGCTGGCAGCAGCGGCCCTTCCCCCCCCCCGGCTGAGCCCTGGGGTCATGACTGCTGTAAAACCTGATGAGATACAACCTGCCCAGAGTTCCCCAAGGCACACCTTGCCAAGGTTGCAAATTTATACGCCCCGAACAGCAGCCATAAAATATAGAGTGGAGGGGGAGGGGCGCGAGGGGGGGGAGAAAGCTGACAGGTGAGAAGATTAAACCGTCTTAGCTGAGCCCAGAGAAGAGGTGAGCTGAAATCGGTGAGAACACGGAACAGAGAATAATAGAGTCAGAAAGGGAGCTTGGAGGTCTTCGAGTCCAATCCAGAGGTGGTATTCAGCCGGTTTGAACTGAACCGGTAGCGGAAATCGCAGGTGGGTCTGCCCACCCCCACTCCCGGCTCTATGCCATCCTATTTAGGCATGTTTTTGAGGTCGGGCACACGCGTGGACGAGGCGCATGCACCAGTGGTGGGTTCCTCCCGGTTCGGTCCGGTTCGGCCAGCCGGTGACGAACCGGTTCTCTCACCTCCAATCTATTGCTGCCTCCTGAGTCCCAGCTGATGACTAGAGGGAAAAAAGCTGTTTAAACTCTTGCCGCGGGGCTTCAAAGGGCCGCCCTACAGTTGATCAGTGTTAAAAGAAAACAAATGAGTTGGGTCGTAAGTGCGAGGACTGGTCGTAAGTGCAAGGACCTTCCAGAAATGACTCTGACCAGCTAGCCACGCCCACCTAGTCACATGACCTCCAAGCCACACCCACAAAATAAGCCACGCCCACAGAACAGGTAGTAAAAAAAATTAGAACCCACCCCTGGCATGCACTCACGTTTGCGAACTGGTAGGGAAAGTAAGGGACTACCAGCCCTGGTCCAACCCCCTCCTCAGGCAGGAAACCCTATTCCATTTGCATGCAAGTCACCACGGAATCACACGGTCCAAATGCAGCTAGTCCTCAATTTACGGCCGCAAGTGAGGCCAAAATTTAGGTTGCTGAGTGAGAAATTTCTTTTTTTTCTTCTTTCTTTTTTTTTTTGAAACGTTTTTTCAGTTTTATTTCTTATACACATAATACAAAATATACATTTTTTTATACATAATTAATCATACGTATACATGTTTTCCTTAAAGAAAGCATTAAAATAAGGAAAAGAAGATAGAAAGGAGAGAGGAGGAGAAGGTAGGAAGAGGAGAAGGAGTGAGAAGGAGTGAGGAATTTCTTAAGGGGGGTCTCGCCCCGTTTTACGACTTCTCTGCCCACAGTTGTGAAACTTAACAACTGCAGTTGTTAAGTTAGTAAACCGGCCGTTAAGCGAATCCGGCTTCCCCATGGAACTTTGCTCGTCGGAAGGTCGCAAAAGGGGAGCACGTGACCCCGGGACACTGCGACAGGATAGCATCTTCCAATATCTGAGGGGCTGCCACAGAGAGGAGGAAGGGGGCCAAGCTATTCTCCAAGGCACCCGAAGGCCAGACAAGGAAGAATGGATGGAACAAGGAGAGATTCAACCTAGAAATAAGGAGAAATTTTCTGACACTGAGAACAATCAACCCATGGAACAGAAGTTGCCTTCAGAAGTTGTGGGAGCTTCATCCCTGGAGGCTTCCAAGAAGAGACTGGACTGCCATCTGTCAGAAATGGTGTAGGGTCTCCTGCTTGAGCGGAAGGTTGGACTAGATGACCTCCAAGGTTCCTTCAACCCTACGATTCTATGATTCTTTGGGTGCATTCTTTACTAATCACATTTTTCACATGCCCATGCTTGATGTTATCTAACTGTAAGATGCCCAGAAGGACTAGGGGGGACATGATAGCATCTTCCAATATTTGAGGGGCTGCCCCAAAGAAGAGGAGGGGGTCAAGCTATTCTCCAAAGCCCCTGAAGGCAGGACAAGAATCAGCAGATGGAAACCAATGAAGGAGAGAAGCAACCTAGAACTAAGGAGAAACTTCCTAACAGTGGAATTAGGAATTAGGAACAATTAACCAGCGGAACAGCTCGCCACCAGAAGTTGTGGGTGCTCCACTACTGGGAGAAAAAACTGGACAGCCCCTTATCTAGAATGGTATGAGATCACCTGCTCGAGCAGAGGGTTGGACTAGAGGACCTCCAAGTTCCCTTCCAGCTCTATTCTGATTAAACTGCAGCGATTCGCTTAACAACTGTGGCAAGAAAGGTTGCAAAATGGGGCAAAACTCACTTAGCAACTTCTTTGCTTAGCAGAGGAAGCTTTGTTCTCTGTAGCGGTTATACGTGGAGGATTAATTAAGCTAGAAAAAGTTGGGTTCGTTCAACCGCTTTGGACCGACTGCAGCCTTCTGAAAAATCTCCCACCGTTGGAATTACGTCTCGATTTTATATTTGTTGTATTGTTCTCTTCGGCTGTTTATTAGCCTCTCTCAGTTCCTCGGCTGCACTTGTGATTTCCCCGGTGGAAGTTAAGTTGACACACAGATGCGATTAGGTAAATATGTGCTTGTTATGAGATTTAAATAAAGGAAAAGAAAGGGAGGGAGGGAAGGAACACGGTGCAAAAAAAGAAAATGATTAGGATGTTTCTTCTGCTTTGCAGCCTCTCAAAGCAGCTGATGATAAAAGGAGCCGTAAAATACATTCGCTAAACTCTTCTGAACATTTTTTTTGTCTTCTTCAAACGCTCCTTGTTTGCATCCATTCTCCCTCTCATGCTTTGCCTTTGAAGAAAATACTATATGAAAACTATAAATGATGTCATCTGCATCAGTAACAGTCACAGAGTTGGAAGGGTCCTGGGAGGTCATCTAGCCCAACCCCCTGCTCACCTGTACTAGGGATCCGAACTGCCAAACTGCCGACTTTTCTGATCGACAAGCTCAGTGTCTTACCCACTGAGCCACCTAGTCAGGCTGGGACTTCTGGTAGTCCTTGACTTACAACTGTTCGTTTGAAGATACAAGGGCACTGAAAAAAAGTGACTTGCGTCCGTTTTTCACACTTTATGACCGTTGCAGCATCCTCAGGGTCACCTGATCAAAAGTCGGGCGCTTGGCAACTGACTCGTATTTATGACGGTCGCAGTGTCCCCGGGGTCACGTGATTCCCCTTTGGCGACCTTCCGACCAGCAAAGTCAATGGAGGAAGTCAGATTCACTTAACGACCGTTGTTCAGGGCAGTAATTAACAACTGGGACAAGAAAGGTCGTAAAATGGGGGCAAAACTCGGCTTGGCTCAGCAATGGGAATTTTGGGCTTAATTGGGGTCGTAAGTCGAGGACTACCTTCATCCGAAGAATGAGAAAAATGCTACAGTTCCTGAATTCCTGGGCCGCACTTGCGATTCAGTCATAATCAGAGAGAAGAAGATTTGATGTATCCATGCTCAAGGTTGCATCTTTTTATGGAAACAGAGAAGATGCAAAGGAGATTGTGGCCCCACCAAGGTCTTAGAAGATGGAAGAACAGAGTTGGAAGGGATCTTGGAGATCTTCTAGCCCAGTGTTTCTCAACCTTGGAAGCTTGAAGATGGGTGGACTTCATCTCCCAGAATCCCCCAGCCAGCGCTGCTGAAACACTGACCTATAGTAAATTAAGCAAAGGATTGGCAGGGAACTGAAAACAGGCAAACTTTGGAAGAATTACGGAGCAAAATTTGAACTCAGCCCCGGATTCAGTTTGGGCCTTAATTTGTTGCTTTCCTTCTTCTTTCTCCATCTGTGTTTCGGGCTTCTGCTTTTTTTTTTTAAAAAAAATCTATCTTTATTTTATTCAAAAAAATTAAAGTACAAACCACCAAATTTTGTTGTTTTTTTTTTAAAAAAAAACAAAAAACCCAAAGAAAAAAAGCAGAACAAACAAGACATTTAAAAGGTGCTTCCAAGTTTCCCCAAGCCTCTTTTCCGATTACATCCCACCAACTCCGGAACATGCCTGTCCTCTCTAACACGATTATCCTTCGTGTTGGTTTTTTTGTGTGTCTCCGGCGTACATGATCCGAAGAGTGGGAATCATTAATATTCCCCTGACCTACTTTTTCTGGGTTGGCACTCTCCGAGTTTGAAAGGGGGAAAAAAAACACACACACACACACAAAACCAAATCTGCTTTTCTTGGGCTTTTGAAAGCTTGACGGTTTTGTGCTTTGCACATGGAGATAATTGTACCTTGAGATGCGCGCTGAAGGCTGGCAGAGCTGTGAGTCATGTGGAGGAGTGGCTTTGTGGTAGGAGGAGGAGAAGGGGCAGGAAGGCCCAGGAAGGCCCAGTGTCCCCCCCACACCCCCGGGACACTGCAACCGCCATAAATATGAGTCAGTGGCCAAGCGTCTTGAATTTTGATTACGTGACCGGGGGGACGTTGCAACGATCCCGAGTGTGAAAAACGGTCATAAGTCACTTTTTTTTTAAGTGCCATTGTAACTTTGAACAGTCATTCAATGAACCGTTGTAAGACAAGGACTACCTGTATAAAGAACAGGGGTGGGCGAATCGGTACTTACGGCCAGTGGCTGGGCCTGCCCACCTGCCCTGGCACTACCCCGTCTTATCGCCGTGTTGTTGATGAGGCACACATGTGTGCAAGGCCAGGAGTGAAATGCTCCCGGTTTGGACCGGATCGCCCGATCCGGTAGCGATGGAGGCAGGTGGTTCGGAGAACCGGTTGCAAAAATCCCTGCCCCCCCCCCATTGCCCAGCCGAGCCGTGTGATCATTAGAGGCTTTTTTTAATTTTTAAAAGCATTTTTTCTACAACCTCTTTGGCCGAAAAAATGCTTTTAAAAGTAAAAAAAAGAAGCCTCTGATAATCGCGCGGCTCAGCTGGGATCATCAGAGGCTTTTAAAAAAAAAATCAGGCAACTCAGCTGGGATCATCAGAGGCTTTTAAAAAAAAATCAGGCGACTCAGCTGGGATCATCAGAGGCTTTTAAAAAAAAATCAGGCAACTCAGCTGGGATCATCAGAGGCTTTTAAAAAAATCAGGCAACTCAGCTGGGATCGTCAGAGGCTTTTTAAAAAAAAATCAGACAACTCAGCTGGGATCGTCAGAGGCTTTTAAAAAAAATCAGACAACTCAGCTGGGATCGTCAGAGGCTTTTAAAAAAAAATCAGGCAACTCAGCTGGGATCATCAGAGGCTTTTAAAAAAATCAGGCAACTCAGCTGGGATCGTCAGAGGCTTTTTAAAAAAAATCAGACAACTCAGCTGGGATCGTCAGAGGCTTTTAAAAAAAAATCAGGTGATTCAGCTGGGATCATCAGAGGCTTTTAAAAAAAAATCAGGCAACTCAGCTGGGATCATCAGAGGCTTTTAAAAAAATCAGACAACTCAGCTGGGATCGTCAGAGGCTTTTTAAAAAAAAATCAGACAATTCAGCTGGGATCGTCAGAGGCTTTTAAAAAAAAATCAGGCAACTCAGCTGGGATCGTCAGAGGCTTTTAAAAGCATTTTTTCTACAACCTCTTTGGCTGAAAAAATGCTTTTAAAAGTAAAAGAAAAGAAGCCTCTGCCGATCAGGCAACTCAGTTGGGATCGTCAGAGGCTTTAAAAAAAAATCAGGCAACTCAGCTGGGATCGTCAGAGGCTTTTAAAAGCATTTTTTTTACAACCTCTTCAGCCGAAGAGGTTGTAGAAAAAATGGTTTTAAAAGTAAAAAAAAAAAAAAGTTGGCCACGCCCACTCAGTCATATTATTCCCCCCCAAGCCACGCCCACAGAATCGGTAGTAACAAATTTTACATTTCACCACTGTGCAAGGCGCGCGTGCGAGCGAAGCTATCCCGTCCTATACAATCGCCATGTTTTTGACCCAGCGTGAATGAGTGCGCGCGCACTCACATTTTCAATTCTGGGCAAACCGGTTGTTAAATTATGTGAAGCCCACTCTGATAAAGAACCATTGCTTCACTTAACGACTGCAACCTTTGCATAAAACAACCGCTGTGGGAAAGGTTGTATAAAATCAGTTTCATGACCATCACGACTGATGGGCGGGCTCCCTTACGGTCGTAAGCCGAGGACTGCCTCCAGAACAAGGAGGTGGAAGCAGAGCGCAATCAGACCTGTGAGATTCTGCTATTATAACCTCGGAGCTTATTATTACAGCTGCTACTCGCTGGATTGGTTCGCGCCTTCCCGTGGAGTTGATTTCAGGATTGGGTCTCCGTGATGGGGCTGGCACAGCGGGCCTAAAACAGGCGTGGCCTTTGTGGGTGTTTTTTTTAGAAAAAAAAGATTTGGTCACATTAACACGGGGAGATTCTGCCTGGAGATGGAAACTTGAATAATGTTTCGTACATATTTTTATATTTAAAAAAATACTGACTTCAGGGCTCGCATCTAGCAGGACAGTTGCCACAGGGAATTATTTGAAGTTTGTTTTTTTTTTAAATTTGATGTATATGCCGCCCTTCTCTGGAGACTCAGGGCGGCTTACAATGCGTTAAGCAATAGCCTTCATACTTTTGTATATTTATACAAAGTCAGCTTATGGCCCCCACAATCTGGGTCCTCATTTCACCTACCTTAGAAAGGATGGAAGGCTGAGTCAACCTTGAGCCTGGGGAGATTTGAACCTGCTGTAATTGCAGGCTTGTAAATTGTAAATTGCAGTTTATGCGCACAACGGAGTTGTAAGGTGGGAATAACAGGAAGAAGACTGGAGAACCATCCTGTAAAACAAGAGGGTCCAATCTTGGCCACTTAAAGATGTGTGGACTTCAATTCCTCAGACAGCATAGCCGGGAGTTTAAGTCCACAAGTCTCAAAGTAGCTAAAGATGGACCCTTGGTGTAGAAAGTATCTCAGTCCACGAAAGGAGGCGGTGGGTGGGAAGCATTTCAACAGCATTTGCACGTATGCACACTTTTAGTAAGGAATATAAAATGAAAGCAAATGCCACTCCCTTCTAGCATTGATGATGTTACCTAGAAACATCTGCAATAAAAGACGCGAGCTCAGAGAGCCCCAAGGACCCCACATTTCAGAAGGAAACCCCCCCCTTACTTTTCCTGAGTAAAAGGAGAGGAGGGGAGAGATACTTTCAGACTTGCAAGATGGATCTTAGCTGCTCAAAGAAGACAAGTGGAATTACTTCTAAGCAGTTTCCTTTACTATTCCTCACCTCCAGACAGAATCTTTCCAAACTAAAGCAGATTAAAGCATCATTTAAAAAAAAAAAATCTACTCTGGGAACTGTTAGGGAGGAGCCGTCTTCACTGCCCTTCTCTCACACAAGCTACCTAAGCTTCGCTGTCTCCTCCCTCCCTCCCTCCCTCCCTCTTTCTTTCTTTCTTTCTTTCTTTCTTTCTTTTTCTTTTTCTTTCTTTCTTTCTTTCTTTCTTTCTTTCTTTCTTTCTTTCTTTCTCTTTTCCTGCCTTCCCCCTCTCTCTCTCTCCTTTGCCTTCTTTTTCTTTCTTTCTTTCCTCCCTTCCATCCCTCCCTCCTTCCCTCTTTCTTTCTTCCTTCCTTCTTTCTTCCCTCCCTCCCTCTTTCTCTTTCTTTTTTCTTCCTTCCTTCCTCCTTCCCTCTTTCTTTCTTTCTTTCTTTCTCTTCCTCCCTTCCTGCCTTCCCTTTCTCTCTCTTCTTCTCACTCCTTCTCTTTCTTTCTTTCTTTTTCTTCCATCCTTCTTTCTTCCCTCCATCTTTCTTTCTTTCTTTCTTTCTCTTTCTTTCTTTCTTTCTTTCTTTCTTTCTTTCTTTCTTTCTTTCTTTCTTTCTTTCTTTCTTTCTTTCTTTCTTTCTTTCTCCCTCCACTACTTTTGGACAGTACCCAGCAGCTTTAAAATCGACTGTACTATAGTTTGCATTTCACAAAGCCAGCTTTTAGAGTAAGAGTACGCCCTTGGAGCCTTTCCAGAAATTTCCTGGCAAAAACTAGCAGGAGGCAAAACGGATTAAGTACACAGGGATGCGAAGTGTGTTGGAGGCAATTAAAGCCTCTTTCTGCAGGGCAGCCATCCAGCCGGCCCTTCCCGCAGATCCTGCGCTGCTCGGACAGAGATAGCGGAAAAGGGGGCTCCTCTTGCCTTCATTCCCCGCAAATCATCCTGAAATGAACTCCGGTGAGATCTCAGTATTCTGGAAGAGGTTGTTAGTCCTGGCTTTGGCCAGAGATCTCCACACGTAAAAACCGATGTTTCCTTGCTAGCATTCAAGTTTCCCCTGGTGCCTTCTCTCACCTCTGGCACATCTGGAAGCGCTATTTAGCTCTTGCTCGCTCTTTCCTTCTCCTTCTTGCTCTTGCTCTTTCTTTCTTTCTTTCCTTCTTTCTTTCTTTCCTTCTTCCTTCTTCCCCCTCCCTCCCTCCCTTCCCCTTCTCTCTCTCTCCCTCTTTCTCTCTCTCTTTCTCTCTCTCATACTGACTCCTTCCTTTTTTCTTTCCTTCTCTTCTCTTTTTCCCTCTCCCTCTCCCTTTCTCTCTTTGTCTCTCTCTCTCCCTCTCCCTTCCTTCCTCCCGCCCTCTCCCCCCTCTCTCTCTCCCTCTTTTATCTTTATTTCTAAATTAGGATAGCCATAAGTGCTGAGCAGCTCTCTGTGCCGGGACGGGCATAGTAAACAAGCTATTCCCTTCTGCACATTAATGACAGCCTCTCAATGCTGGTGCTCAGCAACATCAGTGTGCAGCAACCTAGTAAATCTGCAGATGCCTGTCTGACTAATTTTTCCCCCCCCCTCTGCGAGCAGAAATCCTTCCTGACACCAAATGAGAGTTTGAGCAACTTAATCCCCATTTGCTAGTCTGAAACAGCTTTCCCCGAAGCAGTAGGACAGCAGTCTACACATCTGCTCTCTCTCTCTCTCTCTCTGTGTGTGTGTGTGTGTGTGTGTGTGTGTGTGTGTGTGTGTGTGTACCATGCAAACAAATCGCCTCCTTCACTTTCTGGGAACACATGTTCATTCTTGCAAATTCACCTGGAAGTTTCCCCTCCTCTTACGATATAATTGAGCCCAACGTTTCCATTGCTAAGGAAGGCAATCGTGAAGTGAGTTTTGCTCCATTTTACGACCTTCTTTTTTTTTTCCCCAGTTGTTAAGTGAATCACACGGTTGTTGAGTCAGCCTGGCTCCCCCAGTGACTTTGCTTGCCAAGAGGCCGCATATAAATGTTTTCCTTAAAGAAAGCATTAAAACAAGGAAAAGAAGATAGAAAGGAGAGAGGAGGAGAAGGTAGGAAGAGGAGAAGGAGTGAGAGGAGTGAGAAATTTCTTAAGGGGGGTCTCGCTCCGTTTTACGACTTCTCTGCCCACAGTTGTGAAACTTAACAACTGCGGTTGTTAAGTTAGTAACCCGGCCGTTAAGCGAATCCGGCTTCCCCATGGAACTTTGCTGGTCGGAAGGTCGCAAAAGGGAATCAACGTGACCCCCGGGGGGACACTGCGATGGTCGTAAATACGAGTCAGTTGCCAAGCGTCCGAATTTTGATCCCGTGGTCCATGGCGATGCTGCAACGGTCCTCAGTGTGAAAAACGATGGTGTCCCCTTTTTCTGTGCCTTTAAACAGCCGCTAAACAAACTGTTGCAATGTGAGGACTACCTATACTAGTTGCTGTGGTAGAACTGAAGAAAAGTGAAGCAGTGACCAGTAAGTAGTGGCCTTTGAGGGTTTTTTTGTGTGTGTTGCCTCTCTGGGGGTTTTGGATATACTTAAAAAAGAACCCATGATACATTACACCACCTATATTGTCCAGGTAAAATACTGCAACTTTATATCTGGTACTTTTCCAATTAACCAGTGGAACAGCCTGCCACAAGAAGTCGTAGGTGCTTCATCGCTGGGAGTTTTTAAGAAGAGATTGAACAACCATTTGGAACGCTTTGGGCAGAACTCTCTGTTCTGACCTAGGCTTCCTGAGACAGTAAAAAGCACACAATTAGTCCCCAAAAAACCTCTTTTTATTTCAACGGCTGTGAATTCTGTTCATTCACAGCCCATGATGAGTCCCAAATAATTTGTAAAGACTCCGACAGAAGTCTGACTCCACAGTCCTCCGGGATAAGGCTGATAAGCACCCACCTTCATCTCCCTTGACACGCTGCCAAAGACCTCATTGGCAATTAGCTTTGCAAGGCCACACCGAGCACAGAGTCAAAAACGGAGCTTCGGAATTTAAACCGACCAGCACAAACAAAGTTGCTTCCTGCAAAGGCCCACATCCCTTTGCTCCTCCTGTATATCTTATGGGAGGGGCCTGTCGGGGTGCTAATTAATCCCATTCTGCTTTTGGGTAATCGCACCTTGATTTAGAGACGTGGATCGAGACTTTTCCTTGTAAGTATACGTTAAGAAAATAAACCCGAAGATATTTTTTCTAAGAAAAACTCATTTATTTGTTATAAGGAAAATAAAACATCTTACTAATCTAAATAATTACATTTTGGCAACGTTCCTGCCGGCCACCTCTCTGTGGTCGGACTTCTTGGCAAGAGAACAAAGAAAGTGTGAAGTAGAAAGAAAGGAATGCGGACATGCGTAGTTAGCTTACTGATAAGAAATTTGGCAAGCTACGGAAAGTCTGAATGTCCAAAAATATGAGCTCATCTGGTAAATACAAAAACGCAGTGACAGGGCCAATCATCTCTAAACTTTACTTCTGAGTCGCCCCTTTTGTCTTAACTGTTCTTGCCTTCTGGCAGCTCTGCGCATGTGCACACAGGCTCCCCCTGTTCCTCTACCTCAGTGGTCCCCAACCCCCGGTCCGCGGACCGGTGCCGGGCCGTGGATTACCTGGCACCGGGCCGCGCAGCGGCCGGGGGACATGAACGCTGCAGCGCAAAGGCTCCTGGGCCGTGCGCAAAAGCTCCTGGGCCGTGCACAATGGGCCGTGCGCAAAAGCTCCTGGGCCGTGCCCCCACCCCTGCGCGCACTCAGCGGGCCGCGGCGATAAAAAGGTTGGGGACCACTGCTCTACCTCACTGGCGTCAGACACTGGAGACTCCAGAGTCAGCACATAACTCCCAGATGGCCCTGGCCCCCTCTCTGCCTCCCACGCAGAGCCCTCGTCCGAGCTTTCCCAGACTCCAGGACTGGCCCATGATCCTCCTCACTGTCCAACTTTGCTGTCAGCTCCGCAGGCTGCCGGCGGATCACAACAGTCTCCAAATGTTTCAGTGTGGGCTTCAACTCCCAGCATTCCCCGGCCAGCCTTGCTGGGAGTTGAAGTCCACAGGTCTTCCAGTGGACACTCCTGGGTTAGATGAACCCTATGGGATGTTTGGGCCTTTTTTCACGGCTGTCTGTTTCTGCTTCTTTTTCGATGATAGATCCTGCAGGAATATCCGTCCGGCTCTTTTTGCACGCTGCCCAGAATTCATAACAGATGGGGAGCTGTAAATCTCATAAATCAGTAAACAAACAAACAAACAGATATGACCCCCTTTGCAAATGATGTCTCCTTGGAAGGGAGGGCCTCTGGGAAAAAGTCCGTTGCCAGGGTCGCCCCCGCTGCCATAAATTCCTTCCAGGTGGCATCGTTGGTACAGAAAGGAATAACTGCATTGCCCAGCACCAGGGCAAAGAGACTGCCTTTCGTCCCCCTAAACCACTATCAAACTGGCACCAGCTTTGCCATTCCGCTTCTCTTGCCTGAGGGATCCTGGGAGTTGTAGTCCAAGAGGCTTAGGAACCTCACCTGGTGGGCACTCGTGTCTTGCAAGTTTTGCCAGGGGTCTCCACCTTCCGTGGCCAGGCAGAAGCTCCCCCTGCTAGGACCCTCAGGATGACACGATGCGAAAAATGATGCAGAGACCGTAGAAAGAGGGCAGAGAAGAGCCACAAAGATGATTAGGGGTCTAAAATGTACGAGGAATGGTTGAGGGAACTACGTATGTCTAGTGTAGTGAAGAGGGGGACTAGGAAAAGCAGGCAGAGGAGGTTAGGGGCCTCCTGTTTTTTTTTTTTTAATTTGATTTATATGCCGCCCTTCTCCGGAGACTCAGGGCGGCTTACAATGCGTTAAGCAATAGCCTTCATCCTTTTGTATATTTATACAAAGTCAGCTTATTGCCCCCACAAACTGGGTCCTCATTTTACCTACCTTAGAAAGGATGGAAGGCTGAGTCAACCTTGAGCCTTGGTGAGATTCGAACCAGCAGAAATTGCAGGCAGCTGTGTTAATAACAGGGTGCATTAAACCACTGTACTATCAAGGTTTTATTTGAAGGACCGTCTCTTCCTGGTTACATCCACCCGACCC
Source organism: Pituophis catenifer annectens (assembly GCF_029215685.1). Lineage (NCBI taxonomy): Eukaryota > Metazoa > Chordata > Lepidosauria > Squamata > Colubridae > Pituophis > Pituophis catenifer. Next base: position 130,820,650 of record NW_027256884.1, read on the forward strand.
ACCAGAGCAGGGAGCCAGGGTGTTTTGGAGGTCCCCTCTCTTAAGGAAGTCCATCTGGTGGGACCAAGAAGAAGGGCCTTCTCTGTGGTGGCTCCCTCCCTGTTATTTGAAGGACCATCTTTTCCCAACTACATCCACCCATGTCTCCTCCTCCTCCTCCTCCTCCCTTCTAGCACTGATGATGGCCTTTCCAGGAATACATAGTACATTGTCAGGGCCTTGGTGCTAGCACTGATGGTATTACCTAGCTGGGTCATGAAAGGTCTGCAAGAAAACAACCCAGCTCAGGGAGCACTAAAAGGGCCCCCCGGATACAGTAAATGCAGACGTGAAAAATCTGGATGCTGCTTTTGATCGCACAAGAGGATGCTTGTTGATCTGAAAAGGAGGAGGAGGAGGAGGAGGAGGAGGAGGAGGAGGAGGAGGAGGAGGAGGAGGAGGAGGAGGAGGAGGACTGTATGGTCCTTGGTGCTCTCTGAACTGGGCTGTTTTCTTGCAGATGGTTTCATTATTGAACGAGGTAACCTCATCAGGACTAGAAGGATGAGAATGAAGAGGAGGAGGAGGAAGAAGAGGAGGAGGAAGAAGAGGAGGAGAAGGTTTGCCAGAAAGTACATTTTGAAGCTGCCTCCTGCAACTGTGTGCTGAAGGCTGTTATTTTCCTCTGCACGTGGCTCTTGGCCAATGCTTTCTGAAGTGCTCCCTATAAATAAGGATTATATATATTTTAAAATACACAGAATGGACATTAAAATTTCATGGCCCCAGATGCTGCTGTATATTAACCCAAGTCTTGTTGAACCACACTTTGGAAGGCTGCATCCGGTGGATTGTATACCACAACACAGAAAAAGAGGCAGAGACTTTAGATCAGTGTTTCTCAACCTTGGAAGCTTGAAGATGGGTGGACTTCAACTCCCAGAATCCCCCAGCCAGCAGCGCTGGCTGGGGGATTCTGGGAGTTGAAGTCCACCCATCTTCAAGCTTCCAAGGTTGAGAAACACTGCCTTAGACAGAATGCAAGGAAGAGCAACAAAGACGATGATGGGAGGCTAAAACACACGAAGGACATTTGCAGGAACTGGGTGCGTCTAGTTTAATGAAAAGAAGGACCAGGGGTTGACATGATAGCATCTTCCAATATTTGAGGGTCATGCAGGAGATGGTGCTTTGGAGAATAGGTCGATCCCCTCTTCTTTGGGGCAGCCCCTCAAATATTGAAAGTCTGCTATCATGTCACCCCTTGTCCTTCTCTTCATTAGACGTACCTAGTTCCCTCTATCATTCACCGTGTGTTTTAGCCTCCATCCCGTAACCATCTTTATTGCTCCTCTCTTCACTCTTTTCGGGGTGCACTCTTAGCATCTTTTTCGTTCATCCCAGCCCTGGTCATTTATGCATTAATACACAGTTGGCACAAAAATTCTCCATGGCAACGAAGGAAACCCCAAGAAGGATCCATCAAGATTGCCACAAAGCAGATTTTCAGATGTGTGTTCTGCTCCCAGGAGTCCAGCAAAGACAGCGCCAGACTTATAACTCAGTTATAGGGAGTTTTAATAAAAAGAAGGCAGGGGAAGGGGAAAAACTAAACTCAGGAGAAGGTTGTCTTTAAAAATAAAGCCGAATTGTGAAAGCTGCAAAAAACGTCTCTGTTTTACGAGAGGCAGAAGTTGGAAGGAGGGCTGTGGGGGTTGTGTTTTCCTGGTGGAAATATGGATCCCTGGAGTGCATTTCATACTAGACGTGGATGAAAAGGAGAAATACCTGGGCTTCCACCAAGAAGGGGATGATGGCTATATAGAACCATAACCCTGATCTTTCCAGAGTCTGAGTCTGAGACTGGGATTGGGAAGGGGGGGGTGAAAAGTAGAGTGTTTGAAGTGCAACTCTGGGGGGGGAGGGTTTGCGAAGAAATGCAAGAGCCAAATATTCACTCCCACAGCCTGTTGAGAAGACAAGATGGCTCTAAAACGGAGACGCCACCAGTCTCACTTGGCTTTGTAACTCAACAGTTGTGCTTGGCTCCCTCACAGCCTCCGTGCACCTCTGATATGCCAATTCTAGGGGGGAAATGAGTGGGGCGTGTACATCTCGGCATGCAATCCCTGCAAATCCGGATAACACATGAAATCTGGCGGTTTCACTCATCCGTTGGCTAGGTTTCCACACTACCTCACAAAAATAGTCCAGGTCGGTTGTTGCTTGCAGAGGTTTTTTGACCGACCTAGGTAACACCATCAGTGCTAGAAGGGAGAGGGGTTTGTGGGGAGGAGGAGGAGGAGGAGGATTGTGGGGTCCTTGGTGTTCTCTGAGCTGGGTTGCTTTCTTGCAGATGTTTCATGACCCAACTAGCTAACACCATCAGTGCTAGCCCCAAGGCCCTGGCAATGTACTAGGTATTCCTGGAAGGCCATCTCTGTACCAAAATCTGAAAATTGGCTTAAATGAACTACGTAAATTCTTAGCCTTTGAACTGACTTTTCTACTGAAAGATTAGCCGAGCAGAGCTCAGTTCAGCTCTCACTGCTTGAAAATACAGTGAGAGTTAGTACAGTGGTCTAAAGCACCCTGTTATTAAGACCAGCTGCCTGCAATTACTGCAGGTTCGAATCTCGCCAGGCTCAAGGTTGACTCAGCCTTCCATCCTTTCTAAGGTAGGTAAATTGAGGACCCAGTTTGTGGGGGCAATAAGCTGACTTTGTATAAATATACAAAAGGATGAAGGCTATTGCTGAGCACATTGTAAGCCGCCCTGAGTCTCCGGAGAAGGGCGGCATATAAATCAAATAAAAAAAAAAATAGAATGGCAATTCCATTTTATGTTCAAAATAATCTTACTTTATTTTGATATTGAAGAAGAGGAGTAAAATCCATTATGGTTATTTTTTGGGTTGTTGCTTTTTACTTGGTGTCTTGTTTTCTGTGGGTTTTTTTAAAAAAAAACATTTATATAGCCTGCTGCCAGCAGTTATCAATTGCACTCTCTCAAAAGATTCAATAAAATATTTTTTAAAAAAAAGAAGAAGAAGAAGAAGGAAGGATGGGTAAAAAGGACAGCGTAAATGCCCCGTCTTCTGTGTCTTTTAGATCATGTTGTCCTGCTGGATTTAATAATTTCTATCGATTTTATCTCCGCGGCTGCAGTTTTGTTTTTAACTGTTGCAGGCCGCTCAAAAACGCCACGGATAAAGCAGCGGGAGATCGAAAACTTCCAATTAAATCGGCCCACAAGCCGAGATGGCGGGTTCGGGCGATGTGGGGGCGATTCCCAGCCTTCGTACCACTGGAAATGAAGATGAATTTCCTACTTTACCGGAAATATATGGGGAAAAAAGGGATGTTTGGCCTTTCAAGAGAGTCCGTGTGCAGACAATGGTGAATTGGTTGGTTTATTTCTGAAGTTGGTTTATTTCTAACTGGCAGAGAAAGACTCACACAATTAGCCTCAAGCAAGACGACACCGTGTTTTCTCTTGTTTAAACAGGCAAACAACCTCTGTGTGTGTTTGTGTGGGCGCACACACACACACACACACACACACACACACACATGCATAACAATAAAAAAGTAGTAGTGGGATTCAAATTTTTTTTACTACCAGTTCTGTGGGCGTGGCTTGGTGGGAGTGGTGTGGCTTGGTGGGCGTGGCAGGGGAAGGGTACTGCAAAATCCCCATTCCCTCCCCACTCCTGGGGCCAGCCCGAGATGATATTTGCCGGTTCTCCAAACTACTCAAAATTTTTGCTACCGGTTCTCCAGAACCTGCTGGATTTCACCCCTGCCCCAAACCAATGTGGTTTTATTGCATGTCTCTGCTAGGATAGATTTTTCTCAGCCGCAGTCACTTTAAGATGTGTGGACTTCAACTCCCAGAATTCCCCAGCAAGCCAAGATATAGTCCCGCCTTAGGTATGAAAGCTGGTGACTTTGGGCCAATCACCAGGAGACGGGGAGTTCTAGTTTTGCCCTAAGCAGGAATGTCAGCTAGGTAATTTTTGACCAATCACCAGGAGACCGTGAATTCTAGTCCTGCCTTAGACATGAAAGTTTATTGCGTGACTTTGGTTCCTTCCTTCCTTCCTTCCTTCCTTCCTTCCTTCCTTCCTTCCTTCCTTCCTTCCTTCTTTCTTTCTTTCTTTCTTTTTTTCTTCTTTCTTTCTTCCTCCTCCACCTCCTCCTCTTCCTCCTCTTCCTCCTCTTCCTCTCCACAACCTCTCTTCTAGCACTGTTGACGCTACCTAGTTGGGTAGTAAAAAGTCTGCAAGAAAACATTCAAGCTCAGCGAGCACCAAGGACCACCCCCTCCAGTTCAACCCTGAGCTACAAATCTTCTCTTCTCTTCTCTTCTCTTCTCTTCTCTTCTCTTCTCTTCTCTTCTCTTCTCTTCTCTTCTCTTCTCTTCTCTTCTCTTCTCCTCTCCCCTCCCCTCCCCTCCCCTCCCCTCTCATTCTATTCTATTCTATTCTATTCTATTCTATTCTATTCTATTCTATTCTATTCTATTCTATTCTATTCTATTCTATTCTATTCTATTCTATTCTAATTCTATTCTATTCTATTCTACTCTACTCTACTCTACTCTACTCTACTCTACTCTACTCTACTCTACTCTACTCTATTCAGAGGTGGGTTGCAGCAGTTTCTGACCAGTTCTGGAGAACCGGTAGTGGAAATTTTGAGTAGTTCGGAGAACCGGTAGTAAAAATTCTGACTGGCCCCGCCCCCCTCTATTCTCTGCCTCCCAAGTCCCAGCTGATTGGGAGGAAATGGGGATTTTGCAGTATCCTTCCCCTGCCACGCCCACCAAGCCAAGCCACACTCACCAAACCATGCCATGCCCACCAAGCCACACCCGCAGAACCGGTAGTAAAAAAATTTGAAACCCACCACTGATTCCATTCCATTCCATTCCATTCCATTCCATTCCATTCCATTCCATTCTATTCTATTCTATTCTATTCTATTCTATTCTATTCTATTCTATTCTTCTTCTCTTCCCCATCCTTCTCTCTCCTCTCTTCTCCTCTTCTCTCCTCTCCAGACTTAGAAGGCCTTTTGAAAGGTTAGATATGAAATCCCTCTCGATTTCTTCTCTGCGCAGGGCACCCATTTCTGCCAAACACATCCAGAGGACTTATTTGCCCTGTCCAACCTTAGGAACCTTGTACACAGCAGCCGTGACAACCGAACCCATCTCCTTCTGTTTTTGCTGTGAACAATACTCCCTCTGTTTCACGCTCGTCAGTCGCCAGAGCAAACTCCAGCCTAGACAGAGGCCTCCCCGAAGCTGCATTTCAAGGCACTCGAGAATCGCACATTCTCCGTTCCAACTATGTTTACTGTGTGGTGATTTTATCACGTCAAACAAGGCAATCGAGGACCGAACAGGATTTGACATGGCCTGATAAGCAAATGACTTAATTTAGGGTCTCTGTTGTCTTGTAGTTAATTTATGAAAGCTAATTGCTCCCACCCCAGGTACCGCCAAGCTGTGCAAATAAATACCGTCCTTTTATCATCCGTGTTGATATTTTAATATCCTGCCCCACAGAGGCTCTTTCGCCATCCTGGAGAGACGTTTAAGGCTTTGAGGTCAGGGAGGGAAAATTTTGCTCAGTGCAGATCTGGTGTCAGGTGCGAACAACCAGATCTGCATGTGAAGAGTTTGAAATTAGCCACTTTATTGCTCGATGCCTATTTTACAGGAATCTTCCAGGGCTTGGCAGTTCGCACCTGAGCCAGGTTAGATAAGGTTCAATTAAAACAGCGAATTGTGTTAAGTGCCGGGGAAACCAGGAGATTCGGGCAGTTTAAAAGAGTATAAAGATTTCTCGTCAGCTTAAGCTCTCTACAAGAATCTGGCCAACTAACAGTCAAAGGAAATGAGCAGGAGATAAGAAAGACATTCAAGGAAAGCTGGACTTAGATCTCTTGCAGGCGTGCAGAGACTTGTGACTTATGATGCATTTGACCCCTCCCTCATACTGGTCATCTCCTACAATTGGACCTTGCCCTCTTGTGTGTACATAAGGATTCCTGACTAATTCCTTGCTTGACTCCTCCTCCTGTCTCTGCCAGTCTCCCTCAGACATTTGGTAGGATTTCTGAGAAAGATATATAGGGGATCAATCGATGAATGTTGAATAAGACCCCCCCCCCCCAAATTATTACCTCAGGATATGTGGCCGATGAAAAATTACTCTGAATTTCCCAAGACGTTATGAAGGTAACTTCGGAAAGATGACCAGGAAGGCTAAACTGTATAATGAAGGGCTAAGGGAATTAGCTATGATTAGCCTAATGAAGAGAAGGATCAGGGGAGAAACGATAGTAATTTTCCAGTACTTGGGGGGCTGTCACAGGGAAGAGGGGGTCCATAGCCCCTGAGGGCAGGACAAGAAGTAACTAATGGAAACTTATCAAGGAGAGATTGAACCTGGAAAGGAGGGATTAATCAGTGGAATAGCTTGCCTCTGGAGTTCTGGGTCCTCCATAGCTGGAAGCTTTCAAGAAAAGATCAGACAGCCATTATTCCAGGATGGAGTAACGTCTCTTTCCTTGGGCAAAGGGTTGGACTAGAACAGTTGAAGTCCACAGGTTGTAAAAGAGACACAATTGCCCACCCCTGGACTAGAAGAATTCCAAAGTCCCTTCCAACCCCAGGATTCTATGAGATAAACAAGTTCTATTGTCTTTTATCTTCTATCTCATCTGTCTATCTATCATATATGACAGATAAGATAGAAGGTAAAAGATAATAGATAGATGGTATAGATAAGATAGATAGATAGATATAGAAAGATGATAGAGATAGATAGATGATCGATGATCAATGATCAATGATCAATGGATGGATGGAGATAGACAGAGACAGACATAAAGAGAGAGAGATGGTAGAGATGGAGATATAGAGCTAAAGATAGGTGATAGAGAGAAAGAGAGAGATACATAAAGAGTGTTCCTCTGAGGGGAAAGAGAAAACAGACATATGATAGATAGATAGATAGATAGATAGATAGATAGATAGATAGATAGATAGATATAATAGATAGATGATAGATAGAAATAATAGATAGATAGAAATAATAGATAGATAGAGATAATAGATAGATGAGAGAGGGGAGAGAGAGAGGGGGGGGAGAGAGAGAGAGAGAGAGAGAGAGAGAGAGAGAGTGAGTTGTGGGTCCTCAATCACCAGACGTTTTCAAGAAAAGATCAGATGACCATTTGTCTGGAATGAAATAAGGTCTCCTGCCTTGGGCAGGGGTTGGACTAAATGACCTCCCATGTTCCTGCCAATATTATGGTTCTATGATTCCATGAGACAGACAGACAGACAGACAAGATAAGATACATACGATAGATAGACAAATCGAAGAACAACAGACACAGAAAAATAGAGCGAACTTCTGGCCTCCCAGATTCGTGGGCACTCCATCACTGGAGGTCCTGAAGAAAAAACCCAGATAGTCATTTGCCTGGGATGTAATCACCTCCCCTGCCTCCAAGGTCCCTTCCAGCCCTAGGACTATCCTATGATTGTCTCCAGGGACAATTTCATTGCTGAAGAGCAACCTTGCCAGAGCTGTCCTGCATAATGTGTGAAGGGAGTTTTCTAGGCTGACAGAGAAGAGGGAAGAGGGAGGGAGGGAGGGAGGGAGGGAGGAGGGAAATAAGTTACCAATTAGGCCAAAGGCTGATCAGCGCACAACTCAGCAGCAGGTCGCTCAAATGACATTTATCTACAGCATCAAAGAGCCTTCCAACTGAACGGGATAATTCTCAGCTCATGGCCCCTGGTGCTAAATTAGCAGAAAGGGTTGGGAAACATAATATCAGAGGCAAAGCATTATTTTCTCCATAAAAGAGAACGGCTGCCAGCCAGCGGGAGCACCCCTTTCCCTAGGCCAGCAGTCTCTAGGTGGTTGGACTGGAGCTGATGGGTGTTGTAGTCGAGCCCAGCTGAAAGCTAATGGCTTGGACCAGGTGAGGCCAGCCTGGTAAGGCAGAAGGAGAGAAAGCAGGAGACGGTTCTACAGGAGTTCTACATCCACCTGAGGCATGCAAGTTTTAGTCCCATCTAAACCCAGCTGGATGACTTTGGGCCAATCACAAGGAGACAGGGAGTTCTAGTTCTTCCCTGGGCAAGAAAGCCAGCTGGATGACTTTGGGCCAATCACCAGGAGACCGTGAGTTCTAGTCCTGCCTTAGCCATGAAAGCCAGCTGGTGACCTGGGATCAATTTGCCAGGAGACTGTGAGTTCTAGTCCCACTTTAGGCACAGAAAGCTGGCTGGGTGACTTTGGGCCAATCGCCAGGAGATGGTGAATTCCAGTCCTGCCTTAGGCACAAAAATCAGCTGGGTGACTTTGGGCCAGGCACCAGGAGAAGGGGAGTTCTAGTCCTGCCTTTGGCATTAAAGATGGTTGAGTAACTTTAGTCAGTGACTAGGAGATGGTAAGTTTTAGTCCCGTCTTAAGCATGAAAGGCAGCTGGGTGACTTTAGGCCAATCACTAGGAGACAGGAAGTTCTAGTTCTTCCCTGGACAGGAAAGCCAGCTGGATGACTTTTGGCCAATCATCAGGAGACTGTGAGTTCTAGTCCTGCCTTAGCCATGAAAGGGAGCCGGGTGACTTTAGGCCAATCCCTCTCCCTCAACCCAGGAGGAAGAAGCTCTGTTTAGATATGTTCTCCACCTTGAGTTATTTGTAAAAAATAATAAAGATGGGATATAAATAAAAATCAGATGGTGGATGGATTTTCTGCTCTACAAGTCCTGTTTGGAGCCCCTCTTTTGAGACTTTCTGTAGCTGGGATATCATGTGAGCTTCCAAGGTTTCCAACAGATCTGGTGCATTTGGAATTTTATAAACATTACAAACATAACAAACATTAGCCAAAATCAAACAGAAAGCACCCCTCTAACAGGAGACAATCTATTGAGGTTCCTCACCATCACATTTGGTCTCCTTTTAGGTTGGGTTCTACCACTCCTGTCTCTTTTCTCTGTACAAAAGACTCATTGCCATCAGTTTTATTTTGTTCATTTAAAGCATTTTATACAGCTGCCCGTCTTTCAACCGACACCGGACGGCTCCCCATCAAAAATTAAAAGCCACATGGAATCATTTTAAAACTGTGGAACTCAACTGACTAAAAGTTTGAAGAGGGGGGCAATCTATTCTCCCAAAGCACCCGAAGGCAGGACAAGAAACAACGGATGGAAACTCATCAAGGAGAGAAGCAACCTGGAATTAAGGAGAAATTTCCTGACAGTGAGGACAATTAATCAGTGGAACAGCTGGCCACCAGAAGTTATGGGTGCTCCATCACTGGAGGTTTGTAAGAAGAGTCCAGACAGTCACTTATCTGAAATATTATAGGTTCTCCTGCTTGAGCAGAGGGCTGGACTAGAAGACCTCCAAGGTCCCTTCCAGCACATTCATTCTATTCTGTTCTAAGATATCTTATGGTGTTGTTGAACTACAACAGGTAGATCAAGAACTCTGTGTAGGACCAAACATATCTGATGCCAAACTACACACCCTCAATTTCTCTCTTATGGTGTCTGAGTCAACAGCTGGCTGAGGAATTCTGGGAGTTGAAATCCACAAGTCTTAAAGTTGCCAAGATTGGAGACCCCTGAACTAAAGGAAAACTAGTGTGATGCCAGTGAACCATTGCAACCAACAGTCCTTTCGACGGAAAACATAGAAAGTTGGGGATTATTTTAAAGAATTGCATGATTGAATCCATTGTATTTTTCCTTTGCAAGGTGATTGATAAAGGAAGTAACGTACAGTACTTTTTTTCTTGATTTTTGCATGCATGTAGAGCACTGTTACTCAACCTTGACAACTTTAAGCCACGTGGACTTCAACTCCCAGAATTCTCCAGCCGGCTGGGGAATTCTGGGAGTTGAAGTCCACCCATCTTAAAGGGGCCAGGGTTGAAAAAAAACCCCACTGATTTGGATATTTGGGAGTCCCTTGGGAGTTGGGCGGCATAGAAATGTGACAAAATAAATAAAATAAATAATAAATAAATATTGTCAACCATCATTCTGGAATGTCTATGGGGATTCTCCGTCCTCCAGGTCAGGGTTGTCCCAAAGGTGCTTTTTCAAGAGGCAACTGGACTTCCTTGGTTTTTCTTTGAAGACGTTTCGCTTCTCATCCAAGAAGCTTCTTCAGTTCTTCAGTCCAGAATCGAAGAAGCTTCTTGGATGAGAAGAGAAACGTCTTCAAAGAAAAAAAACAAGAAAGTCCAGTTGCCTCTTGAAAAAGCACCTTTGGGACGTTATTCTTGGATTTTTACTCCAAGTATTATAAATCAAACTAATAAATAAATAAAATAAATAAGCGTCTTAAAGTTGCCAAGGTTGACAAACACTGGCTTCCAGTGTCCAGCATCAGTGACACATTGAGAAATGAGCCAACCTAGTTTCAATCCAGAGATTCCTTGGTCGCCAAACTTCACTTCTTAATGTAAACCCCCCTCCCTTCCTCCCCCCCCCCCTTCCTTCGCCCCTCAACTGAAGAATTCCTAGCCAGACAGGACCAAAGACAACAGCAAGCAAATCAGGAAAGATCCCAATGAATTATCCAGGGTTGGGGGTGTCTCCCCCCCCACACGACTCTCGCCAAGAAGACTTTTGGGGCAAAGTTGCGCCGGAGAAGAGAGCAGCCCCCCCCCTCCCTGGCCCGTCCTGCCACCCTCCTCCTCCTCTTCCTCTTCCTCCTCCTTCTCGGCGTTCAGCACCGCGGACAGCGACGGGACTGCGCGCCCAAGCGGGTCTCTCAAGGCCGCCTTAGATCGACCCCGGTCTGCGTGGGAACACGTCCCCGGTCACCGGGGCCACGTGTCAGCTGCAGGCGGCAATCCGCGTCCCGTGTCGTCTTTTTGTCCACGGGAAAACTTTTTTTCCTTGCTGCCTCTTGCGCCCCGCGTTCTTGACTCGCGGGGAAAAGCGGCGCGGGCTGCTCGCTGCTCGCTGCCCACTCCCTCCCCTTCCCCATCCCCTCCCCCTCCCCCTCGCCATCCCCATCCCCATCGCCGGGCAAAATCCTTTTGTTCTTCCACGCCGCGTTTCCCCAACTCCTTCCTCGCCTGGCTTAAGTCGCCTCGCTGCGGCTCCGACCCTCCCACCCACCCACCCCCTCCGGACGAGTCCTGGTCCTGCGGGCGCCCCCTCCTCCCCCTCCTCTGCCCCCTCCTCCCCATTCCCCCGAAGTCTCCCAACTCCGCGCAGGGCTGCCCGCGGCCGAACTCACAGGTCAGATGCGGCGGGCTGGTACTGCTGGCTCCGGCAGAGGATGGAGTGCCCGCAAGCTTGGCCCATCTCTCCTCATCCTCTGCCCATCCGGCGCCGGCCAGAGGCGAAGGGGTGGCCCGCGGGAGGTGGGCGGGATGCCAGGTGCCCAGCCGCGGCCGACACCGGCTCGCCTTCTCCGCTGCTTCGCGGCTAATGGAGCCGTTGGCAGCGGCTCCGGCTTTCCGCGGGGAGGGAGTTGCTCAGGCTGTAACGGAGCCTAATGCGGGCGGCTGAAGCACGCCTGCCCGGGTGGGGTGGGTTACTTGGGGGGGGCGGGTAGGTAGGCGGGTGGGGGCCGCGCCAGCCAGCCAGCCAGCGAGCGAGCATGTGGAGCCCGCGTGGGAACGCCAACCGCCCGCCCCGCGCGCAGACCCGACCCAGGCCGAGCGGTTGGGTAAGGAGCTCGCGGGGTCTGAGGGTCCCGCACAGGGGAGAGGGGACCCTGCCCTGACCCTGCCCTGCTTGGGAAAGGGGGGGTGGCAGGGCTGGCCAGCGTGTTCAAGGGATGCTAACAGGGGTTTGCACGCCCGCACGTTTGAAACACAAAGAAAATGGCAGAGAGCGGCGGCGGCGGCGGCGTTTCGGAGGCCGCGGGTGGGGGGCGAGGGAGGGTTCGGGAGAGAGGAACCCACCCCCCACTCCCCGGAATGTCGGGGCTCCGGCCCGAGGTCCGCGGACGCTGCAGCCGAGCGGGCCCCCCTCTTCTTCTCCTCTCCAGAGCCTGGGCTGGGGGCGGACTAGGTTTTAGTGCGCGAAGCCCCCTCCCCAGCCTTCCCCTTAGGCCAGCTAAGTGCTGAGTATAGGAATGGAGACTCCCGCCCCCTTGGAAGAACTGTCCCAAACAATGCGGGAGAAAAAAAGCGGGTTTGGCTTACAGACCCCCCCCCCCCAAAAAAAGGTGCTTTTTTTCCAGAAGGCGTGACCTGGATGGCTGAGAATCTCCCTAAACACCCAGGCCCCAGAAGTGCGGATTCTGCACTGCGGAGCTGCGTTCACACGACCGCCTCAACCCCGTTAGCCGCAGCCGCGCCGCGCGCGCTTCTCTGGGGCCGAAACCCTCCCCGTTGGGTTAGCTGAGGGTTGGAGAGACGCTGCCCGCCCAGAAGGAAACGGGTTGGTCCAGAAAGCGGGTTCCTGAACGTGGGAACGCAGCCTTGTGGGGAGGGGGAGAGGAGGAGGGGGAGAGGGAGGGGATGGAGGGGCGACTTTCGGAGGTGCGCAGCGGATCCACTTCAAAGCTTCCCACCACTTCGCAGATTCACAGCAATTCTGGGCTGTTCACCGCCCTGAGTCCAAAAGAAGAAGGGCGGTATAGAAATTTAAATAATAAATAAATAAATAAATAAAATTGCAAATCGCCCAAGGAGGCTGTCGCTGAATCCTCCCCAGTTTGCAAAGGGGATCTCTCTGGATCAGGCTAGATTCCCCAACCCTTTTTAAAATAACATCCTTTCCTTGCTGGCTACTTTTTCTCACACACACACAGGTAGTCCTGGATTTAAAATGGTTCATTTAGTGACAACGAAGTTACAACGGCACTGAAAAAAAGGGACTTATGACCGTTTTTTTCACACTTACAACCGCTGCAGCATCCCCATGGTCACGTGATTTACATTTGGACACTTGGCAACTGACTCATAGTTATGACGGTTGCACTGTCCTGGGGTCACGTGATCCCCTTTTGCGACCATCTGACAAGCAAAGTCAATGGGGAAGCCAGATTCACTTAACAACCGTGTTATTAACTTAACAGCTGCAGTGATTCACTTAACAACCATGACAAGAGAGGTCATAAAGAGGGAGCAAAACTCACGTAACAACGGTCTCACTTAGCAATAGAAATTCTGGGCTCCATTGTGGTCGTACGTCGAAGACTAGCTGTATTTTACGTTCCATTTTATTTTATTATTTCATCTTACATTCTATTTTATTTTTATCATTTTTTATTTTATTTTATTTTACTTTTTATTTTATTATTTCATTTTATTGTTTTATTTTATTACTTCATTTTATTGTTTTATTTTATATCTCATTTTATTGTTTTAATTTATTATTTCATTTTATTGTTGTAATTTATTATTTCATTTTATTGTTTTAATTTATTATTTCATATTTTTGCAACCTTTTCTAAAAAACCTAAGGGCTGAGCCGGCCTGTTTCTCTTCCAAGCCTTGAAATTAAAAAAAAGAAAAAAGAAAAAAGGGGAGAACCAGCCCAGCTCCAGAGGAAGGGCATGAAACGGTCCATGGTGCCTGGAACTGGCTCCCTCCCATCCAGCCGCTTCTCCTCTGGAGACTGGCGAAGGGCAGCAGGCCAGGATGTTGGTGCATCTCGTCCCTGGCCGGGCGCCCGCTGCATCATCTCTTCAGCTGCTAAGTGCCACGGCGAAGGGAGGGGGGCAGATCCCGAGACTCTCCCTTCCGTATCGAAGAGAAACTGCGGTGGGATCTTTTGGGAGGAGAACTTTTCAGAAGGGCTCCAAGCCAGGGCTAAGAATAGAATAGAATAGAATAGAATAGAATAGAATGGAATGGAATGGAATGGAATGGAATGGAATGGAACGGAACGGAACGGAACGGAACCGAACGGAACGGAACAGAACAGAACAGAACAGAACAGAACAGAACAGAACAGAACAGAACAGAACAGAACAGAACAGAATAGAATAGAATAGAATGGAATAGAACAGAATGCAGAATGGAATGGAATGGAATGGAATGGAATAGAATAGAATAGAATAGAATAGAATAGAATAGAATAGAATAGAATAGAATAGAATAGAATAGAATAGAATAGAAATCTTTATTGGCCAAGTGTGATTGGACACACAAGGAATTTGTCTTGGTGCATAAGCTCTCGGAGTACATAAAAGAAAAGATACGTTCATCAAGAATCATAAGGTACAACATAATGATAGTCATAGGGAACAAATAAACAATCAGGAAACAATCAATATCAATATAAATCGTAAGGATGCAAGGAACAAAGGAACAAGGAACAAAGTGACAGTCATATAGTCATAAATGAGAGGAGATGGGTGGTGGGAACAATTAGAAGATTAATAGTAGTGCTTGACAATAGTAACTAGTTTGACAGTGTTGAGGGAATTATTTGTTTAGCAGAGGGATGGCGTTCGGGAAAAAACTGTCCTTGTGTCTAGTTGTTCTGGTGTGCAGTGCTCTATAGCATCATTTTGAGGGTAGGAGTTGAAACAGTTTATGTCCAGGATGTGAGGGGTCTGTAGATATTTTCACAGCCCTCTTTTTGACTCCTGCAGTAGACAGGTCCTCCATGGAAGGCAGGTTGGTAGCCATGGTTTTTTCTGCAGTTCTAATGATCCCCTGAAGTCTCTGTCTGTCTTGTAGGGTTGCAGAGCCAAACCAGACAGTTATAGAGGTGCAGATGACAGACTCAATACCATGGAAACCATGGAGGGCATCAAACTCAAGGCCGGGGGGCCAGATCCAGCTCACAGGATGGTTAGATCTGGCCCATTGGGCCACCCTGGAAGCAGCAAAGGACCGGCCCGCGATGCCTCTGCCAGCGAAAACGGAACTCAGGAGGGCCACACGCAGCCCCCACCCCCACCCCCCGGGCTCTTTTTTCTCTGGCAGAGGTCTAGCAAAACAAACTAAAAACAAAACCAAAGGAGAAATGTTTCTCCTTTTGCATTTGAGCGTGGAAGAAGGGATAGGAAAGGAGAATGGGAAAGAGGAAAGGCGAAGAAAAAGAAGGGAAGATGGAAAGAGAGCATAGAAGGAAAAAGAAGGAAGGAGGGGAAGGAAGGAGAAAGGAGAAGGAACAGGGAAGGAAAAAGGAAGGAAGGAAGGAAGGAAGGAAGGAAGGAAGGAAGGAAGGAAGGAAGGAAGGAAGGAAGGAAGGAAGGAAGGAAGGAATCGAGTTTGACACCCCTGCTCTAATGCATCCTTCATGGTTTAAGGCAGAGGTCTTCAAACTTGGCAGCTTTAAGACTTGTGGACTTCAACTCCCAGAATTCTCCAGCCAGCTGGAGAATTCTGGGAGTTGAAGTCCACAAGTCTTAAAGCTGCCAAGTTTGAAGGCCTCTGGTTTAGGGTTTGATTGGCTGCTCCATAATAAATCTGCCCATCCTATGTAAGGCATTGTTCCTCAACATTTTCCAGGTTGGAGATGTGTGGACTTCATCTCCCAGGATTCCGTGCTGGCTGGGGAATTCTGGGAGTTTAAATCCACACGTCTTCAAGCTTCCAAGGTTGGTTGAAAAGGACACTGCTAAAATGCCTAGCGGAGACATTCTGCTGACGATCCCCTCTCCAAGGCTTCCCTCCACGGTGACCTTGTGGTCACACCTTCTTAATAATAGCCCATCTTTTACTTTTGACTAATTGGGCCACATTGCCTATGAATCATCTCCTGAAGCTCCGGGAGAGCGCTTGGAGGGATGCCAAGATTGGGGTTAGCCTCGCAGATGGCACCATCACATTATCGTGATTTATCCTGATGTTTTTCAACCATGTTTTGCTCAGAATCACCAGGACTGGAGCACATATATTTTAATCGTAAGCCCTAAGCAAAAGTTTGAGTCAAGTTCTTTTTTCCAGAGTTGGGTGATGCAGAGAAGAGCAACCAAGATGATTAGGGGACTGGACTCTGGAGGTTAAAATATACGATGAACGGTTGCAGGAACTGGGCCTGGCTAGTCTAGTGAAGAGAAGGACCAGGGGAGACAGGATAGCAGTCTTCCAATATTTGTGGGGCTGCCACAAGGAGGAAGGGGGTCAAGCTATTCTCCAAAGCACCTGAAGGGCAGACAAGGAATAATGGATGGAAACTGACCAAGGAGAGATTCAACCTGGAAATCAGGAGAAATTTTCTGACACTGAGAACAATCAGCCCATGGAAGAGAAGTTGCCTTTGGAAGTTGTGGGAGCTTCATCCCTGGAGGCTTTCAAGAAGAGACTGGACTACCATCTGTCAGAAATGGTGTATGGTCTCCTGCTTGAGTGGAGGGTTGGACTAGATGACCTGCAAGGTCCCTTCCAACTCTGTTACTCTCTTCTCTTCTCCATCCTTCTCTTCTCTTCTCTTCTCTTCTCTTCTCTTCTCTTCTCTTCTCTTCTCTTCTCTTCTCTTCTCTTCTCTTCCCTTCCCTTCCCTTCCCTTCCCTTCCCTTCCCTTCCCTTCCATTCCATTCCATTCCATTCCATTCTCTATTCCAGTGATGGCGAACCTTCTCGGCACCAAGTGCCCAAACTGGAATGCGCGTTTGCCGGAGGCCTGGAAATTTGGAGACCAGCTGGCCGGTGCACTTGTCCACAGAGAGGGCTCTACGTGCCACCTCTGCCATGCGTGCCATAGGTTCACCATCATGGCCCTATTCTATTCTAAATAAGCAATCAACATCAATCATACTAGGTTACTAAATAAAACAATTAATTAATCCAGGATGTGATGAGTCCGTAGATATTTTGACACGCCTCTTTCTGGCCTGTGCAGTGTATAGATCAGAGGTCTTCAAACTTGGCAGCTTTAAGACTTGTGGACTTCAACTCCCAGAATTCTCCAGCCAGCATAGCTGGAGAATTCTGGGAGTTGAAGTCCACAAGTCTTAAAGCTGCCAAGTTTGAAGACCTCTGGTATAGATCCTCAACGAAAGGCTGGCTGGCTGTCATTATTTTTTCTCCGGTTCTAATCATCCATTCATGACGCATTGCATGATGTTGGTGTCATCCAGTCAGTCCTGTCTCCAGTGAATACCGCCTCCCCCCACACACACACAATGGCATGGCCAAAGTAAGTGAGACACAGTTTTGTGGTTTTGCCTTCCAGTGACACATCTGGGGTTATGCGCTCCAGGGGTTGTTGGTGGGTCAACTTTTATGGTCCAAGGAATATGCAGGAACTTTCTCCAGCACCACAGCTCAGGCGAGTCAATTTTCTTCCTGTCTTGCTTTTGTAAGGTCCAACTTTCCCAACCCTATGTAGCTACAGGAAACTGTTGTGGCTCCGTTGCCTGAGCCTGGGCTATTGACAGATGCAGACTCTGAGAGTGAGGGAGAGGAGTTGGCAAGGCCTCCCTCTCCAGGACCCTCCTCTCTGGCAATGCCTCCGGAAGACACCGAAGGCCAAGAGATAGGCCCAGAGCCAAGCACGTCCCCGCAGCCACAGGTGGACAGCGACGAAGGAGATAAGTGCTGGCTGGATCCTCGACAGCGGCACAGGGAGAAGCGTGTGCAGCAGAGGGGAAGGCGTGCCAGAGATTAGCTGAGTCACTGGACCACATCTCACAGGGTATAAATGTGGGTGTGGTGGCCGGTTCAGTTTGTGACGAGCAAAAACTAGAAATAATCCATGATCTCTGCGTTACTGGACTTCTGCCTGCCTTGTCGGACTGCATTTGGACTAATCCTTGTATTGCGGAAACTTTGCCTGTTTTATCGGAATGCTTGCAGTCTAACCTTTGTTTTGTGTGAGTAAAGTCTGAATTGGCAGCTAGCCACTGGGTTGCTGCCAGTTTTATCTTCAAAGACTTTGTTGTGTGGCTTATTAACTCCGGGCCGTCTGTGGGGGTGCGTGTGTGGGACGGGGACAGAACAGAAACACGATGGAGCGGACTAAGACTAACCTACATTTGAGTGCCAGGCAGTGTTGTTAATGTACAAGATTAGAATTCAGGACAGGTTATACGTTTCCCTGAGAGTGTGTGGAATCAACTGCAGGATCCAAAAGGACCCATCAAATCCATGACGGCCACAAAGGCAGGTCCTGGACATGAGATGGAAATATTTGAAGGCTGCCCTTTTCTGAGGTTCTCTATCTCTTGCTGATAATGAGGATGGCGTTATCTGAATCAGAATAGAGCTGGAAGAGACCTTGGAGGTCTTCTACTCCAGCCCCCCCCCCTCCTCAAGCGGGAGACCCTATCCCATTTCAGAGAGGTGGCTGTCTAATCTCTTCTTAAAAACTTCCAGCATTGGAGCATTCACAACTTCTGGAGAGAAGTCGTTATGCTAATTAATTGTTGTAACTGTCAGAAAGTTTCACCTTAATTCCAGGTTGCTTCTCTCCTTGATGAGTTTCCATCCTTTCTTGTCCTGCCTTCTTGGTCCTTTGGAGAATAAGTTGACTCCCTCTTCTTTGGGGCAGCCCCTCAAATACTGGAATCCTGCTATCAGGTCCCCGCTGGTCCTTCTTTTCTCTAGACTGGCCATACCCAAATCCTGCAACTATCCATTCAGTCATGTCCAGCTCCTGACGATTCTATGGGCCATGTTTCTCCATTTACAACAGATGGTTCAGTAACAGTTGCAAAATTGCAACGGCACTAAAAGAAAACCATTTTTCACACTTACGACCGTTGCAGCATCCCCGTGGTGGCGTGACCAAAATCCAAACGCTTGGCAACTGGCATGTACTTATGACAGTTCCAGTGTCCTTTGGCCACCTTCTGAGCAGCAAAATCCATGGGGGCAAACCAGATTCCCATGAACAACCGCACGATTCATTTAACAAGATAAGATTGTAAAATAGGGCAAGCTCCCTTAACCACTGTCTCACTTAACAACAGAAATGTTGGGCTCAGTTGTGTTCGCAAATCAAGGACTACCTGTAACACCAACCTGGGAGATCACCTACGGTTCAAAAAGTTGCCAGCCCCCGAAACAAAAGATGCAAGGCAAATTTTAATTGCAATTCTTCATTGTTGTGCATTTGACCGGGTTGTATATTACTTTTTAGTTCCCATGATCTATTTATTAATCTAATTATTTTTAGTAAGGTTGTTATTCTTAACCCTAACTCTCTCTGCCCATAAAGGAGTCAACCGTGATTAATACATGGTAGCCTATTGTTCTTTTGCAGGGGAAGAACATACTCTAAAAGGCAGGCTATAAATATTTTAAAGAAATCAATATATTTTCCTTTCTTTGTCATAAGTCTTTACTTGAAAATAGTTTCAGCTGAGCTCGCACCATCACCGTAAATCCTACGGGCACCATAGCAACATATTTCCACATGCAGGACGTATGCCAGCTTCAACCTGGGCATTTTATCACCAGCAGCAGACTATAAAATGCAGCAAGGAAAAGGGGAATTTTCTTGCAACTGAGTTTGGCCTGTGAATTACTTTCCCTTTTCCCTGCCAGTTCCTGAGCAATTCCTTTCTTTCTTTCTTTCTTTCTTCCCTCTCTCCTTTTCATAGGCGAAACCGTGAGGATTATGCATTTCACGCTCGCAAAACTGCAGTGCAATTATCTTTTGAAATACCTCGGAAAGACGCCTAATATCAAATTGCTCACCTTTAAGTGTGCGGCACCTAAAAAGGTGCACCGTGTTCCTGTACTGCCGTGGCTCTTAAAAAAAAATGTGATTAAATTCATTTCCCTGCCTTGAGTGAGAATAATATCAGCATGTTTTTGGAAAGCCACATTCTGACATCCTACGTCTGCAATTTTCAACTTTAATGGCTCCGTTTGAATGACTTGGGACTTGATTTAAATATGTTCTTTTAAAAATCAGGGTTTTAACTCCATCTCTTCCCGAAACGAACATGGTTTTCAAATTCTGCTTCTCTTAGTTTGCAGAGGGATTGTCCCCTTCGCCTTCAGCAATAAAAATAATAGCACCTCGTAAACAACAGAAACACGATCCAATTATGGACGTGATACACAGCAGCCGGATGTTGTAATAAATTAACGAGCTGTCTAAAACATCTTTCCAATTACTAGATACAGAGGTGAGGGCCATCTTGGGGCTCGGAAGCAGCTCCCTATGCTTCAGATACGCGAAAAATTTGTGCTTTCGCTTTTGTGAAATTTCCCGTCAGTCCAGAAGCATCCGGGGGCAAGTTGCATATAAGGCCATAAGAAGAAACGCCGTCGGTCAAGCAGAGACCGAAATGGGCAGAATGGGGCAGGTTTCTGAAAGACAGAAGTTACCTTGTTCCATTTTACCAACAGAAAAGAATATTTGCAGCTCAAGAGGTTGAACTGTGGGGTGCTTGGTGTTCTCTGAGCTTGGTTGTTTTCTTGCAGAGATGAGTATGGTTTTTGTTAGTTCCTTTGATTGTTTGTCTGGGGTTAATCCCTGCTTATCTGAGTGCTAGATTGTTGGAGAAGAAATATTCTGGTCCAGCCTCATCAAGCAACTGCTAAGAAGTAAGTAGCATTTTCCTACTCACACCCTACCCAAGGAATATAAATATAGATATATATAAAGAGCGTGCAAACCCCTCTCCCTTCTGGTGCTGATGATATTCCCTAATTGGGTCATGAAATGTCTGCAAGAAAACCGCCAACCTGAGAGAGCTCCAAGCACCCCACAGTCATCTTCGTCGTCGTCCTCCTCCTCCCCCTTTCTCTTTCTACATAAACCCCACTCCCTTCTAGCACTGATGATGTTACTTACTTGGGTCATGAAATGTCTGCAACCAAGCAAAAAGCGTACCAAGGACACCCACAGTCCTCCTCCTCCTCCTCCTCTTCCTCCTCCTCCCTGCAAACCCGACTCCCTTCTAACTCTGATGACATTATCTAGAATAGAATAGAATAACAGAGTTGGAAGGGACATCGGAGGTCTTCTAGTCCAACCCCCTGCTTAGCCAAGTTGTCCAATCTCTTCTTATAAACTTCCAGTGTTGGAGCAGTTACAGCTTCTGGAGGCAAGTTGTTCCACCGATTAATTGTTCTCACTGCCAGAAAATTTCTCCTGAGTTCTAAGTTGCTTCTCTCCTTGATTAGTTCCCACATCTAGTTGGGTCATGAAATATCTGCAAGAAAACTACTCAGAGCTCAGAGGCCACCAAGGACCCCCCACTGTTCTATCTTGATAACAGTATCAGAGGCTAAACAGTCACGAGAGCTATTAATGACCTCCAGTTATCAGAAAAAGCACCCAGAGCCAATACCAATTCCTGGGATGTGTGAAGAGCATCATTTTCCTGAGGTGTGTCCAGTTTCTGAATTTCCCAGAACGTAAGAACATCTGTGCTGGTTCAGACCTTGGTCCACCTTCTAGAGCAGTGTTTCTCAACCTTGGAAGCTTGAAGATGGGTGGACTTCAACTCCCAGAATTCTCTAGCCCAGTGTTTCTCAACCTTGGAAGCTTGAAGATGGGTGGACTTCAACTCCCAGAATCCCCTAGCCCAGTGTTTCTCAACCTTGGAAGCTTGAAGATGGGTGGACTTCAACTCCCAGAATTCCCTAGCCCAGTGTTTCTCAACCTTGGAAGCTTGAAGATGGGCGGACTTCAACTCCCAGAATTCCCTAGCCCAGTGTTTCTCAACCTTGGAAGCTTGAAGATGGGTGGACTTCAACTCCCAGAATTCCCTAGCCCAGTGTTTCTCAACCTTGGAAGCTTGAAGATGGGCGGACTTCAACTCCCAGAATTCCCTAGCCCAGTGTTTCTCAACCTTGGAAGCTTGAAGATGGGCGGACTTCAACTCCCAGAATTCCCTAGCCCAGTGTTTCTCAACCTTGGAAGCTTGAAGATGGGCGGACTTCAACTCCCAGAATCCCCTAGCCCAGTGTTCTCAACCTTGGAAGCTTGAAGATAGGTGGACTTCAACTCCCAGAATTCCCTAGCCCAGTGTTTCTCAACCTTGGAAGCTTGAAGATGGGCGGACTTCAACTCCCAGAATTCCCTAGCCCAGTGTTTCTCAACCTTGGAAGCTTGAAGATAGGTGGACTTCAACTCCCAGAATTCCCTAGCCCAGTGTTTCTCAACCTTGGAAGCTTGAAGATGGGTGGACTTCAACTCCCAGAATCCCCTAGCCCAGTGTTTCTCAACCTTGGAAGCTTGAAGATGGGTGGACTTCAACTCCCAGAATTCCCTAGCCCAGTGTTTCTCAACCTTGGAAGCTTGAAGATGGGTGGACTTCAAATCCCAGAATTCCCTAGCACCGTGTTTCTCAACCTTGGAAGCTTGAAGATGGGCGGACTTCAACTCCCAGAATCCCCTAGCCCAGTGTTTCTCAACCTTGGAAGCTTGAAGATGGGCGGACTTCAACTCCCAGAATTCCCTAGCCCAGTGTTTCTCAACCTTGGAAGCTTGAAGATGGGTGGACTTCAACTCCCAGAATTCCCTAGCCCAGTGTTTCTCAACCTTGGAAGCTTGAAGATGGGTGGACTTCAACTCCCAGAATTCCCTAGCCCAGTGTTTCTCAACCTTGGAAGCTTGAAGATGGGTGGACTTCAACTCCCAGAATTCCCTAGCCCAGTGTTTCTCAACCTTGGAAGCTTGAAGATGGGTGGACTTCAACTCCCAGAATCCCCCAGCCAGCAGCACTGGCTGGGGGATTCTGGGAGTTGTAGTCCACCCATCTTCAAGCTTCCAAGATTGAGAAACATTGTTCTAGAGGCTGGAGGCTTTAAGGGAGTCCAACGGTCTGCTAATCCATTCCTGCATGCTGGCTGGGGGATTCTGGGAGTTGAAGTCCATGCATTTTAAAGTTGCTGAGATTGCAAAAGGCCGCAAACATTTCGACTCCTTTCCTTCTCCACTCTTAAAAGCTGAGAGGCACAAGACTTTTACCTTTGCAGAAGCCTGATTCTCGATTCCTTCCCCACCAGGCTCACCCTTAGACCTGTTTGCTTATTCTCTCTTTAATCACATTTCAAATTTTTCCCCTAGAGCAGGGGTTAAGGTAACAATTTGAGCTCCTGTGTAGCTCTTTCCTGATGCTGCAAAACGGACGCACGTATTAAAGAAAAGGTTTGATGCTTTTGTGGAAAAAACAAAGTATTTCATACTGAAGTTCCGTAAGACCTTTTAGTGGTTAGCCTCCTCCTGACCCATGGATTTGTCTGTTGTTGTTTTTTATTTGGTGATCCCGGTTTAACATTTTATCCACTTTTGCCTCTGTTGGCGTCAATTTGTCCGACACGTCTTCCCGTAACAAGCCAGCTCAAACACAAAGTCTGCCTTAACATCTTAGCAGTGAATTCCTCTTAGACACTCAGAAGCACAAACGTGGCATCAGAGGTGTTTGTTGCTAAAACAGGGGGCAAATCCTCCCTTGCACATGAAACCGAGCGGCATCAATGCGCAAAACAGAAAGAAGTACAACGATTTGAACATGCGGGAACCTTGGTGCTCTCTCAGTTTGGTTGTTTTCTTGCAGACATTTCATTACCCAACTAGGTAACGTCATCAGTGCTAGAAGGAAGTGGGGTTTGTGGAGATGAGGAGGAGGGGGAGGGGGAGGAAGACTGTGGGGTTTTTGGTGCTCTCTGAGCTGGGTGGTTTTCTTGCAGATGTTTCACGACCCAATTGGGTAACATCATCAGTACTAGAAGGGAACGGAGTTCATTCTGTTTATATATAAATCTGTTGCCCTGAAGTATTGGTGGAAGTGTAGCAGTTTTGTCCTTGCTTGCT
Source organism: Pituophis catenifer annectens (assembly GCF_029215685.1). Classification (NCBI taxonomy): domain Eukaryota; kingdom Metazoa; phylum Chordata; class Lepidosauria; order Squamata; family Colubridae; genus Pituophis; species Pituophis catenifer. Next base: position 130,844,322 of record NW_027256884.1, read on the forward strand.
CCTTGATTGAGTGCTGTTTTCTGCTAAATTGTTTGTCTGGTGTCAATCCCTGCTTATCTGGGTGTTTCACACTGATGATGATGATACTGATGATGTAACCCTAGCTGGATCATGGGTCATGAAATGTCTAAAACTGTCCTCCTTATAACATTTCAGACAAGTGGCTGTCCAATCTCTTCTTAAAAATCTCCAGTGATGGAGCACCCTCAACTTCTGGTGGCAAGTTGTTCCACTGGTTAATTGTCCTCACTGTTAGGAAGTTTCTCCTCAATTCTTCTTGATTAGTTTCCATCCGTTGCTACTTCTCCTGCCCTCAAGTGCTTTGGAGAATAGGCTGAAACCCCCCCCCCCTCTTCTTTGTGGCAGCCCCTCAAATACTGGATTGACTGCTATCATGTCCGTCCCCCGGGTCCTTCTTTTCATTAAAGTGGACATACTCAGTTCGTCCTTCGTATGTTCTAGTCTCCAGGCCTTTGATCTATGGCAGTGGTAGGTTTCAAAAATTATTACTATCGGTTCTGTGGGTGTGGCTTGCTGGGTGTGGCATGGCATGGCTTGGTGGGCGTGGCAGGGGAAGGATACTGCAAAATCCCCATTTCCTCCCAATCAGCTGGGACTTGGGAGGCAGAGAATAGATGGGGGGACGGGGCCAATCAGAATTTTTACTACCGGTTCTCCAAACTATTCAAAATTTCCGCTACCGGTTCGCCAGAATTGGTCAGAATCTGCTGAAACCCACCTCTGATTTATGGAGATTCTGAATCATCCAGGTCACGGCTGTCCCAAAGGTGATTTTTCCCCAAAAGGCAACTAAACTTTCTTGATTTCTTCTTCTTCTTTTTTTTTTTTTCCTTTGGAAAATGTTTCGCTTCTCCTCCAAAAAAAGCTTCTTCGTTTCTAACTGACCCGGTGGGGGAAACGGAAGCATTTTTATTCCTTGTAGTTTTTCCTCTTCCTTTTCTTCGAAGAATTTGGTCGGGGGGGGGAGAAGGCCTGCCTTGGATGATCCTTTTTTTTAAAATCATCTTTCTTTCCATCAAATCTGTTCATTTGACGAGATCGCCATGCAATGCTGGGATTGGGGGACAAACGGCTCTCCGGTTAAGCAGATCAAAACTCACATGGACATTCCGTAATCCGAAAGGCTCAACAGCTCTTTGTCACATAAGGGCCAGCCTCCATGAACCTCCGAAAACAAACAAACAAATAAATAAACAGACAAACAAACAGACAAACAGACAAACAGACAAACGAATAAATAGCCCAACCAAATACATGCAATTATTTTGCATCTGGTCGAAGGGATTTTGGGAAAGTAAATGCGTTATCTGGAGGGAGGCTGCATCTGGAGGGAGTCACCCGTTAAGGCTATTAAAAGAGTCTTAAATCGCCATTTCAATTCCAGGCTGCCTCTGAGAGGGTGTCAGCAAGCGGTGTTCAAATCAGCAAGTTGTAGAGCGTTCATTGCCGCCTCCAGAGTTGTGAGTGTTGGGGCCATTCAAACCTGCGAGGAAAAGGAAGATTTGGGGAACCTGTCAAAATAGAAACGGGAGAATTTCTGCAGCCTCAGCCTCTGAAAAGTCTCATTTCTGGAACCAAGGGTCCTTCCGTTATTGTTCCTAGGAGGTGAAAGAAAAAGAAAAATATAAAATACGATGGGTTTTTTGGGAAAGAAACCTGCAACATCTGCCACGTACAACCGAAACATCTTTTCTCGCTGCTCCTGTCGAGAGGGAAGCTGTGATATTTTTCCACCCTTTGGCAAATGAGGAAATTGGCACTGGGACATTTTTACATGTTTCCACCCTCCCTGGCACGGGGCAAACAAATCTCCTGCCAGATGGTTGGCATTTAAATAGCCACATTTTTCAGGGTGATCTTTGAGATCTAAACTGCAGCCGTCGCACGCGGCAGCCTGGATGTTTATTTTATTTTTCACTGGTGTTTTAATTTTTATTTTATTTTATTGAATTTTTATACCGCCCTTCTCCTGCTGGACTCAGGACGGTGAACAGCCAAGAATAAAAAAAACACCCGATACAAAATTTAAAATTATTAAAAGAATTAAACAAATTTTGGCCCAGATTTAAAACCTCCCAACTAAAATCCGTTACAATTAAAATATCTAAGGGGGGGGTTACGCCAGCCCAGCTTGGTGAAATAGAAAAGTTTTGAGGGCACGGCGAAAAGCACGGAGATCTGGTATCCTACGTATCTCCGTTTTAATTTTGCTGAATTGTTAGATGGAAGTCCCGTCTTTTATTCAGGAGGGCTACGTATGGGTGGTCCTCGGTTTACGACCAGGATTTCTGTGGCTATGATGTTAAGTGGATCAGGCCCGATTTTATCATTAACTTAACAAGCCACGCTTGTTAAGCGAATCACTTGCCGTTGTTAAGTGAACCAGCAGTTGTTAAGCAAATCCAGCTTCCCCCGTTGACTTTGCTTGTCGGAAATTGCAATCACATGACCCCGGGATACTACAATTGTTGTAAATGCAGGTAGTCCTTGATTTATGGAAGTTCATTTAGTGACCATTCAAAGTTACAACGGCACTGTAAAAAGTGACATGATCGTTTTTCACACTTACGACCGTCGCAGCGTCCCCATGGTCCCGTGATCAAAATTAGGATGTTTGGCAACTGACTCGTATTTATGACAGTCACAATGTTCTGGGGTCACGTGATCCTCTCTTGCCACTTCTGACAAGCGAAGTCCATAGGGAAGCTGGATTCACTTAACAACCGTGTGACTAATTTAACAACCGCAATGGTTCACTTAACAACTGTGCAAAAGAAAAGTCTTAAAATGGGGCAAAACTCACTTAACAAACGTTTCACTTAGCAACATCAATTCTGAGCTCAGTTGAGAAATAGCCCTGCAGCCTATACGCAGATAAGCAGGGATTAACACCAGACAAACAACAAAGCAGAAAACCAATGAAGGAACGACCAAAGAGAAAACCACAACCCAACCAACAATAACAGCAGAAGTCACTGCATATAAACAGGGGCAAACCTCATACTCATTACCGTAGCACTGATGATATTCCCTAGTTGGGTCATGAAATGTCTGCAAGAAAACAACCAAGCTCAGAGAGCACCAGGGACCCCAGAGTCCTCCTCCTCTTCCTTCTCCTTCCCCTCCTCCCTCCACAAACCCCGCTCCCTTCTAGCACTGATGACGTTCCCCAGTTGGGTCACGAAACGTCTGCAAGCAAACAATCACCACTCTCGGGGGGCACCAAGGATCCATCAATGCAAGAAATCCAGGCTACAAAATGTCACTATTTTTCAATGCCATTGTCATTTAGGACGGTCGCTAAACGAACTGTTGCAACTCAAAGGAGAGTGGGATGTGGGTTTTGTTGCTGTAGGCTGCAGCCTTTCAGATGTTTGCCAGCCAGTGTTTCCCTTCCCTTTTTCCCTTTTGTGGTTAATTAACACTTTGGGGACTTTTCTGGGAGATGAGAAGGCTTGTCGGTTTGCTACCCTCTTGGGGAGACGCTAACGATGCAACGATCCCATCGGCATTTTGAGAAGAAGCCAGAATAGAATGGTAACCTGGGATGAGCAGCTAAGCATTGTTGATGGGGCTGAAGTGCGAGAACCCTACACTCCGCGTGATTCCTCTCTCACGGCCCTCTTAGCTTTGCAGTGGCCCATTGTTGCTATAGACTAGGGTTCCTCCACCTTGGGAACTGGAAGTTGCGTGGACTTCAACTCCCAGAATTCCCCAGCCAGCTGGCTGGGGAATTCTGGGAGTTGAAATCCACGCAACTTCCAGTTCCCAATGTGGAGAAACATTGGTTTAGGCTGCGAATGGAGCTGGACATGAGTTGGCCATTGTTCCCAGAAGCTAAGGAATCAGAAGAAGAGGACCACCGAGAAGCCCAAGCTGGTGGAGATGATGGTGGCCATGCCAGGAGTCTGATGTGAATTTTTTTTTCTTGTTCTTCCTGTTTTCCCCTTCTTCCATCTTCAGCTTCTCCATGGCCCCGGATGTCTTCCATGGGATGGGACAAATAACCTTGGGCTAAGGTTGGTTCCAGCCTTTCTGAGCTACACCATCTCAAGATCTTGGGATTGGGGTTGGTGGCCATGCCAGAGAGGTGTGATGTGAATTTATTTCTGCTGTTTTTCCCTTCTTTCTTCCTCAACTGCTCCATGGCACAAGATGTGATCCATAAAATGGGTCAAATAATCCTTGGGGAAGGTTGGATCCAGCCCTTCGGTGATCCACCATCTCAAGATCTTCAGAGATAAAGCACGAAGACCTCACGGCAACAGAAACATCCCCCTCATGGTCCCCTCCGCCTCTCTCTTTTCTGTGTCATAAAGTTTAAGCGCAGAATTTTCTCAGCAACTGTTCCGAGGTGTTTTTTCACAATCGCTTTTTCCGTGTGGGAGGAGAGGCAGGTTTGAATAGCTTGTGTGGAATTACCTTGGAGACAGATTGGAAGTAGGAACCTTTGTCCTCTCCGTGCACAATCAGCCATTATTCGGCATTCTGAAAGGCAGTTTGAACCCCAACTCCTACGAGTAGCAGATTTACTCAGGCTACAATCTGCCCGTTTTTGCAATGCCCGTTGGAAGAGCAAAATTCACCGTTAGGACAGTGGTGGCCATTCCAGCTTTTTCTCCCCGTTATAGGCAACCCTTGATTTACGACCTCAACAGAGAATTTCTGTGGCTAAGCGAGACGGTTGTTAAGTGAGGCATCCGTGCCAAATGTTTTGTTTTGTTTTTTAATTTGATTTATATGCCGCCCTTCTCCGGAGACTCAGGGCGGCTTACAATGCGTTAAGCAATAGCCTTCATTCTTTTGTATATTTTATACAAAGTCAGCTTATTGCCCCCACAATTTTGCCACAGTTGTTAAACGCATCCACTGCAGTCGAATCGCGTGGTTGTGAAATGAATCACCTGGTTATTAAGCGAATCAGGCTTTCCCCATTCACTTTGTTTGTCGGAAGCCGGCTGGGAAGATCACATGATCCTGAGATCCTACAACCGTCGTAAATACAAACCTCCAAGTGGCCTCAACGACTCCCTAAAAGGATGCCAATGACCAGCTTCTGCAAGGAGTATAAACCCTTCCATTCTCCACCGTTCAGTCAGAGCTGAAGAAGCTTCTTGGGAGGAGAAGTGTAACATCTTCAAAGAAAAAACAAGAAAATCCAAGTGCCTCTTGAAAAAAAGCACTTTTCGGATAACCATGGATGACAGAGAATCTCTACAGAGGCGTGCCGCAATGCAGATTCGAGGTTTAGGCAACCCACAAACACACAACCCACAAACAAGCCACGATCCAGGAAAGGTGCGAGGGGTTTGTTTGGTGGACGGAACGATGTTTGTTCTTGCAATCCTGGGTGAATGAGTCAGCTGCAGCTGGCCACAAAATCAGGAATCAAAGCAGTATCCAAAGGATGTGATTAAAACACCAAGGAAGATAAAAACGGAGCCATTTTGCGTCGGGAGCACAACTCCAATCTCCATCCAAGATGGGCTGCTGGGAACAGGCTACAGTTGTGATGGCGAACCGATGGCACGCTTGGCAGAGGTGGCATGCAAAGGCCTCTCTATGGGCACATGTGCCATCGCCAGCTGATCTTCTGGTTTCCGGTGTGCACATGCGCCCCGGCCAGCTGATCTTCGTGAGTGCCTCAGCACCATGACTTCTGACAAGCAAAGTCAATGGACTCGCTTAACGACCGGGCTGCTAACTCATCAACTGCAGTGACTCACTTAACAACCATGGCCAGAAAGGCCGTACATTGGAGCAAAACTCACTGAACCAACGTCTCACGAGAAATTTTGGGCTCCGTTGTGGTCGTAAGTCGAGGACTACCTGTACGCAGAGTCAGTTACACGTGTTTGTGGATGCGTGCAGGAAGACACGTAAGCCCACGCGTGCTCAGAGGTCTACGGGAAAGCAAATCTACTTTGGGGCGTTTCAGGATTTGAATCCAGGCCAGGAGGGAGCTGGAAATGGTTTGGATTTCTCTCTAATGCAGTGTTTCTCAACCTTGGAAGCTTGAAGATGGGTGGACTTCAACTCCCAGAATCCCCCAGCCAGCGCTGCTGGCTGGGGGATTCTGGGAGTTGAAGTCCACCCATCTTCAAGCTACCAAGGTTGAGAAACACTGCTTAATGGAATCCAGAAGTCGATGGAGGAGCTGCTGTTTGGTAGGAGTGAGTGACCTCGATGATGGCACCTCCTGCACCCACCTCCAGACAGGGGATCGTCGAAGGGCATCCCCCCGGACCACAAAAATTCTCCGATATTCTCAGCAGATAAGTGGACGCTCCAATTTTCCTCCTCCTTAATTTCAGAGAAAATGCCGCTTTGTTCTTTTACACCTTAGGTCGCAGCAGGATCTGAAATCAAACAGCAGGAAAGTACAGGCAGTCTTTTCGACTTACAACAATTCATTTAGTGACCATTTAGTGAAGTGAGGAGGAGGAAGAGAAGGAGGAGGAGGAGGAGGAGGAGTGGAGGGTTGGACTAGATTGCCTACAAGGTCCCTTCCAACTCTGTTAATTTGTTGAATCTGTTGAATAAACAGATCTGTTGAATAAACAGAGCCTTGGTAGTACAGTGGTCTAAAGCACCCTGTTATTAAGACCAGCTGCCTGCAATTACTGCAGGTTCGAATCTCGCCAGGCTCAAGGTTGACTCAGCCTTCCATCCTTTCTAAGGTAGGTAAAATGAGGACCCAGATTGAGGGGGGGCAATAAGCTGACTTTGTATAAATATACAAAAGGATGAAGGCTATTGCTTAGCGCATTGTAAGCCGCCCTGAGTCTCCGGAGAAGGGCAGCATATAAATCAATTTTTTTTAAAAAAAAAAAACAACCCCGAGCTTCAAATATTCTCCTTTATTGGAATCTGACAGCAGAACAGAGAGGTGCCCCCTTCCCCACTTTTGCTGGAAAAGGGAGGCTGTGGAGCTACCCGTCAGTCAAGCTTTGATTGATTGGACGCCCTGCCCCAGCAACGGGTTGAGCTGGATGACCTCAAGCAGCCATTCTCACTCCAGAGCTCCCGCATTATGCTGATTGCTTTCATGCCCTTTCAGCATTTCATGCATGTGTGTGGTGTGTCTGTTTTCTCCTTTCAAGTTGTGAACAGTGTGGGTGGCAAGCTTGTCAATGGTTACACAATTGTGCGTGAATTGCGGGGGGGGAGGCAAGGTGGAGACAGGAAGGGATGAGGAAGACAGCATCCTTGAAAAGACGTTCTCAGGAAGAAAAGCGAGATTTATTCCAGAAAATGGGATCCTAAATTGAAGCTGCAGGGAGGCTGTTTCCAATGGAATGAGAAATGAATGGAAAAGCTCCCCAACAGACGAGTGTGTCGTTATTGAGGGAGGGAGGGAGGGGTCTCAGCCCTGCAAGGGGGGTGGGGACCAGAAAGGGAAAGCCAGGCCTACTGTTATTGTAATGCTGAAGTCAGAGAATCTGGCAAGTCCAAAGTGTGCATTTTCCCCTCCTTCTCTTTACCTTTCGGGATATTGGACTCAAAGAGAGGGATTGGCCCAAAGTCACCAGACTAACTTTCATGTCTAAGGCAGGACTAGAACTCACCGCCTCCTGGTGATTGGCCCAAACTCACTCAGCTGGCTTTCATCCTTAAGGTGGACCTAGAACTCACCATGCCTAAGGTAGGACTAGAACTCACCATCTCCTGGTGATTGGTCCAAAGTCACCCAGTCAACTTTCATGCCTAAGGTAGGACTAGAACTCACCATCTCCTGGTGACTGGCCCAAAGTCAGCCACCAAGCTTTCATGAGTAAGGCAGGACTAGAATTCCCTTTCTCCTGGTGATTGGTACAAAGTCAGCCAGCTAGCTATTTTCAGGCCTAAGCCAGGACTAGAATTCCCCATCTCCTGGTAATTGGCCTAAAGTCACCCAGTTGACTTTCATGCCTAAGGCAGGATTAGAACTCACCGTCCCCTGGTGATTGATGCAAAGTCACCCAGCTATTTTCAGGCCTAAGCCAGGACTAGAATTCCCCATATCCTGGTAATTGGCCTAAAATCACCCAGTTGACTTTCATGCCTAAGGTAGGACTAGAACTCACCATCTCCTGGTGATTGGTGCAAAGTCACCCAGCTAACTTCAGGCCTAAGGCAGGACTAGAATTCCCCATCTCCTGGTGACTGGCCCACAGTCACCCACCAAGCTTTCATGAGTAAGGCAGAACTAGAATTCCCTTTCTCCTGGTGATTGGTGCAAAGTCACCCAGCTATTTTCAGGCCTAAGCCAGGACTAGAATTCCCTATATCCTGGTAATTGGCCTAAAGTCACCCAGTTGACTTTCATGCCTAAGGCAGGACTAGAACTCACCGTCTCCTGGTTTCTAGACCGGCACCTTAACCAATACACCCAACTGTCTCTCCAGTTTGTTAGCAAATACCCATCATCCTCTCCCTCCCTCCCACCCAGGTCTCCGGCCACCAATCGTGCTTGTGATTGCAGGCAGGGGAAAGCTTCCTGACCCAAACCTTCCATTTTATTATTTATTTAACCTTAATTTTTATTATTTACTGCGTGCTGCATCGGGTGGGACTATCGATTCTCCCGGAAGACGGATAGTCCTGTCAGAAAATAATCAATATATATAGCCGTCTTGTGCCAAACATCAGCCTGAGTGACTGGAAGTTTGTTTGTTTGTTTGTTTGTTTGTGACTTTCAGGTAACACCGATTTTCAACCCAGCCAGATGACTTCTTTAGGGGTCTTGTAGAATAATCCAGACATAAAATATACCATGAAACCATGTTTTCCCTTCCTAAGTTCAGCATCCTTCAAGCATTAAAAGCTGATCTGGTAATACAAGCTGACAAAAAGTGATAAAAGAACCCATTTGATTCTTGTCTTAAAAATAAGGGGGAAAAACTTCCTGACAGTGAGGGCGATTAACCGGTGGAACAGCTTGCCACTAGAAGTTGTGGGTGCTTCATCACTGGAGGTTTTCAAGAAGAGACTGGGACAGCCATTTTTTTTTTTTAATTTGATTTATATGCCGCCCTTCTCCGGAGACTCAGGGCGGCTTACAATGCGTTAAGCAATGGCCTTCATCCTTTTGTATATTTTATACAAAGTCAGCTTATTGCCCCCACAAACTGGGTCCTCAATTTACCCACCTTAGAAAGGATGGAAGGCTGAGTCAACCTTGAGCCTGGTGAGATTCGAATTTACTTTAATTGCAGACAGCTGGTGTTAAATTACAGTGCTTTAGTCTGCAGAGCTATCCAGGCTCTATTTGCCTGAAATGGGATAGATTCTCCTGCTTGAGCAGGGGGTTGGGCTAGATGACCTCCGAGGTCCCTTCCAACTTTGCTATTCTGTTCACAGGCTGTTAGTGAGATTTGTATTTCCGGATTTGTTTACTTCTGTAAGCTGCCTTGAGTCACTGCGAGTTCGGCAGCCGTATAAATGCTCTTAGTAAGTAAAATTTCTCTAATCCCCGTTGAAAGCCATGTGAGATATCAGCTGTCTCCACCGCCACATCATGAGAAGGTAAGAGCCAGATATCCCCTTTGCCATGATAAAGGCTTGTGTTGGGATTTAGAGATGAGTCATCCAGCCTTCCCTATTCTGGTGCTAATTTAGGGTTCCAACGTTGAAATCCAGGCCATCTGGAGGGTATCAGGAAGAATATCTTGGATCTGTCCATTTTCATGAAAAGAAGGACTGGGGGGTGACATGATAGCAGTCTTCCAATATTTGAGGGGCTGCCACAAAGAAGAGGAGGGGGTCCATCTATTCTCCAAAGCCCCTGAAGGCAGGACAAGAAACAACGGATGGAAACTCATCAAGGAGAGAAGCAACCTGGAACAAAGGAGGAATTTCCTGACAGTGAGGACAATTAACCAGTGGAACAGCTTGCCACCAGACATTGTGAGTGCTCCATCACTGGAGGTTTTTAAGAAGACACTGGACAGCCATCTGTCCGGAATGGTATAGAGCCGTGATGGCGAACCTATGGCACGCATGCCACAGGTGGCACGCGTAGCTATATTGGTGGGCACGCGAGCTCAGCTCCAGTGGGCCTGGAAGTTGGCAAATGGGCCATTTTCAGCCTCCAGAGGGACTCCGGGGGTGTGGGGAAGGCCGTTTTCGCCCTCCCCAGACTCCTAGAAAGGTTCTGGAGCCCGGGGAGAACAAAAATCAGGCCTTCCAGTCCCACCGGAAGTTGGCAAACAGGCTGTTTTCAGCCTCCGGAGGGCTTCTGGGGGGGGGGGGTGAGGAAGGCTGTTTTTGCCCTCCCCAGACTCCTATAAAGGCCCTGGAGCCTGGGGAGAGAGAAAAACGGACCCACCGGGCCATTGTGTGCCAGGAGTGGGGGGTGGGGGGGGTTGTGCACGCATGCACAGGGGCGAGGTGCATAGAATTATGGGTATGGGCACGCGTGTGACACCCTCCCCCCCCCACGCTCCCCACGCTCCTGGCACGTGATGGCAAAAAGGTTAGCTATCACTGGTATAGAGTTTCTCCTGCTTGAGCGGTGAGCTGGACTAGAAGACCTCCAAGGTCCCTTCCATTCCTCTTATGCTATTTCCTAAGACCTCCATACATGATTTTTTTTTTTTTTGCTTTAATTTATATGCCGCCCTTCTCCAGAGACTCAGGGCGGCTTACAATGCACTAAGCAATAGCCTTCATACTTTTGTATATTTATACAAAGTCAGCTTATTGCCCCCACAAACTGGGTCCTCATTTCACCTACCTTTGAAAAGATGGAAGGCTGAGTCAACCCTCACCAGCTGCCCATCAGGAAGGAATCCCTCTCCTTCCCTTCATTTCTTCATTTCAGCAGCTCGGTGGTCTTTAATTTTCTCAAATTTTTTATTGCCTTTGATCTCCTTTCATGCCCCAATTTCTTTGGAAAGTTCCAGCCGAGATGGCTGCACCCCCAACCACCACTCGGCCAAGCTGTGATTTATTTTTTTATTTTCTTTCTATCCAAGGGGAAATCTTCCGAGCAATTAGTGTTGAAAGTTACACTGGGGCAAATTGATTGGTCTGAGGATCAATGAAGCCAGAGCCGGGCGCAGGGTAAGGCACTTATTTAATTTGGCAATTAGAGGCAGGAGAAAACGAGAGGGGCGGCATTCGCATTAGGGCCTTTCTCTGGAGAATCGGAGCTCATCTCGGCAGTCTGAGCAGGACTCGGGAAAATGTACTTAACCACGTTACAGAATTAACCTCCTTTTGGGAGTGGGCACAATGCACAGAGTCATCAACTCATCAAAGCCATCGGTGGCCTCTGTCCCACCCAACTCACAATCACAAAGCACGTTTTTATTTATTTTATTTATTACATTTTAATTTGATCTCCCCTACAAGGTGACTCTTACAGGTTTTAATCTGTAATACGTTGGGGGCGGGGGGGAAACAAGCAGTCATTTGATGATTAACCAACTGGAAGTCTCATATAGTGACTATTAGGTGACTGATTTAGCAAATGTTCAAAGTTACAATGGCAGTGACGCTTAATAGCAATAGACTTATATACCGCTTCACAGTGCTTTTACAGCTCTCTCTAAGCGGTTTACAGAGTCAGCATCTTGCCCCCAACAATCTGGGTCCTCATTTTACCCATCTCGGAAGGATGGAAGTCTGAGTCAACCTTGAGCCTTTAGTGAAATTCGAACTGTCAAACTGCAGACAGCAGAAGTAGCCTGCAGTACTGCACTCTAACCACTGCGCCACCAAGGCTTAATAATGACATAAAAAGGATTTTCACGTTTAATTACCACCTTCTTAGAAACAAAACTCCTGCTCCCAATTGGGATTGTCAATGGAGGAGCCTCTACAGGGCTGTTGTATTAAGAGATAGATGGCTGATGGGGTTTGGAGCTAATAATGCAGTCCAGATGTTTTGTATTTTTCCAGGTTTGGGAAGGGAAAATCTTTGCACATGTTTGGAAGGATAGATAAATTAGGGCTGAGATAATAAAAGTTCGTTTACTTTTGCAATGAAATGCAAACGTATCTACTTGCAAATCAATAAAAATGTTCTGATTCAAAATTCGTAATTCTCCAGGATTTTGTCATGCAATTCGCTGATTATGGATAAATCTGCAAAAATGTCCCATATGTCCAAATGACAAATGAACAACAAATTCCCTTAGGGAAATTACTTTGCAAAAACCGTGTTGGGTTCGATTGTCTTCCAAGGGGTGCAACCTTGGGAACTTTAAGGGGTGTGGACTTCAACTCCCAGAATTCCCCAGTCAGCCATGTTGACTGGCTGGAGAATTCTGGGAGTTGAAGTCCACACCTCTTAAAGTTCCCACGGTTGAGAAATATTGCGTTAGACAAAATAGTACTGCAAGATTCCCATGCTTGGAGTCGGTTGCATCGGCACACATGAAAACATTACTCCTGCTTTACAAACTGTTCTCTGGTTCTACGAATTGGACAGATTCCCGAAAAACCAAGGAATGGAAAAGGCAGGGACTTGGTAACCGTCGCCATCTCTAATGCATGCTGGAAAGTCCTCTGCCAAATGGGGTCTCCCGGCCACCAGTTAATTGTATCTGCCCAGCCATAAATCTCTTGGACGGTCCACTTGCCAAGAAGCTGACATGGCCAGCCATCCTGGAGAGATCCCAGCGACAAATTCTGGGATGAATTCAAAGGTTCTTTGTCCTACATCTCATGTCCCAGTAACCCTGCATAAATATGCTTAACCTCTTCTCTTTCTTTCTTTCTCTTTCTCTCTCTTTCTCTTTCTTTCTTTCTCTTTCTCTCTCTTTCTCTTTCTCTCTCTGTTTTTTTTCTTTTTCTTTTTCTCTTCCTCTTTCTTTTTCTCTTTGTCACTCACTCCACTCTTATTTCCCTATCTCTCTCTTTCACTCTCACTGTCTCTCTTTCTCTGTCTTTCTTTTTCTCTTCCTCTCTTTCTTTCTCTCCCTTTCTTTCTTTTTCTCACTCACTCCCATCTTCATTTCCGTCTCACTCACTTTCTCTCTCCTTCTTTTTCTCTTCCTCTCATTCTTTCTCCCCTTATTTCTCTTTCTCACTCTCCTCTTTCTGTTTCCGTTTCTCTCTCTCTTTCTCTTCCTTTCTTTCTCTCCCTTTCCTTCTCTTTCTCACTCTCTCCCATCTTTATTTCTATCTCTTTCACTCACTCACTCTTTCTCTCTCTCCGTCTTTCTTTTTCTCTTCCTCTCTTTCTCTTTCTCCCAATTTCTCTTTCTCACTCACTCCCCTTTCTATTTCCCCGTTTTTCTCTTTCATTCTGTTTATCTCTCTTTTTTCTCTCTTCCTCTCTTTCTTTCCCTCCCTTTCTTTCTCACTCACTCACTCCCATCTTTATTTCCCTGTCTGTCTCTTTCATTCTCTCTCTCTCTTTCTTTTTCTCTTCTTCTCTCTTGGGTCATGAAAGGTCTGCAAGAAAACAGCCAACCTCAGAGAGCACCAAGGAGCCCTGAGCTCCAGAGACTCCCTTCTACTGGAGGAGAAGAACCTCTGGGCCTCTTTCTCTGTTTGCTTCTCACCTGCAATACGTCATCCCATCCAGGCTTAAGGGCGGGAGATGGTTTGGACCACGAATCTTTTCTTTCTCACCTCCTTCTGCTCGTGGGCTGGAAGATCTAAGTCAGGGGTCTCTAAATGTGACCACTTTAAGATTTAGTGGACTTCCGCTCCCAGAATTCCCCAGCCACGGGCAATTCTAAGAGTTGAGGTGGCTGACTGGGGAATTCTGGGAGTTGAAGTCCACCTGTCTTAAAGTTCGGAGAGTGCTTGGTCTAGAACAGTGTTTCTCAACCTTGGAAGCTTGAAGATGGGTGGACTTGAAGATGGGCAGCGCTGGCTGGGGGATTCTGGGAGTTGAAGTCCACCCATCTTCAAGCTTCCAAGGTTGAGAAACACTGGTCTAGGTTCAATCCAGCTGGCCAGGGGTGAGGGGCCATCAGGACAGAACAAGAAGCCCCCAAAATGGCTCGGCCACTGCTAGCCGATCTAAGAATATCATCACAATGTGATTGAGGGTTTTTTGCTTGCTGTCTGTTGGGGAAGCGAGGATAATTAGATAGCTGGGTGGGCACATGCTTTGCCAGTCAATTAGCAGGAAGGCACTTTGTGGCTCCGCATTGCAAGCGACCTCTGGAAGCCTTTTGTACTTGTGGCCTAATTACGTGGCAGCCAGAGGATGAATCAGCCACGCGGACAAGCTCCGTCTCCCTCTTTCCGAGAAGCCGATGATCCCACCACTCCTCCACAAAGAAGCAGGGCAGCCTGGCACAGGGATTCAGGCAAAATTCACACGATGGTGACACAGCCCCACCCCAGCGGCACAAAACATAGCATTGAGGGGAAGACGGGGCCTGCTGCAGGCCCAAAAGTCCTCCGGGAAGGATTTGGATCATTCCTCAGCCTTGCGGGCCCAAAGCGTTTGCCTAAGCAGGCTGGGGAATTTTGGGAGATGTAGTCTATCCTCTTAAATTGGCCACGATTCAAAAACATTAGAGAGTATTTTCCGTCAGTCTACCACAACTTCCAGAATTCCCCAGCCAGTATTGTTTTGGGGGACTACAGCTCCCAGAATTCCCCAGACAGCATCATTTTGACAGCACCATTCCCAGAAACCCCTAGCCAGCATTGTTGTTATGGTCTACAGCTCCCAGAATTCCCCAGACAGCATTGTTTTTGGGGACTACAACTCAGAATTCCCCAGACAGCATCATTTTGGGGACTTCAGCTCCCAGAATTCCCCAGGTGGCATGATCCAACCTCATTGCTGTATTGGCTTAAGCTCTTCCTTCTTGGAAGCTATGCAGATAACAGAATAACAGAGTTGGAAGGGACCTTGGAGGTCTTCTAGTCCAACCTCCTGCTCAAGCAGGAGACCCTGTACCCAGACCAATGGCTGTCCAATCCCTTTTTTTAAACCTCCATTGATGGAGCACCCACATCACTGGTGGCAAGTCGTTCCACTGGTTAACTGTTCTCCCTGTCAGGAAATTCCTCCTCAGTTCCAGGTTGCTTCTCTCCTTGATGAGTTTCCATCTGTTGCTTCTTGTCCTGCCTTCAGGAGCTTTGGAGAACAGGTGGACCCCCCTTTTCTTTGGGGCAGCCCCTCAAACACAGGCAGTTGGGTTGCCTTCAGCCGGGACATCCTTTGTCAGTGGCACAGCCTTCAGCCTGCTTCCCTTAGGATCCCAGGGATAAGCCCCACCCGATTGGAGGGCTGGAGCTGAGAAGCAGAGGCCCAACATCATTTGTCCAGCTTGGCATAAGGTCTCCTGCCTTGAGAAGGGGGTTGGACTAGGAGACCTCCAAGGTCCCTTCCAAGCCTAGGATTCTATGGTTGAGACAGACGGCTTCAGACACAAGCCCAGATCCTTAGATAACAGCTAGGCTGAGGCCAATCGCCTTCTTCCCACGGCCACATTTCCCGGGTCTTCTTGCAATACGAGGGTTGTGTGAAAAGGTGTTGGGTTTGAAGAGCTGCTGAACAGAGAGGCTCAGCCAGTCTTTGTAAATGTTGAAGGTGTAAATGCTTCAGACGTTGTGAATGCTCCAACACTGGAAGTTTTTAAGAAGAGGTTGGATAACCATTTGTCTGAAGTGGTGTAGGGTTTCCTGCCTAAGCAGGGGGTTGGACTAGAAGACCTCCAAGGTCCCTTCCAACTCTCTATTCTAATTCTAATTCTAATTCTAATTCTCTTCTCTTCTCTTCTCTTCTCTTCTCTTCTTTTCTCTTCCCTTCCCTTCCCTTCCCTTCCCTTCCGTTCCGTTCCGTTCCATTCCATTCCATTCTATTCTATTCTATTCTATTCTATTCTATTCTATTCCATATTTCTATTCTATTCTATTCTATTCTATTCTATTCTATTCTATTCTATTCTATTCTATTCCATATTTCTATTCTATTCTATTCTATTCCATATTTCTATTCTATTCTATTCTATTCTATTCCATATTTCTATTCTATTCTATTCTATTCTATTCTATTCTATTCCATATTTCTATTCTATTCTATTGTCTCCTCCATCATCTTTTCTCCTCCATCCCTGAGAGAATGAAGGTTCCCCAACCTTGGTTAAAAGGTGGGGTTCCTTTTGGGACCTGATTCCTTGAAACAGATTGTTTTGCCCATTTAGTGGGTCATAACCCCAGCCATGAAGAGACATTCTGTGTGCTGAGAGAGGAAAAAGATCAGCTCTTTAACACAAACATTATTGCTGGGTTTTTTTTAAAAAAAAGAAAAGGAAAAAAAAACTTCATTTAGCACCATTCGGGGCCCAGAGCACATTTTTTCTTACATATTTTTAAGGCCTGCTGTAAGTAAAAGAGTTAATTAAAAACTTCTTTTTAAAAAAGCTGTGTGAATTAGAAACAGGCGCGGGCGCCCTCTAGAGGTGGTCTGTGCAACTGCAGTTCAGAAGGTGGCTGAGATGCCAATCGCTCGGATGATTGAAAGATCATTGTTTTCTGTGCAAAATTTCCCAGAAATCATGACTTTCAGCTTTCCCCCTCTCGCCTATCGACATAGGTTGGACTACTGCTCCCATTATCCCCAGCCAGCTTAGACCACTGCTCTTCCACCATGATTAAGCTGTGGACCAACACATGAAGGAAACTGCATTTAGTTCTCTACTTATGACCATAACTGGGACACGAATTTCCATTGCTAAGCAGGGTGGTTGTTAAGTGAGTCACACCCAATTTTATGACCTCTTCTGCCACCTCTTCCCTTTTGTTAAGCGAAACACTGCAGTTATTAAGTGAATCATCAGGTCATTAAACGAATCTTCTGGTCTTCTGTTCCTCTTTGGGGAGGGGGGAACCTCTTAAGGTCATTTTGGTAATTCTGGGAGAAAACCATAGAATGCCCTTCAATTGCCACCAAGAAAGAAATAAAGTACCTTGGGCTCCTCTCTAAATTTAATTTATTTCTAATTCGTCTGGCACAGAACAGCCATGCTGGCAGAAGGGCCTCCAAAATACTCAGGATAGTAAAATGCCAACTAGAGAACAAAAACTCAGGAGACTCCCAAAAGTGGTTCCTACCCAGGCAGCAAAACAAGAGGTGATGTTTTTTAAAAAAGGAAAAAGAGCAAAGCTATTTCTTTTGTGCAAATTTTAGGAGCATCACTGGACACCCCTTCATCTAATTCACTTGTAAGTGGAGATTAGCAGGTTTTAATTCCCAGATTTGCATGCAGAAGCCATCGCTGATTGCAGCTGGAACTAAACATAATAAGACAGCTGACCTGCGGCTTCCAGCCTGCCAGGAGAATTTTAACACCATCAAACATCCACATCTGCATCTCCCAGGTCCTTGGGAAGGACCGGAAGGGTGGATAAAAATGTCAAATCCAGCCTAAACATCTGACTGACTGTGTGGGACCAACCATAATAATGTAGAAACTCAGCACCCACCCACCCTCCTAGAGAATGAAATATTTTAGGGGATATTAAAAAGGCAGGATAGACTATTTCCACTAAAGAAGAAATGGGGGAAATATCTTAAGGGAGGCAGAAACCAGCCCCAGTCTCCCTGCCCCAAGCAGAAACTGAGGAGGCCAGCTTTTAGAAATGCAAATGTGGTAATCCATTCAGAAAGACTGGGCCAGACAGAGACTCCAGAAAAGCAACACAATTAGGCAAGCCAAAGGTTGACAAGATTAGCTCAGACAAACACCTAGGATTTGCATTTCCCCTTTTGCCTATAGCGCCGGCCATGACCCCTACATGACCCCATAGGGATCAAGAAAGGTATAAAAACCCACCCTACTCTTAACTCCATTTTGTTAGCTGTCCCAGAACTGCACACTTTGGTTCAGTTCATCGATAAAGTTTCTTTCCAGTCAGCCTCCATTTTGTTTCCAGCACCTTTCACCAGGCTTGGATGTGGACCTGGATTTTTCTTCCAACAATAACATCTATTTGCTTAATTTATCTACCACCTTTCCCTGCAAATAAAAGCAGTATGAGATTTTCCATAACACTGAGCTAAAGAGATCAAAACAGAGCTATCCTAAGTTGGAACATAAAGCACCGGATCTATTGAAGAGACTGGATGCAATCAAGGAGAATCTTTGTAGCTCAGGGTTGAAATCCTTGGGGCTCTCTGAACTGGGTGGGGGTTTTTGCAGACGTTTCATGACCCAACTAGGTAACAACATCAGGTGCTGGAAAGGAGGGGAGTTTGTGGAGAGGAGGAGGAGAATTATGGAGTCCTTGGTGCTCTCTGAGCTTGGTGGTTTTCTTGCAGACGTTTCAAGACCCAACTAGGGAACATCATCAGCACTACAGGACTAACAGTGATGATGTTACCAGGTTGGGTCATGAAACATCTGCAAAAAAACCCCACCCAACTCAGAGAGCACCAAGGACCCCCCAGTTCAACCCTAAGCTATAAATATCCTCCCTTTGTTAGTCCAAACACCCTCATCATCCTGCCGGAGGAACAATAATAATAAGTGTTGATGATCAGGGGGATAATAATTGGCAAAGTCAACAGGAAGGAGGGAAGTGAGAAAGGGCTGTGAAGAAAGGAGAGGAACAGGTTGCACTGCTACCTGGGGAGGCCGCTTGGGCCACAGGTGGCCCTCCTGGGATCTGAGAGACGAGCCACCAAGCTTCTCTTCCTTCCTGCAAACCTTCCTCTCCGAAGGCAACGAAAGGCCTCTTAGTGCGAAGGTGCCGGGCGGCTATTATTATCTGAGTTATGAAACATGTGCTCAGCGCACATGGAGGCCCAGTGCCTCCCCCTCCCCATAGGCGCCCGGTTGCCAAGGTCTCCCAGGTAGCTATGGAAACCTCCCAACAGGATACGGCGTGGATGCCAGCCCCGTGCAAAGTGAGGCTGCCTGAGTGTGACTTTTCTCCCTCTCCGATTCTGCCTTGAGGAGGAGGAGGAGAAGCAGAAGGAGAGGGAGAAAGAAAATAGAATAGGGCTGGAAGGGACCTTGGAGGTCTACTAGTCCAGCCCCCTGCTGTAGCAGGAGACTCTAGTCTATACCACTTCAGACAAGTGGCTGTCCAGTCTCTTGGTGCTCTCTGAGCTTGGTTGTTTTCTTGAAAATGTTTCATGACATGTGGTGGCAGCCGAAAAAGCCACTGCAATCTTAAATTGCATTAACAGGGGGATACAATCAAGATCAAGGGAGGTACTAATACCACTCTACAAAGCCTTAGTAAGACCACACCTAGAGTGCTGCATCCAGTTTTAGTCACCAGACCCTAGAAAAGAGGTTGAAACTCTAGAAAAAAGTGCAGAGAAGATGATTAGGAGACCAGAGGCTAAAACAGACAATGAACGGTTGCAGGAACTGGGCATAGCTAGTCTAGGGAAGAAGGAGAAGGACCAGGGGAGACATGAGAGCTGCCTTCTAATATTTGGGGGGCTGCCACAGAGAGAAGGGGGGTCGGCTTGTTTTCCAAAGCACCCGAAGGCCAGACAAGGAATAATGGATGGAAACTGATCAAGGAGAGATTCAACCTGGAAATGAGGAGAAATTTTCTGACAGGGAGAACCATTAAGCAATGGAACAGAAGTTGCCTTTGGAAGTTGTGGGAGCTTCATCCCTGGAGGTTTCCAAGAAGAGACTGGACTGCCACCTGTCAGAAATGGTGTAGGGTCTCCTGCTTGGGTGGGGGGTTGGACTAGATGACCTCCAAGGTCCCTTCCAACTTTATTAAATCTGTTAAAGTATTTTAGTACTTTGTTAAGCTAAATCCATAGTACAACAGCCCAGCACTCATGATGTTACCTAGCTGGGTAATGGAAAACCTGCAAAGAGCACCAACAGGAATCAACACAAATTCCTTACTTGAAGAGAACTTTATTCTGCCTAGGGACAGCGTGGGAAATTCCTGTCCTTTCCCCTGTTTTGCAAAACTTTGTGCTCTTCCGAGTTGCTTTGATTTCTCTTTCGAGATAACAGAATTTTTCTCTTTACAAATAGCCCCTTGCCAATATCTATCGGTAGAAGCAGAGGTGGGAGCGGGGGGCTGTGATTACGCAAATGCCTGTAGAAACGAGAGCCACGTGCTGGAAAAAAAGGGGGGAGCCACGTTTCCTCTGGCATCCTGAGTGATTCTGCCATTGTTCGAAATTTCAGTTTTCTTCTCTGGAATGTATTCTTCATCTTTAACTTAAGCCTCATTGGGTCGTCCTCATCATCCCCCCCCCCCGCAGCCCCCTTTCAGGTTGTGGGGGGAGTGGAAACAGGCTATAATTAAGGGCTGGCTCTCCTCTGCAGGCTACAATTTTCTCTGCAAGATTTATGACGGAAGGGAAGAAGGAAGGCTGGGGATTTGTAACTGCAACGGTGGGAATAAACTCTACCTGTTCTCACATGGCTTCAGCCCTGATTTCCTCGCCTGGCAGCCAGGTGAGCCTGCCCCATCAAAGCAGAACAAGGTTTTTAAGATTCTTAAGGTTCAACCTTCCTTCCTTCCTTCCTTCCTTCCCTTACTTCTTTCCTTCCTTCCTTCCCTTCCTCCCTCCGTCCCTCCCTCCGTCCCTGCCTGCCTGCCTCTCTTTCTTTCTTTCTTTCTTTCTTTCTTTCTTTCTTTCTTTCTTTCTTTCTTTCTTCTTTCTTTCTTTCTTTCTTCTGAAGGCTGCCTAGATGTTTCTACTCACACTTGGCCAATTATATGGGCCTATCCATGTTAATTTTAATGTACAGTGTATACAGCTCCCTTTCCAATTTCTTCTTCTATATATATTTATATATTTTTTTGAAAGGGCAGATTGGTGGCTTCCCAACTGAGTCTTCAGTCTGGGGATTCCTTTGCTGTCTTTCATCCAAAATCCAGTTCTGGTCACCACGATAGAAAAAGAGACGTTGAGACTCTAGAAAGAGTGCAGAGAAGAGCAACCAAGATGATTAGGGGACTGGAGGCTAAAACATACGAAGAACGGTTGAGGAAACTAGCTATCAAAGAGAAGGATTAGGGTGGACATAACTGTCTCCCAGTACATGAAGGGCCATCACAAAGTAGAGAGGATTGACTTATTCTCCAAAAAACCAGAAGGGTGGACAAGAAGCAAAGGGGGGAAACTCATCAAGGGGAGAAGCAACCTGGAACTAAGGAGAAATTTCCTAATAGTAAGAACAATCAAACAGTGGAAGAGAAGTTGCCTCCGGAAGTTGTGGGTGCCTCCATCCCTGGAGGTTTCTAAGAAGAGACTGGACAGCCACTTTGTCTGGAATGATAGAGAAGGTCTCTTGCTTGGATAGGGGGATGGACTAGAAGACCTCCGAGGAGCTCATTTCAATTCTGTTATTATGCTATTACACGGACTTCCTGCAAGCTGCCAATGGACCTCCTGCCTTGTTGCTCTTCTCCCTTCATAGTGATGGAAGCGCCACTGTCTGCTGATCATCCACAGCAGAGGTCTTCAAACTTGGCCGCTTTAAGACTTGTGGACTTCAACTCCCAGAATTCTCCAGCCAGAATGGGTGGACTTCAACTCCCAGAATTCAACTCCCAGAACGTCAACTCCCAGAATTCCACAGCCAGCCAGACCACTCTTGCAGAGGTCTTCAAACTTGGCAGCTTTAAGACTTGGGGACTTCAACTCCCAGAATTCCACAGCCAGAATGGGTGGACTTCAACTCCCAGAATTCAACCCATTCTGGCTGGAGAATTCTGGGAGTTGAAGTCCACAAGTCTTAAAGCGTCCATGTTTTGGGACCCCTGATCCACAGGAAAGTGGGGGATCTTTCAGTGGGGGGGGACCCGCTTGTCTTCCCCCCCCCTTGGAGACTGTGCTCTCGACCTCCACAGGCCCTTTGAGCCACAGGGGGAAGATGCTCCGGTCCTTCCCCACTCCAAGGTGGCCACGGCCACCATGTCCACTTCTAACAAGCTCACCAGAGCTTTTTCTCAGCTCAGAGACGCAGCTCTGCCCTCCGTGTCTCCTCTCCGTCCGAGGCCACGTTCTCCACGCTTTCCCCATCTCCCCCGGCCTCCAATGGCTCCCTTTGAAGGTTGGCAGTTGTGGCAGGAGATGCCAAGTTGGATCAATGCCTCCCGTGGATGGTCCTCCAAACTTTGGCCCCAGGATTGGAATCTCGCATTCGTGTCCTCTATTCTTCGCCCTGATCTCCCCCCCACTGGCGCCCAGAGTTGAGCTGGTGCAGCTGGTGCTCCATGCCCATTTTTATGAGTGGGGGGGGAGAGACAGGCTGCCACCATGAGTTTCATGCTCCAGCTGTTCTGGACTGCCTGGCTGGTGCAAAAAAGGCAGGCCTTCTAACTGTGAAATATGATCAGCCATGGATGAAAACTAATGAAGGAGAGAAGCAACCTGGAACTAAGGAGGAATTTCCCAACAGTGAGGACAATTAACCAGTGGAACAGCTCGCCACCAGAAGTTGTGGGTGCTCCAACACTGGAGGTTTTCAAGAAGAGACTGGGCAGCCATTTGTCTTGGGTGGGTAATAACAGATTTACAGAGTTGAGAGAGACCTTGTAGGTCATCTAGTCCAACCCCCCGCTGCCCAAGCAGGAGACCCTACACCAGTGATGGCTACCCTTTTGGCCATCGCATGCCAAAAGTGGGGGGAGCGTGAGGGGTCACGCATGCACGTGCCCACACCCATAATTCTATGAGCCCCACCCCCCGCACAAGCGCGTACGATCCCCCCACGCTCCCCCCCAGTTTTGGCACGTGATATGGCGGCCTGGTGGGCCCAGTAGGCCTGTTTTTTTGCTCCCCCCCCCAGGCTCCAGAGCCTCTCTAGGAGCTTGGGGAGGGCGAAAATGGCCTTCCCCACCTCCCGGAGGCCTTCTGGAGGCTAGAAATGGCCCGTTTGCTGACTTCCGGTGGGACCGGAAGGCCCGCTTTTTGCTCTCTCCAGCCTCCAGAGCCTCTCTAGGAACCTGGGGAGGGTGAAAATGGCCTTCCCCACCTCCCAGAGGCCCTCTGGAGGCTAGAAACGGCCCGTTTGCCGACTTCCGGTGGGACCGGAAGGCCCGCTTTTTGCTTTCTCCAGCCTCCAGAGCCTCTCTAGGAGCCTGGGGAGGGCGAAAACGGCCTTCCCCACCATCACCTCAGGCCCTCCATAGGCAGGAAACAGCCTGCGACACACCTGTGACACGTGTGCCATAAGTTCGCCATCATTTCCGACAAATGGCAGTCCTATCTCTTCTTGAAAGCCTCCAGTGATGAAGCTCCCACAACTCCCGAAGGCAACTTCTGTTCCATGGGTTGATTGTTCTGTCAGAAAATATGATATATGATCTCCTGCTTGAGCAGGGGGTTGGACTAGAAGACCTCCAAGGCCCCTTCCATCTCTGGTATTCTATTATTCTGATTCAAAATGGCTGAAGCTGCAGGAAGTCCTACACCTCCTTAGACCAGGAATGCCCTCTGGCCAGAGGCCAGGAAGGATGATGACCAACTATGGTGTCCCCAGTGCCATCTTCTCGTTGGGCATTGAGGGGCTCCTTTATCCATTCGGAGACAAAAGGGAGCCAGTTGATATAGTGGTTAAGGCACCAGGCTGAGAACCAGGCAATGGCGAGTTCTAGTTCTGCCTTAGGCATCGAAGTCGGCTGGCTGACTTTGGGCCAGTCCCTCTCTCTCAGCCCACCCTACCTCACAGGATTGTTGTTGTTGTTGTTGTGGGGAAATTAGGAGGAAGAAGGAGTTATTAGGTAGGTTTCCTATCTTGAGTTATTTATAAAAATAAGGACGGGCGCATAACAGAAAATAAGGTGAAATAAAATTATATAAAATAAATAACAACATTTCCTTCTCTGGTCCTTGCCCCACCCACTCTCTGTTTATGTGTTCTTCTCCCCTCATATATTTTTGTGTTGTACACAGAAGTTGAAATACGCCAAAGTCCCAAGAAAGGAACCCAATAACTCCAACTTCCAGCCCAACATGGAAAGTTTTCGTTCGGTTTCTCCCGTCTCCCCGAGCCGCCCCTGTTGCGAAGGGACCCATGCAGAGCCTTCCTTCACAACTCAGAGCCAGCCAAGAATTTTTCCCCTTTGTGTCTTTTTGAAGGATTTCTGCACACAATCGGCTCTGACAATACACACCTGCCCACAGGCTGCATCCTTGCATTGATCTCCACCTGTCCGTCTCCATTGGATCTATTCATGGCCTGGTCCCCTCCACTGGCCCCTCGGCCCTCCTGCTAGAGACCAAGGCCCCTTTCCAGAATAGAGACCCCCTCCGGTTTCTTCTTGTGGTTTTGTGTCTACACAAACACACAGTCAGCTGGGCACATCTCCTTCCCCGAGAACCTGAGAAACAGCTGGCTGGGTAAATATCAAGCTGGCTAGCATTAAAGCCGAGGAATTGAGGATTCTCAAATGTCAAGGCTTTACGGGCAGAATTTGGGAATTAGGGGGTAGAAAAACAAGAGAGGTAAACCCTTCGGGAGAATCAGGCAGGGGGAGAGAAAGGAAAAAGGGGTTGGGGTGAAGGCAACAGCAAAGAAAGCAAAATCCTTGCTGCGTTTCCCACAGCTGGAGGAAGGAACTGTGCACAATGATCAGTACACAGTAAATCAGAAGAACAGAGCCGGAAGGGGCCTTGGAGGTCTTCTAGTCTGACCCTCTGCCCAGGCAGGAGGCCTTACTCCATTTCAGACAAATGGCTGCCCAGTCTCTTCTTGTGGGTTGGAGCTCCCACAATTTCCGGAGGGAAACCGTTCCTGTGATTGCAGGGAGTCCTCGACATACGACAGTTCATTTAGTGACCGTTTGAAATGACGACAGCACTGAAAAAAAGTGACTTATGACCATGTATCATACTTGCGACCATTGCAGCATCCCTCATGATGCAAAATTCGGACATTCGGCTCATATTTATGACGGTCCCAGTTTACTCAGGTCACGCGATCTCCTTTTGTGATCTTCTCAAGGGAGAAGCCAGATTCAGAATCAGAATCATCAGAATAGAGCTGGAAGGGACCTTGGAGATCATCTAGTCCAACCCCCTGCTCAAGCAGGAGGCCCTAGACCATTTCAGATAGGGGGCTGTCCAGTCTCTTCTTAAAAACCTCCAGTGAGGTTGGAGCACCCACACCTTCTGGTGGCAAGCAGTTCCACTGGTTAATTGTCCTCATTCTTAGGAAGATTTTCCTTAATTCCAGGTTGCTTCTCTCCTTGCTGAGTTTCCATCCGTCGCTTCCTGTCCGTGTTACTCACTTTAACAAGTGCAGCGACTCACTCAACAACGGTGGCGAGGAAGGTCGTAAAATGGGGCAAAGCTCGCTTAAGAGCTGTCTCGCTTAACAACGGAAATGTTGGGCTCAACTGTGGTCGTAAGTCGAGGACTACTTGTTCTCACTGTTAGGAAACCTCTCCTTAGTTCCAGGTTGGTGCTCTCTTGGCGTTGCTTTCTCGGTTTTTTGAAATGCTTCCCCTCCCTCTGCTGGTTGCCTGTCTTAATCGGAGGCCTAATTTTCCACCCCCCATCCTTTGCCCTCCTGCTAAGTGGGGAGGGGGCTACTTACCAAGGGACCCACCTACCCAGAGGACAGAGAGCCTCCCTTCCATTAGCAGTAGAGGCAACCTTTGCATTAGCTTCTCTGGCCTTTTTCCAAGCCGCCTTGAGATAAAAGCATCTGGGAGAAAGTGGCTTCCCCACAAAGCCAAGTCAGGAGCCTAGGAGACCCTTGGGGGAGGGGGCTGTGAGAGGAAGGGGCACCTCTGGACACCCCCCCCTTCTAGATTTGCTTCTGGGGGGGTCAATTTGTTTTCCAAAGCCCCTGAAGGCAGGAGAAGAAGCAACGGATGGAAACTAACCAAGGAGAGAAGCCACCCGGAATTAAGGAGAAACTTCCTGACAGGGAGGACAATTAACCAGAGGAACAGCTTGCCACCAGAAGTTGGGGGTTCTCCATCACTGGAGGTTTTTAAGAAGAGACTGGACAGCCACTTGTCTGAAATAGGAAAGGGGCTTCTGCTTGAACAGAGGGCTGGACGAGAAGACCTCCAAGATCCCTTCCAACTTAGTTACTCTGTTATGCTGTTATCCATCCATCCTTCCTTCCTTCCTTCCTTCTTCTCTTCTCCTTTCTTCTTTCCTTCTTCCCTCTCCCTCCTCTCCTTCTATCCTTCCTCTTCTCCTTCTTTCCTTTTCTTTCTTCTTTCCTTCTTCCCTCCCTCCTCTCCTTCTATCCTTCCTTCCTCTTCTCCTTTTTTTTCTTTCCTTCTTCCCTCCCTCCCTCCTCTCCTTCTATCCTTCCTTCTTCTCCTTCTTTCCTTCTTCCTTCCCTCCCTCCCTCATCTCCTTCTATCCTTCCTTCCTCTTCTCCTTCTTTCCTTTTTTCTTCTTTCCTTCTTCCCTCCCTCCCTCCTCTCCTTCTATCCTTCCTTCCTCTTCTCCTTCCTTTTCTTTCTTTCTTTCTTTCTTTCTTCCCTCCCTCCCTCCTCTCCTTCTATCCTTCCTTCCTTCCTTCTCCATGACTGGAGGTTTTCAAGAAGAGACTGGACAGTCTGGAATGGCACATAAGGTCTGTCTTGCCTGAGCAGGGGGTTGGACTAGAACAGTGGTCCCCAACCTTTTTATCGCCGCGGCCCGCTGAGCGCGCGCAGGGGTGAGGCCGCGGCCCGCTGAGCGCGCGCAGGGGTGGGGCCACAGCCCAGGAGCCTTTGCGCAGGCCCATTGCGCACGGCCCAGGAGCCTTTGTGCTGAAGCGTTCCTGTCCCCCGGCCGCTGCGCGGCCCGGTGCCAGGTACTTCACGGCCCGGCACCGGTCCGCGGACCGGGGGTTCGGGACCACTGGACTAGAAGACCTCCAAGGTCCCTTTCAGCCCTAGGATTTACATTCAACCGAAGGGAGCCCACCGCTTCTCTTCACTGTTGGCTGCCTGGACAAATTGCTTTTTTTTATTTATTTATTTATTTATATGCTGCCTTTCTCCGGAGACTCAGGGCGGCTTACAGTGCGTTAAGCAGTAGCCTTCATCCTTTTGTATATTTATACAAAGTCAGCTTATTGCCCCCACAACTGGGTCCTCAATTTACCTACCTTAGAAAGGATGGAAGGCTGAGTCAACCTTGAGCCTTGGCGAGATTCGAACCTGCAGTAATTGCAGGCAGCTGGTCTTAATAACAGGATGCTTTAGACCCCTGTACTACCAAGGCTCTCTCCCTATTCCCTGGCATTGGCCTCTGGCTACCCGGAGAGCCTCATTCCGTGTCCTGCACTGCAGGAGGATCCCCAAATATCGGTTTGTCGTCTGATTGCTACCCCTGCAACTACGCGGTTTGGGAGAGAAAGGAAAAAACTTTGCTTTGCTTCTTCTATTTTTACAGCGAATATTTGCTGGGAGGCACAAGTGGAGAAACAGATCAAGGATGAAACAACCTTCCAAGCAATAAAAAGATGATTTCAGCCCCAGCAGCAAGGGGGGAAAAAACAGGCCAGGATGAAGATTGCGAACATAACTGCGAAAGAGGGCTCTTGAAACAAACAATTGTTCCCATGAGAACCGAGGATCAAAGCGGAACACGGCAGGAAACAGCGGGAAAATATCTGGCTGGCCCCGGGCCAAGTGGGCGGTAAATCACGTGGATGGGAACTGTAGTACAGGGAGTCCTCGGCTTACGACCATTCGCTTAGTGACCGTTCAAAGTTACAACAGCCCTGAAAAGAGTGACTTATGGCCGTTTCTCACACTTACGACAGTGTCCCCATGGTCACGCGATCAAAACTCAAGGCGCTTGGCAACTGACTCGTATTATGACGGTCCTCGGGTCACGGGGTCCCCTTTTGTGACCTCACAAGCAAAGTCAACGGGGAAGCCACTTAACAACCGTGATCCTAACTTAACCACGGCAGGCTGAAGAAATCTTGAAATTGTAGACCACTTTAGCTGCCTGATGAGTTCTGGGAATTGTAGTCCTCCCTTGCTAGCTGGGGAATCCTGGGAATTGGAGTCCTCCCTTGCTAACTCGAGAATTCTGGGAATTGTAGTCCTCCCTTGCTAACTGGGGAATTCTGGGAATTGTAGTCCTCCCTTGCTAACTGGGGAATTCTGGGAATTGTAGTCCTCCCTTGCTAACTCAGGAATTCTGGGAATTGTAGTCCTCCCTTGCTAACTCGGGAATTCTGGGAATTGTAGTCCTCCCTTGCTAACTCGGGAATTCTGGGAATTGTAGTCCTCCCTTGCTAACTCGGGAATTCTGGGAATTGTAGTCCTCCCTTGCTAGCTGGGGAATCCTGGGAGTTCCATACACCTTAAAAGTTGCCAACTTTGAAAAACTGGGGTCTAAAGCAACAGAGGAGCCCACCACCACCAGTAATGGGTAGAAGCCCTCCACCAACCTTCGCAAGCCCCCCACCAACTCCAATTCCTTCTGACAATTTTATTCTGATTACAAAAAGGAGACCAATAAAAATACATCGGCTGAAAACGATGGGCCCCGTCCCTTTTCCACAGCACCCGTGCAAAGCTGGGCTTTCTGTCCCTGGCCATCAGGAGGAGGAGGGGGCAGAGAGAAGCCCCCCCACCCTGCCAGCCGCAGTCTTGGTACCCTCTGCGGTGCTTGTACCGGGACGCCGCTCTCCGTGTTTCCTTCTTCCAGGTGGGCAGTTGCTGGCAAGAGAGCCCCGAGTCTGTAGAAGAGACGGGGGTGCAGAATTGGGGACCCCAAAAAGGAGGGACGAGCAGCCGGTCTTAGCCGCCGGCCACCCTGATGGATGCAGCTTCCCTCTTCTGCGCTCGGCGCCCCCTGATTTCAGGGGTTCAGAAAAAGGGACGGGAGCTGAAATGCTTGGGGTGGACAGCAGGTCCCTTCCGAGTGACCCCAAACTCCCCGCTGAGCAAAAGCTCCTCCGTGACCTTCCTCTCCTCCCAGCTCGGTCTGCTGGGGGAGCACGGGGGGGGAGGGGTCTCTTTGCACCCCAAAAATTATTGTTTCCAAAAAACGTTCCGGCGCCTGGTAAACCCAGACTACACAACGTCCGTCAGAGATGGCGAAAGGGCAGGGGTGGTCTTGGCAACGATCCCCAGGAAGTCCAGGCTGCAGGCAAGGAAGCTGCCAGACTGTGGCAGGTGAGGGGGGCAACGTCTGGTTCCTGGCACAGAAATGACCCTTTGGTGACCAGCTTCCAAGTCCAGGCTGTCTGCAAACCCCTCCCCCCCTTTTCTGGTTGGAGGCCTCGTTCTTGCTGCTTTCGGTCTTCCGTGGACTCCAAAGAGTCTGTCCTGGATACTGGGCACCCCTCCCTCCCCCACCCACCCTGCTGGAGCAGCCTCCAGCGGATGGACCGCCCTCAGCTGTGCTTGTCCTCCGTTGTCCAACCTACAAGAGGGAGAAAGAAAGAAAGAAAGAAAGAAAGAAAGAAAGAAAGAAAGAAAGAAGAAGAAAGAAAGAAAGAAAGAAAGAAAGAAGGAGGGAGGGAGGGAGGGAGGGAGGGAGGGGAGGGAGGGAGGGAGGGAGGAAGGAAGGAAGGAAGGAAGGAAGGAAGGAAGGGGGAGGGAGGGAAGGAAGGGAAGGAAGGGAAAGAAAGAAAGAAGGAAGGAAGGAAGGAAGGAAGGAAGGAAGGAAGGAAGGAAGAGGGAGGGAGGGAGGGAAGGAAGGGAAGGAAGGGAGAGAAAGAAAGAAAGAAAGAGAGGGAGGGAGGGAGGGAGGGAAGGAAGGAAGGAAAGTGAGGGAGAGAGAAAGAAGGAAAGAGAGAGGGGGGGAGGGAGGGAAGGAAGGGAAGGAAGGAAGGGAGAAAAAGAAAGAAGGAGGGAAGGAAAGAAGGAAAATGAGGGAGAGAGAGAAAGAAAGAGAGAAAGAAAGAAAGAGAGAAGAGAGAGAAAGAAAGAAAGAAAGAAGAAAAGAAAGAAAGAAAGAGTTGGGGAAGAATCTGGGTTGGGGGCCGTGTCCACAGGATTTGTCGAGATCTGGGCTATGGGAGCAGGGGAGCAGTTGGCCCCTTTAAAAGGCCAGTCCAGGATCTCCGCAAAGTCCGGGCGTCCTCTCCCTCCCCCCCCCCCAGGCAGAGGGCCAACTTCCCTGACCGCTGCAGGATGGCCACTCAACTTACCTGGTGTGCCTCTGCCAGATTCACACATCCCGAAGGAGCTGCAGAGAGAAGGAGGCAAGGTCAGAAGAGACCCCGGGATTCCTGCCCAAGGTGGGGGGTCCTCAGGCTGGACCCCTCTGGGCGCATGGAAGAGAGCCAGCTCCCACCAGGACCTCAGGGACCCCCAACCACCCAGGTCCAGGGGAAGACAAAGGGAGGAAGAAGAGCAGGGAAAGAGGGAGGGGGGGAGGGAGGAACTGGATTGTAGATGAATGAAAGATGAGAAAGAGAAAGCAAAGAGAAAAAGAAGGGAAGGGAAGGAGGGAGGAAGGAAGGAGGAAGAAAGAACAAGAGAGAGAGAAAGGAAGAGAGAAAGGAAGAGAGAAGAAAGAAAGAAAGAAAGAAAGAAAGTAAGAAAGAAAGAAAGAAAGAAAGAAAGAAAGAAAGAAAGAAGGAAGGAAGGAAGGAAGGAAGGAAGGAAGGAAGGAAGGAAGGAAGGAAGGAAGGAAGAAAGAAAGATCATCAGGGACCCCCAACCACCCAAGGGGAGGGGAAGGGGAGGAGGGAGAGGAGGGGAGGGAAGAAATGGATTATAGATGAGAGAAAGATGAGAAAGAGAAAACAGGAAAAGAAGAGAAGGAAGGAAGAGCAAGAGACAATAGAGAAAGAGCGAGAAAGAGAGTCAGGGAAGGGAAGAGAAGGGAAAGAGAGGGAGGAAGGAAGGAAGAGGAGGGGAGGGGGGAGGGGCGGGGTCAGGCTCACCGTCAAGGGGTCAGCCACGAAAGCAGCCACGCTGTTCCGCATCTCATTCTCGCTGCCTCGCAGGGGGATCAGGGAGACGTTGCCCAGCCGGGAGTCTGGTGGCGCCTGGGGCAGCCGGACCTTGGACGACTCCGAAGGCCAGATGTTGCCTCCGTGCTGGGGGAGGGGGGGGGGTCGGGGGTAAATGGGGGGGGGAGAAAGAGAGAGATTAAGGGCCTTGCATCCTTCTCCTTCAGGAAGCTCAATCCATCCAGGGCACAAACAGGGACCCCCCCCCCCCCTGCCCCCTTATCAGGGTCAGGGTCCCACCCCGGACCCTTCAGCGAGGCAGACAACCTCAGCCAGGAGCCTGCTCTGCGTGGCCAAAACGGAACAAGTTCCTAGTCCTCATGGCCAAAATCTCAGGAACTGCAACTGGGGGGAAGGGGGGGGGCAGCGGGGAAGCTTCCTGCGTCAAATGGCAAGTGTGCAAACACAGCTGGCGGGCACGAGGGATTGTGCCAATAGCAGTTCCATCACCTAAGCGGGCCCTATCCTGTTTGCTCAGAGCAGGACCTACCCCAAGAGGGGTCCCAGGCTTGGGGAAGGGGAAGGGCCTCAGTCCCGGGATGCAGGCATGGAAGACCAAGGAAGGAGACCCTCCCTGGAAAGCCTTCCCCACCCCCACCCCCGGCCCAGGTGGAGGCTGCCCTGCCTTACCTGCATGGAGAGGAAGTTGGCAAACCACGTTCGCATTTCCATCTGGGTGTCACAACAGAGGTACCTGCGGAGGAGAGGAGGGGAGGGGAGGGGGCAGGAGAGTGAGAAGGAGATGCCCATCCTGCCCCCCAGAAGAAGGGCTGCTGGTGCAGGGCCTTTTCTGCAGCGGCCCCTATTTTCGGGGACATTCTCTCCTTGGAGATGAGAAGGGTTAGAGCAGTGTTTCTCAACCTTGGAAGCTTGAAGATGGGTGGACTTCAACTCCCAGAATTTCCATGGCCGAGCAAGACCGTCGCTAAGAGAATGTCGCCCCGTTTGGCAAGTTATTACAGTTATTAAAAGAATCACTGCAGTCATTAAGTTAGCAACACAGTTGTTAAGCAAATCCAACTTCCCCATTGACTGGGCTTGTCAGTCAGTCGCAAAAGGGGATCACGTGACAGCCTGCCTCCCCCGGGACGCTGCGACCGTCATAAATATGAGTCCGTGGCCAAGCATCCGAATTTCGATCACGTGACCACAGGGATGCTGCAAAGGTCATAAGTGTGAAAAATGGTCATACTCTTAAGTCACTTTTTTCAGTGCCGCTGTAATTTCAAACGGTCACTAAACAAATTGTTGTGAGTTGAGGACTATCCGTATTGGTAACTGACTAAGTATCTCGGCTGCTGTGTATATTTATTTTATATGTTTTTAATGGTTTTTAAAATGCTTCTTATTTGATTGCATTGCTTCATTGTTTTTACACTTTGGGAATTGTAAGCCGCCAGGCGTCACTGACTGAGACAGTTTTAGCCTCACCTGAGGCAGGAAAGCCGACTGGGTGACTCTGGGCCAATTGCTAGGAGACAGGGAGTTCCAGTTGCAATTTAAGCATGAAAACCGGCTAGGCGACTTTGAGCCAATCACCAGGAGACAGGGAATTCTAGTCCTGCCTTAGGAATGAAAGCCGGCTGGGAGACTTTGGGCCAATCACCAGGAGACGGGGAGTTCTAGTCCCGCCTTAGGCAGGAAAACCAGCTGGGAGACACTATGAGCCAATCACGAGGAGACGGGGAGTTCTAGTCCCGCCTTAGGCAGGAAAACCAGCTGGGAGACACTATGAGCCAATCACCAGGAGACGGGGAGTTCTAGTCCCACCTTAGGCAGGAAAACCAGCTGGGAGACACTATGAGCCAATCACCAGGAGACGGGAGTTCTAGTCCCGCCTTAGCAGGAAAACCAGCTGGGAGACACTATGAGCCAATCACCAGGAGACGGGGAGTTCTAGTCCCGCCTTAGGCAGGAAAACCAGCTGGGAGACACTATGAGCCAATCACCAGGAGACGGGGAATTCTAGTCCCGCCTTAGGCAGGAAAACCAGCTGGGAGACACTATGAGCCCATCACCAGGAGACGGGAATTCTAGTCCCGCCTTAGGCAGGAAAACCAGCTGGGAGACACTATGAGCCAATCACCAGGAGACGGGGAGTTCTAGTCCCGCCTTAGGCAGGAAAACCAGCTGGGAGACACTATGAGCCAATCACCAGGAGACGGGAGTTCTAGTCCCGCCTTAGGCAGGAAAACCAGCTGGGAGACACTATGAGCCAATCCCCAGGAGACGGGGAGTTCTAGTCCCGCCTTAGGCAGGAAAACCAGCTGGGAGACACTATGAGCCAATCACCAGGAGACGGGAAATTCTAGTCCCGCCTTAGGCAGGAAAACCAGCTGGGAGACACTATGAGCCAATCCCCAGGAGACGGGGAGTTCTAGTCCCGCCTTAGGCAGGAAAACCAGCTGGGAGACACTATGAGCCAATCACCAGGAGAGGGGAAATTCTAGTCCCGCCTTAGGCAGGAAAACCAGCTGGGAGACACTATGAGCCAATCACCAGGAGACGGGGAGTTCTAGTCCCGCCTTAGGCACAAAAGCTGGCTGGATGACCTTGAGCCCGTCACTCCTTCTCAGCCCTAGGATGGAAGCAATGGCCAACCGCTTCTGAAAAACCTTGCCAAGAAACTGCATGTCCAGAAAGTCTCTAAGCACTGGACACGATTGGACGGAAGAAATAAAATATTGGAATGGACTAAGGAGGGACGCCCTCGTGGGATCGAACCCCTGCCCTTTTAGCTATAGGGCAGGATAAGCATCAAACCAAGGACCCCCCTCCCTCCCTCCAGCTGCCGGCCCCGGGCCCCTTACCACTGCTGCTTCTCCATCTTTTCGTTCTCAAAGAAGACAGTGAAGCCCCAGCTGGAAAAGAGAAACAAGGAGACCTTGTTGTGAGGTTGTGTGGATGTGCCTTCCGCCGTGCCCTTAAAACCTTCTTTTTCCAGCAAGCCGGGCTGGCTTAACATATTTTTTAACATATTTTTAATTTTTAATTGGTTTGTTATCTTAAACTGGGGCCAAATTAATATATATCCTTTTAATTGTTTTTTAATTTTGTATTGTATGTTTTTATCTGGCTGTACACTGCCCTGAGTCTTTCGAGAGAAGGTGCAGTATATAAATTTGAAATAAAATAAAAAAATAAAATAAATGTGTGCACAAATTCCCATCCTGGCTCCTGGGGCCCACCCAGCTTCACACTTCCCGGGTCGGCAGCCTGCAGGGGGCGCCAGAGAGTATTCAAACCAGGCCATTGGAGAATGGGGTAGACCCCAAAGTGCTTTTTCAAAAGGCACTTTTGTTTTTTCCTTGGTTTTTGTTTTCCTTTCCTTCCCCAGAACTGATGAAGCTTCTTGGATGAGAAGCGAAACGTCTTCATTGCAAAGAAAAAGAAAAAAGTCCAGTTGCCTTTTGAAAAAGCACTTTTGGGGACAATCGTGCCCTGGATAACTGAGAATCTCCGTAGACATTGGAAGGGGATCTTTCACGCAACAGGTTGAAGAGGCTGGAGGGGTTGGATAGGGGAGGAGGGGGCTTCCATGCAGTCTCCCAACTGCAGCAGGAAGCCAGAACAGATGCCCAGACTATGAAAACTATGCAGACATTGGAGCGAGTTTAAGATTTGAATTTTGCACCGACCAGCCGGTCTTCCAATGACTCTGTGGGGTGATGGAGGGGTGGGGAGGCCGGTTCCTTGGATTAAGGCTCTGGGGTTTGACGCAAGGCAGCCTATCCTGTGCACTTTGGGGGCTGGCCCCACATCTCAACCCCACACACCCTACAAGGAGGGAGGAGATTTTCTTTTCCCCTGCAGCTCAAATTCTCTTCCGGCCCATCTGCAGCCAAAGGAACACCTTCCCCCTTTCATTTGCCCACCTTGGGCACCTCTAGAAGGTCATTTTACACCTTTAAGGTCACCCCCCCCCCCCTTGGCTGGTGGGTCAGGAGCTGGACAAGGCTTGTGTCCATGGAGCAAGGCTGCTCCCTGCTGGCCCAAAACAGGAATGGCTGCATATTATTATTATTATTATTATTATTATTATTATTATTATTATTATTATTATTATTATTATTATTATTATTATTTATTTGATATATATGCCGCCCTTCTCCAGAGACTCAGGGCGGCTTACAATGCGTTAAGCAATAGCCTTCATACTTTTGTATATTTTATACAAAGTCAGCTTATTGCCCCCACAATCTGGGTCCTCATTTTACCTACCTTAGAAAGGATGGAAGGCTGAGTCAACCTTGAGCCTGGCGAGATTTGAACTTGCAATAATTGCAGGCAGCTGGTGTTACTTAACAGCGCTTTAGTCCACTGCACCACCAAGGCTCTTATCTCGCTGACAATCCAGGGTCTTTTGAGGATCTTGCTCTACAAACACACCTTGTAGGGTAGCCCACCTGCGCTCCCCTTTGCAGGGACAACCATCAGGTGGGACTCACAGACGGGCATCTGCTCCACTTACCAAGTTGGTGGACGGACCTTCTTCTTAATTCCCAGGTAGATCTTCAGGTTCTTCACCAGCCATTCTTTCTCCGGTTTATGGCTCTGTGCGAGAGAAGGAGGGCCGGATGAATGGCAAAAAAAGGGGGCTGCGTCCCCACAGCCCACAAAGAAGGGCCAGCTCAGGTCCCCACTAGGGGTGCCACATCCCACCTCCAAAAGCAGAGTGGCTGCCTTCAAAATCCACCACTAAAGGTGGGCATTAAAGGTGGACGTAGGGATCCAGTTTGGTCTCCTTCACCATGAAAACCAGCTGGGTGACTTTGGGCCAATCACCAGGAGACGGTGAGTTCTAGTCCCACTGTAGGCATAAAAACTGGCTGGAGGCCTTTGGGCCAATCACCAGGAGATGGCGAGTTCTAGTCCCACCTTAGGTGTGAAAGTTGGCTGAGTGACTTTGGGCCAATCACCCGGAGTTCTAGTCCCGCCTTAGCCATGAAAGCCGGCTGGGTGACTGGGCCATGGGTGGGGGGGGGGCTTTGTAGGTGACAACCAAGATCTTGAATTGGACCTGGAAGCAAATCAGCATCCAATGCAGCCCCCGCAAGAGAAGCATCTCGCGTGCAAACCGAGATTTGCAGGCTGCCACATTTTGACCCAATGGAAGTTTCCAGATACTCTTCAAGGGCAGCCCCACGTTGGGCGCCTTGCAACAGTCAAGCCGAGAGGCGAGTCGGGCGTGGGTGGACCCTGAGGAAGGATTGCTGGTGCAAAGTCGGAGGAAGGGGACCTACCCGGACCTCCTTGTAAAGGCGGAGGGAGTGGTTGTTGAGGATGAAGTATCGGTCGTGGAATCCGGTGCTGAGTCCCACCCCGAGCACGTTCTTCTCCTCACGGAACTTCATCAAGCCGTGTTTGCTGTCGCCCACTTTGCTGGCTGTGGGGGGGGGAGGAAGAGGGGCTTGGAGGAAGCCATTTGGGGCAGGGACAGAGGGGCTCAGTTCTGAGCGGTCTTTGGGGAAGACCAGGGGAGGAGAACTCAGGGGGGTTCCCAGGAGACCCCTCCTCCCTGTTGTCCCCACTCCATCCTGGGTGTCTTCTTGGCAGCAGTCAAGGGCCACAGGCAGGAGGGCAGGAAGGGGAGCAGCCCCACGGCCTCCCAATGATAGTTAGCATCCTTCACTGCTTAAAGGGACGCGGCTCCTCTACCCAGGGGGGCCCACCGGGCATGGCTCCCTCAACCCATCTTGTCCCCCCCAGCTGCTCTTGGGGCAATGCAAGTCACTGCCGAGGGGGGAAGAGGGGAGACTTCCCTTCCTCTCCTCTCTCCTCCCTTCTTTTCCCTCCTTCCTTCCTTCCCACTTTGTTCTCCTCCCTCCCTCCCCTTCCTTCCTTTCTTCCACCCTCCCTCCTTTCCTTCCTCAACCCTGCTCCTTTCTCCAGGCGACAGGGTGGACGGAGGCTGACCCCCCAGGAAGGGCCCCCCTCCCTCCCAGTCCCTGCCTGCCCTCTGCTGCTGCTCCACTTACCCAGGTAAAGCAGCATGTTCTCCATGGAGAGCTGCTTCTTCACCACCAGGTAGCTGTCCTTTCCCAGGCTGTGGACGATGGGGAGCACCTTCTCGCTGTAGTGCAGGGGGCGCTCTTCACCGGGAGGAGGAGGAGGAGGAGGAGGAGAGAGAAGGCACAGAAAGGGAGGCCTAAATGGTGTGAAGGGGCCAAAGCCCCTGGAGGGTCTCTCCTTGGTTGCCAGAGGTTGTCAGAGCAGGTCAAGGGTCAGATGGACTGAGCTCCCTTGTCATGCTCACTTCCTGCCCAGGAGGCCACTTGGTCTCTCCAAGGTCACCTCTGGGGTTCTCTACACTTTGGGGTCCTCTTCAGCCCTCCAAGAGAGTCCAGGATGCCTTAACCTGGTTTGGAGAAAGTCTGACCACCCCCTTCCACATCAGGGTTTCAAATCCCACTTCCCTTCACCTCACCTCACCTCCCCCTCCTTCTCCCTCCTTCTTTCTTTCTTTCTTTCTTTCTTTCTCTCTTCCTTCCTTTCCTGTCATTCTTTCTTTTCTTTCTTTCTTTCATCTTCCTTCCCTTCTTTCCTTTCTCCTGACTACCTTTCCCTCCCTCCCTCTTTTTCTTTCTTTCTTTTTTCTTTCTTTTCCTTCCTTCCTTCCCTTCCTTCCTTTTCTTCTCTATTTCCTTCCTTCCTTTTTCTTGCCTTCTCTCTTTCTTTTTCTTTCTTTCAACTTCCTTCCCTTCCCTTTCTCCTACCTTTCTTTCCCTCCCTCTCTCCCCCTTTTTCTTTCCTTCCTTCCTTTTTCCTTCCTTCCTTTCCTTTCCTTTCCTTCTCTTTCCTTTCCTTCTTCTTTATTTCCTTCCTTTCTTTTTCCTTCCTTCTTTCTTTTCCTTCCTCCCTTCTTTCAAAAGCTCCCCCACTGACCTGCCTCTTCTCGCTCATTGACTTCAAAGCAGCTCCAGAAGTCCTTCTCCTTGGTGGGGATTTTCCTCCGGTCCAAGATTGTGAAGGTCAGCTCTTCTGCTGTCATGGTGGCCGGGATCTGAGGGGAGAAGACACCCAGCTGAGCGGGAGGATCCTCCAGACTTTAGGCTAATTGCCAGGAGACGGTGAATTCTAGTTGTGCCTTATACATGAAAGCTGGCTGGGTGGTTTTGGGCCAATCACTAGGAAGCTGTGAGTTCTAGTCCCGCCTTAGGTACAAAAGCCAGCTGGTGATTTCTGGGAAGTGTAGTCCCAATGACTGCTTCAACACCTTCTGTGTTGGCTACAGTGGCTGGGATTTCTGGGAAGTGTAGTCCCAATCCACTGGGGGTTGCAAGGAGCTGGGGAAGACCAGGTAGCCTTCAAGGGCTGGTCCAAAATGCCAGTGTCAGATTTCAGTGTCGTCTTCAAATAAATTGCATTTCCAAACAAATAGTCTTTGATGAAATCTTTCATTTATTAAGCACGACGATCTGTCCCCGATCGTGGTGTAGCCAACTCTGACTTCCTGACCCCAAACCTTCCCTTTCCGTTCCCCAATTCTCTGCGTCTCATTGGCCATCTTCCAAATCACTCTCCCCATATCTACTACTTCAGCTCCCAGGAATGTCCCCCCTCCCATCTCATCTCCTAGGGGATATTATCTTCAGGGAAAATAAGTAGGTGAAAAAGTCAAGCGTCCTCTTGCCAGCTGCCCCCTCTTCTCCTTCTTATGTCAGCACTGGAACGAATGTAGTTTGGAGTGCTGACAGCCAGCAGCTCAGTTCTCCTTCCAGCACCATGGATCATTCAGAGGCAGCCAGAGCCCCTTCCCTTGGCCTGGTTTCTCTCCCCCAGCCCAGCCCCACTTGCCCCCACCCCAATTATCTTCCCCTAATCATGTGGCTTTCCTTGCCAGATTCAGACCCCCTCCCACCCCACCCCCACTGCTCTTTCTGGCCTGGGCTGCCTCACCTTCACGTGCTGCTCGGCCTCCAGCTTCTTCTCCTCCAGATACACCGTGCAGATAAAGTCCCCAGCATGCTGAGAAGGGGGAAAGAAATAAAAGAAATAAAACAAGTTTAAAAATTAGCTCTCTCTTTGGGGCGGAGAAGCTCCGAGGGACATTTGCAGGCTGGGTGTCCGACGGTCCTGGAGGCCATCTTTTACTTTGGGTCTTCAGGGATGCCACCCTTGGTGGATGGGCTGTGGGAAACATGTCCAGCCACAACAACATTCTTTTCCCTGGGAGTCAAGGACGTTCAGCCTGCACCTGGAGAGGCCCGACTGGGAAGCAACCCCAGTTGGGACGGGGACCTGATTGGACCATGCAATGGACACGTGGGTGCAGGGGAAGGGGCTTTGAGTTTGATTTGGGTGGGGAAAACCCGGAGGCCTTTCAGATTCGGGTTTTCCCAGATGTGCCAATAGGACATCTCTAATAAAATGGAACTTGGAGGGAGGTGCCCGCCTTGGAGTTTTACTTCTGCTGCGGGTGTTCCTTGGAACCCTGACATTGGGGGGCAGGGATCAGCCAGAGCTGGGGGTGCTATTAGAACCACTCCCACATCTGCCTATCATCCATCTGTCTGTCCATCTTTCTGTCTGTCTGTCATCTGTCTATCCATCCTCCCACCCTTCCTTCTTTTCTCTTTCTTTCTCTTCCTTCCTTCCTTTCTGTCTGTGTACATCTCTCTCTCTGTCAGTCCGTCCGTCTGTCTGTCATCTGTCTATCCATCCTCCCACTCTCTTTTTTCTTTCTTTCTTTCTTTTATCTATCTGTCTGTTATCTGTCTATCCATCCTCCCACTCTTCCTTCCTTCCTTTCTATTATCTATCTGTCTGTGTACATCTGTCTGTCTGCCTGTCATCTGTTTATCCATCTTCCCACTCTCCCTCCCTTTCTTTCTTTCTTTCCTTCATCTATCTATCTATCTATCTATCTATCTATCTATCTATCTATCTACCTATCTATCTCTACCTACCCACCTATTATCTATCATATATCTATCATCTATCAATCATCTATTATCTATCATCCATCCATTATCTATCTATCTATCTATCTATCTATCTATCTATCTATCTATCTATCTATCAATCTATCTATCTATCATGTCTATCTCCTATTTCTTTATTCTGTCTGTCTATTATCTGTCTGTCTATCTCTTATCTGTCATCTGTCATCCATCCATCTATTATATATCAGCCATCCACCCACCCACCCATCTATCTATCTATCTATCTATCTATCTATCTATCTATCATCCATCCATCATCTATCTATCTATCTATCTATCTATCTATCTATCTATCTATTTATCTATCATCCATCCATCATCTATCTATCTATCTATCTATCTATCTATCTATCTATCTATCATCCATCCATCATCTATCTATCTATCTATCTATCTATCTATCTATCATCCATCCATCCATATCTATCCATCCATCCATCCATCCATCCCTATCTATCTATCTGTCTATCTGTCTATCTGTCTATCTTCTATCTATCTATCTATCTATCTATCTATCTATCTATCTATCTATCTACCTATCTATCTCTACCTACCCACCTATTATCTATCATATATCTATCATCTATCAATCATCTATTATCTATCATCCATCCATTATCTATCTATCTATCTATCTATCTATCTATCTATCTATCTATCTATCTATCAATCTATCTATCTATCATGTCTATCTCCTATTTCTTTATTCTGTCTGTCTATTATCTGTCTGTCTATCTCTTATCTGTCATCTGTCATCCATCCATCTATTATATATCAGCCATCCACCCACCCACCCATCTATCTATCTATCTATCTATCTATCTATCTATCTATCATCCATCCATCATCTATCTATCTATCTATCTATCTATCTATCTATCTATCTATCATCCATCCATCATCTATCTATCTATCTATCTATCTATCTATCTATCTATCTATCTATCATCCATCCATCCATATCTATCCATCCATCCATCCATCCATCCCTATCTATCTATCTGTCTATCTGTCTATCTGTCTATCTTCTATCTATCTATCTATCTATCTATCTATCTATCTATCTATCTACCTATCTATCTCTACCTACCCACCTATTATCTATCATATATCTATCATCTATCAATCATCTATTATCTATCATCCATCCATTATCTATCTATCTATCTATCTATCTATCTATCTATCTATCTATCTATCAATCTATCTATCTATCATGTCTATCTCCTATTTCTTTATTCTGTCTGTCTATTATCTGTCTGTCTATCTCTTATCTGTCATCTGTCATCCATCCATCTATTATATATCAGCCATCCACCCACCCACCCATCTATCTATCTATCTATCTATCTATCTATCTATCATCCATCCATCATCTATCTATCTATCTATCTATCTATCTATCTATCTATCTATCATCCATCCATCATCTATCTATCTATCTATCTATCTATCTATCTATCTATCTATCTATCATCCATCCATCCATATCTATCCATCCATCCATCCATCCATCCCTATCTATCTATCTGTCTATCTGTCTATCTGTCTATCTTCTATCTATCTATCTATCTATCTATCTATCTATCTATCTATCTACCTATCTATCTCTACCTACCCACCTATTATCTATCATATATCTATCATCTATCAATCATCTATTATCTATCATCCATCCATTATCTATCTATCTATCTATCTATCTATCTATCTATCTATCTATCTATCTATCTATCTATCAATCTATCTATCTATCATGTCTATCTCCTATTTCTTTATTCTGTCTGTCTATTATCTGTCTGTCTATCTCTTATCTGTCATCTGTCATCCATCCATCTATTATATATCAGCCATCCACCCACCCACCCATCTATCTATCTATCTATCTATCTATCTATCTATCATCCATCCATCATCTATCTATCTATCTATCTATCTATCTATCTATCTATCTATCTATTTATCTATCATCCATCCATCATCTATCTATCTATCTATCTATCTATCTATCTATCTATCTATCATCCATCCATCATCTATCTATCTATCTATCTATCTATCTATCTATCATCCATCCATCCATATCTATCCATCCATCCATCCATCCATCCCTATCTATCTATCTGTCTATCTGTCTATCTGTCTATCTTCTATCTATCTATCTATCTATCTATCTATCTATCTATCTATCTACCTATCTATCTCTACCTACCCACCTATTATCTATCATATATCTATCATCTATCAATCATCTATTATCTATCATCCATCCATTATCTATCTATCTATCTATCTATCTATCTATCTATCTATCTATCTATCTATCTATCTATCAATCTATCTATCTATCATGTCTATCTCCTATTTCTTTATTCTGTCTGTCTATTATCTGTCTGTCTATCTCTTATCTGTCATCTGTCATCCATCCATCTATTATATATCAGCCATCCACCCACCCACCCATCTATCTATCTATCTATCTATCTATCTATCTATCATCCATCCATCATCTATCTATCTATCTATCTATCTATCTATCTATCTATCTATCATCCATCCATCATCTATCTATCTATCTATCTATCTATCTATCTATCTATCTATCATCCATCCATCCATATCTATCCATCCATCCATCCATCCATCCCTATCTATCTATCTGTCTATCTGTCTATCTGTCTATCTTCTATCTATCTATCTATCTATCTATCTATCTATCTATCTATCTATCTATCTATCTATCATCCATCCATCCATATCTATCCATCCATCCATCCATCCATCCCTATCTATCTATCTGTCTATCTGTCTATCTGTCTATCTTCTATCTATCCGTACTCTGTAAAGCACTGTGAAGTGGTCTGTAAATCCAAGTGCTTCTGGGGCTCCCCTCCAGCTTCCTGGACCCCTGGATTATGTTGGGCCTTGACTCCCTTGCTATAAAACTGCTGCTCCGGTCACAAGCTCCGCCTCCACCTCCACCTCCAGACCTCCCAGCCTGCAGCCGAAGGGGTCTCTCGGCCAAACTCTCTGGCAAAAGGTGCATTCACACAGAACGTGATTCCCCCCGGTTAATGAACGACTGGCCCATTTTCTCTGTGGGGAAACATCCAAGCCAACTTTTAACGGCCCAAACAAGCTCAGTGCTCTCAAATCCACCTGCCGGATGGCTACCCGTGTTGGTTAAGCGGGTTGTTTGAATGCAGCCACAGAGGCACCACGAGAGGCCAGGCACAGCACAGCCACACACAAGCAACCCACCAACCAGAAATTGGACAACCGCTTGTCTGACATGGCCCAGGGTCTCCTGCCTGAGGAGGGGGCTGGACTAGAGGACCTCCAAGGTCCCTTGTGTGACGCAACTCACCTGCGTCCCACTGGAGGTTCCCGCGATGCGCATCTTCAAGATGGCCTGGATTTCTTCCTGCTGCTTCCTCATCTCCTCCTCGTCCACCTGCCAGGCGGAAGAAGGGAGGGAGAGAGAGAGAGAGAGAGATGGGGTCCAAGGGGCGAAGGCAGCTGACCCCTCGACAGACTCCCCACCACCCTGAGCCTCCCCCCCATCTCCTGTTCCAGGGTCCGGGAGGAGCCCAATCCTGCAGCCTCAGAGAACACGGGGACGATCCCCTGTGGGGAGCGCCTGTGCAGACAGTCCTCGACTTATGACTTAGGGTCACTTAGCAATCGTTTGAAGTTACAATGGGCCTACCAGAGTTGGGCATCCCTCCTCTGTGGTCACGTGACTACATTTGACCACTTTTGGGATGAAAACCGGCACTGATTTCCGGTTTTCAGCAAAACTGCGCCCTTGACGAACCCGACCGGTTTGTTTAATGACCATGTCAGTAGCTCAATGACGGCAGATTCGCTTAACGACTGCTGCAAGAAAGGTCGTAAGAACAGATCAGTCATGGGACAGAACTATTTTACACTGTCATGACTAATAACCATGAGAGGCAGGGTCCATTACTGTCATAAGTCAAGGACCTCCTGTACAAAGATCCATTCCCTCTGGTTCTGATCGAGCTCTGATTCTGCAGGAGTGGGACGCCAAAGCCCACCCGATCCGGCCCTGCCCATTGGCCCACACTGTTCTTGGCCAAACCTACACTGAAGATCTCCATGTAGCATCTGATGAGGTCTTCCACCACTTGTCCAGCCTTGAAGTCCTTGCCGTCCGTCTGGAAGAGCGTTGGCCCAAAGACGATGGCCAGGTTGTGGGTAGTCATCTGGTTCTCGTCAGAAAAACATTGGATTCTGTGAAGGAGCCAATACAGAGCTGTGGAACATGGACCCCCATCCTTATGTGTCTGTCTAAGGAAGGGTCTACAGGAGGGGTGTCCAACCTTGGTCACTTGAAGACTTGTGGACCTCAACTCCCCAAGTTCAACTCCACTTTAAGACTTGTGGACTTCAACTCCACAGATTCAACTCCACTTTAAGACTTGTGGACCTCAGTTCCCCAAGTTCAACTCCACTTTAAGACTTGTGGGCTTAACTCAACAAATTCAACTCCACTTGTGGACTTCAACTCAAGAAGTTCAACTTCACTTAAGACTTGTGGACTTCACAAGTTCAACTTCACTTTAAGATTTGTGGGCTTAACTCAACAAATTCAACTCCACTTGTGGACTTCAACTCAAGAAGTTCAACTCCACTTTAAGACTTGTGGACTTCACAAGTTCAACTTCACTTTAAGATTTGTGGACTTCAGCTCCCAGAATTCTTCAACCAGCATGGGCTGGCTGGGGAATTCTGGGAGTTGAAGTCCATAGGTCTTCAAGTGGTCAAGGTTGGACAACCCAGGTCTACAGGGAAGGTG
This sequence comes from Pituophis catenifer annectens, assembly GCF_029215685.1. Taxonomy (NCBI): domain Eukaryota; kingdom Metazoa; phylum Chordata; class Lepidosauria; order Squamata; family Colubridae; genus Pituophis; species Pituophis catenifer. The sequence continues at coordinate 130,888,892 of NW_027256884.1, forward strand.
GGGCCAGAATACCCTTCCTTCCATCCCAGTCACAGAACCAACGCAAAGGATGGTTCAAAGAGCTGAGTCTGTCTAGGCTAAGAAGAGAAGGCTGAAGGTGTCACATAGCAATCTTCCGATTCTTGAAGGACCATCCCAGAGAAGAAGATATGGATTTATTCTCCATAATGCCCAAGGGTGGGACAAGAACCAACGGATGGAAGCTTTAAAAAAAGAGGTCCAAACTCAAAATGAGGAATCTCCTAGAGCTACGAAGCAGTGGGACAACGTCCCTACTGAAGTTGCGGTGGTCCATCAAGAACTGGACAGGATGGTCTGAGGGTTCCTTCACCGGACAGGGGTTGGACGAGAAGACCTCTGAGGCCTTCCAGCCCTGGGAGTCTAACCTTCTGAGTTCAGAAGTAGGAGCCAAAAATCAAGGATTGTCCCACCCAAGAGAAACAGACTCTCCAGTTGCCCATCCCATGTCACCACTAACCGGTAGAGATGGTTGATTAGCACCTTCAGGGTGGCTTTGTTGACAACCGGAAGGCTGTTGAGAAGCCTACGGTAACGGCTGATCCTTTCGGTGGGGTCTTCCAGAGCTGTCAAGAGGAGCACAAGGCGGAGTCACGAAAATCATCATCATCTTCTTTTAATGAACCTATAATCCCTTAGATCAGTGTTTCTCAACCTTGGAAGCTTGAAGATGGGTGGACTTCAACTCCCAGAAACCCCCAGCCAGGATTTTGGGAGTTGAAGTCCACCCATCTTCAAGCTACCAAGGTTGAGGAATACTGCCTTAGATTATAATGGAGCTGAGTGTTTACTGGCCGGATGCCTTTCCTGTTGCCAATGTGGAGTTTTGTTCAGCAGATCTATTCTCATTCTGCCCTAACTAGGATCGAACTCACAGCCTCCTGATTGTGAGGCGAGAGCTCCACCTCTAAGCCACCGCACCATTCAAGGGGGGGAGTCATGAAAATGGCCCCATAAACTTCCTCCCACGCCAGAGATACATTATGGGAGCCCACCTCACCAAAGTCCACATGGTCAGGAGAACCCAGCAGTTCCAGGCAAGGGAACAGCGCTTCCCTGCCAAAGGCCAAGAGAGCAAGGTGGACTATACAGGTGCACTGATGGATGGGGCCTGGGTGCCCCACCATTACAGGTGGTCCTCACCTTACGACCAAAATGAAGTCTAACATTTCCGTTGCTAAGCGAGACAGTTCCATGAATTTTACCCCCTTTTTACGACCTTTCTTGCCACAGCTGTTAAGGGAATCACTGCAGTTGTTAAGTGAGTAACACGGTTGTTAAGTGAATCTGACTTGACCGCAAAAGGGGAATCACATGACTGCAGGACACTGCAACTGCCGTAAGTACATGCCAGTTGCTAAGAGTCAAAATTTCGATCACGTGACTGTGGAGACGCTGCAACCGTCATAAGGGTGAAAGACGGGGGTAAGTCACTTTTTTCAGTGACGGTGCAACTTTGAACGGTCACTAAATGAACTGTCATAAGTCAAGGGCTTCCTGTGTCTCATTTTCTTTCTTGAACAGCCTGCATTTTTCAGCTGTATGACACTGAACCAGCAGGGGGCGCAAGAGGGACATTTCAGGTATAGTCCTCGACTTACAACTACCAACAGCTTCTGTCGCTAAGGAAAGCAGTCACTAAGCAAGTCGTGCCAGATTTTGCATCGCCGTTGTTAAGCGAATCACCGCAAGCGAATAAGTGAATCACCCAGTCGTTAAGCAAATCTCCACTGTTGTTGGAAGCCGCCTGGGAAGGCCGCAAACGGCGACCACGTAGCCCGAGGACACGGCACAAGACCCTGGGGATGCTGCAACGGTCATAAGGGCGAGGACTGGTCGCAAGTCCGGGTTCCGCAGTGCCATTGTAACTTCAAGCGTTGGCTAAAGAAATAGTCGTAAGTCCACACACCCGCTCCCCTTTTACCGGGTACTTTGAGCCAGGCCTGGGCCGAGTCCTTGGTGAAGACCCCCTCCTGCAGGTCCCGGAAGAAGCGCTTGAGGGTGCTGGCCACGTCGTCCACCTGGTGGTCCTCTTCCTTCAGCCGGACCTTGCGGGCGTCTCTGCGGAGGGTCTCCAGCAGGCTGGTGGTCTTGGAGTTCTGCCCGCTCTTCCGGTAGATGCCCTCCGAGGTCAGTCCTGGGGGGGAGGAGGAGGAGGAGGAGGAGGAGGAGGAGGAGGAGGAGATGAAGGTCCCGCAAAGGGTTTACCACCAACCAACTACAGGTTGCAACTCAAGGGCTACTGGCACTGAATTCTTCTGATTTGAAATTATTCCTAGATTTCTGGTTGTTTCGACTTTTTATTGCAAGGTAAGTTGGACTGGATTTCTTTGGATAGCAAAGAAAGAAAGAAAGAAAGAAAGAAAGAAAGAAAGAAAGAAAGAAAGAAAGAAAGAAAGAAGGAAGGAAGGAAGGAAGGAAGGAAGGAAGGGAAGGAAGAAGAGAAAGGAAGGAAGGAAGGCAAGGAAAGGGAAAGGAAGGAAAGAGAGACAAAGAGAGAGAAAGAGGGAGAGGAAAAGAGAGAAAGGGAAGGAAGGAAGGAAAGAAAAGACAAGGATGGAGGGAGGGAGGGAGGGAGGAGATGTGAGGGGGAAGGAAGGAAGGAAGGAAGGAAGGAGGAAGGAAGAAGGAAGGCAGGAAATAAGAGGGTAAAAGAGAGAGAAAGAGGGAGAGGAAAAGAGAGGGGAGGAAGGAAGGAAGGAAAAGACAAGGATGGAGGGAGGGAGGGAGGAGATGTGAGGGAGAAGGAAGGAAAATAAAAGGAAGGAAGGAAGGAAGGAAAGAAAGAAAGAAAGAAAAAACAAGGAGGGAGGGAGGAGATGTGAGGGAGAAGGAAGGAAGGAAAATAAAGGAAAGAAGGAAGGACTGAGAGGAAGGAAGGAAGAAAAGAGAGAAAGAAGGAAGGAAGGAAGGACGGAAGGAAAATAATTGGGGGCATCCCTCCCTCCCCTCCCAAGGCGACCCCCCCCCCCCACTTACCGCACTGTGTGATATAATCGATGCACCTGTCCACAAGGATGGGCACATCCATTTCGGTGAGTTGTTGTTCCGACAAGGTGTCCCCGGAGCTGCCAGCTGCTCTCTGGATGGCCCCCACCCAGCCCAAGAAGGTCAGCCGTCTCTCGCCCTGGATGTACAGCGTTCTGGAAGGAGGAGGAGGAGGAGGAGGAGGAGGAGGAGGAGGAGGAGGAGGAGGAGGAGGAGGAGGAGGAGGAGGAGGAGGAGGAGGAGGCAGATCATGCCAAGGTGAGTTGGGTGGGATGTGGGAAACCCTTATTGGCAAGGCTGGAGAAATCACTTTTCCCTGCCACCCCAATCCTGGCAACCCTCATCTGGCCCTTCCTTCCTTCCTTCCTTCCTTCCTTCCTTCCTTCCTTCCTTCCTTCCTTCCTTCCTTCCATCTTTCCCTCCCTCCCTCCCTCCTCCTTCCTTCATTTTCTGTCTCCATCATCTCCCTTCCTCCTTCCTTCCCTCCCTCTCTCCCTCATTCTTCCTTCCTTCCTTTTCTTCTTTCTTCTTTCCTTCTTTTCTTCCTTCCTCCCTTCCTTCCATTATTTTGTCCCCATCATCTCCCTCCCTCCCTCCCACTCCCTCCCTTCTTCCTTCCTTCCATCTTTCCCTCCCTCCCTCCTTCTTCCTTCAATTTCTGTCCCCATCATCTCCCTTCCTCCTTCCTTCCCTCCCTCTCTCCCTCATTCTTCCTTCCTTCCTTTTCTTCTTTCTTCTTTTCTTCCTTCCTCCCTTCCTTCCATTATTTTCTGTCCCCATCATCTCCCTCACTCCCTCCCCCTCCCTCCCTTCTTCCTTCCTTCCTTCCTTCTGAATAACATTGACTAAAAATAAAGTGAAAAGGTAAAATAAAACCCTGAATATTTTAATTTTAATTTCCTTGAAAGGATAGCCATCTTTACAAGTAGTCCTCGACCAACCACCCCAATTAGGACTGGAACTTTGGTTGCTAAGCGAGGCAGTCATTAAGTGAGCCACATCCAAGTTTACAGCCTTTTTGCCCTGCTGGGTGACTCACTGCAGTGCATGGTCGTTAAGTGAATCCAGCTGACTTTGCTTGTCAGAAGCCAGGGGACCACTTCAACCCGGGACTCTGCCACCGTCATAAAGAGAGGCCAGCTGCTCAGGGCCCAAAGTTTTATCACGTGACCGCAGGGATGCTGCAACGGTCGCAAATGCGAGGACCGGTTGTAGGTCAATTTTTTTCAGCAGCATTGCAACTTTGAACCGTCGCTAAATGGATGGTTATAAGTTGAGGACGGCCTGTATTGTCCCTGAAAACTTCTTACCTTCTTCTTTCGACCAGCACAAGGACGTCATTTTCGAGGGCTGCAAAGCAAATATAAGAATTAATGGAGGGCGAGATCTGTACATTAATTCATTAACCACATTAGTATCTGACATGCCCGATCCCACAGATCTACTCGGATCCCACTGAGCTTAAAGAGGATCCATTCTCAGCTCTGTTTACAGCAGCCCCCCCCATTCTGTGGGCGTGGCTTGGGGGTGGGTGGGTAATGTGACTGGGTGGGCGTGGCCAACTTTTTTTATTATTATTATTTTAACTTTTCAAAGCATTTTTTCTGCAAATGCAAAAAAATGCTTTGAAAAGCCTCTGCCGATCAGGCAACACAGCTGGGATCCTCAGAGACTTTTCAAAGCATTTTTTAAACCACTTCTTCCGCTGAAGAGGTTGCAGAAAAAAAATCCTTTAAAAGCCTCTCTGGTGAGCCCAGCTGAGTTGATCACTTTAAAAAGTGCTTTGAAAAGTCTCTCGGACGATCAGGCAGCTCAACTGGGATCGTCAGAGAGACGACCCGGAAGAGTTGGCAGAAAAAAAATGCTTTGAAAAGCCTCTGACGATCCCAGCTGAGCCGCGTGATCATCAGAGGCTTTTTTTTTTAACTTTTAAAAGCATTTTTTCTAATGCTTTGAAAAGCCTCTGACGATCATGCAACTCAGCTGGGATCATCAGAGAGGCTTTTTAAAAAATGCTTTGAAAAGCCTCTGACAATCCCAGCTGGGCCGCGCGATCATCAGAGGCTTTTTTTTTTTTTTGACTTTTAAAAGCATTTTTTCGTCAGAAGAGATTGTAGAAAAAATGCTTTTAAAAGTTTTTTTAAAAAAAGCCTCTGATGATCACGCGGCTCAGCTGGGCATGGTGGGGGGGGGGAAGAGGGATTTTTGCTATCGGTTCTCCGAACCACCCGCTGCTATCGCAGATCGGGCGATCCGGTCCGAACCGGGAGCATTTCACCCCTGCTAACAATCAACAATTACTACTTCCCTTCCCTCCCTCCCTCTCTCCTTTCCTCCTGTATCTTTCCTTCCTTCCTTCCTTCCTCCCCTCCCTCCCTCCCTCTGGACACGGCAGGGTGAAATGTGCCGGGTGAGTTGAAATTCTGGTCTCAGAATGAGGGATTTTTGTCTGTTGTCCAACCTGGATCGAGGGGGGGGGCTCCTCTGAGACCACCCGACTGCCCGCCTTGGGCAGAAAACGAGGCAGTCCTCCAGTTACGACCATCATGGAGGCTGCCCATTCCTCACGGTCGTAACTCATGCTGGATGTCAAAGGGCTCGGTCATGTGGCCGACCCGATTTTGCACCCTTTTCCCGGCGGTCGTTAAGTGAGCCGCCATGGCTTCCGAGCCGATTCAGTGCGTGGACTCACAGAGCTCCTGCAGCTTCCGCAGCTGGATGGCCTCCTCCTTGTCGCTGCCGTCCAGGAAGGCGTAGAGGGTGGAGCCCACCAGGGCGAACCAGCCCTCCTTGGCCTGCTCCAGGCTCAGGCCCCCCTTGTAGCGCAGACGCCCCAGGCGCTCAAAGTCCCCGGCCAGGAGCCCTTCGGCCGCCGGAGGGAGGAAGGCCTGCAGGGAGGGAGGGAGGGAGGGAGGGGGGGCTCAGGATGGGCAGCGCAGTGGGCGGAGACAGGCGCCTCCCCACCAGGAGACCCCAGACCCTCCTTCCCATGGCCCCCTCTTTCGCCCTGGGTGGTAAAGGGAGACACCCCTTGCCCTTCCCTCTTCTGGAGCTCTACTGATGTGATCACTAAGGGTCAGCTCCTTCCCTTCCCTCCATCCCTCCACCCCACCCTTCCTTCCTTCCTTCCCTCCCCTCTCCTTCCGTTCCTCCATTCTTTTCTTCCTCCCTCCCTCCTTCCCTCTTTCCCTCCTTCACTCCCCACTCCCTTCCCTTCCTCAATCTTTCTTCCTTTCTTCCCTCTCCCTTCCTCCTTCCCTCTTTCCCTCCTTCACTCCCCACTCCCTTCCCTTCCTCAATCTTTCTTTCCTCCCTTCCTTCCCTCCCTCCCTCCTTCCCACTCCCTCCCTTCCTTCCCTCCTCCCCTTCCTCAATCTTTCTTCCTTTCTTCCCTCTCCCTTCCTCCTTCCCTCTCTCCCTCCTTCATTCCCCACTCCCTTCCCTTCGTAATCTTTCTTTCCTCCCTCCTTCCTTCCTTCCCTCCTCCCTCCCTCCTTCCTTCCTTCCCTCTTCCCTCCTTCCCACTCCCTCCCTTCCTTTTCTTTTCTCTTCCTTCCCATTCTCTCTCCTTCCTTCCTTCCTCCTCTCCTTTCCTTCCTTCTCTTTTCTCTCTTCCTTCCCATTCTCTCTCTCCTTCCTTCCCTCCCTCCTCCCTCCCTCCTTCCCTCTCTCCCTCCTTCCCTCCCCACTCCCTTCCCTTCGTAATCTTTCTTTCCTCCCTCCTTCCTTCCTTCCCTCTCTCCCTCTTCCCTCCCTCCCTCCCTCATCTCTCCCCATCTCTTTCGAACTGCAGGGGTCCCCAAGGCCGGCGCTGACCTTGGCCAGGCACTTGACCCACTCGCGGATGGCCTTGGCGTTGTCCAGGCCAAAGAGGTAGAGCCGCTCCGTCTCCGTGTACATCTCAAAAGTGTTTGCGTACCTGGAAGGAGAGACCGGGAGAGTCAAGGCGGAAGGGGCCAAAGCAAGGAGGAGATCTGGGTCTGGGGTCTCCCTGAGCTTGCAGACATTTCATGACCCAGCTAGGTAACACCATCAGTGCTAATGGGTGTGGTCTCATGAACCAGTTACCAACTGTTCCAAGATACTAAGGAAACTAAGGACGCTTCCTCTCCAGCAGCCAAGACACAGAGAAGCAGGGATTAACACCAGACAAACAACCGAGCAGAAAAGGGTAGCCGAATCAAGGCCACAGCTCCACTAACACAGGAAGGCAGAGGCCACAGTATGTAAACAGAGAGCGAACCTCACACTCCCTCATGCTGAGGATGTTATCTAACTGGGTCATGAAACGTCTGCCAGAAAGCAATTGAGTTCAGAGAGCACCAAGGTCCCCACGGTCCCTCCTACCCCCCCACCCACTTCGAGCACTGATGATGTTCCCTAGTTGGGTCATGAAACGTCAGAAAACACCAAGGACCCCTCCTTTCAACCCTGAGCTCTAGAGGTGGGGGTACCCCTATGCTCAGGTCAAGAGGCAGCCCTCCATTTCAACCCCCCCCCCAAAATGGTCAGATCAAAAGTTCCCTGGCAAGAGGAGGCCCCCCGCTCAGTTGCTTGCCTCCAACCCCCCTAGCCCCCCCATCTCTCCTCCAGAGCCAGCCACCCCCAGGGTGAAGGAGAGGAGAGCAGGGACCCTGCACCCCACTGGGACACCCCCTCTTCTCCTGGCCTGTAGGACCCCTTTAGGGAAGAGCTGGCTGGGGCCCCATTTCCCCACGGGGGGGCTTTTCAGGGGCCAAACTTCCAACTTGTCCCCCTAACAAACCATCAGCAAGACCTTCCAAGCCCCTCCCCCAGTAACAGCCCCCCCCCCTGAGAACTTTGGCCCTGCCCACCCCCTTCCTTCCCTTCCGTTCCATACGTCCTTTCCTTTTACCTGTAGGTCAGTGTTTCTCAACCTTGGTAGCTTGAAGATGGGTGGACTTCAACTCCCAGAATCCCCCAGCCAGCAGCGCTGGCTGGGGGATTCTGGGAGTTGAAGTCCACCCATCTTCAAGCTTCCAAGGTTGAGAAACACTGACCTATAGGTAGTCCTCAACTTACAACAGTTCATTTAGTGACCGTTTGAAGTTACAAAGGCACCAGAAAAAGTGACTTGTGACCATTTTTCACACTTATGACCGTCGCAGCATCCCCAGGGTCACGTGATCAAAATTCAGACACATGGCCGCTGACTCAAACTTATGACGGTCGCAGCGTCCCGGGGTCACGAGATCCCCTTTGGCGACCTTCTTGCCAAAAAAAGTCAACGGGGAAGCCAGATTCGCTTAACAACCGTGTGACTCACTGAACGGCGGCCGTGGTTCCCTTAACAACGGTGGCAAGAAAAGTCGTTAAAACAGGGCAAAACTCCTTTAATAGGATAGAATAACAGAATAACAGAGTTGGAAGGGACCTCGGAGGTCTTCTAGTCCAACCCCCAACTTAACAACTGTCTCGCTTAGCCACGGGAATTCTGGGCTGGATTGCGGTCATAAGACGAGGACCGCCTGTATTATGCAACACACGGCCCCTTTTTCTAGGCCAAAGACATCAGACTCCCTTCCCAGGGATGGAGGGGAGCAGCCGCCAATCTCACCCGTGGGTGTCCGGAGGGTGAGTGGCCAGGCAGACGATTTCCTGCATCCGGATCTCTCCGTTGGGGACGGTGTGGGTGTTGGTCTCGTAGTAGTTGAAGACCCCCTCGTGCAGCTGGCACCAGCGGCGACTGAACTCTGCACGGGGAGGGGAGGGGAGTCAGTGAAGGAGGAGGGGGCTTGTGGCTCTGACCCCAGGGGAGGGGGGACGCTTGGGGACCCCGAAGGAAGGACGGAGCCCTTTCAGGTGAAGCCAAAATAAAGTTTCTGGACTGGGGAAAAGAGTTTCCCCCGGCAGATGGTCTCGGGGGGGGGGGGGGGGGGGCAAGGAATCGGCCCAGAAGAGCAGAGGCCTCGGCCGAAAGAAAATCTCTTCCCCTTCCAGGGTCCCAGCCGATGGGAGACCAAGCCCCCCCACTCACTCCGAACGGGCTTTGCAACAGGACAGAGACAACTTTGCATTCACTACGAATGGGGCAGTTAGAACAACGGGGGGGGGGGGGAGATAAAAGGAAAGAGAGAGAGAATGGGAAGGGAGAAAAGAGGAGGAAAGGAGAGGAGGAAGGAAGGAAGAAGGAAGGAAGGAAGGAAGGAAGGAAGGAAGGAAGGAGAGAGAATGGGAAGGAAGACAGAAAAGAGAAGGAAGGAAAGGAGAGAAGGAAGGAAAGGAGAGGAAGAAAGAAGGAAGGAAGAGAGAAAAGAGAAGGAAGGAAAGGAGAGAAGGAAGGAAAGGAGAGAATGGGAAGGAAGGTAAGGAGAGGAGAGGAGGAAGGAAGGAAGGAAGGAAGGAGAGAGAATGAGAAGGAAGAGAGAAAAGAGAAGGAAGGAAAGAAGAGAAGAGAAGGAAGGAAAGGAGAGCATGGGAAGGAAGGAAGGGAAGGAGAGGAGAGGAGGAAGGAAGGAAGGAAGGAGAGAGAATGGGAAGGAAGACAGAAAAGAGAAGAAAGGAAAAGAGAGAAGGAAGGAAAAGAGAGAAGGAAGGAAAGGAGAGGAGGAAAGAAGGAAGGAAGAGAGAAAAGAGAAGGAAGGAAAGGAGAGAAGGAAGGAAAGGAGAGAATGGGAAGGAAGGTAAGGAGAGGAGAGGAGGAAGGAAGGAAGGAAGGAAGGAAGGAAGGAAGGAAGGAAGGAAGGACTCTTCCCTTTCTTTTCCTGGGCTTTATTTTGTGCAAACACCCGTAGGGAAGCCCCACCGCTCCAGCCCCCTTCCCCCTCCCCGAGTGCTTCGCCTGACCTTCTCGGGACTTGCGTTCGAGAGCCAGCTTGGCCATGGAGGGCGTCTTGTAGAGGAAGCCATTGTGAGCCACGGAGAGCAAAATGACCGAGTAGCACTTGTCAGAGTTGGTGCCAGCGTCCAGCTGGGGGGTCTCTGAGGAGACAAGACACAGCAAAAGAGGGGCCAATGAATATTGGGCAGGGGGCCGAGGCTGCAGGAGGAAACTCAGCCACTTGTGGACTTCAACTCCCAGAATTCCCCAGCCAACCATGAATGATAAGAGTTGGAAGAGACCAGAAGGGTCATCTAAGTCCTGTATTTCTCAACCTCGGGGACTTTCAGACGTGTGGACTTCAACTCCCAGAATTCCCCAGCCAGCTGGCTGGGGAATTCTGGGAATTGAAGTCCACAAGTTTCAAGTGGCCAAATTCAGAGACCCCTGCCTCAAATCATCAGATCCAGCTGTCAGATTGCTTCCCAGTCCACTAACTGGGCTGTTCCTGCTTTTATATCTTGCTAAGGCTGGGCAGCCAAATTCAACATCCCAGGCGGCTGGAAGGAGGGAGGGAAGGAGGGGAGAACAATGAAAACCAGATGTTCCACTAACAAAACAGCCCTCCAGGTTTCCCTCCTCCCCGAAAGCCCGTCTGGTTTTTCAGTCTGTCTCTTCTCCCATCAACAGTTGCTGCCCTTCTTCGGTTTGGAAGAGACCCCTTTAATCCTCCCAATCGCTCTGAAAATAAAAGGGGCGAGGGGCTTCCCAACAGGCCAAGGGATGGGCCGATCTCCTGCAATGAACTGATGTTTTAATGCTTTTTATGGTTTTAAAGCCTTTTACTGCTTTTATTATTGTCTTGAAGACTTTCATGGTAATGTGTGCTTGGAATGGTGAGCTGCCCAGAGTCGCAGAGGGTTGGACTAGATGACCTCCAAGGTCCCTTCCAACTCTGTTACTGTTTGCTGAGATGAGCAGACATAGAAATCAAATCAAACCCAGTCAATCAATCAATCAATCAATCAATCAACAAATTATGGCCAACTAGGAAGGATCAGTCCAGGAGTTTGACAGCTTCTCCAGGGATCCGAATTCCTGCTTTTGACCCAAAAGGGAGCAGAGGAGCCCAGAGGTCAGGGGGGGGCGCTGGCTGCTTATTTGGGGATGGGGTCTTCTGCTCGAAAAGGAGGCCAACCCCCTTCCTTGCAAACATCCCTGCACAATTTTTTTAACTTCCTGATGAACCCCATGCCTTGCCAGGAAGCTGAAGGAACCGGCCAGTTGCATTTGAGTGACTCACGAAACACCCCACCACCACGGAGCTTTTTTTTCGCTGCTGGAAATTTCTCCCCAAAGGCCAGGAAAAGGCCTACACACCCTGCATTCTTTCCTTTCCACGTTTCTGCGGTCGGAGATCCGTGCGGGAAAGGAGAGAAAGTGTCAGTTCTCAGAAAGAAGAGATAAGGATGGTCTCCAGTCCAGCTGGGAAGAGATTTTCCTCTGAACTTTTTTTCTGAGCTGGTTTTTCAAATTCGCAGGCAGGTCTATAGCCCTAGGATCTTCTGGTGGTCTCCCATCCATCAATTAACCAGGGTCAAGCCAATGAATCAATAAATCAGAATAGAGCTGGAAGGGACCTTGGAGGTCTTCTAGTCCAACCCCGTGCTCGAGCAGGAGACCCTAGTCCATTTCAGACAAGTGACTCTTGTTTCTTCTTGAAAGCCTCCAGTGTTGGAGCATTCACAACTTCTGGTGGCAAGCTGTCCCACTGGTTAATGGTCCTCACTGTTAGGAAGTTTCTCCTTAATTCCATCCATTGTTTCTTGTCCTGCCCTTCAGGAGTTTTAGAGAATAGCTTGACCTCCCCCTCCTCTTCTTTGGGGCAGCCCCTCAAATACTGGAATGCTCCTTTCATGTCCCCCCTAGTCCTCCATTTCTCTAGACCGGCCAAACCCAAATCCTGCAAGGGTTCTTCCTATGTTTTAGTCTCCAGGCCTTTAATCCTCCTAGTTGCTCTTCTCTGCACTTTTTCCAAAGTCTCAACCTCTTTTTTGTACTGTGGGGACCAAAAAGGGAATGCAGGATTTCCAGGTGTGGCCTTACTAAGGGCTTTATAAATTTATAAATCACGTGAAGTCTTTATAAATAAAGACTTTGATTCAATGCCTCTGTTTACACAACCAAGGATTGTATGACTTCGAAAATCACTCAATTGCAAAAGGCAGCTTTGCTTGGAACAGCTGGCATCCTCTGAGGATATTTCACACCACCCAACCATCACATCTGCCCCTCCAAGGTCCTCGGGAAGGACTTGATAGGAGATGGATAAAAATGCCCCATCCAGCCTGAACATCTGGTTGACTGGGCCACCAACCATAATAACGTGCCAAAGGCTCAGGATTTGCTTCGTTCTTCTCCATTCGGCTGAGAAGTCTCAAAAGGACCACCCAACAGGCAGCAAATCACTCCTTGAGCCCCGAAAAGCCCACCATTGACCCTCCCTCACCTTCCAACTCCCTTCTGGGACCTGGCAGCCCATCCAGAGGCCAGGAAGACCCCATATTCCATCGGCTGCAACCTCTGGGCTTCAGGATGCCACGAGGTGAAGTCTTGGCCTGCCCTGAAGCCCCTCAAGGAGGGGTATTCACCCCCTCTTCCCTCCAGCCCCACTTCTTTTCCAATTTGCATCCCCCCCACACACACACACAGCCCTTACCACCCCCCACCCCCTTACCTGAGGTCTTGTTCTGCAGCAGGAACTCCATCTGCAACCTCTGGCCAGCCTGCTCCGCCAAGGCCAGGGGGGTGGGATAATCAGGGTCTCCGGAGTAGCAATTCACTTCAGCCCCGCAGAAGAGCAGAGAGAGGGTCTCGGCCAGGTCACTGGTGGTCACTGCCGTGCACAGGGCCTGCGGAGGGAGGGGAGAAGAGCTCACGTTCAGACCGAGAACCTCAGATCTGGGATCCACTAGTGAAGCCGGGCAGCGCCAGGGGAAAGAATACAGAGTCGGAAGGGACCTTGGAGGTCTTCTAGTCCACCCCCGCTACCCGAGCAGGAGACCAGGACGGTGGTGAAGACGAAGGAGGAGACACAGAGAAGGAAGCAGGCTGACTGGCTCCTGGATGAAAGTCCAGCGTCTCTGCACCGGCCAGCGGAGCAGAGGGTGGAGAGAGGCCGAAGGGCGAGGATCCCAGTTCTTTGGCTCTGCTGGAGCGCAGATGCTGACAACATCTGGAGGAGGCAGCCAAGAACCGCTCCCACCCCCAGATTGGCCGGCAGTCGGAAAACCCGGAGCCCAAGAGCCAAATTTTCTGGGCTGCAGCCGCCCTCACCCCGGGGGACCTGAGGATGCCGTTGGAGAGAGAATTCTTCCGCCCAACCGGAGGTCAGCTGCCCTTCTGGATTGGGCCCTCCAGGGACCCCGGAGGGAGGGGAACACACCCACCATAAATAAGCCCCTTCCGGGGCTCTTCAGCACCAGCCTTCCCCCTCCCCCAGATGGGGCAGATGTCGTGAGTCAAAAACTTCCTCTCTCTTTCCGGATCCAGCTTCCTGTTGTTTTGCTAAGGCCCTGCCCCCCTTCAAGGTTCTAGTCCTCAGTTTCACAGCTGCTTTCTTAGCTACTGCAGCCCCCTGCCTCACCTATGGGTCACTATTGACCCTAAGCACACCTTCCTTGCCTCTCTCCCCACCTGCCCCTTCTTGGGGGGGTCCTGTCCCAGGGGAGCATTTTGCCACTCAAGGGGGTTCTGAGTTCGAGTCCTTCACCTGCTGCTTTCGCCAAATCTGCCCTTCCGGCCCCTTCCAGGAAGGGCTAGAAGGGAATGGCAGGAGTTGAATCCCCTGCCGAAGGAGGAACCAGGTTATGGGGGAGGGGGAGGGCAGAGGGCCGATGGGTGGGGAGGCGGGGGGGGGGAGGTTTGGCTAGAGGGGGTTAATTTTCAGGCAGGCAATTCCTGCTCAGAGTTGCTGTTCTTGGCACCCTGAACAAAGGCTCTGCCCACAATCACAAAAATGGCTTTTTTCTTCCAATTTCCTGCAAAACCGGTTGGGTCAACAGAAAAAGGAGGAGAAGGAATTTGAGAAAAGGATGTTTTCTCTCCTCAAGAGCCTGAGGGGGGAGGGTTTTTTTTTTCCCCACCCACCCCCTTCAGAAACCGGCCTCGTTTTTTCCTCTTTTGCAAAGAGCAGGATCAGGTCTCCAATGTTGATGGAAATCATAGAATGATAGAATCCTTCCTTCCTTCCTTTTCTCTTTCTCTCTCTTTCTTTCTTTCTCTCTTTTTCTCTCTTTTTCTTCCTTCCTTCCTCTCCCTCCCCTCTCTCCTCCCCTTCTATCCCTCCATCCTTTCTCTTTCTCTCTCCTTTTCTTCCTTCTTTCTTCCTTACTCTCCCTACCCCCTCCCTCCTCTTCCTTCCTTCCTCCCTCCCTCCCTCCCTTCTTTCCTTCCTTCCTTTTCTTTCTCTTTCTCTCTCTTTTTTCTTCCTTCCTCTCCCTCCCCTCCCCTTCCCCTTCCTCCCTTTCTCCTTTTCTCTTTCTCTCTTTCTTTCTCTCCTTTTCTTCCTTCCTTCTTACTCTCCCAATCCTTCCCTCCTCCTCCTTCCTTCCTTCCTTTCTTCCTCCCTTTCCTTCCTTTCCTTTTCTCTTTCTTTCTTTCTCTCTCTCTCTTTTTATTCCTTCCCCTCCCTCCACCTCCCCTTCCTTCCTTCCATCCATCCATCCATTCTTTCTCTTTCTCTCTCCTTTTCTTCATTCTTTCCTCCTTTCTCTCCCTACCCCTCCCTCCTCTTCTGTCCTTCCTTCCTTCCTTCTTTCCTTCCTTCTTTCCTTCCTTCCTTCCTTGCCCCAGATGTTGCAACCATCCTAAGTACATGCCAGTTTCCAATCGCCACGAATTCTGATCCTCCGGCCACCAACCTTGTTGAGTTCCTCCTGATTGCCGAAAAGAGGGTGATACCGCCGGTATTTGCCCTCCCGGTATTTGGCGATGAGAAAATGCCTCCGTTCCTGGCTGTGGCTCTCGGGGGCGATGGTTTCGCTGGGGGGCACGTTGGCGGCCCAGAACTGGTTGGCTACCACGTTGCCAATCTGGAGGAAGAGCTGGGAAGGGGAGAAGGAGGAGGAGAGATTAAGGCCGTCAGGAGTCCAGGATCTCCATTCTTTGTGATTCTAACAGATGAACGAAAGGGACCTTGGAGGTCATCTAGTCCAACCCCCCACCTACACAGGAGACCCTACACCATTTCTGGCAGACGGCAGTCCAGTCTCTTCTTGAAAGCCTCCAGGGATGAAGATTCCCACCCAGAGCCCCAACCTAGTCCTCTCCTTTTAGTACTTTACAACTTACAACAATTCGTTTAGTGACCATTCAAAGTTACAACGGCACTGAAAAAAAGAGACTTATGACCTTAGGGGTTTTTTTCCTCACTTAACGACCGTTGCAGCATCCCCCTGGTCAGGTGATAAAAATTTGGGCGCTAAGCAACTGGCATGTATTTAACAGAATAACAGAGTCGAAAGGGACCCTGGAGGTCTTCTAGTCCAACCCCCTGCTCAAGCAGGAGACCCTATACAGGGTAGTCATCAACGTACGGCCACAACTGAGCCCCAAATTTATGTTGTTAAGTGAGAAATTTGTTAAGTGAGTTTTGCTCCATTTTACGACCTTTCTTGCCACCGTTGTTAAGTGAAACACTGCAGTTGTTAAGTGAGTCAGATGGTTGTTAAGTGAATCTGGCTTTGCTTTTCAGAAGGTCACCAAAAGGGATCATGTGACTCCGGGACGCTGCGACCGTCATAAATGCAGTTTCCATCCATCCTGCTGTTTACACAGCAGTGTTTTGGGGAAAATGCTGCCCCCCTGTGGCTGCTTCTGTCCATTGCAAGGATGAAAAGCAGCCCCTTTTCTCAAAGAAGTAGAAACTTCAATTTGCAGAGACAAACCTCCCTCCTCCTGTTTGCTCCATAACAACAACCCTGTGAGGTGGCTTGGGTAGAGAGAGAGGGACTGGCCCAAAGTTTCCCAGCCAGCTTTCATGCCTAGGGCAGGACTAGAACTCACCGTCTCCCACTTTTTAGCCTGGTGTCTCTAACCACTAGTACAAAATGCCTCCCTTGCCTCAGTTTACCACCCTTCTTGCCCCCGAAGCCTTCAGGATAGGCAGAGCCCAGGTCTTGACACAGGCCCCCATTGCACCTGGCCTCTCCCAGACGCTCCCTTGCCCCCAAGGGAGGACATCTGTCCAGGCCGCCGGAGAGGAGGTCCTTGTGCACCCCCCTCCTGGCCGATACCTCAATCAGCTCCTCCGTCCAGACCTTCTTGTCCATCTTCAGACTCCGCACCTTGGTCACGCTGGGTCCCAGCCCCCGATGTTCTCCTGGTTGGGGAGGAAGGGGGGAAGCCATCTGGTCATAAGCTTAGAAGGGGGGAAGGGGTTGGGCAGACTGGCTTCCCCTTAACAAGCTCGGAAGCAGGGGGGTTCCTCTTTTCACACTGGGTAGATTCTCCCAGGGAGCTTAGCCCTACCTTGACTGGGCATGCCCCACTGCGAGGGACAAGGTGGCACGTGAGGCTGCCCAGCTAAAAAGGGAGAAGGTGGCTCAACCTCCCTCTTAAGGTGGTGGCCCCAAGAAGGGCCTTTTCTATGGTGGCTCCCTCCCTGTTATTTGAAGGACCATCTTTTCCCAGTTACATCCACCTGATCCACCACAGCAGGGAGGCAGGAGATGTTACAAGACACCCCCCCCACCCTTTAAGGAGGTCCATCTGGTGGGACTAAGAAGAAGGCAAGAGAAGTCTACAATCCACACGATTGGATTAGCCTTCCAGTACACTGGAGAAGGGCCTTTTCTGTGGTGGCTTCCTCCTGTTGCTTGAAGGACCATCTTTTCCCAGTCATATCTACCCGTCCCACCAAAGTGGGGGAGGCAGGAGATGTTAGGGGTCCCCTCCCTTAAGGAGGTCCACCTTGTGGGACGTAGAAGAAGGGCCTTCTCTGTGGTGGCTCCCTCCCTGTTGCTTGAAGGACCATCTTTTCCCAGTCATATCTACCTGTCCCACCAAAGTGGAGGAGGCAGGAGATGTTAGGGGTCCCCTCCTTTAAGGAAGCCCATCTTGTGGGACCTAGAAGAAGGGCCTTCTCCGTGGTGGCTCCCTTCCTGTTGCTTGAAGGACCATCTTTTCCCAGTCATATCTAGCTGATCCACCAGAACGGAGAGGCAGATGTTATGAGTCCCCCCTCTTTAAGGAGGTCCATCTGGTGGGATCCCATGGTGGCTCCCTCCCTGTTGCTTGAAGGACCATCTTTTCCCAGTCATATCTACCTGTCCCACCAAAGTGGGGGAGGCAGGAGATGTTAGGAGTCCCCTCCCTTAAGGAAGCCCTTGTGGGATCTAGAAGAAGGGCCTTCTCCATGGTGGCTCCCTTCCTGTTGCTTGAAGGACCGTTTTTTTCTCAGTTACATCCACCTGATCCACCAGAACGGAGAGGCAGATGTTATGAGATCCCCCTCATTAAGGAGGTCCATCTGGTGGGACAGAGAAGAAGGACCTTCTCTGTGGTGGCTCCCTTCCAGTGGAACATCATACCTGTGGAGAAAGAACTGGCCCCCACCTTCATCCTCTATTCGAGAGGCCCTGAAGACGTGGTCTTGCCAATGGGCATGGAGATCCCTCAGAGGGATACGGAGCCCATCAAGGGATTGGAGTGATCTTTGTCATGAGGACGGAGGCGTTAGTGGCATTTGCACTGGGGTTTTAAGCCCCTCAGAGTCACTGTGAGTGAGTTGCGTGGCCATATTAAATGTTATAAAAAACTAAACAAACAAATCACAACTCCTATCCCACTAACGGTGTGGAGTCCTCGGTGGTCTCTGAGCTTGGTGGTTTCCTTGCAGATGTTTCATGGCCCAACTAGGTAACATCATCAGTCCTATCATCATCATTCATTAGTGCTGATAATGTTCTCTAGTTGGGTCATGAGACATCTGCCTGAAAATCACCAAGCCCAGAGAGTTCCAAGGACCCCTCCTTCTCCTCCTCCTCTTTTTCTTCCGCTCAGAAAACCCTCCTCCCTTCTAGCACTGATGATGTTCCCTAGTTGGTCAATGCAACAATCACAGCAACCACAAAGCTCAGGGAACACCAAGGACCCCACAGTTCAACCCTGAGCTACAAATATTCTCTTCTATTGGTACATTTTCAATAGTTCCTGTAGTTCTGGAGGAGAAAGACGGGGACCTTACCTTAAGAGGTGGACTACAGGGGTTGAAGGAGGAGACCAGCTGTATTCAGCACCATAAAATGATCCTTCTACTTAGCCCAATGTTTCTCAACTTCAGCAGATTTAAGATGGGTTAGACCAGAGGTCTTCAAACTTGGCAGCTTTAAGATTTGGGGACTTCTACTCCCAGAATTCTCCAGCCAGAATGGGTGGACTTCAACTCCCAGAATTCAACTCCCAGAACGTCAACTCCCAGAATTCCACAGCCAGCCAGACCATTCTTGCAGAGGTCTTCAAACTTGGCCGCTTTAAGACTTGGGGACTTCAACTCCCAGAATTCTCCAGCCAGCTGGCTGGAGAATTCTGGGAGTTGAAGTCCCCAAGTCTTAAAGCGGCCAAGTTTGAAGACCTCTGGATTAGACCTCAACGCCCAGAATTCTGGGAATTGAAGTCCACCCATCTTACAAGGGTTGAGGTTGAGAAATACAATTCTACCCAATTCATTAATGTGGATTAAGATTAAGGGAACCTTGGACAAGGCTGAACCACAGTTAAGTCCAGGCGGATGATGGGAAATTCAACCCCTTCACCTCTCTTGATCATCGTACAAGGTGGCATCTCCCAACCTTCCATCCAGCCGGTGGTGGTGGTCCTACCTGCACATTGCTTGCAGATGACCACACAGAGGTTGATGGAGGCCCAGTCCGGCTTGGGAGCCCCACAGTCGGCGCAGAAGCAGTTGTCCTTCGAGGCCCAGATCTTCTCGGCCACCTCAAAGTTGGAGAGGGCCTCGGCCACCGACTGCTGCATGGCCTCCACCCACAGCTCCTTCTCCTGGTCGGACTCAGCCATGAAGCTGGGAGGGAGGAAGAGAAGGTGAAGGGTTAGTCAATTAGTCAACCGCTTTGTAAGGCCTTGGTAAAACCACACCTGGAATACAGGTTAGTCCTCGACTTACGACCACAACTCAGCCCAGGATTTATGTTGCTAAGCGAGACAGTCGTCAAGGGAGTTTCGCCCCCGTTTTACAACCTTTCTTGCCACGGTTGTTAAGTGAATCACTGCAGTCGTTAAGTGGGTCACATGGTCGTTAAGCGAATCCGGTTTTCCCCTTGACTTGGCTTGTCAGACGATCGCAAAAGGGGATCGCGTGACACACACACACCCCCGGGACAGTGCGACCGTCATAAATATGAGTCAGTTTGCCAAGCCTCTGAATTTTAACCACGTGACTGTGGGGATGCTACAGTGGTCATAAGTGTGAAAAACGGTCCTAAGTCACTTTTTTCAGCCCCGTCATAACTCCGAACGGTCACTAAACGAACTGCTGTAAGGCGAGGATTACCTGCCCCTAACCCCGTCCCACAGAAAGGAGGGTGAGGGATCCCAAGGGCAAGGAGGGAGAGGGAAAGGGCCACTGCCCTCTGTGTGGGGGTCTCCCATGTAGGAACCCAGGAGACTTGGCAGGATCAAGTCGCTGCCGTTAACCAGGGCTAAATCCTCTTGGATCTGTCCGAGATCCCTACCTGAAGATCCGGTAAGGTGTGGTCAGATCAAAGCACCTTCGGTCCACATCTTTCACGTTTCCCACGTTCATCTCGATGTAGGTGATGCCAATCCCCAGCCGGAATTCCTGCCCCAAGACACACACACACACACCAGGGTTACCCACAGGGGAAGGAGAGGGCCCGGCTCAAGAGAGAGAGAGGAAAACTAAAGACAGGGGTGCAAAGCAGAACAATAACAGAATGACAGAATCGGAAGGGACCTTGAAGGTCATCTAGTCCAACCCCACACCCAAGCACCCCCAAACTGCCTCTCAAGCACCCCATTTTACACCTGGGTGGAAAGCAGCTTCCTGGACTCTGAAGCCAACTCTCCGAGGCTCTGGGGTTTTTTTTTTTTGTGTGTGTTATGTTTTTCAAGAAGCGTTTGGAGTTCAAAAGCCCATTTCAACCTCAAAACACTCTGATCAAAAATCAGCCAACTTCGAACTCGGAACCCCACACTTGGAAGGCAAATGGCCTCCGTCTGAGATATGACTGGGGTTTGCATTGGGGTTTTATTTGGCAACAGGTCACCGTGAATGAGTTGGGCGGCTCCCATAAATATTCTTAATAAATAATAATAAAAAATGCATTCTGCCTGCCCCCAGAAGGGGCCCTGAAGGGCATCTAGTCCAGCAGCATTTTGCAAATGGTCTGATTTATTGAGTTTTTAAATTTTATTATTTATTTATTTCTTACTGAAGTTTTATTTTTGTAATCCATCAGGAGTCACCGTATGTGAGTTGGGCAGATAATTTTTTAAAATAAATAATAATAAATGCATTCTGCGTGACCCCAGAAGGATCCTGTAGGTCAGGGGTCTCCGAGACTTGTGGACTTCAACTCCCAGCATTCCTCATGGCTGGCTGAGGAATTCTGGGAGTTGAAGTCCACAAGTCTTAAAGTTCCCAAGCTTGGAGACCCCCTGCTGTAGGTCATCCAATCCAACAGCATTTTCCACCTGGACTGAATCGGAAATATTTGCTTGTCCCCTGAAGGGGTCCGTTAGGTCATCCAGCCCAACCCCAACCTGGTTGCACAAGATTTCTTTCTTTCTACCGCTAGGACCATCCACAAACCTCGGCATTCTTATAGAGGAAGACCTTCTCCCCAGCCACGGCCACGTAGAGCTTGCTTTTAAAGCCCCTCAACTCCAGGGGTCCACTCTTGTCCACGGAGTCAAGGCTGCTGCCGGCCAGCTGCAAACGGGGCGTTCTGTGAAGGCACCTGGACTTCTTTTCGTCCACCATCTTCTGCACGGCCTTGATCCATTCATTGCGTTCAGCTGCAAGAGGGAAGGAGGGAAGGTAGGGTTACAGAATCACAAAGTTGGGAGGGACCTTGGAGGTCTTCTAATCCATCCCCCTGGTCAAACAGGAAACCCCTGGACCATTTCAGACAAAGGGCTGTCCAGTCTCTTCTTAAAAAACCTCCAATGAGTTTCTAGATCCAAGTTGTTCCACTGGTTAATTGTTAATTGTCAGGAAATTTCTCCTTAGGTTAGGAGGCCTCCAGGAAGATTATTTGGGGCAAGACCCCAAAACAAAGACTGGGATGGTTTTTGGAGTCTAGGACCCCAAAAGTGTAATTCAGAATAGGAATTCTGGTCACTGTTAGGATATGGTTTGAGCCTAACTAGTTGTTCAGGCAATATATGTGTACTGTAACTTTAATCTGAAAATGTATTATGTGACTTTAAAGTTTAACTGCTGATTCATTGTAATGCTGAGTCATGCTGTAATTAGTTAAAAACGTATTTAAGAAAGAAACTGTAACGTATTCAGTTGATGATAAGCTACCATTGTGTGAGGAGTTGCTTCCATTGTGCTATCATCGGTTGGATGGATCTGCTACCATCGTGGTTTGTGAACCAGAGTGAGTTTGTTATTCTAACCAACTACTGTTTGTGTGGTAAGAAGATTTTTGTATCGCTGGACTGATTTAACTGGCAAAGACCTGGATTGATTTAAAAGACTATGAGATTGTTTTTTCCACTATAAAGTAAACTTTTGATAAACCAGTTTGCACATCTCTTATTCATTGCTCTCCAGCAACGTTTCTCTGTGCTCTACAACTCTGCTGGTTGGTAACACAGCAACAATATCCTTAACAGTCACCATGATACAAAAAAGCAAATTAAATACCCAGACAATACAATGTTTATTAAGCACTAAGGAATGTAATTAATAGAACATTAATAAAAAAAATTAAAAAGATGTTGAGACTCTAGAAAGAAACGCAGAGAAGAGCAACAAAGATGATGAGGGGGCTAGAGTATAAAATATATGAAGAACAGTTGCAGGAATAGGGTAAGTCTAGTTTAATGAAAAGAAGGAGGAGGGGAGACATGATAGCAGCTTTCCAGTATTGGAGGGGCTGCCCCAAAGAAGAGGAGGGGGTCCACCTGTTCTCCAAAGCACCAGAAGGCAGGACAAGAAGCAACGGATGGAAAACTCATCAAGGGGAAAAGCAACCTGGAATTAAGGAGAAACTTCCTGACGGTGAGAACAATTAACCAGTGGAACAGAAGTTGCCTCCAGAAGTTGTGATTGTTCCATCACTGGAGGCTTTCAAGAAGAGATTGGACAACATTTGTCCAGAACTCAAAGGTGCTTTTTCAAGAGGCAACTGGACTTTCCTTGTTTTTTCTTCGAAGACGTTTCACTTCTCATCCAAGAAGCTTCTTCAGCTCTGAGTGGATGGTGGGGAAGAAGAAAATCAGAGCTGAAGAAGCTTCTTGGATGAGAAGTGAAACGTCTTCGAAGAAAAAAATAAGGAAAGTCTAGTTGCCTCTTGAAAAAGCACCTTTGGGACAACCAGGACCTGGGTGACGGAGAATCTCCCATAGACATTTGTCCAGAATGGTGTAAGATCTCCTGCTTGGACAGGGGGTTGGACTAGAAGACCTCCAAAGTCCCTTCCAGCTCTAAGATTCTATGCTCTATGATGTTTGGAAGTGAACATTGGCATTGGAGCGTTTATTCCACCCAATGCCAGGTCCACAAGGAGAACATCAACGCATCTTCTGGTTCTCCCACCAGAGAAATGACCCACAATCGGCAAACCCCCATATTTACCATCGCTCTCCTGCCCGGAAAGCAAACGTCCGATTGTGGGTAATAACTTCAAACTTCTGGTCTCCGATGCTGGAGACTTGGGAGATGGAGGCCACCAGGATGAAGCGCTTGGAGTAAACATCCTGCAGAGGAGAGAGAGGGGGAAGGATGGGGGAACCCAGAGGTGCTCAGTCTGTGCCCCCTTTCTCTGATAGACAGGAAGAGGAGACAACGCTAAATTCCCAGAGTGTCCCGTCTTCTGTCCATAATAGAACACCCTATGCCAGTGGTTCTCTCAATCTTTTCTTCGCCACGGACCCCCTTTAAATGCCCTTAGTGGGCACGAATCCCTAAGACTTAAATCAGAACAGTTTTTCAAGCCTTCACAGACTCCCTGTGATGATATTGTCCCCCCACAGGGAGGAAGGGAGAAAAAGAAGGGGAGGGTGGGGTGGGGGTGGGAAGAGGAAGGGGAGCAGGAGCGGGAGGGGGGGAGGGGAGGGGAAGGGAGGGAAGGGAGAAGAAGAGGAAGAGAAGGGAGGAAGAGGAGGAAAGGAAAGAGAGAGAGAAAGAAAGAAAGAAAAGAAAGAAAGAGAGAGAGAGAGAGAGAAGAGAGAGAGAGAGAGAGGGAGAAAGAAAGAAAGAAAGAAAGAAAGAAAGAAAGAAAAGAAAGAAAGAAAGAAAGAAAGAAAAGGGAGGGGAGGGGAGAGGGAAGGAAGGAAGAAAAGGAGGAGGGAGGGAAGGGAAGGGAGAAGAAGAGGAAGAGGAGGAGAAAGAGGAGAAGGAAGGAAGAAGGAAAAGAAAAAGAGAGAGAGGAGAAACAAACAAACAAACAAACAAACAAACCAGAGGGGGAGGGAAAGGGAGGGAAGGGAGAAGAGGAGGAAGAGAAGGAGGAAGAGGAGGAAGAGGAGGAAGGAAGAGAGAGAGAGAGAGAGAAAGAAAAGAAAGAAAGAAGAAAGAAGAAAGAAAGAAAGAAAGAAAGAAAAGAAAGAAAGGGAGGGAGAGGAAGGGAAGGGAAGGGAAGAAGAGGAGGAGGAGGAGGAAGAGGAGGAAGGAAGGAAGAGAAAGAAGGAAAAGAAAGAAAGAGAGAAAGAAGGAAAAGAAAGAAAGAGAGAGGAGAGAGAGAAAGAAAGAAAGAAACAAAATGGAGGGGGAGGGAGGGAGGGAAGGAAGGAAAGAAAGAAAAAGAAAGAAAATGGAGGGAGGAGGAAGGAAGGAAGGAAGGAAAGGAAGGAAGGAAGGAAGGAAGGAAGGAAGGAAGAAAAGAAAAGGAAGGAAGGAAGGAAGGAGAGTCATATACAGCCCTCCCCATCCGCCGCTTCCTTCCCCACTTACCTTTTCAGTATCAAAGTAGCGGAGGTAGTCACCGTCCAACTTCACCCAACGCTTCTGGTAGATGTAGGACCTGCAGCCAGAGAACCCCATCAGCTGCCAAGCCCAGAGACCCAGCGGGGCAGGGGGATTCTCCCTGCTCGCCAGAACCCGTTCAGGTTCCTCCCCCGTGACCCACAGAGCAGGAGGCCCCGCTGGAGAAAGGACCCAGGGGACATTTGAGTTGGAGGGGCCGAAGACGACCTGCTCACCCTTGCGGGGGGTTCTTGTCCAGCCAGCCGGCTTTGACCACCACGGGCGAGAGCGGAAGAGGACGGCCCTGCGCTCTGCATGCCGCCGCCGTCACCAATGGATGCCCAACAACACGCCGAAGGGCAGAGCGCTGGTGGCAGGGGAGGGGCCTCAGCCTGGCATCCCAGTGGCTGCTGCGGTGGGGAGGGGAAGGGAAAAGGGAAAGGGAAGGGAGGGAGAAAACCAGAACAGCTGCTATTAGCCCAACCACTTTGAACCCCCGCGCACCCCCAGCCCTGTGGAAGGGGGCAAGCCGGGGGGGGTCTTTGCAAGCAGCCCGAAGTCTTCCTCCTCGGAGCTGAATCGAGAGGAATTCAACACAGGAAGAGAAAGAGTCTGAACAACTGTTTGTCTCAAATGGCACACGGGGTCTGCTGCTTGAGCAGGGGGTTGGACTAGAAGATCTCCAGGGTCCCTTCTGTTCTTCTGTTCTTCTGAAATCTTGTTTTCTGGCAGAGCTTAAACCCCAGGACTCCTAGCTGGACTGGCCACTCTTGTCTCTCTCTCTCCATATTTTATATATATATATATATAAAAGTAGATCAGTGTTTTTCAAACTTGGTCACTGTAAGAGGGGTGGACTTCAACTCCCAGAAATCCCCCAGCCAGCCATGTGGGTTTTGTTCCTTGTTTACACGTGGCTTGTTCTGTCAATGTTGATGGGTATATAACGCGGAGTATATAAGCGGAGAGCAATGATGATGTACCCTAGTTGGGTTATGAAAGGTCTGCAACCCAGCTCCAAGGACCCTTCAGTTTTCTCATTTTCTACTACTACTACTACTACTACTACCCTTCTCACAAAACCCCACTCCTTTCTAGCACTGATGATGTTACCTACTTTGGTAATCAAACCTTCCAGAAAACCACCAAGCTCAGAAAGCACAAGGTCCCCAGTCTTTTTTTCCTCCTCCTCCTCCTCCTCCTCTCCCTCCCCCTGCAAAACCCCACTCCCTTCGAGCACTGATGATGTTCCCTATTTGGGTTGTGAAACGTCTGCAAGAAAACCACCAGGCTCAGAGACCACCAAGGACACACACACACACCCAGTTCAACCCTGAGCTACAACTACCCTCTTCTTCTAATGGTTCCTCTACTATAAATACAAGGTCATCGGCAAAAGCCTGAACCTTGTATTCTTCTCTCCTTATTTTAAACCCAATAATTTCTTGATCCTCCCTGACCTTTTTTTAACAAGATCTATTTAACAAGAAGTAGCACCAAAAACTGTTTAAGAAAATTGAGGAATTTGGAGAAGTGGCAGGACTAAAAATAAATAAATAAAATAAATCGAAACTAATAACAAAAAAAATCTCACGAAGAACCAAGAAAAAGAATTGGAGAACAGTATACAATTCAAACCACGAAGAAAATAAAATACTTAGGGATCTGGTTGTCAGCAAGAAGTTCGTCAATAAAAGGAAAACAACCACGATAAATTAATAATACAGATAAGAAAGATTTGGATAATTGGAGAAACCTACAGATTTCACTAATAGGAAGAATCTCCACCATTAAAATGGAATATCCTACAACTATCCTCTTCTATTTGTCCCCAGGCGTTCGTTCAGATCTGGAGACCCACTTCACTCCCCGCATTGCAATTCTGCTCAGCCCTTTTCCAAACATTTTATTATTAATTTTTTTCACTCCCCGGGCCATCCTGAAGTCGTTGGGATCAAACCTGCCCGTGAGCCCCTCAGCTTCCATTCCAAAACTTGCTGTCTTGGAGGCCCCCTTTAAGAAAGAGGAGCTTTGGGGAAGCTTTGGAGGCTGCGGTTTACCAAAAGCAAAGGAGCATTAAATCCACTACATTCCTAAAAGTCAACAGAGCAGCAAAGGTGGTTTATTTGCACAACCGGATCGGAAATCCTGGATCTGAGCTAAAGGGAGAAGGGCTGAGCTACACCAGCTGGGGGATTCTGGGAATGGAAGTCCACCCCTCTTAAAGCTGCAAGTTTGAGCAGAACTAATGTGGTTTAGGGGACATAGTGGCTCAGTGGCTAAGGCGCTGAGCTTGTCGATCAAAAGGTCGGGAGCTCAGCGGTTTCGAATCCCGAGTGCCGCGTAACGGGGTGAGCTCCCGTGACTTGTCCCAGCTTCTGCCAACCTAGCAGTTCGAAAGCAGGTAAAAAAAAATGCAAGTAGAAAAAATAGGGACCCCCTTTGGTGGGAAGGGAACAGCGTTCCGTGCGCCTTTGGCGTTGAGTCATGCTGGCCACATGACCACGGAGACGTCTTTGGACAGTGCTGGCTCTTCGGCTTTGAAACGGAGATGAGCAACCGCCCCCTAGAGTCAGGAACAAGTAGCACATATGTGCAAGGGGAACCTTTACCTTTTAATGTGGTTTACCCCCTGAATTCATGACTCAAACTGGGCTCAGAATTACAGGCAGTCCTCGACTTACAGCCACAATTCAGCCCAGGATTTCCCTTGCTAAGCAAGACAGTTGTTAAGTGAATTGTGCCCCCTTTTACGACCTTTCTTGCCACAGCTGTTAAGTAAATCACTGCAGTTGTAAAGCGAGTCACAGGGTCGTTAAGTGGATCTGGCTTTCCCCCGATCGACTTTGCTTGTCGGAAAGTCACAAAAAGGGGATCCCCGGACCCCGTGACATTACGACCGTCATAAATACGAATCGGTTGCCGAGTATTTTGATTCCGTGGGGAGGCTGCAATGCTTGTAAGTGTGAAAACCGGTCCTAGGTCACTTTTTTCAGTGTCGTCGTAACTTGAAATGGTCACTAAACGAGGACTACCTGCCACGCTTTTGATTTCCCTGCTGAGAAGCAAGAGCTGTTAATTTATCAGCAGCTGCCAATAGACCCCAAGAAGCCAGGCAGCCCTACCGAAAACAACCCGGCAGGAAGCTCCCCACCCCCACCCCCCGACCTTAGTGGCCGGTTCCTCTTTGAAATAATCTTCAATCAGTTCGTCTTCGCTGAACAAGCTGTTGACGCGTGGCGAACGCCGCTTCTCCACAGTGGCCTTCTGCAAATGGAAGAACAGTGAGAACAGTTAATCAGTGGAACTCCATGCCACCAGAAGTTGCGAGTGCTCCATCCCTGGAGGTTTTCAAGAAGAGATTGGACAGTCATTTGTCTGAAATAGTCTAGGGCAGTGTTTCTCAACCTTGGTAGCTTGAAGATGGGTGGACTTCAACTCCCAGAATCCCCCAGCCAGCTGGCTGGGGGATTCTGGGAGTTGAAGTCCACCCATCTTCAAGCTTCCAAGGTTGAGAAACACTGGTTTAGGGTCTCCTGCTTGAGCAGTGGGCTGGACTAGATGACCTCCAAGGTCCTTTCCAACACTGTGATTATGTTATAATTAAAAGAGAAGATTTTCAACGCCATAGACCCTCGTCCTACCCGGAAGGAGGATCCGGCACTGCCCAAGTTCTTGCAGTCTTGCTAAAGTCTCGCAAAAGTGGACAAGTACAGGCAGTCCTCAATTTAACAACTGTTCGTTTAGTGACCATTCTAAGTTAACGAATGTGAAAAGGAACCAGAAGCCCATCCTACAAGACCCTTGGCCACGATAGATTGTGCCCAACACATCAGACAGACAGACAGACAGACAGAGAGATATGGTAGACAGTTAAGATAGAAGATAACAGAATAACAAAGTTGGAAGGAACCTTGGAGGTCATCTAGTACCAACCCCCACCCACCCACTGAAACAGGAGACCCTACATCATTCCTGACCAACGGCAGTCCAGTCTCTTCCCGGAAGCCTCCAGTGATGAAGCTCCCACAACGTCCGAAGGCAACTTGATAGTACAGTGATAGTACAGTGAGCCTTGATAGTGCAGTGGTCTAAAGCACCCTGTTATTAAGACCAGCTGCCTGCAATTTACTGCTGGTTCGAATCTCCCCAGGCTCAAGGTTGACTCAGCCTTCCATCCTTTCTAAGGTAGGTGAAATGAGGATCCAGTTTGTGGGGGCGATAAGCTGACTTTGTAAAAATATACAAAAGGATGAAGGCTATTGCTTAATGCACTGTAAGCCGCCCTGAGTCTCCGGAGAAGGGCGGCATATAAATCAAATTAAAAAAAAAAAAAACCTTCTCTTCCATGGATTGATTGTTCTCACTGTCAGAAAAATTCCTCCTTATTTCCAGGTTGAATCTCTCCTTGGTCAGTTTCCATCCATTATTCCTTGTCTGGCCTTCGGGGCTTTGGAAAAATAGCTTGACCCCCCTTCCTCCTCTCTGTGGCAGCCCCTCCCTCAAATATTGGACCACTGGTATCCTGTCTCCCCTGAGAGTGCAACAGAGATAGATAGATGATAAATAAATAGATAGATGATAGAGAAGAGAGAAAGATAGACAGAGAAAGACAGAGGTAGACAGATAAAATGGAAGAAGACAGAAAGAGTATAATAGAGATAGACAGTTAAATAGACAGACAGACAGACAGACATGATAGAGAAAAGAGAGAGAGAGAGAGAGAGAGAGAGTGATGAGAGAAAGAGGAGAAAGGGAGAAAGAGGAGATCTGGAGAGCTCTGGTGAATATCCACATTGCTTCTGTCTTTTGCTCTCTATCTATGATAACTTGCTTTACTCTGTGCCAATTAATCAAAATTATTCCCTTGGGGGAAATCTTTGATGGGCTGTCATTTGCATTTCAATCAATGACGCTAATTAAAGCTGCATCAAACGGCCTGAAAGTAAAACCCAAGTTCTGAAGGAAATGCAAATTTTTACATGATTCTTTTAAACATTTTACAAAAAAAAAAAAAAAAAACAGGACCATCTGAGAACATGTCGAGAGAGTACGTGTGTGTGTGTGTGAACACTCAATGAAGAACGTCTATCTCTATGCAGAGACACCCACCTTTATGTTCTTAAAAGCTGACTCCTTAATTAGATTTTTGAAACGAATCCCAAGATTGCCTCTCTTCAAATTAATTACAGGTAGTCCTCAACTTACAACCGTTTAATGACCGTTGGAAGTTTTTCAACGGTCACCGTTGCAGCCTCCCCACCATCACGTGATCAGAATTCTTGGCAACTGGCATGGACCCCGTATTTATGACGGTCGCAGTGTCTCCGGGGTCACGTGATCCCCTTTTGCGACCTTCTGATGAGCAAAGTCAATGGAGGAGCCGGATTCGCTTAAGGACCGTGTTACTTAACAACTTCAGTGGTTCACTTAGCAACTGTGGCAAGGAAGGTCGTAAAATGGATCAAAACACACATTTAACAACTGCCTTGTTCAGCAATGGAAAATTTGGGCCCCATTGTGGTCGTAAGTCAAGGACTATATGTATCTGTCTCAATTGCCCTGTAGAGCAAACCAGCAAAAAAGAGAGGAAATTTTTCCTTCCTTCTTTCCTTCCTTCTCCTTCCTTCCTCCCTTCCTTCACTCCTTCCTTCCTTCCTCCTGCCTTCCTTCACTTCTTCCTTCCTTCCTCCCTCCCTTCCTCCCTCTCTCCTTCCTTCCCTCCTTCTCACTCCTTCCTTCCTCCCACCTGCCTTCCCTCACTTCTTTTCTTCCTTCCTCCCTTCCTTCGCTCCTTCCTTCCTTCCTCCCTCTCTCCTTCCTTCCTCCCTCCTGCCTTCCCTCATTTCTTCCTTCCCTCCTCCCTTCCTTCCTCCCTCTCTCCTTCCTTCCTTCCTTCTCGCTCCTTCCTTCCTCCCTCTCTCCTTCTTCCTTCTTTCCTTCCTCCCTCCCTTCTCTCCTTCCTTCCTTCTTTCCTTCCTTCCTTCCTCCTGCCTTCCCTCCCTTCTCTTCCTTCCTTCCTCCCTCCCTTCTCTCTCCTTCCTTCCTCCCTCTCTCCTTCCTTCCCTCCTTCTCGCTCCTTCCTTCCTCCCTCCTGCCTTCCCTCACTTCTTTCCTTCCTCCCTCCCTTCCTTCACTCCTTCCTTCCTCCCTCTCTCCTTCCTTCCTCCCTCCTGCCTTCCCTCACTTCTTCCTTCCCTCCTCCCTTCCTTCCTCCCTCTCTCCTTCCTTCCTTCTCGCTCCTCCCTCCCTCTCTCCTTCTTCCTTTCCTTCCTCCCTCCCTTCCTTCGCTCCTTCCTTCTTTCCTCCCTCTCTCCTTCCTTCCTCCCTCCTGCCTTCCCTCATTTCTTCCTTCCCTCCTCCCTTCCTTCCTCCCTCTCTCCTTCCTTCCTTCCTTCTCACTCCTTCCTTCCTCCCTCTCTCCTTCTTCCTTCTTTCCTTCCTCCCTCCCTTCTCTCCTTCCTTCCTTCCTTCTTTCCTTCCTTCCTCCCTCCCTTCTCTCTCCTTCCTTCCTCCCTCCCTTTTCTCTCCTCCCTTCCTCCCTTCCTCCCTTCTCTTCCTTCCCTCTTCCATCCCTCTCTCCCTTCCTTGGCAGTGGCAGGGCCTGGCAAATCTCTTGCTGCATCTCTTGGTGCAGAGATGCCCCGAGAAGAGCCGGCCAACGTCCTCTCCCTGCTTGGACCCCGGGAGGCTTCTGAGGCTCCTGAGCAAACAGGAAGTTGTGCAGGCCGGACCCCTCTATTTATAGCCGAAGGAAGCACCGCTGTGGGGTTTCTCAGAAGCCGCCCAGAAATCTCCCCTCCGGCCACAGGAGCAGCGAGAGAGAGAGAGAGAAACCTGTGTGCTCCGCACTGCAGGGGTCACAGCATCGAGGAGGGAAGACCTAGGCAGCCCTCGACTTACAACAGTTCGTTTAGTGGCCATTCGAAGTTACCAAAGCCCTGAAAAAAATGACTTAGGGCCGTTTTTTCACACTTAACAACCGTTGCAGCAGCCCCTAGTCACGTGATCAAACCTCGGACGCTTTGGAAACAGACTCGTATTTATGACGGTTGCAGCAACCCAGGGTCACGTGATCCCCTTCAGCGGCCTTCTCACAAGCAACGTTGGTGGGGAAGCCACTTAACAACCATGTCACTAACTGAACTAACTGAATACTATCCTAAACCAGCATTATCCTAAACCAGCATTATTCTGAACCAGCATTATCCTAAATCAGCGTTATCCTGGACCAGTGTTATCCTAAATCTGCTCCTTGGAAGAAAGTCCCACCAGCTCTGGACCACTGGCTGGTCATGGTGGATCTACAGGGGAGCTCAAGGGGTTTTGGAGAAGGTTCTGGTCAGGGGTCTCTGGACAGCCAAAGCTGGAAGCCTTCCCCACGGACAGACCCTGAGATCTGGCCATCCATCGCCCACTCTTCTCCATCTCCA
The DNA here is from genome assembly GCF_029215685.1 of Pituophis catenifer annectens. NCBI lineage: Eukaryota > Metazoa > Chordata > Lepidosauria > Squamata > Colubridae > Pituophis > Pituophis catenifer. Next base: position 130,920,291 of record NW_027256884.1, read on the forward strand.
CGTCAGGGACAGGTGGAGAGAAATGGACCTCTGTCTTCTTCTCCTCCAAGCAACGAACCAACATCTCGCCAGAGACTTACAGACACACCTTGTCAGTCATCTCTTCCGTAAAAGTTTCCCTCTCCTCCTCAAATGGTGGGTCCTCATAATCCGAATCATCTGCAAGGCAAGAAGGCAAGATCTCCATCATCATCCTCTTTTAACAACCCCACAATCCCTTGCGGGGTGGAGTCTTGGTCAACTGAACGGAGCTGAGTGTTTTAATGGCCGGATGCCTTTCCTGTCACCAATGCGGAGTTTTGTTCAGCAGATATTTTCTCATTGTGCCCAGAGAGAGAAATATCTGGCTCTACCTAGGATCGAACTCATAGCCTCCGGATTGTGAGGCGAAAGGTAAGACCTCCGTGAACAATGGCAATGGAGTCCCATCAGCTCAGACCTTCTCCAGCTCGCCAACCTACTCCGACTCTATTTCCAAAGTTCCTACCAAGAGGAGACTTTGCATCGTGGCATTCAGTGTCCCTCACTTAAGGACAGGAACTTGGCAACTGCTCCACATTTGTGACTGCTGGCTGAGTCCAAAGATTACACGATTTGCAGAACCACCCATCAGATAGGCTAGATTCGCTTAATGACCATGTGATTCCCTTAACAACTTACTTTACAACCATCGTAAAAATCATTTTAAAAGCAACTCAGGTTATGTACTGGCTGTTTAATGACCACAGAGACTTACAATCAAAATTCTGGCTCAATTGTAGTCATAGGCTGAGGATTGCCTGTAGAGATAGTCCCCGTTTAGTGACTCCAACTGGGACCAGCAATTCAGTTGTTAAGGGAATCGGTCATTGAGTGAAGCCATGACTGCGTTTATGATGTAACTTCAAGTTTCCTTTGCTTTAAAAAACCTACAAAGGGCGTAAATTTAAGGACTGGGTGTAAAGTTACATTTTCATCACTGTTGTAACTGCAAATCGTCAGTTGCTAAAAAAGGACACATACATTACTAGAACAAATATTTATTTTACATGCAGACTTTCCAGGTTGAAATGCTCCCTCACCCCAAATTCTTGCATACGAAGGAATTTTATGCAGACTTTCATATTCCAGATCTGTAAAACTGGGAAGAGGGAGATTTTAAGAGACGTTTGGGAATTTTCATCTCAAGTCTAACTTGGACCTTAAAGCCTTTAGTGTTGCAGGAGGTGGAGACTTACCAAACTCTGGGTGCAAAAGGAGGGGGGGCTTTGGAGGGATCTCGGGGCCACTGTTCTGCTCTGGGAACTTGACACGCAGGAAGAGGGTGGGGGGTAAGGGGTGCAGGTCCACAGATCCCGGAGGTTTCTCTTTTGCAGGAGAACTGGAAGGAGAAAGCAGAGCTGTCATCTAGGACCATAAGCGGGGCGGGGAGGAGGAGGAGGAGGAGGAGGAGGAGGAGGAGGAGGAGGAGGAAGAGAAAGAGAAAGAGAAAGAGAAAGAGAAAGAGAAAGAGAAAGAGAAAGAGAAAGAGAAAGAGGGGGAGAAAGAGGGGGAGAAAGAAGAGGAGGAGGAAGAAGGAGAAGGAAGAGAAGGAAGGAGGAGGAGAGGAAGGAGAAAGGAAGGAAGGGGAGGAGGAAGAGGAGGAGGAGAAAGAAGAAGAAGGAGAAGGAGAAAGAGAAGGAGAAGAAGAGGAGAAGGAAGGGAGAGGAGGAGGAGGAAGGAGAAGAGGAGGAAGAAGGAGGAGAAGGAAGAGGAGGAAGGAGAAAGGAGAAAGGAAGGAAGGAGACGAGAAAGAGGAGGAGGAGAAAGAAGGAGGAGGACAAGGAGAAATAGAAGAAGTAGTAATAATAAAAGCCTAAGAATAAATAAAATAAATTAATATAGCTAACTGATTTTAGAAGCCCCATAAGGCTGTAATTAGATGGTGCCAGAAATGCATCAAAATACGTAAAGGATGTAGATAGCCAGAAGGAATGGGGGGGAAATCCATCAAGAGAGGCAAAGCCACAGGATGACAAGTGCAGCTTCTGAAAGACAGGCTGCTCCCTAGATCAAATACACACACACGCACACAGAGAGAGAGAGAGAGAGAGAGAGAGAGTTATCCTCATGCTTTCAACAGGTCCTACCCTGGCAAAGAACCTCCCTACCTGCATGGTCCTTGACTTACAACCAAAACTGGGATCCAAATTTACATCACCAAGCAAGGCGGCTGTTAAGTCAATCGTGCCTGATTTTGCGTCCTTTTTGCCATGGTTGTTAAACGAATCACTGCCATCGTTAAGTAAATCACATGCTTGTTAAAGCAAATCCAGCTTCCCCCATTAACTTTGCCAGCTGGGAAAGTCACAAACCGGGATCAAATAACCCCGGGACGATACGCCATAAAGACAGGCAGTCCTCAATTTATGACCATTGGAAATGATGATGGACCCACTCCCCAAAAGGTACTTACAATCGGTTCCAAACAGCTTCCCACCCTCTCACATTCCCAACAAGCTCCATTGTGGTCGTAAATCGAGGACTACCCTATAGTCCTGCAACCCTACAAGACAGACACAGACTTCAGAGGATCATTAGAACTGCAGAAAAAAATAATTGCTACCAACCTGCCTTCCATGGAGGACCTGTCTACTGCACGAGTCAAAAAGAGGGCTGGGAAAATATCTACAGACCCCTCGCACACTGGACATCAACTGTTTCAACTCCTACCCTCAAAACGACGCTATGGAGCACTGCACACCAGAACAACTAGACACAAGGACAGTTTTTTCCCAAACGCCCTCACTCTGCTAAACAAATAATTCCCTCAACACTGTCAAACTATTCACTAAGTCTGCATTACTATTAATCTTCTCATCCTTCCTATCACCCATCTCCTCCCAACAAGGAACCTTGTTCCTTGCATCCTTACAATTTATATTGACTGTTTCCTAGTATGATTCGATTGCTTATTTGTTCCCTATGACTATCATTAAGTGTTGTACCTTATGATTCTTGACGAACGTATCTTTTCTTTTATGTACACTGAGAGCTTATGCACCAAAGACAAATTCCTTGTGTGTCCAATCACACTTGGCCAATAAAGAATTCTATCTATCTATCTATCTATCTATCTATCTATCTATCTATCTATCATCTATCTATCTATGACTACCATTAAGTATTGTACCTTATGATTCTTGACGAACGTATCTTTTCTTTTATGTACACTGAGAGCCTATGCACCAAAGACAAATTCCTTGTGTGTCCAATCACACTTGGCCAATAAAGAATTCTATCTATCTATCTATCTATCTATCTATCTATCTATCTATCTATCATCTATCTATCTATGACTACCATTAAGTATTGTACCTTATGATTCTTGACGAACGTATCTTTTCTTTTATGTACACTGAGAGCATATGCACCAAAGACAAATTCCTTGTGTGTCCAATCACACTTGGCCAATAAAGAATTCTATCTATCTATCTATCTATCTATCTATCTATCTATCTGTCTATCTGTCTATCATCTATCTATCTATGACTACCATTAAGTATTGTACCTTATGATTCTTGACAAATGTATCTTTTCTTTTTATGTACACTAAGAGCTATGCACCAAAGACAAATTCCTTGTGTGTCCAATCACACTTGGCCAATAAAGAATTCTATTCTATTCTATTCATGCCAGTTGCGAAGCGCTCACATTTTGATCACATGACCGGACACTGCCACAGTCATAAGTGCGAGGACCAAATCATAAATCACTTTTCCCACTGCTTTTGTTAACTTTAAGCAGTCATTAAATGAATAAGTTGTAAACTGGGGGCTATCTGTATCCTTTCTTCCTCATCTCTCAATTTATGCCCAGCCAGAAAATCAGAAAAAAAAAAAGGCTATTTTTGTTTCCCTAACCAGCCATTTCTTCACTTTCATTTCCTCCGATTTTAGGCAATTTGCTAATTTTCCAAATTTCCCTGCAGTATCTGGGGCAACAGAGGAAGCAAAGGGAGTTTCCCCCTCATTTACTATAAAATTGCCCATCAGAAAATGTGGTGTCAAAAGGCCAAGAAAACGAGAGAAGAGAGAAAGGGAGAAAGAACCTCATCCTGGACTGACCCCCCCCCATTTCCCTCTGCAACCCACCTCCCCATTTTGATTGACAGATGGCCAAAACGGGGCGAGATTCGAATCTTTGCACACATTTAGAGGAGGTTTCGCTACTGCTAAAAATGTGCCACTGGGCATGCTTCAAATGTAATGGATGAGGAAGCGAGCGAGTGAATTCGTATTTAAAATTTAGGGTTTACCGGATGTAACAACAGAGAGTTGGAAACTGTGTGACTTCATTTTGGACACCACAAAATAAATACCATCAGCTGAATTTCAGAGCCCTTTTCCCCTTCAGCTGTTTCCTGCAGCCAAATCGACTTTTTTCCTGATGGGAACTTTAACCCCAAAACTGCTCAAGCAGAGATTTATATGCAAAGTTGGGTTATTGCGGCAGCTCTTTCACGAGGTTTCCAGGAAGGTCTGTTGTTTCTTTTTTTTCTTTTTAAAGGAACTTTAGTAAGTTTGAAGAAAAGTAAAAATACAAAGGGCAGAGGGGATCAAGTGACAGAGGAGTTAAAAGGCAATAGAAGAGGGGAGGGAGGGAAGAAGGAAGGAAGGAAGGAAGGAAGGAAGGAAGGAAGGAAGGAAGGAAGGAAAAGCAAGAATAAAAAGAGAAAAGAGGGAGGGAGATAGAGATAGAGATAGAGAGAGATAGAGAGATAGAGATAGAGATAGAGATAGAGAGAGAGAGGGGGGGAAGGAAGGAAGGAAGGAAGGAAGGAAGGAAGGAAGGAAGGAAGGAAGGAAGGAAGGAAAAGCAAGAATAAAAAGAGAAAAGAGGGAGGGAGATAGATAGAGAGAGAGAGAGAGAGAGAGAGAAGGAAGGAAGGAAGGGGGGAGAGAGAGAGAGAGAGAGAGAGAGAGAGAGAGAGAGAGAGAGAGAGAAAGAAAGAAAGAAAGAAAGAAAGAAAGAAAGAAAGAAAGAAAGAAAGAAAGAAAGAAAGAAAGAAAGAAAGACTTTATTCAGCATAGGTCCAAATATATAATAATAACCTCTTATTCTACAATATACAAACTAAGCAAGCCAAAAGAACCTTTAAAACTATTTAACAAAATAAGCACTTATTCTAAATTTAAGAACAAACCTTAAGAATATACAAATCTCTATTCTCGCCTACGGCGTGGATGGAAACCAAACCAAAGTTTTAAAAGAGCAAAGGACCATCCAACTTGGAAAGTGATTGTAACCCAGACAGTACAGGCAGTCCTCCACTTACGACCACCATTGGGATCAGAAGGTTGGTTGCTAAGCCAGACTCTGTTAAGTGAGTTGCCGCTGATTTTATGACCTTTTTTTTGTTAAGCAGTCATTAAGTGAATCAGGCAGACGTTAAGGAAATCTAGCTTCCTCCATTAACTCTGCTTATCGGAAACCAGCTTAAAACGCCACAAATGATCATATGACACACACACACACACACACACACACACACACACACACACACACCGGGAATTAAATAATGTACATACCATGTGCCAAGTGCCCAAATTTTGATTACCCCCTGATTATGAGAAAACTGTGACCGTCATAACTGCAAGGACTCCCTTTTTCCAGTGCTGTTATAACATTGAACAGTCACTAAACGAATGGTTGCAAGTCAAGGACTACCTATACCTCCTTCTAAACCACTGAACAGCTCCCTACAGATGCTTGGCCTTCTAACTCCCATCATCCACAGCCACCAAAGAAGGACATAATTGGAAACGTATTAGAAAAAATTTGCCAAGCCATTCCAGACCCCAATTCCTGAGACAGGCAGGGACTTCAGACACAGATCCCTCCTTATGGGGAAGGAGGTCAACCTACTCTCCAAAACGCCTGAAGGCAGGAGAGGAATGGATGGAAACTGATCAAGGAGAGGTCCAACCTAGAACTATTAACCAGTGGAACAGCTTGCCACCAGAAGTTGTGGTTGCTCCATCACTGGAGGTTTTTAAGAAGAGACTGGACAGCCACTTGTCTGAAATGATATAGGATCGCTTATCTGAGCAGGGGGCTGGACTAGAAGACCTCTAAGGTCCCTTCCAACTCTGGCATTCCGTATTCTGATTAAAGGACTGGAGGCTCAAACATACGAAGAACATCTTCAAAAGAAAAAATAAGAAAGTCCAGTTGCCTCCTGAAAAAGCACCTTTGGGATACGTAGAACGGTTGCAGGAATTGGGGAGGTCTAGTTTAATGAAAGGAAGAACTAGGGGTGACATGATAGCAGTCTTCCAATTTGTGAGGGGCTGCCCCAAAGAAGAGGGGGCTCAAATTATTCTCCAAAGCACCAGAAGGCAGGAGAAGAAACAACGGATGGAAACTCATCAAGGAGAGAAGCAACCTGGAATTAAAGAGAAACTTCCTAACAGTGAGGACAATTAACCAGAGGAACTGCCTGCCACCAGAAATCGTGGGTGCTCCATCACTGGAGGCTTTCAAGAAGAAACGACAACGACTTGTCTGAAATGGGATAGGGTCTCCTGCTTAAGCAAGGGGTTGGACTAGAAGATCTCCAAGGTCCCTTCCAACTCGGTCATTCCGTCATCTGAGCCCCGTGAACCCCTCTCTCCGCAGGGGAAGAGAGGAGGGGGCTCCTGACCCAGAGCCAAACCTGGGCTGCCTTCCAAACTGCAAGCTTTGTTTTCCCATCAGGGGGTGGGGAAGGGTCTCTTTGCACTGGGCCCTTCCTGACAATCCTTCTGGTCATCTGGAGGTCCGTGGGAACCACCGGAGGATAGAGGGGGGTGAGCCCACGTGGTCAGAGCCCGGATTCACTCTGGGTCAGGATGACCTAAGAGCAGGACTCCGGCCACGCCTCTACACAAACCGGCTCTATTTTATTGTGTGTTTTTTTTAATCTAGGTGAAATGTTAATACAGTTAGTCCTCGACTTACAACAATTCATTTAGTGACCGTTTGAAGTTACACCGGCACTGAAAAAAGTGACTTATGACCGTTTTTCACACTTACGATCGTAATCCAAATTCAGACACTTGGCAACCGACCCCTATTTATGACAGTTTGCAGTGTCCTGGGCTCCCCTTTTGCGTCCTTCTGACAAGATTCACTTAGCAACCTTATTACTAACTTAACCATGGCAGGGACTCGCTTAATAACGGAGGTGAGAAAGGTCGTAAAACGGAGCAAAACTCACTTAACCAATGTTTCGCTTTGCCACAGAAATTTTGGGCTCAGTGGAGGTCGTAAATTGACGAATACCTGGATTGCAACTCCGTGTACGATGTGCTGTTTGCTAAATACGTTAATTCAATTTCCAGCTTTCCCTCCTGGGCCACAGAGCCCAGAATCCTGGCAGAGTTTGGGGTGGGGCGCCCCAGATCTGACCCACGCACCAAGACCCCGGCATGCTCTTTGTGACGCCGGCTGGAGACGTTGTCAAGCCAACCCGGTTGTTAAATTACTTTAATCCCACCACTGGTCAGAACTGAAGAAGCTTCTCGGATGAGAAGTGAAACGTCTTCAAGGAAAAAAAAAAACCCCGGAAAATCCCCTTGCTTTTTGGAGGAAAAAAAGCCCCTTTGGGATAAAGGACCCCACACAGTTCCCAGAAAAACCTGCCAGGTGTGAATTATGGATGCTGCTGTATCTCTGGATGTTGCAAAAAATCTGCTGGAAGCCCGAAGCGGGCAGCCCTTTTTCAGTGCCAACGGCTGAAGGACAAAGAGCCACTTGTTCTGCCCAGCAGGAAACGGGTTTTTCCCAACTGCTCCTGACTGCCGGCTGGGGGCTCCTTCCCCCCCCTGCAAAGTTTGAGCTCCCCCAGACTCCTTAATTAGGGGCCAGAGGCTGAACCCTTCTCGCTGACCCTCTTGCACTGAGATTGCCAAGAAGGTTGCAAGATGGGGGATCTTTGGAGTTTGGCATTTATGGGGCAGGACATATAAACAGGCTGTGCCTTTTTCCTGGTCCCCCCCTCCCCAAATTCTCTGGCCAAGGTTGGTTTCCAAGGTGGAGGAGATTTATGGAGAGGAGAACAATCCTGGATAATAATAGGGTTCTTTGGGGATGGGGTGGATTGGGGTTTAGAGCAGCACATCTGTTTTAGGAAAGGGGTTAAAAAGAATTGTAGTTCTCCACTTACGAACGGTCGCTTAGCGACGTTTGAAGTTACAACGGACCTCCCCAGAGCTACTTATGACTCCCTTTTGAAGCTTGGATGGTCAATTCCTCCCTTCACCCACCCACCCACCCCGAAGTCACATGATCACATTTTGGGGACTTGGAACAGTTATGGCTGTTTGCAGCATCCTAAGATCACATGACGGTGATATACGGAATTTTTTGTAAGAAACTGGTATTTGCTTCTGGTTTCCAGCAAAAAAAAAAACCCACCCCACCCCACGGCTAAAGTGGGTTCGATTAATAACTTCTGCATTTGCTTAATGACCACAGCATTCACTCAATCCTTGGTGGCGCAGCAGACTAAAGCACTGTTAAGTAGCACCAGCTGCCTGCAATTACTGCAAGTTCGAATCTCACCAGGCTCAAGGTTAACTCAGCCTTCCATCCTTCTGAGGTAGGCAAAATGAGGACCTGGATTGTGGGGGCAATAAGCTGACTTTGTATAAAAAAAGAACACCGCTTAGGGGCCCCCGAAAGCCCTACTAAGCAGGTATATACAAAAGAATGAAGGCTATTGCTTAATGCATTGTAAGCCGCCCTGAGTCTCCGGAGAAAGGGCGGCATATAAATCGAACCAATAAATAAATAAAAAAATAAATAAATAAATAAATAAATAAATAAATAAATAAATAAACAAACAAACAACTGCTTCAAAACAGTTAGTAAAATTTGGGCAAAGTTAATGTTTAACGACTGACACAACTTGTGTCATTCCAGGCTCAGTTCTGGTCATAAATTTTCACCTGTGTAGAGTGAAAAGAAGGACTAAGGGAGACATGATAGCAATCCTCTAATATTTGAGGGGCTGCCCCAAAGAAGAGGGGGTCAAATTATTCTACAAAGCACCTGAAGGCAGGAGAAGAAACAATGGATGGAAACTAATCCAGGAGAGAAGCAACCTGGAACTAAGGAGAAATTTCCTGGCAGTGAGAATGATTAACCAGTGGAACAGTTTGCCACCAGAAGTTGTGGGTGCTGGAGGTTTTTAGGAAGAGATTGGACAATTGGAGGTTTTTAGGAAGAGATTGGACTGGAGGTTTTTAGGAAGAGATTGGACAATTATTTATCTGGAATGATAGAGGGTTTCCTGCTTGAGCAGGGGGCTGGACTAGAAGACCTCCAAGGTCCCTTCCAACTTTATTTGGAAACCAGCTGAAAAAAATCAGGAAAGACGATTGTGTGACATGTAACCAGCATAAATAGACACTGTTTGCTAAGTGCCCGAATTTTGATCAGTGCCCTAAGGATGCTGGGATGGCCCGTAAGTGCAAGGACCGGCCATAAATCACCTTTTTCACTACCATTGTAACTTTGATCCGTCACTAAATGAATTCTCGTAAATCGAGGACTACCTCTATATAGGAACTGGGATTGGGAAACCTTCAGAACGTTGAATCAGAGAACAGAGGAAAACCTAGTTAGAAGAAGTGGAATCTGTTTCCCTTTTATTTATTTACTTAAAACCTTTATATAGCTGCTTATCTTGCTCTGGGCGGCTCCCAATTTAATGTTTATATAAAACCACCGTGAAACTATAAAACTAAACACATTAAACTGTTAAAAATAACAAAGGCCTAATCCCAAGTCAAACTTCTAAGCTGCAACTAGAGTTACCGCCTGGCGAGATTGGAGGGAGTCAATAAATTTTACAAATAAATAAAAATAAATAATATCACCCGATTTTCTCCCAACCTTTGGGGAAAACCCAAAGTTTTTCAAGGTCTGGCTGAAGGCTAAAAGGGGAGGGGTCCCCAGAATGGTCCACGGGGAAGGGGTTGCCAAGGAAAAGACAGCCTTCCTAGCACCCATCAGGTGGCAATATTTAGGGGAAGGGTCTAGGAGTGGGCCCACCCTTGAGGAAACGATAGAACCGTTCATTTAGTGACTGACGGCACTGAAAAAAGTGACTTATGACAGTTTTTCACACTTATGACCATTGCAGCATTCTCGTGATCGAAATTCAGACGCTTGGCAACTGATTCATATTTATGACCGTCACATGATCTCCTTTTGCGACCTTCTGACCAGTAAAGTCAACGGAAAAGAAACCCACATTCATTTAACAACTGTGCTACTCACTGACCCGTCATGGGTCATTTTTTTCAGTGCCGTTGCAACTTCAAATAGTCACTAAGCGAAATGTTGTAAGTCAAGGACTACCCGGAATGAAAACGCACTGTGGAACATTATAAGAATAAGTAAAGGTCTGAAAATTTACAGTCGTGGCCAAAACTGTGGAAAACTTTTGGGAAAAGTGTATTTTCTAAAACTAGCTAAAAACATCACTTTTTTTTTTTTACACTAGTACCATAAAATTATATATCAATGGACAGATAATTTAATCAAGGATGTAATGCAATAACTTTTATGGAGGATTTGCTATTAGAATAGCAGTTACAGTATGAAGAAGAAAAGGGAAACACATAGAAAAAAAGAGATATATAAAAATAATTCCCAGGTCAGTTAATACTTCGTTGGGTACCCTTTATTTTATTTATTTATTTATTTTATCATATTTGTATACTGCCCTACTCCCGGAGGACTCAGGGAAGTGAACAGCCAAGATAAAAATACAAAGAACATACAAAAGTTAAAAACTATTAAAAATAGATTAAATAATTTGGGCTCAAAAAACAAATTTAAGACATCCAATTTATCTAAAACATTTAAAACCCAATTTAAAAGGATTTTAAACATGAGTTTAAACTTTAGCACGAGTTACGGCCTTACAACGTCTTCCCATGGAGGGAACCAAGTCTTTGAGTTCTGCAGCTGTTCTAATAATGTGAAACCAAGATTGGATGATGGCTTCTATTAACTGGGTTTGATTGCTGGGTCACTTCTGACTAATCAGTTTCTTTAGTCGGCTCCATAGATTTTCAATTGGGTGAAGGTCTGGGCTTATAGAATAGGATTGAGATAGGATTATCTCAAAACTCCAAAAAAAAAAGTGGTGTTATGAGCCATCAAACCTCAAAAATACACTTTTCCCAAAAGGTTTCCACAATTTTGGCTACGACTGTAAACTCCAGTCGAAATAAATCTGCCAGGGAGGGGAGGCCAGAGGACCCAGGGAGAAGTCGGGGTTTTCTCCCCTCTCTCAGCCCCCTCCAGAAGGATCCTTGTCTCTTCCCAGAAAAAGACTCATCTGCCCACTTGGCGCCACTGGGCAGAGCCTGGCCGGAAGGAGGCTGGACGCAAGTGACCTCTTGCAGACGCCAGCCTGGTGCCCACTGATAATGGCCGGCCATGAAAACAGAGATTGTCATTTCCTGGCCTGCCCTTTTTAATTGCCCATTCATGAAATCCTTGGTTGTTTGCAAACGGGGGTTTTAGCAAAACGAAAGCGCTTGTGGTGTTTCCGGGTTTTGGGGTGCAAAGGCAGCGGCATCATCACAGCCGGGGTGGGATCTGAATCATCCGCCTCCTTTTTTCCAACTCACTCTGTTTGCAACGCAAAAGGTCACAAAAGGGGATCACATGACCCCAAAATGTTTTTTTTAAAAAAAGTCAGAGCTTCATGAAAAAGGCTGGACTTTTAACCTTTGCCGAGTTAATTTTTTAAAAAAACTTTCTGTTTAAAATACAAATAGTCCTTGACTTACAAGCATTCGTTTAGTGACCATTTGAAGTTACAACAGCACATTCAAACTCTTCAAGGCGTACAAGCTGAAATGTGATACAGGGAGTCCTTGACTTAAGACCACAACTGAGCCCAGAATTAATATTGCTAAGTGGGACATTTGTTAAATGAGTTTTGCCCCAATTTACAGCTTTTCTGGTCACAGTTCTTAAGTGAATCACCGGAGTAACACGGTCAGTAAGTGAATCTGGTTTCCCCATGGACTTGGCTTGTGAGGTGGTCGCAAAAAAGGATCACGTGACCCTGGGATGCTGTGACCGTCATAACTGTGAGTCGGTGGCCAAGCGTCTGAATGTAAATCACGTGACGGTGGGGATGCAGCCGTGGTCATAAGTGTGAAAAATGGGGATGTCAGTTCTTTCAGTGGTGTTGTAACTTCGGTCACTAAATGAACCGTTGTAAGTCGAGGACTACCTCTACAGGTTAACCTCAACTTATAACAGCTCGTTTAGTGACCGTTTAAAGTTACCACGGCACTGAAAAACTGACTTATAACCATTTTTCACACCACTGCAGTATCACTACGTGATCTAAATTCGGACGCTTGGCCACTGACTCATACTTATGACGGTTGCCGTGTCCTGGGATGATGGGATCCCCTTTTGCATCCTTGTGACGAACAAAGTCAATGGGGAAGGCAGATTCACTTAGCGACTGTAGCAAGAAAGGACATAAAATGGGGCAAAATTCACTTAACAAATATCTCACTTAGCAGTGGTCGTAAATCAAGGCCCTCCAGGAGCAGGAGCAGATTAGGCTTCTTTTTCCCAGCAGCCCCAGGATTTCTTCCCCACCAATCTAAACTTTATCCTCATTATTTAATTATTTTAAAGCATCCTTCAAGCCCTGCAAAATTGCCCCCTCTGGTCCTGACCAGACCCCCCCCAACTGACCCCTGACCCCCTCCGGACAAACCCTCCAAGCAAGACAGCCGAGGGAGGGAGGGACAGGCAGCCTCCCTCCGAAGCAAATGTGGACCCTGCAGCACAAAAGGGGCCGTGTCAGCTTCCTCCGAGGGGGCAGCCCCACTGAGGGAAGCCAGGAAGGAGGGAGACCCAGTTAGAGGGCGACAGTTGATCAAGAGACCCCCACACACACACCCCGGCCCCTTGAATCTGCAGAACATTTCCTTTTCCTCTCCTCCACCTTCCCTCCTTTCTTTTCCTTTCCTTTCCTTTCCTAGCCTTTCTCCTCCTTTTATCTTCTGTTCCTTTTCTCTTCCCCACCTCATTTTTTTTTTCTTCCTTCCCTTCCCTTCCTTTACCTCCTTTCCTTCTTCCTCCCTCCCTACCCTTCTTTCCTTTCTCTTGGCTTCTTCATTTACCTCTTTTCCTTTCTCCTCCCTCCCTCCCTCTCCTTCCTTCCTTCTTTCTTTCTTTCCTTCCTCCTTCCCTTTCCTTCTCTTCATTCATCCTGTTTCCTTCTTCCTTTCCTTTCCCCTTCTTTTATTTTCCTTTCCTTTCCTTCCCTTCCCTTCCCTTCTTTTACCTCCTTTCCTTCTTCCTCCCTCCCTCCATCCTTCCCTCCCTCCCTTCCTTCCTTCGTTCATTCATTCATTCCTCCCTCCCTACCCTTCCTTCCCTTCTCTTGGCTTCCTCATTTACCTCTTTTCCTTTCTCCTCCCTCCCTCCCTCTCTCCCTCTCTTTCCTTCCTTCTTTCTTTCCTTCCTCCTTCCCTTTCCTTCTCTTCCTTCATCTTGTTTCCTTCTTCCTTTCCTTTCCCCTTCTTTCATTTCCCTCTCCTCTCCTCTCTTCTTTCTTCTCTCTCTCCTCTCCTCTCCCCATCCTTCTCTCCCCTCCCTCCTTACAGCCAAGTCCATTCCGAGAGGTGCCCGGAAAGATCTCCAAACCCTTTTCCAGTCCAGGGAGAGAAGACAAAAGACACAAAACCAGAGCCAGCAAAGTTAGAAAAAGACGACAATCACTCAGTTCCAAGAAAAAGCACCCACCGCCTTCCATCTCTCCATCCCTCCATCCCTCCATCCCCTGCGGCAGCAAAGAAACTTTCTCCATCCACCTTTCTCCAGCAGCTTCTCCCGCAAACCGAGCCAGATCCCGGACTGGGGCTTTTCTTTCTTCAGTTTCCTTGGGCAAATGTTGGCTAAATCCAGCAGCCCCCTTTCGCCTGGCAGGCTGGCAATGCCAGGGCCAAGAGAAGCCCCCCCTCGGTGCCTGCTCTGCTTGGCGTCCTGCAGGCAAGGAGCAGAAAGGCAAGAACTTCTGGGGAGGGGGCCGGGAGGGGTCCAGCTTCTGCAGGCTCACCAGGGCCGGGGGAGGAAGGAGCATGCGCAGCTGTGGCCCTGGCGGGGTTGTGGGGGGGGGCATTTCCTGGTGACAGAGGCTTCCTGCAAAGGCTGAACTTTGAAAAGGGGCAGAAAGAGGAAGGGGGGGCGGAGGGGAGCTCACTGAAGCAGCTTCACTTCCCCCCACTGCCCGCTCTAGAAGCTTGGCTTGGATTGTTTTGGGGAGGAGGGGGGAGGTCTTGCAGAGACCCCCCCAAAGGGAGGAAGCAACAGGCAGGCGCAGCACGGAGAAGCCTGGGAGAATCACAGCCATTCAGCCCTGAATGGAAGGAGGGATTGATGGGGATGGCACAATCGAAGGTTTGAAGGCTGAATTTCTCCGGCTGGACTCGGAAAGACAAAGCGCATCTTGAGAAGGGAGGGGGGAAAAAAACTCAATACAGGTCGTCCTGGATTTACAACGGTTCATTTAGCGACCGTTTGAGGTTACAACGGCACAGTCAAACTCTGCAAAGCTTTGGTAGCTTGAAGATGGGTGGACTTCAACTCCCAGAATTCTCTAGCCCAGTGTTTCTCAACCTTGGTAGCTTGAAGATGGGTGGACTTCAACTCCCAGAATCCCCCAGCCCAGTGTTTCTCAACCTTGGAAGCTTGAAGATGGGTGGACTTCAACTCCCAGAATCCCCCAGCCAGCGCTGCTGGCTGGGGGATTCTGGGAGTTGAAGTCCACCCATCTTCAAGCTACCAAGGTTGAGAAACACTGTCCTAGAGAGACCGTTGGAAGTTACAACGGCACTGAAAAGAAGGACTTAGGACCATTTTTCACACTTACGACCGTTGCAGCATCCCCGTGATCAAATTCGGCCGCTTGGCAATTGGCTCACATTTATGACAGTTGCACTATCCCGGGATCACATAATCTCCTTTCGCGACCTTCCAACAAGCAGAGTCAACGGGGAAGCCAGACTCACTTAACGACCAGGTTACTAACTTAACAGCTGCCGTGATTCACTTAACAACGGTGGCGAGGAAAGTCGTAAAATGAGACAAAACTCACTTCACCAATGTTTCATTTAGCAACAGGAATTTTAGACTCAGTTGTGGTCATAACTCGAGGACTATCTGTTCAGGGGTCCTTGAAGTACAACCATTCATTTAGTGTCCGTTCAAAGTGACAACAGCACTGAAAAAAGTGATGTAAGATCGGTCCTCACACTTATGACCGTCACAGAATCCGCATCATTACAGGATCAAAATTCGGACACTTGGCCACTGACTCATATTTATGACGGTCGCAGTGTCCCGGGGTCACGTGATCCCCTTTTGCGACCTTCTGACAAGCAAAATCAATGGGGAAGCCAGATTCACTTAACAATCGTGTTACTCACTTAACGACTGCAGCGATTCACTTAACAACGGTGGGAAAGAAAGGCGGTAAAATCAGGTGTAGGTTGTCCTCGAGTTGCACCATTCATTTAGCGACCGTTCGAAATTACAATGGCAGTCCTCACACTTACGACCATGAGAACAGCCTCACGGTCACGTGATCAAATTTTGAGCCCTTGGCAGCTGACATGTATTTATGATGATTGCAGCCTCCCAGGGACATCCACCATCTCTGACCTCCCCAGTCGACTTCCCACAAGAAAAATCAATGGGGTTCAGCCAGATTCACTTAACAACCATGTGATTCGCTTAACAACTGCACTGGTTCGCTTAACAACTCTGTCAAAAAGGTTCAACTCCTTTAACAACCGCCTTGCTTAGCAGTGGGAATCCACAGGCCCAGATCATGAGGGGAGACATGATAGCAGACTTCCAATATTTGTGGGGCTGCCCCACAGAAGAGGGAGTCAAGCTATTCTCCAAAGCCCCTGAAGGCAGGACAAGAAGCAACAGGTGGAAACAAATCTAGGAGAGAAGCAACCTGGAACTGAGAAGGAATTTCCTGACAGGGAGGACAATTCATCAGTGGAACAGCTTGCCACAAGAAAGTTATGGATGCTCTATCACTGGAGGTTTTCAAGGAGAGACTAGACAGCCACTTGTAAGGAATGGTAGAGGGTCTCCTGCCTGAGCAGGGGGTTGGACTAGAAGACCTCCAAGGTCCCTTCCAGGTCTGTTATTCCGTCATTCATGGAGTGGTACGATTTGTTGATTTGGAAGGGACCACAAAAAGATCCATGATCTTTGGAGGCCATTTAGACCATGGAAAAGGAGGAGAGAATAAGCGAGAGGCCAAGAATCCCGTGTGTGTGTGTGTGTGTGTGTGTGTGTGTGTGTTGTGTTGTGTTGCTGGGTGCAATTCTCCTCCCCCTCCCTTCTCCCTGCCAGAGGTGCCTCCACCAGCTCAGCATTTCTGAAGACACAACACAGTTGTTTCACACCAGTATTTATCTTTGCGGTTTCTCTCCCACTTTCTAAGTTTACCATTCCTGGGTCTGAAAAAAAAGAATAAAAAGGGAAATAAAAGATAGTAAAAGTAAAGTAAAATAAAAAAAGTAGGGCACAGAATACAGAGTCGGAAGGGACCTTGGAGGTCTTCTAGTCCAACCCCTGCTCAACCAGGAGACCCTGTTTGAATGAAGTAAAATAAAAGTAAAATAAAAAGTAAAAAGTAAAATAAAACACAGGTAGACAGACAGACAGGTAGTCCTTGATTTTGAGCCCAACATTTCTGTTGCTAAGCGAAACATTTGTCAAGTGAACTGTACCCCATTTTATGACCTGTCTTTCTACAGTTGTTAAGTGAATAAGGATAAGGATAAGGATAATTTTATTTCTATACTGCCCTTCTCCCGAAGGACTCGGGGCGGTGTACAGCCAGGTAAAAACACAATTCAAATATCACAATTTAAATTTTAAAAATTATTAAAAGTATTTACATTTAAGGCCAATTAACTAAAAAAAACCAAAAATTTAGAATTCCAAATTTAAAACTCAATTTATGAAGCTAGCTAGAATCACTGCAGTCATTAAGAAAGTTACATAAATCTGGCTTCTCCATTGATTTTGCTTGTCAGGTGGTCACAGAAGGGGATCACATGACCCCGGAGCTCTGCAACCGTCATAAATATGAGTCAGTTTCAAGTATCTGAATTTTGATCATGTGTAACCACGGGGAATGCTCATAGGTGTGAAAAGCAGTCACATGTCACTTATTTCAGAATCAGAATAGAGCTGGAAGGGACCTCAGAGGTCATGCAGTCCAACCCCCTGCTCAAGCAGGAAACCCCATAGAGCCTATACCATTTCAGAAAAGTGGGTATCCAGTCACTTCTTAAAAGCCTCCAGGGATGGAGCCCCCACAACTTCTGGTGGCAAGCTGTTCCACTGGTTAATTGTCCTCACTGTCAGGAAGTTTCTTTGCACTTTTTCCAAAGTCTCAACATCTGTACTAGGTTGATAGGGGGAGTAAACATATTTTAATTCCACAACAGACCAATAACATCCGGAAGCGGCTTAAAAAGACCCTGCCCTAATTCTCAGAAGAATCATAAGAAAAAGGAGATTCAGAACAATCTGGCTTCTGAAATTCTATGATGAAAGCCAATTTGAATTGAATTGAATAAAATTCTGAATAAAACGTGAATAAAACTGCCTTCCCGTGCAGACTCACATTGATTCACTGTCACACGTCAGCGGAGACCCATCATCCCCAGCCTGATATCCTCTCGGCTTGCTGAATTCCCCTTCCACGCTCTCTACAACAGCTAGAAAGCTACTTCCTTTGTTTTTCCTCTTACATTTGCATGATAATCTTAGTAGATTCGCCGCAAAGCATGCGTGGAAAACCTGAGTTCCTTTTTCATTTCATTTTTGAACCGACTCCTAAATACAGTCTGGTTTTTGGTGTCACGTTAAGATGGGCCAGCAGGTGGCAGCACCTGCCTGATTCTACCTGAAGCTAAGCAGGGACAGCGGTGGTGAACACCTGGATGGGAGACCCCAAAAATACCAAATTACGGGTGGACCTCGATTCACAATCACTCATTACTGACCGCTCAAAGTTACAACAGCACTAAGACAAGTGATCCTCAAACTTACGACCGGTGTAGCATTCCTCACAGTCACATGATCAAAATTTGGGTACTTGGCTAACTGGCATGTATTTACAACGGTTGCAGCATCCGGGGGGCACCTGATCACCATTTGAGACCTTCCCAGGGGGCCCCCAACAAGCAAAGTCAATGGGAGGGGGGTGCCGGATTCGTTTCATGACTGTATGGTTCACTTAACAACCAAGAGAAAAAACCTCGTAAAATTAGAGGGGGTCTCACTGAATAACCATCTTGCTTCTGGTTCCTACTGTGGTCATAAGTTGAGAACTGTGCAAGTGGAGCTGGGAAAATATCGCAGAATAATCCCACATACCATACACCAAACTCTTCTGCATTTATCCTACTGTGAGACTCAGTTCTGTGATATCTCTAGAACATAGACTACTAGAGTTGGAAGGGAACTCAGAGGTCTTCTAGTCCACCCACCTGCTCGAGCAGGAGACCCTAGACCCGGATTGGATCCTGCAACATTATCCTGGGACAGTATATTCGCCTTCGTTTGTGAGACGTTATCCCATTTTGAGACAAATGGTTGTCCAGTCTCTTCTTATAAAACTTCCAGTGTTGGAGCATTCACAACTTCTGGTGGCAAGCTGTTCCACCGGTTAATTGTCTTCACTGTTAGGAAGTTTCTCCTTTAATTCCAGGTTGCTTCTCTCCTTGATGAGTTTCCATCCATTGTTCCTGATCTTACTTTTTGGTGCTTTCCAAAATAATTGGAACCTATTTCCCTATTTGACCCTATTAGATAATATAAATGTTCTATTCTTGATGTTTTTTAAAAAAACGTTTCTTTGACAATGTTCTCCTTGATGGGTTCCCATCCATCGCTTCTTGTCCTGACTTCAGGTGCTTTGGAGAATAGGTGGACCCAGGGGTGAAATCCAGCAGGTTCTAACAGGTTCTGGAGAACTGGTAACGGAAATTTGGAGTAGTTCGGAGAACCTAAATTATTTAATCTGGTTTGTAATTATGTTTCTAACTTTTGTATTTATGTATTTTATTTTGTGCCTGTTCACCGCCCTGAGTCCTTTAGGAGTAGGGCAGTATATAAATTTAATAAAATAAAAAATAAAAAAATAAATAAAAAATAACCAGCAAATACCACCTCTGGCTGGCCTCTGAGTGGGGTGGGAATGGAGATTTTGCAATATCCTTCCCCTGCCACACCCACAGCAACCAGTATGGAAAAAATTTGGATTTCACCCCTGGGTAGACCCCCCCCCTTCTTCCTTGGGGCAACCCCTCAAGTATTGGAAGAAGGCCATCATGTCACCCCTAGTCCTTCTCTTCCTTAGACTAGACATAACACAGTTCTCTTAACTGTGGTTTGTATGTTTTAGTCTCCAGTCCCCTAATCATCTTTGTTGCTCTTCTCTGCACTCTTTCAACCTAGAATGGGTGCTCCATCACTGGAGGTTTGCAAGAAGACATTGGAGAGCCATTTGTCTGAAATGGTTCCATGATGGCAAACCTGTGGCACGTGGAGCCATATCTGTGGGCACACGAGTATTGCCCTAGCTCAGCTCCAGCGTGCATGCGTGCACCGGCCAGCTGATTTTCGGGTCTTCTGGGCCCACCAGAAGTCGGGAAATGGGCCTTTTTTGCAGATGAGAGTTGAGTCAGGGGTTTCCAATTCCCTCCCTGGCCAGAGTGGTTTGTACAGATCTTCCCTTTCTTTGCACTTTTGAATCTTTCTTTGAATCTTGCTATTTCGAGGGCTTCCAGAGAAGGCCGGCCAGGAAACCACGTCTTCTCCTTTGCAACGTTTCTAAGGGGGCCACGTGGAGCCTGCCCTCTGCTTGTACTCTGCAGCACCTTTTCTAGGGAAAAAGGAACAGGCTGCGTCTATTTTTCTGACCTTGAATGACGGGAACGACCACAAGGGAGCCCAACAATTATGTTCATTTAAATCGGAGGTCTTCAAACTTGGCCGCTTTAAGACTTGTGGACTTCAACTCCCAGAATTCTCCAGCCAGCTGTGCTTGGCAGCTTTAAGACTTGTGGACTTCAACTCCCAGAATTCTCCAGCCAGCTGTGCTTGGCAGCTTTAAGACTTGCGGACTTCAACTCCCAGAATTCTCCAGCCAGCTGTGCTTGGCAGCTTTAAGACTTGCGGACTTCAACTCCCAGAATTCTCCAGCCAGCTGTGCTTGGCAGCTTTAAGACTTGCGGACTTCAACTCCCAGAATTCTCCAGCCAGCTGTGCTTGGCAGCTTTAAGACTTGCGGACTTCAACTCCCAGAATTCTCCAGCCAGCTGTGCTTGGCAGCTTTAAGACTTGCGGACTTCAACTCCCAGAATTCTCCAGCCAGCTGTGCTTGGCAGCTTTAAGACTTGCGGACTTCAACTCCCAGAATTCTCCAGCCAGCTGTGCTTGGCAGCTTTAAGACTTGTGGACTTCAACTCCCAGAATTCTCCAGCCAGCTGTGCTTGGCAGCTTTAAGGCTGGAGAATTCTGGGAGTTGAAGTCCACAAGTCTTAAAGGTGCCAAGTTTGAAGACCTCTGATTTAAACGGTCACAGAGGAAGAATGAAATGAGAATGAAATTATCTTCATTTTTTTTTTCAGCTGCCAGAGGGCAAATCATCCCTTGGTCACGCAAAGCTTTTTTTTTTTTCTGGTGTAAGTCCTCATCTTACGACCGTAATCAAGCCCAGAATTTCCATTGCTAAGTGAGTCATTTGTTAAGTGAGTTTTGCCGCATTTTACGACCTTTCTTGTCACGGGTTGTTAAGTGAATCTTGGCTTCCCCGTTGCTTGTCAGAAGGTCGCAAAAGGGAATCAAGTGACAACCCCCCCCCCCCACCCGGGATGCTGCGACCGTCATAAATAGGGGTCAGGTGCCAAGCGTCTGGATGTAAATCATGTCACCACGGGGATACTGCAATGGTCGTAAGGGCGAAACATGTCATAAGTCACTTTTTTCAGTGCCGTTGTAACTTTGGACGGTCACTAAACAGACTGTTTTAAGTCAAGGACTACCGGAATACAATTAAGACTTCTTCATTTATTAATTTCCTGAGAAAATATATATAAGGCTGCCCAACTTAACATAATAACAGAATTGGAAGGGATCTGCTCCGAAATCCAAAAAGAGCATTTTTCCTCAAGTTTTGAAGACCACAGTAAACTCCTACAAGAAGGACAGAGAAATTCGCCTCTGTGCTTGGCATTGGCTGCTAAGCGGAGACCACAAACCCCATCGTCCCCCATCCCGTACGGCTCTCCGCCGGCAGCGAAAAGGACTCAGTGACAGCGAGCAAACTGCCTCTTCCGTCAATGCTCCCACACACAAATACACCCTGGACACTTCTGGAAAGGAACCATGTTGGTGTAGTGGTGGTTAAGGCACCAGGCTAGAAACCAGGAGACGGTGAGTTCTAGTCCCGACTTAGCACGAAAGTCGGCTGGGAGACTTTGGGCCAATCAGGAGGAGACAGTGAGTTCTAGTCCCGCCTTAGCAAGAAAGCCAGCTGGGAGACTTTGGGCCAATCACCAGGAGACGGTGAGTTCTAGTCCCGCCTTAGCACAAAAGTCGGCTAGGAGACTTTGGGCCAATCACCAGGAGACGGTGAGTTCTAGTCCTGCCTTAGCACGAAAGTCGGCTAGGAGACTTTGGGCCAATCACCAGGAGACGGTGAGTTCTAGTCCCGCCTTAGGCATGAAAGTCAGCTGGGAGACTTTGGGCCAATCAGGAGGAGACGTTGAGTTCTAGTCCCGCCTCAGGCACGAAAGTCGGCTGGGAGACTTTGGGCCAATCACCAGGAGGCGGTGAGTTCTAGTCCTGCCTTAGCACGAAAGTCGGCTGGGAGACTTTAGGCCAATCACCAGGAGACGGTGAGTTCTAGTCCTGCCTTAGGCACGAACGTCGGCTGGGAGACTTTAGGCCAATCACCAGGAGACGGTGAGTTCTAGTCCTGCCTTAGGCACGAACGTCGGCTGGGAGACTTTGGGCCAATCACCAGGAGACGGTGAGTTCTAGTCCCGCCTCAGGCACGAAAGTCGGCTGGGAGACTTTGGGCCAATCACCAGGAGGCGGTGAGTTCTAGTCCTGCCTTAGGCACGAAAGTCGGCTGGGAGACTTTAGGCCAATCACCAGGAGACGGTGAGTTCTAGTCCTGCCTTAGGCACGAACGTCGGCTGGGAGACTTTGGGCCAGTCTCTCTGTCTTAGCCCAGCCCACCTCAGAAGGTTGTTGTGGGGAAAACAGCCGGAGGGAGGAGTATTAAGTATAAATTTATAAATAACACCACCTGGAGTTATTTATAAAAAGAATAAAGGTGGAATATAAGTGAAAGGACTTCTGTGCCTGGCCCTTTTTCCTTGCAACGGTTGGCCAACCACCTCTGGTTCAGGGCGTGATTACAACATGAGGCAGCACTTTTGTTCCAGAGAAGAAGAAATTTCCTTCTGCAAACGTTTCTGGTTGAGAAAAAACGGGGTTGGTTGGCAAAGCTGGTTGTTATGATAGTTAGGGGTGGATCTCAGGTCAGGCCAAGGAGGATTAAGGAGGCAGAATAACTGGTTAACAGGCCCAGAAGGCAAGGAACTGCCTCTTTCATTGGAAGAAGCCCAAGAAAAGGTCACAAAAGGCTTCTTGGGGAAAGAGTTGCAGAGAAGTTGACTGGAGATCTCAGAATAACAGAGCTGGAAGGGACCTTGGAGGTCTTCTAGTCCAGCCTCCTGCTTAGGCAGGAAACCCTACACAATTTCAGACAAATGGGTGTCCAACATCTTCTTAAAAACCTCCAGTGATGGAGCATTCGCAACTTCTGGTGGCCAGCTGTTCCACTGGTTAATTGTTCTAACTGTCAGGAAATTTCTCCTTAGTTCTCAGTTGCTTCTCTCCTTGATGAGTTTCCACCCATTGCTTCTTCTCCTGCCTTCAGGGGCTTTGGAGAAGAGCTTGCCTCCCTCTTCTTTGGGGCAGCCCCTGAGATATTGGAAGACTGCCATCATGTCACCCCAGGTCCTTCTTTTCATTAAGCTAGACATACCCAATTCCAATAACTGTTCTTTATATGTTTTAGCTTCCACCCCACTAATCCTCTTTGTTGCTCTTCTCTGCACTCTTTCCAGAGTCTCAACATTTTTTGTATATTATGGTGACCAAAAATGGATGCAGGATTCCAAGTGTGGCCTTACCAAGGCATTATCTGACGAGATCTGACGAGATCCGGCCATGAATGGTGTGAATGGGTTTTAATGTCTTTTAATGTTTTTAATTTCTAAGTGTTTTTATAGTGATTTTTTGAGTGTATTGGGAGCCGCCCGGGGTCTTCGGAGAGGGGCGGCATATAAATTGAATAAATAAATAAATAAATAAATCATAAAGTGGTATGAGCACCAGAGGTGGGTTTTTCAGCAGGTTCTGACCAGTTCTGGAGAACCGGTAGCAGAAATTTTGAGTAGTTCGGAGAACCAGGAGTAAAAATTTTGACTGGCCCTGACACCATCTATTCTCTGCCTCCCAAGTCCCAGCTGATCGGGAGGAAATGGGGATTTTGCAGTAACCTTCACCTGCCACGCCCACCAAGCCACACCCACAGAACGGGTAGTAAAAAAATTGTGAAACCCACCACTGATTAGCAATTCACGTGATCTTGATTCTATCCCTCTGTTTATGCAGCCCAGAACTCTGATGGCTTAGTTTTAGCCCCAGGCCCTGGAAGGCTCTGATGCTGACCACTAACACCTTGAGTTGGACCCAAAAGCAAATTAAAGCTAGATGCCAGGTTTGCCATCTTTGGCTTGATGCCTTGCTGGCATCCTGCCATCCAATGTTAGGGGGCAGGTGGGGGAGCTGCTGCCCACGGCTGGCTCAAATACAAGTGATTGTCCACTCAGGCTCCAAGATCCCTCTCACAGTTACTACTGTTGAATCAGGTATCACCTGTACTACACCTGGGCATTCGTTTCTCTTGCCTAAGTGTAGAACCTGACTTTTCTCACCACTCAATCTCTCCTAGGTTACTGCCGTGCAGGTGATCCTTGACTTATGACCACAATTTGAGCCTGACATTTCCGTTGGTAAGCAAGGCAGTTAGGTTTTAAGTGAGTCACGCCCCATTTTGCAAACTTTTTTTGCAAATAAGCAAATCATTGCAATACTTCAGTTAGTCACACGGTTGTTAAGTGAATCCGGCTTCCCCCATTGACTTTGCTTGCCAGAAGGTCCCAAAAAGAGGATCACGTGACCCACCACCCACCCCGGACACTGGAACTGTCATAAGTACATGCCAGTTGCCGAGCGTCTGAATTTTGAACACGGATGCTGCTCATTTAATGACCGCAGTGATTCGTTTAATAACTTAATGGGGCAAAACTCACTGAACAACAGAAATTCTGGGCTCAGTTGTGGTCATAAGTCAAGGACTACCTGCATTGGGCCTACACCGTACCAAAATAATCCAAGTGTTACTTTCCTTTTTCTCACCTTCCGACCGAAAGCAAAGCCTATTTTAAGGGAACTCTTGTTGCTTGGAGACGCGGGGAAGTGTTTCTCGTCGCACACGTACTAACACACGCTTACACACTCCCCTCCCTGTGTTGCACACACGTGTGTGAGCTTACCTTGGCTTGGCTTTCTGGGCCACCACCCTGGGGGGCAGCGTGGGGGGGCGCACGGGGACGGGCGGCTTGCTTTCCAGCTGGTGGCGTTTGGCGGGCAGAGGGGGTAGAGGGGGCTTGGCCCCCTCCTCCGGAAAGGGGGGGCTGAGCCTCTCGCCACCTATCTGCGGGGGAGGGTCCAATCCTGGGTCCAAGGAAGCATCCGCAAGGAGTTCCGGGAACGAAGCGGAGAACTTGACCGGAGGGTGGCAAGTGGTCCTCGGAGGGATAGGGGGAGGAGTAAAGGGGAGGCCAGCGGGGGCTTCTGAACCCCGTTCTAGGGGCGACCCCTTGCTACTTGGTCCTGCCAAGTCCCGTCTGGCCTCTTGCTCTGGCAAGGAGGCAGCCGCACTCGAGCAAGTCCGGAAGATGTGGCGTTTCATGGGGATGGGTCTCCTCGGGGGCAGCTGGGGACCTCCGGAGACAGACGGCAACTCGGCAAAAACCTTCGTCAACCCGGAGAGGATGCGCTTGCGATGGCCGGGCAGCAGGACGCCGAAGCGGAGGAGAGCCTCATCGGTCAGGTGCTGGCAGTCCTGGAGGCATCTCAGCTGGTTCTGCTCAAAGGCCTCGGTGTACTGGTCCAGGCGAAGAGTTCGCAGCCACTCGGCCAGGGCAAGCGAAGGCCCCTCCGCCATGGCTCTGGGGGCGCTCAGCGGCTTCCTGGCCAGCAGCTCAGATCATGCCTCTCTCTCTCTCTCATCGGCGGGTTCTCAGGATCCCCGAGGACAGCGAGCACTGCGGGAGGAAGGAGAGCAGCCTCATCAGCGGCCAAGCCTTGCACCACCAACCCTGAAGGGCAGGATCACCAGAAAGATCTGCACATCTGCAAAAACATGTGGCATTTCATGGGGATCGGTCTTCTCTTTCTTTCCTTCCTTCCTTTCCTTCTTTCCTTCCTTCCTTCCTTCCCTTCCACCCTCCCTTGTAGCTTCCTTCCTTCCCTCCTTCCCTCCTCCCACCCTTCCTTCTAGTTTTCTTCCTTCCTTCCTCTTCCTTCCCTTCCAGCTTCCTTTTTTCCCTCTCTCCCTCCTAGATTGCTTGCTTGCTTCCTTTCTTCCTTCTTTCCCTCCCTCTTAGCTTGCTTCCTTCCTTCCTTTGCTCCCTCCTAGCTTGCTTGCTTGATTTGTTCTTCCTTCCTTCCTTCCTTCCTTCCTTCTTTCCTTCCTTCTTTCCTTCCTTTCTTCCTTCCTTCCTTCCCTCTCTCCCTACTAGATTGCTTGCTTGCTTGCTTCTTTCCTTCCTTCCTTCCTTCCCTCTCTCCCTCCTAGATTGCTTGCTTGCTTGCTTCTTTCCTTTCGTTCCTTCCTTCCTTCCTTCCCTCTCTCCCTCCTAGATTGCTTGCTTGCTTGCTTCTTTCCTTTCCTTCCTTCCTTCCTTCCTTCCCTCTCTCCCTCCTAGATTGCTTGCTTGCTTGCTTCTTTCCTTCCTTCCTTCCGTCCTTCCTTCCTTCCTTCCTTCTTTCCTTCCTTCCTTCCCTCTCTCCCTCCTAGATTGCTTGCTTGCTTCTTTCCTTCTTTCCTTCTTTCCTACCTTCCTTCCTTCCTTTCTTCCTTCCCTCTCTCCCTCCTAGATTGCTTGCTTGCTTGCTTCTTTCCTTCCTTCCTTCCTCCCTCCCTCTCTCGTCTCTTCCTAAAAGACTTTCAAATCTAACTCTTTTTTGGAACCGA
Source organism: Pituophis catenifer annectens (assembly GCF_029215685.1). Classification (NCBI taxonomy): domain Eukaryota; kingdom Metazoa; phylum Chordata; class Lepidosauria; order Squamata; family Colubridae; genus Pituophis; species Pituophis catenifer. The sequence goes on from NW_027256884.1 coordinate 130,946,728, forward strand.
GTCCCCAGAATGCCAAAAATGTTGAAATACAAGAAGCCGAGCCGGTCTCTCTACCAGGGGAAGGAAAGGGCTGTGCTGAGTCGTTTGGGCAGATGAAGGGTAGTGCAGTGGCTTCTGGGAGTTGAAGTCCAGCAGGATTAAAGTTGCCAAGTTTTGGAGACCACTAAACATTATAAACCCGCATATACAAAATTTAAAGTTTTAAGAGTGAAAATTTTGAGTAAGGATTCCAGGCTGTTTTCCCTGCTTGACCCCTCAAGCCCCCCCCCCCCGTCTCTCTCTGACCCTTGACCTCGCTCGAGACCCTTTGTAATACAAACACTCTCATTATCACATTATCACATTATCACATTATCACGTTTCTTCCTTCAGTCCCCTTTTCTTCCCTGACTGCCCCTTGCCTCATTTCTGCTTTTGCAAGAGACCCTCGGCAGATTTTGCTGAGAGCGAGATCTTCTCCAAAAGTCATTTCCTGTGGCTATAAATAAGAAGCCCAAATTCCCCCACCACCATTCTCCTTCTCCCATCCAGTCACACTTCTCTGACTCACCGACGCTTCTTTGCACGTTTGCACACATCCGAACACAATCCCGACACCGGATCACCGACCCTGAACACTGCAATGGCCGCCCCTTTGGCGTGCTAGTAGTCCTCACCTTACGGCCAGATTTGAGCCCCAAAGTTTTGTTGCTAAGTGAGACATTTGTTAAGTCAGTTTCGCCTCACTTTTTTGCCGCAGTCATTAAAGTGAATCGCTGCCTTTGTTAAGTTAGTAACACGGTTGTTAAGTGAATCTGACTCCCTCCATTGACTTTGTTTGTCAGAAGGTTGCCAAACGTCATAAATATGAGTCAGTGGCGAAGTGTCTGAATTTTGATCACGTGACCCTGGGGATGCTGCGACGGTCATAAGTGTGAAAAACGGCCTTAGGTCACTTTTTTCACTGCTGTGTAACTTCAATCAATCATTAAATGAACTGGGGTTTTTTTTTCCCCAAGTAATATTTAGTTTATTCAAGAAAAGTTAAAATACAAAACACTAAATGAACTTTTAAGTCAAGGGCCTCCTTTAAAAGCCCCAGGTAGTCTTCTGAACGCAACTCTCTCTTAAGCGGAGGGGAGAGGAGATCTGGTGCCTTCCCCCCTTGCAGAGATGCCAATACCCATCATCCCCAGCACCCGGGGTTGACGTCCAAGTTATCCAAAGAGACAATATCAGGGGAAGTTAAGGTTTTTTTGGGGGGGAAGGTGGGGGTTTTTTTGGGGTCTTGCCAACCTGACCTTTGGATCGGAATGCCTGGATTATTCACCAGGCAACTTTCTTATTTTTAATGTTGTTGTTTACAAAGAGGAACCCACGGGAAATATCACAAAAATGGGAACAAGGGTTGAGAAGGAAGTCAGCGCATTTCACACAGAAACGTAGAAAACCGGCAGCCGACCGAAGGCGCCATCAAGTTTGCCCCCCCCCAAGTTCTATTTTGGTTGGTTCCCTTTCTTTGCTTTTCTTTTTCATTCATTCATTCGTTATTTTTAATGATCTCTATATTTGACTGCTTTTTTTCACTTGATTCTGTAGCTTATATTTTTAGGTCGTCCTTGGCTTACAGCCCAAAATGTATGTGGCTCACTGAGAGATGGTTAAGAGAGTTTTGCCCCGTTTTACGACCTTTCCTGCCGCCGTTGTTAAGTGAATCAATGCAGTGGTTAAATTAGTGACACATTCGTTAAGTGAATCCGGCTTTCCCCTTTGACTTTTCTGGTCAGAAGTTCGCCAAATCACATGAGCCCAAGAAGACTGCAACCGTCGTAAGTACATGCCAGTTTCCAAGCATCTGAATTTTGATCACGTGTCCACGGGGATGCTGCCACGGTCGTAAGTGTGAAAAAAGGATCCTAACTCACTTTTTCAGTGCCATCGTAATTTCGGTCACTAAATGAACTGTTGCAAGTCGAGGATTAGCGGTATCTCATATTATTTTACAGGCAGTCCTCGACTTACGAACACAGTGGAGCCTTTCCGTTGCTAAGCAAGACAGTTGCTAAGTGAGAGCCTTGCCCTGTTTTACAACCTTTCTGACTGCTTTCAGAAGGAAGGACCCCGTCTGAAAAGGCTGCCTTTTCCCCTAGATATTTTTGCTGAATGCAGGATAAAAATACCCTGGCTGAGCTTATTTTAGTTTCCGGGAACGTTCGCAGGCCGAGATGTCATCCCAGCACGTGGCCCCCAGCTCTTTCCCAACCCCAAAGCCTCCTCCGGTGACCCCCCTCACCCGTCCCCCCCCCCAAACCCTGCTGCTTCCTCCGCTGGCTGGGCGGTTGGAGCATTGACTGCTACCTTTGGACGCTTTCGGTTCCTCTATTCCGTAAACTGAATTCAAATAAGCCCCTTTTTCTCAGCCGTGCTGTCGTGCAGAGGGTCCTCGACTTACGGCCACGACGGAGCCCAGCGTTTCGGTGGCTTAAGCTGTGAAATTGGCCCCACTTTACGACCTTCCTCCCCACCGTTGTTAAGGAAATCCCTGCAATGGTGAAGTTAGTCACACGGTTGTTAAGTGAATCTGGCTTCCCTGCGGACTCTGATCGTCAGGAGGTCGCAAAAGGGGATCACGTGACCTGGGGGCATGTGGCAGCCGTCATAAATACGAGTCGGCTGGCAAGTGTCCGAATTTGGATCAGATGTCTGTGGGGGATGCTGCAACGGTCGGAAGTGTGAAAAACGGTCCTAAGTCCCCTTTTTTCAGGACCGTCGTAACTTCGAACGGTCACTAAATGAACTGTTGTAAGTCAAGGACTGCCTGTTTTCTGTTACTCTGCTCAGATTTTCTATTTTCGGAAAAGCTTTGTGAAGAATTATGGCAAAAATGGGACCTGGATTAACTTCTGTATTTCCTCTTTTTTCTGTTTTAAAATTGACCCACAAATCCACTCACACCACTCTGCTGGTTTTGCAGCCCCCACCCAGCCCCCTCCCCACCAACCTTGGCAGAAAGGAAGCCCCGGTCAGGCAGGAGTCCCTACCCACCCCAGCTCATGGCTGGATGGTGGCCTTCGCCCTCGCCACTGTCCCCCCTGACCCGTGGCCCCGTGGCCCCTCCGTGTGGCTCACGCCGACAAGAGGACGTCGTTCGATGCTCCTCAGGGAACTGCCACAATTTGCCAAAGCCACAACCGTCTTGCTAAGGTTGTGGGAAGTTTCACGTTTGCAAAAGCTCTGGTCAAGTGGCAAGGGGTTCCCCAGACGCCTTTACACAGTCAGAGAAGTGACTGTCACGCGGACATCCGGTTTCAAACGCCAGCAGAGCGCAGAGGGTCTGGATGTGACTCACCCACAAAGCACAATCCCGAGGGAGGAGGGCAAAAGAGTCAAGATGGTGGCTTTGAGTGATACTCACAGACACACACACACACAAAAATGTCCCTTGCAGGTCTACTCCGAAGTAGATCCCTGCAATTCAATGGGATGAGGACAAATGCCATTTTAGCCATCGGATCATCCTCGCAAATCAGCTGCTATCACTTTTTTTTAACCTTTGAAGATTAAAAAGTACAGGCAGTCCTTGATTTATGACCACAATTATAACATATATGGGTATATCCATAATTTTGTGTCTATTAGGGGTGGAAACCCTTTGAGAGCTGCATGCAACAAAATTTCCTTTTTAATGTATGCCTATTAGTGTACATTCAAAATTCAAAGTGACAATAAAGCTATTATTCTATTCTATTCTCTACTGTATTCTATTCTATTCTACCCTACCCTATTCTATTCTTTTCTTATTTATTCATTTATTCTGTCATGTTTATGTTATATATATTAGTGGAGACCCTTTGAGAGCTACGGGTAACAAAATTTCCTTTTTAATATATGCCAATCAGTGCACATTCAAAGTGATGAAGTTATTATTCTATTATTTATTTATTTATTTATTTATTGGTTCAATTTATATGCCGCCCTTCTCCGGAGACTCAGGGCGGCTTACAATGCATTAAGCAATAGCCTTCATCCTTTTGTATATACCTGCTTAGTAGGGCTTTCGGCCCCCCCTAAGCGGTGTTCTTTTTTATACAAAGTCAGCTTATTGCCCCCACAATCCGGGTCCTCATTTTACCTACCTCGGAAGGAAGGAAGGCTGAGTCAACCTTGAGCCTGGTGAGATTCGAACTCGCAGTAATTGCAGGCAGCTGGTGCTAATTAACAGCACTTTCGTCTGCTGCGCCACCAAGGCTCTGTTATGATGTTATTCTATTGTTCTATTCTACAATGGAGCCCAAAATTTCTGTTGTGATGTGAAACATTTGTTAAGTGAATTTTGCCCTGAATTCAGACTTACAACCATACGATTTGCTTAACAACCACACAATGGTGTGGTTGTTATGAGAGCCTAATGACTTTTGTAAAAACGGTCATAAAATCAAGTCATGCGATGATTCGACTTACGACCTCAATGAGTTACCACCACAATTCTGGGGGCTCAATTGTCGCCGTAAGTGGAGGACTATGCCGGCTGGTGAATTCTAGGAGTTGAAGTCCACCCTTCTTAAAGTGGCTGAGATTGGGAAACGCTAATTTAGGAAACGGAAAGTGATGCAATTAACTGCCAACCAACCTCAGATGCAAGAATGGAACGAAATATCATCAGTGTTGTATAAAATATATATTATATTACTGCAATGCACATGATTATGACTTTTTAACCCTCCAAAAGGTTTCAGCAAGGAGTAAAGCTCAGGAATACCTTAAAAAAAAACTAAGACGCTTAAAAATTCTGCAAAAAAAGGGATTTTTTTTTTGCCAGAGAAAATACCAAACCCCCTCTCCCCCCCCCCCCCCCCGTGCGGTGCAGCTGCCATAAGCACTAAAGGGGGCTTGTTCTCCAGACCGCTTGCCTGCCAAGGGCCGGGGGGTCAGGGAGAATTTCGGACTTCCTTCCCTGGGCCTTGAATGGGGAGCTGTGTTGAGGCCCCTCCTCTCGTCTCCTCTGCCCCCAGTCTTGCAAAACTCAACCCTGCCCAAGATGGCTAAAAAACGTTTGAAAGCCACTGAAGGACAGAAGCAGCCAAGAGGTCCAAGGAAGGAGGAGCCCAAAGGCAAGAGAGGAGAACGGGCAGAAAATCCACAGGTCGGGTCACGAAGAGGAACCGGGATTGCGGAATCCTAGGGCTGGAAGGGACCTTGGAGGTCATCTAGTCCGTCTCCCTGCCGAAGACAGGAGAACTTTATACCAACCTGGACCAATAGTTCTGTTTTTGAGAAGCTCCAAAGATGGAGCACTCACAACAAGCTGTTCCATCGATCTATGGAGAGGAGGGTGTGGGTGTGAGAGAGACAGACAGACAGACTAGAAAAGATATATATAAATTTGGCCCCATAATTAAAAAACAATGACAAACCAATTAAAAAAATTTAAAAGTGTTAAGCCAGCCCGGCTTGCTGAAAAAAGAAAGTTTTAAGGGCACGGCGGAAGACATCCATCTCTATCTATCTATCTATCTATCCATCCATCCATCTCTATCTATCCATCTCTATCTATCTATCTATCTATCTATCTATCTATCTATCTATCCATCCATTCATCCATTCATCCATCTCTATCTATCTATCTATCCATCTATCCATCCATCTTTCTCTATCTATCTGTCTATCTATCTATTCATCCATCCATTCATCCATCCATCTCTATCTATCCATCCATCCATCCATCCATCTCTATCTATCTATCTATCTATCTATCTATCTATCTATCTATCTATTCATCCATCCATCCATCCATCTTTATCTATCTATCTATCTATTCATCCTTCCATCCATATCTATCTATCTATCTATCCATCCATCCATCCATATTCATCTATCTATCTATCCATCCATCCATCCATCCATATCTATCTATCCATCCATCCATCCATCCATCCATATCTATCTATCTATCTATCTATCTATCTATCTATCTATCTATCTATCTATCGTTTTATCGTTCTATCGTTCTATCAATCAATCGTTCTCTATCCTATGCATCTATCCCACATAGGATCATAAGGCTGGAAGGGACCAAAGCAGATGTCCAAAGCAGGAGACCTGCTACCATCCTGGACAAATGTCCAAGGAGACATTTTCTGACAACGGGAACAATTCGTCAACGGAACAGCTTGCCACTTGGACTTGTGGGTGCTCCACAAGTTTTCAGAAACAGTCTGGACAACCATTTGCCCGGGATGACATATAAGGTCTCCTGCCCCTGAGCAGAGGGTTGGACTAGAAGACCTCCGAGGTCCCTTCCAGCCCTAGGATTCTACGTGGCAATTGTCCACCGCGCTGGGGATTAAAACACAAAGCGTCCCAGTGAAATCAGATTAGACCCAGAGCTGGAGGAAGTGTGTTGCGTCTAACATGGCTGGCTTTTGTGTTTATTTCTTCCTCTCTTAATTAGTGCAAACCTCTTAATGAGATTTCATGTGGTGCTGGCGTGCAAGGGAGCCTGTTCCAGGGAGCTGATTAAGCTTAACGTGTTTATGGCTAAGTAGATCAGCCATGCTCGGCTCGGCTCTGCTTCCTATAATTTCATTTGCCAGATGCCCGTCCCGGGTTAGCCAACTTACTTCCCTTCCCAGGGACAGTCTTCATGCCCCCTTCCAGGTGTGCAAGCGGTCCCCTCCCAAGCAGAACGACTGCAGAGAACACCAGGAGTGAAAGTACCTGGAGTTCATTTAGCGGCCACACAATTCACTTAACAACTATGCCAAAAAAGATTGTAAAATCAGGCATGATACAATAAGCTACCACCGGGCTTGGAAAGAACGGTCCCAATTTGTGGTCGTAAATCCAGGACTGCCTGTAGCAGAGTTGGCAGCTTTAAGCTCTGTGGACTTCAACTCCCAGAATTCCCCAGCACCACCGGGATGGAAAAACGCTATCCTTATAACAATAAAATACAACTTACAACACTTCATTTAGTGACCATTCGAAGTTACAGCAGCACTGAAAAAAGGACCTGATGGCCTCTTTTCATACTTACGACCGTTTGCATGGTGGAGCAAATGCAACTCCGACCCGTGGTGTCACATGATCCAAATTCAGAGACTTGGCAACTGGCATGTACTTATGACGGTTGTGGTGTCCCGAGGTCACGTGATCCTCTTTTGCGACCTTCCCACAAGCAAAGTCATTGGGAAAGCCAGATTCGCTTAACAACCGTATTCCTCACTTAACAACTGGAGTGATTCACTTAGCAGCCGAGGCAAGAAAGGCTGTAAAATGGGGCAATGCAGTGGAAATGTTGGGCTTGCTTGTGGTTGTAAATTGAGGATTACCTGTAGCCTTCCGGTCCGCTTCCTGAGCTGGCCTACCTCGAAGGGCTGCCAAAATTAAATCTAGCTGGGTCTAGTGATGCACCATGCTCCACGGTTTCCCACCTCTGGGGAAGATGCCGCTTGTAGGGCAGGGGTCTCCAAACGTGGCCCCTTTAAGACTGGTGGGCTGACTGGGGAACTCTGGGAGTTGAAGTCCACAAGTCTTAAAGGGGCCACATTTGGAGTCTAGGGGTTTGCTCCACAATGCAAACCAGAGAGGGGTGGGCTTCGTTCCCCCCGCCCAAGAAACAAAGGCCAGTCCTTAATAGGTCCTTGCCCACCATCCTTAGGGAAGGCAAGCCCCCTCCCCAGAGGAAACAGGACCACTTTCCTGTTCATAGGACTTGTGCCTCCTATCAGCTGCCACACAGGCAGACATTCAACAGGGCTAGAGTCTCCTCTCTGGGGAATTTCAGTTGGTCAAGCATGTCGCCCTTTAGCGGAAGGAACCCTACAAAATGCCAGCAGCTGCTTTGCATACCTTCACTTCCTGCTGTATAAATACACATACACCCTCATTCAAAACCGTGCAGAACAGCAGAAAAATACATATTTATAAGTGGTGGTGGGTATTTTAAGACTAGCTTCCTGACCAGAGGGTATGGCTGTCATGGTCACCCAGGGTTCAAATGGCCTTTTCCAGCTTGGCACCAAAGTCTCAAGTGCCTTGGGTTTGATTTTCCCCACCGAATCAGCTTGATCGGTGGTGGTTTATTCAATAAACCATGATTAAACCATGGCTTTTGATGCATATGTGAAATCAGAGGGTGGGATTAGGAATCCTAGTTTGGCCAGGGATTTCTCAGGGGAAATTTGCCTCTTAGCTTCCTCTTCCTCACCAAAGATCAATGAAGACCCCACCCCCAAGAAGAAGATCAATACAATATCAGTGTAATCAATACCCCAAACAATGGCCTTAAACTACCAGAGTAGGGGCAAAGATTGCTGGGCCAGCCTTGGAAACCAGGTTCCAGCATCCTTAGCCCCAGAGGGTTGTTGATTTGGGGTGTGGGGAAGAGAATACAGCTAATCCTTGCTTAGTGACCAGAACTGGGAACGACGACAACAGACATTAAACAAAGTGGTTGCTAAGTGAAACTATGATTGTGCTTGCTATCTGGCAGCCTACAAATGTCGGCAATGCAAGGACATTTTTATCACCATTGTAGCTGCAAACGGTCGCTAAATGAGGCAGTTGCTTAATGGGGATTCCCTGTATTAAGCATATGGCCTCAAGTTCCTGGCAAGATAGAAATTTAACCCACATAGACTTCTGGGAGTTGAAGTCCACCCATCTTAAAGCATGCTGGCTGGGGAATTCTGGGACCTGAAGTCCACCCGTCTTAACACATCCTGGCTGGGGAATTCTGGGACCTGAAGTCCACCCATCTTAACACATCCTGGCTGGGGAATTCTGGGAGTCGAAGTCCATCCACTTTAAACCAGCCACGGTTGAGAAGCACTGAATTAGAGGTTTCCCAATTTGATGACCGCAATCCATCTTTCAAGACAAAACCGAAACATGACGAGGGAGTTCCATCAAAGGCCCATGACTTCCCAGGATGTGATTCATTCACACACCCGTTACAGGAGGCCCAACCGAGCAGCCCCGAAGCACCACCCAAAGAAGAGACCTCGGGCACAGAGGCCAAAAACGAAGGGGGGGGGGGTTTCCCAGCATGCTGTCACTTCTGCATCCTCTAAAAATGTGAGAAATCAGCAAAGATTCAGAGCCCCGCCCTGGAATAGGCCCCCACAGGAGTTGCCCGGAAGAAGACTCCTGCAGGCAATTCCCTAGGCTGTAAATCTGCAGTGCAAAAACAACCCATTTTCAGAAAACTCCACCCCTGCATTCCTTGTATCGTCCGTGCTCTTTTGTTTTCACCTTTTTATTTCTCTAATTGTTCATTTTAATGCTTTTCTAATTATGCTTTTATGCTATTGCAAGCCGGCCAGAATCACATTGGGGGGGGGGGGGGCTTTCAAAAAGTAGTGAATTCCTGAAAGCCGGGCAATCAAGACCGATGGCCATCAACAAACACATAGAGATAAGTAACATCTACACATCATTCAAAAGAGACAAGCAAAGAGCTAAAAACAAGACCAAACTACCCCCATATCGGCAATCATCACTAAACAGAGATTAACACCAGGATTAACTCTAAACCAACAATCAAGGGATAAACCGACACTACCCCAATCAAGGAATTAGCAACTCAGGCAAACAATCAAGCAGTAAACAATAGTCTAATCAAGGAACCACCAAGAATTGATGGGGAAGGGAGGTGTATAAGCAGAGAGCAAACCCACCCACCCCCGTTCCAGCACATTCCCTTGTGGGGTCATGAAAAATCTGCAAGAAAACCACCAAGCTCACAGTTGTCATCCTCCTCCTCCTCCTCTTCGTTCTCTCCATAAACCCCTCTCCCTTCCAACACTGATGATGCTACCTAGTTTGATCATGAAACGTCTGTGAGAAAACCACCAAGCTCAGAGAGCATCAAGGACCCCATAAATAATAAATAGGTCCCTTTAAAATTTTTGCATCAGCCTGTCCCAAACTGGAAATGCCATTTCACTTCCAGAATTCATGGGCTAAGATTTGCTCTCTGTTTCTGCAAATAGCCAAAGGAGACGCTTTGAAGTGGGGGGGGGGGGGGGGGGGAGAGTAAAAAAATATCATGATTGCTTTTCCTTTCCAAGAGGAGAAAATGAGGCTCACAAGGGGAGGGGTCTAGCCATCCCATCGAGGAGAAATCCACAAATAATCAAAGGTACCAAACAGAAGAGAATATCTGTAACTCAGAATTGAACTGTGGAGTCCTTGGAGCTCTCTGAGCTTTCTTGCAGACATCTCATTACCCAACTAGGGAATATCATCAGTGCTAGAGGGGAAGGGGTTTAAAGGGAGGAGGAGGAGGAGACTGTGGGCTCCTTGAGCTTGGTGGTTTTCGTGCAGACATTTCCGTCAAAGGATCCTCCCAAATTCCTCGTGTCTTCTGGACACATCAACCTGCCTTCTCCTAGCCACCTAAGCCAGCATCTAATTCCTTTTTCCTATCAACGGCTTCTTTTCTCCCCATAAAGTTTCGCTCTCAGATTGAAACATCACTCAGAAAAAGCCAGGAAATGGACCAGACAGGACTAGTAACATTTTTTCTTTCCCCTTTATTTCTTATAAATGAAGAAATAAACTCAAAGCTTTCTGCTAAAGGGTTTGCAGGTGCAAAGATTAGGCCCCCGGGGTCATGGAAAAAGTATTTACAAGCTGGCCAGTTTTAGAGGTGTTAAAGACACAAGCGGATTTTTTATTTTTTTTTATTATTTTTTTGCACAAACCAGTTTTAGAGGTGGAAGGAAGTGAAAGGGGTTAACAGATGCAATGTGGCCAGCCATGAAATCTAAAGCAAAACAAAAAACCTCTCTGTAATGGGACCCCAGGAGAAAAACTCATCCATCTCCAAACTTCAAAAGCATCCAAAATCACCAAGCGGAGGAGATTGTGAGCCAAACTAAAAAGCTACTGCAGATTTTATTCACAGGTGAGATACAGTAGGACTATCCCATAGAACAGGGGTCTCCAACCTTGGCAACTTTAAGCCTGGAGGACTTCAAGTCCCAGAAGCAAAGCTGGGTGGGGAATTCTGGGACTTGAAGTCCTCCAGGCTTAAAGTTGCCAAGGTTGGAGACCCCTGCCATAGAAGAGAATATCTGTAGCTCAGGGTTGAGTTGTGGGTCCCGCCTTGGTGCTCTCTGAGCTGAGTGGTTTTCTTGCAGACATTTCATGACCCAACTAGGGAACATCATCAGTGCTAGAAGGGAGTGAGGGAAACATAGAGCAAACCCCACTCCCTTCTGATGATGTAACCTAGTCAGATAATGAAACATCTGCATGAAAACAACCAAGCACCAAGTACTTCACAGCTGCCTCCTCCCCTCCTCCTCCTCCCCCCTTCTAGCACTGATGATGTTCCCTAGTTTGGTCATGAAACATCTGCAAGAAAACAACCAGACTCAGAGAGCAGCAATGATCCATAATCTTGCCCCTGCTGCTACTCTTCCTCCTCCTCCTCCTCCTCCTCCTCCTCCTCCTCCTCCTCCTCCTCCTCCTCCTCTTCTTCTCCTTCACTGTGCAACCCCCCTCCCCTTCTAGCACTGATTATGTTCCCTAGTTGGGCCACAAAAAGTCTGCAAGGAAACCACCCAGCTTAAAGACCACCAAGGACCCCACACGGCAGAACTATCCACCATGAAACCCAGAAGCTAATTCAGACGTCCCTGCTCAGCTGAATCTCCCAAAATCCTACCATGATCGGGCTTCTCCAAAGCGAAAGCGTGGGAAAACCTCCATTAAATCCGATCAGAAGGTGTGAAGTCCCAAAAATGCTGCTTAGGACTTGGTTTGGGCCCCCACCCCCCCCAAAAAAACCCTCTCACTTTTCATCCTTTCAGGGTCTTGTTTAAGGGATTAGTTGCATCTGAATTGCTAGATACCATTGAACAGAAAGGACTACATAAAATCCAAATACACAACAGAGTTTATCAACCGTGGTCACTTTAAGACGGGGGGACTTCAACTCCCAGAATTCCCCAGCCAGCAACGCTGGCTGGGGAATTCTGGGAGTTGAAGTCCCACCCGTCTTAAAGTGACCACTGTTAACAAATACTGCACTACTAAATCTATTTCAAACTAAAGGGTGAAAAAGGGAAAAATTCGAGCCACCAAACCTCTCCATTTTGCCTGCTCACGTTGCCGGTTCTCAAGATTTGCTTTCTCAAGACTTCTGAATAATCGTGCAAGGACATTCGTCTTCGGAGACCTCCGATCGCGAAAAAAACCGCAGAGAAGGAACTGAGAAAGCCAGAAAACACCCAGAAGTCCTCTACAAAAAAAAAAAGAAAAATCTCGTGCGTCGTAGGGAGAAAGTCAAAGGCCTTGCAAGCGCCACTCCCAGCCCCTTAAATCACAGGAAGCCTCAGCCCATTGGCTCCGTCAGAATAAAAGGAATAAAAGGCTGGCTGAGAATTAAAGAGATTAATTCCTTTTTTCCCCCCCCCTTAGAATGTTATTAAAGTCGAGTGTTTCTTTCCTTCCTTGTATTTATTCATCCGATTTGAAAACCAGCCGTCTCCCTCTCCAAGGGACCCTGAGTAGAAAATACAGGTAGTCCTCGTCTTACAACAGTTCATTTAGTGACTATTCCAAGCTACCAGGGCACTGAATAAAGTGATTTACGGTCATATTTACAGATTAACAGAGTTGGAAGGGACCTTGGAGGTCATCTAGTCCAACCCCCCCCGCCCAAGCAGGAGACCCTACACCATTTCTGACAAATGGCAGTCAAGTTTCTTCTTTGAAATATTTCACAGCTACGACCGTCGCAGCATCCCCAGGGTCACATGATCGAAATTCGGACACTTGTCGTATTTACAACACTTGCAGTTACCGTGGCAAGGAAAGTCGCAAAATGAGGCAAAACTCACTTCATTTGCTAAATGTTTCATTTAGCAACAGGAATTTTAGGCTCAATTGTGGTCGTAATTCAAGGACTATCTGTACAGGGGTCCTTGAAGTACAGCCATTTGTTTAATGTCCGTTTGACGTCACAACAGCACTGGAAAAAGTGATTTAAGACCTGTCCTCGCACTTACAGCCACCGCAGCATCCCCACATTCACAGGATCAAAATTCAGACGCTTGGCCACTGACTCGTATTTATGACGGTTGCAATAGTCCTGGGGTCACATGATCCCCTCTTTGCGACCTTCCGACAAGCAAAGTCAACGGGGGAAAGCCAGACTCGCTTAATGACCGTGTGACTAACTTAACAACTTCAATGATTCACTTAACATCTGTGGCAAGAAATACAAAATGGGGCAAAACTCCCTGAACTGTCTTGCTTAGTAATAGAAATGTAGGGCGAAACTGCAGTCATAAGCCGAGGATTGCCTATCCAACGAAAATAAAGATTTTATTTAAAAAAGGAACTCGTGCAGGATGAGCAGAAGAGAGGGGAAAAAAACAGGCATTGACTTCCGACACTTTCCAGTATGATAAAGTGACTAATTAAAGATTACAGTTAATTACATTTTGCACTGACGTGTAGTGAAATTGCAGGGGTGAAATCCAGCAGGTTCTGATAGGTTCTGGAGAACCGGTAGCAGAAATTTTGAGTAGTTCGGAGAACCGGCAAATACCACCTCTGGCTGGCCCCAGAGTGGGGTGGGAATGGAGATTTTGCAATATCCTTCCCCTGCCACGCCCACCAAGCCACGCCCACAGAACCAGTATTAAAAAAAGTTGGATTTCACCACTGCTACCAGGGTCCTCGACTTACAACCTTTGGTTTAGCCAGTGTTTGAAGTTACAATGGCACTTTAAAATGTGACTTATAACTGGTCCTCACACTTACAACCGTCACAGTATCACAGTCACGTGATCAAAACCAGGGGCCGTTACAACTGGCAAACATTTACAAAGATTGCAGCATTCTGGGTCAGGTAACTCCCCATTTGCAACTTTCCAAACCAACTTCCATTAAGCACACTCAATGGGGGGAGCCAGGTTCGCTTAACGACCGGGTGATTTGCTTAACAACTGAAGCAATTCTCTTAACGAGCATGGCAAAAAGTCATAAAGTTGGACTCACTTAACAACTGCCTCGCTTAGCATTGGGAATTCTGGTTCCCTTATGGTTGTAAATCAAGGACTTTCTGTACAAGCCGTTTCTATAACAATAAAGTTATCCCATTTTTTAAAAACTTCATTTTTCTTCGAGCATAAGATCCAGAAGCGATTTCCCAATGGAAACCAAACTGAATAGGATTATTAAAACAGTTGCCTTAACCAACTCAACCACATTCATTTTTCCCATCAATTTCTCCATTGGGAGAAATAATAAATCTTTCTCTTTACACTTATTGGATTTTCTACATCCTCAAACGTCTATAATGACAAAGATCTACATTATCTCTCATACCCTTTGTCCAACAGCTCTAAAGGGAAAACTTCTTAAGTTTCAATTTTATATTCGCTTCAAAAATATTCATGCCAAGGATGTGGCATTAATCACGAAGGCTGGGATTCCCACTGAACCAGGTTAATGATCTCAGCTTGATCCAGGGGGACATTGTAGAATGGGAGGGAAGAAAGACCCTCGCCCAAGTCCCCTTCACTTCAGTGGGGAAGGGGTGGTACCTTCCCAGCGGAATGTCCACCCTTAAGCAAATCCTATCTCCTTCTAACACTGATGGTGTTACCTATTTGGGTGATGAAACGTCTACAAGAAACAGCCAAGTTCAGAGGACACCAAGAAATCTACAGTCCTCCTCCGCCTCTTTCCCCTTCTCGATCTTTTCCCCTTTCTCCATCTCTTTTTCCTTCTCCTCCTCCACTCTGCAATCCCCATTTTCCTCTAGCACTGATGATGTTACCTAGTTGGGTAATGAAAGGTTTGCAAGAAAACAACCCAGCTCAGAGAGCACCAAGGACCCCTCACAGTCAGCATTATCTTCCTCCTTCCCCTCCTCTTCCTCCTCTTCGCAAACCCCACTCCCTCTTAGCACTGATGATGTTACCTGGTTGGGTCATGAAACGTCTGCAAGAAAACCAGCCATCTCAGAGAGCTCCGAGGACGCCACACTTCAGCTGCCTCTTCACACCTTCATTGAGGATGATGGCAAGGAGAATCTAAACATCTGGACAAGCACTTCAATGGGGAAGGATATTACGGGGCTTTCACAGCTGCCTGCCTGCCCGCCCTTGGGAAATAACACAATCACAAAACTACAGGAAACGGTGCTCAACCCATGTGACGGTTCAGAGATTGCATGCAGCCGAATCTCACAGCCAAAATGTGTACAATCTCCTTTTTTTTTCTCAAATGGAGATTGCCAGGAAGCTGCAAAGATCCCGGGTAAAGCAGAACAATCCGGAAAAGGAATTGTAAAAAAAAATATCTCTTCGATTCTTGAAAACACTTTTCGGAGTGTTACTTATGAGCCAAAGCAGATGCCCCTTCCCCTCTTGTGACCTCCAGCCGATCGTCTTCAACCTCCTGCTCTGAGGTATCTTTAGACTACAACCCCCATCATGCCCAGCCAATGCACCCATTTTCCTACCCAACTGATCAGGTTAAAAGCCACAACCAAATCCGTCTGGCGGACGTCTGGTTAAGAAAGGCCGTATAGACAGTCCTCAATTTACGACTACAATCGATCCCCAAATTTATGTCGCTAAGTGAGACGTTTAGGTGAGTTTTGCCCCATTTTACGACCTGTTGCTAAGTGAATCATTGCAGTTGTTAAAATTCGTAACGCGTTAAGTGTTCAGTGAATCCGGCTTCCCCAATTGACTTGGCTTGTCAGGAGGTCACAAAAGGGGATCACACGTGACCCCAGGACACTGCAACCATCATAAATATGAATCAGTTGTCAGTTGAGTCACAGCTGAATTTGATCACGTGACCCTGGGGATGTCGCAACAGTCATAAGAATGTGAAAAATGGTCACAGGTCTCTTTTTTCAGTGCCGTAACTTTAAACAGTCACTAAACAAATTGTTGAAGTCTTACAATTCATAAGTCAGAGGTAGTGGTGAAATCCTACCGGTTCTGTGGGCGTGGCTTGGTGAGTGTGGTGTGGCCTGGTAGGCGTGGCTTGGTGGGTGTGGCAGGGGAAGGATACTGCAAAATCTCCATTCCCTCCCCACTCCAGGGCAAAGGATATTGCAAAATCCCCATTCCCTCCCCACTCCAGGGCAAAGGATACTGCAAAATCTCCATTCCCTCCCCACTCCAGGGCAAAGGATATTGCAAAATCCCCATTCCCTCCCCACTCCAGGGCAAAGGATACTGCAAAATCTCCATTCCCTCCCCACTCCAGGGCAAAGGATATTGCAAAATCCCCATTCCCACCCCACTCCTGGTGCCAGCCAAAGGTGGTATTTGCTGGTTCTCCGAACTACTCAAAATTTCCACTACCAGTTCTCCAGAACCTGCTGGATTTCACTCCTGGTCAGAGGACTCCCCGTACTGAAAAGCTGTTTTGCTCTCTTCAAGCCTTTTGCAAACTTCCTCCAAGCCCCTTTTCCCAAATATAATTGCTAAAAAAAACAATATTCTAAAATTTAAAACAGCCCAGCTCCTAACCTTAATCTCAGCCTGTTTTAATGCCTTTCGAAGAAGGGAAATTGAAAAAAAAAAAAACAATGCACCAGATTAAGTGTCCCTGCAATGCCAAGGACATCATAACAAGAGTTGTGTTGGTTTTCACTATCGGATTAACACAAACATCCCTATTCTGTATCTCGGCTTTTAAGAGCTCATCCCATATATGCAGACTCAACTATTCTCTTTGCAGGTGGCAAAGTTTTCTTCCACTATTTGCAAATTGCACATTTGCACATTTCTTTAGCATTTGAAATGTGGATTTACAGGCAGCTGTTGGGTTGACAAAATCAGAAAGGAGGAGGGGATAAGCCACCTGGAAAAGCCAAGGGAAATGATCAAAGCCATTAAAAAGCGAAAGTTAGAATATTTCAGACATGCGACACCCGGAAAAATACGCCATATTTCACTTAATCCTCCAGGGAAAGCTTGAAGGCAAAGGAGGTCCAGGCAGAAAAAGAAAGGACATCGTGGCTTCAAAATCTAAGGGTTTGGACAAAACTCAGCAGCCCCTTTTTCGTGCGTCTGTTGATCAAAATAGGATCACCAACAGGATCGCCAACGTCCGATGACGGATATGACACAAGAAGAAGAAGAGATTGGCAAGTTATTGCAAAGTTTGACAACCTCACAAACTCACACAAAGGGAACGCTGCAATAGGGGAAAGGACCAGGTGTAAGTCGCCTTTTTTTTCCCCCCAGTCCGGTTGTAACTTTGAACTGTCACAAAATGGACGGTTGTAAGTTGAGAACTCCCTGCCTTTATTTATATTCTTCGAGCATCAAACATGGTCAACCCCCGCAAACCCCCCCCCCCCGAAAGTCTCTTCCCAGGTGCAGAGGGGCCAGCCCACCTGTTTGTCGGTTGTTATTGTACTGCAAATTGCTGTGCCCAACCTCCCCCGTGGGAGCAGGCGAGGCAGCTGTGACCGCCTCAAAGCTGTGGCTGGAGGACTGAATTGTGTATTTGCCACGGAGAGCCACAAATGCTCCTTCTGGGTGGCTCTCCTGATGTTCTCCCCCCGGTGTCCTCTTTTGAGGGAGTTGTCTTCTTCTTCTTCTCCTTCTCCTTCTCCTCCTCCTTCTCCTTTCTCCTCCTCCTTCTTCCTTCTCCTCTCCTTCTCCTCCTTCTTCCTTCTCCTCTCCTCCTCCTTCTTTCTCCTCCTCCTCTTCTCCTCCTCCTTCTTCCTTCTCCTTCTCTCCTCCTTCTCTCCTCCTCCTTCTCCTCCTCCTTCTTCCTCCTTCTCCTCCTTCTCCTCCTCCTTCTTCTCCCCCTTCCCTTTCCCCCTCCTCCTCTTCCTCCTTCTGCTCCTCCTTCTTCTCCTTCTTCCTCCTCCTTCTTCCTCCTTCTGCTTCTCCTTCTCCTCCTTCTCCTCCTTCCTCCTTCTGCTTCTCCTTCTCCTCCTTCTTCTCCCTCCTCCTCCTTCTTCCTCCCCCTCCTCCTTTCCCCTTCTCCTCCTCCTCCTTCTCCTCCTTCTTCCTCCTCCTCCTTTCTCCTTCTCCTCCTCCTTCTCCTCCTCCTTCTTCTCCCCCTTCCCTTTCCCCCTCCTCCTCCCCTTCTCCTTCCTCCTCCTCCTCCTCCTTCTCCCTCCTTCTGCTTCTCCTTCTCCTCCTTCTTCCTCCTCCTCCTTCTCCTCCTTCTGCTTCTCCTTCTCCCTCCTCCTCCTTCTCCTCCTTCTGCTTCTCCTTCTCCTCCTCCTCCTTCTTCCTCCTCCTTCTTCTCCCCCTTCTTTCCCCCCTCCTCCTCCTCCTTCCTCCTCCTCCTCCTTTTCTCCTCTTCTCCTCCTCCTTCTTCCTTCTCCTTCTCTCCTCCTTCTCTCCTCCTCCTCCTTCTCCTCCTCCTTCCTCCTTCTCCTCCTCCTTCTTCTCCCCCTTCCTTCCCCCTCCTCCTCTTCCTCCTTCTGCTCCTCCTTCTTCTCCTTCTTCCTCCTCCTCCTCCTTCTCCTTCTTCCTCCTTCTGCTTCTCCTTCTCCTCCTCCTCCTTCTGCTTCTCCTTCTCCTCCTTCTTCTCCCTCCTCCTCCTTCTTCCTCCTCCACTCCTTTCCCCTTCTCCTTCTCCTCTCCTCCTCCTCCTTCTCCTCCTTCTCTTCCTCCTCCTTCTCCCCCTTCCCTTTCCCCCTCCTCCTCCTCCTCCTTCCTCCTCCTTCTCCTTCTCCTTCTCCTTCTCCTCCTTCTCCCTCCTTCTCCTTCTCCTTCTTCCTCCTCCTCCTTCTCCTCCTTCTGCTTCTCCTTCTCCTCCTCCTTCTCCTCCTCCTCCTTCTCCTCCTTCTGCTTCTCCTTCTCCTCCTCCTTCTCCTCCTCCTCCTTCTTCCTCCTCCTCCTCTCCTTCCCCCTCAGGGGTGAGTTTCAAAATCCGTTGCTACCGGTTTGCTCATGGGTGTGCGCACGCTCACGGACACTTCTGCACATGTGCAGAAGCATCCAGGCGGGTGGGTCGAGCCTCCCGCCACTGCCACTACCAGTTCGCCTACCGCTGTTTCTAATACTGATGATGCTACCTAGTTAGGTCATGAAACGTCTGCAAGAAATGGTGGAAGACTGAATTGTGTATTTGCTACCGAGAGCCACGAACGCTCCTTCTGGGTGGCTCTCCTGATGTCCTCTTTTGAGGGAGCCCCGAACTCAGCCAGACCAACCTCTCAATCAAAGGGGCAAAGCGCTTACTCATTTATACAGGCAGTCCTCGACTTACGACCATGTCTTTAGTGACCGTTCAAAGTTACAAAGGCACCGTAAAAAAAGTGACTCACACTTACGACCGTCGCAGCATCCCTGCGGTCCCGTGATCCAAATTCGGATGCTTGCCAACTGACTCGTATATTTACGACAGTCGCAGAGTCCCTGGAGTCGCGTGATTTCCCCTTTGGCGACCTTCCGACGAGCAAAGGCGATGGAGGAAGCCGGATTCACTTAACAGCCATGTCACTAACTGAAGGACTGCAGGGATTCCCTTAGCAACGGTGGCAAGAAAGGCTGGGAAATGGCTGGGATGAAGGCTATTGCTGAGCACATTGTAAGCCGCCCTGAGTCTTCGGAGAAGGGCGGCATATAAATCAAATTAAAAAAAAAAAAAATGGGGCAAAGCCCTCTTAACCAATGTCTCGCTTAGCGACAGAAATAACTAACCTATATTCACTTCCCCAAGGGTAAACAAATGGGGGGGGTCTCTTTACTACAGATAACTGGTGGTTTTTAAGAAGCCCCTTGTCTGGGATGGTCTAGGGCAGGGGTCTCCAACCTTTTGTCACATTCTGCACAGCCATTTTCTTCTCCCGATTCCCACCCCTCAACCCAGTTCCAATTCCCGTTCTGCCCCCAACCCCCTCCCCTTCTTTTTCCACCCCGTAAGAAACAGGCGGCATCGTGTCCGCTAAATAATTCCCCTTTTCCGTCTGCCCCATTTAATTCCTGGCATTCGGCCTCCCGGAGAATTCCCACAGGAAACGGCCACCGAAAAGACGGTCACCCTGTTTGCAGAGGGAGTCGCACGACCCAGAGCGGGACCCCAGACCCACCAGCTCACTCCTGCCTTCCTCCTTCCTGAGAAGCTGCTCTTCTAGCTGCGGGGAGAGGATCCTCAGAGCAACAGCTTTGCAAAAATGCCATCTTCTCTCCTTCCTAAGTGCTTGAAGCAAAGCGGTTCTGCAAACATGGCCAGTCCTTGATTTACGACCACAGCTGGGGGCTAGGATTTCCGTTGCTAAGCAAGGCAGTTGTTAAGCGAGTTGTACCCAGTGACCTTTTTCGCCATGGTTAAGCGAATCTCTGCATTCAAGTGAATGGCAGGTGGTTGTTGAGTGAGGGGTGTCCAATTTTATGCCTTTTTTTTCCCCATGGTTGTTAAGCGAATCACCACACAGGTAGTCCTTGACTTACGACCTCGATGGAGCCTTGTTAAATGAGTTTTCTCCCCTTTTACCAAGTTTCTTGCCAGAGTTGTTAAGTGAATGACTGCAGCTATTGAATTAGTAATATGGTGAATCTGGCTTAATATGGTAATTACCAGTAATAATGAATAAAAAATAAATGGTAATTAATAATAAAATTAATATGGTGAATCTGGTTAAGTGCATCTGGCTTCCCCATTGAACTTTGCTTGTGAGATGGTCATAAAAGGGGATCACATGCAACCGTCAGTTGCCAAGCATCCAAATTTTGATCTCGTGAGCCTGGGGGGGAATGCTACAACGGCCGTAAGTGTGAGAAATGGTCATAAGTCGCTTTTTTCAGTGCCGTTGTTAACTGCGAATGGTCACAAAGTGAACTGTTGTAAGTTGAGGACTACCCGTAGTTGTTAAGCAAATCACTATAGTTGTTAAATGAATCATTTGGTCTTTAAGCGAATCCGGCTTCCCCGCATTGACTTTGCTTATTGGGAGCCCGTTGGGAAGGTTGCAAATAACAACAGTGGCAAGAAAAGTCATAAAATGGGGCAAAACTCACTTAACAAATGTCTCACATAGTAACATTTGCAGTCATAAGTCGAACACTACCTGTACTTAGTTAAATCCGCTGGTGAAGCAGTAACTGTTGTGGCCCACCAGCTGCCAGTGGAGCTGTTGGCAGACCCAGACAATGAGGAGGTTGGGGAGGGACTGGGGCCGGTTCTGGAGTCTGGGGAAGGCTCTGATGGATGCTCTGCGACGGACGCAGAGATAGAGCCAGGGCCATCCGACATTTCCCAGCCACTGGAGAGGCAGCTGCCTTTGGAGGCTGAGATGAGTGAGGAGGAGGAACAGCTGGGGCCTGTTCTGAATGCACGTATGCACAGAGGAGGAGTTAGGAGAGGAGAGCAATGGAGGACAAGGAGTCAACTCGGGAAGCAAAGCAAACATGGACACAGATTGGCCTCTCCCTGGCTGGGGAATAAATAGAAGGAAAGGGGAGTGGTGATCGTAGGAGACAACCATTCGTATTTCTGGAGATTTTGCTCATGGCGTTTCGTGCCACAAAGACTGCTGGCCAGGACTTAAATTGCAGCCTTTTGACTGGGAGCTCAATGATCGCAAGGAGCTGATAAGCCCTGTTACTGCAGTGAACTCCTTGCAGGACTCTTGCCTGGAATTTTCGGTGGGCTGAATGCAATTAATTCACGAGAGGTAAATGAAGAGGGTTTTTTTGTGACCAGGAGTCCGTTTCTTCCTTCGGCTAAGGCTGGGTCAGAACAGGAACCAGGACCTTTAAATTAATGGGACTTCCACCTGCCCTGTGTAATGGGACATCTCACTCCGTGCTAAAAATATCCCTTGGGAGTTCTTGAGAACTTCCTGGCTGGCAGCCACTTCCCAGCGCTGCAAAGCCCCTTCCAGCTTCTCCTGAACAAGCCCTGACCGGCAGCTTGGCGGCTTCCTGCCTTTAAAAAACCCAGCCTCCGCTCTTGGCATCCATGGGCATTGGCAGAGGGAGAGAATCCAGATCACCCGGAGTGCTCATACCACTTTATAAGGCCTTGGTAGAAAGGCCACATGTGGAATTCTGCACCCAGTTTTGGTCACCACGATATTAAACAGACGTTGAGACTCTGGAAAGAGTGCAGAGAAGAGCAACCAAGAGGATTAGGGGACTGGAGGCTGAGACATATGAAGAACGGTTGCAGGAAGTGGGCATGGCTAGTCTAGTGAAGACAAGGACCAGGGGAGACAGGAGAGCATCTTCCAATATCTCAGGGGCTGCCCCAAAGAAGAGGGAGTCAAGCTATTCTCCAAAGCCCCTGAGGTAGGCAGGACAAGAAGCAACGGGTGGAAACTGATCAAGGAGAGAAGCAACCTGGAACTAAGGAGAAATTTCCTGACAGGGAGAACAATTAACCAGTGGAACAACTTGCCACCAGAAGTCGTGGATGCGCCAACCCTAGAGGCTTTTAAGAAGAGATGGGACAACCTTTTGTGTGGAATGGTGTAGGGCAGTGATGGCTAACCTTTTTGCCATCGTGTGCCAGGAAGGGGGGGCAGGGGGTCACACGCGTACATGACCACACCCATAATTCTATGCAACCCCCCCACGCCCCCCACTCACCCCGCTCCTGGCATGCAATGGCCTGGAAGGCCCATTTTTCTTTCTCACCTGGCTCCAGGACCTCTCTAGGCGTCTGGGGAGGGCGAAAACAGCCTTCCCCACCCCTCCGGAGGCCAAAAATGGCCCGTTTGACAACTTCCAGTCCCATCGGAAGCTGAGCTTGTGTGCCCACTGATATGGTTACGTGTGCCACCTGTGGCACGCATGCCATAGGTTCGCCATCACGGGTGTAGGGTCTCCTGCTTGAGCAGGGGGTTGCACTAGAGGACCTCCAGTTGTTCTGTTGTTGTTCTGTTGTTCTTTTATTCTGTTCTGTTATTTGCAGCATTCACCGGCTGCATTCACACCACACACCAAACCCGGATAATGAACCGATCCTCATTCTAGGTTTTCACAAGGCAGTGACCCCATAAAGTAACGAGACACAGATTTGCACGAACCCAGACCCACAGACCCAAACACAGACTTTAGCACGTTTGCTAATAGCAACGCCCCAATTTTCATTGGCCGGATCAAATGTTCGTAGGAGACCAGCCGTGGGAAGCCGACCGATGCCCTGCTCATTCCTTTGGACAAGTCTTTCCTAATTATTTGACGGGATGGGGGGAAAAAAAGAGAATGTAAAACCAGAGCAGTCCTCCCCATCCTCCCCAGCCAGCAGCCCCAGGATGGTAAGCAGTGGGAACTTGATGCAACCAATCAAAGAAGGCAAGACAAAGAACTGGCTGGCATTACCTGGCCACGTGCCCTGGGTGTGCACCGGGGGTCGGTGGGGGGGAGGAATATCCAGCTCAAATGCAGGATTTCATTTCAGGTATTCACATATAAATACCATGGTGGAGCCACATAGTAAGAAGGCAGCTCAGACACGAGACCAAAGAAATGAAAGAATCCTGGACAGAAACAGACACTGGTTAAGGGTGCTGTGGTACAGAGACCCTCAGGCCTTTGGGGTTGGAGGGCACGTCTGGAATTGATAGAAGAGAATATTTGTAGCTCAGGGTCGAACTGTGGGGTCTCTGGATTTGGTGGCTTTTCTTGCAGACGTTTCATTACCCAATTACGTAACATCCTCAGTGCTCCAAGAGAGGCGGGTCTGCTCCCTATTTATATACCAGTAACTTGTCCTGCCAGTATTGCTGGGAATGAGGTCTTCTCCTTGGCAGCTCCTTGATTAGGCTGGGCCAGATCACATTCTCTCCAGCGTCCAAATCCCAGATAAGCAGGGATTAACCCCAGACAAACAATACAGCAGAAAGCAATATCAGTACTATGGGGTGGTAGAAGATGGGGCTGCCCAGGGAAGCAACGCAAGTGTGCCAACTCAGCTCAAGATTGCTAAGGCAACCTTCACCCTGCTGGCCGACACTTGTCGAATGGGACTACCCCTTCCATCATCCTCAGCCTCGCCGCCTCCTACGCCAGCGGAAAAGTTACGGGAAGCGTAATCCAGAAGCCGACAGTTCCTGAACCGGCCTGCCCAACGATGCCACTTCGGCTATTCAGCCGGGCAGGCTGGCATTCCTGCAGCGAGGGGAGGTCAGCCACGGAGCAACGCCGGAGGAGAAAGAGGCTCTATTCTCCAGCCCTCCTTTCCTGGCAGGCGGAACAGGCCTCCCATTCTTCCGGCTTCATAAAAGAAGACGCCAATAGCCCCCCCACCCCTTTAAGAGCAAAAGAAGAAAACCCCAAACTCAGCCAGAGGGGAAAGTGGTCTCCATGCCCTTCCGAAGGGGCCTCGGGTGCAAAAGCTGCTTCCACAATGAGACCCATCAGCCAAAGCCTTCCAGGGCCCAGAGATGACCCCACACACTCCCCCCAGGGACCCACAAGGGACATGGAGGGAGGGGGGAATCCCAGCCTGACCTCCCTTCCAGCTGTCTCACCTGGCCGGAAGAGAGGAGGAGGGGAGGGGTCCTCCAAAGGAAATCTATCCGAGCCCAGCATTCAGTGTAACGCCGTTTCTTAACTTTGGCGACCACACAGGGGCCGGAGAGAGCTGGGCGGGCCATGCTTGACCGCCAAGGGATTGGGGGCCCCATTCTTCTCCGGCATAAAGAGCCATTCTTCCCTTGGGGGCTGCAGGGGGGGGAAGTAAGGGGGGCTGCCTCCTCCTCTGTCCAAAAGTTATTTCCCAACAAAAAAGCCAGAATTTTTGGCCGCTTTAGAGGCTGCACAGATCTGACCGGGGCATCTGGTCTTCCAAAGCCACAAACAACGTCCGAGTGGGTTTCCAAGGTGGGGGGACGGGACATGCCCCCCCTCCAGTATTACATCAACATATGGGACACACCCAGCAAAAGGGCCTAGAGCCCCCTCCCCTCCCTGCGTAAGGCCAGCATCAAAAGCAGCCTTTTGCAAAGATTTCCCTTCCCGGCTTTGACTGCCTACCAGATACAGGTAGTCCTCGATTTACGACCACAATTGAGCCCAGAATTTATGTTGCTGAGAAACTTGTTAACTTTTATTTCCTTTTACGACAGTGTTTCTCAACCTTGGTAGCTTGAAGATGGGTGGACTTCAACTCCCAGAATCCCCTAGCCAGCAGCACTGGCTGGGGGATTCTGGGAGTTGAAGTCCACCCATCTTCAAGCTTCCAAGGTTGAGAAACACTGTTTTACGACCTTTCTTGTCACAGTTGTTAAGTGAATCACTGCAGATGTTGGTAACATGGTTGTTAAGTGAATCTGGCTTTGCCCATTCACTTCGCTTGTCAGAAGGTCGCTAAAGGGGGATCACGTGACCCCGGGGTACAGCGAGCGTCATAAATACGGGTCAGTTGCCAAATGTCCAAAGTTTGATCACCTGACCACGGGGCTGCTGCAACGGTCGTTAAGTGTGAAAAACGGTCATAAGTCACTTTCTCCTGTGTCGTTGTAACTTCAAACGGTCACTAAATGAACTGTTGTAAGTCGAGGACTTAGCTGTATTCAGAAGGCCAATGCAGAAGGGAGATTTGGCAAATGTATCCCGGGCTTTATGGGTTGTCCTCGACTTACAGCGGAGGACTACCTGCAAATGGCTTTTTCGTAGTGCCATTGCCTGTCTGAACGGTCGCTAAACAAATGGTTGTAAGTCGAGGACAACCCATAAAGATCAGCCTGGGATACATTTGCCAAATCTCCCTTCTGCATTGGCTTTCTGAGTACAGCTAAGTCCTCGACTTACAACAGTTCATTTAGTGACCGTTTGAAGTTACAATGAGTAACTTCACGTAAATGACACGAGTTGTAATCCTCAATTGTGGGTTCAGTGCCAGTCTATGACCCACTCTGCCAGGCTGCCACGAATAAATAAACAAACAGTAAAATAAAATAATAAAATAATAAAATAATAAAATAATAAAATAATAAAATAAAATAAAATAAAATAAAATAAAATAAAATAAAATAAAATAAAATGAAATGAAATAATGAAATGAAATGAAATGAAATAAAATAAAATAAAATAAAATAATAAAATAAATAAAATAAAATAATAAAATAAAATAAAATAAAATAAAATAAATAAAATAAAATAAATAAAATGAAATGAAATAATGAAATGAAATAAAATAAAATAAAATAAAATAAAATAAATTGAAATGAAATGAAATAATGAAATGAAATGAAATGAAATGAAATAAAATAATAAATAAAATAAAATAAAATAAAATAAAATAAAATAAAATAAAATAAAATAAAATAAAATAAAATAAAATAAAATAAAATAAAATAAAATAAAATAAAATAAAATAAAATAAAATAAAATAAAATACATGCCACAACATGGATCCCAAGATCAGCGGAAAGAGCTCAGCCGGTGTTCCAGGGTTCCTCTCCAGCACCCTGGGCAACCTTGGCACCTTGGCACCCCACCAGTGCCAAGATGTTGCTAAACACAGACCCACCCACGCACCCACACACACAGACACCCCGAGGGCCAGCCCAGCCCCTACTTAGGGAGGGGCACACACCCCCAACCCCCTGCGTAATTCTGCTCTGGGTTCAGCCAACTGGCCTCCTTGGGAAACGCCCAAGAGAATCCATGAAACTTAAGAGGAAAATCTGGACTTTGGATGGTTGCACGTCAGGGGGGGGTGGGGGGTGGAGAGAAAGGCGACAACCGAAGTGTGGCCTGTTGTGAGAATCATTGATTAATCATGTTTCTGCACCACCCAAAGCCAGGGAGACTCTGGGCAGCTTTTCAAAAGATTGGAAACACCGATCGAACCGTGAAGATTTGATTCTTCCCACCAAAGGGCAGAAGTGGGTCTATCTACAGGCCATTTCCGGTCCAGAAGGGGCATCCTGAGAGCCTCCATCTTGCTTCCCCCCTTCCCCCTTTAAAAAAAAAAAAACAGCAAGAAGGGCACGTACAACAATTGCTAACCTTTCCCGTTGCAAAAATCTCTCCGAAGGGCAGGATTTGCACCAGGGACCCCCCTGCACTCTAGAAACGCACAGAGGGATGAAGAATTGGGTACCAGGAAATTGTGGGCTGGGGACGGTAGAGGAGGTGTAAAATTATCACCCACAGTTACCAAAGAGCCTTGGTAGTACAGTGGTCTAAGGCACCCTGTTATTAAGCTGGTTATTTTAAGACCAGCTGCCTGCAATTACTGCAGGTTCGAATCTCGCCAAGGCTCAAGGTTGACTCAGCCTTCCATCCTTTCTAAGGTAGGTGAAATGAGGACCTAGTTTGTGGGGGCAATAAGCTGACTTTGTATAAATATACAAAAGGATGAAGGCTATTGCTTAACGCACTGTAAGCCGCCCTGAGTCTCCGGAGAAGGGCGGCATATAAATCAAATTTAAAAAAAAAAAAAAATCTCTCCAAAGATGCTTCTGAGTATTGTCCTGACCAGGTCAGGGCACCAAACAGATTTTATTTTCCTAATAGGAGAGAATACAGGTAGTCCTCAACTTATAACCACAATTGAGCCCAAAATTATGCCGCTAAGTGAGACATTTGTTAAGTCAGCTTTGCTCCACTTTACAACCTTTCTTGCCACAGTTCTTAAGTGAAGCCCTGCCTTTCTTCAATGAATCTGGCTTCCCCCATTCATTTTGCTTGTCAGAAGGTCGCAAAAAGGGATCAAAACAACCCCGGACACTGCAACCGTCATAAGTACATGCCAGTTGCCAAGTGTCTAAATTTTGATCCCGTGACTGCTGGGATGCTGCAATAGTTGTAAGGGTGGAAAAAGGTCATAAGCCATTTTTTTTAGTGCAGTTGTAACTTTGAACAATAACTAAACAAACTGTTGTAAATCAAGCCCTACCTCAGGATTAAACAAACCCCTCTCCCACGTAGCACTGATGATGTTCCCTAGTTGGGTCATGAAACGTCTGCAAGAAAGCAACTCAGAGAGCACCAAGAACCCCATAGTTGTTCTCCTCCTCCTCCTGCTCTCCACAAATCCCCCTCCCTTCTAGCACTGATAATGAAACCTAGTTAGTTAATAAAACCACCAACCTCAGGGAGAAGAAAACCGCAAAAAAACCACCAACCTCAGGGAGCCCCGAGGACCCCACACTCCTCCTCCTCCTCTCTGCCAACTCCCCTCCCTTCTAACCCAGATGATGTTACCTAGTTGGGTCCTGAAATGTCTGCAAGAAAACCACCAACCTCAGAGACCCCCACGGATATTTTCTTGCTCAGATCAGAATGGAGATCCAGCCGCTTTCTCAATCTTTCAAGGAATCCCCTCAGAGAGCACATCGCTCCAAAAAGATCAGGGGCACAACCTCCTCTCTGCTGCCCAGCCATGTTACACCTCCTGCGCCCACCCAGAGAAAGCCCACCTGCCCCCTTTCCAAGCCCGGCCCAAATTTCCTTCCAGAGCAGGCCGGACTACATTCCCCATCGCTGCGGACTACATTCCCCATGGCTGCCCTGGCTTGGGGAAGTTGCCGCCTGACCCTTGAGAGGGGAAGAGGTTTGAGGAAGCTCAGAGGCCCCTCTGAAGGCTTTGGAGGTGCCAAGGACCCACCTGTGCAGGTAGGAGGAGGAGCAGGAGGGGAGGAAGGGGGGAGGGCTGATATCTGGGGAACCCCCTCCCCACCCAAGCCCCGGAAACCTCTCTGCCCAAGGACCCTGGTCTTCAGGCTGGAGGGCAGGCAGCGCAACCCCTTCCCCGGCCAAGGGCTTGGCGTGGGCAGCGTGTAAGGCCGGAGAAGCGGGCCGGGGGCTCCGTGCTGAGCCGCGCATCCTCGGACGGGTCCCGCGGTGCCTGGCGCTGCCTGTCCAGGTGAGAAAGGGGCAATGGGGAGAGACGGGGACCGCTCATCCTCGCTGCCCCGCTCTGGTTGCACTCCGCGGCCGCCCACCGGCCACCTGGCGCCCTCCGGAGATGGGGGCTCGCTGGAGGGGGCTGAAGCCTCCTCTTCCTCCTCTTCTTCTTTCTCCTCTTCCCTCCTTTTCTTCCCCCCCCCCACCCAGGAGAGCCTCTCCGCAGGCGGAGACTCAACAGGTGAAGTTTCCCGGAGCCGGGAGAAGCGGGGAAACCGCCGGCTGCCCCTTCCCCTTCCCTGCCCAGCCACTTACTTCCCTGCGGGGGCTTCGGGGGTCCCAGCCCAGCGTCCCCCGGGGGCCTCGGCGCGTCTTCGGGCTGCGCTCGGGGCGGCTGCGGGGGCGTCTCCTGGCCGGCCGGAGGGAGGGAGGGAGGGAGGAGCGGGTCGCGCCGCCCCCGCCGCCTTCCGCGGGCAGCCCTAGCCAGCCCGCCCCGAGGGGAGCGGCAGAGGCGCCGGGGACGGACCCCGCCGAGCTCCGCCTTCGCCCGCCGAGCCAAGGGAGGCTCTTGGGAGCGCTGCCCACCTGCCTTGCCCGCGGGGGAGGATGGGCTTTGGCATCCCGCAGCTCTCTGGCCGGGCAGCGCTCAGGCCAGCGGGCGGGCGAGAACCCGTAGCCGCTTCCCACGGCCGGTGAACGCTTCGGGTTGATCTGCGGGCCCCGGAATCAGGCCGCTAAATCAGGGTTTCTCAATCGCAGCAACTGGAGGATGGGTGGACTACAATTCCCAGAATTCCCCAGCCAGCATGCTTTAAGATGGGTGGACTACAACTCCCAGAATTCCCCAGCCAGCATGCTTTAAGATGGGTGGACTACAACTCCCAGAATTCCCTAGCCAGCATGCTTTAAGATGGGTGGACTACAACTCCCAGAATTCCCCAGCCAGCATGCTTTAAGATGGGTGGACTACAACTCCCAGAATTCCCTAGCCAGCATGCTTTAAGATGGGTGGACTACAACTCCCAGAATTCCCCAGCCAGCATGCTTTAAGATGGATGGGTCTCAATTTCCAAAATTCCCCAGCCAGCATGCTTTGAAACAGATGGACTTCAACTCCCAGAATTCCCCAGCCAGCATCCTTTGAGAGGGCTGGACTGGACTTCTCAAATTTCATGCAGATTTCTTTTTAACCCAGTAGAGCTCAAAGATCAAAGGAAGGGCAGACAAAAGGCCCACAACTCACCTGCTTGATCTTTGCTCCTTCTGACTTATTAAATCGTGCAGTGGGAATTAATTCAACCTCTATTAAAGGTAACCAACCGCAGGAAGAAGGTTGAGAAACGGGTGGCCTTACAATCCCAGGTACATGGGAGGGTGGGACTGATTTCCTGGACGCCTTTTTAAGTGGGATTTTGTCCACAAATTGTTTTTAATTAGGCCACCCATCCCACTTCCACGAATCTGGGCAATTAACAATAAATTAAATAAATTATTCTAGAAAGAGTGCAGAGAAGAGCAACAAACATAATTAGGTGGCTGGAGACTAAATCTAACAAAGAACCAGTTGCAGGAATGGGGTGTGTCTAGTCTTATGAAAAGGAGGATTAGGGGGGACATGACAGCAGGGCTCCAATATTTGAAGGGCTCCCCCAAAGAAGAGGGGCGTCAAATTATTCTCCAAAGCACCTGAGGGCAGGACAAGAAGCAACGGATGGAAACTAATCCAGGAGAGAAGCAACCTGGAATTCAGGAGAAATTTCCTGACAATGAGAAGGATTAATCGGTGGAACAGCTTGCCACCAGACATTGTGGGTGCTCCACCACTGGAGGCTTTTAAGAATAGACTGGACAACCATTCATCTGAAATGGCATAGGGTCTCCTGCTTGAGCAGGAGGTTGGACTAGAAGACCTCCAAGGTCCCCTCCAGCTCAGTTATTCTGAGATCTCCAGTCAGCTTCTCTGCAACTATTTTCCCTTCCAACTCTGCTATACTGTTAAATTAAAACTGTAACAGTCAAACAATTAAAGAGAAATTGTGTTGCCATTTTTGGGATACCTGAGGGTTTGTTTTTATATATCCTATCTTCCCCAAAATAAGACACCCCCCCCCGATAATAAGCCCAATTGGGCTTTTGAGCGCATGGCAATAAGGCCAAGCGCTTATTTCAGGGTTCAAACAAATATAAGACAGGGTCTTATTTTCGGGGAAACAAGGTAGATAGATAGATAGATAGATAGATAGATGATAGAGATAATAGATAGATGATAGATAGATAGATAGATAGATAGATAGATAGATGATAGAGATAATAGATAGATAGATGATAGATAGATAGATAGATAGATAGATAGATAGATAGATGATAGAGATGATAGATAGCTAGATAGCTAGATGATAGATAGAGATGATAGATAGATGATAAATAGCTAGACAGATAGATAGATACCCTGTTTCCCCCAAAATAAGACCTCCCCCGATAATAAGCCCAATTGGGCTTTTGAGCGCATGGCAATAAGGCCAAGCGCTTATTTCAGGGTTCAAAAAAATATAAGACAGGGTCTTATTTTCGGGGAAACACGGGTATGACTACAGCAGCAAGTTCGTTTCTATGCCCAAAGATGGAAAGAATACACATGTAATCCTCAACTTATCACCACAATTGAGCCCAAATTTTCCATTGCTTAAGTAAGACAGAAATTAATGGAAGCAGCTAGAAATGAGGAAATTGGTTGCATTGCTCAGAGACAATAATTTGATTAAATGTCAGGCAATCTGGTGGCCATTGATAGATTTCTTACAGGATAAAGAGAAAAAGCCACTTTTGACCTGGGATTTTGCTATCAGATGTAAATAATCTTATATTTAAAATATACAGTCTTTTAGATGACATGAAAAGTACATTTCAGGAATACTGATTTTTAGTAAATTGACTGTTAGTATTTTAAAATATTGTACAGATTGGCTTTATTTCTTTAAAAGTAGCTATATTGGTATTGTTAATATGAACTAAAAGTCAGTCAGAAATACCTTTGTTATATTTGGTGTATTTTTTGTCACTTTTAATGTGTTTTGTGATTCCCTTTCCTTTTTCCATGTATGTTAGTTTGTATTTTAATGTATGATGTTGAAACCTAATGAAGATGTTATTTTTAAAAATCATATCGTTCATTTGTATTTATTTATTAGCTTTTTCCTGCATTTATTATTATTATAAATAACTCAAAGTGATCAACAGACCTCATACTCCCTCCTCCTATTTTCCCCACAACAACAATCCTGTGAGGTAGGTGGGGGGGGACTGCCCCAAGGTAACCCAGCTGGCTTTCATCATGCCTACGGGCAGGACTAGAACTCCCTGTCTCCTGGTGATTGGCCCAGTCACTCAGCCGGCTTTCATAGCTAAGGCGGAACTAGAACTCAGAATCTCCTGGTGATTTTCCCAGAGTCACCCAGCTGGCTTTGACACCTAAGGGCAGGACTAGAACTCCCTGTCTCCTGGTGATTGGCCCAGAGTCACCCAGCTGGCATTCATGGCTAAGGTGGAACTAGAACTCCCCGTTTCCTGGTTTCTAGGCCAGCACCTTTAACCACTGGACCAAACCACCTCTTTCTAGAGTTTCAACATCTGTTTTATATTGTAGCAACCAAAACTGGACGTAATATTCCAGGTGCAGACTTCCCAGGGCTTTATAAAGCAAGATAACTTTAACAATACCGTAACGTTTTGCATCACGGTGGAGTCAGCGCAACTGAATCCAGCGTTTACTGACCGGATGCCCTTCCTGACGCCTATACAGAGTTCACAGCAGACAATTACTCATTGAGCCCAGAGACAGAAATATCTGCCGCAACCTGGGATCCAATTTACAGCCTCCTGATTGTGAGGCCAGAGCTCCATCTCTTGGCCAACGTTCTCACATGATCTTGAGTCTATCCCTCTGTTAATGCAGCCTAGGACTGCCCTGGCTTTTTGGGCTGCTTCTGCACACAGCTGGCTCCTATTTAAGTGATTATCCACTCGGACTCCAAGGTCCCCCTCGCTGTTAGTGCTATTGAGCCAGGTTGCAGCTGTGCTACAGGTAGTCCTTGACGTACGACGGCAATTGACCCCAACATTTCTGTTGCTAAGTGAGACATGGCAAGAAAGGTCATTAAAAAAGTCACAAATCTATTTCTTCACCCTCAAAGTTAAAAAAAGGCCTTTGCCATTAGCACAAGCCTTGCCGTGAGGTTTAGTCTCGGAGTTTATCCATCTTTCCCTTCCCTTCAGGCCTCATGAAAACCCTGGCAGAGACGTTTTTATTCAGGTTCTTATTATGTTGCATGATTCAGAATATCCGGTTCTTTGAAAGTCATCGGATCAATTTCAGGGAATTCAGTTGCAAACAAAATTCGCCAAGGGGGTGTGGGTATCTGTCTGACGAGGACAGTTGACAAATGATTGCACCTCTTTAGCCAGGAATTCTGGGTTTTTGCAAAAGGTGAGTGTCCCGTCCAGGAACTCCTTGCAAATTCTTGGGGATGGAAAGCAGAGATGACCAAGAGACGAAAGAGATATTGAAAGAAAGTGGGGAAACAATGACACGGAGTCCTCGACGTATGCTGATTCCTTTTAGGACCGTTCGAAGTTGCAACAGCATTGAAAAAAGTGACTTACATCCAGTCCTCGCACTTATGACCGTCACAGCTTCCTCACGATCACATACACAAAAGTCGGGCACGTGTAATTACAACACTGGCAGCATCCTGGCATCACGTGATCCCCATTTGCAACCTTCCCAGCCAGCTTCCGACAACCAATGTCAATGGGGGAAGTTGGATTCACTCAATGACCATGTGATTCACTTAACAACCATGGTTTGCTTAAGAACCACAGCAAAAAATGTAAAATTGGGTGTGACTCACTTAACAACCGCCTCACTTAGCGACAGACCACACCCTCACCAAAATGGCAGGGCAAGCCACTTGTTTTATAAAAAGGGAGCTCCCTATTAGCATTGATGATGTTAACTAGTCGGGTCATGAAACGTTTGCAAGGAAACAGTCAAGCTCAGAGAGCACCAACCCTGAGCTACCTATATTCTCTTCCATTGGAATGTTGTGGTTTTCTATCCTTTCAGCTTTCAGTCTTTTATTTTGGTTTCAATTCTTTGCAGAGTCCCCAGGGAGCAGAGTCTCTTGCAACATCTATCAGTGCGTGTTGCAAAAGCATTTCCATTCCAGCCCATCCCCACGGGGGAGTCTTAACCAAGACAACAGGAGGATGACTCAGTCACAGCTGCCCCCAGAGCTATGAGTCAGTGGGAGGCATGCCTTCCCCCCCTCCTCTCCCTCCCTCTCTCTTTCTCTCTCTTTCTCTCTTATTGTCTTGCTCCTTCATTCTCATTCTTTCTCATTCTCCCTCTCGTTCTCTCTCTCTCTCTCTCTCTCTCTCTCTCTCTCCCCCCACATGGTCAGCAGCCGCTATACAAACCTGGATCTGGACACTGAGTCACTACCTCTGCCGAGGCAGGAAGCCATTGGATGTGGGGGAAGGGAGGAGAAAGACAGGTTTACAAACTTACCTGTTATGATTCAGGGGGGGGCATTGCTAGCACTTTCATTCGCTATCATTTTTTGGTGTGGGAGTTAAAACTGGGAGGCTGGTTTAGGAGATGGTGGGGAGGGTGGAATGTGTGTCTGTGTATGTTTGTGTGTCTGTTGCATTTCCAGCTCTGCAGCTTTGCCCACCTGTTCAGAGGTGAGGGAGGGGCCTTCTGCAAACGGGACCCAGGGGGTCCCTCAGGTGGCGGAAGTTTGACCAATGGGATTCTCTCATCTCAAGAAACAGAGCAAACTGAGCTTTAAGTCTTCCGCATACAGCAAGTCCTCAACTTACAACTACAATGGAGCCCAAAATTTTGCTAAATGAGTCTAGCCCCATCTTACGACCTTTCTTGCTCCCGTTGTTAAGTGAATCGCTGCAGTTGTTAAATTAGGAACACGGTTCTTGATGGATGGTGGCTTCCCCACTCGCTTTGCTTGTCAGATGGTCGTAAAAAGGGATCGTCACGTGACCCTGGGACACTGCAACCGTCATAAATATGAGTTCAGTTGCCAAGGGTCTGAATTTTGATCAAAGGACCAGAGAGATGCTGCAAAAGTCGTGTGGTTTTTCAGTACCATTGTAACTTTGGTCAGTAAATGAATGGTTGTAAGTCAAGGACTACCTATATAATGCTTGGCTGTGAAGCCTGCAATCTTCTCTCTCTCTAAGGCAGCGCATCTCTTGCTTGGCCACCTTGAAGATGGGTGGACTTCAACTCCCAGAATGCCATGGTGGCTGGGGGAATTCTGGGAGTTGAAGTCCACCCATCTTAAAGGGCCAGGGTTGAAACATTGGAAAAAACAGCTAGCAGAATAACAGGTTTTGCATCCAAGGAGACAGCAGGGGGCGCTGTTTCATCCCCGCCTATTATTTCCCTGCCTCGAATTGGAAGAGAAGTTTGGCTAGAAATCTGAATTTCTTGGATGTTGCAGCTCTGGCTCGTTTTTTGGACTTGTTTTGGATGTTTTGAAGATAAATGGACGGACAGACAAACAAACAGGCCCTATTTTTCCCTCTTGTTCTGGGAGGCTGGCTGGCCCCTCTTCACCATCTTTAAGAGGTGAGCACCCCAAACACTTGCTGGTTTTTAATTCCCTTCTTTTTCTTTTTTTAACAGGCGAGCATTCTGGCAGTCTTGCGGGCTGGGGAGAATGGAGGCTGTAGTGGAGTGCCCTTAGAGGAATGTCCTCATCTACAGGTAGTCCTCGACTTATGACCGCAACTGAGTCCTAATGTGTTGTTCATAAGTGAAACATATGTTGAGTTTTACCCCATCTTACAACCTTCCTTGCTAAGTGATTCACTGCAGTTGTTAAGTGAGTAACATGGTTGTTAAGTGAATCTGGCTTCCTCATTAGACTTTGCTCACCAAAGGGGATCATCACATGACCCCCCAAGACACTTCAACTGTCGTAAGTATGAGTCAGTGGCCAAGCGTCTGAATGTTTATCATATGACCGCGGGGACACTGGTCGTAAGTATGAAAAATGATCATAAGTCACTTTTTTCAGTGCCATTGCAACTTTGAATGGTCGCTAAATGAACCTACGCGCTTTCCGCCGTGCCATCAAAACATTTCTATTTCAGCAGGCCGGCCTGGCCTAACCTCTCTTTTAAATTGTTTTTAAAAAAATTTTAAATTTTTAAATTTTAAACTTGTCTTATGAACTTGGGGTGTTTTAAATTTCGTTTTCCTGGCCAATTATCTAATTGTATTTTAATGGTTTTTTAACATTTATATTATATGTATTTTATTCGGCTGTTCACCGCCCTGAGTCCTTCGGGAGTAGGGCGGTATACAAATTCAATTAATAATAATAATAATAATAATAATAATAATAATAATAATAATAATAATAATAATAATAACAACTGTTGTAAGTCAAGGACTACCTGGCGGGCAGAGGCTGACCCACGTTTTGATGTCCTTGCTGATCTTGGAAAGTTCTGAATTTAACCTGCGCATGTTTAACTAAGGAGGAATTGCTCAGGTGTGGCATCCTTTCAGTTTTGAACTTTTCAAGGGTTTGAGTGGGTCAATTAATTTGATTGATTGGTTTCTATAGCTGCCCTGCTCACCAAACGACTCCGGGCAGCTCACAATTCGAAACATATTTTTAAAACATTTAAAAAAACAATTGATGAAGATTTTGCATTATTGTGTTGCTACTGTGTGAGCATCTCTCCCATGCAAACCAACCTTGGCACCTTTAAGACTTGTGGACTTCAACTCCCAGAATTCTCCACCTTGTAGAATGATGGAGGGGATGAGAAGGGTCATCTAGTCCAGTGTTTCTTGGCCCCTTTAAGAGGGGGGGGACTACAACTCCCAGAATTCCCCAGACAAGAGGAGGAAGAGAAAGAGAATGGTCTTGTTGGGGGAAGTTGGAAGAGCTGGCTAAGGAATTCTGGGAGTTGTAGTCCACAAGTCACAAGTTGTAGTTGCCCCCCTCTCAAAAGGGGCCAAGAAACCCTGGAAAAGATGACCCTTCTAGTCCCTCCCAACTCTATCATTCTATCAGGTGGAGACAGACTCTGGACAGCAAGGCAGGTCCATGGGCTTTGCGGTCACCTGCTGGCCCATTCTTTTAGGCCCCTCATTCGAATCCTGGCACTCGTTGCAGGACGTTTTGCTCCTGATCTTCAGGGCAGCATGTCATCTCCACCTCTTTGCAAGTGAGACACTCAAAGAATTTGAACTCCGTTTATTTTGAAACAAATGGTCCAGTAACAAGATATGAAATCCCCTTCCCCCTTTTTTTAAATCCCGCCCCCCCCCCCCAAATGCAAAAGGGGCTATAGGGAAAGCAGCCCCTGAAAGCTACAGTTACAATCCTACAGTTTAAGGCTAGTCAAATCTCACTTTTCCTGCTCCACTAGCCTTACAGACTCGGCAGGGGGCAGTGAGAGTAAGAGAACGAGAAAGAGAGAGAGAAAGAGAGAAAAAGGGGAAAGAGAAAGGAAAGAGAGGGAGAGGGAAAGAGAAAGAGATAGAAAGAGAGAGAGAACGAAAAAGAGAGAGAGAATGAGAAAGAGAGAACGAGCGAGAGAACAAGAAAGAGAGAGAATGAGAAAGAGAGAGGGAAAGAGAAAGAAAGAAAAAGAGAGAGAGAGGGAGAGAGGGGAGGTTCCATGGAAAGCATCCCCCCAATATCTCCTGCTGCTTGACCCCTGAGGTAGGGGCTCCCCCACCAGGCAAGGTACTCCCCAGCATAGAAAGAGTGTTAATAATCCCAGAACAAAGGTGGAAAAGTTGTCTCGGTTGCCCCCAGCTGCCTTTCCATGCTTGGTTTAAGGGAAGAAATGGCAGAACTGGGGGTGGCGTCAAAAGAGGCACAAGCCTAGAATCCTTACATAGCCGCAAACTAAGTCCAACTTC
Source organism: Pituophis catenifer annectens (assembly GCF_029215685.1). Taxonomy (NCBI): domain Eukaryota; kingdom Metazoa; phylum Chordata; class Lepidosauria; order Squamata; family Colubridae; genus Pituophis; species Pituophis catenifer. The sequence continues at coordinate 130,984,438 of NW_027256884.1, forward strand.
ACTTGAATCCCCTTGACTCTAGCAGGTGCTGATCGCGAGTTGAGAAGATTCCCTAGGCTTTTAGCAATAAATCAGGTTCATTGAACCTTCACCTGTAGACCTGGCCTTTCCCACCTGGATTGGCCCAAGATGGCCTGACTGGGAAGGGCCCCCCCCCATGTTTTGTAGGCAGCTCATCCCCCCCAAAAAATTTGCTGACACACAGATACACACACACACACACACACACACAGAGCTCAATTTCATTGGGAGGAAGAGGAGCACAGCAGAGGGTGTCCAGCTGCAAACAGTTTAGGCTGGCAAGGTGACTCTGCTCTTGGACGTGGCCCATCTGGCAGCCGGAGAAGGCTGTTGCCATGTTCAGCTAGGTCACACCGTCAGAATATCGTGCCTCTATCTCTGGTGGCTTCAACTGCCCGTTGGACAAGAGCCTGAAGACCTCAGGGATCACTAATGATGCAATGTGATGGAGATGTCCTCTACAGCAGGGGTCTCCCACCTTGGCAACTTTAAGACCTGTGGAGTTCAACTCCCAGAATTCCTCAGCCAACTTTGCTTTCCATAGCTTTCCACAGGTCTTGAAGTGGCCAAGGATGGACTCTCCTTCTCCCTACCTATCCGAGAGCGGGCCCAGAAGGACATTGGCTTCTTGGGGGGGTGCCATCATTCTCCTCCTGGGTCCAGCTGAAACCAGCAGGGTCAAAGCAGGGAGCTGATGTCCCCCCCAAAGTAGCCGGAGGCCCCCCCATCTCCAAGCTGAAGGACTTTACAGGTGGACTCACCCAGGACATGAAGGCAGAACTCACAGCCACTACAGAAGGCGGCCAGATGCTTGCAGATGAGCCGTGGGAAAGAGTCTTAGAGTTAAGGTTAGGGTCCATCTCTACCTTCCATAAGCAAATCACACTTCATGCCCATCTTTGTACAGGTAGTCCTCGACTTATGACCACAATTGAGTCCAACATTTCTGTTGCAAAGCGAGAGACTTATTAAGTGAATTTTGCCCCATTGAACAAACGTTCTTGCCACCGTCGTTAAGCGAATCAATGTAGTAGTAGTTAAATTAGTAGCACGGCTGTTAAGCGAATCTGGCTTCTCCCTTGTCTTTGCTTCTCAGGAGGTTGTGGAAGGGGGTCACGTGACCCCAGGGATACCACGACCATCATAAATACGAGTCAGTGGCCAAGCGTCTGAATTTGGATCATGTGACCCTGGGGAATGCTGCAACGGCCGTAACTTCGAACGGTCACTAAGTGAAGTCGAGGACCACCTGTGAGGTGAGAAAGCAAGCGGACGTGCTACGGTGGAAGTCATGCCCACCCATAGGTCGCAATGGCCCTGCCCAACATCCAGGGCTTTCCATGAGACCCGGGGGAGGGGGGGCACGGGGGAGAGGAGGCGTCCACGGGGCACAAATGGCCGTTGGGATGTTGCCACCAAAGCTCTGGTGGCGTTTCGTGAGTCTTGCCAGCGGGAGGCACGCAAAAGACAGGCAAAGCTGTGGGCAGAACCATCGTGGCTGCCATCCTGACCCATCCCAGAATTTTGAATCTCGGAGAGACCCACAGGGAGGGGGGCACTCTGGGTGCACTCTGGGTGGGTTGCTATCGGTTCGCACCGGTTTGGGCAAACCGGTAATAGCAGCAGCGGGAGGCTCCGCCCACCTGCCCGGATGTCATCAAATGCACTCTGCACATGCGCAGAAGCTTCAGAAGCTGCACGAGCGAACCGGTAGCAAAGGTAAGTGAAACCCACCACTGCCCTGCTCCTTCTTGGGTCGAGAAATGGTGGGGAGAGGGCCTTGGCAGTGTGTGTTGGGGGTGGGGGGGTCCTGTCATGTGGGGAGGGGCTTTTTGGTAGGTTCAGATGCTGCCGTCCACTAGGATGCAGCAATAACGCAACACTGAAGAGGTTGCAGGCGTAGGTAGGACCCCCCCCCCAGGGCTCCCTGGTCAACGCTGGAGGAAGCTGAAATTGGAAATCCAGCAGCCTTCCACCTCTTGCTGGGGGGGGAGGCCTTCTACCCATGTTGTTCCCCCCCCCCAGTAAAGGCAAAAGGCTTTGCAGGGGGGGGGTTTCCCTGCCAAGGTAGCCCCCCCCCCCATCTCAACCTCTCCAAGGAGCAGCAGATGCCTTCATGGGAAGAAATGTCCTCCTTCCTCCGGATTACCTGCCGTCTTGCAAAGCTCAGGGGTCCCGTGGAAAGACCCCGGCTCTTCTTCCCTCCCCCCACCCCTCTGTGCAGCCAAAGGAAGGTGGCCGTTGCAGAAAAAGGTAGGAAAGAAACCAGCCACAGGAGGAGACGGGGGTGTCTGGCATGGGGGGGGGGTTGAAGGGGGAATAGCCAACATGATGGGGTGCCTTCCTCCGAAAACCTGGCTCTCTGCCTGAAGCGTCCCATGACTCACTGACCCTCCAGAGAAGGAGAAGAATCCTGTCCTATGACCGGCACTAAATGAGGCCGGCCCACCCTGCCTCCTTTGCAAAGACAGGAGTTGCACAGACAAGAAGGAGCCCAGGTGGGTGGGTGGGTGGGTCAGAGTGGGTGGGCGGCACAGCTCTCCCCGCCCTCCCCTCCCCCCCCCCTCCGGCCGGTGGGCCCTCAGTTGACGCTGTCCTCGTCGCTGCCTTCGGCCCGCTCCTCCTTGGTCTCGGCCAGGCTGCTCTCGTCAATGTTCTCCAGGGAGTCGGCGTGCTGGATGGAGAGGTCGGAGAGGGCCAGGCTGGGCAGAGTATTTTGCTCCGGGTAGAGCCAGGGCTTGAAGTGGGGGCTGTGCTTCTGCTTCCAGTCGGGGTACTTGACGCAGGCCTTGTACATCTTCTTCATGGCCTGCAGGAGGAGGAAGAGGGGGAGAAACAAAGTCAGCCGAGGGAGGAAGAAGGGAGGAGGAGGAGAGTTAGTTGAGACACAGGAGAAAAAAGGAAAGGAGGTAGAAGAGAAAGAGAAAAGTTAATAGAGGAGGAGGAGGAGGAGGAGGAGGAGGGGGGGGGAAGAAGAAGAAGAAGAAGAAGAAGAAGAAGAAGAAGAAGAAGAAGAAGAAGAAGAAGAAGAAGAAGAAGAAGAAGAAGAAGAAGAAGAAGAAGAAGAAGAAGTAGTAGTAAGGCGAGACACAGGAGGAAAAAAGAAAGAAGGAAGAAGAAGAGGAGGAGAAGTTAATGGAAGAGGAGGAGGAAGCCTTCGCCCGGCAAAGGGGGGGAGGAAATTCAGAAGGCTCTTCAGCTTCAAAAGTCACTTCCTCCAGAGATGCCTTCAGAACTGGAGGCTCAGCTGCTCAATCCCAAGGACATGCAGCTGCCTCCTCTCTTGAGGAACACCAAAAGACCTTCTGATGAGGTCAACAAAGCAGCCTTTTCCTCTTGGGCATTAAAGCTCCAATCCTAAAAAGGAGCAATCCCAGAAGCCTTCTTTTGGATCAAGGACATCAGCAGACCAACCAAGAGTTGGTCATCCCCAGGAGATGTCCAAGCTTCCAACCTGGAGCACCACCCAAAAGCCTCCTTATCGTTGCCCGAGGAACCCAAAGACATTTCAAACTGAGCTTCCAGGTTCTGAGGAAGACGGCTGGATTTCAAATGCCTTCAGCTTCCTCTGTTGAAGGTCTTGGTGGTAAGCTCAATGCTTGGTGGTGGAAACTAATCAAGGAGAACAACTAGCCACCTATCTGAGATGGTGTAGGGCAGTGTTTCTCAACCTTGGAAGCTTGAAGATGGATGGACTTCAACTCCCAGAATTCCCTAGCCCACTGTTTCTCAACCTTGGAAGCTTGAAGATGGGTGGACTTCAACTCCCAGAATTCCCTAGCCCAGTGTTTCTCAACCTTGGAAGCTTGAAGATGGGTGGACTTCAACTCCCAGAATTCCCTAGCCCACTGTTTCTCAACCTTGGAAGCTTGAAGATGGGTGGACTTCAACTCCCAGAATTCCCTAGCCCAGTGTTTCTCAACCTTGGAAGCTTGAAGATGGGTGGACTTCAACTCCCAGAATTCCCTAGCCCAGTGTTTCTCAACCTTGGAAGCTTGAAGATGGGTGGACTTCAACTCCCAGAATTCCCTAGCCCAGTGTTTCTCAACCTTGGAAGCTTGAAGATGGGTGGACTTCAACTCCCAGGATTCCCTAGCCCACTGTTTCTCAACCTTGGAAGCTTGAAGATGGGTGGACTTCAACTCCCAGAATCCCCCAGCCCAGTGTTTCTCAACCTTGGAAGCTTGAAGATGGGTGGACTTCAACTCCCAGAATTCCCTAGCCCAGTGTTTCTCAACCTTGGAAGCTTGAAGATGGGTGGACTTCAACTCCCAGAATTCCCTAGCCCAGTGTTTCTCAACCTTGGAAGCTTGAAGATGGGTGGACTTCAACTCCCAGAATTCCCTAGCCCAGTGTTTCTCAACCTTGGAAGCTTGAAGATGGGTGGACTTCAACTCCCAGAATTCCCTAGCCCACTGTTTCTCAACCTTGGAAGCTTGAAGATGGGTGGACTTCAACTCCCAGAATTCCCTAGCCCAGTGTTTCTCAACCTTGGAAGCTTGAAGATGGGTGGACTTCAACTCCCAGAATTCCCTAGCCCAGTGTTTCTCAACCTTGGAAGCTTGAAGATGGGTGGACTTCAACTCCCAGAATTCCCTGCTGCTGGCTGGGGGATTCTGGGAGTTGAAGTCCACCCATCTTCAAGCTACCAAGGTTGAGAAACAGTGGTGTAGGGTCTCCTGCTTAAGCAGAGGGTTGGACTAGAAGACCTCCAAGCTCCCTTCCGGCTCTATTCTGATGGAATGATGTGTTCCTACACCTTCAACCTGTTCGGTGTTGCCTCACCGCTGCATGGACTGCAGCATCCGAACCTACCCAACAGTCCCAACAAGACCCCCACACACACACACTCTGCCACGGCCCTCTCCCCACCATCTCTGGACCTAGGAAGGAGCAGGGTCCCCCCCCCTTTCCATGGGTCTCCCCAAGATTCAAACCTCCCTGCAGATCTGCGGGCCTCGGGGCTCAAAACGGGCCAAGCCGCTTTTGGCAATCTCATTCCCCACCGAAAGGGCTCCCGAACTCGTCTTTGTCACGGGAGAGAAACGCAACGATCCCTTTTCAAACAGGACGGCATTGTCGGGGAACACAAAGCCGCCCTCGAAACTTAAGACCTTTTCCGTCTCTGGAAAGCCGATACGCTTCAAGGCGACAACAAAGGCAGCCTCCTCGTTCTTTGTCTGCTTCTCCTGCAGGTTCTTTCTTTTTTTTTTTGTCCTCTTCCCCCTTTTCATTAGCGGGAGGTTCGGTTGCATTTGCTGACGGGGTTGTTTTGTTTTCCACGGCCATTGTGAGCAGGAGGCTTCACGCCATCTCTCAGCAACCAGGGGGGCCGCTCATGAAGGGAGGGGAAGGGGACGGGATCAGAATACAGAATAACAAGAGTTGGAGGACCTCGGAAGTCTTCTAGTCCAGGGGTCTCCAACAGGGTTGGCCACTTTAAGCCTGGAGGACTTCAACTCCCAGAATTCAACTCCCAGAATTCAACTCCCAGAAAGCAAAGCTGGCTGGGGAATTCTGGGAGTTGAAGTCCTCCAGGCTTAAAGTGGCCAACCCTGTTGGAGACCCCTGGACTAGTCCAACCCCCTGCTCCAGCTAAGAGCTTGTTAAGACTTGACTCATTTACCGTACAGTTACATTAACAGAATCCTACAACTACAGAGGTGGGAAGGGATCTTGGAGGTCTTCTAGTCCAACCTCCTGCACTATTTCATTCCAATGGCCGTCTAATCTCTTCTTAAAGACCTCCAGGGATGGAGCACCCACAACTTCTGGTGGCAAGTCGTTCCACTGGTTAATTGTCCTCACTGTTAGGAAGTTTCTCCTCGATTCCAGGTTGCTTCTCCGCTTGATTATTTTCCATCCATTCCTCCTTGAAGTGCCTTCAGGTACTTTGGAGAATAGCTTGACCCACTGGTGAAATCCAATTTTTTTTTACTACCGGTTCTGTGGGCGTGGCTTGGTGGGTGTGGCAGGGGAAGGATATTGCAAAATCTCCATTCCCACCCCACTCTGGGGCCAGCCAGAGGTGGTATTTGCAGGTTCTCCGAACTACTCACAATTTCCGCTACCGGTTCTCCAGAACCTGTCAGAACCTGCTGGATTTCATCCCTGGCTTGACCCCCTCCTCTCTGTGGCAGCCCCCCAAGTATTGGAAGGCTGCTATCTGTCTCCCCCAGTCCTTCTCTTTACTTGACTAGCCATGCCCAGGTCCTGCAACCGTTCATCGTATGTTTTAATCCTCTAATCACCCTGGTTGCTCTTCTCTGCACTCTTTCCAGAGGCTGAGAAGCTTGTGGGATGAAAAAAGGAAAAATTTCAAGGAAAAAAACCCCAAGAAAGTCCAACTTTGGGACAAACTGATTGATGATGGAGCTGATCCAGGAACATCAGTCCAGAGAGGTGCCTCTGCTAATCTCTGCCAAACACTTCTCACAACCCACAAATGCAGTCTTATATTCTTTTGAAAGCCTTTTCATGGCAGGTTTTCCTTGACCAAAAGAAGCCAATTTTGTCCATAGCCCCTGAAGGCAGGAGAGGAAGCAACAGACGGAAACTGATCAAGGAGAGATCCAACCTCGAACTCAGGAGGAATTTCCTGACAGTGAGAACCATTTCAGGTAGTCCTCGACTTACGACCATTCACTTAGTGACCATTTGAAGTTACAACAGCACTGAAAAAAAGTGAATGTTCACACTTACGACCGTTGCAGCGTCCTCATGGTCACGTGATCAAAATTTGGACGCTTGGCAACTGACTCGTATTTATGACGGTTGCATCCCTGGGTCACACGATCCCCTTTTGCGACCTTCTGGCAAGCAAAGTCAAGGGGGAAGCCAGATTCGCTTAACAACCGTGTCACTAACTTAACAACGGCAGTGTTTCACTTAACAACGGTGGCAAGAAAGGTTTGTAAAATGGGGCAAAGTTCACTTAACAACTTTCTCATTCGGCAACAGAAAATTTGGGTTCAATTGTGGTTGTAAGTCGAGGACTACTTGTCACTAGTAATTTGGCCATCTTCCTTAAGAACCAATCAAAACTTTCGCTATCTTTGGTCAATTTCACTCCCCAAATCCAAATCACCACCAGTTTATATTCCAAGCCCTGAACTGCATCTCTGAGAGCAAAGCGATTGCCCGCAAAAACGTATTAAACGTTCTTTGAAGAGCCTCATATCTTTGAAATGTTTCCTCTTCTTCTTTTTTAAATTCCATCCACCTCATTTCAAGATCAAAGGGACCTTCCAGCCGTTCCCCAGCAGAGACCTTGCCAACTCTTCCTCCCACACCTGCTGCCCTCAATAATTCATGCCCATCTCAGCTCCGCTTTTCAACTTCCCATAAAAAGGAATCAATAAGCTCCGAGTCTTGATTGATTAGCCCCAAAACCTCCAACCTCTGGATTTTTTTTTTCCAGCAACCTCCCCAATATTCTCCTAAGAAGAATCGCACAGAGATAAAACTTCTGTAAATCTGCAAAAGTAGGTTTTGCAAGATCTATTTACTATCCAAAGCGTTGCTTAAATGCCAGGGTGGAGAAACAGAGGAGTGCTTTTCAAGATTTAAATCACCTCTGAAGTCCAATATATCTTAACCTCACTATCTTCTCATCTCATAAACCAACAAGAATAATCCTTTTTTTACCCTCTATTAAATGTTTTCTTAAGCAATCCTGCCAGGGCAAGCTACACTATATAAACAGAGAGCAAACCCCACATTCTGTAGCACTGATGATGTTCCCTACTTGGGTCATGAAATGTCTAGAAGAAAATCAGCAAGCTCAAAGAGCACCCACAGTTCTCCTTTTCTCCTTTTCCATCTCCTTTTCCTCCTTCTTCCTCCTCCTCTCCTTCTCTTTCTCATTCCCTCCTCTTTCCTTCCTCCTCCTCCCTTCTCCTTCTCCTCTTTCTCCCTGCAAACCCCACTCTCTTCTGGAACTGATGATGTACTCTTCCTCCTCCTCCTCTTCCTCCTCCCTGTAAACCCCTCTCCCACCTAGCACTGATGATGTTCCCTAGTTGGGCCATGAAATGTCTGCAGAAAAACCAAGCTCATAGACTCCAAAGACCTCCTTCTCCACCAAGGACCACACAGTTCTTCTCCTTCTCTTTTCTTCCTTCTCCCCCTCTCTCCAACACCCCCTCTCTTCTAATACTGATGATGTTCCCTAGCTGGGCCATGAAACGTCTGCAAGAAGGCAGCCAAGGACCCCACAGTCGTCGTCCTCCTCCTCTTCCTCTCTGCAAACCCCGCATCCTTCTAGCGTTGATGACGTTACCTATTAGGGTAATGAAACATCTGCAAGAAAACCACCAAGCTCAGAGAGCACCAAGGATCTCACGGTTCAACCCTGAGCTACAAATATTATTATTTTAATCTTCCCAGAGAAGTCCTAATAGTGAATGGATTTGAAATGGAATAAACAATGGATGAAGATGGAGCTGCGTTTGGATGATCTTCTTATCCAAGGCACATCATTCTCCCACCTCTTCCCAAAGGTGCTTTTCAAAAGGCAACAGGACATTCTCGTTCTCATCCAAGAAGCTTCTTTAGATCTGGAAAAGTTCTGAAGCTTCTTGGACGAGAAGCAAAACGTCTTCAAGAAAAAAACAGAAAGTCCAGTTGCCTTTTGGGGAAAAAAGCACCTTTGGGATGGCTGAGAATAATCTCCACAGACATATTCCCACCTATTCCCAGCCAGAGGTCTTCAACCTCCAGCCACTCCTGGCCACTGGATGAGCCCAGGTGAGCCAGGTAGCTGCAGAAAGAAGAGAAAAATGGATCCCACCTTACCTTGGGAGCCAGGAATTGAGAAGATTTATTCACAACCCACTTTGGCAAAGAACCTGCAACGGAGAAAAAATCGAAATACTGATCAGGGCACGACTCGCTCAGGCTAACCAGTTTAGATTACAAGGTAATTCAGAGATACAGGTAGTCCTTGATTTACAACCATTCATTTAGTGACCGTTCACTTACAACAGCACTGAAAAAGTGACTTTTGAATGGTCCTCGCACTTACGACCTCCAGAGCACCCCTACGGTCGCATAATTCAAAATTTAGGAGCTTGGCCACCAGAGTGTATTTAGAATGGTTTGCAGTGTCCTGGGGTCATGTGGCCACCACTTGTGGCCTTCTCACAAGTTAAGCCAACAGGGGAAAGCCGAATTCACATAACGACCCAATCACTCACTTAACAACGGCAGTGAATCGCTTAACAGCCGTGATGAAAAAAGGTCGTAAAATCGAACACGGTTCTCTTAACAGCAGCCTGTCTCAGCCATGGAAATTCTTCTCCCAATTGTGGCCATATACACGAGACGCCGGTCAGTTCCACGGCCACCTGCGCTCCTTGTATCAATGACCCCCCCCCTTCCCCACTTTTGGGGAAGTGATCCACACAACACAACTATTGTCAGGGAGTTTGGAAGCCACACAAGCCATGAATATTTGATGCCACAAAGCGATTCCATGTTAGTAGCTACTGATTTATTTATGCGATTGGAAATCCACCAATTATGTTTTAGAAATGCAGATGGTCTCCTTTTCAGGAATGAATCAATCAGCTGGCATCTACGGATGGGATTTCGGGTAGTCCTCGGTTTATAGCCGTTCACTTAGCGATGGTTCAAAGTTACGACGGCACTGAAAAAATGGACTTATGGCCGTTTTTCACCCTTGCAGCATCCCCATGCTCAATCGATCAAAATTTAGTCAGTCGGCAACTGGTTTCATATTTATGACGGTCGCAGTGTCCCAGGGATCATATGATCATATTTTGTGACCTTCTGACAAGCAAAGTCAATGGGGAAACCAGATTCACTTAACAACCGTGTTACTAACTTAGCCACTGCGGTGGTTCAGTTAACGACTGTTGGCAAAAAAGGCCATAAACTGAAGCAAAACTCACTTAACAGCTTTCTTGCTTAACAACAGAATTTTGGGGCTCAGTTTTGGTTGTACATTGAGGATTACCTGTATTTATGACAGTTGCACTGTCCTGGGGTCATGCAGTCACCACCTGGAACCATTCCAGCCAGCTTCCGGAAAGCAAAGTCAATGGAGGAAGGCAGATTCACTTAACGATGTGATTTGCTTAACAACGGCACTGATTCGCTTAACAACTACGGCACAAAAGGTTGTAAATGGGGCACAACTCATTGGACCACTGCCTTGCTTAGCAACAGGTATTTTGGGCTCAGTTGTGGACTATATAGGTAGTCCTTGAGCTACGACCACAATGGAGCCCAAAGTTTATTTTGCCAAATACGATCACAATCGACCACAAAAATTCCATGGACAAGCAAGTCAGTTCTTAACTGAGCTTGCCCCATTTTACGACCTTCCTTGCCACGGTTGTTAAGTGAATCACTGTGTTTGTTAATTTAGTCACACGGTTGTTAAGCGAATCTGGCTTCCCCGCTGACTTTGCTTGTTGGAAAGTTGCAATAGTGGATCACGAGACCCCCTGCCACCGTCATAAATACGAACCAGTTGCCAAGCCTCTGAATTTTGACCATGTGCCCATGGAGACGCTGCAAAGGTCGTAAGTGTGAAAAACGGTCCTGAGTCCCTTTTTTTCAAGGCCACTGAGACTTCAAGCAGTCACTAAATGAACAGTTGCAAGTTAAACCAATTTCGTTGTCTACAGGATGTACAATGACAACAAAGGCTTTGAATTTAAGGATTACCTGACCAAATCAATATTTGCAAGCACAGCTTCCCAGGAAGCAAAGCCCAAAGTCTTGCACCTCTGCCCAACCGGGTGGAGTGACTCCCTTGGCGCACGGTGGGAGGGCACAACCTTACCTTTGGGGTCTACCTGAGCAAGGTAGGTGAGGCTGCAGTTCTTGGCTCCTTTGCCCTGGATCAGGTAGCCCGTTTGGATGGAGACGGCTCTGACCATGTCTTTCCGCGGAGGGTATTTCTAAAAAGAGACCAGTGGAAAACTTTAACTCCCAGCAGCAAAACCTGGAACCGGCCCTAACATGATGTGTGCATTTACTCCGATCAGAATAGAGCTGGTAGGGGCCTTAGAGGTCTTCTATTCCAACCCCCTGCTCGGGCAGGAGACCATTTCAGACAAGTGACTGTCCAATCTCTTCTTGAAAGTCTCCAGGGATGGAGGTCCCACCACTTCTGGTGGCAAGCTGTTCCACTGGTTAATTGTTCTCATTGTCAAGAATTTTCTCCTTAGTTCTAAATTGCTTCTCTCCTTGATTAGTTTTCACCCGTTGCTTCTTGTCCTGCCCTCAGGTGCTTTGGAGAATAGTTTGACCCCCTCCTCTTCTTTGGGGCAGCCCCTCAAATGTTGGAAGATGGCTATCCTGTCCCCCCTAGTCCTTCTCTTCACTAGACTAGCCAAACCCAGTTCCTGCAACCGTTCTTCGTATGTTTTAGTCTCCAGGCCTCTTAATCATCCTAGTTTTTCTTCACATTCGTTTTCTAACAGCCACGGAGCCCGTGGAAGCATCCTAGAGCAGAGTCTCCAACCTTTGCAACTTTTTAGCACCTGTGGACTTCAACTCCCAGAATCCCCCAGCCAGCCAGGTTTCATAACCTAAGATGGAACTAGAACTCGTAGCCTCCTGGCACCCAGTCAGAAATACCGGCTTCACATTTGGGTCACACTTTTGCTTCGGTGCCAGTCTGCCTGAACTGGGGTGGGTGGGAGGGAGGGAGGGAAGCTGAAGGGGAGGGGTTGCATGTAGGAGCCCACAGTTCACTGTGCCGGCTGGAGACTCGAATTCAGTCCTTTGCATACCAAGGATGACCACTCCAGCAACATCAGCATCTAGTTTGATTGGACCATCGAGGGCTAACCGGGGGGTAGGGGGTGGGGGGGATCCTGGCAAGGGAGGATTATTCTTGGGAATAATTGGTGTGGGAACCTTAGATCTGGCTTTGGTCTACTGTACTCTGCTTGATCTTTAGTAAACTATACCTTTTTCAACAAATGGAGTCTAGGATCGTTCTTACTTAAAGGTTCTAGCTGCTACAGGGCCCAAGGCAGAACTAGAACTCACCGTCTCCTGGTGATTGGCTCAAAGTCGCCCAACCAGCTAAGGCAGGACATAAACTCATCGCCTATTGCTTTCTAGCCAGGTATCTTAACCACTAGAGTCCAAACTGGTTCTCATTTGGAGTATTTTCTTGGTCATAATTTGGCAGTGGTTATCAGAGAAAAGTGGAGATGAGGTGAAGGGAGAAGGAACCGGAGATGGAGATGGGATGGGATGGAGGTGGGGTGGAGGTGGAGATAATCTGGGAATTGGAGATTGGATGGAGGTAGAGTTGGGGTGGAGATGGAGGTGGAGAGTCTCGGAGATGGAGATTGAGATGGAGATGGGGTGGAGATAATCTGGGAATTGGAGATTGGATGGAGGCGGAGTGGAGATGGAGATGAAGATGGAGATGGTCTTGGAGAAGACGATGGAGAAGCAGGAAGATGAAACCCCCTGGACAGCCTGAAAGCATTTCTCTCCTCTCTTGCCTTGGCTTTCCAGAGAACTGGGAAGGGGCCCCTTTAGAGAGGCTCCCCCCTCCATTACTTCTAGGGGCCGAGATCTCCCTTGCCTGCATCTCTTCCTCTTGCCTCCCTCCCAAGGCGATTCTCGTCCCATCAGCGCTTCAATGGCACAGGTGGTGGCTACAAAACCATCTCCGCCTTTCTGACCCCACTGAGGCTGCCCAGAAAATGCCCCCCTCCCCCCTCCCCAGCCCCCCTCCCCAGCCCCCCACCCCAGAAACCCCTGTTACCTACAGGATGCTTGACCGAATAGTTCATGATGATGTAGTCGCTGCCCATCGGTAGCCAGGAACGCAGCGTGATGACATCTCGGTTCTTCAAGGGTTTGGGACACTTCCCTGCCGGAGGGGGGAGAAGAGAAAGGGGCTCAGATGAGTCGGGGGGGCTCCAAACAGCTGGACAACCTCAGCGGCTGATTTCTGCTTCAGATGGGAAGGCGCTTCCGGGCAGCCAAAGATCCAGGGTGGGATTTGAATGATTCCACCAGCCTTGAGAGACTTTAGAAGGGAGGCGCCTGGGGATCAGGACTCTGGTTGAGCCAAGCCTAAATGCTCTCGGTCATTTGAGCCAGGCTAAATCCCGCACTGTCACAGAAATTAACCCAGCATAAATAAACACCTGAGATAATTTCTACTATGGGGTCCTTGGTGGTCCCTGAGGTTGGTGGCTTTCTTGCAGACGTCTATTGACCCAGCTAGGGAACATCATCAGTGCTAGAAGGGATGGGCATTGCAGGGGGGAGGAGGAGGAGGAGAACTGTGTGGTTGTTGGTGCTCTCTGAGCTTGGTAGTTTTCTTGCAGACGTCTCCTTACCAAACTAGGTAACGTCATCAGTGCTAGAAGGGAGTGGGGGGGTGTTCTTGGTGGTTCCTTGATGAGGCCGTTCTTTACGGTTTGATTGTTGGTCTGAGTTGGTTGTTCCTTGATCAGGGTAACACTGATCGGGCAAGCCGTCTGTATGTAAACAGAGGACAAACCTTACTCCCTTCTAGCACTGATGATGTTCCCTAGCTGGGTCACGAAACGTCTATGGAAGACTACATTTGATGACGAAGCTTCCTGCTCTAAGTATCAAATCCAGAACTATAACTGGGCACTCCGGGGTGAGTCCCCACAGCTCAGCCTCCCTCTAGGGCTTATCTGGTCCCACCTCCGCCTCCCCCCCCCCCCCGTCCACCCCAGTTTCTCACAGGCGTAGTATCCGACATCTGCGTTGACGGTCAGCTTGCCGATGTCGAAGGTCTCGATGACGTTGGTGTCCCACTTTTTCCTGTACTCGATGTCGTGCAGCACGTCGTACAGCGTTTCCGCGGAGATGTCTTTGCAATCCATCCTGCACTGGAGAGAAACCTCTGTAGGTTTACGTGGGAGTAAGCCCTGCTATGTTCCATAGGACAGCTTTCCACTTATGGTTAGTCCTCGACTTAGGACCACAATTTGGGAGGTCAAAATTCCCATCGCTAAGTGAGACATTGGCTTTGTCCCGTTTTACGACCTTTCTTGCCCACTGTCCTCGAGTGACGACCACAACTGAGCCCAGAATTTTTCTGCTAAGTGAAATAATACGACCACAAAAATTCTGTTGAGAAGCAAGGCAGTTCTTAAGTGAGTTTGCCCCATTGTACGACCTTCCTTGCCACAGTTGTTAAGTAAATCATTGCGGTTGTTAAGTGAGTCACGCGGTCGTTAAATGAATCTGGCTTCCCTGTTGACTTTGCTCTTCAGAAGGTGGCAAAAGGGGGTTACGTGACTCTGGGACACCCCGATTGTCATAAATATGAGTCAGTTGCTAAGCGCCTGAATTTTGATCATTGGCTCTGGGGATGCTACAACGGTCGCAAGTGTGAAAAATGGTCATAATTTTTTTTCAGTGCCGTTGTAATTTGAATGGTCACTAAATGGACTGTTGTAAGTTGAGGACTACCTATACTGCCCCAAAGTGCCTTACTCCGAATCCAGAAAGACAATTGCTGCCATTTGGATTCGGCCCACCGGTCGAGCAAGTGTCTAGCCAAATCTCCTCTTTCTCACAGGCCAAATCATTAGGATTAACGATGCGCTTTTAAGCTAATGACTCATTAAAATAATGAAAGGAAACCTCTGTCCCAGAAACGCGGCTGAAGAGCCTCCCATCAAAGACGCCACTGGAGGAAAAAGATATGCAAATTCAGAGATGTTTTTCGTGTTAAAAATAGTTTAGGAAGATATGCATTATTTATATATATTTTTTATTTATTCCTTTAGAAACGGCTCTTCTCTCTCGCGGACCGTGGAAGCAGGCATACAAACGTAACAGCTATATATAAATATTGTAATAGGAGGCAGTTACAAGCAGGAATAAAACAATAGGATTTTAGTAGTGATCAAATAATAGCATTATTAATTCTTCCCCCTACGGGGCAGCCCTCTGTCGAGAAGAAAGCCCCACTGAATTCAGAGGAATTTACTGCTGGATAAAAGGAGTATAAAATTTCAAAAGTCTTTATCATTATCTATACAGGTAGTCCTCGACTTATGACCACAATAGAGCCCAAAACTTCTGTTGCTAAGGGAAACATTTGTTAAGTGAGCTTTGCTCCATTTTACGACCTTTCTTGTCGCAGCTGTTAAGTGAATCACTGCAGTTGTTAAGTGAGTCACATGGTCGTTAAGTGGATCTGGCTTCTCCCATTGACTTTGCTTGTCAGAAGGTCGCAAAAGGGGATTTATTTTATTTTTTTATTTTATTAAATTTATATACCGCCCTACTCCCGAAGGACTCAGGGCGGTGAACAGCCAAAAAATAAAACACATAGATTACAAAATTTAAAAGACAGTATAAAACCACATTAGATAATTTGGCCCGGGACAAATTAAAACACCCCCAATACTCACGTGACTTCCGGGACACTGCAACCGTCATAAGTACGAACCAGTTGCTAAGCGTCTGAATTGTCATCACGTGACCATGGGGATGCAGCCACCGTCGTGAGTGTGAAACCGTCGTGAGTGTGAGTGTCATAAATCACTTTTTTTCAGGGATGTTGTAACTTCACTAAATGAACTGTTGTAAGTCGAGGACTACCTGTACAGATAACTACTGGAATATAAACTTCAGGACTTACGACCCTGCGTTTAGTGACGGTTTGGAGTTACAAAGGCATTGAAAAAAGGGACTTATGACAGAGTCCTCAGTCTTATGACCGTCACAGCATCCTCATGATCACATGATCAAAAGGTCTTTCCCACATCCCCCGTTTACAGGTCTAAAAACTAGCCCTGGAAGGAAACTTTTAGATGTCCAGGCTGAGCCTGAGGGACGGAGGCGTCAAATACGTCATCGGTCTCGAGTCCTTCTCCACTCACAGGAGATCTAAGTCGAGCCCACCTTGAATTCTGTTGACACTTATCTATGGCGATTCTCAGTCTTCCAGGTCATGGTTGTCCCAAAGGTGCTTTTACAAGAGACAACTGAACTGGGTTTTTTTTTTTTTGAAGAGGTTTCGCTTCTCATCCAAGAAGCTTCTTCAGTTCTGTTGACTCTTATCTACAGTCAATTTGCTTTGGCTGTTAGTAGTTCAGATTCTTGTAGAGAGTTTAAGCTTGCAATAAATCTTTACTCCCATTTGAACTGCCTGGACTTCCTGATTTTCCCACACTGGACAAGGCTGGAATTCACTACCCCTTCTCAGCCCACCTGCTCCAACATCTGGACCCCTGGCCAGCATCTTCCCCTCGCCCTGCCTTCTCCATCACATTGCCCTCAGTCCTTTGCAGTGAATTTGCAATGCATTCACCAAAGCCATGACACAAAGCAGGGAGTCCCTGACTTACGGGCACAATTAATTAATTTAATTAATTAATTAATTTATTAAATTTATATACCGCCCTACTCCCGAAGGACTCAGGGCGGTGAACAGCCATAAAAATAAAACATGGAAATACAAAATTTAAAATAGAGATAAAACAAATTAAATAAATTTGGCTGAACCATATTTAAAACCCCAATAATTTAAAACCAAATTTAAAATTCCCATTTAAAAGCGGAGAAGTTTAGGTCAGGCCGGCTTGCTGGAATAGGAACGTCTTAAGCGTGCGACGGAAGGTACGCAGATCCGGAATCCTCCGTATCTCGGGGGGGAGCTCGTTCCAGATAGTAGGTGCCCCCACAGAGAAGGCTCTCCCCCTGGGGGCCGCCAGTCGACATTGTTTGGCCGACGGCACCCGGAGGAGCCCCTCTCTATGGGAGCGTACTGGTCGGTGGGAGGCTATTGGTGGTAGCAGGCGGTCCCGTAGATAACCAGGTCCTAAGCCATGGAGCGCTCTAAAGGTGATAACCAAAACCTTGAAGCGCACTCGGAAGACCACCGGGAGCCAGTGCAGCTCGCGCAGGAGGGGCGTTACATGGGAGCGCCACGTCGCTCCCATCACCACCCGCGCAGCTGCACTCTGCGCCAGTTGGAGCCTCCGAGTGCTCCTCAAGGGGAGCCCCATGTAGAGAGCGTTACAGTAGTCCAGACGGGAGGTGACGAGGGCATGAGTGACCGTGCGTAACGAGTCCCGATCCAGAAAGGGACGCAACTGGCGGATCAGGCGAACCTGATGAAAAATCCTCCCGGTCACGGCCGTCAAATGCTCTTCTAAAGACAGCCGTGAATCCAGGAGGACACCCAAGTTGCGAGCCCTCTCCGTGGGGGCCAATGCTTCGCCCCCAATAGTCAGCGATGGCACCAGCTGACTATATCGGGACGTCGGAAACCACAGCCACTCGGTCTTGGATGGGTTGAGTCTGAGCCTGTTTCTCCCCATCCAGATCCGTACGGCCTCCAGGCACCGGGACATTACTTCAAGGGCATCGTTGGGGTGGTCTGGGGTGGAGATGTACAGCTGGGTGTCGTCAGCGTACTGATGGTACTCCACCCCGAAACCACGGATGATCTCGCCCAGCGGCTTCACATAAATGTTGAACAAAAGGGGCGAGAGGACCGATCCTTGTGGCACCCCACATATAAGGGGCCTCGGGGTCGACCTCTGCCCCCCTGTCAACACAGACTGCGACCGGTCAGAGAGAAAGGAGGAGAACCACCGCAGTACGGTGCCTCCCACCCCCAACCCTTCCAACCGGTGCAGCATGATACCATGGTCGATGGTATCAAAAGCCGCTGAGAGATCTAATAGGACCAGGACAGAGGAACAACCTCTGTCCCGAGCCCTCCAGAGATCATCCACCAACGCGACCAATGCCGTTTCCGTGCTGTACCCAGGCCTGAAGCCCGACTGGAACGGATCTAGATACGTCGTTTCATCCAGGTACCGGGGAAACTGTCGTGCCACCACACTCTCGACAACCTTCGCAACAAAGCGAAGGTTGGAGACTGGACGATAATTAGCCAATATTGCCGGATCCAGGGAAGGCTTCTTGAGGAGAGGTCTCACCACCGCCTCTTTCAAGGCGGGGGGAAAGACACCCTCACTCAATGAAGCATTTATAATCCCCTGGAGCCAGCCTCGCGTCACCTCCCGGGAAGCCAGCACTAACCAGGAGGGGCACGGGTCCAACAAACATGTGGTCGCATTCAGTCTACCCAGAATCCTGTCCACGTCCTCAGGGGTCACAGAGTCAAACTCATCCCAGATAACATTCTCAGGACCTGCCCCCGTCACCCCCACTGGATCTACCCAGTCGGAGTCCAGATCTTCCCGAATCTGAGTGATTTTGTCATACAGATACTGAACAAAGTCCTCGGCTCTTCCCTCCAAGGGGTCCTCCCTCGCTTCCTGGTGGAGCAGGGAGCGGGTCACCCTAAACAGGGCGGCCGGGCGGTTATCTGATGACGCAATAAGAGCAGCAAGATGAGTACGTTTTGCTGCTTTTATCGCCACTAGGTAATTCTTAATATGAGATCTTACCAGTGTCCGGTCAGATTCAGTGCGACTGGCCCTCCAACTACTCTCTAGGCGTCTTTTCCGGCGCTTCATCTCCCTCAGCTCCTCGGTAAACCAAGGAGCCAGGTGAGATCGGCGCCGGGTCAGAGGCCGCAAAGGCACGACTCGATCCAGAGCTCCAGCGGCCGCCCTATCCCAGGCGGCCACTAAGTCTCCAGTCGAGGCGTGAGCCAGGACCTCAGGCATTGGCCCAAGCTCCGTCTGGAACCTATCAGGTTCCATCAGGCGCCTGGGGCGGTACCATCTTATCGGTTAACCATCCTGTTGTTAAGCCAGACCTTTGTTAAGTGAGTTTTGTCCCATTTTACGACCTTTCTTGCCACAGTTGTTAAGGGGGAAGCTTTGTAATTGTTCTTGACTTGCTGTAGCATCTTGAGCTATGTTTCTAGACCTCAAGAAGACGGGTGGACTTCAACTCCCAGAATTCCCTAGCCAGCTTCAATTCTGACTTCAATTCTGGGAGATGAAGTCCACCCATCTTCAACTTCTTGAGGTCCAGAAACACAGATTTAGATTCTTGTTTTGCTCCTGAAATCTGCACAGCGCTTATTCTACGGATTGTCCAAAGCTCCACCACACACACACACACACACACGTGTGCGTTTGTGCATGTGGGCAGGCATGCCACAGGTCCCTTGTGCCACCAGCAAACTGTCACGTATCTGTCCTGCTTTCCCAGCCAATGTGGGCCTCAGGTTTCGCTTTCTATACTCTCTCATTATTAATCAAGTTACAATTTACGCCGGCTGGCAAGCCGAGCCACTAAATATTTCATCGGCCCCCATGAAATCATGCCTCTCCTGCCACCCGGCCAGCCGACCAGCGCCTGCCGGACAAAAGCAGAGGGGTCTCTGCCCCCCGCAAAGGTCGGGACCCTGCAACCTGAGAGTCACAGACAGCTGTGAGCATCCTCTGCGGAGCGTCAGATGGGGTGGAAGGCGAAGGAGGCCTTTTGCCCGGGGCCACGTTGCATAACTCTGCTGGTTTCAAAGGCTGATTTTTCCACCCTGGATGGATGAGGCCAGAGAGGACTCCTTGCAAAGGATAGCAGCAGTCCAGGATTTGAGGGGCTGCCCCACAGAAGAGGGGGGGGTCCACCTCTTCTCCAAAGCACCCGAAGGCAGGACAAGAAGCAACGGATGGAAACTCATCAAAGAGAGAAGCAACCTGGAATTAAGGAGAAGCTTCCTGACAGTGAGGACAATTAACCAGTGGAACTGCTTGCCACCAGAAGTTATGGTTACTCCAACACTGGAGGCTTTTAAGACGAGACTGGACAGCCATTTATCTGAAATGGTATAAGGTCTCCTGCTTGGATATAGGGGTTGGAGTAGAAGACCTCCAAGGTTCCCTCCAACTCTATTGTTATTAAGATTAAGTGCGCTGGCACAGTGGTTAGAGTGCAGTGCTGCAGGCTATTTCTGCTGACTGCCGGCTACCAGCAGTTTGGCAGTTCGATTCTGACCGGCTCAAGGTTGACTCAGCCTTCCAGCCTTCCGAGGTGGGTATAATGAAGACCCAGATGGTTGGGGGCAAAAGGCTGACTCTGTAAACCGCTTAGAGAGGGCTGTAAAGCACTGTATATAAGTCGAAGTGCTCTTACTCTCCTCCTGCTCCCTCCTTCCAGCACTGATGATGTTCCCTAGTTGGGTCGTGAAACGTCTGCAAGAAAACAACCAAGTTCAGGGAGCTCCAAGAACTCCACAGTGTTCTTCTTCCTCCTCCTCCTCTCCACAAACCCCCCCTCCCTTCCAGCACTGATGATGTTCCCTAGTTGGGTCGTGAAACGTCTGCCAGAAACTCACCCAGCTCAGAGAGCACCAAGGAGCCCCTCACGCCTACATCAGTCTATCCCAAATCCTCAGGAAGGAGTCAGCAGGCCAACCAAAGGGCCAAATCCATCTGTCTGACTAATCCAATCAACCTTAACAATTAATTTATTCAACGCATATGTCAGCCGACCCCCAGCAACTGCGAGTGCGAAGGAACGGCAAAGCGGCAAGGACTCCGACATCAGCCGAATGACAGAGTGAGAACAGAGATGCAAAAACAAGTAAAGCGAGAGGAATGTTGGATCCCAATTATGCAGCCTTTGAGGCCGTTTTTCAGTTTATATCTTCCTGTTATTCTCATTCCCTCGATTTCTTTCTTGGCTTTCACCCTCCTTCCTGCGGGTTTTCAAGTTTGCAGAAGAGGCACGATTGGTTAAAAATACTTCCCAATAAATCATTGGGAATCTGGGACTTAAATTTTGTTTTTATATTTTTTTTTAATCTCCTGGAATTTCTTCTACCAGCCCCTCCTGGCAACCGGCAGTCTAAAATAAAAGGCCAGCCTCCATGACCGAGGCTCTAAATGTCTGCACTTAGGAGGTTTTTAAATATATTTATGCATTCGGCACACCCCCATCAATATGCATAGCCGTGCAGGAAGTTCTCCACTTACGACCGTTTGGCTCAGTGCCCATTTAAAGCTACAGTGGAATTGAAAAAAAGTGGGTTACAGATCGTCCCCCACTTATGACTGTTCACTTACTGACCATTTGACCTTAAAACAGCACTAACGAGTGACTTGCAGGCAGTCCTCGACTTACGACCATCCACTTACTGACCATTTGGAGTTATAAGACATGGAAAAAAATGATTTTCAGGTAGTGCTCAACTTACACCATTCGTTTAGTGACCGTTCACAGTTGGGTACTGGGTGACTTTGGGCCAATCACCAGGAGATGGTGAGTTCTAGTTTCACCTTAGACATGAAAATCAGCTGGGAGACTTTGGGCCAATCTCTCCCTCAACCGGTCCTGTCCAACCCACCTCACAGGGTTGTTGTTTGCGGGCAAAATAGAAAGAGAGAATATGAAGTATGTTCCCCACCTTGAATTATCTACACTAATAATAAACGTGGGATACAAGTAAGCAAATAAATATAAATTCTCCCTTGCGTGGATTCCCTGCCACATGCGTGGGCCACTCCCAGACCCTCCTTCTGTGTCCTGGCCCCCCCCCACCTGGGTTTCTGGGGGTCCCTCCAAGGACTCCCCTCCAGACCAAAGTAGATCGCTTGGTCAGATTTGAACCCGGGCTGGGCTTCTCCTTTCCAACGAGGCCACCGAGAGAGCGGATGACATTTTCATGGATTTCTCACAGATGCTTCGAACTCCCTTTCGCCAACCAGGAACTGCGCCAGATGCCACAGGAGGGGGGGGTCTCTCTTTTCTCCCAGGGTCCTGAAATCCCCCCCCAAATCTTTGTTTCGATATCATGTTGGCGGTTGAGAGAGACGCATCGCTTCCCCCCACAGAGTGCTGAGTGCCCGCTGCCCCCAAGGATGGAAAGTCGGTTGCTGGCAATGCTTCTGCGCATGACGGAGCCAACATGCCAACCGACTCCCAAGCAGGCACTTTCTCACCTGGGGTGCCAGCCTGTTGTTTTTTTCACCTGCCACTTCAGCAGCTGCAAAAGCTCTCCTGGCGCACGCCCAGCCAAAATACAGGGAGCCCTCGACTTACGACCATCATGGGGCCCAACGTTTCTGCTGCTAAGCGAGACGTTTGTTAACTGAGTTCAGCCCCATGTAATAATAATAATAATAATAATAATAATAATAATAATATTTAAATTTATATACCGCCCTTATGACCTTCCATGCCACGGTGGTTCAGGGAATCGCTGCGATTGTTAAGTTAGTCACATGGTCGTTAAGGGAATCTGGCTTCCCCTTGCTTGTCAAATGGTCACAAAAGGGGATCACATGACCGCCAGGAACACGACGACTGTCATAAACATGAATCAGTTGCGAAGCACCCGAATTTTGATCACGTAACCACGGGGATGCTGCAGTGGTCGTAAGTGTGATAAATGGTCATAAGTGTGAAAAATGGTCATAAGTCATTTTTTTCAATGCTGTTGTAGCTTCAGACAGTCACTAAGTGATGTGTTGTAAGTCAAGGACTGGGGAGAGGTTGAGACTCTCCCTTGCTGTATACAGCAGAGAAGTCATAGAATCCTAGGCTGGAAGGGACCTTGGAGGTCATCTAGACTAACACTCTGAGCGTCAGTCCACATGGCCAGATCAGGGAAGCCAGCTCGCCCCTTTTACACATCGGAGCAAAGGTTTCTTAAGTCCTTACAAAAACCGGAGCTGTATGTTGTGAGAGAGAGAGAGAAGCTGAGGAAAGGGCAGGGGATCATGGAGGGAGCAAGGGTTGCGAGGAGGAGGTTTACTCCTGCTTTACAATGGGGATTTTATTCTAGTTTTGCAATGGGGATGCAAGGGGATTTACTTCTGCTTTACAACAGGAGTGCAAGGCTTAATTCTGCTTTGCAATGGGGAAGCAAGAAGGCTTACTCCAGCTTTACAATGGGGATGTGAGGGGAAAGTTAACTTCTGATTTTCAATGGTGTTGCAACCAGGATATTTACTCTGGCTTTACAATAGTGAGCCAAAGAGGAAGTTTCTCCAGCTTTACAATGTGGTTGCAAAGGGATTTACTCCAGTTTTGCAATGAGGATGCAAGGAAGAATTTAACTCCTGCTTTATTACCTGGTGGCATGGAGAAGGTTTACTCCAGTTTTACAATGGGGATGCAAAGAGGAACTCTACTCCAGCTTTACAACACCAGCCAGGCCTTGACTGCAAAACACCCTGTCCCAATGCGTTGAAGATAAAAGCATACCCAACCCCCCTCCCCAAATTCTTCTCCTGAGAACCCAGTTTGGATAAACAGTGGAGTGGGAAAAGGGGGGGGTGAGATAAGGATGCCCCTTCCACCCCTACCCCCACCCCCACACACACAGCCAAGACAAGGAAGGCAGAACTGGGAGGAAGAGCAGCCAGAATCAAAGGCTGCCTGTCAAAATGCGGAGGATTTGGGAGGTGGGGCTGACACCCCTCGGATGAAAGGGAAGGGAAGGAAGAGAGATGGAAGTGGGACAATCCACACGTTAATATTAATGGAGAAGTCAAAGCGACTGTCGACAGGCCCCCTTGCCAAGCTCTGAGCCGCCGATGGGGAAGGAGAAGTGAAAGTGTGAGTTCCCTTGCCTTGCGAGAACTGATAATGAATTATGTGCCGAAGAGGGGGAGGGGGAGGGGGAAGAAGGAGGGGGAAGGGGGAGGAGGGGGAAAGGAAGAGGGGAGGAGGAGGAGGAGGAAGAGGAGGAGGAGGAGGAGGAAGAAGAAGAGGAGGAGGAGGAGGAGGGGAAGAAGAAGAAGAGGAGGAGGGGGAAGGAGGAGGGGGAAGGGGGAAGAGGGGGAAAGGAAGAGGGGAGGAGGAGGAGGAGGAGGGGAAGAAGAAGAAGAGGGGGAGGGGGAAGGAGGAGGGGGAAGGGGAGGAGGGGGAAAGGAAGAGGGGAGGAGGAGGAGGAGGAAGAGGAGGAGGAGGAAGAAGAAGAAGAGGGGGAGAGGGAAGGAGGAGGGGGAAGGGGGAGGAGGGGGAAAGGAAGAGGGGAGGAGGAGGAGGAGGAAGAAGAAGAGGAGGAGGAGGAGGGGAAGAAGAAGAAGAGGAGGAGGGGGAAGGAGGAGGGGGAAGGGGAGGAGGGGGAAGAGGAGGAGGAGGAGGGAAAGAAGAAGAAGAAGAAAAAACAACAGCTTGACTGCGAGTGGAGTTGCATACACGCATGTGTACCAGCCCACCACTTGCATGGCCCAGTTCCAAGTAGGCCGTGGCCCAGTAGTAGGCTGCGACCCAGGGTCGGGGATCCCTGATCTAAGGAGCTGCCCCAAAGAAGAGGGGAGGGGGTCAACTTATTCTCCAAAGCCCCTGAGAAGACAGGACAAGAAACAACGGATGGAAACTAATCCAGGAGAGAAGCAACCTGGAATTAAGGAGAAACTTCCTAACAATGAGGACAATTAACCAGTGGAACAGCTTGCCACCAGAAATTGTGGGCGCTCCATCCCTGGAGGATTTCAAGAAGAGACTGGACAGTCACAATGTCTGAAATGTTATAGGTTCTCCTGCTCGAGGAGGGGGTTGGACTAGATGACCTCCAAGGCCCCTTCCAACTCTGTTATTCATTTATTCTGTTATTCAGAACCGTTGTAGCTTTGAACAGTTGCGGAACGAACGGTTGTAAGTGGAGAACTCCTTGTATTCCCAGGCAGTGGAGAAAGAGGATCGGATCCGAGCGCATCTGGCAGAAAGCTGCTCCGAGGGACCCCGCAGCCAACTCAGCAGAGCTCTCCGACTCCGAGCCCGTCGTGACTCCCGGGATAGAATTAAAGGGCCGTTTTTAGCTCCTGACGCAAGGCCACCCAGGCCCAAAGGCTCTTTACGGCCATTGTGCAGCTTCGGAATGGAAACGGGAGCTGGCTGTTGACCACTTATCATCCCGCAGAGAGGAGGCCGGTTCTGGGACAAGTGGAAGGCAGAGCGTTGGGGGATCTCCAAAAGAGACGGGCAGTTCAGAAATAGGAAATGTGCATGAATAAAACAAATAAATAAATACAAGTGGTCCTTGACTTATGGCCACAATGGAGCCCAAGATCTCTGTCGCTAATCAAAACAGCTTTAAAGTGAATTTTGGCCCATTTCACAACCGTTCTTGCCACAGTTAAGCGAATCCAGTTTTAAGAAGAGATTGGACGGCCATTGGTCTGAAATGGGGTGGGGTTTCCTGTTTGAACAGGGGGCTGGACTAGAAGACCTCCAAGGTCCCTTCCAATCCTGTCATTCTATAATTCTGTTACAGTTGTTAAGTGAGTCACAGGGTTGTTAAGTGAATCTGGCTTCCCCATTGACTTTGCTGCAAAAGGGGATCGTGTGATTCCAGGATGTTGTGACCGTCATAAATGTGAGCCGGTTGCAGAGGCTCCGATGTTGGATCACGTGACCATGGAGAGGCCGCAAGGGTCATAAGTGTGAAACATGGTCATAACTCGCTTTTTCAGTGCTGTTATAACTTTGAATGGTCACTAAACAAACTGTTGTAAGTCAAAGACAACCTGCTGAGACAAGTTTTTAAGAGACAGGTTGAGATGCCATTTCATAGAATCCTCGGGCTGGAAGGGACCTTGGAGGTCCTCTAGTCCAACCCCCTAAGTCTCAGCCCCTGGGACCAGCATAGCCCGATCAGGGAAAGGTTTGTTGTAACTTCGAAGAGTCCCTGAATGAATGGTCATAAGTTGAGGAGTAGGGAAAAACACATTGAGAAAAGTTGTGAAACCCGTCAGGAGTTTTCTTCCTTTTCCTCTTAACAAAAATGAAGGGGTTTGGGGCAGTAGTGGGTTTCAAATCCTGTCGCTACCAGTGGGCATGGGCGTGCTCACGCGCATGGGCAAAAGCTTCTGCGCATGGACAGAAGCAGTGGTGGGATTCAGCCAGTTCGCATCTATTCGGGAGAACCGGTTGTTAAAAGAAATCTTATTTTGGTTTTTTTCCACTTTGCAGGGCTAATCCTGTAAGGAAGGCAGGAAGGGAACATTCTGCTGGTGTTTCTAGCCTAATCTTTATTGCCCTGCTTACAGAAACTGCCTCTCTGCTTAACCCTTGCTACATTGTAACAGCTAAGACGAAGCGCCCATAGACGTGAGTGATGTTGAATTGGCCACGCCCACACAGTCACATGACCACTGAGCCACACCTACCCAGCTGGTCATTAGGGCAGAGAACCGCTTGTTAAATTATTTGAATCCCACTACTCGGCAGAAGCGCCCGGGCGAGTGGGCGGAGCCTCCCGCCGCCATCGCTACGCAAACCGGTAGCAACCCACCACTGGTTTGGGGCCGAATAAACACCACCGCCCTTCAGAAGTGGGGAGGAGAGGGAGAAGGAGCCTCCGGGTGGCGATGCCAAGGCCATCTGTGCAGGGAGGGAAGCTGCCACAATTTGCAGCGTTTGAGTTCTGCTTCCTCCTCTTAAAATAAAAAACACGATCTCAAACAGCAGCCACCACAGCGCGTAAATCCTGCAAATATTGACTCTGGGAATGTGTGAAAACAACACCAGGAGGATCCTCAGAGTAGGAGGCAGATCAGGGCTGGGGACCATCTGGGCTTTTGCAGCAGAAGTCAAAGCTACGAA
This sequence comes from Pituophis catenifer annectens, assembly GCF_029215685.1. Lineage (NCBI taxonomy): Eukaryota > Metazoa > Chordata > Lepidosauria > Squamata > Colubridae > Pituophis > Pituophis catenifer. Next base: position 131,010,943 of record NW_027256884.1, read on the forward strand.
ACAACAAGCCTCATGCTAAGCCAGGCCAACTCTAAGAGGCCTGGACTTCAACTCCCAGAATCCCCCAGCCAGCAGGTCGCGAGTGTGAGAAGCGGTCGAAAGTCCCTTGGTTTCAATGCTGTTTAACGTCAAAGGGTCACTAAATGAACGGTCGTAAGACTCACGACCACGATCGAGTCCAAAATTTCTGTGGTTAAGTGAGACATTTCTTGAGCGAGTTTTCTCCCGTTTTATGATCTTTCTTGCCACGGTTGTTAAATGAATCACTGCAGTGGTTACGTCAGTAACCCAGTCGTTAAGTGAATCTGCCTTCCCCATGGACTTCACCTGTCTGAAGGTCGCAAAAGGGAATCACAATGACCCCAGGGACACTACGACGGTCCTAAATGTGAGTCAGTGGCCAAGCATCTGAATTTTGATCATGTGACCATGGGGATCCTGCAACGGTCGTTAAGCGTGAAAAACAGTCATAAGTCACATTTGTCAGGGCCGTTGTAACGTCAAATGGTCACTAAATGAATTGTAAGTACAGGTAAGTTGAGGCTACCTGGATCTGGCTCTTTTCCTGCAACGGGGAGGGAGTGTCATGCACGCAACACTCTGCAAAGTGCGACAACCCGCAACCAGGAGCACAACAGGGATTGCAATAACTTCCACTCTGAAGGCCTTCGCCAAACTGGAAAAACAAGACGAGGGTCACGGAAGTCCCCGTCCCCGCAGGAGGAGCCGAGGAACCGGTTCCCAGCCCCCGGGCAGGACGTGGCACCGCTTGGCGCGTAAGGGAGGCGCTCAGGGATCGCCCGCCTGCGGTTTTCCTCCCGGGGGGTGGGGGTGGGGAGTGGAAGGTTATACATTGGGAGAAGTCGCCATTAACTGAGCCGGAAGAGGAGAGCTGTTTGTCCAGGAAGACTCTGACTTAGCTATTTTAGGAAGGAAGGAAGGAAGGAAGGAAGGAAGGAAGGAAGGAAGGAAGGAAGGAAGGAAGGAAGGAAGGGAGGGAGGGATGGGATAGGGAGGGAGAGAGGGAGGGAGGGGGAGGAAGAAGAGAAGGGAGGGAGGAAAGACGGAAGGAAGGGAGGGAGGGAGAAGGGGAGGGAGGGGAGAGGAAAAAGAGAAGGGAGGGAGGGAGGACAGAAGGAAGGAAGGAAGGGAGGGAGAAAGAGGGAGGGAGAGGAGAGGAAGAAGAGAAGGGGGAGGGAGGGGAGGAAGAAAAGCAGGGAGGAAGGAAGGAAGAGAAGGGAAGGAGGGAGGGGGAGAAAGAAGAGAAGGGAGGGAGGATGGAAGGAAGGAAGGAAGAAGAGAAGGGAGGAAGGGAGGACGGAAGGAAGAGAAGGGAGGGAGGGAGGATGGAAGGAAGGAAGAAGAGAAGGGAGGGAGGGGAGAGAAAGAAGAGAAGGGAGGGAGGGAAGGAAGGAAGGAGGAAGGGTCTGTCTATCTATTCTCTCTCTCTCTCTCTCTCTCTCTCTCTCTCTCTCTCTCTCCCTCTCTCTCTCTCTCTCTCTCCCTACCTACCTACCTACTTAGCTGCCTGCCAAAGTATCTTCCTTCAAGCTACGGATGCTATTCTGGGTTTTGATGCCCTAGAGGCGGGGGGGAGGGGGGGAGGTGGAATTCCAGGGCTGGGAGGGGGACCTCCTGAAGCCAAGGCGGCCACATGACCAATCAGTTTTACAGCCCTTATGCCCCACCACCTTCATAGCTCCATCGTGGTCGTAACTTGAGGACTCCCTGCACAAGACAGCCTGAGGTGGCTGATGGAGGACGATGCCCACGGAAGCCTTTCGTGGCAGATTCAGATCTCGGCTTTCCTCCCACCCAGCAAAATCTCCCCTGGGAATCACTTTCCCCAGCCAAGAGCTCCGGGCAGATGCTGAGGTTGCCTTCTTCTCCAGCAACCTGCCTTTATTTAACCCCAACTGTAAACCACGCCGGCTGTCAAAGGAAAAACGCTTTACGGCGGCTCTTCCAGGCCTCTGCCGGTAACTTAAGCACCGTTAGAGACGCTGAGGGGATAACCACGGTGGGAGCAATTACTGGAGGGGGTTTGGAGAGGAGGGGGGGGAAGTCACCCATGGAAGAGAATATTTGTAGCTGTGAACTGAAAGGCTCTTCTCTTGCAGACATTTCGTGACCCAACTAGGTTACATCATCAGCGTTAGAAGAGAGTGGGCTTGCGAGGACGAGGAGGAGGAGGGAGGGGTCCTTGGTGCTCTCCGAGCTTGGTGGTTTTCTGGCAGACGTTTCATTACCCAATTAAGTAACATCATCAGCAAGAGGAGGAGGAGGAGGACTGTGGGGTCCTTGGTGTTCTTTGAGCTTGGCTGCTCTCCTATAGACATTTCATGACCCAGTTAGGTAACATCATCAGTGCTAGAAAGGAGAAGGGTTGCTCTCTGTTTATATTACAGTAGCTTGCTCTGACAGTGTCGGTGTGAGTTGTTTTCTTCTTCATAGTTCCTTACTTGGGCTATTGTTTGTCTGGTGTTAGTCCCTGCTTCTCTAAGTGTTGACTGCTGGAGGCGATGCATTCTGGTCCAGTCTGATCAAGGAACTACCAAGGAGAAAAACCACATTCCCACCAACACTGGCAGGGGCAAGCTATTGCGTGCCAACAGGACTGAACCCCACGCTCACGTGCACTGATGATGTTCCCTAGTTGGGTCATGAAACGCCTGCCGGAAAACCACCAAACCCAGAGAGCACCAAGTCCTCCTCCTCCTCTCCATAAACCCCCCTCCCTTCTAGTACTGATGACGTTACATAATTGGGAAATAAAATGTCTGCAAGAAAAACCACCAAGCTCAGAAAGCATCAAGCAGTCAACACTTAGATAAGCAGGGACTAACACCAGACAAACAATAGCCCAAGTAAGGAATTATGAAGAAGAAAACAACACTCAACCTGGAAGTTGTCCAATTTTTCCCTTCTGCTCTCTTTCTTCCCATGTTAATAAACAAGACTGACCATCTCCTGCTCCATCCCTTTCCTCTCTGACCACCAGGGATTACACACACACACACACACACACACAGAGAGAGAGAGAGAGAGAGAGAGAGAGAGACATGGTCTTCCTTTTGCAGTGCATCCATTGTCCTTTGGAGGTTCTCCTCCAACCACAGAGCTTGCAAACCTTTGGTAGATCAAGAGCCATTTAGAGCGGAGGCTCCCCCTCCCTTTGCATCGATGGGTCTTATGGGGGGTGGGGGGAGGGAAATGGATTAGGAAAGCAGAGGGCCATTAGTGGCTGCTGACATTACAAAAAATACAGCCAGCTCCACTGCAACCTTCGGATGCTAATAAACTTCATTTCACGGCCTCCTTAAATTAATTAGCTGGAATAAGCATCTACAAGGAGGCCCCCAAGATAAGATTTAAGCAGGCGGGCAAGGCCTCTGAACTAAGCCAGAACAACGTGCTAAGTACAGTTAGTCCTTGACTTATAACCGTTTGTTTAGGGACCGTTCGAAGTTACAATGGAGTTGAAAAAGAATAGGATAGCGTAAGATAGGATAGGATAGGATAGGATAGGATAGGATAGGATAGGATAGGATAGGATAGGATAGGATAGGATAGGATAGGATAGGATAGAATTAGTGGAATGGGTAGGATAGGATAAGGATAAGGATAAGGATAAGGATAAGGATAAGGATAAGGATAAGGATAAGGATAAGGATAAGGATAAGGAGAGAATAAGGAGAGGAGAGGAGAGGAATGAAGAATAGAACAGAATAGAACAGATTAACAGAGTTGGAAGAGACTTTGAAGGTCATCTAGTCCAACCCCCTGCCCCAAGCAGGAGACCCTACGCCAGTGATGTCTTACCTTTTTGCTGTCGCGTGCCAAAAGCGGGGGAAGCGCGGGGTCACACGTGTGCATGCCCACACCCGTAATTCAATGCGTTTTGCCCCTGCGCATGCGCCCCCCCCCACAAGAGCGTGAGACACCCACCCACCCCCTGCACTTGCCCCGCTTTTGGCACGTGATGGCCTGGTGGGCCCGGTACAGAGGTGGGTTTCAGCAGGTTCTGACCAGTTCCGGAGAACCGGTAGCGGAAATTTTGAGTAGTTCAGAGAACCGGTAGTAAAAATTCTGACTGGCCCCGTCCCCCCATCTATTCTCTGCCTCCCGAGTCCCAGTTGATCGGGAGGAAATGGGGATTTTGCAGTATCCTTCCCCTGCCACGCCCACCAAGCCACGCCCGTAGAACCAGTAGTAAAAATTTTTGAAACCCACCACTGGCCCAGTAGGCCTGTTTTTTCGCCCTCCCCAGGCTCCAGAGGCTTTCTAGGAGCCTGGGGAGGGCAAAAACAGCCTTCCCCATCACTCCAGAGGCCCTCAGGAGCCCGGAATTCCCGTTTCCGGCCTCCGGAGGGGCTCCGGGGGGGATGGGGAAGGCCGTTTTTGCCCTCCCCAGGCTCCTAGAAATCCTCTGGAGCCTGGGGAGGGCGAAAAATGGGCCTTCCCCAGGGATGGGTTCTACTTACCTTTACTACCGGTTCACAACGGGATTGCGTGCGTGCAATCGCTTTGCTTACCCACGCGCCAAGCTTCTGCATATGCGCTGATTGGCTATGATGACATCCGGGGCGGTGGGCGGAGCCTCCTGCTGGTTTTACTATCGGTTCTTGCGAACCGGTCCGAACCGGGGGCAACCCACCACTGTTCCCCACCCCCCTGGAGGCCCTCCGGAGGCCGGAAACAGCCTGTTTCCTGACTTCTGGTGGGCCCGGAAGGCCCCAAAATCAGGTGGCCGGCGTGCACATGCGCACTGGAGCTGAGCTAGGGCAATGCTCACGTGCCCACCGATATGCTCCATGTGCCACATGTGGCACATGTGCCATAGGTTTGCCATCACGGCCCTACACCATTTCTGACAGATGGCAGCCCAGTCTCTTCTTGAAAGCTTCCAGTGATGAAGCGCCCACAAAAAAATGACTTATGACCTTTTTTCACACTTAACGTCCGTTGTAGCATCCCCATGGTGACATGATCAAAATTCAAACACTTGACAACTGACTCATATTTATGACGGTTCCAGTGTCCTGGGGTCACGTAATCCCCTTCTGTGACCTTCTGACTAGCAAAGTGGAGGGGGAAGCCAGATTCACTTAACAACCGGATTACTAACTTATCCACTGCAGTGATTCACTTAACAAATGTGGCAAGAAAGGCCGTAAAATGAGGCAAAACATGCTTATCAAGTGTCTCATTTAGCAACGGAAATTTTGGGCTCCATTGTGGTCGTAAGTCAAGGACTACCTGTCCCCTGGATTTGTCAGCATTTCAAACTAGCCCTGGTCTACTTTGAAGGAGAGATGCGTCATCCCAGCAAAGCTGAAAAGTTTATTTAACAGATTAACAGAATTGGAAGGGACCTTGTAGGTCATCTAGTCCAACCCCCAGCCCAAGCAAGAGCAACCCTACACCGTTTCTGATAGATGGCAGCCCAGTTGCATTTCTGTGCTATGAAAAGATTTGGCTGCAAAATCTGTAACTCTTGTCGTTGGATATGCTGACTGCAGCAAAAATTCTTTATGTCCCCAAACGGAACGAGGGAACAATCTCCGCAATGAGAGAACGGATGGAGTTAGCAGAGGTGGCCAAATTAAGGCCTTTAATTAAAGAAAAGATCTGATCCTATTTTGTTTCCGCTTAGAAACCAGTTCTAGACTTTTGGGGGCTTCAAACAGAAAAAAAAATGAAATTCTGACTTATTGGGATTTATTGATGTTTGTTGTTACAAAAATGGCTAGTAGTAAAAAATAAAGTTGAGGCTGTATATTATTATTTTTTTTGTTCTACCACACTGAATAAAGTTGGAAATTAAAGATTTTGTTACACTTTTCTAGCCTCTCTTTTCCCTTCCCTGTTTCTCTATTCTTTTTGTTTTTCTTTGTATTTTATATGACCACAATTTCAATAAAACCTACATTAAAAAAAGAAGAGTTATATGCAGATTTCTGCCAGTGAACCTGCTGCTAAAAAGATAAAATGACATGTCTCTTTTTCATTTATATTATGATAATTTCAATAAAATGATATCAAAGTATATTTTTTTAAAAAAGAAAAGATTTATCTGCTAAGACTTCTGCTGATGAACTTGCTGTTAAAAAGCCAAAAGGACATTCCCTCTTTTTTATTTATATTATGACAATTTCAATACGACGATATTAAATTACATTTTAAAAAAATTATCTGCAGATTTCTGCCAATGAACCTGCTGTTAAAAAGCCAAACGGACATTTCCACTTTTAGCTTATTTATTTCAGGACCGGCTAGGAACCTTACGCAGAGGTTTATAATCCACGTGTTAAAACCAGACCGAAGAAATCCATAGCTTTTCGCTGAAAAAAATGCAAAGAGGGCTTTGAGCCTCTGGTTTTGGGAGGGATTCTTGCAGATAAAGGGCAGATTGTGGCTTTGATGGGGATGGAGAGGACAGCAGGCCCTTATAAGATGGATTGCTTCCCCTGATCTCTTGAGAAGATTAAGGGGAGGGAGGGGGGTCATTGCTACGAGGCTCAGACGGCTGGTCTGAAGCAGAGAAATGGCCGAGGGAAGGTGGACAGAGGAGGGGGCCATAAAAGCTCCCCCCTCCTCTGTGAGGCAGATGGGCGGTTTAAAAATCTGATAAAAACAAAAACAATACAAAACGATCAGAAAAAAAAATCATCCCAATTCCATAAAAGAAAAGCTTTGGGTTGGTTTGTTTGTATCCTGCCTTTATTACTTTTACAAATAACTCAAGGAGGAAAATCTATCCAATACTGTATGACTGTAACCTTGTTCCTTGCATCCTTACGATTTATATTGACTGTTTCCTAATATGGTTTTATTGCTTATTTGTTCCCTACGACTATCATTAAGTGTTGTACCTTATGATTCTTGATGAACGTATCTTTTCTTTTATGTACAACTGAGAGCGTATGCACCAAAGGCAAATTCCTTGTGTGTCCAATCACACTTGACCAATAAAGAATTCTATTCTATTCTATTCTATTCTATTCTATTCTATTCTATTCTATTCTACTCTACTCTACTCTATTCTATTCCTTCCTCTTCCTGTTTTGCCCATAACAACAAACCTGTGAGGTGGGCTGGGCTGAGAGAGAAGAACTCCGTTTAAATTACTCAGCTGGCTGTCATGGCAAAGTCAGGAGCCACCATCTCTTGGTGATAGGCCCAAAGTCACCCAGCTGGCTTTCATACCCAAGGCAGGACTAGAACTCATGATCTCCTGCTTTCCAGTCTGGCACCTAACCACTAAACCAAGGGTCTCCAACCTTGGCAACTTTAAGACTTGTGGACTTCAACTCCCAGAATTCCTCAGCCAGCAAAGCTTTGGGAGTTGAAGTCCACAAGTCTTAAAGTTGCCAAGGTTGGAGACCCCTGCCCTAGACCAAACTGCCTCAACCTATTTTATTGTGGGCAACTGGGTGACACGGGAGTCGTTTCCGTTTTGTTCCCTGGAGCTGAACTTTCAGCTTCCTTTTCCTTGGCGTTTCGAAGCCTGCCAAAGCTTTTTCTCCCTGGACCGCACAGGGAATTTTGCTAAATGCGCAAAGAATCTGCTAATCAGCTTTGAGCCAAGAGGCAAGAATGGCAGATCGGAGGGAGGAGTGGATTGTGCTTTTTGTGGTGCCCTGGAAGCAAATTCCTTGGCAGCCTGCAGGCCAATTCAAAAGCCAAAGAAAAGAGGAGATAAAACACTTCGGGGTAGAAAGGAGTATGAGTGGCAGAGGTCAAACCTCCCTGGGGGGAAACAGGCCAGCCTGCAAGAGAGCAAAACCTTTGTGGAAGGCACTAGATGGGGAGGGTGGGATCCCACCTGCCTTCCTCTCCAGAAGTACCATGGGGCTTTGTGCTTCAGGTAGAAAAAAAATGAAACTTTGATTTTTGGGTTTTGCTGATAGGTTTGTTATGATAGAAATGGCTGGTCTATGCAGCATATTACGGTGTAAAAGTAAAAAGTTGAGGTTGTAAGTTACTCCCTTATGTTACTGTGCTAAAAAGAGTGGGAAGTCAGTATTTTTTCCTCCTCTTTTCCCTTTTATCCTACACTTTTTCCTCTTCCTTCGTTTTCTAATTTTTTTTGTTTCTCTTTGTTTCCTGTATTTTGTATCTGGATAAATGAATATAAAATTTGAACACACACACACACAAAGAAAATAAAATATTAAACAGGAAAACTAGCAGAAAGATCATAGTGGGGAGGATTGGGTCCTTGGGATCCCTCGATCCCAGATCCCTCAGGGACTGCAAGGTGAAAAGCAGGCCTTGGAATAGATCCCCGTGAGGGCATCAACACGTCTCACCCACCAAGCAATTAGAGGAAGGTTTGGCCACCATACCTGGAAGAGTCAGAATCTCCACACCTTTCGCAATGCAGTGCATGGAGGTTGTTGCAAAATTCCAGGTAGGGCATTAGGAGGGGGTGCCCCCCTTCTCCCCCCATGCCCTGCACCCCCAACCTCCTGTGCCTTGGAAGAAGACCAGGACACACCAACAGGACCTCCAAGTCTCTTGCCTGATCCATCCTCTGCGGGAAGCCCAAGCCAAGGACCACCAGATCACCATCTCAGGTGGGTCCACCTCAACCCATAGTCTCCATCCAACCCAAGACCTTTCTGATCACGCCTCCCCCCTCCCCTAATCACAACTTCCCCCCTTAGGGCACAGCTGGAGAAGAAAGGCCAACCCCCCCAAGGGCCGGTTTACCATCCACAACCATCCAACAAGGAAGTCCACCCTCTGCATCTGGCAGGGTGTGAGTTGGGTTGTCCAGTCTCTGAACCTTCAAAGGAAGATCCAAAAGATCAGACATCGAAATAAGCCTGCATTCAACACAACCACAAGCCAGAACTGAGGCACGTTGCAAAGGCTGAGTTTGTGTTACAGGCCAAGATAAAACGGATAGTTTGGGGCTGGTTGTGTGGTGGGAATCCAACTTTTGGTGGAGTAGAGTTGGTGGGCGAAGGCAGGCGGTCATCTGAATCACCGCCCATCTAGGTGGGCCCTGAAAGATACGAGAACCAGCGACTGCCATTGGCTTTGGTTAACCTGGTTAGTTTGGGGAGAGGCGTCACTGCTTCATAAAGGAGGGTTATGGCAGAATATTATTGTTCAAATGCAGGCAGTCTTTGATGGACGACCCTGATGGACCACAAGAATTCTGTTGGCAAGCAAGACAGTCCTTAAGTGAGTTTTCACTTGCCACAGTTGTTAAGTGAATCACCGCAGTTGCTGAATATAAATGAATAAAAATAAATAAATAAATACAAGTGACTTACAGCCACAATGGAGCCCAAGGTCTCTGTCGCTAATCGAAACAGCTTTAAAGTGAATTTTGGCCCATTTTACAACCGTTCTTGTCAGGGTTAAGCGAATCCAGTTTTAAGAAGAGAGTGGACAGCCCTTGGTCTGAAATGGGGTAGGCCAGGGCTTCCTATTTGAACAGGGGGTTGGACTAAAAGACCTCCAAGGACCCTTCCAATCCTGTCATTCTAGAATTCTGTTACAGTTGTTAAGTGAGTCACAGGGTTGTTAAGTGAATCTGGCTTTCCCATTGGCTTTGCTGGTCGCAAAAGAGGATCATGTGACTCCGGGACGCTGCGACCGTCATAAATGTGAGCCGGTTGCTGAGCCTCTGAATTTCGATCACATGACCATGGGGACCCTGCAACGGTCGTAAGTGTGAAAAATGGTCGGAAGTCACTTGTTTCAGTGCCGCTGTAACTTTGAACGGTCACTAACCGAACTGTTGTAAGTCGAGGACTATCTTTGTAGAACCTGGTTCACACAAGCGTGAAAGCTTCCCCAGGATTCTTCCTTGAAGGGCAACCGAGGGGGACAATTGTGATTCACTTAACAACTGTGTCAAGAAAGATCGTAAGATACGGCAGAACTCACTTAACAAATGTCTCGCTTAGCGACAGAGATTTTGTTTTCAATTTTGGTCGTAAGTTGAAGACCATCTGTATTTTAAGTTTCTCACAGCAAGCGTGTGTGCATGCATAAACACATCCTCAAATGCACAGACGCACCATATTTGCTCTTTTTTGGAAGCTGCTCAGACCTACAACATACAGGTAGTTCTCACAAGGGAGCCCAACATTTATGTGGCTAAGCGAGACGTTTGTTAAGTGAATTTTCCCCATTTTAAGACCTTTCTTGCCACCTTTGTTAAGTGAATCACTGCCGTGGCTAAGTTAGTAACACCATTGTTAAGTGAATCAGGCATTCCCCCTTGACTTGGTTAGTCAGAAGGTCGCAGAAGGGGACTATGTGACCCCAGGATGCTGCCACCGTCATAAGTACATGCCAATTGCCAAGCCTCTGAATTTTGATCCCGTGACTATGGGGATGCTGCAATGGTCATAAGTGTGAAAAATGGTCATAAATATGAATTAGTTGCCAAGCCTCTGAATTTTGATCACACGATCATGGGGATGCTACAAATGTAACTGAAAAACGGTCATCGGTGCTGTTGTAACTTCGGACGGTCACTAAAAGAGTAAGTCGAGGACTGCCTCTATGGGAACTGGCCTTCTAAGGAGGAGGCTCTGGCCACCCAACAAACATATACAAGAGAAGAAGAAGCAGCTTCTTCTCTTGTATATGGAGAAACCTTCAGCTGCAAAGTCCCCCAAAGTCCCATCCTGGTTTTTGGGGTGCCAGGAAAACCCAGAAAAGCACACACACACACACACACACACACACACACACACACACACACACAAATGCACACAGAGCGAGAGAGGCTTCCTCTTCCGGTCACAACCCTGGCCGGCTGACCACACCAGCCTCAATGCTGCCAAACTACCTCTGAAGGACACCTCTGTGGCAGCCAGAAATCCCCAGAACCCCCAAGCCCAGAAGGGGCAGCCAGGAAGTGAGGGGGGGCTGCCTGGGGGCTTGACCAGCCCCCCATCCAGTTTGCACCCCACAAACTCTTGGAGTGGCCAACCTGGCCCATCCCAAACCCGGGAGTGCAACTGAACCCCAAAACCTGGTCAGGCTGAAGCTGGGCCAGCATAGCAGCAGCCAGCGCTTGGGGTCTCCGCCCCCCCCCCCAAAAAAAGGGGAGGGGCGGACCAGGGCAGGTCTTACCTTGATCTTGTGCAGGGACTTCTCGGCCTCCAGCACCTGGATCCAGACGGCGATGCCGGATCGGTGGTAGGTGAGGTGCCAGCCGGCTTCCGAGGTGCATTCCGTTCGGAAGTGGTCGAAGTCGCGATCGTCCGGGATCTGCACGCTCTCCCGGCCGGACATGCCGCCGCCGGAGACCCCCGGCCGAGACCCCCGCCCGGGCTGGGCAAGGAGGAGGAGGAGGAGGAGGAGGGCTGGCCGAGCCAAGCGCCTCGGGATGCGGCTCTGGGCGCAGGTCTGGCCGCGGCAGGGCGGAGTGGCGTGGCGTTGGCGGCCGGCCAAGCGGACAGGTGAGTCACGCGCAGGTGAGCCGCCTCCTCTTCCTCTTTCTCCTCCTCTTTCTCCCCCCTCCTTCCTCCTCCTCCCCTTTTTCCTTCTCTTCTTCCTCCCCCTCCTCTTCCCCCTCCTTCCTCTTCTTTCTCCTTCTCTCCTTCCTCTTCTTCTTCCTCCTCCTCTTTTTCCTTCTCTTTGTTTTTCTCCTTCCTCCTCCTCTTCTTCCTTCTCTTCTTCCTCCGGCTTCTCCCTGCCCCGGTCGGGGCTCGGCAGCCGGGCTGGGCGGAGGGAGGGATGGAGGGATGGAGGCTGCCCGGGAGCAGCTGCAGAGAGGCGGCCGGGCAAGCTCGCCTCTGTCGGGATGCGGCACGGGAGCAGCGGCAAGCCGGCGCCCCCTTCGCCTCCCCCCCCTCCTCGGGCGCCGCCGGTGTCTGCCGGGTCCTACCGCCGCTCTCCGGGGCGGCCGCCTTCCCCAAGCAAGCAGGTGTCCCTGCATTCACACGTTTGGCCGGACACGAGTCAGGAGGCTTGCTGAGTGGAGGGTGGTCGGAGTCGTATTACCTGGACTTCCCCCCCCCCCCAGAGAGGGCTGGTGGGACTCAGCCAGATCCCAGCAGGTTGGTTTGAAAGTGGGTTACAGGTAGTCCTCGACTTACAACAGTTCATTTAGTGACGGTTCAAAGTTACCAAAAAATGGCTTATGGCCATGTTTCACACTTACGACCATTGCAGCATCCCCATGGTTGCATGATCGAAATTCAGACACTCGGCAACTGACTCATATTTATGACGGTTGCAATGTCCCCGGGGACACGTGATCCCCTTTTGTGACCTTCTGACAAGCAAAGTCCATGGGGGGGGGAAGCCAGATTCATTTAACAACCAGGTTACTAACTTAATAACGGCAACGATTCACTTACTAATTGTAGCAAGAGAGGTCGTAAAACGGGCTAAAACTCACTTAAGAAGTGTCTCGCTTAGGAGCAGAAGTGTTGGGTGCCGTTGTGGTCGTAAGTGGAGGACTGCATGTATTTTGTGGCTTCCTGTTGGATCAGCTCCCTCTGCCCGCAAATTGACCCTCTGGCTATATTTGTTAATTTGCAATAAATGCAGATGCTCCCTCTGAATTGTATGGGTTTATTGATAAATTTACATCTGCCCCCTTCTGGCAGGCGAATAGTTACCAACAATCAAAACTTCATTAAATAAAGCAACAACAACAAAAAAATCAATAATACTAAATTAAGATCATAGCCCTCCTACTGCCATTACAGAAAAGCATGGAAGACTGGAATGGTATGAGAAATTCTGCACTGGGGGTGGGGGTTGGACTAGATGGTCTCCAGGGTCCCTTCCAGAGCTAGGATTCTATAAATTAAGGTCACTTCTTGCATTCTCTCTTCAGGCCACGGTGAGAAGCATTTAGGATGAGGGTCATTTTGTATTTTGCATTGATTATGCTTTCAATTTTTTTTTTTTTTTACTGGTTTTCTAGAGTTTGCGACTGGAAATTCTCAGTTTCTTCCAGGCCTTATTACAGGTAGTCCTCGATTTACGACCATGGCAATTTGCACCACAATGCAGCCGCCATCGACTTTTACTGGCCCCTGCAGCCCACAAGAGCAGATGCCACGGGGCATCCATGGCTCTGGGTGAGGCTTTTACTGGCCCTGCCGGGAAACCTGGCCAACCCGCCAGAATAAATAACATTCCGGCTGGTGGAATATTTGCCCACGGAACACAAGCCGGCTTCCCCCTCCCTGGGCAGGAAAGAGGAAGAAGGAGCAGCCAGGCAGCAGAGGCCTCGAAACCTCCTTCTCCGTCGTGGGTGAGACGGGAGGGGCGTTTCCTTCCTCCTTTTTGCAAAATGCTCGGGGGAGCTGGACTCTGCTTTGCACCCGGGGCCTTGCGGAGAACAAGGGAAAAAAGGGATTGAGCCCAGGGTCAACAGGTCAAATTTATATGCTGCCCATCTCACTATGTATGCAGAATTCATCTTGGAATTAGTTAAATTAAGAACCACTGTGCTGTAATAGTTTAGGTGCTAGCTTGTAAAGCAGGAGATGGTGAGTTCTAGTCCCGCCTTGGGCACGAAAGCTGGCTGGGAGTCTTTGGGCCAATCACCGGGAGACGGTGAGTTCTAGTCCCGCCTTAGCAAGAAAGCTGGCTGGGAGACTTTGGGCCAATCAGGAGGAGACGGTGAGTTCTAGTCCCACCTTGGGCACGAAAGCCAGCTGGGAGACTTTGGGCCGATCACCAGGAGACGGTGAGTTGTAGTCCCGCCTTAGCAAGAAAGCTGGCTGGGAGACTTTGGGCCAATCACCGGGAGACGGTGAGTTCTAGTCCCGCCTTAGCAAGAAAGCTGGCTGGGAAGACTTTGAGCCAATCACCAGGAGACGATGAGTTCTAGTCCTGCCTTAGCAAGAAAGCCGGCTGGGAGACTTTGGGCCAATCACCAGGAGACGGGGAGTTCTAGTCCTGCCTTAGCAAGAAAGCCGGCTGGGAGACTTTGGGCCAATCACCAGGAGACGGGGAGTTCTAGTCCTGCCTTAGCAAGAAAGCCGGCTGGGAGACTTTGGGCCAATCACCAGGAGACGGTGAGTTCTAGTCCTGCCTTAGCAAGAAAGCCGGCTGGGAGACTTTGGGCCAATCACCAGGAGACGGTGAGTTCTAGTCCTGCCTTAGCAAGAAAGCCGGCTGGGAGACTTTGGGCCAATCACCAGGAGACGGTGAGTTCTAGTCCCGCCTTGGCCACGAAAGCTGGCTGGGAGACTTTGAGCCAATCATCAGGAGACGGTGAGTTCTAGTCCCGCCTTAGCAAGAAAGCCGGCTGGGAGACTTTGGGCCAATCACCAGGAGACGGTGAGTTCTAGTCCCGCCTTAGCAAGAAAGCCGGCTGGGAGACTTTGGGCCAATCACCAGGAGACGGTGAGTTCTAGTCCCGCCTTAGCAAGAAAGCCGGCTGGGAGACTTTGGGCCAATCACCAGGAGACGGTGAGTTCTAGTCCCGCCTTGGGCACGAAAGCCGGCTGGGAGACTTTGGACCAATCACCAGGAGACGGTGAATCTGGAGTTGGGCCAGTCCCTAACAGCTCAACCCGACCTCACAGGGTTGTTGTGGGCAACAAGGAGGACGAAGCAACATCAGGTACATTCTAATCCTTGAGTTACTTATAAAGTCATAAAGACAGGATAAAAATATAAGAAACAAACAAAAATAACAAATGAGCGTCTCCCAGCCACCTGTGAGGCTATACTTGCAGTGTCTGCAGCTGTGGCCTGAACCCCCCCCCCCCCTTCTGCCTGTCGGGTGAGCATGGCCGACAGCCAAAGAGCCCTGGTAGCGCAGCAGTCTAAAGCACTGTTATTAACATCAGCTGCCTGCAATTACTGCAAGTTCAAATCTCACCAGGCTCAAGGTTGACTCAGCCTTCCATCCTTTCAAAGGTAGGTAAAATGAGGACCCGGATTGTGGGGGCAATAAGTTGATTTTGTATAAATATACAAAAAGTATGAAGGCTATTGCTTAACGCATTGTAAGCCACTCTGAGTCTCTGGAGAAGGACGACATATAAATCAAATTAAAAAAAAAGACACTATGGCAAAGGTTTGGATCTCGCTAAAAAGAGTCGGAAGGGCTGTGAAGGAAGTTGTGTGATTCATACACACCCATACACAAACACAAACACACCCCACTGCCCCATTCCTGCTTTTTTCTTTTTAAGCTTCCAATTTGCCTTAGGAGATGTTGGCATGGAGCCCCTGGGATACTCGTTGAACTGGTTCACACCGTGCCCTAAAACCAGGATTGATTTAACTACGGTTTACTGATTGATTGTCTGGATTTGGGCAAGCTACTGAGCCATAAACCGTCCGTTAGCCAGCAGGGTGGCTGAGCCCACAAAATAGGATAATCCACATTAATGTGTGTTATGTGAGCTCCATCGCACAAGCCCTTTTATTTATTTATTAAATTTATACGCCACTTGTCTTGCTGCCTCGAGCGACTCTTGGGTGGCAGGTTTACAACAGTAAGAAAGCACGCAGGTAGTCCTCAATTTACGACCACAAACGAGCCACAAATTTCCGCTGGTCACTGTGCTTGGCCCGTAAAGACCCTAAACCAGTGTTTCTCAACCTTGGAAGCTTGAAGATGGGTGGACTTCAACTCCCAGAATCCCCCAGCCAGCGTTGCTGGCTGGGGGATTCTGGGAGTTGAAGTCCACCCATCTTCAAGCTTCCAAGGTTGAGAAACACTGCCCTAAACCCTGTGAAGACTGGAGGGAGGCAGGATTAGCCTTGCCCCAATTCGGGGCTGTAGGTCGATCCTTTGTAAAGGATTTAGAAAAAAATTGCAGAATTTGCTGGCTTTCAGCAGGCAGCTTAATCTTCTGCAGTAAAAAAATCAGATTTTATTGCACCTTAAAGCCCAACTCGTTTATTCAGATTTTTTGGGAATCACATACAGCCAAGGGACTTTTCCTAACGTCGTGAATTATTTGGCGGGGTAGGGATGGGGGATTTTCTAAGAATTTCTCCCTGCGTCTTCCAGGCCTGCAAAGTTGATGCTACATGGAGTGGAATCTCTTCGGTTTCTTGGCAACGCTGCTCTAGGAAGATTGGCTTCCTCTGGAGAAATTCCGCACCGAAAATGGTCTGAATGCGGTGACCGAATTGTGCAGCTTGGAATAAATAAATAATTGTCGATGTTTGTAAAAAAACAAGGTTTAGGGAACAGTCAAGAAGTAGCTGGTGGAGCCCACCTGTGCAGCTTTTCTATTTTATTTTATTTTGTTATTATTATCATTATCATTGTCATTATTATACTTTTATTTATTAAACATGAAACTCAGTCAACTGAACGTTTAAAAATGTATCACAAATACCACTGACTGGCACTGGTGGTTGATATGGGTTGCTGCCAGCATCCTAGGGATCAACCAAGTTAAAATGAATGTTGTTCTGAGTAGCACAGTTTTTTGCAGCTCCAATGGTGTTATTACAGAAAGCTGCAATATGATTATCAGTTTTGTTTTATTGTTTTATTTCATTTTATTTCATTTCTTATTGCCACGTATCTCAAGAGTCACTGGGCTTTATTTGATGTTTGATTGGATTGGATTCCATTGTCCTTATTTTTAGTCCAATTGTATTCTTTTTGGGTGTGATTTATTTATAGAATGAATGACTGATTGATTGATCTGGTTTGATTTCTATAGTCGCCCATCTCAACAAGTGACTCTGGGATCTCACTGGTGCATTGGATTGGAATTTGTCGTATGTGTTTTTAGTCCAAATATTTTGACCCTCTTTTAATTCTGTATTAGATTAAGGAGCAAAAGGGCCCACTGGGGGCAGCCTCTAGCTGATTGTGGGTGAGGCGGATGGGAGACCACTCGGAAATCTCAGCTTGCAAGCTGGGCTGGAAAGTGAAAAATTTGTGGAACGCTGCCCAGATCAGTGCAGGATGCATCATCAGGAATTGAGTGGGTCTTTGTGTAAGAGGCGAAGCAGGTATACAGGACAATGGCTGGCACGCACAAAACGCTTGGGTGAAAAGAGGTTCCCCTCTGCAGATGCCAGGTGTGCCTGCACAGGGCACTGATGCAAAGCTGCGTTTCTTGCAGCTGAGAAAAAGCTAAATTTGTCTCTCCGGTTGGGTAGCTGCCTGTCTTTGTCACTTCCGGTTGAGCTACATGTAACCCAGTGTGTCTCAGCCTTGGCAACTTTAAGACAGGCAGACTTCAACTCCCAGAATTCCCCAGCCAGCATAGATGGATAGATGGATGGATGGATGGATCAAGATAGATAGATAGATGATAGATAGACAGACAGACGGACGGACAGATAGATAGATGGATGGATGATATTTATTTATTTATTTATTTATTATTTAATTTATATTGCCGCCTATTCACCCATGGCGACTCAAGGCGGCTTACAGAATATAAAAACCACATTTAAAAACAGTAAAACTAATAAAAAATCAAATAAATTAATGCAATAAAATCATCCCACACCCCCTACCTCCTGCCCAGAGGTGGGTTTCAGTCTGGAGAACCGGTAGCGGAAATTTTGAGTAGTTCGGAGAACCGGCAAATACCTTTGACTGGCCCCGCCCCAATCTATTCCCTGCCTCCCAAATCCCAGCTGATCGGGAGGAAATGGGGATTTTGCAGTATCCTTTCCCTGCCACACCCGCTAAGCCATGCCCACCAAGCCACGCCGACAGAACCAGTAGTAAAAATTGTTGAAACCCACCACTGCTCCCCCCCAGCGACAGCCGATCACACGGGCCTTTTAATGGGCTCCATCCGGCTCTGGGTTCTCCAGGCCCACTGGCAGAACCAGGTCTTCAGCGCCTTCTGGAAGAGAATTAGAGTGGGATAGATAGATAGATAGATAGATAGATAGATAGATAGATAGATAGATAGATAGAAGAGAGAGAGAAAGAGAGAGGGGGGCAGGCAGGCAGGCAGTTGGAACAGCTTCCCTGCAGAAGTTGTGGGTGCTCCATCACTGGAGATTTTCAAGGAAATATTGGACAACCATTTGTCCAGAATGATATAGGGTATCTTGCTCAAGGAGGGGGTTGGGCTAAATGACCTCCAAGGTCCCTTCCAGGCCAGCCCTATATTTTTATGAGTCCATGATCAGGACCCAGGTTGTTGGAGGCAAAATGCTGACTCTGTAAACCGCTTAGAGAGGGCTATAAAAGTACTGTGAAGTGATATATAAATCCATGTGCTCTTGCTAACCTGGGCAGGGGGTTGGACTAGAAGACCTCCAAGGCCCCAGGCGATTCTATGATTCTCTGCTGGACACCTCAAAGGGTCCCAGGGGGAAGACACCCCCCCCGAGCTCCTTTGCCAGACTCCAGGCACTGAGCCAGACCCCACAGCCCCCTCCCCAGCCCTTCCTGCCAGTATTTGTTTCCCTGCCTGGGCATGTGTGGGAGGCCGAGGAGAAGAAACAGGGGCCTGGATGCGAACCTGGGCATGTAAACAAGGGCAGATGGGAGACAGCAGCCCAGAGGCTGCAGGGATGAGTCACACAGGGGTGGGAGCTGCCTCTCTGCCACAGCGAAGGTGCAGAGCACATGTCTGCCTGCGTGCGTGTGTGTGTGTGTGTAGCCACAGGATGCTTTGCACACATGTACAACTCTCTTTACTTTCCTTGCCGGTCCCACATTACCTGCCTTGATTGCAAAGTCAGTTGGTTTAGCTGACAATGATATATATATATATATATATACATATAGATAGATAGATAGATAGATAGATAGATAGATAGATAGATAGATAGATATGACAGCCTGTTTTTTTTTTTAAATCCCAAGAGGGCTTGGGGGTTAAGCGACCCAGCAGCTGTTCCCCAACCAGCACCTCTCCAGATGAGCAGGGCAAGATGGGAGTTGGAGTCCCAAATATCTGGAGGTTTAGAAGGGGCTTCCTGCCAGCAAGGAGGCTGATCATCTCGCTTCCTCCTCCTTCCACAGTCTAATATGGTATTTTTTCCCCTTCCTTCCTTCGTTCCTTCCTCTCCCTCCCTTCACTCTCCACCCTCTTCTTTTTTCTCCTTCCTTCCTTCCGCCCTCCCACTCCCTCCCTCCCTTTTCTTTACTCCCTCCCTCCTTTTCTCTCCTTCCTTCCTTCTCTACCTCCTGCCTGCCTGCCTGCCTTCCCTCCCTCTACCTCCTGTCTCTCTCCCTGCCTCCTTTTCTTCTTCCCTCCCTCTTGTTGTCCCCAATTCGGGTCTGAGCCTGGGGCCGCAGCCAATGAAGGAGGCCTGGCACAAGGTGCAGGTTTTGATTGCTTTTTATTGGGGTACCCCAAGGAAAAGAGTTCCTGGCCAAAATGCCAAGAGAGCCAAGAACAAAGGATTAAGAAAGCTTTATACATTTTCACTAAAGAAGGCGAGACAAGGCGGGATAATAAGAAATATCATCTAATAAACATTTTAGTAATAATTCTACAATTTGTTCTCTTGGTCTCTAGCTGTCCTTATTCCTAAGCCTTGGCTAATGAATGCCCCAGGAGTTATCTAATATACATTTTATTTGCTGCAGGCCATCATTATTCCTAACTTTTAGCTGAGCTCTGCAAGTTGTCTAACTTTTGTTACTTTTATCAGCTTTCTAACCACCCAGAATTTTTACAAGCTTTAGACATGCATACTTCCTGTGGATAAGCATTCTTTGTTCTTGCCAGACTCCATAATTACTTCCTGATTTACTTTCAAGTGTGTGCCAGGACCTCGCTTTATTTTAACAGACAGCCAAAAGTCACTTAACAAATGTTTCACTTAACAACAGAAATTTTGGCCTCAATTGTAGTCGTTCGCAACGGAAGCACCTGTGTGCAGGTGCATAAGGTTCTGCACATGCGCAGATCGTCAATTATGACGTCCAGGTGAGTGGGCGGAGCCTCCTGCCGCTTTTACTCACTGGTTCTATAGAACCGGACAGAACCCGGAGCAACCCATCACTGGTCGTAAATCGAGGACTACTTGTTTAGCTTTACCATTTAAAAAGTCCTTACATGGCCTCCGTTTCTTACTCTGCCCCCAATTGTGGTTGTGTTTATTTAGCATCTAGCATAGAGCTCATGGAACCAGCACAAGTAGTCCTCGACTTATGACCACAGTTGAGGCCAAAATCTATATTTGCTAAACAAGATAGTTAAGTGAATTTTGCCCTGTTTTACCACCTTTCTTGCTGCAGCTTTCCCCCCTTTGACTTTGCTTGTCAGAAGCTGGCTTTTCTGGGCAGGTTGCACAAGGCTTTGAATGACAAACGTTGCAAACTGTGGGGATTTGCACAATCCTCTCCTCTGCAGACACACACTCACACAGACATTCCATGCACAGAGGCGGCTGGGGTGGAGCCAGCAGACAGCTGGAAGGGTTGAAGTCGCCAGTGGGATAATTCTCTGCTATTACATCTTTCCCATAAACCTAACCATCAACAGAGGTTTCCCCATGGTCCCCCCGCGCCACTCGGGTCTCGAACTCGCGGAGCCCATACGGCTGCCGCGCTGCCAACTCGAGGCCACGCCCTAGGTTTCCCCGTCTGGCCGTGACGTCAATAAAGCGCCTCTTTGTTTACGCATGCGCTCCCGCGGCTCCATGGGAATCGTAGTCTCCCGCCGCCGGACGCCGTGGCGCCAAGCCGAGCTGGGCCCTTCCCGAGGACTACAGCTCCCATGAGCGCCCCCTCGCCTCCCCTGGCGCGTCCCCTTCGCAGTGGCGCCGCCCTCCCTGCCGCCATCTTGGTTTCCCGGGTGACTGGAGGAGCTGGCCGGCAGCGCTCGGCCGGGAGAGGAGCGCGATGCTGGCCTGCCTGATGACCAGGCCCGTCCCGCCCGCTCTCACCAGGCTCCTGCGGGCCACGGCCGGGCGCCCGCTCGCCAAACGCGGCACGTCGGCTCGGGAGTCGGCCGGCCGAGAAGACGCGGCCCGCTGGGCCGAGCGCGAGGAGCTGCGCTTCCCCGCGGCCGCCGCTAGAGGTCGCCATGGGCCCGTTCGGACGGCGGAGGAGAGCGGCGCAGAGCTGCGGAGGCGGCCGGCGGCCTCTAGGGGGCGCCCTCTGGCCGGCGGGGAGCCCTGGGGGGCCCCGTGGGGGCCCGGCGTGGCCCCCGGAGGCGTCTGGCTGCCCAGGCTGCCCCGCCCGGAGGAGGAGGAGGAGGAGGCCCGGCGCCCCCCGCTGGAGGAAGCCCCCGGCCGGCCTCGCTTGTGGCCCAACCCGGCGCCCGCGGGCCGCCAGCGGCGAAAGGAGAGCCGGGGTCGCCGGGCCAGGACGCCCGACCTCTCCGCCTCGGCCCTCGCGGCCGCCGGGCTCGCCCTGTGCTACAGCCGGGGCCACCTGGGCAAAGGTGACTGGAGGGGGGGCTCCTTGGGGGGGAGGGGGTGGGGGGACCCCCCAAGACCCTCTGAGGAGCAGGACTGAAGGTCCCCTCTGCGGACACAAGGCATTGACAGCCCCCCCCAAGAGCCAGAATGGCCCTGTGTGTTGGGGGGGGTACAGGAGCCCCTGGCATGGAGGCTCCCCTTCCACTGATTGCCCTGCCTGGCTTTGATGGGGGGGCGGGCTGGACTAGAAGGCCTCCAAGGTCCCTTCTATTCTATTCTAAAGGCCCTCCCTGCCTAAGTGCCCTCTCAGCCCTCCCCTTTGGGGAGGGGGGTTTCCCCCAGACCCTCTTGAGAACCAGGGTTGGGTCCCCTCTGGCCGTGCCAGGGACGGCTGCCCTCTTCTGCAAAAATATAATAGGGGAGCTCCGGGGTTTGTCCCACCCCAGGAATCGGTGATCCTGCAGTGCTTCTGCAGAAGGTGGCAGCTGCCCCTGGCATGGACTCCTCTAAAGGCCCTGCCCTCAACCTGGAAGGTGCCCCCCTCAGCACCCATTGGGATGAAGGATGTGTGGGGAGGGGGGTGCCCCCAGACTCTCTGAGAACCAGGACTGAGGGTCCCCTATGACGATACCAGGGGCAGCTTCCCCCTCCCTTGCAGGAATTTGCAGAGTGACCCTGGTTTTCCCTCCCTCCCCTCCCACCCCAAGAGCCAGAACGCCCCTGTTGTGCTTTTGCAGAAGATGGCATGGGGGTACCTGGATCATAAGGGTCCTGCCCTCAACTTGAAAGTTGGCTGTGGGCTGCTTCGGTCCATCCCCCCCCCCAACATTGGAATGAAGGAATTGTGGGGAGGGGGATCCCCAGGTCCTCTAAGGATTGGGTCTGGGTCTAGGCAGCCCTTATACACAGGCCAGGGCAGTTGCTGCCTGTCTGTAGAAACTTTGCAGGGTGACTCTGCCTTTGATCCCACCCCCACCCCCCAAGAGCCAGAATGCCCCTGGGGTGCTTTTGCAGAAGGTGGCAGCTGTCCCTGGCATGGGCACGGGGGCTGCCTGGACCATGGATGCAAAAGGTGATTAGGGTCTGCCACAGCCTCCATTGGGATGAAGGATGCATGGGGAGGGAGCTGGGCTGCTGGGTGGAAGAGGCTCTGCCATGCCCTTAAGGATCGTGGAGCTGCTGAGTCCAGGCAGTCCCTGTGCCCATGCCAATGACTGTCGTGCAAAAACCTGGCAGGGTGATTCAGGCTTGTCCCCCTGCCCAGAGCCCAAATGACTCCGTAGTGCTTCTGCAGAAGGTGGCAGCTGGTAGCCCGGTTGATTCAGGGCTGGGGGAGATGCCAGCCAAGCTGCCCCCTCCCAGGGTGACTTTCACAGCCATGACACAAGATTTAGCCCATCTGACAGGCAGAGAGGGGACCTGGGGCCCCAGCACAGGCAGCCCTTGACTTAAAACCACAGTTGGGACCTGTTTTTCCACCTTGCTTAGCAAGGTGATTGTTAAATGAGTCACCCCCAAGTTTTACGCCCTTTTTGCCACAGTTGTTAAGCAAATCATACAATTGTTAAGCAAAACCCACAGTTGTTAAGCGAGTTCGGCTTCTGCCATTGATTTTACTTGTCAGAAGCCAGCTGGGAAGGTCGCAAATGGCGATCACATGACCCCTGGACAGTGCAGTCATCATACATACATGCCGGTTGCCAAATACCTAAATGTCTATCACGTACCCTTGGGGATGTTGTGATGCAGCTGAGTGCAAGGACCAAAATCATAAGTCACTTTTTGCAGTGTTGTTGTAACTTTGGACGGTGGCTAAGTGAACGGTTGTTAAATTGAGGACTCCTTGTCCATGCTGCAGATGTGGCTGCCAGTCTCTTCTTTTACCCTGGTCCCCTCCTCTTCCTCACGTTCCTTCTCTCTCTATCTTTTTTCAGAAGAGACCCTCCTGGAAGCCGTGCGACTCAACAGTGTTCCTGAAGTGGAAAGGTGAGATCTTGAGGACAGATTTTCTGAGCAGTGGGCCTGGGGGGGTAGGGGGGGTGGAGACGCTGTCTGGGAATCCCTACTAGCTCTGCACACACCTGTCTTTAGGGGTGGTTGTGCCCATGCTGGCGCTGAACGTGGTATTATGGGGCTCATGTTTCTTCTGAAATACGTCGCTTGGCTCACTTGCTTGAGATAGCAATAGCACTTAAACTCATATGCTGCTTCACGGTGCTTTCCAGCCCTCTTTAAGCGAATCCTGGTCCTGGGTTATCTCTCCGCTTGGTGGTTTGGTGGGATAGGGCCTGGCTGGCCCTGCTTCCTCGCCGAGATCTTGGCAGAGGCAGATTCTTCAGCCAGCCGGACTATGAAACTGTAACCTGTAAGTGGGAGAAGAAATGGGATCTGCCCACCTCCCAAGGAGAGCAGCTTTGTTGTGGCTGCGGAGTTCAAGTTTGCAGCTCCCTCTCTTCCTCCCTTCCTTCCGTCACCTGCCAGGCGGGCGAGGCGCTTGGCTGGCAGCCCTGAGCACAAAGTCAAACATGCCCTTTGGGCTTCGGCTTTTAAGCAGCGGCTCCCGGAGTCACTCAGCCAGAACTCTGAATAGAGGCTCCATATGTCTTGGGCAGGGGGCCGGGCCGGGGGAAGCCAGGGCCTGGGCTGCAAGAGGAGATGCCCGGAGAGGTCTCAGGGTCATCTGCCTTGGCGGGGTGGGTGGGGTGGGGTAGCGGGACTGCTTAAGAGCCCAAACACATCCGGACTGATACTGGGTGGGGGGGGGCTTTGCCCCATCGGAAGGCCTTTGGATGGGATTGTGGCTGGTGCAGGTGGGGAAGGGAGCTGGCCCCCTAAGATTCCTGCTAGGGAAGGATTTGTAGCCCCTGGGAAGCTCTTGCACGGGGGTCTTCCTTGTGCAAGCAGAGGCCTTTGCTGATAGAATATTCGTAGCTCAGGATCCTTGGTGCTCTCTGAGCTTGGTGGTTGTGTTGGCAGCTTTCTTGCAGACCTTTCACTACCCAGCTAGGCAACATCTTCTGTGCTAGAAGGGAGGTGGGTTTGTGGAGTGGAAGAGGAGGAGGACAAGGAGAAAGACTGTGGGGGCCTTGGTGCTTTTCTTCCAGATGTTTCATGAACATCATCAATACTAAAAGGGAGTGGGTTTTGTGGGGTCAGGGTGAGGAGGAGGAGGAGGAGGATGGAGGAGTATTTGAAGCTCAGGGTTGAACTGTGGGGTGCTTGGTGGCAAGTTTTCCTACAGACTTTTCATTACCCAGCTAGGCAACATCATCAGTGCTAAAAGTGGGGTTTGCTCTCATTTTCTACAGAAGTGGCTTGCCCCATCAGTGTTGGTGGGAGTGTTCTTGGTAGTTCCTTGATTAAGCTGTTCTCTACTGTTTGATTGTTTGTTTATTTGTTTGTTTTTTTAATTTGATTTATATGCCGCCCTTCTCCGGAGACTCAGGGCTGCTTACAATGCGTTAAGCAATAGCCTTCATCCTTTTGTATATTTTATACAAAGTCAGCTTATTGCCCCCACAAACTGGGTCCTCATTTCACCTACCTTAGAAAGGATGGAAGGCTGAGCCAACCTTGAGCCTGGTGAGATTTGAACCAGCAGTAATTGCAGGCAGCTGTGTTAATAACAGGGTGCTTAGACCACTGTACTATCAAGGCTTTGATTGTTTGTCTGGGTTCCTTGATTGGGATGTTGTTTATGCCTTGGTTGTTAGTCTGGTATGAATCCACAGCTGACGGGGCAAGCCGCTTGTATGTAAACAGACCAAACACCCCCTCCCTTCTAGCACTGATAATGTTACCTAGTTGGGTCATGAAACGTCTGCAAGAAAACAACCCCTGCAGGGCCCCCACAGATCTCTCTTCTTCCTGATGGGCAGCTGAATTGGCCTCACCCTCAGCATCTTCAGCCGGGTTCCACCACCTGGTGCCGCTGCCCTTCTGTTGCATTAAAGAAGTGACTAGATGGCAGTAGAGGCTGTCAGAGTCATTAAAGATTCTCCTGCAGACCCTTTTGCTCTAGAACGGCTCTCCGTAACCCAGTGGATGTCCTTGAGAGGTTTGGGGAACGCAGCTCACAGAATTTGCAAACAACACGGGCAGTTGCGATAGCTGGAAATTCAGTCACTCTCCTTCATTTTGTGAGGCGCCAGGCTGGGGGAACCTGCCCTAGAGTTTGCGCAGCATATGTGGGGTTGCGCCAGTGGCTCAGCAGACTGATAGCATTGTGATTAACACCAGCTGTCTGCAATTACTGTAAGTTCGAATCTCCCCAGGCTCAAGGTTGACTCAGCCTTCCATCCTTTCTAAGGTAGGTAAATTGAGGACCCAGTTTGTGGGGGCAATAAGCTGACTTTGTATAAATATACAAAAAAGTACGAAGGCTATTGCTTAACGCCTTGTAAGCCGCCCTGAGTCTCCAGAGAAGGGCGGCATATAAATCAAATAAAAAAAAAAAAAAGTGGTGGGTTGCTCCCGGTTCGCAAGAACCGGTAGTAAAAATTTGTAGTAGTTCAGAGAACCGGTAATAACATTGGCTGGCCACACCCCCGAACCGGTCCCTGGCCCGGTCGCCGCTCGCTTATCCCACCCACCTCATCAAAGGCTTTTTTAAAAAAAAAAATCTTTAAAAGCATTTTTTCTACAACCTCTTCGGCCGAAAGAAATGCTTTTAAAAGTAAAAAAAAAAAAAAAAAAAAAGCCTGATGATTGCGTGGCTCAGCTGGGATCGTCAGAGGCTTTTAAAAAGCAACCTCAGCCGAAGAGGTTGTAGGGAAAAAAAATGCCTTTAAAAGCCTCTCTGACAATCCCAGCTGAGTTGCCTGATCGTCAGAGGCTTCTAAAAGCATTTTTTTCTGCAACCTTTTAAGGTTGTAGAAAAAATGCTTTTAAAAGTAAAAAAAAAAAGTTGGCCACGCTCACCCAGTCGCATTAACCCCCACCAAGCCACGCCCACAAAATAAGCCATGCCCACAGAACCAGTAGTAAAAAAATTTAGAACCTGGGTTCCACCTCTTTGGGCTGCTCTTCCGCCAGATTCCTTGGGCCTCCTTCAGTTAAAAATGTAGACGACGATCCACATCGGAGAATTATATGAAATTAGCAATGAAACGTCCTTGCTGGTAAATACGTTTGGCTGTCTAGGAGCTGAGCGGTGGCCACCCCTTTATTGATCAGTGATTGTGATTAAATCAGACAGGGAATATATTAACGGTGATCATGAATCCTCCGAACACGAAGTTCAGTCGTTTCACAGAGCTGCTAAGTCGCTCAGCATCAACATGCTGGTTTTATTTTATTTTTAAAAAACCCACCTATAATGGAACCTTCGGCACCCATTACATTGCTCACTGCAGCTCTGGAGTTTTTCAGTTCATCTTGGAACCGCCAAGCAACCGACCCCCAACCCGTTGCCTTCCAGAAAAAGTGGACTTCACTTCCCATAGTCCTAAGTGAGAAGTCCGGCCCAACATCCCCAGAGAGCAGCAGGTTGAGAATTTATTGTTGAGGGAGCATCACAGGTTGGTGTTTCCTGTCTTAGCAAGTGTGGGTGGATTCTGTTCGGAAAGACCTCAGCTCAGCCTGGCCTCTTCACGGCCTCAGTGGTGCATTCATGGCTGCTGTAATTGAAGCCATGGAATGTCCTTTCCCTCTTTTCCTGTCAGCTTTCCCAAGCAGGTTGAGGAACCTTACAATAGAAGAGAATATTTGGAGCTCAGGGTTGAACTGTGGGGTCCTTGCTGCTCTCGGAGCCTGGCTGTCTTCTTGCAGATGTTTCATGACCCAACTAGGGAACATCATCAGTGCTAGAAGAGAGGGAGGATTGTGGAGAGGAGGAAGGGAGGAGGAAGGAATGAGAAAGAGAAAGAAAGGAGAGGAGGAAGAGGAAGAAAAGGAGAATTGTGGGGTCCTTGGTGCTGTCTGAGCTTGGTGGTTTCTTTGCAGACGTTTCATGGCCCAGGTAGGGAACATCATCAGTGTAGGAGGGAGTTGGGTTTGTGGAGAGAAGGAGAAGGACTGTGGGGTCCTTGGTGCTATTTGAGATTACCTGTTTTCTTGCAGACGTTTCATGACCCAACTAGGGAACATCATCAGTATTACAAGAGAGTGGGTGTTGGGGAGAGGGGGAGAAGGAAGAAAAAGAAAAAAAGAAGGAGAAGAACTGTGTGGTCCTTGGTGGAGGAGGAGGTCTGTAGAGTGTATGAGCTGAGTGGTTTTCTTGCAGACATTTCATGATCCAACTGGGGAATATCATCAAGGGAGTAGGTTTTGTGGAGTGGAGGAAGCACAAGAGGACTGTGGGGTCCTTGGTGCTCTCTGAGCTTGGTGGTTTCATTGCCTACTTAGGTAACACCATCAGTGCTAGAAGTTTACTCTCTGTTTATATACAGTAGCTTGCCCTGCCATTTTGTTGAGATATGGGTTTTTTCCTCCTCTGTTGTTTCTTCATTAGGGTTTTCTGCTTAATTATTTGTCTGGTGTCAATCCATGCTTATCTGGTGATAGGCCAGAGAGCAAACTCTCTTTTGGAGGAGCTAAATACAGTGGTGAGCAAGGATCCCTGGCTGGTGGGATTGCCGCCTGGTGTGGGAGGAAGACAGCACTGTATCTGCAGTCTTTCCCCGCTCTCAAATTTGTGTACATCTCCTCTGTATTTCTTCATTATGAGGTGGTTGCACTTGCACAGCTAAATTTTGCAAGCTGCAGGAAAAGCAATGAGAATTTGCTCCTCTGGCAGGCTTTATGGGAAGGCAGAGAGATGCGTTTATGAAAAATTGGGAACCGAAGAGGCTTTCCAAGTATTTCAAGCCCCCCTCTCTCATTGAGATATTAAGCATCCTGTTTATGAGAGCAATGAAATTGCTTGTTTTCATACTTTGCGTACTCCAAATGTGATTTATCGTTGCGATATTATTCAGATTCATTTTGTTTACGTCTTTGCAATGATCGCAAATAAAACAAATGTTGTTTTTAAAGCAAAGCTTTTGTTTAAACATCAGAAGCTTTCAGGCTTATAACATACGATTAAAACTCAAGTGATTCTCTTTGACTTAACAACCATTATTAAAATAATCCGTGCATAAGAATCTGTGCTGCAGGAGCCCATGAGTGAAAATAGCTGCAGAAAACGTTATACTGATTCTTTTACGCATCTCAGGAGTTTATAGAAATCAAAAAACAGATAGTCCTTGATTTATGGCCACAACTGAGCCTAGAATTTCTGTCGCTAAGCAAGAGAGTTGTTTAGTGAGTGAGCTTTGCCCTGTATTACAACCTTTCTTGCCACAGTTGTTCAGTGAATCACTGCAGTTGATAAGCTAGTAACCCGGTTGTTAAGTGAATCTGGCTTCCCCACTGATTTTGCTTGTCAGAAGGTCGCAAAATGGGATCACGTGACCCCAGGGACACTGCGACCGTCCTAAGTATGAACCAGTTGCCAAGCGTCTGAATTTTGATCAGATGATCATTGGGGATGCTGCAACGGTCATAAGTGTGAAAAACAGTCATAAGTCACCTTTTTCAGGGCCATTATAACTTTGAATAGTCACTAAACGAACTGATGTAAATCGAGGACTGCCTGCACTGTTGTAACTTAGAGAAGTCCTTAAGTGAACAGTTTTAGACCAAGGACTCGATGTGAGGAGAACGCAGGCGCTCTCTGTTTGGAAAATGGAAGATTTGATTTATTGCATTGGGAAAGACTCAAAGCTGATGACTGACTTTCCAAGAAAATGAGGCCTTTTGAGTCTTTTTCGTATGTTTGGAGTCATGAAATCCATTGTTGCCTTAAGGGAAAACAGCAGCCAGGCTGCCAGCGTAGACTGGAAGCAGCACTCTAGACTGGAGCTTGGGGAGGGGTCTCTCTGAGCCCCCGCTGAGCCTGTTTCAACTCCTGAGCCACTGGAATTGCAAAGCTGCCATCCTACTATGGATTAAGCCCCATTGACCTCAAGGGAGGAACCCTCTGGGTGATGTAATACGATAAGGAGCAATTAGCTGGAGACAGGGGTCTGGGTGGGGAATCTTGGGGGAAACACCCCCCCCCCAAATGCAGCTGTTGGCGTGGATTCCATGGAACTGCATCCCCATTCACAAAGGGAGCTCTTGTTGCTGCTGTAAACACAACCATCTGCCTTGTTGGCATCTTGTCTTCTCTTGTAGACAATGGATGGGACGTCTTAGATCAGGGGTCTCCAAGCTTGGCTACTTGGAAGACTTGTGGACTTCAGCTCCCAGAATTCCCTAGCCAGGACTTACATCCAGCACGTATTGTGGGGGGCGGGAGGGTGTACTTACGACCTGATTCAAAGTTCCCACGCTGTTGTCATTGCTTCCCCAACCCATGGTCACAGGACGGGATTTCAGGAACTCGGCAATTGGGCTGCACTGTGACCCACATTCAGGTGTTCACTTCCGGTTTTGGGTGAGTCCAAGCTGGCAACCCTGACAACCTTTTTTTCTGCTCTGTATCCATAGGTGAGGCTGTTGCATATCCTGCTCTTCCAGAGCCCCCAGATAGAATAGGATGCTTGTCATGTGGGGTCTTTGAGCTGGGTGGTTTTCTTGCAGACGTTATCAGGATCCAACTAGGTAACATCATCAGTGCTAGAAGGGAGGGGGGGGTTGACCTCTGTTTATGAACAAGTAGCTTGCCCTGTCAACGTTGGTGCGTACACCTGTCACATATATAAACAAGGAGCTTTTATAGCACTGATGATGTAGCCAAGTTGGGTAATGAAATGTCTGCAAGAAAAGAACTAAGCTCAGGGAGCACCGAGGACCCCGCCACAGCCTTCCTCCTCAACCCTCTTCCTCCTCCCCCTCCTCTCTTCAAACCCCACTCCCTTTCAGCACTGATGATATTACCTATTTGGGTCATGAGGCGTCTGCAAGAGAACCACCGAGCTCAGAGAGCACTAAGGACCCTACAGTAGTCTTCTTCCCCTTCTTCTCTTCCTTCTTTCTCTTCCTCTTCCACTTCGCAGTCCCCCCTTTCCTTCTAGCCCTGAAGATTAGGTAATGAAAGATCTGCAAAAAAAACCCCAAAAACCCAGCCAAGCTCAGAGAGCACCAAGGATAGCACAGTTCAACCCTGGGCTACCAATATTCCCTTCTGTGATGCCTGTAGAAACTCCGCTGTTCCCAAACCATGTTCTTAGATGCAAACTCGCATCCTGGCTGATGAATATGTTGTCTATTTGTCTCTTCAGGTTGTTGCAAGAAGGAGTTAGTGTGAATACCCGACATAAGCTTGGCTGGACTGCCCTGATGGTAGCAGCGATAAACAGAAATTCAAGGTAAATAATTAAAAATATTGGAACTAAACAAACAAACCGGAAGAAAAAAACCCCATCACATTGTGGTGAAAATTGTCTCATGGGGCCTTAGGAGTTAAAGAGACGGCCTGGGTTGGAACTGAAATTATGTTTGAAGGAAACTCTCTGGCAAGAATTCCAGACGAGCCGAGCAAAACAATTTCAGGATTTCAATGCAGGAAGTCCTCGCCTTAAAACCATTTGTTTAGTGACCGTTCAAAGTTACAACGGCACGAGAAAAAGAGACATACAACCAGACCTCACACTTACGACTAGTGCAGCATCCCCATCATTGCGTGATCAAAATTCAGACGCTTGGCCAACTGACTTGTATTTATGACGGACGCAGAGTCCTGTGGTTACTTGATCCCCTTTTGCAACCTTCTGACAAGCAAGGCCAATGGGGAAGCCGGATTCACTTAACAACTGTGGCAAGAAAGGTCGTAAAACGGAGCAACACTCGCTTAACAACTGCCTCGCTTATTAACAGAAATTCTGGGAGTTGAAGTCCACAAGTCTTAAAGCTGCCAAGTTTGAAGACCTCTGCTTGAAAGCTTAAGGGTTGTGTTTTTTTTAGAAGAGTGTTTTTTCAAAGTTGGCACTTTTAAGATGTGTGGATTCCAACTCTCAGAATTTCCCAATCTATCACTTCCCTTCTCTCCTCCACTGGCCTGGAGATAGACTGCTACACAACTTTTGGGTGTTGAAAAGGAAACTTACCTGCTCTGGGTGTTAGAAAAAAGGTCAAGTCATAATCTCGTCGTCAGCATGATAGCTGCTTGTGGGGAAGTGTGGGGATTTAGTGGCAGTTCCGTAAAACTCTGGGCTGGAGAGAAGAGTGCTCTGCTTTGATGTGGGGTCCTTGGTGCTCTCTCAACTTGGTTCTTCCCTTGCACACGTTTCATGACCCAACTAAGTGACATCATCAGCACTGAGGGTGTTCCCTAGTTGGGTCATGAAACCTCGGGAAGAAAAGAACCCAGCTCAGAGAACATCAGTGACCCATAGTTCAACACTGAGCTACAAATACTCTTTTCTATTGGTACCAAGTAAAAGGTCAAGCAGAAAGAGGTACCTTAATCAAAGAGCTACCAGGGAGAAAACCAGACTCCCAGCAATATTGGCACGGCAAGCTACTGTAAATAGACCAGAAGCACACCCCACACTCCATTACACTGATGATATTAACTAGTTGGGTCATGAAACATCCGCAAGAAAAAAACAAGTTCAGAGAGACCCACAGTTCTTTTTTTCCTCTTCCTTCTCCTCCTCTTTTTCATTCCATCCTCTTTCCTTCCTCCTCCTTCCTTCTGCTTCTCCTCTTTCTCTCTGCAAACCCCACTCTCCTCTAGCACTGATGATGTTCCCTAGTTGGGTCATGAAATATTTAAAAGAAAACAACCAAGCTCAGAGAGCACCAAGGACTCCACAGCCATCATTGTCTTCCTCCTCCACCTCCTCCTCCTCTCCACAAACCCCACTCCCTCTTACCACTGATGACGTTCCCTAGTTGGGCCGTGAAACATCTGCATAGAAACCACCAAGCTCAGAGAGCACTAAGGAACCCTACAGTTCTCCTTTCTTTCTCCTTTTCCTTCTCCCTTCTCCTTCTCCTCTTCCTCCTCTTCCTCTTCCTCCTCCTCTCCTCTTTCTCATTCCCTCTTTCCTTCCTCCTCCTTCCTTCTATTCCTCTTTCTTTCTGCAAACCCCACTCTCTTCTAGCACTGACGACGTTCCCTAGTTGGGCCATGAAATATCTGCAAAGAAACCACCAAGCTCAAAGAGCACCAAGGACCCCAGAGTTCAACCTCGAGCTACAAATTTCCTTTCTCTCTCGCTCCCTCTTTTTTTTCTAATTTTTCTCCCCCAGTCCAGGAATAGCCTGTCCGTTCTGTGCCCTCACACCCCATAAGTTCCCAAGACAATCACCCGCCCTTTCAGGCCAGCTCTTCACAATGCCTTCGGTCCACAACTAAATTCAATTAACTTTTATTTAAAGACAAAAGGCAAAGAGGGAGAAAGAAATCCAATTTTGGGGAACGCGGGACGGCTGGTTGGAAGGGGCTTTGATGCTACAACCTCTCAGAGGCGCTTGACTTAGTCACAAGTTCATAAGCCAAAAAAAAAAGGGGGGCTTAATGTTTTGGGAAAACACTGGTATTAAACGGGCGGACAAAGGCCGAATATCCGCTCTCGGGCGACAACACTACGAATCCGTGTGCCGAGTTCGTGTGTGGTGGAAACTTTGATGTGCGCTATGACAAGCTGAAAGTCACGAGCTCCTTGGGGAAGGCCTTCGGAAGGGGCCGAGAGGCAGGCGGGAGCCTTGAATCTGTTGGTTTAACTTTGATGTCCCAACAGCCACAGGTCCCCTTATTTGCACGGCTGTGCAAGGATGAGTTTAGCAGCCCCTTTGCACTTTTTTCCAAGGGACAATGGTCAGCAATAGAGTGTGACCGTTGTTGACCATTCCGAGGGACCAGTGGAGGGGAACGAGGTTTTCGGAGGCGCAAAGAGAAGGAGGAGAAAGCCTGTTCATGCTACAGCAGTTTATCCCAGATGGCCTTCCGTCCTCGTCTTCTCTCGCAGTTTTTCCGCTGGAGAAATATCCCCTCAGCCTCTCATGCTGCCTGGTTCAACCAACGTGGTCTAGATCTGCAGTAAATAGACTCTCTAACGCAGTGTTTCTCAAGCTTGGTAGCTTGAAGATGGGTGGACTTCAACTCCCAGAATCCCCCAGCCAGCGCTGCTGGCTGGGGGATTCTGGGAGTTGAAGTCCACCCATCTTCAAGCTTCCAAGGTTGAGAAACACTGCTCTAACGGAATGACAAGAGTTGGAAGGGACCTTGGAGATCTTCTAGTCCAACCCCCTGCTCAAGCAGCAGACCCTATACCAGTGACGGCAAATCTTTTCGGCACCGAGTGCCAAAACTGGAATGCGTGCCTGCGTGCGCTGGAGCCCGGAAACCCAAAGACTGCGCCGGCCAGCTGGTCTTTGCATGCACCAAAGCACCGAAAGAGCAGAGGACTCTGCGTACCACATCTGTCATGCATGCCATTGGTTCGCCTATACCATTTCAACCGTTCCATGGTTGTCCAATCTCTTCTTGAAAACCTCCAGTGTTGGGGCACCCACAACTTCTGGTGGCAAGCCATTCCACTGGTTAATT
The DNA here is from genome assembly GCF_029215685.1 of Pituophis catenifer annectens. Taxonomy (NCBI): domain Eukaryota; kingdom Metazoa; phylum Chordata; class Lepidosauria; order Squamata; family Colubridae; genus Pituophis; species Pituophis catenifer. The sequence goes on from NW_027256884.1 coordinate 131,044,697, forward strand.
GTTGTAACTGTCAGGAAATTTCTCCTTAATTCCAGGTTGCTTCTCTCCTTGATGAGTTTCCATCTGTTGCTTCTTGTCCTGCCTTAAAGTCCTTTGGAGAATAGGTTGACTCTCTCTTCCCTGTGGAAGCCCCTCAGATACTGGAAGATGCTATCCTGTCACACCTAGTCCTTCTTTTCATTAAATTAGACATACCCAATTCCTGTCATTCTTCGTCATATGTCCCATAGGTGCTTTTTCCTTTGTTTTTTCCTTGAAGACGTTTCGCTTCTCACCCAAGAAGCTTCTTCAGCTCTGACTGGATGGTGGGGAAGGGAAGGATTGATATTCCTTGCAGAGCTGAAGAAGCTTCTTGGGTGAGAAGCAGAAACTCCTTCAAGGAAAAATAAAGGAAGTCCAGTTGCCTCTTGAAAAAAAGCAGCTTTGGGACAATCCTGACCTGGATGACTCAGGATCTGCAGAGACATATTCATTATATGTTTTAGCCACTTTTTTCGGTGCCCTTGTAACTTCAAACGGTCACTAAATGAACTGTTATAAATCGAGGAGGCCCTGTACTGAGACGAGCTCTCCCCCGTCCTGCTGAGGACCAGTGATTTGCTGGCTGAGAGGTGCCACGGTGGCTTCCAACTGGAGCAGATGATGGGCATTCTGACAGGTGGGGGCAGGAGGAGGCTGCAGCCCAAGACCGAGGAAGGTCGACTTGAAGCCGATCTAATAATTAATATGTAATTATCTGCCTGCTTTTGTTAAGCTCCTCCAGCGGGGGTTCACCTTCGCCAGGGGCTCCCTCAGCAGCTGGCACCCCCCCCTCCACAACACACACACACACACACACTCCGAGCTTCCTCGCAAGCATCCCCCCCCACTCATCCAGCCCCCCCCACCCCACCCCATCCACCCACCCCTCACAGCAGAAAGCACTTACTGTCATTGATTTAACTGCCTGGTGAACTTTAGTTAAAGGCTGCCCTCTGGGGTCAGGGCAGATTGATATGCCTGCAGATGAGGGTCTTTGTGGCCTAATGCAATTAAGGCCTGATCAGCAAATTAAAGGCCTGGTTGGGAGAGGCAATGCACACATTATTGAAGCTGGGGAGGCTGCCCCTCTCCCCCCACCCCCCACCCCTCCGAAATGACGAAGGACGCCTCTTGCAAGAACCCCCTTGGTTTCGGGTGCACCTGTCCAGGTCTTTTCATCCCCTGCAAGGCTCAGTCGCATCATGCAGGAGAACGTGAGAAAAGCCCAGTGGGTCTCCAGGTAGTCCTCGACTTACGACCACAATTGAGCCCAAAATGCACATTCCTAAGCGAGACCCTTATTAAATGTGTCTTAACCCTGTTTTACGACCTTTCTTGCCACAGTTGTTAAGTGAATCACTGCAGCTATTAAGTTAGCAGCACGGTTGTTAAGTGAATCTGGCTTCCAAATCGAGAGAGAAACGATAGATGACAGACAGACAGATGTGGAGAGATGGATGGATGGATGGATGGAGAGAGAGAGAGAGACTGTACTTGCACCCTTCCCTTCTGAGCACTGGAAAGGGACCTCCGTTTCGGAAACAAAAGACTTTTCTTACATTTTTTTTTCCTTTCCGTTTGTTTGAATTACCTAAACGAAAGGCATTCATCCCACAGATTTGTCCTTGGTGTTTAATTGTTTGTCTCTGGCCATAGCCCTCTCCCCGTGCCCACTGGATTCTGGGGCTGCATGTCAATGCAATAAAGACGTCAGAATGGCCTTTTAATGGCTGTGCCACTTCCCCGTCCAGCTTGGCAAAGGCTAATTCCACTGGCAAGGGGGGCTCTGTTTTGCTACCTGCGAAATTGGACAGGCGCAATCAATACCTGCCATCACTCAAATGTCAGGCTGGCTCTGAACGATGGGAAGGATTCAGCCTGGCATTCGGTTGGGGCGCTAGGCTGAAGGGCAGCTGGGCTGGCAGGACTGGATCCAAGAGATCTGTTCCCAGAAGTCAGCCGGTCCTGGCCATCTGTGTGGAAGTGGGCCGGATCCATTGGGCAGGAACCGATTTGCATTGGAAGAAGCAGAGAGTGGCAGAATCTCTCACCACCCTCACAAGGCAGGAATGAATAAATGAAGCCACCTCGGACACGAAACAGCCTGGCTTTTCTAGTGTATTTATCAGGAATTGCTTAAAAATAACCAGACAACTTTCCAGGCGATCGTATGAAACAATTTTAAAATATACCCAAAAATGGTGTATTTGAAAAAAGGCTGCCTTACATTTCCCCCCACCCCCCTTTCAGATCAAAGGACTTCAATCAAATGGACTGTATTGTTCATTTGTTATTTATTTTATATCCTGCCTTTATTATTTTTTTATAAACAACTCAAGGCGATGAAATAACTAATTCCTTCCTCATCCTGTTTTCCCAACAACAACCCTGTGAAGTAGGCTTGGTTGAGAGAGAGGGACTGGCCCAAAGTCACCCAGCTGGCTTTCATGCCTAAGGCAGGACTAGAACTCACTGTCTCCTGGTGATTGGCCCAGATGCCTGCCTGCCTGCCTTCCTTCCTTCCAGGGTGGATAAAAATCAATGATTTTTTTAAAAAAATAAAAAAAATCAGATTTTTTTGATTTAAATCGGATTTTTTTGATTTTTATCGAATTTATTTTAATAAAAAACTTTTGGGGTAAAAATCTATCGTAAGATAGTTTTCTATTTAAGATACATAAATAATTGAGTTTATTCAGCATGAAACGGAGCTTAGTTATGTAGCAGGAGGCTGTATATTTTGCAACATTGGGACTATCAGTGAGTCAACAGTGGGTCAAAGGAGTAGCAGAGATGGCAGTTGCTCTTTAAAAATTATGATTTAAATCGAGTTGATTTAAATCAAGCCTTTTTACTAGTGATTTAAATCATGATTTAAATTGTGATTTAAATCAACTCGATTTAAATCAAATCCAGCCTCCTTCCTTCCTTCCTTCCTTCCTTCTACCTACCTACCTACCTTCCTCCTTCCCTCTCTCCTTTCCTTCCTTCCTTCCTTCCTTCCTTCCTTCCTTCCTTCCTTCCTTCTACCTGCCTACCTTCCTCCTTCCCTCTCTCATTTCCTTCCTTCCTTCCTTCCTTCCTTCCTTCTACCTACCTACCTTCCTCCTTCCCTCTTTCCTTTCCTTTCCTTCCTTCCTTCCTTCCTTCCTTCCTTCCTTCCTTCCACCTACCTACCTTCCTCCTTCCCTCTCTCCCTTCCTTCCTTCCTTCCTTCCTTCCTCTGCCACTGTTTTCCATCTCACCCTTTCTGGTAGCTATTTAAGTCCTTTCTCAGCTACTTCCAGCCCTTCCCGGATCTGACCTCGGCCTCTCTTCTGTTCCGCCTCCACAGCGTGGTGAAGGTGCTGCTGGCGGGAGGAGCTGACCCCAACCTGGGAGATGAGTTCAGCAGCGTCTATCAAACTGCCAAAGAGAAGGGCATCCATTCTTTGGAAGGTAACCAAAACTCACATCCCGCTCAGATTGTTCTTTCCCTACCAGGAGACCCTGGAACAGGTGCATGCAGTTAAAAGCACCTGTTCAGATGAGGATAGCTTCACCTTCATCTGGGTTTGCAAGCACAAACCAAGGCTTTGATGGTCCAAATCTCACCAATAGAGACCCACGTTCTAGATTAGGGGTCTCCAGCCATGGCAACTTTAAGACTTGCGGACTTCAACTCCCAGAATTCCCCAGCCAGCTGGAGAATGTAAACCACCTAGACAGAATGAGAATTTTTCCGTTTTGAAGAGCAAACGGGATTTTAAGAAATCCTCCTTTTCATTCTGAAGCAGCAGCGGAACTAAAATTCGGCACAGCTTGTCTCTAGAACTGGCCCTCTTCTCCCCCACCCCAAAAAACCTCCCGCTGTTTATTTGGGAAATGCCAAAATAATAACAGTACAATGTTTCTCAACCTCAGCGACTTTAAGGTGGGTGGACTTCAACTCCCAGAATTCCCCAGCCAGCAGCCATAACTGATGGGGAACAGAGGGATTTGAAAATCAGTGAAATTGAAACAGATTTGCACTAATCTGCTGATTTTTTTCTTTCTTTTTCTTTACATATATAGTATGATTAGACGTTGGGTCAATTTGATTATGAGACAGATAGACTTCCTCATCCGGAATACTTGTGTATTCAATATAGTATTTTTCTTAAATAAGGACAAGAAAGCTTGTAACAATTTGTAGACCCCTTAAATAAGGGGAAAATTTCAGCATCCAGCCAGGATGGATTCTTTATGTTTAATGTTAGATCTATTTGACAGTTGGGGTCCCCAACCCCACTTTTTTTTTTTTTTTGTACACAGGAATTACTACCAATAAAGGAGAATTACTTTTTTGGTCGTTTGTTAGTGTTGGATGTTCACTTTTCTCTTTTGTTTTTTATTCTTGTTGATAAAAAAAATAAATACAGGTAGTCCTAAATGTACAACAGTTAACTTAGTGACCGTTCAAAGTTACAAAGGCACTGAAAAAACTGACCTATGACCATTTTTCACACTTACAACCACTTTAGAATCCCCCTGGTCACAAATGCTTGGCAACTGGCAGGTACTTATGACGGTTGCGGTGTCCCGGGGTCACATGATCCCCTTTTGCGACCTTTTGACAAACAAAGTCAATGGGGAAGCCAGATTCGCTTAACAACCATGTGACTCACTGAACGACTGCAGCGATTCACTTAACAACTGTGACAAGAAAGGTCGTAAAACGGGGCCAAACTCACTTAACAGATTTCTCACATCATAAATTTTGGGCTCAATTTTAATCATAAATTGAGGATTACCTGTATATATATATATATATATGTGTGTGTGTGTGTGTGTGTGTATGTATTGTGTGTGTGTTGAGAGAGAGAGAGAGAGACGCCAACAAAGGCTAAACTCAGGGTCAGGAGATCAGATTTGCCAGGAGAAGGAAATTCCCTGAGTCACAACAGCCATTGTGCGTGTGCAAGCACACACACACACACGTGGTCAACCAGCCTCTTACAGCACACACCGCACTATTAAACACAGACAACAGGATGTCGATTTATCTTGCTAGACTTTATTTAAGCCCCAAATACATCAAGCCGTAAAGTTAATATTTTTGTCTGGGTTCCCTGCCCTTTTCAGCCCATATATATTTATATATTATATGACGTTCTGGATCAGGGTGTGTGTCGGGGGGGGGGTGGAGAGGAAGAGCTGGAATGTAGGAAAACCAGGCCCCCTCGAAAGGAAGCCGCCTTAATTTGTTTGCTTGACATGTTTTATTAAAAAGAATAAATTCACTTGCATTAAAAGAGAGAGAGAGAGAGAGAGAGAGAGACGGGGAGGGTTTGAGAGAGAGAGAGAAAAACTGCCTTTGTTTTCTGCAGCTATTTTTTAACGATTTGCATATTTTGTGTGTAAATATATATATATATATTTTTGGTCATAAAAGCCTCCGAAGCCAGGGAGAGGGGTGGGCTCCACTGCCACCCTCCTCCTCCTCCACCACCGCCGCCACCACGCCTGCTGCACAAAATATATTAGAGACATTTATATGGATGGCAGGGAGGAGAGATGGAGAACTGAAAATTTCCAGGCTCTCCGTGATGGATGGCGGAAGAGGCTTCCCTTGACGCTTTATTGAGTTTGCGATGATTATCTCTCTCCCGGAGACATTTTTTATGGATGACGGTTGAGCTGTCATGCCGGACCAGGGGGGGGGGAAAGCTACCTAACAATAATAACACTTTAATCTTTTTACTGCACCGCTCCCTAGTATCTCAGATTCATCTTCCCTGACACCAGCCACTTGATTATCCGGCCCCTCCCTGGATAGGCAAAGGAGGGAAATAAATAAGCGGACAGCCTCTCTTTCCCCCACCCCCTTTTTTTAAAAAAGAGGGAAACATACAAAAGTGTGGGGTGGGGGGAAATGCAGCCCAGGAAAAGAAGGTCCACCTTATCACTCTGATGGCTCCTTCTGTAGGTGTTGAGATTTATTTGCGTTAATGCCAGCTGGGAGGGATGCTGGCCATTAATTACAATATTTTAGATTTGGCTGGGCTCATCCTTAACCAGCCACCACCCAGGAAGGGGAGGGCTGCCTGCTGCTTCTCAGGACCCACCTCTGCAGGAAGAGGGGGGGGGCATCTTCAGGGGCACATGGGCTCGCTAAGTGGCTCAAACAGGGTTGGACTAGAAGATCTCCAAGGTCCCTTCAAACCCTGTTAGTCTGTGTTCTATTTGTGTTTTTTGTTTCGTAGTTTGTATGGCTGCCCGTCTCGTGTGCATGACTCTGGGTGGCTAGCAGCTAAAAACAGGCTTAAAAAAGTAAACGTCTCTGGACATTCTCCATCATCCAGGTCATGGTTGTCCCAAAATTGTTTTTTTCCAAAAAGCAGCTGGACTTTCTTGGGGTTTTTTTCCTTGAAGACATTTCACTTCTCATCCAAGAAGAAGCTGATTAAAGAACTTTTTGGATGAGAAGCGAAACATTTTCAAGGAAGAAAATCCAGTTGCCTTTTGGAAAAAGCATCTTTGGGATACTTAAAATAGTAAAAAGCAACTTAAATTCATGGCATGGGTCCAAGATACCTGAGGAACCATCTTGCCCCAAAGGGACTGGCCCACCCACCCACTTTGGCAGGGTCCAGGAGAAGGGCCTTTTCTGCCATGGCTCCCACCCTCTGGAGCACCGTACCCTTCGAGGCAAGATCCGTGCCCTCCCGTTTCGCCTTCCAAAAGGGCCTTAAAATCTGGCTGTGCCAGTTGGCCTGGGGCCCTGGACGAGCCTTACTGGGCGTTGCCATTGAATTGAACAGGCGAGCCCACCTTCCCCCATCTTGGCTAAATCTCAATTTTAGCATGATAGAGCCAAGGCGCTACAGCTATATATAATATTTATATATTAATGTGCTTTTAATGTGCTGTAAACCACCCAGATTTCACATGACTGCAAGACGGGTGGCATATAAATTTAATAAATAAGTAATAAAAAGTAAAAGCAATAGGAATGACGTAAAATAACAAGAGCAGCCAAGCCACCCAGCGTCACAATGAATGAGTTGAACAGCCATGTATGTTCTCTTTAATAAATTATTTTTTTTAAAAAATGTATATTTACTACTTGGATCTTTGCAAGAGAAAAGCAAGATTTAAATATTAAGAAATTAAGAAATGAAAACTGAGACAATAGATTGATCAAACATGGTGGGTTTTTAAAAAATTATTTTTTAATTTTTCTGTTCTAGAAAAATCTACCATGTTTCCCCAAAAATAAGATCCTGTCTTATATTTTTTTTGAACCCTGAAATAAGTGCTTGGCCTTATTGCCATCGCTCAAAAGCCCGATTGGGCTTATTATCAGGGGAATGTCTTATTTGGGGGGAAATGGGATAAGCATGTATGTTCCAGAGTGGGGAAGAAATAGATCACTTTTTTTCCCCCCAGAAGCATAAGAAATTTCCCATTGAACTTCTTCTAATCTTTAAATAATGTGTGTGCTTCAAATTTCCCAGTCTAGTTCTACCATTGAAAAAAATGCCAGTAATGCCAGGGGAAAATTTGCTCTGGAAGGTGTACGTTAGCAAAAATAATATTTCAAACCATTTGTATGTTTGTTTATGCAGTCACTGCATTAAATATAGACTGATCTATGCCAGATGACTTGCTATATTCTATTAGGAAAACTCTGTTTCTTCATTAGTTTTACCTCTAATAAATTTACATCTCACCCCCTGCCCCTCCGGGATTTCGAGGCATAGAACTGTGCAAAGTGAGGTCTCTGCCTTTTTGTGCAAGGCTGCCAAAAACAGACACACCACACAGATTCCTCAGGAGAATGACTCAAAGTCGGTCCGGTTAAATTGGCAGGTTCATCCTTTGTTGGGCATCTGGAAGCTCCTCTTTTGGTCTGGGCAGAATTGTTTCCATACGGATAGAAGAGGAGCTTTGTAGATCAGGTTTGAACCGTGGGGTCCTTGGTGCTCTCTGAGCTTGATGGTTTTCTTGCAGATGTTTCATGACCCAACTGGAGAACATCATCAGTTCTGGGGGTGGGGGGGAGGTTGCAGAGAGAGAGTGGAGAAGGAAGAAGAAGAGGATGGTGAGAGTCCTTAGTGCTCTCTGAGCTTGGCTGGTTTCTTGCAGACATTTCATGACCCAACTAGGGAACATCATCAGAGCTAGAAGGAAGAAGGGTTTGCAGAGAGGGAAGGGGAGGAGGAGGAGGAGGAGGAAGAAGAGGAGGAGGATGGTGAGAGTCCTTAGTGGTCTCTGAGCTTAGCTGGTTTCTTGCACACATTTCATGACCCAACTAGGGAATATCATCAGTGCTAGTAAGGAATGGGATTTGCTCTTGGATTATATACTAGTGGCTTGCCCTGTCAGTGTTGGTGGAAGTGGTCTTGGTGGTCCCTTAATTGCACATCACACACACACACACACACAAAATGAAGCAGCCTTTTTTTGCTAGAGAGCATTGCTTTGTCCCTAACTGACTTTCTCCCACCGCCCCTGCAGTGCTGGTCACCCGGGAAGACGACTTCAACAACCGCTTGAACAACCGGGCCAGTTTCAAGGGCTGCACGGCGTTGCATTACGGGGTGCTGGCGGACGACTACACCACCGTCAAGTTGCTCCTGGAAGGAGGTAAGGGGGCCACTCACGGGGGTGGAGGAGGGGAGCTGGGCTTTCTCTTCCCTTCTGGACCTTCTCCAGGTGGTCTCCCTCCCTGTGGGGTTAGAAAGACGTAGGCCAAGGCTGGAGACGAGGCTTACTGCCAATTGTGGAGGGTGGTTTTGGGGTGAAAAGAGAAGGAAAGGAAGAAACTGTCCAGAGATGGGGGTGCTGAGTCCTTTGGCCTCTGTGTTTTCTCTCTGAATTTGTCCCCATTTACAGGTAGTCCTTGGCTTACGACCAAAGTTGAGCCCGAAATGCCTGTTGCTAAATGAGACATTTGTTAAGTGAATTTTGCCCCATTTTACGACCTTGCTTGCCATGGTTGTTAAGTGAATCACTGCAGTTCTTAAACTAGTAACACAGTTCTTAAGTGAATCTGGCTTCCCCATTGACTTGGCTGGTCAGTAGGTCGCAAAAGGGGATCACGTGACCCCAGAACCCTGCAACCGTCATAAATATGAGTCAGTGGCCAAGCGTCCGGACTTCGATCATGTGACCATGGAGATGCTGGAACGGTCGTAAGTGTGAAAACGGTCATAAGTCACTTTTTTCAGTGCGGTTGTAATTTTGAACAGTCACTAAGTGAAATGTTGTAAGTCGAGGACTACCTATACTTTGCTTCCTTCTGTCACTTTAGAAGGGGCTCACTTAAAACAGAGAAGCGTCTTTCCTTGCAGAGGAAAGTACTATTTAGTGTGTAGCTTTCCAGATTCTTCTTATTCCTCAGCATTCAACCGATTTTACTACAGGTTTTCCCTAAAATTGTTTCCGTCAAATGTGTGACGAAATGGGGTTGAGGGGTACCCCCCGGACCGTGAACCAGCTCATGAGTAAACACACTGAGACTGAAATGATTCTGACAGAGGCGTCTTGTGTAAAAATACAATTTACTTTAAAACATTTAAAAGGCACTATGTCTTTAAGAAAACACATTAAAAACAAAGTCTTATCTGGGTATGTGAAGCAAGGCTATCTCCCTAGATCCCTCTCCACAATACCGAAACAGTTCACAAAAGAATAAAGCTAGCATGAAGGTAAGCAGCTTCGGCGTCGATACATCATCAAGGCCATCATAATGGGAGCAGCACGAGCTTCACAGCTGAAAGTCACCTGAAGTAAAAACAGTTCAAACAGCAAACATTGCTTGAAGCTTGTGGGAGGAAGAAGGTCCAGCAACAGCAGTCCCGATGATAGCTTGCGTGCTACAAAACAGCAAAAGGCAAGCATCTGTGGGAGTCTCTCTGCAGCGGCGTCTGGAGTCCTTATCTGCATTCTTCTCCCATCTGCGGCATTGCACCAAGCTTCCTGCAGGAGTCTAGGCCCGAGTAGCAAGCAAAAGGTCCTTGCTTATATAGGGAGTTAACCTGCAATTAACTAGGGCGGGGAAGGCTTGCAGGTAATTGCCAACAGTAGATGGCTTGATTAAAACCATACTGTTTGTGAGTAGGCAGATAGCCACAGCAATCCTGGAAACACTCGTGACAAAATGTGTTGACTGACAGATGCCCAGCCCATATTTGGAGGAAAGTCAAGTTAGGAAGCCAAGAAGAGCCAGAAGGTTATCAAAGATTGCTGGTTGGTGCGGATGACTCCTAAGTCAGGAGTTTCCAACCTTGGCAACTTTTAAGATTTGTAGACTTCAACTCCCAGAATCCCCCAGCCAGCCAGGAATTCTGGGAGTTGGAAGTCCAAAAGTCTTCATGTTGCCAAGGTTGGGACCCCCCTCCCCTGCTCTAAGGTATATGAAGAATTGCCACGACTCATACAAAGCGGCCTACACTGCAGGACTGGCCAGCAAAACTCCTGCTTGTGAGCTAAGCTGGCAGTTACAAGGGACAGGTCCTTTTTGGTGCCAGAAAGTATTCCATGAACATCAGCACCTAATCCTGACTAGCAAATCCCAGCTTGTGGCCTTCTGGATATTCCTAAAATTCCATTCCTGGCGTCTCTCCCCTTCCCATCCCGTTTCCCTTCGCCTGTCATTAAGCAACGTATCATGTAACATGATGCATTAAGCTTATATGATGATCTCCCTGCCATTCTGTGGTGGTTGTGATGACTTTTGTGCTTACACTTGCTTGTGTATTGTTCTTGGCCGTTTGAGCTCTTAAATTTTGCGGAGGGTTTGTCTTGACTCTCAAAGGAAGAAGCTACGCCAGGGCTAGCCCAATCGTAGCGGAGGGCACGCATTCCTGGGACTTTGTCCCGAGACCAAAGCTTCAGGCCTCCCCCCCACCCCTTTTGCTTATCGCCTCCTCCAACAGCCTGCAGCCCCTCTGTGGAGAATGCCACTTGCACTCTGACACCCGAGAGGCGGGCACTTCCTCCCTGCCTTGGGCAAACAGCCTCCCCCCACTCTCCTTTCTCCAGCCCCCTCACCTGCCTTTTCACAGGGTGCCCTCTGGTTCCTGAGCTGGCTGCTCTGCCCTCGGGGCCAAAGCCATTAACTCCCCCCCCCCCCCGCCAGCTCCCTGCTTAAACCCGGGGCCCCCTTTCCTCCCTCTTCCTGGCTGGAGGCAACCTCCCCGTCACCCTTCACCCTGCTGGCAGCCTTTGGGCTGAATCACTTGACCCTTCCTTGTGGTCAGTCTGTGTGTGCCCAGCAGACCGCGAGAGGCAAGCCCCTTCTCGCTCAAACCCCTCAGTCTCCTGACCCCAACTGACACACACCCAGGGAAGGCAAGCGTCCGCCCTGCCTGGCCAGGCCTTCCATCCTCAATCGATCCAGAGGTTTTGTCTCCCTTTGATGGAGAAAAGAGGGCCTACAGACCTCCCCCCCCCCCTCTTTGCAGCGGAGTTTGCTATTATCACGCCCACCCACTCGCCCGCCTGCCTGCCTTTTGAAGCAAGACGGTTATTATTACGGGGATTTCCATGGTTGGGAATGGAAAGTTTTGTCACCCTTCTGGCTCTGGGGCATTTGGGGGAAATGGAAGGCACCCTAAGAGGACGGAGAAGGCGCCCCAACGTCACGGAGCCAAGCCACCACGGCTGGACGGGTCGGGGCAGGATCGATGCGCAGCCCGAGGCCAGGAGCATGGGCAGCTTTTGACCCCTTGGCAGAGGGGCTGTGTTTGCCTTTCTGGGTCAGCACACTGTGGGTAGTGGCGGTGGTGCAGCATTATTACTGCTACGCCTGGTCACACAATCTACCAGATGTCTAGGCTGGATTTGGCCAAGGAACTGGGGTAGGCAGAAGTTGGTGTTGGAAGTTGGTGTTGAAAGTATCCAGAATAACAGCATAAAGAGTTGGAAGGGACCATGGAGGACTTCTAGTCAAGCAGGAGACCCCTGCCCTAGACCATTCCAGATAAGTGGGCATCCAACCTCTTCTTAAAGACCTCCAGTGATGGAGCCCCCACAACCTCTGGAAGCAACCTGTTCCATTAAGCTGTTGATTACTTGTTCTAACTGCTAGGGCGTTGGTTATTCCACATGTTTTGGTCCTCTCCTGCATTAGTTTCCATCTGTTGCTTCTTGTCCTGCCTTCGGGGGCTTTGGAGAAGAGACTAGAATAACAAGAGTTGGAAGGGATCTTGTAGGTCATCATATCATTGCAAGATGCCAGCTTCTGTTTCTAGTCAAACTGCCTTTTGCAGTTGACCGATGGCAGATTTGTCACTACTGATGGTGTTCAGGTGGGGCTCCAGATGTTTTGGGATTGCACCCAAGATGGCTGTTGTTATTATGGTTGCCTAGTCAGCCTGATGTTTAGACTGGATTTGGCATTTTTAATCTAGCTGACAAGGTTTTTCCAAGGATCTGGGATAGACAGGTGCTTTCATTTGATGGGTGCTAAACATCGTCGCAGGATGAAAACTGTTCCGAGTAAAACTGCCTTTTGCAATCGACCAGCGGTGATTTTTGTCAATGCTGGTGGTATTCAAATAGTGTTCAAGTAAAATAATCATTATTACATTATTATTATTATTATTATTATTTATTTATTTATTTATTTATTTATTTATTTATTTATTTATTTATTTAATTTGTATACCGCCCTTCTCCCAGAAGGGACTCAGGGCGGTGAACAGCCAAAATTAAAAACATACAAATGCAAAAGTTAAGATAATTAAAAGAATTAAATCATTGGCTACCCAAATTTAAAACCCCATATTATTATTATTATTATTATTATTTACTAAATTTATATGCTACCCATCTCCCTGTCCAGCAGCTCTGGGTGGCTTGCAGCCTCTTAAAACCACAGTGTAAAACAGTGAGAGCATTAAAAACTTTTAAAATATTCAGCATTAAAATTAAAACATTAAAAGTACCCTGCCCAATGCTCTGTTGCCGTTGCATTTGGAGATGATGTCTTTCTTTAGCTCTCTTTCTTTATTCAACTTTAGCTCACTATAAGCATCAACTGATTATAACCCCAGCATCAATCAATCAGAATAGAGCTGGAAGGAACCTTGGAGGTCTTCTAGTCCAACCCCCTGCACCATTTCAGACGAGTGACTGTCCAGTCCCTTCCTGAAAAAGAACTCTTCTTTGTCCTCACCGTTAAGAAGTTTCTGCTTAATTCCAGGTTGCTCCTCTCCTATGCAGCAAGACAAATTCCTCTATTCTATTCTATTCTATTCTATTCTATTCTATTCTATTCTATTCTATTCTATTCTATTCTATTCCATTCCATTCCATTCCATTCCATTCCATTCCATTCCATTCCATTCCATTCCATTCTATTCTCCTTGGTGAGTTTCCACCCATTGCTTCTCCTCCTGCCTGCGGGTGCTTTGGAGAATAGGTTGAGCCCCCTCTTCTTTGGGGCAGCCCCTCAAATATTGGAAGGCTGCTATCATGTCCCCCCTGGTCCTTTCCTCTAGAGTAGCCAAACCCAAATCCTGCAACCGTTCTTCATATGTTTTAGCCTCCAGGCCTTTAATCATCTTACCATATTTCCCTGAAAATAAGACCCTGTCTTATATTTTTCTGAACCCTGAAATAAGCGCTTGGCCTTATTGTCATGCGCTCAAAAGCCCGATTGGGCTTATTATCAGGGGATGCCTTATTTTGGGGGAAACAGGGTAGTTGCTCTTCTTCGCACTTTTTCCAAAGTCTCAACCTCTTTTTTGTACTGTGGTGACCAAAACTGGTTGCTGGATTCCAGCTGTGGCCTTACTAAGGCTTTACAAAGCGGTACTCATACTTCATGTGATTTTGATTCTATGCCTCTGTTTAGACAACCCAGGATTTTTATTAGCTTTTTTGGCTGCTTCCCCACATGGCTGGCTCACGTTTAAGTGACAAATGCTGAGGTTATAATATAATATAGTGTAATATCGTACAGTATTAAAATCATACAATATAATATAATATTTAATAATATAAGTAGTACTTATATTTAATGATGTAAGTAATCCTCTTACAACAGTTCATTTCGTGACCGTTTGAAGTCACAACGGCACTGAAAAAAGTGACTTATGTCTTTTTTCACACTTACGACCGTTGCAGCATCCCCAGGGTGGCAACTGACTCATATTTATGACGGTCCCAGGGTCACGGGAGCCCCTTTGGCGTCAAGGGGGAAGCCAGGTTCATATTAACTGCAGCAGTGCACTTAACAACCGTGGCCAGAAAGTTCGTAAAAATGGGGCATAACTCACTTAACCACTGTCTTGCTTAGCGACGGAAATTTGCTCGTAAGTGGAGGACTTCCTGCGATATTAGGAAGGAGGGTTCCTTCAAAGCCCCCGGAGCTTTGGTGATGGGGCTGAGGTCCTAATAGGATCCAGACACCCCGGAGATTTCTTTGGGGTCCCGTCTATGGGCTGCTTGCTATTTTCAGTCCCAATTCCTGGCTCCAGGAAGGGTGGCGTGGCAGGCCTGGGCCTCAGTTGGTAGCCAGGACCCCCACTTGCATCTAAGCCTGTTTGTGGGGAGGGGAGGCTGTTGACTTAGTCGTGGCCGAAGAGAAGGACACAAAGGGAGTCCGGCCTTCGGCCCCCAAGAAGGACGCCAGCTACAAAAGAAGCCCACACACGGAGCGCCTCCTTCGGCTGGATTTATTTGTTTATATATCAAGCTTCTTAACTGGCCATCTCCCTCACAGAGGGGCTCCGGGAGGCGTTCGGTTTAATGAATATCAGAAAACATTAAAAAGCCAATAATTGAAGATTAATTTTTTTTAAAAAAAAACCCTAGAACAGCATTGCCAAGATGGAACGATCCAAGATGGGAAGACTAGGAGTTGTTCATGGGGGGCAGGGGGGGTTTCCTCATGGGGCCATGGCAATGGGGTCACTTAACAACCATAATAAAAAAGGTCATAAAATGAGGTATTTAAAACACAGTAAATGACCCCACAGTCGTCCTCCACCTCCTCTACTCCACAAACCCTATTCCCTCGTAGCACTGATGATGTTCCTTAGTTGGGTCATGAAACGTCTGCCAGAAAACAACCCAGCTCAGAGAGCTCCAAGGGCCCCACAGTCCTCCTCAAGTCCCACTTCCTTCTAGCACTGATGACGTTACATAGTTGGGTCATGAAATGTCTGCAAGAAAACAACCAAGCTCAGAGAGCGCTAGACACCACACAGTCCTCCTCCTCCGCTCCACGCACCTGTCTCCCATGTAACACTGATGATGTTACCTAGTAGGGTCGTGAAACATTTGTAAGTAAACAACCCAGCTCAGAGAGCATCAAGGACTCCACAGTCCAACACAAGCTACAAATATTTCCCTTTAATCCTGGTTTATGCACATGCAGACTGAGGCTACGTTTATCTACATTGTGTTCCATTATAAGGTATTTTGTTTCATTTCTGGCTTAACCCAGTGCACGGACCCAGCTTTCGATCTTCCTGCACAATGAATTCAGAGGGGTGATTTCTTAAGATTTGGGCTGGGAGCAGGACATCTCCCGTGCCCTTTGGAGAATTTCCAGCAGGAGTCCCAGAAGATGCAGGGGTCACCCCCATGGAGCTCCTTCAGGAGGGAGGGTGGGGCACCCACGAAGGGGCTGCAGCTGAGGGCAGCCCGCCTTCCCCACGCCGTGCCCCGAATCCTCCCTCCCTCCCGTTCAACATTTGCCAGAGAATGTGATAAATTCCATATTGATTCCTTTGGTCACACTGTAAATTTTGCAAAAGATGATTAAATAGCTCAATCGTCTCTGCCGGTGCCAAGGCTCAATATTTTGCAGGCCGGCTGTATCGACCTCTCCTGCCTGCGAAGGCCGCCAGCTCCAACCCAGAAGCCCCAGATCGGCAATTAAACTCCAATGAGACCAGGATGTAAAAGCCAATCAGCTTTGGCATGCCGACACGGGCAGCGCCATCCGTGCCTGGCCGGTCCACAGGTTTATGTCGGTGTCGAAGCTTTTAAGAATAGTTTCCCCACAACTCAGCCTTTCCAAACTACTTTCTACCAATAACAGCCGTGTGTAAGGCATTAAATGGCAAAGTCGGGTGAGCAGTGCGTGTGTGCGGAGGCACGCTGGGCAGGGATCAGCAAAAGTCAGCTGCGTGGCTTGCCAATCGGCTTCCGGGTCCAAGGCAAGATGTTGGTCCTTGACTTACGACCACAATGGAGCCTAAAAATTCCTGTTGTTAAGTGAGCTTTGCCCCATTTTACGGCCTTTCTCACCCTGTTCGTTAGATGAATCACTGCGGTCGTTATCTTAGTAACCTGGCTGTTAAGCGAATCCGTCTTCCCCACTGACTTTGCTTGTCGGAAGGTCGCCAAAGGGGATTGCTTGACCCTGTCTGGAATTTGATCCCATGGCCACGGGGATGCCACCAGAGTCGTAAGAGGAGAAAACGGTCAGGGGTCACTTTTCAGTGCCCTTGGGATTTTGAATGGTCACTGAATGGACTGTTGTAAATGGAGGACTCCCTGTGCTTTAGAAGCCCCATACGGCGTGGGTCCAGGAGCTCTCCCAGACTTCTCTATATCGCTCCAGAGCGCTTTGCAAGACTCTCTATGTATAATAAAATAAAGTTTTTAAAAAATAGACACCTGGTTTCTCTACTCTCCCCACAATAGAGGGAAAGCCTGTAGATGGATCGGTTGGAAGCTCACCTGGGATCTTCTCTCTCTCTCACACACACACCCCACTCCGTTCCTGCAGTGATGAGATTTATTTATTTATTTATTTATTTATTCCTATTTCTATGCCGCCCACTCTCCAAGGACTCTGGGCGGCTTACAACAAAGACAGTATACTAGATAGCACATTGTCCCCAACAATCTGGGTCCTCATTTTACCCACCTCGGAAGGATGGAAGGCTGAGCCAACCTTGAGCCGGTGAGATTTGATCCGCTGATCTGCTGAACTAGCAGTCTGCTGAAGTAGCTGCACTACTGCACCCTAACCACTGCGCCACCTCGGCTCAAGATTCCCTAATTGGGTCATCAAATGTCTGCAAGAAAAACCACCAAGCTCGGAGAGCACCAAGGACCCCCTCCCCCTCCTCCTCCTCCTCCTCCTCCTCCTCCTCCCTTTCTCCTTCTACACAAATCCCCCTACCCCTCCTAGCACTGATGATGTTCCCTAGTTGGGTAATGTAAACGTCTGCCAGAAAACAAAGAGCACCAAGGACCCCACAGTCCTCCTCCTCTTCCTCCTCCTCTCTTGCCAACCCCTCTCCCTCCTAGCACTGATGATGTTCCCTAGTTGGGTGATGTAAACGTCTGCCAGGGAACCACCCAGCTCAGAGAGGCCAACCTTCTCTTGCTTAGCACAACAGTTCCAGAGAGAAGATGGAGAGCCTGGTCCTTGTGTGGCCTGTTTTGGGGCGGTTGAGGCGTCGCCCCTTTGGAGACCAGGCACCCATGGACACCCGAGGAGCTTTCACCCCTCATCTCAGTCGCAGGCCGCTGCCTGTTGTGGTGGGCCCCTAAGTGAGAAAAGGCTCACTTCGCTCTTGGCAAGCAGAGCAGAGGGTTCCTCTCCTCCTTCTCCCTGTCTTTCTTCCTTTCTTCCTTCCTCTGCTTTCCAAAGCCACCTGCTTTTGAAGTGTTTGTGCCGCCCCCATATTGGAAGTGCGTTTATTTTACCGGAAAGAAGGGCGATCATGTTAATTCAATCACGGCCAGGCTCTGGAGGACAGGAGTCTCTTCCTATTACTTTAACTAGCCATGTAGAGCAATAAGGATGTCGGGACTTGTCAGGGATGACGGCTGATGACACCGCGTCATCTCCTCCTATCGCTCCCAGCGCCGCTCCCTCCCGGCAAAGCCCGGCTGCTTTGGCGCTGGGAACGCCTCTGGGAGTCGGTGGCCCTAGACAGCTCACGCCTACCTACCTGCGTGTGTCAGCGCAGACGTGCAAGCTCACCCTGCCCTTGTGAGTGAGTGGCTGCTAGACTCCAAAGGGTTGTGGCCCTTCGGAATCTGATGAATACAACTCTGGCCTTAGACCTGTAGGTTTGTTTGTTCATGTATTTTATTAGATTTCTATCCCGCCTTGATTGCATTTATATTTCTAAGGAATTTCATTTCTTTCACGAGCACGGAGGGAGGCGTGGTTGCCTTTTAAGGTCATGAAATTGGAAAGTCCAGCATCTGATTCCCACCTCAGGCTGAAAGGGGGATCGGACACCCATCAGTCTTGACTAATTCTGCACGTTTATATCCATCCATCCATCCATCCATCCATCTATCTATCTATCTAGCCATCCAGCCATCCAGTCATCCATATCTATCTATCATCTATTCCATCTTTATTATTTGTTTAAATAACTCAAGGCAGTAAAGAGCCCTGGTGGCACAGCAGACTAAAGCACTGTTATTAACATCAGTTGCCTGCAATTACTGCAAGTTCAAATCTCGCCAGGCTCAAGGTTGACTCAGCCTTCCATCCTTTCTAAGGTAGGTGAAATGAGGACCCAGTTTGTGGGGGCAATAAATTGACTTTGTATAAATAACAAAAGGATGAAGGCTATTGCTTAGCGCATTGTAAGCCGCCCTGAGTCTCCAGAGAAGGACGGCATATAAATTAAAGCAAAAAAAAAAAGTACTACTTCCTTCACCTATTTTCTCCGTAACAACAACCCTGTGAGGTGGATTGGTTTGAGAGAGGGACTGGGCCTAAATCACCCAGCTGGCTTTCATGCCTAAGGCAGGACTAGAACTCACCACCCCCTGGTGATTGACCCAAAGTCACCCAGCCGGCTTGCATGCCTGAGGCGGGACTAGAACCTGTTTTATGAGGCTTTTCAGCTACATATTCCAAGAAACCAGAGATTTTGGAGGGAAAGAAACATTTCATTGGAATGTCGGAAACATTGCCGGAGTACAGGCAGTAAAATGTGCTGAAAGTGGGAAATGCTGCATAGAAAATGTTGAACCTGGAAATTTTTTCCAACCCTCTTCTTCTGTTTTCTTTTGGACAATCAGTGGAACAGAAGTTGCCTCCAGAAGTTGTGAATGCTCCAACACTGGAAGTTTTTAAGAAGAGGTTGGACAACCATTTGTCTGAAGTGGTATAGGGTTCTCAGCCTGAGCAGGGGGTTGGACTAGAAGACCTCCTAGGTCCCTTCCAACTCTGTCATTCATTCTTTTGCCACTGAAATCAGAACGGGTGTTCTGGAGAGGCTGCATTCAATGTTGCTTTACTACACTTATGTGTCCTGTACACACACACACACACACAGATAGACAGACACCCATGTGTATGTTCATTTAGGAGGTTGACAGCCAAACACCAGGGAAGACCCCCCCACACCTCACCCACCAGTGGGCTTCTCCTTCTCCTTCCCGCTTGGCACCCCCCACTCACCCCTCGCTGTGGTGTTATTAACTAAGCCTCCTCCCAGCAGGTTCCCCCCCCGCCCATCCATAATCCCTTCCCCGAGCCCCTCTATTGACAGCGATCCGGAATCTGGAGGAATCCAAGACAAATGATGAAGAGGATGGAGTTAATAAAATTTGAAAAATTGAGAACTGTCGCTCTGCTAAACTTTTTTCAATACCTCTGACGGAAACATATTTCCCCAATGAGTGACCTTCGGCAGCTGCTCGGGCTTTGCTTTGCTGCACCGATGCTGGGGGTGAACCAGCCTGCTATTTATCAAATATTATAAGTCAGGGCCCACTCGTACCGGCCAAGATTTGGGGAGGGGGCCTCCCAATGCCCCGCAGAGCCCCCAGGCGTTGCCCAGGTGTTGATTCTCGGCCGAAGACAGCTAGTGGGAGGTGACAAATGACATCCCGTTCCGATTCCCAAAGGTTGGAGCCCTATCAGCAGGCGTGGGCCTGGCTATATCCAGGAGAGGCACTTGCTGCTTGGGAGGGGGAAGGACAGCTGCCCCCCCCCTCCCGCTACAGAAGGGGGCCGGGGTCAGGCCACGCCTCTTAGGACAGCCAGCAGCCCCCTCTGCGCCCGGCTAGCAAGTGTCCTGCCACCAAGTTATTTATGAAAGCATAATATTTTATTGCCGTGGGTATCGGAGGTAGA
Source organism: Pituophis catenifer annectens (assembly GCF_029215685.1). NCBI lineage: Eukaryota > Metazoa > Chordata > Lepidosauria > Squamata > Colubridae > Pituophis > Pituophis catenifer. The sequence goes on from NW_027256884.1 coordinate 131,064,765, forward strand.
GATCGACCGGCAGAGTCTGGTGGGTCTATCAATTATTGCAGCAATTAGTCAAGTCGTCAAAGCCATTAACAGGGGAATTAGACCAATATTGGTGAGCCGTTATTAATAGATTGACGGCAGGAGGAAGTCCTGATGTTCTCTGAAGATGAGGCAAAAGGTAGCCTCCAGGCTGGCTGCCTCCAGGGACCCCCCTCCAAAAAAACTTTTCTCCTCTTCCTTGGAGACCCCGGCCATTGCCTCGTCACAAAAGAGCTGCTGCGTTCTGTCTCTTGAAAAGGTTATTGAGCGGCCTGCCCTGGCCGCCCATAGAGAATGTCACCTGTTCGGATGGTCTCTCTGGGAGGCGATGAGGTCCCACCACCGGAATGACTCTGCGTCGGAAGTTTATGGAACGCATTTTTCATTCCGTAAGCAAATATAGACAGGAGGATCTTGGAAAGGGCTAATTTTGGTCTCTCGGCCCGCCTTCTTTCGTGTCGGTGTCTCGGGCTCGCACTGGGCTTCAGGGGAGAAGCAGGCAGGGACCCCTTTCAGGGAAGGGCTGTGATGTGCACCCCTTCTTTATGCAAAAACATGGCACCCCCAAGGTACCTGTTGCTCATCTCTGTACCTTTCTGGATTGTGATGGAGGGAAATTGCCCTCCCCTTTCTTCCTGGAATAGAATAAGAGAGTTGGAAGGGACCTGGGAGGTCTTCTAGTCCAGCCCCCTGCTCAAGCAGGAGACCCTATCGCATTCTAGACAAATGGCTGTCCAGTCTCTTCTTAAAAACCTCCAGGGTTGGAGCCCCCACAGCTTCTGGAGGCACGTCGTTCTCATTCCCTCTTCTATCCTTTCTCCGCCTCCTCCTCTTCTCCCTGCAAATCCCACTTTCTTCTAGCACTGATGATGTTCCCTAGTTGGGTCATGAAACATTTGCAAAAACAACAACCCAGCCCAGAGACCCCCAAGAACCCCGCAATTCCACCCTGAGCTACAGATACTCTGCTCCATTCTTTTGATGCTGCCTCCTCTGGCCTTCATACGTGTTCCACGGTCCTTCCCTCTTTCCAGCCTTGGTCATCCCACGGATGAAGATCGAGGCCATAACCCAGAGGTCTTCAAACTTGGCAGCTTTAAGACTTTTGGGCTTCAACTCCCAGAGTTCTCCAGCCAGCACAGCTGGCTGGAGAATTCTGGGAGTTGAAGTCCACAAGTCTTAAAGCTGCCTAATTTGAAGACCTCTGCCATAATCAGAGGGTCTTGGAAGTCCCTCCCAGATGTTGAGTTGCGTTTCTTTCTTTTCAGGTGCCAACCCCCTGCAGAGAAATGAAATGGGGCACACACCCTTGGATTACGCCCGCGAGGGAGAAGTCATGAAACTCTTGAAAAGTTCAGCCACAAAGGTGAGGAATGGGGGATTCATTTTCAGTGGGCTCTCTCTCTCTCTCTCTCTCTAGCTCAGAAGCACAAGTCAAACGTTTCCCTTAATTATTTGACTGGACAGTCAGAAGGGTGCTTGCCAAGTGTTTGGGCAACCCCAAATTAAAAATTAAATGGTATATATATTAATACGCTAGAAGTTAGTCATACAGTTCAAAATGGGTCTTTGGAGGTTGTAGAAGTGAAAGCAGGGTTCCCCTGGACAAGTGAACGTAAAACATACAGGAGGGTTAGCAGTTTAATTGGCCCTGGGTATGTGGGTGGCAGAATCCTGATCAAAATAGCACAAGAGGTAAAAAGATTGGGGAAGAGCAGTGTGACGTTATGCTGGCCAGGGAGGGTAACAGAGCAGAGGTTTGCTCTTGAGTAGCACACCAAGAAAGACTGTTTCTTAATATGTTTCTTAATTTAAAGAAAACATGCGATAGAGTGAATCAAATGGAATACTTTGTGCAAAGTATCAGATAGAAAAGCTGGTTGCTCAATGCAACCAGCAATAAGAGAGAGAGAAATTGATTGATTGTGGTATTTATATGCTTACATTACCTTCCATGTAAAGTCAATAAGAATGACCACTTAAAAACATTTTCGCTGCCGAATCTCCCTGTGATGAAAGGCGAGCCTGTGGGATGGAGATGCTTAGAAATAACTCACTATTGAGCAGCGAGTAAGTTAAAAATGCCCCATTGTTTGTTAAGTGTATGGATAAATTTATAAGGAATGCTTGCGGTGACAGTAAAGGCAGGTTGCTTCGAGACATAGACGTACGTGTGTTTTATTTATTTTTATTTATTACATTTATGTGACCGACTGTAGCAAATGTGCAACTATTTTTGTATGTAAATGATGATCCCATGTTCCAAACACAAGCTTGAAGGCACCCAAAAATGTTAGGTAAATTGTAAGATGCGGTCAGAAGTACAGATTTGAGAATTAATACATCAAAACCAAGTACGGCAGAAAAAAATGAATGGTAAATTGTACTATAAATGTACAATTATACTATAAATTATACTATAAATGGTGGATAATTAGATCAAATAGATCAATCAATCAATCAAACAGAATAGAGCTGGAAGGGGCCTTGGAGGTCATCTAGTCCAACCCCCCATTCAAGCAGGAGACCCACAATTGAGCCAAAAAATTATGTTGCTAAGCGAGATAGTTGTTAAGTGAGCTCTGGGTTGGGAAGGAGGCAGATTATAGAAGTCCATTCTGTAGCTTTTGGGAAGTGAATTCAGGAATATAGGCCGTTCTCTGTATTCCCCCCGCCCCTCAGTCTGGTGTCTTTCTTGCTCAAAAGGTTTTTTTACTAATTTGTGACACCTTTGAGGTGACTGAGAAGGAACACACATTTTATGCTGATACCCCAACTAGAGCCTTCTGGACTTCCACGCTTCCTTTATGTTGACACTCTACCAAAGACCTGAACCCGAAGGCGTTCCAGCTGTTATAGGTATGACTAGACCTGCTCTTCCTCTTGGTCTCTCCGATCAAAAACCAGTTCTGGAGACCTCACTTAAAAAAAATATTGGTAAGATGGAGCAAATCCAGAGACGGGCAGTGAAAATGGCGCAACGTTTGAGGGGCAAAACGTATCAGGAGAGATTGGAGGAGCTGAATAGGCAGAGCCTGGAAGACAGAAGAGAAAATGGGGAAGGGGGTTGAAACCTTGAATGGCCCTGACCTGATGTAATCTCCTTATCATAAGACCAGGGGTGAAATCCAACAGGTTCTGACAGGTTCTGGAGAACCGGTAGCGGAAATTTTGAGTAGTTCGGAGACTACCACTACCACTAGTAAAAAAAAATTGGATTTCACCACTGCCTAAGACCCATCAAAAGACTCACAAGTGACTCACAGCTGACCCACTACAAGACCTTCACTTGTCACACCGACATCTGAAGCCCGTATCAGCAGAAGAATACCGACAATGACACCCCCTAAACTCGGCTGAAGATGTTACTCGGCTGAAGTGAGTAGGCTTCTAGAAGGCAGCGTTTTCAATAGGAAGCAGAAACCAAGCCGCCCCCCCCCCCCCCGGCATCCCCTCCAACTGACAGAAGGGAAGCTCAAGGATCAGGTTACAAAGGATGAGTCCTGGAAGCCACTTCCAGCAGAGGCAGTGGGTCAGCCGTCATCAGTAAGTAACTGGGTTTAAACATGCTTGGGAACACAGGTCCACCCATGGACAAAAAAAGAAAAAGAAAACAAAAACAAAAGAGCAGACTTGATGGATCAGTAGGTGGTTTTTTTTTTTTCTGCCATCAGTTTCCCATGTTTCTGTATTTCTGAAATAATGCCTTATTTTGGAATCTGCGCCATCTCTGTATGCTGGTGAAGGTGATCTCCAATTGCTTTTCTCGTTGTCGTCTCCATACATACGATGGAGGTGATCAACCCAAGGGTGATGTTGACTGCAAAATCCAGAGGCCATCGGTTTTGGGGGAGGGAAAGGAGGACAAGCTAAAGCCGTCACCATTTTAATTTGGGTAAAAGCAACATCGGGTGTTGGCGTCTTCTATCTCTGCGAGGAGGAGAAGAAGAAGAAGAAGAGAGAAAAACAATGTCTTGCTAGGTTGGATGAGTCCCCGGGGTCTCCTCCTGAAAGTCAAAGCTCTTCATTACTTAAAAGATGGTTAGAAGAGAGTCTCCGTGTCTCCCGTACAGACCCTTCAACCTTGGACAGAGAGAGAGAGAGAGAGGCTGTGATTTGTGGATAGACGGGAACCACTGAAGGAAATGCGATGGTGCGCGCATAAAATCTTTCAACTCTTCCTGGCTCATCTGGTGATGAATTCACCGCTGTAGGGGAATGCCGTGGCAGATGTGGCACTCACCCAGGAGAGCTGGCTCCTGCCCCTTCCCAACCTTTGAGGATTTATGGGCCGCTATCATCCCCACTGGAGGATGTATTGGGGCTGCTACTCACAGCAGAGACACGTCCCATCCATTGTCTTCGCACACCAGTGACAAAGCAACAGGAGGTTTCCACTGACGGCTTTCGTTTGCTTCGGGAAGGGCTCCCTTCTTCCATGTAACGGAATATAACAGAATCTCAAGAGTTGGAAGGGACCTTGGAGGTCTTCTAGTCCAGCCCTATAGCATTTCAGACAAATGGCTGCCCGTTCTCCTCTTAAAAGCAGACCAGTGATGGAGCACCCACAATTTCTGACAACTTTGTGCCCACCTGCACAAAAAGAGGTCAGGTTACGGGTGGAGCTTTTTCTGAGGCAGCCCCTCCCTCAGCAATGGAAGTCTGCCGTGGAACAACAGAATAGTAGCATTGGGAGGGACCTTGGAGGTCCTCTAGTCCCACCCCCTGTTTAAGCAGGAGACCCTACATCATTTCAGGCAAATGGTTGTCTGTCCTCAGTTGCACACTGGCTCACCAGCTACATCCGTCCTGCTCCGTATCACGACAGCCACGAGTTCTCCAAAGTATCCCAGTATGCAATAAACGCCCATTTTGTCAGCTTCAGCATAAATAAACCTCTTGAATTTGGAATGTGAGAGAAAGAAAGAAAAGTTGATTTGAAACATTGGCAGTTCTTCAAGCTGATGGAAATCGGAGCCCGTTCTTTTACGGAATCCACCTGTCAGTCATCTCGGATAATATATCCAGCAAGAAGCCTTCAAAATGTGTTATGGTTTTGTTTGTTTTTTTGCAAACATAAAAAAGCAAAGGAGAAAAGAATTGGCCTATATATTCAGAAAGACATAGATGTATAGGTGGGGGAAAGGACTTGGAGGGCAATGATATATGCAGAGCCTGAGGGGGGGCAGCGGCAGGCTCGGTCCTCCCGGATTCAGCCCGGCAAGGAGGTTCCTCTGGGATCAGCCAGGAAGTTATTGCTCCATATTGAAACATCAGGACGGGTGGGGGTGGGGGGGAGTCTTCCGTCTCAACGGATGCCAGCAACCAAAATTGGTCGCTTTTGTTTATTTAAAAAAAAAAAAAACTCCATCACAGTCGTTCCCACAACAGGAAAAACTTCCCTGTCCTGCAATCGGTTATGCAATCAATTTTGAGGCTGAAGAAGCATTTTTTAATGCTTCCATCGTGGTGAAAACGGAGAGTGCTAATGAAACCAGTGGGAAGGTACCGATAGAAGCGAATATTTGTAGCTCAGGGTTGAACTGTGGGGTGCTTGGTGCTTTCGGAGTTTGGTGGTTTTTCTTGCAGACGTCTCATGACCCAACTAGGGAATATCATCAGTGCTAGTCCTCCTCTTGCAAACCTTCCTCCTTCTAGCACTGATGATGTTTCCTAGTTGGGTCATGAAACATCTGCCAGACAACAACCCAGTGCAGGCAAAGGGAAAGTGGAAAAGAAAAACTGCCTTGTTGGATCAGATCATTTAGCCAACTGTAAATTAAAAGACCCTCTCTGCGACCACTTTTGAGTAATGCAATTCCCCCTCCCCGGAAGACAATACATTTCTTGGCCAAAGATGAAGCCCCTCTCCCTACCATGAATTCTTTGGAACAGGGGTCTCCAACCTTGGCAACTTTAAGACTTGTGGACTTCAGTTCCCAGAATTCCTCAGCCAGCTTGGCCAAGGTTGGAGACCCCTGCTTTGGAAGAGGACTCTTGTCCCACCACGGTGCAGGGTTGTTTCTATGCATAGATTTTTCCTCCCATTTGCTATGCCATGGGAGAAATTCTGTCCCGTGGGTTGCTGGATTGGGCACACGGAGCTTAAACTTTGGGGCTGCAAATGCCAGGATCCTTAGCCGGTTGGACGAAAAGACGCTGCCAGGAGAGGGAAGGCTACCAACACAGATTTTATGGTTGGGTTTTGGCTCCAGATGAATGTTACATCATGGCCTTTGATGATCTGCTTTCAGAAGCCAGCAGTTTCTTAAGGCTGTTTGTTTACCTCTCATTCACTAGTGGATGTTTTGGTTTATATCTGTGATATTTATACCCTTTTGTATTAGAAGAAGAAGCAGAACGGTACAAATGAATTCAATATCAGTAATCAAAATAAAATTTCTCGTCTTCCCGTTATGCATAAATTATGCATTCTGCCGAAATTGGAACCCTGAAAGAACACAGCCAATGCTTTGGTAGAAACATCTTAAAGCAGGATGAAAAGTTAGCCTGAGTAGCGTATGTGCACTTTACAAATTGAGGCAAAAGATGGAGTTTCTGTGGAGGGTTCCTTAAAAACCTCCCTGATCATAAGGCCCACAGCCATTGTGCCCTGGTGTGTACTTGCGGGTGCGATGTGTGCCACATCACTGAACACCTACAACGGACCTTGAAAACTCAGCAAACAGGAAGAAGAAGAATCGGAATCCTAAGAGAGCTGGAAGGGGCCTTGGGGGTCTTCTACTCCTACCACCTGCTCAGGCAGGAGACCCCCATACCACTTCAGACAAGAGACGGCCCAATCTCTTCTTAAAAACCTCCAGTGAGCCCCCACAAGTCTGAAGGCATTCCACTGGTTAATTGTCCTTGCTGAGACCTTGAGCCAATTATAGGTGTCCTCGACTTATGACCGCTCACTTAGCGACAGTTCAGAGTTTTCCCTGAATCTGATCGCCCTGCAATCACATGATCGTCCTTCAGGCTCTCTGCAAAACAGCTGCATTAACTCTAAAGCCACATCTGGTTTTCCACACCCATAGAAAGCAGTGGGTTTGCATTTACGACTGCCATGTTCGCTTAATGACGGGGTGCTTGCCCTTAACGACCACAGTGATTCACTTAATGACCACTGCAAAAGAAATGTCATATGACTGATCTGAAAAGGGGGACTTACGACCTGAATTCGAATTTTGGGCCAGGTGTCGTCCCTCCCCCCCCCCATAGCAGTCACGTGATTGAGACACTGCAACACGGCTGCATTAACCCTAAAAATATAGCAAAGAAAGGGGTTCACACTTACGACCACCGTGTTCGCTTAATCACTCGCACTTACAAGTCTGATGATTCACTTTAATGACCATTGAAAAAAAAAAAGTTCATAAAATCAGATTGGTCACACGACCAGCCCCTTTTACAACCTGACGACCATAATGAGCAGGCTCCATTGCAGTCATAACTTAAGGACTACCCATATTGTGCCATCATACAAATGATGTAAATCGGCAATCGCCCAATCTTTCTGCCCCCAAGAACTGGTTTCATGGAGGAGCATTTTTCTATAGACCGGGGTGGGGGTGGGGTGGGGGAGTGGGATGGCTTCACACACTACCTAGCTCCTGCCCAAGTGCAGTCGAAGCTTCACATTCCCGCCCGCTGCTGGTGTGGTCCGGTTCCTAACAGACCACGGCCCGGGTTGGGGGCCCCTGATGGATCTGATCTGCATCATGGCATGTCAGTCTGGCTTCCACTCTGTTCACGCCAAAAGAGGCATGGGAATTTTTTTTTTTTTTATTGAAAAAGTTTTAAAACAAACACAGTTTCCCCACAACCCTCCCTCCCAACCCCCCCTCCCCCTCCCCGACTTCCCAGAGCAGAACACAAGGTATTTCTATTGACCTTTAACAATAAAACTAAATTGCATAACCAATCATTAAACTAACACCCCCTAAAAAAAAAATCCTTAACCCCCCATATATAAAATCCTATTTCTTAAACATATTACTTCTAATATCACTTATATGAGGACCCAGTTTGTGGGGGCAATAAGCTGACTTTGTATAAAATATACAAAAGAATGAAGGCTATTGCTTAACGCATTGTAAGCCGCCCTGAGTCTCCGGAGAAGGGCGGCATATAAATCAAAATAAATAAAAAAAAATAAAAAATAAATAAATATAGCGCTTATATCAATAACAGAGATCATTCATAAGCTATTTGATATTTTTTGGTCTGATACTTATTTTGTATATAATCAATCCATCTTCTCCAGTCCTGTATATACCTTTCTTGTGTGTGATCCTTCAGATATGCTGAAATTTTAGCCATTTCAGCTAAATTAGTTACTTTCAATATCCAATCATCATTAGTAGGCAAAAAGTCCTTCTTCCAATATTGTGCTACCAACAATCTTGCTGCTGTTATCAAGTTCAAAATCAGTTTAGTCTCTGCAACTGTACAGTCCGTAGTTATACCCAGTAAGAACAACTGTAGAGTAAATTTCAGTCTCTTTTTAAGAATAATTCATGGGAATTTTGAACTGTGTCCCGTGTCTGTTGCTTTCCTGCCCACTTCTGGCCTCCATGTCTTCTCACCAAAGCCTTGAGACTTTTGAGCCTTGTCCTAGAGCAGGTGTCTCCAACCTTGGCAACTTTAAGCCTGGAGGACTTCAACTCCCAGAATTCCCCAGCCAGCTGGCTGGGGAATTCTGGGAGTTGAAGTCCTCCAGGCTTAAAGTTGCCAAGGTTGGAGACACCTGTCCTAGAGGGAAGCCAAGCTGGTTTCCCGCCACTGACTTACCTCCCTCTTCTAGAACAGGGAAGATGGGTGGCTGGACAGAGAGTGTCCTGGTCTCCTGGGGTGCTCTTGAAAAGAGGGTGCGGTGCAGCTTCCTCCAAGATGGCTGGGAATTTCTCTGTCCCCCTGCAGGGAGGTTCTCACCACAAGCCAGACTGGGCAGGGCTGCGAAAGGGAGACCAGGATGTCACGAGCGTCTCTTTTCCTGCCTTTCCCACAGTTCCAGGAAGAGAAGCGCCGGAGAGAAATCGAGGAACGCCGGCGGTTTCCCCTGGAGCAGCGACTCCGAGAGCACATCATTGGCCAGGAGAGCGCCATCGCCAACGTCGGAGCCGGTGAGATGGGGAATCCGACTCATTAAGACAGGGGTGTCAAACTCGACTTCCTTGAGGGCCGCATCAGGGTTGTGTTTTTGACCTTGGGGGCGCAGAGTGGGTGTGGCCAGGATGGGCGTGGCCAGCTTGACATCACTCACGTTGGGGGCGCCTGTGGTGGCCTGAGCGCTCTCCCAGAGAAAACGGGCTCCTAAGACGGCCCCCTGCAACCCTCTGTCAGTGAAAACGGAGCTTGGGAGGGCCCGCAGGCAGGCAGGCAGGCAGGCAGGCAGGCAGGCAGGCAGACAGACAGATAGATAGATAGATAGATATCTGATAGACAGATAGACAGATAGATAGATAGACAGATAGACAGATAGATAGATATCTGATAGATAGATAGATAGATATCTGATAGATAGATAGATAGATAGATAGATAGATAGATAGATAGATAGATATCAGATAGATAGATAGATAGATAGATAGATAGATAGATAGATAGATAGATAGATATAGGAGGAGAGAACATAAAAAAATGATGGATGGATTACATAGATAGATGATAGAAGACAGATAGATGGGTGATAAATAAAGGAGATAATAGATAGATAGATAGATAGATAGATAGATAGATAGATAGATAGATAGATAGATAGATGATAGATAGATATAGATATCTGATAGATAGATAGATAGATAGATAGATAGACAGACAGACAGACAGACAGACAGACAGACAGACAGACAGACAGACAGACAGACAGATAGATAGATAGATAGATAGATATAGGAGGAGAGAACATAAAAAAATGATGGATGGATTACATAGATAGATGATAGAAGACAGATAGATGGGTGATAAATAAAGGAGATAACAGATAGATAGATAGATAGATAGATAGATAGATAGATAGATAGATAGATAGATAGATAGATATAGGAGGAGAGAACATAAAAAAATGATGGATGGATTACATAGATAGATGATAGAAGACAGATAGATGGGTGATAAATAAAGGAGATAACAGATAGATAGATAGATAGATAGATAGATAGATAGATAGATAGATAGATAGATAGATATAGGAGGAGAGAACATAAAAAATGATGGATGGATTACATAGATAGATGATAGAAGACAGATAGATGGGTGATAAATAAAGGAGATAACAGATAGATAGATAGATAGATAGATAGATAGATAGATAGATAGATAGATAGATAGATAGATAGATAGATGATAGAAGACAGATAGATGGGTGATAAATAAAGGAGATAACATAGATAGATAGATAGATAGATAGATAGATAGATAGATAGATAGATAGATATAGGAGGAGAGAACATAAAAAAATGATGGATGGATGGATTATGTAGATGATAGAAGACTGGATCGGTGATAAATAAGAGGAGATAACAGATAGATAGATAGATAGATAGATAGATAGATAGATAGATAGATAGATAGATAGATAGATAGATGAGGAGAGAACATAAAAAAATGATGGATGGATGGATTATGTAGATGATAGAAGACAGAGATGGATGGGTGATAAATAAGAGGAGATAACAGATAGATAGATAGATAGATAGATAGATAGATAGATAGATAGATAGATAGATAGATAGATAGATAGATAGATAGGTATAGGAGGAGAGAACATAGAAAAATGATGGATGGATGGATTACATAGATGATAGAAGACAAGGATGGATGGATGATATAGATAGATTGATAGATCTGATAATGGATGAGATAGATAGACGATAGAAGACAGACAGATGGATGGATGATAGATAAGAGAGAAGGAGAGAAGATAGAAAGAGATGATAGAGGGATGGATGGATGGATGGATCCAAAGACGAAAGAGCAGGACATGAAGCAAAAGGTGGAAACTTACCAAGGGCAGATCCAACCTGGAACTCAGGAGGAATTTCCTGAGAGACAAATGGCCAGTGGGTGCTCCAACACTGGAGGTCTTCCAGAAAGAATGGGCAGCCGTTTGTCTATGTTGGTAGAGGGTCTCCTGCTTGAGCCGAGAGGGGAACTAGAAGAGCGTTGCCCAACCTTTTCAGCTTGTTGGCCCGGCGCAGGGGGCGGGCACATGTGAGTGGCAGGCACTTAGGCTCATGCGCAAAGCACCATTCGCACAAATGGGACTTCTCCCCCGAGTGCAAGCGTCCTCCGCTCACACGAGTGGAACTTCACGTGGGCACACTTGCCCATTTCTTCCGCAGCTCAGTTTCGAACAGGCTGCAGCCCGGTTGTGGGGTTAGGGATCCCTGGACTAGATGACCTCCGAGGTCTCTTCCAACCCTGTTATATTCTATGTTCTGTGAATGCCAGCTTGGGACTTGGAGGATGCCTCTGCCTTCTGGGTCCCAGGGGACAAACCCTGGCTCCTGGCAGAGGAGACCCATTCCTGTCCGGTTGCTAAAACCTCCAGCGTAGAAGGACTCCTGGCGTAGAAGGATTTCCACTTCCAGCTCTGTCTCAGGGAGCGTAGTAAATAAAGAATATTGAAACTCTTTGTCAGCCTCCTGCTCCAGAACTCCCCTTTATGTGTTCAGGGGACGATTACAAGCCGGAGATGAATGGATGGATGGCAGGGGTTAAGGGTTTGCCTTGCTTTGTTCTCCAGGGCCAAAGGGCACATTGGGACTCTGGACCAGGTTACCCATCGCCCGGGCCTGCTCCCTGGCACTTAGAACCATCCAGACAATTGGCCTCTAATGGGGAAGGGGGGGTCCTTACTGGCTTTGGCGCTGACGGAGAATTGCTGCCAAAGGGCTCCATGGCCCAGCCTCTTCTGTGCAAGGCTTGCTTATTTACTTATATACTGCTGATGCCACTTGGACTCCAGCAGATTGCAAGAACACATGCGAAATCTGCAGCCACTCAAAAGCAGAGCCCTGGAGCAGCTTAGCATTTCACATGTGCAGTGGTAACCCGCTGCCTGCAAGTTCGTTGCTGCAGAGACCAAGGAGAAAGATAAAAGTTGGGTCCAGAACGCGAAATTAACAGCTATTTGATCTTCCATTTAGCCATGAAAGAAAAACATGTTTTTGGTCCACTCTAAAATAAGCCTGAAAACCAGTAGGGACTATACTAGTCCCTCCCTCCCTCCCTCCCTCCCTTCTCCTTTTCTTTCTCCCTCTTCCTCTTTGCCTCTTCCTCTTTCTCTCTCTTACACTTTTCTCTCTCCTCCCTCCCTTCCTTCCCAGTTTCCATATTACCTCCCTCCCTCCCTCCCTCCCTCCCAGCCATCCATCGCCCAGATAGGCATGGAGAGTGACTTTAGACCTTTGGTGTTCATTGCAGCTCAGAGGAGGAAGTGCCTGGGCCACCCTAAAGCCAGGTCGGGAACCCATTGGAGGGATTTTTGCCTGCAGGCACAGGCAGGAGCTGGAATTAGATTGCAGATAGAAAAGGGTCTTCGTAGCTCAGGATTGAACTGTGGGGGCTTCATGCTCTCTGAGCTGGGTGGTTTTCTGGCAGACGTTTCATGACCCAACTAGGGAACATCATCAAAGCTAGAAGGGGGTGAGGTTTGCAGGGAGGGGGAGGAGGGGGATTGAACTTGAAGGGAGTGGAGTTTTTGCTCTGGGAACTGATGATGTTCCCTAGTTGGGTCCTGAAACATCTGCAAGGAGACCCCAAGCTCAGAGGTCCCCAGAGGTCAAGGGCGCAGTTATGCCTGTTTTTGCAGTGCCCAGCCTGCAGATTGGAGAAGGCAAAGGGTGGGGAACCAGAGGGAGCTGGCAGGAAGAGGCATCGCCTGCCTGGAGTTCATTTGACGTCTCCCAAGACTCAGCGAAGGGAACAGTCCTCCCGACTCAGCTGCAGGAAAGGAGGCTGCCTCCCTCTCTGGCTGAGAGAAGCATCTCCTGGGCCAGCGTGAGAAACAGAGCATCGGATTAAGGTGGGGCCTCGCTCGGATGCAGCCGGCCTCTGTTTTGGCTCCAAGACCTGGAAAATACAGGTAGTCCTCGACTTACGACCGCAATTGGGCCCAAAAATTTATGTTGCTAAGCCAAACGTTTTGTTAAGTGAGTTTGGCCCCCTTTACGACCTTTCTAGCCACAGTTGTTAAGCGAATCACTAGTTAGTGACACGGTCGTTAAGTGAATCTGGCTTCCGCATTTGACTTTGCTTTCCGGAGGGTCACAAAACCCCAGGACACAGCAATGGTCATAAGTATGAACTCGTTGCCAAGCGCCTGAATTTTGATCTCATGACCCTGGGATGCTGCAAGGGTCAGAAGCGTGAAAAACGGTCAGAAATCACTTTTTCAGCGCCGTTGTAACTTTGGACGGTCACTAAGTGAACTATTGTAAGTCGAGGACTACCTGCAGAATCTGAGAGACTCTCTTCCTTAGCCCAGAGGCAGAAACGTCCGAAGGCTCAGCTAGGAAGTGGGTGGGTGGGGGGCAGCTGTCCTGGAAAACAGGACCTCCAAGTTCTCTTTGGAGACGGGTGGTGGGTGAGAGGATGTGGGTCCCCCATGCTCACCCACAGCCTGGCACCCTGGTAGGACTGAGGCCGTGGCGGCCGGCAGCTGGGGAAGCTAATTCAGAGGCCATGATTAATGGAGAGGGGTCCTCTGATGGGGGGGGGGGGGCTGCCTTGGGCACAGGAGAGAGCAGCTGCCTCCCTTCGGGAAAGTCTCTTGATTGAATTACCAGGGAGCAGGCGCCCGGCCTCGGCTGCCTTCGCTCTTGGGCAGGGACCAGCTGCCCTCTGCCACCCTCTGGGTCGGAGCTGGTGGGTGTTCGTTCCTCCCACTGGGCTTGGCGTGCCTGTGGACTTTGGGGAGAAGCGGCAGCCTGGGGTTCCTGGTAGCCTCTGGGCAACCCAGAGCCCCCCTCTTTCTTTCTTTCTTTCTTTCTTTCTTTCTTTCTTTCTTTCTTTCTTTCTTTCTTTCTTTCTTTCTTTCTTCTCTCTCTCTTTCCTTCCCTCCTTCCCTCCCTCCCTTCCTCTTCCTTTCTTTCTTTCTCTCTCTCTCTTTCCTTCCCTCCCTCCCTCCCTTTCTCTTTCTTTCTTTCTCTCCCTTCCTTTCCTCCATCCCTTTTTCTTCCTTCCTTCCATTTCCATTTTCTTCCTTCCCCCTCCTTCCTTCTTTTTTTTCTTTCTTTCTCTCTCTCCCTCACCTTCCTTCCTTCCTTCCTTTCCTCCCTCTCACTCCCAGGCTCAGAAGCCCCTAGCCAGGTTTTTAAGGCCTTGCAAAACGCCAGCAAGGGGGGGGTTGGCTCTCTAATCTCCGAGGGGAGGATATCCCACAGAGCAAGGGCCACTGCAGAAAAGGCCCGTCTTCTAGTCTCCCACCAGCTGATACTTTTCGGATGACGGGCTCTGCAGCACACCCAATCTGATGGATTGAGTTGTAAGGTAGAGACCCTTGGAAAAAAAGGCAGGTAACCTGGTCCCAGACCACGTAGGGCTTTTAAAGTCGAGAACCAGGACCTGGAATTGCACCCGAAAACCTACCACTAGCCAACGCGGCTCATACAGGTGTGGTGTTCCACCGAGCCATGTACCGGCCACCATTTGGTACCCGCCTAGCCGCATTCTGCACCAGGTGAAGTTTCCAACTTCTCTTCAGCCTGTCTCCTAAGAGCCCTGGTGGCCCAGGGGTTAGTGTGCAGCATTGCAGGCTGACTCTGCCCACTGCCAGCAGTTTGATCCTGACCAGCTCAGGGTTGACTCAGCCTTCCGTCCTTCCGAGGTTGGTAAAACGAGGACCCAGATGGTTGGGGGTGAGAGGCTGGCTCTCTAAACCGCTTAGAGAGAGCTGTAAAGCACTGTGAAGTGGTATATAAATCTTAAGTACTATTGTTATGGCTATGAGCCGTGACGGCGCAGTGGTGAGAGTGCAGTACTGCAGGCTACTTCTGCTGACTGCCAGCTACCTGCAATTTGGCGGTTCAAATCTCACCAGGCTCCAGGTTGACTCAGCCTTCCGTCCTTCGGAGGACCCAGATGGTTGGGGGCAAGGTGCTGTAAACTGCTTAGAGAGGGCTGGAAAGCACAGAGAAGCGGTATATAAGTCTAAGGGCTATTGTTACAGCTATTCTGCTCAAGGAGGGACACTGAAAGATTGCAGAAGGGAATAGCCAGTTAACAGCCATGGCTAGAGGTTTTCAAAAATGGACTGGAAAACCCTTTGACGGGGGTGGAATTGAGCAGGGGGTTGGACTACAAGACCTCTGAGGGTCCCTTCCGGCCTTAGGATTCTATGTTCTTCTGGTATCACCGACCCAACGGGTGCCCCATCCAGCCCCACAAAATGAATTGATTTGATAAATGGACATTTATTACGCTCACAAATTGGCTGAAACCAATTTTGCTCACGTCGACCTCTGATAACTGCTGGGGTATTGATTTGTGTAAAGTAATACAGTGAATTTATCAGTTCAATCGCTGGCTGAAGGGCCTCCCAGAGACCCGGCACTCTCTGGCACTGGCGTAGTTGCAGACGGCAAAATAAAACCTGCCTTTGGAAAGAAAGAAAGAAAGAAAAAAGAAAGAGGGGAAAAAAAAAAAGACTTTCGACCTAGGGCCAGCCTGAAGCCCCCCCCCCCCCCCCCGGCCTCCCTCCCTGCCTTTCCAGAGCCCCCGGCAGCTCCTGAGCTGGAGGGGGTCCTGGGACCCTTGGGTCAGCGCTGGCAGAATTTTGCCTGGTTATAAGGGCCTCATCCGTCTGAAGGATGACTTGGAGTCCCTGAATGTCCAAGGATGAAAAATTAATGAAGTGGCAACACAAATAAGAAGTTAAACTTCTGATATTTTTAATGCCTCGTCAGGCCGGGTTTGCTGGGCTGCTAAGTGACTCTTTTCACCTACCAAGCCTAATAGTGACAGTGGCTGGAGCGTTTCTGCTGTCTTTGACCCTCCAAGGAGCTAGTCCTCATTGGAGAGGACAGTGCTTTAGGGTGGGCACCCTAGGATTAGGTCTCAGCCCTGGAGGTTTTCTGCATTTTCCTTTCTTTTGGGGGCTACTTTCTAGCACTGATGATGTTACCTAGTTGGGTCCTGAAATGTCTGCAAGAAAACAGTGAAGTTCAGAGAGCCCCAAGGACCCCTGAGTTACATTCCCCTACGGTGGCTTCCTTCCGTCCGCAGACGGCACAGAGGAAACCGGAACAGCCTCTGGGAGTGACCGGAAGGTCTAAGGGGAAGGCTGACGGCCTCAGTGAAACGGAGCAGAGGCCGAGGCCACGTTCTCTGCTCAGGAGAAGGGAGTCAAAACTCAGGTTTTGGATAGGAGATTTGGGCTGGTTGGTAGGATATCGTACAAAGGATCAGGATTGCAAGTTGAGTAGGAGCCTGGCTTGTGATGATGATCTGCTAGTGAGGCCACGCTTGGAGGCTGAAACATATGAAGAACTTCCTTCCTTCTTTCCTTCCTTCCTTCCTTCCTTCCTTCCTTCCTTCCTTCCTTCCTTCCTTCCTTCCTTCCTCTTCTCTTTCTCCCTCTTCCTCTTTTTATCTTTGCCTCTCCCTCTTTCTATCTCTTTGCCTCTCTCTTACACTTTTTTCCTCCCTCCCTCCCTCCTTTCCCTTTCTCCCTTCCCATCTCCCTTTGGGGATTGCAGGAATTGGGTATGTCTAATCTAACAAGGAGAAGTTCTAGGGTGACACAATAGCATCTTCCAATATTTGTGGGGCTGCCCCAGAGAAGAGGGGGTCAACCTATCCTCCGAAACACCTGGGGGCAGGACAAGAAGCTGCGGATAGATGCTCCTCAGAGGGAGAGCCAACCTGGAAATACTGCAAGGAGAAATCTCCTGACAATGAGGACAATTAATCAGTGGAAGAGGTTGCCTTCAGAAGTTTGGGTGCTCAGCTGGCGGTTTTTAAGAAGAGATTGGACAGCCATTTGCTCAGAATGGCATAGAGTCCCATGCTTAAGCAGGGGGTTGGACTAGAAGACCTCAAAGGTCCCCTTCCAGACCTAGTATTCTAGGATTTTATGTGGCTTCCTGCTAAAAGGGCAAAATGAACAAAAACACGGATTTCAAATCGTGGACGAGACTGATTTGTTCTCCCTTAGTGAGACACATACACACCCTTGAATATTGTCTCCCGTTCATTTAAGGAAAACTTCAGATAAGCCTTGAGAAGAAGGACATTTTCCTAGTTATCTGATGGAACGAAAGCACTGATTCACCATCCAGATCCTGCAGCAGAATGACTCATATCGAAATAGGAAACCGTGTGTTGCTTTGTTGCTATCTAAACTCGTTTCTGCCACTCGTGCAGAGAAAGTTAGAGAGCCAGGGATGAAGTCCCCTCTCTTGGCTGCTGAAAATCCAAGTCAACTTTGCTTTGATCAGCTGAGATTTTGCCAAGTTCTCTAAATATCTGTGGGCCTTGTTATCAGAAGACATGTTGGAGTATCCCCATGCTCAGTCCATGGGGAGGGAGGGAGGAAAAGGAAGGGAAGGGAGGAAGGAAGGAAGGAAGGAAGGAAGGAAGGAAGGAAGGAAGGAAGGAAGGAAGGAAAAGTTCCAGTGCTCCCTGCTGGCTTCCCACAAGGAAGGTCACTGGGGAAGCCAGCAGGAAGTCAGAAGTCGCTGCTCCCATTAATTTTCCCCCACCTTTGGTCATTCTGTTTCTCTGTTTAGATAAGGAAATTCTCTGAAACGATGACCCAACAGGACAGAGGTTATCGATAAATATTTTTAGCATCTAACTTTTACATTTTGTTATGCTGATATTCTATATCCAGAAGTAGCTGTCCTACAATGTGGCAGCTATTTTCCCAGACTATAGATTACATCAGATGTTGGGCAATTTTTGAAGAAAGACCAGAATGAATAAGGGCAGGACAGAAAATGTTCTGAGCTCTCAAGGTAGCCTGGAGACAAAGCTCAGATATTGAAAAGGTCACTTTCTGAGATATTGACTAGAGGAACGTTCCGTCTTTCTCTAGACATGTGAAAAGCTAAAAGTATTTACACACGGGTTCCTTGGTGCTCTCTGAGCAGACGTTTCGTTATCCAAGTAGCTAACACCATCAGTGCTAATGACGATGCTAGCAATGGTGATGTTCCCTCGTTGGGGCATGAAATGTCTTCAAGAAAACCAGCAGGCTCAGAGACCACCAAGGGGCCCACAGCTGTCCCCCTCCTCCTCTCAGGGAAACCCCTTTCTAGCACTGGAGATGTTCCCTAGTTGGGGCACGAAACCCCTTCAGGAAAACCCACCAAACTCAGAGAGCACCAGGGACCCCACCGTTCAACCCTGAACTACCTATATCCGGTCAAATGCCGGGGAAAATCAGGAGATTGAAGTGAGGAGAAGGATTTATTGCAAGCTTAAACTCCCTACAAAAACCTGAGCTACTAACCGTCAAGGGAAATGAACGGGAATTACAGCATTGATGGTGAGGTTGGATTTAGATCTCTTGCGGGCACGCAGGGATGGGTGAGTTAGGATGCATTTGACCCTCAGGTTCAGCCTGGTCACCTACATTCAGGTAGTCTTCAACTTAACAACAGTTCATTTAGTGACTGTGCAAATTACACCGGCACCGAAAAAAGTGGCTTATGACTTCTTCACAGTTACAACTGTTGCAGCACCCCCCACGGCCCTGTGATTTACATTTGGACGCTCAGCAACTAACTCGTACTTAGGACGGTTGCACCATCCTAAAAGTCACGTCATCCCCCTTTGCGACCTTCCGACAAGCCAAGTCAATGGGGAAGCCAGATTCACTTAACAGCCGTGTTACTAATTTAGAACTGCAAGTGATTCACTTAACAAATACGGAAGAGAAAAGTCGTAAAATGGAGCAAACTCGCTTAACAAACTTCTCACTTAAGAACATAAATTTGGGGCTCAGTTGCGGTCGTAAGTTGAGGACTACCTGTATTCTATCGATAGTATCCTTTCAGTACTTTCTGTTCTGGAAATCATCAGAGGTCAGGGCAAAGTATCACGGGCATTGGTTGGCCAAAGGGCCTTTTGAGGGTCTCCCAGTGGTCACTTCCTCCACGTTTCCAGTTGAGAAGACCTGGAAGAACCATGGCCGTCCCACCTACGTACAGCTGCCTTAGCTGGCACTCCTTGGAGACTGGCCGGAAGGTTCCCAGGCCGCATGTGGTCTTAAAAATGTGTCTTCCTTAAAACTGGCCCTCAGCTCCAAGAAAGGAAAGAGTTGAGCTCTCCGTATGATATCTAAAGCCTTCGCTGTACCGCTTGCTGACTTTCCTGGTTGATCTTGGCATGGTGAAGTGGTTCCCCTGAATATGCGGCAATGCCTGCCAAATTGGCGGTTGCCCCCCCTGACTGAAACCTGCTTCTTGAACATTTTCCAGGGCGTGTGGCGTCAGGGTCAGGAGGTGGGCTGGCTGGCGTAGTCAGGAGAGGGCTCCCCCATGCCGGAGTGGCCTTGAAAAGTCACGTTGTGGTAAGTAGACCTTCTAACAGGAACCAGGGGGATATTGGGGTGGGGGGCAGGAGGAGGAGGAGGACAGGAAGCAGAGAGACAAAGAGGGCACGAGATTTGTTCCAGGCTTGGCTTTTGCCAGTTTTGACCAAGAAAGGAAGCGGAAATGGTACGTGAGCATTGGGCAGAAAGCAGGACTCTCTCTGAAATGTAGGATCAAGGCTGAAAACAGAATTCAGAAGGTGCCTGGAGCACCTTTTCAAACCAAGCACTTGCATTCAGAAGCTTTTGTGAACGTGTTGTTGGTTAGGCAGATGCAGGTTTCGTGGGAGACGCATCACAAGAAGATGATCTCTGTAGCTCAGGGTTGAAATGAGGGGTCCTTGGTGCTCTCTGAGCTTGGCTGTTTTCTTGCAGACGTTTCCTGACCCAACTAGGGAACATCACCAGTGCTAGAAGGGAGGGGAGTTTGCAGAGAGGAAGGGGTGAGGAAGACGACGGTTGGTTCTTTGGTGCTCTCTGAGCTTGGTGGTTTTCTTGCAGACATTTCCTGACCCAACTAGGGAATATCATCAGTGCTAGGAGGCAAGGGGGATTGCATAAAGGAGGAGGAGAACTGTGTGGTCCTTGGTGCTCTCTGAGTTGGGTTGTTTTCTTGCAGATGTTTTATGACCCAAGCAGGGAACATCATCAGTGCTATTACCATCATCATTAGCAGTGAAGATCTTACCTAACTTGGTAATGAAACATCTGCAAGAAAACCACCAAGCTCAGAGAGCACCAAGGACCCCATATTATCACTTAACAATAGTAATGTGTTAAAAACAATAACCTGTGTTTGTTCGTGACTTCTAATATGGCCTGAAACGTTTTGATGTTTATGAGATGGGCGACCTCTCACAGTTTAACTCCTGCTGACATTTTGGAGTTTCTGAGAGGGAGCTGGCTCATACATTTAATACCTGTTGCTTCATTATTCTGTATCCCCAGATATTCCTTCCTCTGCAGTAGAGTCTCTTGGGAGGCTGAAAAGCTCTGATCTTACTTAGTCCTTCTTTAAAATCCTGATTTCAAACTTCAGCCTGCTCATCTTTTTCCAGGAGCTTTTTGTTGTCTTCTGTAGAATCCAAATGCGACTTTAGGGGAAGAGCATCTGATCCTTTGTGTGAAGTTGTTGGGGGCTGGGAGGGGGCCGTTGGTCTAGAGGGGTGGGCGCAAAGGAGATTCTGAATTTACAGCAAGTTTGCTCCCTGTGTGGATGATCTTGCCCTCTTTACTTGTTAGAATCTCCCACTTGTTAGAAATATTCTACTTCTTAGAATTTGCTTCGGATGCTACCAGATTCCCCTAGAATTTTGCCTAACATGGGTGCTTTGGAAGCAGAAGACCCACAGATAAGGAGTCAGCCCCCACTGCCGCTCTCTCCTTGGGGCTGGACAAGGCCCTTTCCAGCCCTATGATGCCATTATATTCTGTTCTGCTCCTCTCGCCTCTCCTCCATTCCATCCTTCCTTCTTCTCTTCTCCATCCTTCTTTTCTCTCCTTTGCCCTCCTCTTCTTCCCTCTTCTTACTCTCCTCTACTCCTGGCATTTCAGCCTTCAGTGCTCCTCTTCTGAAGAGGACCTTCCTCTGTGGTGGATGTGGCACCTTCTCCGCATCCACCCTTACACACACACACCCCCCGGTGACCCCCACGTGCTGGTCTGTTCTGTGACCTTGATTGCAGTTCTGCTTGCCTTCCCGTCAGCATCAAAGAAGCATTGAGCCTCTCCTTGCCAGCCCTTTGCAAGCTGAGCCCCCTTCCCCTTCCCTCCCTCCCTCCCCCCCTCCCCCCCCCCTTCCAGATCCCTTTCTGGTTCATTCAGTCTCCATCCTCCTCTCTGGTTTCCCTGGCAACCCTAAGTGCACATCCTGGAAAACTTTACCCGAAATCTGCTCTGGGCAGCTTTCCAAATCCATGCTAACCTGATTAGGTACCTCTGGGGCCCTTGCTGGCTAATCAAATTAGGTCTCTCTAATGGCAGCCAGGACTCTGAGTGGGCAGAGAGCAGTAAAACATAGTGTATACTTAGTGATAATTATGCTGGCTGTTGTGTCATTGATTTATACGCCATTCCCTTTTCTCCCTTTCTTCCTTTCTTTCTTTTTTTAACTTATGCGCCCAGATATATAACACTCCCCCCCCCTTTCTTTGTTTTTCCTTTTCCACGGGCAGCCATCCGGAGAAAGGAAAATGGATGGTACGATGAAGAACACCCGCTCGTCTTCCTCTTCCTGGGATCTTCGGGAATAGGTAACGCTGTTTTCCTTCCCTCGAGAAAGGAGACACGGCGACCGAGAAGATGCTCTGCGGCCGTCTGGGGCCTTTGCTGCTGTGTCCCTTTGCTTCAGAGGGATAAACGAGGAAAATTGGGGGAAAGGAAGCCACCAAGATCTCAAAACACCCCTGAGCTTCCTTGTTTTCTTGCAGACGTCTCATTACCCATGTTACGTGACACTGATGAAGTTACCTAGTTTGGTCATAAAACGTCTGCAAGAAAACAAGCAAGCTCAGAGAGCACCAAGGACCTCACAGTCCTTTTCCTCCTTCTCCTCCACTCCCTCTCCCACTTCTTCCCCTCCTCCTCTTTTTCCCCACAACTCACATACCCTTCTAGCACTGATGAAGTTACCTAGTTGGGTGATAAAATGTCTCGAGGAAACCACCAAGCTCAGACATCAGCAAGGACCCCAAAGTCTTCCTCCTCTTCCTCCTTTTCCTTCTCCTCCTCCTCTTCCCTGCAAACCTTCCTCCCTTCTAGCACTGATGATGTTCTGAAACGTCTGCAAGAAAACCTCATTTCAACCCTGAGCTACATATATTTTCCTTTATTGATCTCAAACACCCTTCTGCCATACATTTTTAAATTTTATTATTTATTAACAGAGTTTATAAGGCCATCCACACACTCCTGGTGACTCCACAAGGCTTACAGAAGTCAAACTCCAACCCCCCACCCCCACCCTTGGTGACAACAGTTAGATCAAATCTTTGGTGGGCTCCATATCTGCACTGCCACTCAAGGGGGGTGGGAGGAGGCTACCTGAGTTTAATTTGGAGATTGTTCTCTATGGGATGGTGAAAACCCTCAGGTGAGGAGGAAGTGTATGTTGGTTTAAGGCAGGGGAGTCCGACCTTGGCCCCTCTTAAGACTTGTTGGACTTCAACTCCCAGAATTCCTCAGCCACCTGCCAAGATTGAGACTCATTGGTCTATATCAGTGTTTCTCAACCTTGGTAGCTTGAAGATGGGTGGACTTCAACTCCCAGAATCCCTGCTGGCTGGGGGATTCTGGGAGTTGAAGTCCACCCATCTTCAAGCTACCAAGGTTGAGAAACACTGGTGTCTAGATGGATGTCATCAACAAGTTTTCTTCCCCACCCCCCCACACGCACACACACTTTTGTCTCAATTTCTAATTCCACGAATCCAGGTTGCAGAAAATGAATCCTCCTGAGTAGCCAAGAAATCCAAATTAATCCAGATTGAGCATTACGAAAAGAATAAATTTCCCTCCCACCAACAAATAGATTAGCCTCCATCGAGAACCCTACAGAATACATGTAGTCCTTGATTTACAACCACAATTGAGCTCAAAATTTCCATTGCTAAGCAACACAATTGTAAAGTGAGTTATGCCCCATCTTATGACCTTTTTTGCCATAGTTGTTAAGTGAATCCGGCTTCCCCATTGACTTTGCTTGTCAGAATGTCACAAAAGTGATCATGTGACACCTCTCCCCCCCCGATCACATGACCATGGGGAGGCTGCAAGGGTCGTAAGCTTGAAAACTGATCCTAAGTCACTTTTTCAGTGCCGCCGTAACTTTGAATGGTCACTAACCGAATAGTTATAAGTTGAGGACTACAGTTCTATTAATTCTACATTAGTCCTGTAGAACTTAACGAATCAAAGAGTTTCTTGTCTCTATTTCAAAGCAAGTGGTTAGAAGACCAGCTTCTTGGAAATTCTAATCTGGTGTTTGTCAGCTGTAGCTATTTGATAGACTTCAACTTATGGGTGGATTTTTTCCGATCAGAACAGAGCTGGAAGGGTCCTTGGAGGTCCTCTAGTCCAACCCCCACTCAAGCAGGGGACCCTATACCATTTCAAACAAGTGATTGTCTAGTCCCTTCTTAAAAACCTCCAGTGATAAAGCATCCACAACTTCTGATGGCAACTTCTGTTCCATTGGTTGATTGTCCTCATCGTCAAGAAATTCCTCCTCAATTCCAGGTTGCTTCTCTCCTGGATGAGTTTCCATCCATTGCTGCTTGTCCTGCCTTCCGGGGCTTTGGAGAATAGTTTGACCCCCTCTTCTTCTTTGGGGCAGCCCCTCAAGTACTGGAAGACTGCTCTCATGTCCCCCCAGTCCTTCTTTTGTCTAGACTGGCCATTCCCAGTTCCTACAACCGTTCTTCATACGTTCAACCGTTCTTTAACTAAGAATTCTCCAGCCAACATACTAGATCCACGTATCTTAAAAGTTACTGAGGTGGGAAAACCAAGGAATGGCTTTTGACGGTGCTGAAAAAACAATGGCAGCAAAGAAATATCAGGAGTTTTATCATGTTACTGTTTTTAATTTTTGTAGTTTTAGAACTGTAAACCGCCCACAGTTGCTTGGTTGAATTGGGCAGCTATAGAAATAAAAAAAGAAAAGAAGGAAAGAATTTCTCTTCTCTGGTGTTCCCCTCTTAAGCAGGCAGAATACATTTTTTTATAGATGGATAATTTCTGGGTTTTTTTCCTAATTTGTTGTGTTGTTTCCTATTTTTACATTGTTGTTTATAGGCTGCTTAGAGTCAAAGAACTACAGTAGAAACAAACCCCTCATAATCTATAAATAGTAAATAAATCTCAAAGGTGCTTTCACCTTCGGGACACCTGCCAGGACATCGGCTACTTGCAGAGACACACCTGGCCAGGAAAAGCTCTCCAACTCTTGTGGGCTGCCCTGCCTGCTGGTACATATCAAAATAGATTTGCTTTGCAGTATACATTTTGAATTATTAATCGTCTCGTGCCTAGACTTTTACGACCAGAGTTGCATATAAATCCAGTTCTCAAAGAATATTGTGTTCCCAAGCATTCACTGCTCCTTGTCTCAAGATCATCGGAAAGCTGCGTTTTAAACCAGCATTCCTGGCCTGATCTGTTTGCGACCTTCCCAGCTAGCTTCCAACAAGCAAAGGCAGTGGGGGAACCCTGCGATTCACTTAACCAGCAGTGATTTGCTTAACAACCCTGCCAAAAAAAAGTTCATAAAATCGGGTACAACTGCCTTGCTTAACAATGGAAATTCTAAAAATAATAACAGGATAAAAGAATTGGAAGGGACCTTGGAGGTCGTCTAGTCCAACCCCCTGCTCAAGCAGGAAACCCTATATACCATTTCAGATACTCAGTGGCTGTCCCATCTCTTCTTAAAAGCCTCCAGTGATGCAGGGCCCACAATTTCTGATGGCAATTTCTGTTCCACTGTTAGGAAGTTTCTCCTGAATTCCAGGTTGCTTCTCTCCTGGATTAGTTTCCATCCAATGTTTCTTGTCCTGCCTTCAGGGGCTTTAGAGAATAATTTGACCCCTCCTCTTCTTTTTGGCAGCCCCTCAAATACTGGAATATTAGAATACTGCTATCCTGTCTCCCCTGGTCCTTCTCTTCACTAGACTAGCCAGGCCCAGTTCCTGCAACCGCTCTTCGTATGTTTTAGCCTCTGTTCCCTAATCCTCTTGGTTGCTCTTCTCTGCACTCTTTCCAGAGTCTCAACATCTCTTTTTTTTTTAACATCGTGGCAACCACTATCCTCACTCTCTAAGCATCACCAGCAGCTGGCTCTTGTGCTATTGTTGCAACAGGTGTTCTATGCCCTCACAGTTAGGGACACATAACCCAATTGTGGCTGTAAGTGGAGAACTACCTGTATTTTGTAGCGTTCATGGGAGCCTCTCTCCTCTCAACATCTCCTGCTCTTGCCTCCTGAACAGGTAAAACTGAGTTGGCCAAGCAGACTGCCAAGTACCTGCACAAAGACGTCAAAAAGGTAAGATCTCTTCTCACTGGGAAGCAACAGCCCAGGTGGGCATTGTGTGCAGGGCCAGGAACGGAAGGGTCAGGCTGATACACGTAGAATCGGAGGCTCTAATCTTGCCCGTTTTAGAGCGTGTGGACTTCAACTCCCAAAATCCCTTTGGCTGGCTGAGGAATTCTGGGAGTTGAAGTCCACAGGTGTTAAAGTTGCCAAGGTTGGAGACCCCTGTACTAGAGGACCTGAATCTTGATGGTAACTTGAGAATCAGGCGTTTTTTTAACCTTTTGCCAGACGGAAGAATTCTTAGAGAGAAAAGGAGCTTTGCTTTACATTCCAGTGAGGCCTCTCTCTTTGCAAGCAAACTGGTGCTTTTCCCACGAGTAATAACTACCCATTCCCCGGAAGCCTTATTTCACTTCCACAGACATCTGCAGATTTAATTTGGCTTGTGTTTTATTCTGCTCATAATTTAAATTCTTTGTTTGCGGAGGGATGCCATATATCTCTTGGTATGTTTGCAAACATTTAAATAGTTTTAATACTCTGCTATTCCATTTCACAAATTAGCGTTAAATTTCCTTTTTTTTTTTTCCTAATCACCCCCCAAAAAGGAAGAAAGCAATCTTAGTGACAGCTCCTGATGGGGATTTCCAAGAAATGCAACTAAATTTCCATTGTC
The DNA here is from genome assembly GCF_029215685.1 of Pituophis catenifer annectens. NCBI lineage: Eukaryota > Metazoa > Chordata > Lepidosauria > Squamata > Colubridae > Pituophis > Pituophis catenifer. Next base: position 131,091,039 of record NW_027256884.1, read on the forward strand.
AGCGATAAAACTCAGTCTTTCACCTTACTGTAGGTTTTATTGTTTAATATCCTGCCTTAAAAGTGGGATACGCACAGGCCTTCCTTCAGTCACGAGCACAACTGGGACCAGGATTTCTGTTGTTAAGCAAGGCGGCTGCTAAGGGAGTCCTGCCCAATTTTGCCACAGTGTCAAGCCGATCAGAATAGGGTTCCCTTCCTTTCAGTGGATCTGGCTTAGGAGCATTTCAGGGAACGGAGTCTTGCGAACGGCATCAAATAAACAGTCAGCCTCCATGGTGTAGGAGGACATGAGTCCCTCAAAGAGATCGGCCTTGACCTTGTCAGCAGACGCCAATTTAATCTTCAGAAGGGGCGAAACGTTACCCCAAACCTTTTGTAGAGGTTGCTCCCTCACTTGAATGGCTTGAGTACTTTCGACAACATCTCTAATTCAGTGGTGAAATCCAAGTTTTTTTACTACTGGTTCTGTGGGCGTGGTGTGGCTTGGTGGGCGTGGCCTGGGAAGGATACTGCAAAATCCCCATTCCCACCCCACTCGGGGGCCAGCCAGAGCTGATATTTGCCAGTTCTCTGAACTGCTCAAAATTTCCGCTACCGGTTCTCCAGAACCTGCTGGATTTCACCTCTGCTCTAATTCCCCTTTGCTTCTTTCCTCTGCAGGGCTTCATCCGCTTGGACATGTCGGAGTTTCAGGAGAGACACGAGGTGAGGAGGAGGAGGAGGAGAGGTGCCATTTCTGCCAGGCCTCACCAGCCTGGTGCCCTCTCAACCCATCAGCCCCTCTTGCATACCCCAAATACCCCTCTCGCCTTCAGAGGTAGGACTCTCCCCAAGGGCTTGGCTGCACTCCGCCAGGACCCCAACGTAGCCGGCCCTGCATGGCGTGAGCTGCTGTTTCTCTTGCTAACATTTCTTACTATTTGCTAGTCTCAGTAGAAAAGAATACTTGTAGCTCAGGGTGGAACTGGGGGGGTCCCTGGTGCTCTCTGGGCCAGGTGGTTTTCTTGCAGACGTTTCAGGACCCAACTAGGGAACATCATCAGTGCTAGAAGGGAGTAGATAATGAAGCTGTGGGTGAAGGAGGTCTTTCCGTTTTCTTCGTAGCACTTTCCTTCCTTGGTCTCTCTCCAACCTTTGCCAGATAACAAAAAATTTGCGTATCGATTGAGCCACAGAAATCATGTTTCTCAGGATAAGATCCCAAGGAGTAATACGTATGAATTGGGATCATAGCTGGTGTGGTTGGATTCTCTCTATTCCACATACGGCTAATTCCTCCTCAGGTTGTGGCTTCAGGAGCCACGTCCTCTTTCATAGGGGGAGGGAGGGGGAGGGACGGCTTGCTTTGAACCCCAGAAGTCTGGATGAGGTAACACGGGGGGTGTCTCTTGCAGGTGGCCAAGTTCATTGGCTCTCCCCCGGGCTACATTGGTCATGACGAAGGGGGGCAGCTCACAAAGAAGCTGAAGCAGTGCCCCAACGCCGTGGTTCTCTTTGATGAGGTGGACAAAGCCCACCCAGATGTCCTGACCATCATGCTGCAGCTCTTCGATGAAGTAAGATCAGTCTCCTTGGGGTTGCTCTGGGTTCCAGGTCATTCATTCGTTTGTTCATTTCTTCTGGGTTCCAGGTCATTCATTCGTTCGTTCATTTCTTCTGATTTCCAGGTCATTCATTCATTCGTTCATTTCTTCTGGGTTCCAGGTCATTCATTCGTTCGTTCATTTCTTCTGAGTTCCAGGTCATTCGTTCGTTCATTTCTTCTGGGTTCCAGGTCATTCATTCGTTCGTTCATTTCTTCTGGGTTCCAGGTCATTCGTTCGTTCATTTCTTCTGGGTTCCAGGTCATTCATTCGTTCATTCATTTCTTCTGAGTCATTCATTCATTCATTTCTTCTGGGTTCCAGGTCATTCATTCGTTTGTTCATTTCTTCTGGGTTCCAGGTCATTCATTCGTTTGTTCATTTCTTCTGGGTTCCAGGTCATTCGTTTGTTCATTTCTTCTGGGTTCCAGGTCATTCATTCATTCATTTCTTCTGAGTTCCAGGTCATTCATTCATTCATTTCTTCTGGGTTCCAGGTCATTCATTTGTTCGTTCATTTCTTCTGGGTTCCAGGTCATTTGTTTGTTCATTTCTTCTGGGTTCCAGGTCATTCATTCGTTCATTCATTTCTTCTGAGTCATTCATTCATTCATTCATTTCTTCGGGGTTCCAGGTCATTCATTCGTTCGTTCATTTCTTCTGAGTTCCAGGTCATTCATTCGTTCATTTCTTCTGAATTCCAGGTCATTCATTCATTCATTTCTTCTGAGTTCCAGGTCATTCATTCATTCATTTCTTCTGAGTTCCAGGTCATTCATTTGTTTGTTCATTTCTTCTGGGTTCCAGGTCATTTGTTTGTTCATTTCTTCTGGGTTCCAGGTCATTCATTCGTTCGTTCATTTCTTCTGAGTCATTCATTCATTCATTCATTTCTTCTGGGTTCCAGGTCATTCATTCGTTCGTTCATTTCTTCTGGGTTCCGGGTCATTTGTTCTTTCTTTACTTCTGGGTTCTTGATGATTCATTCATTTGTTCTAGGTTCCAGGTCATTCACTCCTTCATTCGTTTGTTCCTTGGCTGTCCCATCTCACTGCAGTGACTCTGGGTAGCATATAGAGTTAAACCAAATAGCTTTTTATGCAGCACTCCACCAGTTGAATTCCATCCCACCTCCTCTCTGACTTCCAGTGAAGTTGGTTCAGGCTGCGGGGTAGAGAACCCCCATACCATTCATTCATTGGACCTTGGAACCTTCAGATAGATATGTCAGCCTCTTCTCCAAAGCCCCTGGAGGCAGAGGAAGAAGGAACGGGTGGAAACTAATCAAGGAGAGAAGCAATCTGGATTTAAGGAAAATTTTCCTGACAGTGAGGACAATTAACCTGTGGAACAACTTGCCTCCAGAAATCGTGGGTTTCTCCATCACTGGAGGTTTTGAAGAAGAGATGGGACAGCCATTTGCCTGAAATGGTAGAGCGTCTTCTGCATTGAGCAGGAGGTTGGACTAGAAGATCTGCTTCCAAGTGTATTCTGTGGTTCTGTTAAGCTGGACCCCTAAAAGCTTCCAGTAGACAGTCAAAAACCAGGCTGGTAGATCCCCTCCCCCTCCCCAAAAGCTCATAAAATCAGGTCAGCCCTGTGGGTGACCCACAATACGACCATCCTGACTTAACATCTGTAATGGGACCAGTATGCCCAGCTGTGTCATTGAGTGCCAGGGAGCCTCTGCACCCAGCTGGGTCAGGGGAGGCAGCCCCCAACCCTAAATCCCATCAGCCGGCATGGAGTGTCCCAACCCTCTGCCAACCTCAATTCTTCGCATTTTGTTAGGGGAGGGGGGAAATGGCGGCGTCCTTGGTGGTGCCATTTCAGGGTTCTGTAGTTGTTGTTTTTTCCTTTTCTCCAGGATTAATAACGCTGGCATTTTTCTTGCATAGATCACGGTGGCAGCCGCTAAATGCGAAATCAATTCCTGAACTGCCGGTCTGACAGAGCAATAACCGAAATGTTAATCCCCAGCTCTGACACAAATGTGTGTCGTTCGGCTGGACAGGACCGCTCCTGGCGACACTTAGAAAGGGGAGGGGGGAGCAGACCCGCCCCCCCCCCAATTCTCTCTCCTCCTTGCTGCTGCTGCTCCTCCTCCCCTTACCAACCATCCCTATCTTTAAAAGATCCTTAATTTAGCATTCTCAGAACCGGATAGCCATGCATGCAGGGGCCAGCGGTACTCCTGCCCTGCCCCAAAATTCAGCGTCCCGTCTCCCTTCTGGGTGGGGGGGTCTTTGGACCCCCCCCCCAGCTCAGAGCCTGAAGCCCAGGCGGTTCATTTACCCTGAGCAAAAGTCCTCGATTCAGGACCACAAGGGAGCCCTAGATTTCTCTGGCCAAATGAGTTTTGCTCATTTCACCAAAATGTACGATGTTAAGTGAGAAATTCGTTAAACGAGTTTTACCCCATTTTACGACTTTTCTGCCCACGGCTGTTAAGTGAACCTCTGCAGTCATTAAATTACTAACCCGGTCATTAAGCGAATCTGGCTGGCCCATTGACTTTGATCGTCAGAAAGTCACCAAAGGGGATCACACGATCCCAGGACACTGCGACCGTCATAAATGTTGAGCCAGTTGGCCACCAATTCAACAACAGGTGCTCCCTGATCTGGGTGGTTTCCTTGCAGACGTTTCATGACCCACCTAGGGAACCTCATCAGTGCTGGAGGGGAGGGTGGGTTTGCTTTCATTTATACCCAATAGCCTGGGGGACTTCTCTTCGGCCTGACCAGGCTTACGTCCACTTTGTCCTTTTTTTTTTTAAATCAAGTTTTTTATTTTATATTACATATACATATCAATGCGTGAACAGTACAGATAAAATAGTATTATTGATCATAGTTATCACATTCATTCAGCTTATATATTTCTAATACACATTTATATCAAATTATAATTTTCCATTATTTCATATTGTTTAAACATAGATAAAACTACCGCCGTTCTGTTTCTAAATCTCCCTCTTATCCTTGCACTTGTCTTATTTTATAAAAGTATCTACTAATATTCCCCCTTTCTCTTATTTCTGTCTTTATTCTAACTTTTATTCATGTCACTATTATATTAAAAGACGTTCCCTTTGTATTACAATACTATCCTTTACTATTTCATTGTTCAATATTTAAATATTCAGTTCTAATACCAATCACAATATTATTTAAATATGCAAATTAATTCTATTCATATTCTTTTTATATTCTTCCAATCTATATGATTCCACTGTTAATACACCTGTTTATATGAAAATATGTTCTTTCATCATTTTATTACTCATTATTTCACTTTATTATTCCACTGCAAATCATAATATTATTTAAACAACTCAGTAATACTATTATTTAATCTCTAATTTTCCCATTTTTAATACTTAGTTCTTATTCATATTTCCCATATTCACTCTTTGAATCTATTTAGATTAAAATACTATCCTTCATTGTTTCGTTATTCAGTTTTTCAATATACTATTCTAATGCCAATCATGATATTATTTAAACATACAAAATAACTATTCATATTCTTTGCTTTCATCCAATCTATATAATTCTAGTATTAATACACATGTTTATATTCAAATATGTTCTTTCCTTATTTAATTGCTCAATGTTTACCAATCACAAATGTTATTTAAACTTACTTAGTAATTCCATCATTCAATCTCTAATTTTCCCATTTTATTATTACTTTTGTTTCATCATGTAAAGGTATATATACAAGTAATCCCTCAATCTCTTATTGAACACATTCCTATCTCTGTTCTAATTCCTCCTCCTGCCACCGTTATAAAAGAAAGAAAAAGAAGAAGAAAATATTTTTTCTTTCGTTTTCCTATCCGCCTTCTATCCGTCATCTCTTGCCCGCATCAATACTTTAACTCTTATTCTTTCTTTAACTTGCCTCCCATATTCTTCTCTTGAATCTTTATCTGTGTCTACATCCTGCCCAGTCAATCTAGCGTCCGCTCTGTCTTCCGAAGGGCCGGCTGACCGACGGGAAGGGGAAGACCATTGACTGCAAGGACGCCATCTTCATCATGACCTCCAACGTGGCCAGCGATGAGATCGCCCAGCATGCGTTGGAGCTGAGAGAGGACGCCATGGAGCTGAGCCGGAAGAGGATTGCCGAAAAGCTGGGTGGGTACCTGGCCCTTCCCTGCGGAGGAGACCCCAGAACCCCTGGAGGCAGCCCCCTGCCATTCTCTCCTCTTGGCTGGACTGCCTGCCCTTCAATCACAGGCAGTCCTTGACTTACGGTTGACAGTTGAGCCCCACATTTCTGTTGCTAAGCAAGACATGTTGTCACGTGAGTTGTGCCCCATTTTACAACCTTTCTCACCACGGTTGTTAAGTGAATCACTTCCATTGATAAGTTAGCCATACGGTTGTTAAGTGAACCTGGCTTCCCCATTGACTTTGCTTGTCGGAAAGCTGTGAAAGGGGATCCCGTCACCCCAGGACCCTGCTGCAACCGTCATAAGTACATGCCAGTTGCCAAGCGTCCAAGTGTTGATCACCGGACCAAGCGGGTGTTGCAACGGTCGTAAGTGTGAAAAACAGTCCTAAGTCCCTTTTTTCAGGGCCGTTGTAACTTTGAACGGTCACTAAATGAATGGTTGTAAGTTGAGGCCCACCTGCAGGGTAGCTCCAGACCACAGGACCGCCTTGGCTACTCAAGAAATAGAAGGGGGTCTCCCCTTTGAGAGAGCTGACTTGGAGGGATGGACGGAAGGATGGAATAGAGGGAGGGAGGAATAGGTGAGTGAAAGGAGGGAGGGAGAGAGAGATGGATGGAGGGATGGATAGAGGGGGTGGAGAGAGGGAGGGAAGGAAGGATGGACGGATGAATGGAATAGAGAGGGAAGGAGGAATAGATTGAGGGAGGGATGGAATAGAAGGAAGGAGTGAGGAAGGAGTAGATGGAGGGAAGGATGGACAGGGATGGAATACAGGGAGGGAGGGAGAGAGGAATAGATGGGTGGAAGGAGGGAGGGAGAGAGAGATGGATGGATGGATGGAGGGAAGGATGGATGGACGGATGAATGAATGAATGGAATAGAGCAGTGTTTCTCAACCTTGGAAGCTTGAAGATGGGTGGACTTCAACTCCCAGAATCCCCCAGCCAGCACTGCTGGCTGGGGGATTCTGGGAGTTGAAGTCCACCCATCTTCAAGCTTCCAAGGTTGAGAAACACTGGAATAGAGGGAGGGAGGGAAGAATAGATGGATGGATGGAGGGAGGGAGGGAAGGAAGGATGGATGGACGGATAAATGGAATGGAGGGAGGGATGGAATAGAAGGAAGGAGTAGATGGACAGAAGGATGGATGGAGGGAAGGATGGACGGAATACAGGGAGGGAGGGAGGGAAGAATAGATGGATGGAGAGATGGATGCCAGCTATCCCTTTCTCCACCCCCAGAAAGGGTCCTCCTCCCCCACCCCACCTGCTTCCTAACTGCTGTGTTTTGGGCTTTTGTCTTCCAGACGACGTCCAGGTGACGGACAAGATAACCATCTCCAAGCAGTTCAAGGAGAACGTGATCCGGCCCATCCTGAAGGTACAGATGGGGCTGTTTACCGCCCTGGGCCTGACCGCTCTGGAGTGTCAGAAACGGCAGCCGGGGGTGGGGGGGTTGTTTTCTTTCGCCCGCTGCTTCCACTGCCAGCTGTACCCAGAAGGCCTCGGCCTGAGTGGACCCCAAATCTCAGGCTGGTTTCTTCTTCGCCTTTGGAGGGCTTGGCTTTTGCCCCCTCTCCCCCCCCCCGGGAGAAATCTCGGAAGCCCCCAGGGCTTCACAGAACAACAGGGTTGGAAGGGGCCTTAGAGGTCATCCAGCCCAACCCCCTGCTCAAGCAGGGGACCTTATAGCAGGGAGCTGCCAGCTGGCTGAGGAATTCTGGGAATCGAAGTCCACCGGTCGTAAAGGGGCCATTGTGGTCCACCCTTGCCCTACACAGGTAGTCCTCGACTTACGGCCCTAATTGAGTCCAACCTTTCTGTGGCTGAGAATCTGAATATCTGTTGTAAGTCCAATCTCTCCTGAGAAACCTCCACGCACAACTTCACAAGGGAATCCTGCCTCTTCCATCAATAGCGAGGCAGTAACTTAGTGGGCGTCGTGATAGAATAATTAGCCAGTGGAACAGCCTGCCACCAGAAGTTGTGGGTGCTCCATCACTGGAGGCTTTCAAGAAGGGATTGGACAACCCTTTGTCCAGAATGATATAAGGTCTCCTGCTTCAGCAGGGGGCTGGACTAGAAGACCTCCAAGGTCCCTTCCAACTCCGTTATTCTTTTACCTGATTCAATTAAATTTATACGCCCCCCTATCCCGCTCTCCAGAGCCATCTTATCCCTCCCCGCAGCAATTTCCAAAGGGACAGTAGCGGATGGGTCTGTGCCGGCCGGTCCCCCTCCCCCTCAATGCTCCGTTCTTTGCCCTTCCGCAGGCTCACTTCCGGCGGGACGAGTTCCTGGGCAGGATCAACGAGATCGTCTACTTCCTCCCCTTTTGCCAGTCGGAGCTGATCCAGCTGGTCAACAAGGAGCTGAGTTTCTGGGCCAAACGGGTAAGTCCTGCCAGCCTTGCCCTCGCTTGGACCGCCCGCCGCTCCCACTTCGCTACAGGTAGTCCTCGACTTACAACCGTTCATTTAGGGACCGTTCAAAGTTGCAGCAACACTGAAAATAGGTGACTTAAATTTTCACACTGACGACCGTTGCGGCCCCCTCCCCATAGGCCACGTGATCAAAATTCAGACGCTTGGCAACTGGCTCACGTTTACGACGACCAGCGAAGTCAGTGGGGGGAAGTCAGATTCACTTAACAACCGTGTTGCTAACTTAATGACTGCGCTGATTTCACTTGACGACTGCGGCAAGAAAAGTCGTGGGATGCGGTTTCAAAACTCACATAGGGAATGTTTCACTTAGCAGCAGAAATCTTGGGCTCGATTGCGGTCGTAAATCGAGGATTAACCTGTATTCAGGGAGCAGAATCTTCTCCTGCTGAAAACTTCTGATCTGGAAGCCCCCTGTTGGCAGATTCGCTCATTGCTGCTCCTTCCTCCCCCTGCAGGCCAAAGCGAGGCATAACATCACCCTGGTCTGGGACAGGGAGGTGATGGACGTGCTGGCTGACGGCTACAACCTGCATTATGGAGCCCGGTCCATCAAGCACGAGGTGAGCTGAGGCCGGCTTGGCTTTCCTTCCATGCCCCCCCCCCCCGGAGCTCAGGGGCAGGACCCCCACCCCACTTCATCCTTTTCCTTTTGCATTGGGGTCACCATTCACTTTTTCCCAAAGGTTTCTGTGCCTGCTATTTATTTATTTCTCTGTCTGTCTATTTATCATCTCTCTCTCTTTCATTTGTCTGTCTGCCTATCTATCTATCTATCTATCTATATCTATCTATCTATCTATCTATGTGCCGCCTTTTGTTGTTGTTATAAGTAACTTAAGCAGTGGATGTATTTAATACTTCTTCCTCCTCTTTTCCCCACAACAGCCCTGTGAGGTTGGTTGGGCTGCAAGAGAGAGACTGGCCCAAAGTCACCCAGTTAGCTTTCTTGCTAAGGCAGGACTAGAACTCACCGTCTCCTGGTGTTTAGTCCAAGGCTACCCAGCCATCTTTCATGCCAAGACAGAACTAGAACTCACCATCTCCTGGTTTCCTACTTTTCCCAGGTGCAGTGAGTCAAGAAGCAAAAAAAAACCTGCACCTCCTTTCAAATTCTTTTTCACTGAAACACAAGGACATTCTGCCAACTCCCAACCAGTCTGGGTCCCACTGTATCCCAGTTATAAATTATCCCCCACCCCCTCCTGTAAATTCTGAACAGAGAGCGCAGCGTAAGGTCCCTTTCACTGGGTTTATTTCCCCCCCCCCCGAGATCTGAGGTTTGGGGCCCTGCTGGCTGATGTTCCTTTGGAAAAGGCCGCCTGTGCCAGTCTTCAGACACCTGAAGTTGCCTTCCGCAGTGCCTGATTTCCCTCTTGGCCAGGTCGAACGCCGGGTGGTGAACCAGCTTGCCGCGGCCTACGAACAGGACCTTCTGCCCCACGGCTGCACCCTGAGGATCGCAGTGGACGACTCCGACAAGCAGCTGCTGAAGGCCAGAGGCCAGGACGGCTCCCTGCCCGCCGAGGGCCAGCGGAAAGGGCCCACGCTGCGGCTGGAGATCCTGGAGGACAGCAAAAGCCGGAAACTGGACATCCAGGCCCCGCTGATCCCTGACGAAGTCTCCTACCCTTCCTAGGCGCCAGCCCTCGGTGCCCCGGGGCAGCGCCTGGCAGAACAGAACAAGAGTTGGTAATAAAGCAGTCATAGGACATGGATCTGTCTGTGGGGAGGCAGCTTTCTCTGGAGGGCAGCAGCAAGGGCAGCTCTCCACCCTCCAGATACCGGCTGGGTGCGTGGGAGTTGTAGTCCAGGTCAACCGAAGGGGGTCGGAGGAGGAGGGTCCCAGGAAGAGGGGCGTCAATCCGGGATGATCGCTTAGAACCCAGGGGAAGCTTCAATCCGGTGTCCTTATCATGTCTCAGGTAGTGGGGTGGTTCCTTGTCCCATCATCCCCGCCCAGGTTGAGTGCCTGATCTCTGCCCCAGAGGCTCTCCTCCCTGGTGAACGGGGTGTGGGGCGGAGTGGAGGTGGTTTCCAGCCCCCAGGGCAATAGGGGGAGGTTTAAGTTATTGCAATTGTGTTGGAATAAATGCTGTGTGCATCTTAGCTGTGTCTTGTCTTGTTTTGTCCTTGGTCCTCGAACGGCCACCCGGGAAGCCCTCAGGCGAAAAAGGGGGAGGGGGGCTTTTGGGACCTGGGATCTCTGCTTTCTTATCCTCTAATAAGGCCCTCTTGTGGAATTGCACGTAGTCCTTGACTTACTTGAGCCCCAAATTTCTGCAAGACGGTTCTTCAAGTGAGTTTTTACGATCTTTCTTCCCACCGTTGTTAAGTTAGTCACACGGTTGTTAAGTGAGCCCGGCTTCCCCATTGACTTTGCTTGTGTGAAGGTTGCAAAAGGGGATCACATGACCTGGGACAATGCAGCCGTCATAAATACGAGTCAGTTGCCAAATGTCTGAATTTTAATCACCTGTCCATGGGGACGCTGCAATGCTTGTAAGTGTGAAAAACTATCACAAGTCACTTCCTTGAGGCCGTTGTAACTTCGAACGGTCACTAAATGAGCTGTTGTAAGTCGAGGACTACCTGTAATACGCTAGTCCTTTTCTCTAGACTGGCCATCCCCAACTCCTGCCAGCCGCCTTTGCCAGTTTGAGCCTCCAAGCCCCATGATAGTCTTTGTTGCTCTTCCTAGCGTCTCCATCCCGTTTTTCTCTCGGCAGCATCCTCTCCTCTCCTCCGTCTCTCAAGGCCTCTCCCACAGCCCACACCGGTGGCAGAGCTGCTCGCTGCCCTTCGTCAAAGCCTCCAGGCGTGTCCAGAGTTGCCCAGCCAGGGCATTTCTCCTGGGGGTGGTGGTGTACCGAGGCGCCCTCTCCAGCCCCCTCCACTCAACAGAACCCCAAGCGTGCGTTGATCGATGGCTCCCCACCAGCCGAGCTGCCTCGGATCGCCTGGTGTGGCGTCTGCCCATTGATTGAGCTTGCCTGGAGGTTCGACTCCTAATCAGATTAGGGAGGCAGGATGGAGGACGAGAGGAGCGAGCGGGACGCGAAGGCCTGGGCGATGAGGGGCATTTATCATTCTCCGCTCTGGTCTGCCGTTTGCACGGGTTCTTTAAAGGGGGGGGGGAGGGAGGAAGCGCAGCTGAGAATGGGTGGAGAACCCCCAGATACGTCAGCCTTACCAAGGGTTGGAGGAACTCAGTTAAAAGGAAGGGAGAGAAGCTGTGGTCATCTTTCCCTTATCGGACTCACAGAGTTGGAGGGGACTTTGATGGTCAGAGTAGAGCTGGCAGGGACCTTGGAGATCTTCTAGTCCAGCCCCCTGTCCAAGCAGGAGACCCTATCCCATTTCATTCCAATGGCCGTCTAATCTCTTCTTAAAAACCTCCAGTGATGGAGCACCCACAACTTCTGGTGGCCAGCTGTTCCACTGGTTAATTGTCCTCACTGTCAGGAAATTTCTCCTTAGTTCCAGGTTGCTTCTCTCCTTCATGAGTTCCCATCCTTGTTGTTCCTTGTCCTGCCTTCAGGGCCTTTGGAGGATAGGTGGACCCCCCTTCTTCTTTGTGGCCACCCTTCAAATCCTGGATGACTACTAGGGTGCCACCCCTAATCCTCCTCTTCTGTAGCCTAGGCCTGGTGGACACGGGCTGGGCCTGTTGAGGAAGACCATGGTCCTGGGGAGGGGACGGAAGAAGGGACACCTGGCTCCATGTTTTGATTCCTTGGCTATCTTGGAGCCTCCGTTCCTCAAAGGTTCAGTTTGCACAATGACTGAGACCTACAAGCTGCCTTCCAGGTCAGGCCTCCTTGGTCAGGGAAGAAGTGCGGCTCAGACGGAAAGTGAACTCGGTCACTAAGCGAAGGGTGCCTTTGCAAAGGCCACGCTTTGTGTTTGGTGATGACGATGATGATGTCCCTTGGGAGGCCAACGCTTGGTGACTCTCTGGGCCAGACCTCTCCACATCTTCCGATCTTGCACTACAGGTAGTCCGCGACTTACAACAGTTCATTTAGTGACCGTTCAAAGTTACAACGGCACTGGAAAAAGTGACTTAGGACCGTTTTTCACACTTATGACCGTTTCAGCATCCCCCACGGTCATATGATCAAAATTCAAGTGGTTTGGCAACTGGCATGGACTTATGACGGTTGCAGTGTCCCGGGGGGGGGGGTGTCAAGTGATCCCCTTTTTCAACATTCTGACAAGCAAAGTCGATGGGGAAGCCGGATTCACTTAACAACCGTGTGACTAACTTAACAAATGCAACGATTCACTTAACAACTCTGGCATGAAAAGTTATAAAATGGGGCAAACCAGAGGTGAAATCCAGCAGGTTCTGACAGGTTCTGGAGAACCGGTAGCGGAAATTTTGAGCAGTTCGTAGAACCGGCAAACACCACTTCTGTCTGGCCCCAGAGTGAGGTGGGAATGGGGATTTTGCAATATCCTTCCCGCAGGAGTGGGGAGGGAATGGGGATTTTGCAGTATCCTTCCCCTGCCACGCCCACCAAGCCACGCCCACAGAACCGGTAGTAAAAAAAAATTGGATTTCACCATTGGGGCAAACTCAATTCACAAGTGTTTAACTCGACAACATAACTGTTGGGCTCAATTGTGGCCATAACTCAAGGAACGTGCCCTAGCTGGCCTCGGCTTTGATGGTGTCCAATCTCCAGTCAGTTCCCCCCGCGTGACGTGGCCGAAGTACGTGAGACGCCCTTTCGTAATTTTGCTTTCTAGTAACATGCCCAGTGTTAGTCACTCCTTGATTTACGACCACAACTGAACCCAACATTTCTGTTGCTTTGCCCCATTTTACGACCTTTCTGGCCACAGTTTTTAAGTGAATCACTACAGTTAAATTAGTCACACCGTCATTAAGTGAATCTGGCTTTCCTCTATTGCTTGTCAGAAGGTCGCAAAAGGGGATCACGTGACCTCTGGAACAGTGCGACCGTCATAAGTCTGAGTCAGTTGCTAAGCGTCACAATTTTGGTCTGGTGACCATGGGGATGCTCCAAGGGTCGTAAGTGCGAAAAACGGTCCTGTCCCTTTTTTCAGTGCCGTTGTGGCTTTGAACGGTCGCTAAATGAACCGTTGTAAGTTGAGGACTGCCTGTACTTGGTTGTAGGTCCACTTTGCTGTCCAAGGAATCCGCAGGAGCCGCCGCCTCCAGCACCCCAGCTCAAACAAGTCAGTGTGTGGGGCTTCCTGCCTAAGCAGGGGGTTGGACTAGAAGACCTCCAAGGTCCCTTCCACTATTCTATTCTATTCTTCCTCTCTTGCTCTTTAAAGGTCTGCCTTTCCCAACCATGGTTAGCTACGGGGAAGCCCATAGAGCGAACTAACCAACATGGATTTGGTTGCCAGGCTGATGCCCCCGGCCTTTCTATATTCGGCTCCTGATCATCGTTGCTGGGCGACCCGGTGCCATCCGGCCGCATTGGGCTGCATGTGCCAGTTTGAGCGATGGGCAACCGCAGGGAGGTGATTTTTTCTAGCCTTATTGACGTTTATTTCGGTGATGGAAACTTCACCGGCTGCACAAAACCTTCCCTGTGTTTCGAGAGTGGAGCGTACGAGGCAGATGATGCCGTCTTGATGGCATGTGGCCGTGTCCCCTGGGCACAAGGCACGGGCTGCCCACCTCTCCTCCGGAGCCTTTAACTCGCCAGGGGTGGGCACGTGCGCAGGAGAGACCCAGCCAGTCTGGCATCCCGGCTGTCCTTGAGCAAATTGTATTTCCATCCCAGGGAAACATTCAAGCCTTACCGAGACCTGGCAAGCGTCAAGAGCAGCGTAAACATCTCTCCGGAGGAGGCAGCCTCGGGCAAACCGGGCCCTGGACTTGGAAGTCGTTCTGCTTGATATATGAATCCTCGTGGGACAGAAAGTCTGTGCCTCCCCCACCCCACCCCACCCCACCCGCAGAACGAAGGCTGCCTGGTTTGGCTTGGCTCTGAAATCTAACCCACAGTGGTTAGGCGGAGACCATCCTGGCTTAATTCTCTTAGAAAGACCAGGGGAGACAGGATAGCAGTCTTCCAATATTGGAGGGGCTGCCACAGAGAGGAGGAAGGGGGGGGCAAGCTATTTTCCAGGGCACCTGAAGGCCAGAGAAGGAACAATGGATGGAAACTGAACAAGGAGAGATTCAACCTGGAAATGAATTTTCTGACAGTGAGAACCATCAACCCATGGAACAGAAGTTGCCTTCGGAAGTTGTGGGAGAAAGGGCGGCAGTTCGAATCCCTAGTATAGGTCTCCTGCGTGAGCAGGGGGTTGGACTAGATGACCTCCAAGGTCCCTTCCAACTCTTACTGAGCTCCATCCCTGGAAGCTTTCAAGAAGAGACTGGACTGCCATCTGTCAGAAATGGTGTACGGTCTCCTGCTTGGGCGGAGGGTTGGACTAGAAGACCTTTAAGGTCCCTTCCAACTCTGTTATACTCTGTTATTCTATGTTACTCTCAGAGTCACCCACACCCTAGTCACTTCCCTTGACTACTACAATGAGTCCTACCTGGGCCTGTCCTTGAAAACTATCCAGTAGCTTCAATTGGTTCAAAAGGCAGCAGCCTGCATGGTTCTGTGCAAAGGTAGGATTTGCACACAGGTCACCTCTCTTGCAGGAGCTCCATGGGCTGCCAATCTGCTGCTGGGTCCAATTCCAGATGTTGGTTGTCACCTTTAAAGCCTTACATGGTTTTGGGCCAGGTTCTTTGAGGGACCCTCTTTTCCCAGTGACAGACACCTGGCCCACCAGAGCAGGGAGGCAGGGGGATGTTAGGGGTCCCTCTTTAAGGAGGTCCACCTGGTGGGACTAAGAAGAAGAGACTTCTCCATGGTGGCTCCCTCCCTGTGGAGCATCATCCCTGCAGGGATAAGATCAGCCCCCATCTTGGAATGTAGACTAATCGGCGTTCATTAAAATGAAATTTCGTTGCATGCAGCTCTCAAAGGGTGACCACCTCCAATAGACACTACACGAACATGACAGAATAAATAAATACAAAACTATGCATATACCCACATACATTATATGACATGGAGAAACAACACAGTCTAGTTCAGATGTATGCATGTACATGGCGAGAGAAACGAATCTTGCAAGTTTACCAGACAGATGGCATAAGGAATAAAGCTGTTCCAGAATCTGGTAGTCCTGCTAGAAATACTTCAAAACCTCCTCCCAGAGGGGAGCAACAGAAATAGACCATAAAGTGGGGGTGTGGGGTCTCTCAATGCTTTGACCTCTAAGCACATGGCGCTTATAAGCAGCATCCTGAATAACAGGAAACGAGCTCCCTATAATCTTCTCCACTGTCCTCACCACTCTCTGTAGGGACTTTCTATCTGAAGCGCTGTGGCCACCTAACCAAACAGGGATGCCGTTTGTTAAGACGCTCTCTTTCGTGCCTCTGAAAAAGTGGCTAGGACAGAAGGAGAAAGACGTGCTCTCCTCATCCGACGAAAGAAATGCAGACGCTGGTTTGCACGCTTCATTAAGGATGACGTGTGAAGAGACCAGTTCAGATTGCTAGTTATTTGCACCCCCAGATACTTAGTACTGTTGACCATTTCTACACCCGCATCCTTGATTGATCCTTGATTAGTGCTTGGTTGTCCCCAGGGGAATGGAAGGTTTATTGGGGTTTCGTATTCGGTTTTTCTCCTTGCAGAGTCACCGAGAGTGAGTTTAGGGGATGTACAAATTGTCTTCATAAATAAAGACACCTCCTTCCACCACCAGGAAGGCAGCAGGCGTAGAGCCCACTGACCCACCTGTTTGATGGTTTTTCCGTGGTGTCTACGTGGCGTCGGCAAAGAGGCTGCAGCAGCGGCACGCTTTTTCAGAGAGCGGGCGAGGGTGACGGGGCTGCCTTTGACAGATGAAATAAATGTGCCAGAGCAGCCGAAGCAAGAAACAATAAAAACCAGGCCGAGGCTGCAGGAGAGAAACAGCAGCCTGTGACGCCGAAATTCAATTACCGGCAGCCTTCAGCCCCATGTCGGATGGTAATTCAATTAGGGCCAAGCAGGTTCCCAAAAGCAGAAGGGCTGCTGAACAGAGGGGTCGTCAGCCCCACGGCGGGCCGGCTTCAGCTGCCTGCTGAACAAACAAGGCTACCGAGGGGGCAGGGGATCGGGGGAGGAGGAGAGATGGGGGGCCCTGCTGGAACTGTGGGGCTCCCGTGGCCTTGGGCCTGTCTTCTCCCAAGATGGGAAGCCGAAGGCCACCTGAGAACGGCAAGGGGGGCCCTGGCTTGAGGTAGCCTCCTTGCCTCACGGTGGCAAGGGTGGTCTTCCATGCCTGGGGGGGGGGTGAAAAGCCTCCAGGCCTCTGGGTCCCTTTTCCAAACCCTGAAAGGTGGTGTGGCCACCAGCCTCATCTCCAGGTCTGAGGAGCACCAAAAACCTTGATATTGTGGCTTTTTGGAAAACAGGTTCATTGGGTCTTGTCTATCCTGAACATCTGGTTGAAGAAGCTCATCGATGTTCCTCAAGCTTCAGCCTTCTAGGCCTAGGGCAAGGGTCTCCAAACTTGGCCACCATATGGCTGGTGGACTTCAACTTCCAGAATTCCTAGGGCACCATGGCTGGCTGAGGAATTCTGGGAGTTGAAGTCCACCAATCTTAAAGTGGCCAAGTTTGGAGGCCCCTGTTCTAGGGCATCAACTCTTTTCGTCTTGGGAAGCTACCTAAGATAGGTGGCGATCATGTTACACAACCAGTGTCGAACCCAGCAACTCACGGGAAGCTTGTGCCATGAGGGAGGGTCAGAATCCTTGGGTGGGGATGTCTTTCCCTGAGAAGACCTTGCTTTGTGCCTTGGTTGCCTTCCCATTGACAGCCACCAGAGAAGGAGGGAAGAGAAGATCTGAAGTTCAAGGTTGAGCTGTGGAGTTCTTAAAAACCAGAATCAAAACCCATCCACCCTCATCCTGGTGATGTTCCTAAGTTGGGTCATGAAACGCCTGCAAAGAAACAACCAAACCCAGAGGGCACCAAGGAACCCACAGTCTTCCTCCTCCTCCTCCTCCTCCTCCTCCTCCTCCTCCTCCTCCTCCTCCTCCTCCTCCTCCTCCTCCTCCTCCTCCTCCTCCTCCTCCTCCCCATAAACCCCACTCCCTTCTAGCACTGATGATGTTACCTAGTTTGGGTCATGAAACGCCTGCAAGGAAACCATCGAGCTCAGAGAATACCAAGGATCCCACAATCCTTCTTCTCCACTCGGCAAACTCCACTCCCTTTTAGCCCTGATGATGATCCCTAGTTGGGTCATGAAAGGTCTTCAAGAAAAGCACCCAGCTCACAGGGCACCAAGGACCCCCAGTTCAACCCTCAGCTACAAAGATTATCTTCTATTGGTACCGGGCAAGGGAGCAGGCAGAAACCCTCATCAAAGAGCTACCAAGGAGAAATCGTAACCCCACCAACATTGGCAGGTCGAGCTACAGAATATCAACAGTGAGCCAACCCTCTTCCTTCTAGCACTGATGATGTTACCAAGTTGGGTGTGAAACGTCTACGAGAAAACCACCCAGCACAATGAGCGTCACAGATTATGCAAGGAGGTGAGTTTCAAGCTACCCAGGAATGCCAAGAGGTCCAGGACTCCGTAAGTGAGCAGATTCTCCCTGGACCAACAGCCCCTCATCAAGAAACAGTAGATTTGGGTCCAACCTTGGGAGCCAATCCTTGGGAAGAGAAGGACCCTCCCTCCAAGGCTGGCCATCAGGAACCCTATGCTTAACAGCTCTTGGCTGAATCCTCTGGTCTTGAGGAAGCCAGTTGGCATCCGCCCATCTGCTGAGAGGCACATCTGGCTCAGAGGGATGGGTCTCCATCCTGACACACCGCAGAGGAAGGGTCTCCTTTCTGCTAAGGCCCTTTAGTTCTTATGTCCTACCGTATTTATTTATTGCAATGTCTTGGATTATTGTGAGACCGTGGGGTAGCAGAGGAGTTTAAATTAATATTAATATTTTTGCAGATCCCCTGCGGGGCTCCTCCATCCCCTGGGGAAACTCTGTGTCCCGGAAGTGGGTCTCCCCAGTCTGAAGGCAGCACCTTCACTGCCACACACATCATCTGGCTGGCTGTGGGCTTAGAAGAGGACAAGGCTGTTTCCCCAGTCCTTGCCAAACTCTGCCCAGAATAGAATACAAAGTTGGAAGGGGCCTTGGAGGTCTTCTAGTCCAACCCCCCGCTCATGCAGGAGACCCCATACCATACCACAAATGGAACAAATTCCAATCTCTTCTTGAAAACCTCCACTGATGGAGCACCCACAATTTCTTGTGGCAAGCTGTTCCACTGATTAATTGTTCTCCCTGACAGGAAGTTTCTCCTCAATTCCACGTTGCTTCTCTCCTTGCTCAGTTTCCATCCATTGCTTCTTCTCCTGCCTTCTGGTGCTTTGGACAATAGTGTGTCCTTGCTGGATATGTTCAGGTGGAAAATCAGGGGTTGCCCCCTAAACCGGGAATCTCTCAATGGCCCTCCAATCCCTCCCCCCTATGTGATGAGGAATCTTCTGCTTTCTGGTTCCAGCACAAAATGTGGTGAGGGGCCCTTGCATGTCCAAAGGTTGCCCACCTCCATGGGTCTCCATAGGATACGGTCAAAAAAAGTTAAGATGGCAGCCACAATAGGCAACTCGAAACCCTCCAGGCTCCTGTTGCACTATTTTGATTATTTTGAACATATCCTGCAGAAACACCCCCCCCACAAGCCCCCTCCCCCCACCTCTGAGCTAAGCCCCCGGCCCCTGACTGGATTCACCCTGTTTTAACCCTGGCTCAGATGTACAGGTAGTCCTTGACATATGACCACAATTGAGCCCTAAATGTCCATTGTTAAGCAAGACAGCTGTTAAGTGAGTTTTGTCCCATTTTATGACCTTTCTGGCCACAAGGGAATCACTGCCATTGTTAAGTTAGTAACACAGTTTGTTAACCGAACCTGGCTTCTCCACTGAATTTGCTTTTCAGAAGGTCGCAAAAGGGGATCACGTGACCCCCGGGACACTGAAATGGTCATAAATGTGAACCATTGCCAAGCCTCCAAATGTTGATCACATGACTATAGGTGTACTGCGACGGTCGTAAGCATGAAACACGGTCATAAGTCCCTTTTTTCAGTGCAGTTGTAACTTCAAACCGTCACTAAATGAATTGTTGTGACTCAAGGACTGCCTGTACTTATGTATCGTTTATTATTAATTTATTAAACTTATTCACACACGCGCAACCCCCCCCCCCATCTCGATGCGGCTTACAATCGGAGTCTTCCTAAACTCCGTCCTTTCCCAAGGTCTGCATTCCATCTGGGAGCAGTAAAGAAATCTTCCCCAAAGAGACCCCCGACCCTAAATGAAGACACCCGCTCCAATGCAGAACTCTCACTGCCCCCCTCTGCCCACCCCCGCGCGCCTCTTCTCCACGGAGCCCACCGGCGCTCCAGCAGAGAAGGATGACGTAACTCGTGGCAGGGAGGAGGAGAAAAATAAAGACAACCCCCCCCGTCGTAGTCCTCCTCCACCCATCCACCCACCCACCCACTCGTAGCTTTTTGCAGCAGCCTGGCCGCAAACTCAACCTGCGACTTTCGATTTGCAGAGCAGGTGCTGCACTTCCCGCCTCCCCCCTCCCCCTCCCCCCTCTTCTCTTTGTCAGGTTCCCCCCTCCCCTCCAGAAATGCCCCCCTCCCCCGCCCCGGCTTCGGGACAAGCGGGGAAGCGCGCCTCTCCTCCTCCTCCTCCTCCTCCTCCTCCCTTCGCGTGGCAGCCTCCTGCCTAATTAGTTTAGAGGGAAAACTTAATTCAATTAACTTTTTCACAACTCCGGCAGGCTGACAGTTGGGACTCTCTTCCACCAGGCGCCTTGATCTAATTAGCTAGTTTAGCAACCTGCCCGTCTCCCTCCCTCCCTCCCCCCTCTCTCCCCCCTCTCTCCCCAGCCCGGTCTCCCCTCCAGCTGTGGGGGGAAGGGGGGAGGCTTCCGCGGGATGGGTTGGGGAGGGGGTCGCTGGAATCCTGCTGGGCTCCCTCTGCCAAGGGGAAGGACCGACCCTCCGCTGACCGGCCAGCCCCAGACAGCAAGGGATATCCTTAGTCCAGGGTGAGCCATGGTGGTGGTGGTGGGTTGCCTCTGGGCACGGGTCTAAGGGGCCCATACAGGAGCATGGCCCTTCCCTTTGGGGAGACCAAGGCCCATTAGCCCTTGCAAATGTAATGTAATGTGGTGTACAGGTAATCCTCGACTTACAACCATAACTGAGCCCTAAATTTCTGTGGCTAAGCGAGACAATTGTTAAGTGAATTTTGCCCCGGTTGTTAAGTGGATCATTGCATTTGTTAAGTTAGTAACATGGTTGTTAAGTCCAAATTTTGATCCCCTGACCCTGGGGAGGCTGCAACGGTCATAAATGTGAAGAATGGTTCTGTCCATTTTTTTCAGTGCTGTTGTAACTTTGAACAGTCACTAAACCCTTTGTTAGCTGAGGACAACCTGCCATGTAATTTTAATGTGATTATGCACACACATGTATGTGTATGTGTATGTTGATATATATATATATTCATTTCAAGGTTGTAAAGCCACCCAGAGTCACCTCGTGGCGTGATGGATGGCAAACAAATTAAAGAAAGAAAGAAAGAAAGAAAGAAAGAAAGAAAGAAAGAAAGAAAGAAAGAAAGAAAGAAAGAAAGAAAGAAAGAAAGAATTGAGGCTTCAACTTGTTGTGGGCCATCCAGGAAGGTGAGTTGAATGTTGGGTCATAGCCATGTGCCGGTTTTGCCCTCAGAGGGTCCCTGGCATCTTACTCTGCCATCTGTGGCTTCACATAGTCTGGGCTGAACTGGCCAAGTGTCCAGAGAAGCCTCTCTCGCCCAACATGGTTACAACTGACCTGCAACTTTTGAGCGAAGAAGGCAGTGAAGGAATAAAGATTCTGTTTCACAGCAGCCCAAAACCTGATCTGCAAAATTTAATAGGGGGGGGAGGTAATAAACTGACATTTGGGGGTGCTGGGCAGAGCACATCAAATCCAATCCTGCCCTTTAAATATAAGCCAAAGTCTAAAGCAAGAGTGTCCAACCTTGGCAACTTTAAGACTTGTGGACTTCAACTCCCAGAATCCCCCC
Organism: Pituophis catenifer annectens; assembly: GCF_029215685.1. Lineage (NCBI taxonomy): Eukaryota > Metazoa > Chordata > Lepidosauria > Squamata > Colubridae > Pituophis > Pituophis catenifer. Next base: position 131,112,417 of record NW_027256884.1, read on the forward strand.
AGTCTGGATGATAGGTAGATAGGAAGGAGAGGAGGGAGGGAGAGAAAGAGAAAGAGAAAGAGGAAGGAAGGAGGGAAGGGGAAGGGGAAGGGGAAGGGGAAGGAAAAGGAAAAGGAAAAGGAAAAGGAAAGGAAAGGAAAGGAAAGGAAAGGAAAGGAAAGGAAAACAAGGTGAAGGAAGGGAAGGAAGAAGGAGGGAGGGAGGGAGAGAGGGAGGAAGGAAGGAAGGAAGGATTGATTCAGTGTTAGGCAAAGCTGTAGAAACTAGAGACCCTCAAATTTTAAAAAGGCTCTACATTCTTCCTTTAAACTAAAGCAAGAAACCTCTCCACTCGATAAGCGTTCTCCGGATACAATCCAACATCATTTTAAGGCCGGGAAACATTTTTTTGAATGAGCATCCATTCACGAATCTGGCGGGTCCTTTGATTAACAATGTGGGGACTCGGAGGCGGGCTTGCAAATTTCTCCGCGGGGCCCCTTCCCTTCCCCGCCCCCCCCCCTTTACATACACACAATGGAGAAACTGCAGCCTTCTCGCCCCAAACTTGATTTCAAGCAAACCTCGGGATGAAACGCGGCCCGATTCGAGGTCAGGAAAAGACTCGGGGGGGGGGGTCCCCCGTTGGCTGCTGAAAATCACCGTGTCAGCCGCTCGAAGTGGCTTGAGAGCGAGATGGGCGGCGCAGAAATGTAATAAATAAAGAATAAAGCAAAAAATGACCTGGTGCCAATCCCTCCACCTGTCCAGGGACACAAAGCCTTGCATGGAAGGGTTGCACGGGGAAGGCCGGTGTGCGCGCGCGCGTGGGCAGGCTGGGGCCAATTTCTCACGACCACGAGTCAGGCTTGTGCGAGGCTCTTCTGTGCAGGGAGCTTCACCCAGCTGGTCTCATGAGGGTGGCAGGAAATTGATCCCACGCGCCTGCCCGCCGGCCTCCCCTGTGCAACAGTTGCTCGCCGGTTTTCCAGCAAGGTTTTGGCGTCTCCAACGGATTTTTTGCCGCGCTGCTCCCGCTTCGGGTCTCTGATTTCCTGGCCCGTTTGGAAAATCGCGGAGGATGCCAGCGCTTTGCCCTGCCAGTCGCCAACCTCCCCTCCTCCGTCCCCCCCCCAAATTCTTCGAGAGGCTCCTGAGGAAAAGTCGCCCCCCTCGAAAGGGCGGACAAAGGCTTGGATGCTGATTTAGACTTTGAAATCTCCCTTAGCGAAAGTGTTTGTCTTGAAAATGCCCTTAATCCTTCTGCTTTGCGCCCCTGGGGTGGGAGCGGGGGAAAGGGCCCGGGCTTTCAAATGCATTCGTATCCAGGGGGGCTTTTACCCTAACGGGGGTGGGTGGGCTGCATAAACAAAGGCAACAGAGACCAACTGAAAACGATGGGGAGGGGCAGCTGGATTGTTAAACATTTTTTATTATTATTTTCAAAACGGAAAAACCTGGAAGAGTCTTCCCCGAAGGAGTGAGTCTTCAGAAGGATGGACCACCGCACCCATCATCCCCAGCAGTTGTTAGGAAGGCAGGCTCCACGAGAGGGGAATTGGCGACCAGGTTGTCTCCTCATCGAATCCACCCACTGAAAACTCCCCGTTTCTCGGAATGATCACAGGGAAGAGATGGAATGACAGCATTCCGATCGCCAACTTCTCTCCTGGAATCCATTGGCAGGGCGGGGCTGGGGGCTGGGGGCGCATCAGTGATTTATTGTGCAAGGGGTACACCGGGCAACGGCATTGGTGTGCAAGAGAGACGAGTGCTGCCTTTTCTGTCGTTTACGGGATAACAGAATACCAGAGTTGGAGGGGACTTTGGAGGTCTTCTAGTCCAACCCCCTTTCCTCCAGGCAGGAAATCCTCTACTATTCCAGACAAGAGTCTGTCCAGTCTCTTTTTTAGAAACCTCCAGGGATGGGAGCACCCACAACTTCTGGAGGCAAGTCGTTCCGATGTTAATTGTTCTCACTGTTGGGAAGTTTCTCCAGGTTGCTTCTCTCCTGGATAAGCTTCCATCCGTTGCTTCTTGTCCCGCCTTCATTTGGAGAAGAAGTGGACCCCCCCCTCCTCTTTGGGGCAGCCCCTAAGATACTGAAACGCTGCCATCATGCTAGTCCTTTTTTTCGCTAGACTAGACATCCCCAATTCCAGCAACCGTTCTTCGCATGTTTGAGCCTCCAGCCCCCTAATCCTCTTGGTTGCTCTTCTCTGCACTCTGAGAGTCTCCACAGCTTACAAATGAAGGCGAATCATCATCACCGTAGATTCTAGCGGTTTTAAGTACTACAGCCAGAACAGCCCAAAGCAGAGAGAGAAGTCCCCGAGGGAGGATGGGCTCCAGCCAGAGTTCAATACTTGGCAGATAAAGCCAACCCAGATGGGATCCTCTCAACATCTTTTTGATATACTTTCTGGAGCTCAGTCCCAACATTGACAGGAAATCTGGAAGGGGCAGAAAGTCCCACCTAGACTCCCCCCCCCCGCCCCCGGCTCTGCAACCACAGCCAGGCCAGGCAGGCAACTGACTCCGAAGGAGCCTCCAGGAATGTCCGAGAAATGGAGGTCAGAGGAGAAAAGTCTGGTGGGAAGAGGTGCTTAAAAGCAGGATGCCTGAAATGCAGATGTTTCTTTGGCAGAAACTAAGATGGATGTTGGCTACTTGGGGGGTGGGGGGGCTTAACAGGCAGCTGGCGGAGGTTTGCTTTCCTTGGTGAGTTCTACATTGTAGGAGAAGAGCCAGGTTAGTCCGTAGGAGGGTGGCTCAGCTTCAGCAGGTTTAAGGTGAGTGGACTTCAACTCCCAGAGTTCTGGAAGCTGGGGGATTCTGGGAGTGGAAGTCCATCAGATTAAAGGATGCAGCTGGGGGAATTCTGGAAGTCCACAAACCTTAAAGCATGCTGGGGCGGGGGGGGGTCTGGGAGTTCACATTGCTGAGGTTGGGAATCGGGATTCTAATTTATGGGCGGATTTCACTCGAACCGGAGGGGGGAGAGGTTAGGAGTCTAGGGCCCCCAAGAATCTTCTCTGGCTCCTTGAACTCTCATCCTTGTGGCCATATATTAATAAACGTGTTTTCAGTTGGTTCTCGGGGACTCCAGCCTTCTACTACAACTCCGGGGCCGGCTTGGTTTGCACATTACATCCTGCACCCAATCCTAGTTAAAATAAAAAGTCTTTTTTTTTTTAACTTTTCACTTTTTTCTAACGTTTCCTTCCGGGAATTAATAGGGAGGATCTGTTTGGAGATGCCCTAGTTAAACAGAACCAAAGGCGCACGAGTGTGTGTGTGTGTGTGTGTGTGAGAGAGAGAGAGAGAGAGAGAGAGAGACAGACAGACAGACAGACAGACAGACAGACAGACAGAGAGAACATCGTCTGTCCATCCGTCCGTCCATCCATCTGTCTGTCTGCAAGAACAAGACAGGGAAATACAGCAGTCCTTTTCTTTTCCTCCGATATTATTTCCTTCCATTTGTTTTATTTTGAAAGGGTATCTACTTTATTCTCTCCTTTCCTTGCATTTCCACACTCCGTTAAAAAAGAAAAGAAAAAAGAAACAGGGCGGCCAATGACACCCTGCTTTCGTTAAGCCTCCCCCCAATTTTAACCCTTTCAGCCCAGGGGCAGTCTTGGGCAGGATGAACAACAGGAAATGCCTGTGGATTCACCTCAAATTGAATAACCTTTCCCCCAAGAGGATCCCGGGGTTCAGTCCGGCTGTGGGGAGGGGGAGGCAGTGGGATTAGGGAGGAATATCTGCCCCATCTTCAGGGGAGGGGAGCCAGGCCAACAGACCCAGAGATGCGCTCCTCCCAACACCTGGCCAGTCACAGGTACCACAACATTCACACAAGACGCTTAACCAGGCCTGTGAAAGACCAAGCGACTTCCTGCAAGCAAGGATTAAGGTTAACCTGGATTGGGATGGGGGCAGTCCTGACGTGTTGCATCAACTCATCCTGTTGGCTTAACTGCTACCCTCCTTGGTGAACAGAAAAGACGAGAGGGGGGAGGGGATATCTTGAATTTGCGTCCTGAAAGTTGATTTATTGTCCCTAACAGGTATTTTGGGGTCATTGGGCAGGGCTGTAAAGCAGAATGAGGCTGCAGAGACCCTTATGAATTACGGGAGAGGGGGCACAATGGAGCCATCCTGAGAAAATGCCCTGTAATGGGGGTCCCGCCAAAGACCCTCCCTCGGGCACACTGGGAGGTCCAACCCAACAGCAATACCTGAGAAGGTGAGAAAATTCATACTCTTCCTCCTAATATTCCCCCCTCCCACTGTTTCTTAGCTGGATGGGGAGGCTGTCCCACGCCCACTCCCATTTGACTCTTGAGGCCAAAACCTAGCCAGGCAGGCCGATCTTTGCAAGTCTGTTTAAGGCGTGGCTGGCTGGGGAATCCTGGGAGTTAGAGCCCACAAGTCTTCAAGTGGCCAAGGTTGGGAACCCCTGGGCTGGGCTCTGATGCTGCCACACACCAGCCAGACCAGGTAGGCCCTCTTCTGCAACTTGGAGAAGAGGCAGCTTTTCTTGGGGAGACCCGAAAAGAGACCCTCGCGGAGAGGAGGGCCGCTGATCTTTGAGCCTCTTTTCCCGGCGACCCCCTTCCAAAGCCAAGAGGGTCAGGTTGAGGGGCAACCCGTCGGGGCAAGAGCGCACGCGGGACCCCCGAAAGGGTTAAGGGAGGGGGCGGGGCGGGGCGGAGGGGGGCTTGGCCGCCGAGCCTCCTGCCGCCGCCGGTCCCAGCCGGCCAAGTATATCTCGCCCGCCCCGTCGCTGCGCCGCCACTTGGCGGGCGGGCGGGCGCAGAGCCGGAGCGGGGGTCTGGGCGCCATGGATTACTCCTACCTGAACTCGTACGACTCGTGCATGGCGGCCATGGAGGCGTCGGCGTACGCGGACTTCAGCTCCTGCAGCCAGGCCGGCTCCTTCCAATACAACCCCATCCGCAGCTCCTTCGCCGCCAGCCCCGCATGCCCGCCGCTCGCCTCCGCCAGCTGCGCCCTGGGCGCCCTGCGCGACCACCAGCCCTCGCCCTACGCCGCAGGTAGGCGCCGCCGCCGGGATTCCCGGGGAAGGGAGGGGATGATGGGCCGCCCCAGCTGGCCGGAGTTCCCCGTCGGGCACCCCGGGTAGTTTCTGCCCGCTGCGCTGCGGTATGGAGGGTCGGGGGCCCTGGAGGGTCGCAGGGGTGGCGGGAAGGGTCCCGGGTGATGGAAGGGAAGGATCTGATTTGGCAAAGGAGCTCCCTCCGTCTTTGGGGAGACTTTGCTGCTTTCCAAGCGGGTCCAGTCCGGGGACGGAAAGTGTGGAGGGCGGGGAACGGACGACCCCGGACCGGCTCACCCACGAACCGCCCGGCTCACCGGAGGAATGTAGAGAGGATGGGCTCTCCCCGAGAGGAGCTTTCCTGGCATGGTGGCTCTTCTGGAGGGGTGCACTCCCCCCCCCAAGAGCTCGTATAACGGCGCTCCCGCCCGTCCAGAGTTGGCTTCGGGTGGGGGGGGGCGGCGCAGCTGGGCAGCCCCAGAACCCAGCCGTCGGTGCTGAGCCGCGCTTTCGGTCGGTCTTTTCTCCCTCCTTCCAGCCAGAAAACGTTTTTTCCTCCACGGAGGGAATTAATTCCGACGGTCTGGAATAGTAAGAGTCACCATCGCAATGTGCAAAAGCGAGGCGAGTTTGCCCGAAGCGCAGCCACCGCTTTCGCGGGACTTGGGACTTGGTGGGCTGTTCTCAGCAGTTCGACACTCCGTCGGAAGGGCGCCTTCTCCGCCCCCGACCAGCCCCCGCATCCGGGGAAGAGCCCTGGCCTTGCCTCGGTAGTCCAGATCCAGCGGAGGGTCTTGGATACCTGGCGAGGCTCAGGGAAGGGCTCCCCTCTCTCCCCTTCCCGCAAGGAGACCTCCAGCGTTTTCCTCAGCCAGGAATGCCCTCCCCGCTCAGGAGGGGAACGATGGGAGTTGTAGTACACAGGTGGTCTGGAAATGAGGCGCCCAGAAACCAAGTCAGGGCCACCCGCCCTTCGGGTCCAGCCATGGAAAGGCCGGCGCCGCGCGGCCCAAATGGATGGCGTCCCTTCGGGCGGATCGGTGCCGCCCTCCCGGCCCGCCGACTCTGAGCCTGGCCTCCTCCTCGAGGACTGGGGCGCAGGACTCCAATATGGGTGGCGGCTCCGACCTCGGGAACCCACGGCTGACCGGCGAAGTCGCTCGGGGTTTCGAGAGTCCTTCGAAGCCGCGCTTGGGCCGAGTCAAAGTCCAAACAGGAGCGCAGAGACCGCTGCCCCTTCGCCTCCAGCCCGGAGAAGCGCAGCTGAGCAGGAAGGATCCGCACCTTGCGCGACGTCAGCCGGGCGCGGAGAGGCCCAGAAGGGTCCCAAGTTGGTTTAGCGCCACAGTGGATTGCGGGTAACTAGTTTATCCGGACAGGTGGGAGGAGAAAAATCTCCTTCGAGTACGAACACGGTTTTTATCCATACAAGTGATTTGTTCACATTTATTTGTGGTTATTCCGTTAGAAGCCCCCTCCTCGCCCTTTCCCTCCGGGTCAGCCACTGAAACGGCCAAAGCCACGCGGGGAAAAACAGACTTGCTCGCCCGGCGCCCACCTCGCAGCTTCGCGGTCACGCGTGGATCCAAAGCAATTTGGTTGCGCAGAAAGGAAACGGGGAATCGCCTAATTCGGAAGGAGAAAGTGGCAAGAGGGGATGCGGGGACGCTCGCTCTCCGGCCTCCGGCCGGGAGCGAACACGCGCAGCTTCCTTCGCTTCGGCTCCAGGATTTATTCAAATGGGCCACGTCGGAGGAATGAAGGCAGAAGCGGCGCGTGGGAACGGGGCGTCCTCGGATTGACGGGGATGCCTCATTGCTCGTTGTTTTCCCGGCCGGAGGCGCCGCCGCTCCAAGCCCCGCAGAGCCCGGGCGAGGCCCAGGAACCCCGCGAATTGGGGCGCCGCAGAACCGACAGATTCCCCTTAATTTCCCGACAAACGGAAACACGGAGCTGGTGCAGGGCGCTGACCCGCCCTCTGGCCCCGTTTTATGTCTCTTATTCTAAACTGGGAGAGAGAAAGACGTCCGCGAAATGAGTTCTCACAACCCACTAATACACACAAGACGACCTCCCAATCTAACCGTTGTGTGAATGAGACCTTTTCCCTAAACTGAGCTACCCAGAGTCCGCGCTGAGCCGCTGGGCCGTTCACACGAGACAGCCTGCCTGCTTCCCTTCCGTCTCTTAAATAACCGATTCCAAACGGTTAGTTAAACTAAAACCGCATCTGGAACGTGAAAAAAAAAGGGGGGGGCAAAAATCCCTCATCCATTCCAGCTGAAGGGTCTTTAAATCCGGGTCTTCCCGCGCGCCCCGCTTCGTTTTACGGAGAAGAGTCGGGCAAGGTTTCCGGACAGAAAGACGCAAAATTCCTGGCCGTCGGCAGTTGTTTCTTTATTCCGTGGATGAACAACGGGGGCTAAGAAAGCCAATTCCTTGGTAGTCGTGGAGGCTCTATGTCCCCAGCAAACGGCTTTCCTAATGTTTTGTTTCTGGGGAGCAACCTCTTAAGTACCGACGGAGGAGAGTATTTGTAGCTCAGGGTTGAATTGGGGGGGTCCTTGGTGATCTCTGAGCTTGCAGATGTTTCATCACCGAACACTGATGCTGTTACCTAGTTGGTTCATGAAACGTCTGCAAGAAAACCAGCAATCTCAGAGAGCACCAAGGACCCCACAAACCTCCACGTTTTCTGCTGGGCATCTTCAGGGATGGGGGTGAGCCTCGCAGATGGCCCTGGCATCCATTTCCTTCACTGATGCCAACCTGTTGGCAGCAGACGAGCGTGCTGGGCTACAATTCGTACCAATAAGGGAGAATATTTGCAGCTCATCGTTGGACTGTGAAGTCCATGGTGCTCTCTGAGCTTGGCGGTTTTCTTGCAGATGTTTCATGACCCAACTAGGGAACCTTATCAGGGCTAGAAGGGAATGGGGTGTGTGGAGGAAGAGGGGGAGGACGAGGAGGAGGATGGGGTCTTTGGTGCTCTCTGAGCTTGGTTGTTTTTCTTGAGACGTTTCATGACCCAACTAGGTAACATGATCAGTGCTTAGGAGTCCACGATTCCTACCCAACGTTTATAACCCAGCACGACTGAAGAGAGCTGGGATGAGTCACTGCGCGGATCCAGGATCCCCAAACTAGCCCCCCACTTGTGCAGCCTCCCCTCCTGGGGGTCCTAACCCACACCCTCTTTTCCTCCTCTCCCCGTCCCCCCCTTCCAGTCCCGTACAAGTTCTTCTCCGACCCTTCCACCATCAACGAGAAGAGGAAGCAGCGAAGGATCCGGACCACTTTCACCAGCTCGCAGCTCAAGGAGTTGGAGAGGGTCTTCGCCGAGACTCATTACCCGGACATCTACACCCGGGAAGAGCTGGCTCTCAAGATCGACCTCACCGAGGCCCGAGTGCAGGTGAGTCGCTGGGGAGGGGCGGCGAGAGCCCGACGCCTTGAAACGCCTGCGGGACCCTCGCCCGCCCGCTCCTTCGGCCACAGCCAGCGCCAGGGGCCGACTAGGGTGGGGTGGGACTCATCTTCCACCCCCGTCGCCCCTCTTCCTCCTCCTGCCCTGAACCCCTGAGCCCGGGAGGGAAGAAGGCGATTCCCCCCGCAGCTGATTCTCCGGCCTGAATTCTTGGGGTGGCCTTCCGTGGCAGGAATGTCTCCCCGGGACCCACAAATGGAAAACGGGGGAAAAAAACGGAGTTCAGACTCTTTAACAGGGTCCCCCCAATTCCTGGCACGTATTTAATTTCCGAGGGATCCTTGGTGCTGCCTGAGCTCGGTTTCCTTGTAGAAAAGTCCGCGGAGATTCTAAGTCATCCAGGTCGTAGGAATGATGCAGTTTCTTGGATGAGAAACGAAACGTTTTGTTCTTCTTCTTCCTCAGCGAAAAACAAGAAGCGTCCCGTTGCCTTTTGAAAAAGCACTTTTGAGTTTTCTTGTAGAAGTTTCATTACCCAACTAGGGAGCCTCATCATTCCATACCATTCCATTTTTTTTAGAGTCCATTCAGTTGAAATCTGGCTTTTTTAAATGCTTAATTCCTTTATTTCAATTGGGTTTCTCGTGCCGATTTAATCCTATAATTCTAGTTAATGATTTATACTGTGTTAATCAGTTATCCTTAGCTTAATAGCAATTCGATTTTTCCTTTATGAATCACTCTGCAAGTAATTTGAAATCCTGTGTTTACTTACATAATTTACTAATTGCATTTCGTTAATTTGCATTTCACTAATTGCATTTTACTAATTTACTCTTTTGAAAGGCGTGTTACTTTCCTCACTTATATTATTTCTTTTTTTTTTTAAAAAAAGGCCAATTACTTAAAAAAAAAAAAAACAATTCATAAGCCTTGGAGGATCGCAACAGAGTAAAACGCTAGACACACCAATAAAATAAATAAAATAACAGCAACAATAAATCAGCCATGATAGATAAAACAGAGAGGTCAGTAAAGCTTAGCTCCAGGCGAAAGGCCGGTGTCCATAAAGCTCCTAAAAAAAACGGGAGGGAGGAAGCTTTACAGACCTGGGGGACAAGCAGCCGCAAAGTGAGGAAGGGGCACTAAGCAGCTTTGAACAGTTTTCCTTCTGGATTCCAGGATCACCCAGAGACGGTTTTTCATTTCATATTCTTGCAATTTTATAGACTGCAAAACATTATTTGTCAATTGTTATTTGTAAAAAATATTATCTATTTATCATTCCACGTAGCTATTTCTAAAAACAATGAAGGCGGAATATATAAGCAAACAGCACATAAATAAAAATAACTAATTAAATTACCTTTTTGGGGGGAGAGACGGAGATGCGGGGGAATAGCCATTTGTGGGCTCTTCCCGTTTGGGTCCCCCTCCCCCAGATCCGTTTCTGTTTTAACAGGAATTCTTAAGGTTGACTTTTAAAGGATTGATCTCCAAATGCGATTTTCTCCCCTCTCTCACACGCAGCCCACCCTCCTCCTCTGCCGTACCAAGAAATTGCAAATAACAATTTTGGGCGCTGTTTTTAATTCTGTTTTTAATCATTCACTGCCCAGCATCCTGTGCTTAAGATGGGCGGGGCACGTAAATGGGATAAATTAGCAAATTTGCTGAAGGGAATAATTAGGGCATTTTATTTGTCAGATAGAAAGAAGTTCCTTGGGATAAAAATGGTTTAAGTAAGGCTGATTACTAAGTTTTGAATAAAAAACAAAACAAATTTTAAAGCAGGGAATCAAACGATTTAGGGTGATATGAATTCTCCCTTCCCAAATGTAGAATGGTGGCCAATTTCAAACTAATTGTGTGGCATTTAGGTAAAAATATATAAAAATCAAAATGCTGTAACTGGACCAAATAATAATAAAAATAAGAATTTCTTAACCTACTTACATTGCTTAATTGCGGAGAAAAAGGCTTTCTATTCCCCCCCTGAGAAAAGCAACGGATTTTGCTGATATTCTCTGGAAAGATGGGGCAGGGTGTGAAATTGCTTGTGGATTTTGTCTTCCGCGTGAGTCCAGTCTCTTCAAGCCGCTTGGCTTTCTTTATAGCTAAAAGGAAAACTTCATGACATGTCATTTAATCAGGGAAAAACCAGATATAGAAAGATAGAACCTGCTCTCCCAATAAAAGAAACTCTGCAGAAATAAAAGGCACTTTAAAAGCCCACCTAAAGAAAATGGAAAATTCTCCAGAAATTCAGACTCTTCTTTTGCAGGATTTTCATTTTTATATGACGATGCCATTTTATATATCATTTTAGCGTATATAAATGAAGGACAGTATTTTAAAAATACATGGCATTTGTAGGGGTCCATTTACATTTCAAATATTGCCGTTTGTGTTGCAAATACACACTCGCTGCCTTTTGAAAGTGTGGGGGGGGGGAGAAGCAGAGAAGGAAGACCATTGCTGGGTCCGGCAGTTAAGGGTGGGTGGGTGAGGGGGCTCCTTTCAGGGCTGCAGCCATCCTGGCTCTGTGGTAGAAGAGAACGTTGGTCACTCAGGGTTGAAACTGGGGGGGGGTCCTCGGATGCTCTTTGAGCCTGGGGGATTTCTTGCAGTCCTATTGTGACCCAATTAGGAACCTTGATTTGTGCTGTGAAGGGAGGGAGGTTTGTGGAGAGGAGGAGGAGGAGGACGACTGGGGGGGGGGGGTTCCTTGGTATTCTCTTTGCTTGGTTGCTTGGATATTTCATGACCCAACTAAGTAACATCTTCAGTGCTAGAAGGGAGTGGGATTTAGAGAGAGGGGGAGGAAGAGAATGACAACAACTCTGGGGTTCTTGGTGCTCTATGAGCTGGGTTGTTGCATACATTTCATGACCCAACTAGGTAACATCATCAGTGCTAAAAGAGAGTGCGGTTGTTCTCCATTTATATCCAGTAGCTTGCCTAGACAGTGTAGGTGGGAATGTGGTCTTCTTCTTGGCATTTCCTTGATAAGGCTGGTCCAGAACACTTCCTCTCCAACATCCAACACCCAGATAAGCAGGGCTTAATACCAGACAAACAACAAAGCAGAAAACAATCGGGAACCACCAGGAAGAAAACAACACTGGCAGGATAACCACATGTATAAATAGAAGGCAAATCTCACAACCTTCTAGCACTGATGATGTTACTTAGTTGGGTCATGAAAGGGAACATCCAAGCTCAGAGAGCACCAAGGACCCCACACCCTGGTTGTATCTGGGGGAATAAATCTGTCCTCTCCCGGTTTAGGTCTGGTTCCAGAACCGCCGGGCCAAGTTTCGGAAGCAAGAACGGGCCTCCAACGCCAAAGGGCAGAATGGTGGCAACAACAACGGCAGCAGCTCGGCGGCAGGCAAGAAGCCGGACCCCCGATCCTCCTCCGAAGATGACGAGTCCAAGGAGTCCAACTGCAGCCCAACACCAGACAGCACGGCCTCCCTGCCCACCGCCGGGGGCCTGAACAGTCCTGCCGACAGCCTGAGCCCCAGCCCTGGCACGGGCCAGCCAGGCCTGGGCACTGGGCACGTCACCCCCACCCTCAAGTCTCCCCTGTGGGCAGGTGTGAGCACCAGCAACGGAGGCACCAACACGGCTGAGCTGCTGAAGGCCTGGCAGCCCTCGGAAGCTGCCATGCCAGGACCTTTCTCCGGCGTGCTGTCCTCCTTCCACAGGAAGCCAACTCCACTCAAGGCCAACCTCTTCTAACAGAAGCACAACCACATGCTGCTGACCCACCACAGTCCCCTCCCTCCCATCACTGCCGGAGGTCCTGCCCTGCTTGCCCCCAAGGCTGCAGAGTCAACTCGGGAATCTCCGCTTGAACTTCAAGAGCAGCAGCATCTCTGGACATCCTGGCCAAGCCAGCTCTGAAATGGCTTCCAACAGTCCTGGACAATGATGACCAGCACACACCATCTCCTGCCCTGGGGGTGGAACCAAGAATGGACCACCCAGTCTCCAAGAAGGAGATCCAGGGCTTCAATGTGCATCTTCTTCATGAAAGTCAACTTAGGAGTTGGTGGACCAGCCGAGCTTCTCCGTTGCTCCACGAAGCTGCTCAAGATGTTTCCATTGGTGCATGAGGAAGAATAACCTGGGGCCCACCACATTGGCTGGACTACACCTCCTCTCATCTCCTGCCTGAACATTCATGAGGCTGTGGATGAGAGAAGGTGAAGTCCAGCACATCAGCTTGGTGGAAGTGCTTGTCTATCTACTGCTGGGTTGGAGTCAGCAACGTCGGCCAAGAAGGAGAATCTGCTGAGCTTGGTGGCACCCATGCACTTCACAAAACCTGACAGGGAGGTCTTCTGGTAGATTGACAGCTGGTGGGATAAGAACTTTGAGGGTGGTCAGGTGACAAGAGACAACTGCTGAATTCCCACAGCCTTCCTGTGGGTTTCAGGAGGCTGTGAGTGGATGAACTCAGCTCTGCAAGTAGAGGCTCCACACCTCCCCCAAGAAGGAGGGAAGACTGTGCCTCCTTCCCCCCCCTCACATCCCCCCCTCCTTCTTTTCCTCCCTACGGACTCTGGGATTCTTTCTAGCCATGGGGTGAAGGTCCTGTGTCCCCATCTTGAATCTCCAAAAGAGATAGGAAAAGGGCACGAGGCAAAGCTGCTATTGTCCTCTCTTTATATTCCCACCCCCTTCCTGGTCTCGCCATGCCCAGTTCAGAAGCTTCCAAAGAGCTGGGTGGTGGTACAGAGCAGAACCCAGAATGCCAGAGTTGGAAGGGACCTTGGAGGTCTTCTAGTCCAACCTCCTGCCTGAGCAGGAGACCCTACCCTATGCCAGACAAATGGCTGTCCACTTTCTTCTTGAAGCAAGGGCTTCCTGGATAGAACCTGGCTATTTTTTTCTCCGTGGAGAAGATGACTTGTCAGAGGGGACAGAGCTCTGAAGCTGCTTGGAGAAGAGGAGAAGGGACCTCTGGGTGAGGGCAGCAGGTCATTCCTTCTTGCTACTCTCTTTGACTTGGGGTTGATCCATCTTCAGGACCTCACCACCATCAAAGTGGGCACCAGCCAGAGCACAAAACAACTCAAAGAAGTTGTCCAGGATCGGTTCATGGAATCACCAAGAGTTGGAAATGACTGAATGGATATCATCATCATCATCATCGTCGTCGTCGTCATCATGAATCTCGCCATAGGAGAAGGAAGAAGTTCTTCTTGAGGTTGGCAATCCATAATGCAAACATGACTGAGATCTGAATGGGGTCTTGCTATTTGGGGGTGGGGTCTTGCTATCTGCACAGTTGGATCATTTTCTTCCTCAATATGAATGGATTTCTGCCCCGTTCACAGACTGGACTGGGAATGACCACAGTGTGGTAATCCAGCTGGGCTGCTTTGCTTCAGAGTGGGGCCTTGGGGTATCACCCACCCCCCAAATCCTGCCTTCAGGACAGCTATGAAGATGAAGCAGGGAAGCAGGACCAGGGAGGTGGGGAGCTTCTTCTGGAAATGGCTGATTTATGGGGGCCTGGAGCTGAAACCTTTGCTGGATTTCAGGAGAGAAACCAGATTCCATGAGCACAATGGTGCATTGAGTGTCTACCATAAGTGCTGCATCCCCCAAACTTGTGTCCATAAAACTGCACCATCACTCTTTGAAAATGTCCAAACTTTCCAGGTACATGAAAGCTGCTTTCCCAACTCTGAACCTTGAAATGGAAAGGAAGCTCTTGGAGAACCTCAACGGGTCCTGTTCTTTCCACTGCTGGTGGCTTTTGAAGATTCAGTTGTGTTGGCCTTCAACTCCTACAATCCCTACAGGTTGACCTGAAGGACATGTGCAGAACGCAGAACCTAGAGAAAAAAAAATAGGTCCATGACAGGAGATCCAGAGGGTTCATCTACAAGGCTCAGCAAGGCACAATACACCAAACCGAGGAGAAATTTAACCGATGATGTGCAGATTCAGCCACTTGGTTTTGGGTCATCTATTTGAGGATGTTCGATGAACATGCCACTCTCCTCCACTGGTCTGAGCCTCTTTTGACTCCATCATTTGGCCAAGAATAATACCAGCTCCCAGAAGGAACTAGTCTGTTGTTCTGGAAGCCCAGAACTCAGCTCTTGAAGAGAACCTGGCCAATGGTGTCCTTCCGCCTCCTTTTGAAGACCAAGTAACAGCAAGCTCTCTCCTGTTTCGTCCTTCAGCAACAACAATACCGTCATGCAAAAACTCTAGAAATGGCAGAGAGGTGAAGATGCACCTGGATGAACGCAAATCTTTTGCAAAGATGCTACTGCTGTGGTCCCAGATGGACATCTATCCTCTCCAGAGAGTGGGCTCTACTGCCCGTTGCTGCCAACCTGGTGCCACAATGGGAGATGCAGACACCATAGTCACATGTCTAAGGTGGACAACCTCAGCAGGTACCCTTAGATACCTTCTGCCCTTTGATGGTCTTGTTGCTGCTGTAGCACCTGGGCGTAGAGAGGGTGGGGGGTGGGCTCTTGAAACCCCCCTCTGGTTTTGGAGGAGTTCTGGCCTTCCAGGCAAAGTGTTGCTGAGACAGGCCCATCTCTGCCTTGGTCCATCCGAGGTCGGAGGGCTTTGGGGCTGCCTTGAAGAAGGGAGGTTCCAAGGGGGCAGTAGGATTCTTGCCACCTCCTGCCAAGAAGGTGAAGGGCCCAGGAGCTCCTCCAGCAGCTGAGGAGAAGGGATCTTATGCTGAGTGAGATGGAGAGAGGACCCTATCCCCTCTCCAAGCTTCTGCCATGGCAGACAAACATCACATTTGGTCCACGTCACCAGCAGCCCACGGATTCGATTCTGGCTTGCCCACGGAATAAGGCTGAAGCCACTCCTGACCAGGTGTGACTGAGAGACAAAGAGGGCAGCTTCTCTTGGTGCCACGCTTCTAAGTGAGTTGGTTAAATGTCCCCTCTGTCCTTGAAGCTTGGCAGTGTTAATCTTGGGTGGGCCTTGCGTCTCTGTGTGCATGCAGTTTTGTGCATGTGGGTGCTGGACACATTGTGTAAACCAGGAGAAGAGAATATTTGTAGCTCAGGTTTAAACTGTTGGGTCTTTGGTGCTCTCTGAGCTGGGTTGTTTTCTTACAGGCGTTTCATGACACAACTAGGTTACATCATCAGTGCTAGAAGCAAATGGAGTTTGTGTAAAGGAGGAGGAGGAGGAGGAGGAGGAGGAGGAGGAGGAGGAGGAGGAGGAGGAGAATTATGGGGTCCTTGGTGCTCTCTGAGCTGGGTTATTTTCTTGAAGATACTTCATGACCCAACTAGGGAACATCATCAGTATTAAGTCTTTGAGCTTGGCTGTCTTCTGCTAGCATTGATGATATATTTCCTAGTTGGGTCATGAAACATCTGCCAGGAAGTAACCCAGCTCAGAGAGCACCAAGGACTCTGTAGTTCTCCTCCTCCTCCTCTTCTCAGCAAACCTCCCTCTCTTCTAGCATTGATGATGTTACCTAGTTGGGTCATGAAACATCTGCCAAAAGCAACCCATCTCAAAGAGCACCAAGGACCGCACATTGTGTAAACTTTGCACATTTGGTTCTTTGGTGGGTTTGCACACCAATGCTTACTCAGGCCATTCACAACCTGGTGGCTGCATTCGCACATTAAGCTTGCGTAGGATTAACCTTGGTCGGTTACTACGTGGAGTAGCATGTTATACAAATCCAGTTGTTGGGTTAGATTAGGCACCATTGACTCTGGGAAGCCAGAAAATGGGTCAACCCAAGAACCAAGTTCAAGCCTGCTCTATAAAACACAGGTAGTCCTCGACTTACAATCATTCATTTAGTGACTGAAGTCACAATACCACTGAAAAAAATGACTTTCCATCATTTTTCACCCTTACGACCATTGCAGTCCATAGTCACGTGATCAAAATTTGGACATTTGGCAACTGGCCTGTACTTATGACGGTTGCAGCATCCCTGGGGATACGTGATCTCCATATATGACCATCCCAGCCGGCTTCTGACAAGCAAAGTCAGTGGTGGAAGCCGGATTCTCTTAACAACGGTGTGATTCAAATAACAACTGTAGCAGCGATGAAATCCAAATTTTTTAACTACCGGTTCTGTGGGCGTGGCTTGGTGGGCGTGGCAGGGAAAGGATACTGCAAAATCTCCATTCCCACCCCGCTCTGGGGCCAGCCAGAGGTGGCATTTGCCGGTTCTCTGAACTACTCAAAATTTCCGCTACCGGTTCTCCAGAACCTGTCAGAACCTGCTGGACGTCACCCCTGAACTGTAGTGATTAATAAGTCTTTGATTCACTTAACCAGCAGTGATTTGTTTAACAACCCTGTGGAAAAAAGGTCATATAATCAGAAAGGAACAGCAATGGAAAAACTGGTTCCGATTTTGGTCGTAAGTTGAGGACTCCCTGTATTGTATTGGAGATTCTGCAACTTTTCTGATTGCTGGTGGCCCCATCTTGGAGAATAAATTAATCAGAATAGAGCTGGAAGGGATCCTAGAGGTCATCTAGTCCCACCCCTTGCTCAAGCAGGAGACCTTATACCATTTCAGACAAGTGGCTGTCCAGTCTCTTCTTAAAAACCTCCAGTGATGAAGCACCTACGATTTCTGGTGGCAAGCAGTTCCACAGGTTAATTGTTCTCACTGTTAGGAAGTTTCTCCTTGATTCCAGGTTGCTTCTCTCAATTAGTTTCCAACCGTTGTTTCTTGTCCTGCCTTCTGGTGCTTTGGAGAATAGGTGGAAACACCCCCCGCCCCGCTTCTTTGGGGCAGCCCCTCAAATACTGGACCACTGCTATCACGTCATCTCTAGTCCTTCTTTTCATTAAACTAGAGTTCCTGCAACCGTTTTTAATATGTTGTACAGAGAGGAAGGAGCACAACCTCCCTTCAAAAAAGGCAGGGGTGGCAGAGCAGCTGTATAGCTCCTAGTTCCCCACCCCAGGTCCTTTGCAGCAGGAGATGGCATCCATTGTACCCAGGGAGGTTTCTCTAAAGGGCCTCAATCTTGGCATCTTTGAGTGGACTTCAACTCCCAGAATTCCCTACTTCTCGAAGGCCTAGAGAAGCCATTTTGTATTTCCGTGATGAGGAAAGGATTTCATGACATGGAGGCCTTCTGAATTTGTAGAAGGAGGGAGAGAGGAACAAAAAGAAGCAATGGATAAACTTCTTCCAAAAAAAAGCTGCCTCCGTCCACTTTCTTCCTCTCAACTGGCCATTTCTACGTTCCTCCTGGTTTTTTTTTTTTCTCCTTTGAACATTCTGGGCATCCGGCCAGTTTCTTCATTTTAGTGTGAAGTCCCGTGTGTCCTGCGTGTGCCTCTTTATTGAGGGAACTGCGTTTACGCCACAAAAATCCAAGCAGACTTTGTGAAATGGAGGGATTGAAGCAGGGGGTGTCCAACTTTGGCCACTTGAAGACCTGAGGACTTCAACTCCCAGAATTCTCCAGCCAGCCATGTCATGGCTGGCTGGAGAATTCTGGGAGTTGAAGTCCGCAGGTCTTCAAGTGGCCAAAGTTGGACACCCCTGGATTAAAGGAAGCTGTGAAAGCTCTCGCCTTCTGGTGGTTCTTCATCTTGGCACAAATTAGGATAGATAGAAGCCTGGATCAAAAGTGGTGCCTCTCATCCCAACCAACTTGATAAGACGAAGCAATCTGAAGAAGCAGATTGGGACCTCCCTTGTCTATGAACCAGTAGTAACATCTCCAGTAGCCTCATCCTATGCAGAAGCAACCGAGACTTCTTCAAGAGGTGAAGATCTGGGTCTCACCTGGTTTAGAGAGGAGAGGTCTTTGAGATCCAGGGTTGGGAGCTCAGAAGAAGTAATTGAAGAAGGGGTGAAGTCCAACCACGATGGTAGACAAGGATTTCCAGGGAGATGATGGCCACAAGAAGGGTTGGGTTTTACCACCCCATATCATCCAAACTCTGGTGGAGTTATTGCCTAACACTCCCAGAGAGGTCACTGAATAGGAAAGGCTAATTAGGCAATTGTGGTGGCCACAAGCAAGTCAAATGTGGTATCCCCCCCTTCAAAACTGGATCTCTGCCCCCCTCAATCACAAAGCTGAGCCCCCATCATCCCTGGTCAGCTGTTCCGTGTGGCTTTGCTTGCTTTTGTTTCTTCCCTGCTCTGTAATTTATTGATTTGCAAAAATCTGCTAATCCAAATAAACTTAATTTATTGAAGAACGCAACGGGGAGTTCCTTTCGACTTCCTTATTTATTTGTATCCTGCCTTTCTTTCTTTTTTCTTTCTTTATTGCAAATAATTCAAGGGGTGGTGGCGAACATGCCCAACGCATCTTCTTCCGCCTCTCCTTTTCCCCGTAACAACAACCCTGTGAGGTGGATGGGGCTGAGAGAGAAAGGGACTGGCTCACCCAGTCAACTTTCCTGGCTAAGGTGGGGCTTGAACTCGTGGCCTCCTGCTTTCTAGCCAGATACCTTAACTGCTAGACCAAACTAACTCTATAGCTTTATTTGAAAATCAAAATAAATATGCCGAAGAATGATAGACAGCAAGCATTTTGATGCAACAGTGCTTCAGAATGGACTTTCCCCACAACCTTTTAGTCCAGATTTTTTCCTGATCTTTAGCTACTCTCCCATCTCAAGAAGGGGTCAAAAACGGCCCTCCAAGAAGAGCCCTTGGGATGGCAAGGGACTGACCGTGTTTTAGGGCATCCTTGGCAGATGTGGCTTGGCTCATGATGGTGTGGGAAGCAGCTTCACACAACTAGGTTTTGTAATGGAGGGGCTGGCTTATTCAGCTGCTGTTTCCCTCTAGTTGCTTCTTGGAAGATAGGCAAAACAAGGCCCTGTCCTGGCTCCATCAAGTTGAGTTTGCCAAACTTGGGAAGTTTAAGATGTGTGGACTTCAACTCCCAGAATCCTCCAGTGTGTAGGTGATAGAATTCAACTCCTAGAAAACCCCCCCGCCTCCCAGCATGCATAGATGGACTTCAATTCCCAGAATTCCTCAGCCAGCATGTTAAAATATTGATGTTCCAGAAACCCCACAAATTGGACAGGAAAAAAATTAGTTTAGAGGTGTGCATGGCTGGATCTGTTTTGCATTAAATTTACTTTCTTGATTGAGGGTTAGCTGAATCAGTCAGCAACCCCTTTTTTCGGGTTTCCACAAAACACCCATTTCGCAAGGGCCTCCACAACACTCACAACACCCCTCAAATTGTGATATTATCCGCTTCTAGCTAGAGAACGATGAAAAGGACACTTCAGTACGCAAACAAGCCCTTTTATTGTATCATGACGTATCAATCTAAGGCAGAAGTGGGGAACAACGATGGGCCTTTTATGACTTGTGGACTTCAACTCCCAGAATTCCTGAGCTACCCTGGCTCAGGAATTCTGGGAGTTGAAGTCCACCAGTCATGAAAGGCCCATCGTTGTTCCCCACCTCTGATCTTCTAAGGCATGAAATGTGAACAGGACCGGAAGAACGTTGCAGCCGTTTCTTCTGCCCCTAAGATATTAAGCATACAAAGAGTTTCAAAATAGAAATTAAATTAAACATTTAAAAAGCACACATGCACACACAACACAACAGAGTAGAATTAGGTAAGGTTAAACTCACACCAAACATTAGTAATAACTGAAGAGAAAAAAAGATGAAAGGCAGCACAAAATCATTGACTTCTCCCCCAAGTGGCAAAGGAACCAAATAAAGGAACGACAAACACGGAATATCCTTCATTTCTGTCTTGGAGAACTGCTCTTGGCAGAGGTGGGGGCAGTCATCCTGGAAGCCTGACCCAGAGCCTCCTCCGTTCCTGGGGAGGACTACAACTCCCAGCTTCCCCGGATCCCATGTCCGTGATCTGGAAATTACGGAGGTTCTCAGCAGCATCTCCATGGAGGGACCTCAAGTGTCTTCTCACGTCATCCAACCATGGTTATGCCCATGGTTTCTCAACTTTGAAGAGGGGTGGACTTCAACTCCCAGAATTCCCCAGCCAGCTATGGGCAGGAAGGAGGAAGGGAGGGAGGAAAGAGGAGGGAAGAAGAGAAGAAAGAGGGAGTGAGAGAGAAGGAAGAAAGAAGTGAGTGGGGAAGCCAGGGAAAGAGGGAAGGGAGGAAAGGAAGAAAGAAGAGGGAGAGAGAGAAGAAAGGAAGAAGTGAGTGAGACAGGGAAGCAGGGAAAGAGGGGAGGAAGGGAAGGTAGAAAAGAAAGAGGGAGGGAAAGAAGAAAGGAGGGAGAAAGGGAAAGAAGGGAAGGGGGAAGAGACAAGAGAGATGGAAGGAGGAAGGAAGAAGGGAAGGAAAAAGATGTGAGTGAATGAAGGAGGGAGGGAAGGAAGAGGGAGGGAGGAAGCTATGCTGATTTGGGAATTCTGGGAATTGAAGTCCCCCCCATCTTCTAGCCACCACAGTTGAGAGATCCCAGTTGTGCCAATCAAACTGCCACAAGGACAATTTCAACACTTGTCCACAAGGTTTATGAGATGCAGGAAGAGACTGTCAGTCACTAACTGGGATCTGAGCTGTGTTGAAACCCCTCAACAAGGCCCCACTGGGTTAGATTTCACTTGAAATTTCTTGCAACGGGGGGGGGGGGAGCTCCTGTCTCTCAGCCTCCCCCACATCTTCCTAGTGTAAAATAAGGCACAGAGCAAGGGGGAAATCCCCCTCCCCAGAGAGAAAGGAGAGCAGAAGCAAGGCAATGGCCTGGGTTCCAGCCTTTTGCTGCCTTGGCCCGAATCGAAACAGGCTCTGCAGGCACCATGGTTTGCACAGGTAAGGAGAGCAGCCCCTGGCTCCCAGGTCGCTCCCGAGTCAAGACGAAAAGAGGCTGGCCTGATGTGGCATCTGCTGGATGAAAGGACTTGAAGGAACGAGGTGGTCAGGAGAACCTCAACGCTGGCGGATCTCCAGCAAAACACAACAGGACTCTACTGTCCTCCTCCAGCACTGAACATCCCAACTAGGTCCACCTAGTCAAGAGTCAATCCTTGCCAAGATCCCAGCTCTACAGCTTGGACAACATGGTTCTCTTGGTCAGCAACTGGTCCATCCCCCCAGTGGTTGAGCCAGACTTCTTCATGATGGGCTGCTCTGGAGAACCGGCAGCTTCTAGCAGGCAGGCAGGAAGACCTTGCGGAGGTGGTGGTCCAGGGCTTCAGTAGCTTCATCTCTCCGGTTGTCCAAGAGCATTCTACCAGAACTGGCACTGCCACTCAAGAGGGGGCCTTCTTTCCTGGAGGCTACCTGAGTTTAA
Source organism: Pituophis catenifer annectens (assembly GCF_029215685.1). Classification (NCBI taxonomy): domain Eukaryota; kingdom Metazoa; phylum Chordata; class Lepidosauria; order Squamata; family Colubridae; genus Pituophis; species Pituophis catenifer. The sequence goes on from NW_027256884.1 coordinate 131,134,146, forward strand.
TTTGGAGATTGTCGTCCACGGGACGGTTAAAACCCTCGGGTGAGGAGGAGATGTATGTTGGTTTAAGGCAGGGGTGTCCGACCTTGGCCGCTTGAAGACTTGTGGACAACCAGACTGGGGAATTCTGGGAGTTGAAGTCCACAAGTCTTCCAAGTGGCCAAAGGTGGACATCCCTGGTTTAAGGCTTAAAATGCTCCCAAGGCAAGATACCAAAAAAGGATTTCTGGCTGGACGTTGAAAAGCTTTGTAAAAGTTTCCAGAAAATTGTGAAATGATGGGACAAGGGAAGACCCACACGGTAAGTGGGTGGCAGAAGAAAAGCCGGCCATTGCCAGCACCACGAGGCCAGGTGTGGGACGTGACAATTCACCTCCCGTGAGTCCTGTCTTGGGGAGGGAGACAAACGGACTCTGGAACATCCTTCTGGCTCCGTCTCCAAATTCCCTCCCCACCCTGTGAAATTGTTAAGGAATTTACTCCAGCTGCCTCTGATCTCTGAATTGAGGGGAGGGGGGGGTGTTGGCTGGTGACATGTCCACTGGCATCTCAGGCCTGGAAGCCACAGGTTTCCCCATCAGCAGTTCAGCGGGGGGGGGGGGTGTCTTCTCCTGGGAATCCCCCCTCCCAGGAGTCAGGGGACCTGGAGGGGGAATGTGGTTCTCTGTGAGGAAGAGGGGGGAAACACAGGGGTCCTTCTTGCATGGCAATAAATAAGAATAACTTAACCCAGGGCAGCCCCAACCCACATACAGGACGAGGACATGTCGCCTTCCAGCTGCTCAGACCCCCCACCCCACCCCCAGGGTCTCCAGGAGGAAAGATGTTCCGGCCCCATCCGGAAATGGGGGCTGCAGGCCACAGGTGAGCTTCGATCCTCCCCTCCAGGGGGGGATGGCCGGAAAAGGAGGCAGACGGACCCTCGGTGGGCAGCTGTAAGGGGGGAGGGGGTGAAATCTGAAGGAGAAGGCACATCTGGCTTGCGGGCCAACGTTGCCCCCAGAAGTCCTGGTTATTTCTTGAGCTTCTCCAGGAGGAGCTGCTTGTGGCTGGCATCCATCACCCCAGCCTCTTCCAGGTCCTCTTCGGTGATGTCACTGCAAAGGGGAGGGGGAGACAGGGGGAGGAGGAAGGAGGATATGTTAGAGCGGGGCTCTGGAGCCACATGTGGCTCTTTCATCCCTCTGCTGCGGCTCCCTGTCGCTCAAAATATGAGTCACAACCACCACTGTGCGATACCTGCTGGCACCTGATTTATTGAGCTTTTTTTTTTTGGCGTTCAAAATGTTTTTGTTCATTGGAGAAATAAAAATTTCTTTTGTCTGTAGCAGTTCTTTGATTTCATAAGTGCAACACACTATCATTTTTTGGTACATAGCATAAAGGTAAAAAACGATATATGCAGAGTGTTATCTGCATTTTAGATGTCAAAAGGGTTTTGTGGCTCTCGGTGTTTTCTTTTCTGTGGGAAACGGGTCCAAATGGCTCTTTTGAGTGTTTAAGGTTGCAGACCCCTGTGTGGGAGAATCGGAAGGGAAGGGATCTTGGAGGTCCTCTAGTCCAGGGGTCTCCAGCCTTGGCAACTTTAAGCCTGGCGGACTTCAGCTTTGCTGGCTGGGGAATTCTGGGAGTTGAAGTCCACAAGTCTTAAAGGGGCCAAGGTTGGGCACTTCTGACCTAAATCTTCCCTAGAGGCTGATTACTAAATTACTAAAAAGACCCAGGAGCAAATTCCCAGATTTGCTACCTGGCAGAGGATTCGAGCACACCTGTCCTGCCATTGCTCGGGAACGACCGCCCCCTGGTGGCCAAACTGGGCAGTGGCAGGGCTGGTCCTTCAGCTGCAGGGAGATAGTCAGCAAGCAGAGGCCAATTAAGTGTGCAAGCTAGCATTCTTTGGCTAAAGGCTTGTTTGTAGGCAGGCAAGATGGGAAGCAAAGGTGATGACTTCTCAGCAAGACTTGGGTGCTCCTCAGAGGATTTATTTCATGACACTCGACCTGTGAAATAGGCCCAAGGCAAGGATCTCTGCGGAGGTTGTTCCAAGATGGAAAGATCTTGACATTTTGGACCACGGGGTTGGCACATCCCCTGGCACACGTTGCGTGCCTTGGCTTTTGCACCAACAGAGCAGCTGCTGTTCTACTTGCTGCCTCTCTCTTGTCCTGAGGCTGGGTGTTCTTGGAAGCAAAGGCCGTGTGGTCCCTTCCTCGCTTCCCCCTTGTCTTAGAGACCCTCCCCCCTTGAATCCTCCGGTGATGCTCCCTCATGGCATCTCAATTCCCAGCCAGAAAGCAGTTGCCTCACAAAGACTATCTCGGTTCTGCTTTCTCCCAGCTCATTTTATTTACTTACTTACTTACATACTTATTTATTTATTTATTTATTTATTTATTAGAACTTGGCCTTTATTATTTTTAAAAATAACTCAAGGCAGCAAGCACATTCAACACACTTCCCTTCTCTTATTTTCCCCACAACAACAACCCTGTGAAGTGGGCCAGGCTGAGAGAGAGAGGGACTGGGCCTGAGTCATCCAGCTAAGGCAGGACTAGAACTCTCCACCTCCTTGTGATTGGCCCAAAGTCACCCAGTTGGCATTCATGCCTAAGGCGAGGCCTAGATCTGCTCTCCTGGTGATTGGCCCAGTCACCCAGCCAACTTTGGTGCCAAAGGCAGGATTAGAACTCACTGTCACCTAGTGATTGGCGCAAAGTCACTCAGCTGCTTTCATCTTAACGTGGGACTAGAACTCACCATCTCCCGCTTTCTAGCCAGGCACCTTAAGCACTGGACCAAACGGCCCACCACAGACTCACCTGAGGAACTCCAGGTCGTCCCATCCGTTGTGGATGAGCCCTTCCTCGTATCGCTCCATGCCGATGGCCCTCAGCCATTCCCCCACGCTGGACTCACTGCGCCTGGAGCCACCACTCTGGCCCTCCTGGCTCAGGGTCTATGAAGGAGCAGCAGGAGGAAGTCAGAGACCAGGCCGGGCCACCCAACAACCCCAGCCTTCTCTGCAAATGCGGAACGTGGGGAGGGGGAAGGTTTCTAGCATCCCCCTACCCAATGTGACCCCATCTCTGCAGAAAGCATCTGGATTCTGGGTTGGACTACAAAGCCCATCCTTGGAGGGTAAGGCAGAAGACTTTGAGGGAGGCAGGTGAGATCCGTTGCCAAGGCAACAAATCCAAACCCAGCAGAAAATACAAGTAGTCCTCAACTTACGACGGGTTGCTGAGCAATTCTTTTATGTTATGACAGACCTACCTCTACCCTCCTGGCACAGGGACCTACCTCTTCCGCTTCTTGGATGCTCTCCCGGATGGAGCGGGCAGGGAAGCCCCCGGGGCGGCTGTACTCGGGCGGCAGGCAGCGGTGGGCCAGATCCAGCCTGACTTTGCTCAGTGGGTGGGAGGGGGGCCGGCCCGTTTGCTCCCTCCCCAGGCCGCCTCCGCTGGAGTACTCCACCTCGCTGAGGGTCTTGGCCATCTGAAGCACGGAGCAAGAACGGTCGTCCAGGATGCCCGGGCCAATCTGAGGTCCAGTGGGAGTGTCCAGCAGGTACCCCGACCCCAGGGACGAGGCCGGCCTGGGATGCAGCTTGGGGGGCTTGGTCTTGAGGGGCTCGCTGAAGACCACGGTGGCGCGTGGCTTGCCGGCCACGTGATCCTCTCCTCTGACGCCCACAACTGGGTTGTAAAGGGCCCCTTCCGCCATCTCCAAGGCCACCGATTTGGGTAAGGGAGGGGGCGGGAAGTCTGGGGGAGGCAGGTTGAGGACCCCGGGCTCTTCCTCTTCGGAGTTCTCCTCAGCCCGTTGGGAGGCCGGCTGCTGTGAGGACCGCCAGGACTCCGGCTGGATGGGCACTGTGATCTGGACCTTGTTCCGGGGGGCGGGGGGCTTGGCCGAGGTCGCCGGTGACAACTCTGGGAGGAGCAGCTGGTGGGGGACCCCCTCCAGCACATAATAGGCAGGGTTGTTGAAGCTGTTCTTCAGTGGGGGGCCCTCGGGGTCCATGGCCACCTCCTGCTTCGGCCTACACAAGAGGAGAGGGGACTGCTCAGTCCTGGCTGCACCGCCAGACCCTTCCGAGATGAGGCATGGTCCCCATATGTCACTGGCGGGGCCCCAAAAGGAGAGAGACCCCCATCGCTGCCTTTCATTGTTCACGGTGAGCAAGCAGATGCACATCAGAAGTGGCCCCTTCCCTGGGCACCCTAGCCTAGGAAGGACACGGCAAGCAGAGGAACCACGAAGGACCCTGTCCATGCAGATTCTCCGTCATCTGGGCCATGGTTGTCCCAAAGGTGCTTTTTCCCCAAAGCAACTGGACTTTGTTTTTCCTTGAAGACATTTCGCTTTTCATCCAAGAAGCTTCTTCAGTTCTGACTGAATGGTGGAGAATGGAAGGACTTACTGTATATTCCATGCAGTCATCTGGTCGTTAGCGCTCTCTCTGGGAGTCCTGGAGGTCACTTGGAGGTTTATCTAGGCATTTGTCTGAGCACAGATAAACCTCCAAGTGGCCTCAACGACTTTCATAACGACCAGATGATTCAAGGAATAGAAATCCTTCCATCTTCCACCATTCAGTCAGAACTGAATGAAGCTTCTTGGATGAGAAGCGAAGCGTCTTCAAAGAAAAACGAAGCCCAGTTGCCTTTTGAAAGAAAGCACCTTTGGGACATGAAGGAACCTGGAAGGTAAAACCTACGAGGAATGGAAGCTTTGAACATAGATTTGTGGGGCTGGAAGGGACTTCAGAGGTCTTCTAGTCCAACCCCCAGCTCAAGGCAGCAGACCTTATACTGAACTTTAAGACTTGTGGACTTTAACATGGCTGGCTGGGCAATTCCGGGAGTTTACATCCACAAGGCTATAAGCTGCCAAGGTTGGACACTCCTTCCTTAAACAGAGTGCAGGACCCCATAAGTGAGATGGGTGCCATATAAATTTAATTAAATAAATAAAATAAGATCGTGGCTGCTGATGGAGCCATGTCTGCAGGGACATCAGGAACGAAGGGAAAAAAGGAGAAGAGATGATCACCTGGAATGGGTCGACACTACAATCAGAAGCTCAAAGGTGGATGTGAAGAGTGGGCAGAAGACCAGATCTCCAGGAAAGGAATCAGGAGAGCCCTAAACCCCTCCGTGGCTAATGGGCCACCCGGTCCTTCTGGCTGTGGCTCACTCACCTGCCCTGCTGGGAGGCCTCCTCCTTGGAGGTACCACGATGTGGAGCAGGTGGGCGGCCGGTTGTCAGGACGCTGGGCTTCTCCTGTTCGTCTGAGAGCTTCCCAACGGGACAGGTGGGACCTTCCCCTAAAGAATGTTTGCGCCCGACGGATCTGGGGAGAAAGGAAGGTGGAGAGAAGTTGGAGTGGGGGAGATGCTCCCCTGCCTCACGAACGTCCAGCCTCCAGAAGAACGTGGGAAGGCTGCAGGAGTCCATCTTCCCCAACCAGGTGCCCTCCAGGAAGAGAGACCTTATCTAAGGGAGGATGAGAGGAACCTTGAAGACATTTTTAGACCAGGGGACGGGAAAAACCAGACCCAAAGCCTCTGATTTGCTGTTACACAAATGTAGAAGTGAATCCTAGTGCAATAGACCTCCTTTCCCGACCAGTTTTCCTTAGCAACTCTCTAAAAAAAAATACCACCTCCGTGTGTTTTGAAATAAACTCTGCCCAGGGCTCCATTTTCCCCCAAATTTCCCATTTCCCCAACTGGGCCTTACTTGGTGTGCTCCAGGTTGGTCCGTGATGCCGGAAGGGGCAGCTTCCCCTTAGCAGCTCCGGTCTCGTCTTTGTCGACGCTGATCCATTCTGAAGAGGAGGAGGATGGAGGACAATCTCAGGGGTGTGTGTGTGTGTGTGTGTGTGTGTGTGTGTGTGTGTGTGAAAGGGTGACACACAGACCCCCCTGCAAAGCACCGCTGGCCCAGAGGGCTCCCTGGGGACTTCTGTCTTCTCTTCCCCATCATGTAAACAAGCAACTGTCTTAGGAATCTAGAAATTGTGTGTGTGTATCTTGAGAAGCTCTGGATTCAGATCTAATCAGTTCTAATCTACCAACGCAGACAGACAAGGAACCACCAAGAAGCCCCTCGCCCATACTGGCAGGGCAAGCCACTTGTATAGAGAGAACAAACCCCCTCCCTTCTAGCACTGACATTGTTCCCTAGTTGGGTCTTGAAATGAGAAGAGCCTGTAGTACAGTGGACTAAAGCACTGTTATTAACATCTGCTGCCTGCAATTACTGCAAGTTCAAATCTCACCAGGCTCAAGGTTGACTCAGCCTTCCATCCTTTCTAAGGTAGGTTAAATGAGGACCCAGTTTGTGGGGGCAATAAGCTGACTTTGTATAAAATATACAAAAATATGAAGGCTATTGCTTAATGCATTGTAAGCCGCCCTGAGTCTCTGGAGAAGGGTGGCATATAAATTAAAGCCAAAAAAAAAAAAAAAATGTCTGCAGAAAAACCACCAAGCTCGGGGAGCACCAAGGACCTCACAGTCCTCCTCCCCCCCCGCCTCTTTCTGCTTTTCCTTCTCCTCCTAGTCCTCCTCTTCCACTCTGCAAACCCCACTCCCTTCTAATACTGATGAGGTTATCTAGTTTGGTAATGAAACATCTGCAAGAAACACACCAAGGTCAGAGCGCACCAAGGACCCCTCGGATCTAACCGGTCTCCCTACTCCAGATCTGTCTTTCATATTATCCAAATGTTGGCTCTTCAGCCCGCCTGCTGAGTAAGCCCCCCCCCCAACACCTCCCATCCACCTCACTCCTCTTCTGCCAACTCACCATACAGCCTCTCACGAGTCCCCATCCGTTCTGCTGGGACCCGAACCCTCATGGACCCCCGAATGTTGCCGGTCTCCTCCCCCCGGTGGGAGAGGTAGGTGAGGAACTGCTGCGCCGTGCTCCCGATCATGGATTTGAGAGCGATGACGCACTCGCCTGGGGAAGGAAGCAACAGAGTCGGTGGGCTGGGAGGCACAAGGAGAGAGGATCTTGTGTTGGATTGACTCTTGGTCAACAAAGTTACTCTTGATGCTTGAAACACAGCTTGAGCGAAGGCCTGAGGAATGGATCTGGGGGATTCACCCTCTCCGAGCTCACAATTTCAGAACTGTGGAGAAGTTGAGCCTCTCAATTCAGTTGGCTTACTTAGGAATCCCTTATTCTGCCACTGATTGAGGGCATCTGTTGTGGCCTGTCGGCCGATGGCCCCTCAGAGGAAGAGGAGGAGGAGGAGGCGTGGGAGTCAGGGTCAGCATCAAGGCAACCTGAGAGCTCCGAGGGGGAAGAGGGAATGGAGCTAGCAGAGAGAGAGAGAGAGAGAGGCGGAGCCTGGGCCGTCTGTCAGCTGTCAGATGGAGAGTCAACAGCCCCCAGGTCTGGAGGTGGCTGATGAGGAGGAGGAGGAGGAACAGCTGGGTCCTGTGCTTGATATGCGGATGCGCAGAAGGCAGAGGAGAGGAGAGCAGTGGAAATCTATGGGCCAGTCCTTGGGACAGAAGAGCCACCACTGCTAGTGAAGCCCCACCCTGGCTCTGGGGAAAAAAGGCAGTGTGGGGAGGTAAATAAATGTGGCAGACAACTATTCATCTCCCTGCCGGATGGACTTGTTAGCCTGAGTTGAGAGAGAAACTTTTTTGCGGGGGCTGCTGGGCTCCTAATAAAGGAATCTTTGAGTTCACTTCAGAGAGTTTGTCGTGTTTGGGGATCCGAGTCAGAACAGCGTCTCAGTTGACCCAATGAATGCTGAATCCCACTTAGCTAATCAAGGTGAACAGGCCAATCAGCCTGCTCATGTCTTCCACCTGTAGCTCTGTGACAATCTACAGTCCAGACAATCTACAGCTGGGCTCCCCAAGTACCATGCTGTGGATCAATACCAGGCCTGTTAAGAACCGGGCCGCACAACATTGAGCAAGCGAGCTCAATGTTTTAACTGCATCTACACAGGATCGTGAAACCATCCCAACCCTGGTCTGTGGAAAAATTGTCATCCATGAAAATGGTCCCTGGTGCCAGAAGGTTAGGGACCACTGATCTACAGAGAAGGCCTAGTCTCCGTGACTTGGAGAAGGTCCATGACCTTGGTGAAACTATGCAGCGATGGCTTCAACGAGGAAAACAGGGTTTCAAGGTGGGGTTTCCCAACCTTGGCAACTGTAAGATGGGTGGACTTCAACTCCCAGAATTGTTCCCTTGCAAAGTGAGCCAGGGGTTTATACAACCAGGACGAGGTCTTGGAGACCCACTCGACTGTTTCAGCTCCTCACCATAGGACTCGTAGCTATCCAGAGACTTGACGGTCAACAAGATGTGCTGGTCTTGCAAGTATTCGATGTCCGAGAGGATCGGCTTGAGCTGTGGACAGAGAAGTCAGAGATGGTGGCCACCTTAGCTAGCGGTGCTCCTGAGGATCAGCGTTGGAGCATCTCCTAATGCAGGGAAGCTTCGAGGTGCTTCTCTTCCAGAACATTCTTTCCTGCCCCCTTCCCATCCTTGCCCCTAAGCTTCTCTCCTCTACCCTTCAAGGACCCTTGCAGCAAATTTGACCTTCTGGTTGATGGGAAGGGAGCACTCACCGTGGGCAGTTGTCTGGAGGACCACTGGACCTTCAAGAAATTGATGTTGTCACTGCTCTGGGAATCGTTCTCAAAGCTCTTTTTGAATTCTAGGAGGAAAAAGAGAAGGAACTAGGCTGAGATGCTTTCAAAACCGAGAACCTGTTTTAAGGCTGGGAAACAGAGACAACATTAGGAAGAAACTCACACTGGCTTCTTCCTAGTTTACTGTGGAAGGCAAACACACGTTCTGGATTCTGCTTATCGCAATATAGCACAGCTCCAGTCCATGACTGGAGTCTTTGTCCAGATTTGGACTACCTTGAAGGGTTATTAGTAAAGGACTCTAGATGTAGTCTCTAACTGCCAAGTAAAGATGTCGTACTTCCCTCTCTACAAAGAAATGGGTGATGCTTGGGAGAAATTTGGAGAATGTTCTGCCAAATCACGAGGACCCATGTGACACAAGTTAAAAAGTCCAGATGACTACCAATGAGTGGAAGAGCAGGGAGAGGTTCGTTTGATGTCTCATAATGGTCACTCTCCAAAGAGAACGTGGCTTCCCAACCTGAGCAACTTTAAGATGTGCGGACTTTACAACTTCAACAATTCTGGTTTTAGTTGTATGTTGGTTTCTACAAGTCCCTGTATTACTATGATATATTTGAACCCAATATTTTCCAATGTTTTTGTAAGTCCACAAAACATGTTGAGTTCCTTCAAATTTCCAACATTTAGTTTCCAACTACACAGTATCCTTAACTCCGTGGGGTCCTTGGTGCTCGGTGGCTTATCAAAAGTTGAGGAGGAAGTTCTGAGTGAAGGACCTCTATAGTTGACTGGAGATCCTTCTTGGCATTCGCACATTATGGGCAACCTCACCTTCCAGACAGGTGGAGTAGAATTCAATGAAGAATTTTGTCCGGCTGGCTGTCTTTACAATGGCTTCGATGCTCTCAAACTCTATGTAGGCCTGGTCTGAGGACTTGGAGAGTCCTAGAGATGGAGAAGAAGGAACGACGTTACTTTCCCCGAATTTGTTTTAATAAAAATGTAAGGCTGCCCTGTTGAATCAGGCCAAAGTCCACCTTAATTCCAGGTTTGTTTCACTCGATGTTGGAGAGCAACCATTCTAATTGTCCTAGACTTCCCGTCGGAAGGAGGGATCAAAGGAAGGATTAGCATGGACTCGTTAGTTCAGGGTGGGGGAACTACGGCCCTTTATGACCTGTGGACTTCAACTCCCAGAATTCCTGAGCCAGCTGACTCAGGAATTCTGGGAGTTGAAGTCCACAGGTTATAAAGAGGACGTAGTTCCCCCACCCCTGCACACAAGAGGGCAAGATATGACTCCCCCATGCCTTTGTGCCTTATCTAGTCTTTCCCTGGACCAACCTGCTAGTCTGGGAAGATTCCTGTAAAATAGGCAGAGAGCAATAAAGTAGCTAGTTTGAACTCTACCCCTGTGGGTCTGGTTGTTCGGGCCCGATACCTGGTGGCCAAATTACCAAATTCCCCCTCCTCCTGCTCCTCCTCCATCACTGATGGTGTTAGCTAGTTTGGTTATGAAACATCTTGAAGAAAACCACCAAGCTCAGAGAACACCAAGGAACCCTGAGCTACAAATATTCTCTCTTACAACAATAATTATTATGTTGCTCCCTGTAATTGGTATTCTGGAGATAACATGTTTTAAAGACTGTAGCCCTCAAGGGACGTCTCCTCGTGGACCTTTGAAAGCAAATCCAGGTTAAATGGATGTAACCATTCTTCCAGGTTGACGATACACTTGTGAAAAAATGCTCTCTACTATTTTAATTTCCTTTCCATCAGGTTTCTTAGATGGCCCCGGATCCTCCTGTCTGGACAGAAGTGAAAAGCCTTTTCCCTGGATAAACTCCTTATCAGATCATTTATTCACACACACAGCACCCAACCCTCTTCTCTGGAAATACCTTTTTTGGAAACGAACTGGGACGTGACTCCAACTTCAAAGGCTGCGAAGACCGGAGAGTGGTCGCTGCTCATGATATCATCCGTACAGCCTGACCAAGAAAAGAAGAGATGCCTTCAACCAGGGTGGGATCTACCCTTCTCCCTGGAGAAGGAGGAGGAGGCTGCAGATGGACCAATGAGCCCCCATGGAACTGGGATGGACAGGAGGCTGGCCAAGGGACTGTCATTCACCCCACAAAGCCTGAAGTAACCTCATAGTTGTATGGGAGAGAAGATGGGGAGATGCTTGCAGATGAAGGTGTCAAGGGTCCAGCTACGACCACATCCAGGGAAGCCCAAAGAGCCACGGTGGCGTGGAACTTACCATAGGAGGTGCTGTTGATGTGTGTCTCTGGGTAGGACTTCCAGAGGATGCGGTCACACCAAGAAGGGACATTGGTCCTGACCTGGGACAGGGAAAACAAGAGACGTTTTGCATATTGGATCAAGAGCACTCCACCATGTTGGCTGGACCAGATTTTTTTTAAAAATAATCCAGGCTCTGAACATGGAGGAAACAGCCAAGTAAACCTCGGTGAGGTCATGTGAGGTTTACAAAATCTATTGGATTCACTCAGAGATGTTTGGAGTCCATTGGTAATACCCACCACAAGGTAGATGGATGTCCTGTTTTTGGCCAAGACAACAAGACCTCAGGAGATGGGAGGTCTCTCCATTTGTTCCTGGGTCACACTGACAGGCTAGAGCAGTGTTTCTCAACCCTGGAAACTTTAAGATGCATCAACCAACTCCCAGAATTCATTAAAAATTAAGATGTGTGAGTTTCAAATTCCAGAATTCATATTTAAGATGCATAGACTTCAACTCCCAGAATTCAACTTTAAGACGGGTGGACTTCAACACCCAAATTCTGGGAGTCCACCTATCTTGAAGTAGCTAAGAATGAGAAAAACTGGGCTGAAGGCTCAGGACACTCGTGCCACATGAAGTGCTTGAAGGAACTCCAGAAAACTCCCATGGTGGGTCTGGATTCTGCAACGGAGCTGGACTCTTTGATGGCTATTCAAGCTGGGTAACCTGCAAACAGAGCATACCTCCACAACTCCCCCCTCCTCCTCCTCCCGAGCCCCCCAAAACCAGCTCCACCTGGACCCCCAGGCACTTACCCCTGTGGGCTTCTGTTTATGCCACACGTAGGTGTCCCGGGAGCCCCTCTCGTAGCGGTAGGTGGGAGGGAAGGTGACTTCCTCCTCACCTGGAAGAGGAAGAACAGGCAATCCTGTCAGACGTTCTGCCCACCTGGTTTTATTAGGGAGGGGCTTTGAGCCAGGGGAGCAGGCTCTTCTTGGAAGGGTAAAGGGGTGGGGGAGCAGGACTTTCTCAGAGAGACCCTCGTGTTCCTGTTCAGGGAAACCTTCAGTTTCACACCTGGGTGCAAGAAAAGCTGCTTTTTGCAGCCATTTTGGCTCTTAAATGTGGACCTTCCCCCCAGAATTGGGGCTCCTAGATCGCCCGTGGCAGGACTGGGCAAATCCTACTCCCTTCTTCCACTGATGATGTTCCCTAGTTGGAACATCATGAAGTGTCTCCAAGAAAACTCCCTCCTAGCATCATTAAATGTTTGCAAGAAAACCACTGAGCTCAGAGAGCACCAAGAACCCCACAATCTTCCTTCTCCTCTCTGCAACCCCCCTTCCCCCCTAGCACTGATGATGTTACCTAGTTGGATCATGAAACATCTGCAAGAAAACAGCCACGCTCAGAGAGCACCAAGGAGCCCACAGTCCTCCTCCTCCCGTCTCCTCCTCTCTTTTTCCTCCTCTCCTCCTCTCCCATCTCCTCTTTTCCTCTTCTCTCCTCAAACCCTCCTCCCCCCCAGCACTGATGACGTTCGCTAGTTGGGTCATGAAACGTCTGCAAGAAGATCACCCAGCTCGGAGAGCACCCTCATTTCAACCCTGAGCGACAAAGGTTCTCCTCTGTCGAGAGCAAGAAGGGATCCCTTTGGTGGGACCGGCTGCTCACTGAATCTCAGGAAGATCTTGTGTTTCTCCTTCTCCAGGTTGAGCTGGTCCACTTTGAGGAGAGGCTCAAACTCCTTGCGGTTGATGTAGTTGAGGATTTCCTAGAGGAGGGGAGAAAAGGGGCGTGTCCCTTTTAATCCGTGGGTCAAGCCCTCCTTCTCAGCCAAGGTCACTCCCCCCAATTGGATTCCCACCGTCTCTGTGGCAACGGAGCGGCCCTCTGTCCATGCTCAGGTGCACCATCCCCTTCTCAATTCCGTCCCCGGCACAGCCCGCCACCCAACGTCGTCCTCACCTGGATGTCCATGTCCAGGCGGTAGTTGAGGTCCCCGAACCAGAAGAGGTGGGTGAAGCGGAGGGAGATATCGAAGGAGCTCAGCTGCTTGTCACCCAGGGCCAGAAGACGCAGGATGTCCAGGTAATTCTGGTTTCTCCTGCAAGGCACAACGGGAGGCCGGAGGTTGTGCTTAATGGGCTCTTGCTCAGGCAGGGAGTCCTCGACTTATGACCACAGCCGAGTCCAAAATTTCTCTCAGGTGAATTTCACCCCGTTTTAACGACCTTTCGTGCCACCGTTGCTAAGCGAATGATTGCAGTTGTTTCATTAGCAACTCCTTTTTTTAAAGTGAATTTGGCTTCCCTGCTAAGTTTGCTTGTCAGAAGGATGCAAACACCAGTCACGTGACCCTGGGACACTTCAACCGTCATAAATATGAGTCAGTGGCCAAGCATCCGAATTTTATTCACAGGGCCATGGGGATGTGGCAATGGTTGTAAGTGTGAAAAATGGTCATAAGTTCGTTTAGGTTACAACAGCAGCAGAAAGAGTGACACCAACCATTCTAAGTTCCCCCAATTCCAGTTTGTCTTAATATGCATGTCTGAATATAGGTAGTCCTTGACTTACAACCGTCCATTTAGTGACCATTTGTAGTTACTGAAAAAAGGTGACTTAGGACCATTTTTCACACTTATGACCATTGTAGCATCCCTATGGTCACATGATTTACATGTGGATGCTTGACAGCTGACTCACCTTTATGACGGGTGAAGTATCCCAGAGTCACATGATCTCCTTTTGCGACCTTCTGACAAGCGAAGTCAGTGGGGAAGCCGGATTCGCTTAATAACAGTGTGACTCATTTAACAACCGTGGTGATTCACTCAACGATGGTGGCTAAGAAAAGTCATAAAATGGAGCAAACTCTTAACGAATGTGTCAACAGAAATTTTGGGCTCAGTTGTGGTCATAAATCAAGGATGACCTGTACTCGTGCTAATTGTGTTGTGTGAATATACAACCTTGTGGTTTGGTGCAATGATGTGACAAGCGCAGGGACGCTTCCAACCACTGGGGGGGGCAATTGGGGGAGGGACTCTCAGTCCACCTTTGACTCCCGCTCAGGGAGAGCCCCAAACTCAACCCCCTTGTACTGTGTTTGGGGGGTGGGTGGGAGGGAGGGAGGAGGGGGCTCACCTGGCGGTCTTCTCGTTGCCGGAGGTGAGGTGGCAGTTGACGAAGCCGAAGGAGGTGCCGTTGAACATGAAGGAGACCCCCACGGCCCCCTTGTTGCCTGCGGAGCAAATGGGAGAGGATGTGCGTTACTCCCTGGTAAGAAACGGTCGAGCTGCCCCACCCTGTAATTTCATATTTAATAATTAGAGAGAGAGAGAGAGAGAGAGAGAGAGAGAGAGAGAGAGAGAGAGAGAGAGAGAGATATGAAACAGACAGAGAGAAATGATAGATAGATAGATATGATAGATCAGAGGTCTTCAAACTTGGCAGCTTTAAGACTTCTGGACTTCAACTCCCAGAAAGCATAGCTGGCTGGAGAATTCTGGGAGTTGAAGTCCACAAGTCTTAAAGCTGCCAAGTTTGAAGACCTCTGCAAGAATGGTCTGGCTGGCTGGGGAATTCTGGGAGTTGAAGTTCTGGGAGTTGAATTCTGGGAGTTGAAGTCCACCCATTCTGGCTGGGGAATTCTGGGAGTTGAAGTCCGTAAGTCTTAAAGCTGCCAAGTTTGAAGACCTCTGCAATAGATAGATAGATAGATAGATAGATAGATAGATAGATAGATAGATAGATAGATAGATAGATAGATATAAATAGAGAGAGAGAGAGATAAAGATAGATAGATAGATAGATAGATAGATAGATAGATAGATAGATAGATAGAGACAGACAGATAGATAGAGATAGATAGATAGAGAGAGAGAGAGAGAGAGAGATAAAGATATAGATAGATAGATAGATAGATAGATAGATAGATAGATAGATAGATAGATAAATAGATAGATATAGATATTTAATTTGTTATCTTGCCTTTATTATTTTTACAAATAATTCAAGGCAACAAACATATCCAGCACACCTTCCTCCTCTTATTTTCTCCATAACAACAATCCTGTGAGGTGGATTGGTTTGAGAGAGAGGGACTGGCCCAAAGTCGCCCAACTGGCTTTCAAGGCAGGACTGAAACTCTCCGTCTCCTGGTAATTGGCCCAAAGTCACCCAACTGGCTTTCACGCCTAAGGCAACACTAGAACTCTCCGTCTTCCAGTTCCTAGCCAGGCACCTTAACCAGTCAACCAAACTGGCTCTCGTGAAGCCGCCCTGCCTCTTGCAGGAGAGGGTCTGACGTGGTCCTGAAACCACTCCAGCATGGCACTCTGGGCCCATCCTCCTGAGAAGAGAGCGCAGCACAGCCCCTTCCCCTTCCCCGACGGACGGCTCCTTACCCAGAGTGTTGGCGATGCCGGTTTTGACGCTGGAGGTGCCAACGTGGCTGATCCGATTCTCGTGCTCCGGCTTCACCAGGACGGCTATTTTGATGTTCCAGAGGGACTGCATGGCGATCTGCAGGGACATTGAGAGGGGGGGCTTCAATTGGGGGACAGAGGAGACCCCTGTGGGCTGTGTGTGAAGCCACAGCTTCCCTCCTCAAGGACTTCGCTGGTGTTGCAGCGTTTCTGGTGTTTTTCTGTCTGTCACTTCCAACCGGACCCCCGTTGACACTCTCCCCCTCACCCAGAGAGGATGGTGCACGGGCTGCTGCAAGAGGTGACTTCACCCCCCAAAGTCCCCTGTCCTGGCAAAGCTGGCACCAGGAGCCGACAGGCCGTCTTTGTGTAGCCACTATAATAGGAACTTTGATTGCCTCCCAATCGAAGTTGTGTGGGAAAGACAACTGCAATCAAGACAAGCCATCGCAATTGATAAGCATCAGTCTTCGCCAGGCCGGGAAGCCAGAGATGGTGCGATGGTCCAGCTGACCCACAGAGAGACTGTTGTGGCCTGTCGGCGGATGGCCCCTCCAGCAGCCGACTCAGAGGAGGAGGAGGAGGGGGCGTGGGAGTCAGGGTCAGCCTCAAGGCAACCTGAAAGCTCCGAGGGGGAAGAGGGAATGGAGCCGGCAGAGAGGGAAACAGAGGCAGAGCCTGGACCGTCCATCAGCCGTCAGATGGAGAGTCAACAGCCCCCAGGAGGTCTGGAGGTAGCTGATGAGGAAGAGGAGGAACAGCTGGGTCCTGTGCCTGATATGCAGATGCGCAGAAGGCAGAGGAGAGGAGAGCAGTGGAAATCTATGGGCCGGTCCTTGGGATGGAAGAGCCACCGTTGCAAGCAAAGCCCCACCCTAGCTCCAGGGATAAAAGGCAGTGGGGGGAGATGAATAGATGGGACAGACAACTATTCATCTTCCGGACAGACGGAATTCTTAGCCTGCAGTGAGAGAGAAACTTTTTGCCGGGGCTGCTGGTGCTCCTAATTAAAGGAATCTTTGAGTTCACTTCAGAGGGCTTGTCGTCTTTGGGGAGCCGGGTCAGAACAGAGACCCTGGGGGGGCGGAGAGAAGGAATGGGGACCCCTCCCACAAGTCCTGCGCACCCACCAGCCGGTACTCGATCTCCGTGAAGTCCTTGAGGGCGCTGCGTGTGACATCCACCCACTCCTTGTCCCCCATGGAGTTCTCTTGGGTGCCAAAGACATAGATGTCGTGGGGGATGGAGACGGTCATCTCGTCCAGGGTCTTGCCCAGCCCCTTCGAGGCAAACCAGGAGGCGATGTTCTTGGATGGGGGGACGCTGCCTGCGGGGGGAGAGAGGAGGGAGGCTGATTAGGAGGTCTTGGATGGAGTTCAGGGTGGAGAAGCGGGTTGCCACACCTTTTCAGGCCAAAATTTGTATTGTGAGCCTTCCCAGAGTTTCCTTGGGTATTGATATCGGAAGCATATAAATTTAATTAAAGGAAGGAAGGAAGGAAGGAAGGAAGGAAGGAAGGAAGGAAGGAAGGAGGGGGGAGGGAGGGAGGGAGAGAAAGAGAGAGAGAGAGAGAAAGAAGCCGAGAGAGAGGAAGGAAGGAAGGAAAGATTTTGTGTACCTTTATCCATACAGTTTTCAAGAAGGGACTGGACAGCCACTAGTCCAGAATGGTATAAGGGGCTGGACTAGAAGACCTCCAAGGTCCCTTCTAATTCTAGGATTTCTATGGCTAAGCCCTTTTTCCCCTCTTAGCCCCATCAAACCCTTCCAACTCCCCATGGGCCCCTGTTTGAAAAGCCCCCCATGTTAATGAAGGTGCTTTCTCTTGGCAGGCATCAAAGCCTTTTCCTGGCAGTGAGACTGAAGGGGCTTCTGGCTTCCGGCTCCAGCTTTCAGCTCTGGATTGCTGGGACGTCTCCTGCTCAGATTCTCCCCCAAATCTCCCCAACTCCAGAAGCCCCTCCTCCTGCCCGCTTCCCCCTCACCCGGCTCACCCATGTTCCAGGTGCCAATGAAGACGGAGATCATGTCCGGCTCATCCTGGCTGGAGTGCCAGTTCTTCATCAGCTGCAGCAGCTGGCAGAAGGCCTCTCGCTTCTGGAGGGGGAGGGGGGGACAAGGAAGCCCCAGTTGGTTGGGGGGAGCCAAAGCATTCCCCACTTTGCTTCACAACTGGACACACACCCAGTTGGGAGTCCAGCAGGAAGAATCAGCCGCCTTTCTGTGAGCAGCACATCTGCAACTGGCATCTTACATTGAGGTCA
Source organism: Pituophis catenifer annectens (assembly GCF_029215685.1). Taxonomy (NCBI): domain Eukaryota; kingdom Metazoa; phylum Chordata; class Lepidosauria; order Squamata; family Colubridae; genus Pituophis; species Pituophis catenifer. The sequence continues at coordinate 131,151,738 of NW_027256884.1, forward strand.
TCCAAACTCACCCTGGCGCTGACGAAGACGAAGTCCTTCCGCTGAGTCTTGTCCTTCTCTTTCTCAAAGACGATCCCCAGTTTATTCTGCACCCGCTGGGATTTGATCAGCTGACGGACTGGGAGGAGGAGGAGAGGGAGGAGGGGTGGGTGGCCAAGAAACACAGATTCCCTCTTTCCCATCAACCCATCCCCAGGAATTGACTGTACAGGTAGTCCTCCACTTACAACCCTTCGTTTAGTGACTGTGAGAAGTTACAACAGCACTAAAAAAAGTGACATGAATGCTTTTCACTTAACACCCATTGCTGCATCCCCCTGGTCACATGAGATCTGGCTGCTTGGCCACCGGTTCATTTTTATGACGGTCTCAGTGTCCCGGGGTCATGTGATCACTTTTTTGTGAACTTCAGACAAACAAACTCAATGGGGAAGCCAGATTCACTTAACAACTGTGGCAAGAAAGGTCATGAAATGGAGCAAAACTCACTGAACAAGTGTCTCGCTTAACCCCAGAAATTTTGGGCTCAATTGCAGTCATAAGTCAAGGACCACCTTCTAGTCATATGAGAGTTAGGGTCAGAAAATCTGGACGTGAGCAAAACTAGAAAGAGATGGAAACTGGGCCCCCCCAGACAAAAGAGGAAGGGCCACCCAGACCCTTGCACAGCTCAAGGAGAAGAAGAAAAGGATGGAGAATTCTTCCACAATGGCTTTTTCTTTCTCTGGAATAAACTTCCTTATCAGAAGTTCTGGATTCTTCTCCACCGGTAGTCCTCAAATTACAACAATTGAGCCCTAAGTTTTTGTTGTTGCTAAGTGAGACATTGGTTTTGCCCCATTTTGCGACCTTTCTTGCCACAGTTGTTAAATGAATCATTGGAGGGATTAACTTAGTCACAGGGCTGTTAAATGAATCTGGCTTCCCCAGTGACTGTGCTGGTCAGGAGATCCCGTCATCCCGGGACACACACAAACACACACAAATAAAGAAACAAACAAACAAATGCATGCATACATACAAACATACATACATGCCAGTTGCCAAGCACCTGGATTTTGATCACCTGACCATAAGGATGCTGGAACTGTAGTAGTAAGCATAGAAAATGGCTCTAAGTCACTTTTTTCACGGGCATTGTAACTTCAAATGGTCACTAAATGAGTGGTCGTAAATTGAGGACTATCTGTAGTTGTTTCTAGTCTAGCCTGCTGGGCAGAAGCCCCTCCATCCTGCATCAATTTCCATTTAGAGGTTGGCAAACCTTGGATACCCAACCAGAACTTTGAGAAGGTGGGAAGCGAGCCAGACCATCCGCTGAAGGACCAGCTCAGGTTTGCAGACCGAAGCGGGTGGGAGCGGACTTACTCTTCTCGTGGGTGAAGGTATTCCAGTCCTCCTGGGAGTCCTTCTGCTTCTTTAGGACCACCAACTTCCCCCCTTCCACGTCCACACTTAAGGTGTACTTTTGCGACTTCCCGATTTTGGTCAGATCGCCCAAGGTCAGGTCCAGCTTCACCTGAAAGCAGGCATAGTTGTGAGACACACTCTGACACACAAGGCTGAACATGTTTGGTGGGACAGAGGACTACAAAGCAAGGGCAGGGAGATGAATGGAGGGAAAGATAACCTCCAACTCAAAGCAGAGTGGCAGACTCATTGAGGACAAAAACACGTAAGGGTATGTGGGAAAGACCTTGAGAGAGGGAAGAAAAGAGATTCAGGCTAGGGGAGCAGTCAAATAAGAGACAGCTTAGTCCTCAGCTGCACAATGGGAGGAGAAAGAAACTCAGAAAGGAAGGAACTTCCATTGCTTCTCAGACTGTAAAAGAGATGGCGGGAGATTGGTACTTTCAAACTTGCAAGATTCTGTTAATGTAACTTTGCAATAAAATTAGCTCCGCTGGTCACATTTTTTGTCTGGACCATCTGGGAAGGCAGCTTTACAAAGAGATCCATTTCATTTGCCTTCCTATGATGGAGACTTCTGGGACTACAATACCCAGAATTCCAGAACAGCAGGGTGGGTTGAGCACCTGCAGAGAGTTCCCAAAGGTGTCTTTTCAAGAGGCAGCTGGACTTTCTGGTTATTCTTTGAAGACGTTTTGCTTCTCATCCAAGAAGCTTCTTCAGCTCTGACTGAATGGAAGGATTTATATTCGTGTCAGAGCTGAAGAAGCTTCTTGGATGAGAAGCAAAATGTCTTCAAGGAAAAACCAGAAAGTCCAGCTGCCTCTTGAAAAAAAGACTTTTGGGACAACTGTGACATGGATGGCTGAGAATCTCCATAGACATTTAATCTTACCGTCTATCTAAGGCTCCATAAAAGGAATCTTAATTTCTATCCAGATGACACATGACTATCACATGTCTCTTATTGATATTATGATTATGATTATCATTCTGTTGCTTTGCATGTACATTGACAGCAGACAAATTCCTTGTGTGCCTAATCTCTCTTGGTCAAATAAAGTATTCCATTCCATTCCATTCCATTCCAATCCAATCCATTCCAATCCAATCCAATCCAATCCAATCCAATCCAATCCAGCCTCTTGGTTCCTCAAGAAATCATGTTTAAATATTGCCCAGTGTTTTTCAGGCTTCAGGGTTTAAAAAAACCAGATTCACATCCAGCCTCCCAGTCCTCATCCCTCACCTCGAATGTCTGAACCGGGATACTCTTCACTTTGCGGAAACATGGCTGAGCCTGTCCAGGCTGGGCGGTGGAGCTCATGTCTTGGAGAGCTTTGAGGGCCTACAAGAGATACAACGGCAGTTCAACACGGGGCCTCCACACCAGCCTCCTCAAACCACCCCCTTGCTCCCTTCATTCATCGGTACCTCAAAGTCTTCGGCCCCCTTTTCCCACCCCTCCTAATCCTTTTCCAAGGAATCCCAGAGATTGGAGTTCCTGCCGTCTTTCCAAATGTCCACCTGCTGCTTTCTGCTTCCTTGTAGGAAGTGCTAATTCTCCTGCCCAACATCACTTGGTCCTTGGAAATCTATTTTGACCTTTCCCAATTGGTTCCCACCAGAAACTGGCTGTGGATGATGGGCTTGAGAGGCTAATTTGTAGAAAGCACCCCAACTGGGCACACGGCTGGTCTAACTGCTCAGGTTAAAACAACACAAAACTTTCCCTTACAAACAGGTAGTCCTGGATTTATGACCATAATTGGGACTGGAATTTACGTTGTTAAGCAAGGTGAATTGCACTTAATTTTACAACCATTTTTTTGCCATGGTTGTTAAGTGAATCATTGCAGTTAAGTGAATCTTGTGGTCAGTAAGGGAATACAACATCTCCCATTGACTTTGCTCGTAAGAAGCCAGCTGGGAAGGTGGCAAGAGGGGATCACGTGACAACTCCCATAAATATATGCCAGTTGCCACGCAACCAAATTTTTCTTGCATGACTGGAGGTTGTGTGAAAAATGCTCATAAGTCACCATGTTCAGTTCTGTTGTAATTTCAAACGGACACTAAACAAGTATAGGACCACCTACATTAGGGAATTTAAGCTCAATGGATGGTACCGACTAGAGAGAGTTCTGAAGCTCTTGGAGAGGAGATCCTGCTGGGCTCCCTTGGGGGGAGCATCGTTTGGGGGTCAGGACAGCTGCCCGAAGAGACCCTTGGATGCTCTTCAGCCCAAGATAGGTGAGGCTAGGAGAAGACTTACCTTCTTCTCAATATTAGAGAGGAAGTCCTTCAAAATGGACAGCTTCAGGACCAAACTGTCCAACTCCTGCTCTCCTGTCTGCCCGGCAGTCTGGAAGTGAACAAGATGGAGTTTTGAAAAGCCAAAGGTTCAAGGTGGAGACTTAGAGGCCCCAGATAGTCCAAGGGTGCCAGAATCGAATTGGGTCCAAATATTCCAGGTCACCTTCTAAGCTCCCTCAGCTCATCCTCAACAACGACAGCCGAGAGGAATAACAGAATAACAGGGTAGGGAGGGACCTTGGAGGTCTTATCGTCCAACCAAGGAAAGCGACTCCTGCCCAGGATTATCTGCTGCAGAGACATGGAGGGAGTCAAAATGACTAACCCCCACCCATACAAGTTGTTTGTCACTTTCATTTGGGGATGGGGAGATCACAGTAATTAAAAAACCCAGCCCCCATCTTATTTGTTGATGGTTCCTGTAGTCTTTCCACCAGCCCACAATGGAATAAACACAAAAACATACTAAGGACACAACACTGGTAGCAAAAGACTTCAAATAATCCTGACATTGCTTACGAAAAACCCACTTATGATGAGCTGGAGGATTTTCCAGGTAACAATGTTCACCCTGTCCCTTCCACCAGGAGACTCGCCCCAAACCTATCTCCAGACAAAGCTGCATTCTAAAGACCTATTTGGGCAGTGTCGCCTATGAGGACATCTGATGGAATTCCAGAATCTAGGGATGGAAGAGCCCTTGGTGGTCTTCTAATCTACCCATTTGGTAAGGCAAGATATCCTCAGATCACCCCCATAGAAACATCTGCCTGAACTTCAGGTGAAACCTCCAGAGATGGAGCATCCATAACTCCAGAAGGCCAGCTGTTCTCTTGCTTCATAGCCTACATCAGGGGTCCCCAAACTTGGCAGTTTTAAGACTTGTGGACTTCAACTCCCAGAATTCTCCAGCCAGCTGTGCTGGGAGTTGAAGTCCACAAGTCTTAAACCTGCCAAGGTTGACAAACATTGGCCTACAATCACCACACAACACAATAGTTTTTCCACCCTGCCCTGGGGAGGGAAGGAAAACTTGGGCCAAGAGACCTCCAAAAACCAAGGACCAGAGCAAATGGAAGGCTGTCAATCCCCCAGATCCCTCTGTTGAAGAAGTGCCATGCATTGCCCCAGACCTGCAAAAATTCTCCCTTCCTTGAGACACCTCGGTGGCCCTTTCATCTCACGCGAGCAACGTTTACCTGCTGCAGGATCCGAGACACCATCGGGGAGCTTTGCTGGTCAAACACCTTGGACAAGATCTCCAGGCCTGCTAAGACTTTGTCCACCTCACTGGAAGGAGAAAAGACACGGAGGAGTCAGCCTCCTGTTGCCTGCAGACCCCCAAGCTGGGTTCCTTTGCAGAAGACTTTATTTAGAAAATGTATATGGCCGCCCAACTCTCTCATGGTGACTCTGGGCGGTTTACACAAGTAGAACCCCAAATACAAAATCCATCAGGTCCCACTCCTCTGGCAACAGCAATCACTCCAACCCCTGGATGGGCTTCGTATCCCTCTGAGGGATCTCCATGCCCATTGGCAAAACCACGTCTTCAGGGCCTCTCAAAAGAGGATGAAGGTGGGGGCCAGTTTTATCTCCACAGGGATGATGTTCCACAGGGAGGGAGCCACAGCGGAGAAGGCCCTTCTTCTCGATCCGACCAGATGGACCTTCTTAAAGAGGGGGGACTCATAACATCTGCCTCTCCGTTCTGGTGGATCAGGTGGATGTAACTTGGGAAAAAATGGTCCTTCAAGCAACAGGGAGGGAACCACCATGGAGAAGGCCCTTCTTCTAGGTCCCACAAGATGGACCTCCTTAAGGGAGGGGACCCCTAACATCTCCTGCCTCCCCCACTTTGGTGGGACGGGTAGATATGACTGGGAAAAGATGGTCTTTAAAAATAACCGGGAGGAAGCCACCACAGAAAAGGCCCTTCTCCAGTGTACTGGAAGGCTAATCCAATCGTGTGGGTTGTAGACCTCTCTTGCCTTCTTCTCAGTCCCACCAGATGGACCTCCTTAAAGGGTGGGGGGGGTGTCTCGTAACATCTCCTGCCTCCCTGCTCTGGTGGATCAGGTGGATGTAACTGGGAAAAGATGGTCTTTAAAAATAACAAGGAGGGAGCCACCATGGAGAAGGCCTTTCTTCTCAGTCCCACCTCTTTAAGGGAGGGGCCCAGTGGTGGGATTCAGCCGGTTCGTACTGGTTCAGGCGAACTGGTAGCAGAGATTGCAGGTGGGCCCACCCACTCGCCCCGGTGTAAAGGCGTCCTATTTAGCCATGTTTCCGAGGCCGGGTACATGCGTGGGAGGCGTGCACATGCATGAAGTGAGCGTGCGTGAGGCAAACTGGTGGTAAGAATATGTGAAACCGACCACTGGAGGGGCCCTATACCATCCCCTGCCTGCCTGCTCTGTTGAAGTTCACAAGCCTTAAAGTTAAAAATGAAAGTTGAAGTTGAAATTCAGAAGCCTTAAAGGCTCCAAGGGTGAAGGGCTCCATATGAAGAGAAAAGCCTTCATCTGTCTGGAGCGTGGCTCAGCTGCTGGAGGTCTCTCCGGCAAAGGCCGACGTTGGCCAGAAGAGCGAGACACCCTGTAATTTCCTCTCCCACCACGGAGGTAATTGCTCTGAAATGCTACACCCCGGATTTCTAACTGGAGGACATGCCAAAGCAAAAAATAATGCAAGGCGGAATTAAAATATACCGCTCGGCCCATTGTGCTGCGTAAGCAAATTCCAGCGTAGCCTTAGAAATGGGTTGTCTAGCCAAATAAATTATTTCGGGCTGGATGCTAACAGCTCAAGATCGCTGAAGTGAATCGCCAGAGAAGTCCCGTTCTCGGAACTCGGAAAGAATCAACGTTTCCAGTTTCAGGGATCCATCATGTGCCGTGAATGAGTTCGGGTCCTTTTTTCCCCCTTGGAGCGTGTTGTCTATAGCAGCGGTCTCCCACCTTGGCAGCTTTAAGCCTGGCGGACTTCATCTCCCAGAATTCCCCAGTCAGCAAAGCTGGGAATTCTGGGAGTTGAAGTCCGCCAGGCTTAAAGCTGCCAAGGTGGGAGACCTCTGGTCTATAGGACCCCACCGGAGTCCGTTTATTCCTCCAAGCTTTTGGGCTGATGCTGAAGCTCATCATCAGGGAATAATAGAACCACAGAGCTTGGAGGGACCTTGAAGGCAAGTTGTTCCACTGATAGTTTAATAGAATAACAGAGTTTGAAGGGACTTCAGAGGCCATCTAGTCCAACCCCTTGCTCAAGCAGGAGACCCTATACCATTCCGGACAAAGGCTGTCCAATCTCTTCTTAAAAACCTCTAGTGATGGAGCCCCCACAACATCTGGAGGCAAATGGTTCCATTGGTTAATTGTTCTCACTGTCAGGAAATTTCTCCTTAATTCTAGACTGGTTGACGTTGAGGGAACATTGGGCTGTTCTACGCCTTGTATTCATAGAGTTCCAGGTGGTAGGTTGCATTAGTTGTTGATTAGGGTGTTGAGGCATGGCTATTATGTTCTCTGTGTGCCCTCGGCTCCAAAGTACAGGTAGTCCTCAACTTATAACAGTTCATTTAATGACCATCAAAGAAAAAAGTCACTTATGATTGTTTTTCAAGCAAAGCCAATGAGGAAGCCAGATCCACTTAACAACCGTGTGACTAACTTAACAAATGCAATGATTCACTTAACAACGGTGGCCAGAAAGGTCATAAAATGGGGCAAACCTCACTTAACAAATACTTCATTGAGCAACGTTAACTTTGGGTTTATGTGGTCATAACTCGAGGACTACCTGTATCTGACAGGCTGGTATTAAATCAGCATCCCTATTAACCGACAAAAGGGGCCCCTTTCCCAGGCTCCAGTCATTCCTCTGGCTCTTTTTGTCCCTGCTCGGCCGACAATCGTAGTCTTGTGCTGATGGCCTCACCTGTGCAGGCGCCTGCAGGACGTGACGAGCGTTTTGTTGAGGTGGGGCAGGTTGCTGGCCCCTCCCTTCACGGCCTCCAAGTCCAGGGAGTAGCTGCCTTTCAGGTATTCGTGGGAAATGGTGCTGAGTCCATTGGTGGGGCTGGAAGGCAAAAAAGGAGACCTCGTGTTTCAGCACAACGTCCAGCTCCTGGGGCAGGAAGGGAGGTTTTATGCCAGGGTTTCTTGGTGGAGAAGCCAAGCTCTCTTGAGTGAGTGCAGGGAGTCCTCAACTTACAACCATTTTGGGATTGAAAAAAGTGACTCACAATCGGTCCTCGCACTTACAACCACTGCGGCATCCCCACGATCACATGACCAAAATTCAACCAGCATTTCTTGCAGCGATCTTATGATAAGCAAAGCCACCGAGTCAAGGAAGCCTGGAGATGGGTGGGTCTTAGCCTAGATGGTGGGGGGGGAAGGGGGGGCGCATACATCTGTGGGTTGAGATGGGCGGGTGGTCCAATGCAGCAGGGCAGGACTCCTCTTCTTCTCCCTGCCCTTCGAGCGTAGGATCTGCCTTACCTTTCGAGGGCTCTGTCCTGCACTGCAGGGGTGTTTGTCATCAAGATGGAGGTGCTGCTGCCCCCAGGAATGCTGGTGGAGCCCGAGCGGGGGGGCAAGGGGGGCTTGTCGTCCTCCCCATCTGCAAGAGAGAAGATCAGCTGAGACGGCCTTCCCAGAACAAGAAGGAATAGCGGAGGGAAGGGAAGAGGAAGAGGCAAAGAAAGAGGAAGGGAAGAGGAAGAAGGAAGCAAGGGGGAAGAGAAAGAGGGAGGGAGGGAGGGAAGGGAATGAAAGAAAAAAAGAATAGAAGGGAGGGAGGGAGGGCCTTGGTGGCGCAGCAGACTAAAGTGCTGTTAAGTAACACCAGCTGCCTGTAATTACTGAGAGTTCAAATCTCACCAGGCTCAAGGTTGACTCAGCCTTCCATCCTTCCGAGGTAGGTAAAATGAGGACCCGGTTTGTGGGGACAATAAGCTGACTTTGTATAAAAAAGAACACCGCTTGGGGGGAGGCCAAAAGCCCTACTAAACAGGTATATACAAAAGTATGAAGGCTATTGCTTAACTCATTGTAAGCCGCCCTGAGTCTCCAGAGAAGGGCGGCATATAAATTGAACCAATCAATAAATAAGTAAATCAATCAATAAGGGGAAGGGCTGATGGGTACCGGAGTAGTCCCTCTCCTCCGCATTCTCTTTCTCCTTCTCCCGTTCCACAGGGAAGAGCAGAGTGCAGGCCAGGCCCTGGTTGGGCTGCAGGTAAAGGGCAATCAGCTCGCTCAGCGTCTTGAAACGTCGCACCGGGACTCCCTGGGACGTCTGTGGGAAGAAAAGGACACCGTCCAGCAGGCGGAAGAACCAGAGTCCCCTGGACCCGGCCTCCGGGAGGAACTGCCTGCCAGTTGAAAAGAGTGGACACCGGGATCCCATCTAAGACCTGGCAGGACTGGGGAGGGCAGCTTGGGGGCACTGGGTTGGAGAAGGGTGAACTAAGCAATCTCTCTCTCTCTCTCTCTCTCTCTCCCCCACTCTCTCGATTAGGTGGTGCACAATAGCAGTCTTCCAGTATTTGAGGGGCTGCCCAAAGCAGAGGAGGGGCTCCACCCATTCTCCAAAGCCCCTGAAGGCAGGACAAGAAGCGACGGATGGAAACTCATCAAGGAGAGAAGCAACCTGGAACTAAGGAGGAATTTCCTGACAGTGAGGACAATTAACCAGTGGAACAGCTTGCCACCAGAAGCTGTGGGTGCCTCCATCACTGGAGGTTTTGAAAAAAAGACTGGATGGCTATTTGTCCAGGATGGTACAAGTTCTCCTGTTTCAGCAGGGGGATGGACTAGAAGACCTCTAAGGTCCCTTCCAACTCTGTTATCCTGGAGTTTGGGGGCCTGTCCTGGTTGTGGTTAAGGTACAAGCTAGAAAGCAAGAAGCCATGAGTTCAAGACCCACCTTAGCCATGAAAGCTTTGGGTCAATCACCAGGAGACTGTGAGTTCTAGTCCTGCTTTAGCCATGGAGACTGTGAGTTCTAGTTCCATTTTAGGCATGAAAGCCAACTGGGTGATTTGGGGGCAGTCAGCAGGAGACAGTGAGTTCTAGTCTTGCCTTTGCCATGAAAGCTATCTGGGTGACTTTGGGCCAGTCCCTCTCTCTCTGCCCAACCCACCTCACAGAATTGTTGCTGTGGGGAAAACCGGAGGAGAAAGTTGTGTTGGATATCTTTGCCGCCTTGAGTTATTTGTGTAAAGTGTGAAAAATGGCCAAAAGCCACATTTTTCAGGGCCTTTGTAATTTCAAATGGTCAGTAAATGAACTGTTATAAATCAAGGACTATATGTACTATATTGTGTTTGATTTCTTAAGAAAGACACCCGGTCAGCCTCTGGGAAGGATTAACTATGGTTCTGGCTTAACCAGGATGAAGCTGGTCTTTGGGGTGGACGTTTCCTGGCATGGGCACTGGCTGGCCCATTCCGGCCTGGCTCGGCTGCCCGCTTGCCACGCAGACCAAGGGCCGGCTTAGGATGCCCTGTCAGCCCACAAACTTCCTTTCCGCAGCTGGCGCACCCTTTGCCCGCCTCCTCACTTATTCCTGCTTGGCGAGGAGCACAATAGGGCCACTGTTGCCCTGTCAATGAGTCCGGCTGGCCTCGCCCCAAGATCAGCACTGTGTGGGCATCTGCTGGGCTCTCACCAGCTGGGGCTGCCCAGGAGAAGCAGCCGATGATGCCGCATGCAGAAAAGGAGGCTCATGACCCAAATTTCCCGGAATGGCTCTCTCCGGCGGCCCCCAGGCCTCATTCTTCGGACCCCGGCCTCTATTTTTCTTCCCCTTGGGCCATTTCCAAGCAGAGGGGAGCAAACCTTCATACAGAGCTCAGCATGGAGAAGGGGGCAGAGGAGGATCTGGCAGGGAAGCAGGATGTGAAAATACAGAGCCCAGAAATGCCTGGTCCAAAAAAATTTGGAACTTCAGCACCCAGAATTCCCACTAGTAGATTCCTCCATGGCCAATTGTCCTCTACTTATCACTGTCAGGCTGTTTGATTTGATAAAGGGGAGAGCAAACAACTCTTCTAGGCTACATAAACAGAGGGAGAGAATCAAGATCACCTGAAGTGTTAATACCACTTTATAAGGCCACACTTGGAATCCTGCATCCAATTTTGTTCATCGTGATATAAAAAAGAGGCTAAGATTCTGGAAAGAGTGTGGAGAAGAGCAACAAAGAGGATTAGGGACCAGGAGGCTAAAACATACGAATAATGGTTGCAGGAATTGGGTATGGCTTGTGAAAAGAAGGATTAGGGACAACATGATAGCCGTCTTCCAATGGCCACAAAGAAGAAGGGTGGGGGGTCTACCTATTCTCCAAAGCACCTGAAGGCTAGACAAGAAGCAACAAATGAAAACTAACCAAGAAGAGAAGTAACCTAGAACTAAGGAGAGATTTCCTGAAAGTGAGAACAATTAACCAGTGGAACAACATGTCTCCAGAAGTTGTGAATGCTCCCACACTGGAGGTTTTAAGAAGACACCGGATAGCAATTGGTTTGGAATGGTTTAGAGTTTCCTGCCTGAGCAGGGGGTTGGACTAGAAGACCTCCAAGGTCCCTTCCAACTCTGTTATTTTGTGCCTAGGAAGATCCAGATGAGTAATGCAGAAAGTCTTGAAGGAGTGATACCTCCTGACTAAAGCAAGATTCTCAGCAAGTTTAAGATGTGCGGACTTCAACTCCCAGGATTCCCCATCCAGCATCGCTTCATGGAATTCTGGGAGTTGAAGTCCACAAGTCTCAAAGTTGTGGAGGTTGAGAAAGCCTAACCCTAAACAAGAAGGGGTGCAGAAACAAACGGAAGCGCTCACCTGGACGGCCAAAAACTCCTCTTCATCAGGCAAAATCCGGTAGGTGTGGACATGTTTCTGGAACCTGAAAGGGACAGGAAGGAGACGTTAAGCATGGCGAAAATGGAAAGTGTAACATTCAGAGTCACCTTCTCAATTTTAAACCTTGACCACTTGAAGATGGGTGGACTTCAACTCCCAGAATTCCCCAGCCAGAGTTGCAGGATTCCAAGTGTGGCCTTACCAAGGCCTTATAAAGCGGTATTAACACTTCAGTTTTTCAGTTACGATCTTTGGAGCACGATCAAAATTTGGCTGCTTGGTTCATACTTATGACGGTCACAGAGTCCCCGGGGTCACGTGATCCCCTTTTGCGACCTTCTGACCAGCGAAGTGAATGGGGAAGCCGGATTCACTTAAGGACTGCATTATTAACTCAATAACTGTAGCAAGAAAGGTCACAAAATGGGGCAAAATTCACATTGCAACTGCCTTGCTTAAGCACAGGCATTTTTGCACCATTGTGGTCGTAAGTCGAGGACTCCTGGTATCCATATCTGGGGTTACATTATACAAAGCAGGATCCTGGCACTGGCTGGGCTTTTGCAAATGGGAGTCAAATAAGCGAGTTCAGTTGAACTCAGGGCCAAACTCTGCCACTAACATTCTTCCTCCCCCCCCCCCAGCTTCCCAGCACAGGTAGTCCTCGACTTATGACCACAATTGAGCCCAAACTTTCCGTGGCTAAGTGAGAGAATTTGTTAAGAGAGTTTTGCCCATCTTGTTATAGTTGTTAAGTGAAACACTGCAGTTGTTAAGTGAGTCACACGGTTGTTAAGTGAATCTGGCTTCCCCGCTGACTTTGCTTGTCAGAAGTTCGCAAAAGTGGATCATGTGTGCCCGGGACACAGCAACCGTTATAAATACGAGTCACTTTCTGAGGGTCTGAATTTTGATCACGTGACCGCGGGGATGTTACAACAGTCGTAAGTGTGAAAAACGGTCCTAAGTTACTTTCTTCAATGCTGTCATAACTTCAAACGGTCACTAAACGAACTGTTGTAAGTCGAGGACTACCTGTACAGCCCAGGAGATTCTCTCAGCTGTCTCAGACTGGGGGCGGGGGGAGAAGGGAGCAGCCACACAGCCGGCTTGGGACTTTCTCACAAAGGGTGTTCCATGCCCAAAATAGCTGGGAGGATTTGGGGCAGGCCAGAAAAGGCCGGCAGGAGCCAGACGGGTTCAGCTCAGACCCAAACAAAGGCTTAGGCAGCCGGGAGGGACGGGGCAATCGTGCGCTGTTCCTCCAGCGAGTTGGGACGTGCCGGCCAGCCACGTAACGGCACAGGCACCACTTCGGAAGAAGATCGTGGAAGCAACAGGCTGGCATTCCTGGCGTGGGGACTGGTTGCGTTCTGCCCCTGGCACCGCTTGGAGGTGGCTGGCCAGGGACTTGGCGAAGGACGAGCAGATCTGGAGGGGGCCGGTTGGGGAAGGGGCTGCAGGCAGAGACCCTTTCCCTGGGCTTGATTTAGTACTGCTTGACAAGGCTCCAGGTCAGGGTTTCTAAACTTTAGCAGCTTCAAGACTTCAAATCCCAGAACCCCCCCAGCCAGCCAGCCAGCCAAGACCACCCCGAGACCTCTGTCTGAGAAATATGGCCTCTGATCTGCATTCGCACCCAGGGCTGTTCTGAGCCAGGGGCCTCCTTGGCTGCCACAAAGCCGGAGAGGAGAACGAGGGGTGGTCAGAACAGTCTGTTCTGCTTCTTTTTCAAGAAGTCTTCGACGTAAGACCATGACTGAGTCCAAATCCACTGTTGCTAAGTGAGACAGTTACTAAGTGAATTTTGTTCCATTTTTATGACCTGGTTTACCACAATTGTAACTTGGTTGTTAAGGGAATCTGGCTTCCCCATTGACTTTGCTGGTCAGAAGGTCGCACAAGGGGGATCAGCGTTTGCTCCGTTTTACGACCTTCCTTGCCACCGTTGTTAAGTGAATCACCGCAGATATTAAACCGGTAACACGGCGGTTAAGTGAATCTGGCTTCCCCCTTGAGTGTGCTGGTCAGAAGGTCGTGGCCCCGGGAGATTGCAACCGTCCTAACTACGAGTCGCTTGCCGAGCCTCTGAATTTTGATCACGTGACCTTGAGGACGCTGCAACGGTCGTAAGAGTGAAAAACAGGCCATGTCCCTTTTTTCCCAGGGCCGTTTTAACTTGGAATGGACACTAAACAAACTGCTGTACCAACCAAGCCGTTTCCATTTGCAAAGCTGGTCCTTTTGATCCAGGGGGGTGGGGAGGTGCGGGGGGGGGGGGAGGAGGGGGGGGTTGAGCTTGCAATTGCAGGGTCTGCATAATCTGGTCTGCCACCCCCCACCCCCCAGGACCCTCAATGCTGTCTCTCTGGCCGCCCATCACGGAAGGGCGTAATAATCCCCTCCAGACAGTCCTGTTCCAGGGATAGCCCAGCCAAGCAGCTGAAGAGCAGACAAAGAACTCTTGTGCTGACCGAGCTGACCAGCCGGCTGATGACTTCGTGGGGGGGGGGCTCCCTCGACTGTCTCTTCTCCCCCCCTTTTCCCCCCTTGAGTTCAAGCAGGGGGAGACAGGAGGAGATGGAGCCTCTGTTTCCCCAAGGGCTCTTGGACACCCCTTCCTAGGGTCATGGGGGGAGGGGGTAAGGTCTGTACCCCTTTGTGCACTGCGGGTCCTCCCTAGGGAAGAGGTGTGCCCCAAAGGGGACCCCCAGGATGGGATTTGAGGGCCCATCTGCTCCAGCCGTCTTCTGCCCATTGGGAAGCCTTCCTTGCCTGCCAAACGCCCGACCCAGGAAGTGGGACAATTGCTACAAAGCCACGAGCAACGCACCACCCTACCCATGTGCCACAGCTATACAGATTGCAGCTGAGTTTGCATGTATGAGGCATCTCTCTGTGGGAAGGGAAGGGTCTCCTGGTCCATTTGGGGGACAACAGGCAGGGGGGTAAAATGCTTAAAATTCCCTTAATGTTCTCAAGCGGGGGTAGCCTACCTTGGCCACCTGAAGATTGGTGGAATTCTGGGAAATGAAGTCCACCAGTCTTCAAGTGGCCAAAGATTGGATACCTCTCTTCTAAAGCCACCCTACCCTGTCTGGCTGTTGTTCGGTGCAGGGCTTAAGGGTAAGATGCAGAATGACAGATGCCAGCTTGAGCCCCTCCCCCCCAAGGACCCCCTTCAATGAAAGCCGCCCCCCCCCAATCAGCCTTGCCAAGGGTTAATGGGCGGCAGCCAAGGATCTCGTCTTTCTGTGGCAGCAGGATTTATAACCGGCTCATGGCAGTGACCGGTTTCCCCATCTGGGCTGGAGGCTCCGTGCCACCCCTGCGTCAGGCTGCGTCAGGCGTGACTCAGGGAAAAGCCTACGCGGAGGGGAGAGGGAAGGAAGGAGGGGTAAGAGGGGGCAGCCTATCTTTAGACGGCAGTGGCAGGAGGGAGCCCTGGCTGGACAGAGGGAGGGAGGGAGGGAGAGAGAGAGAGAGAGAGAGAGAGAGAGAGAGAGAGAGAGAGAGAGAGAGAGAGGAATAGAAAGAGAAAGAGAAAGAGAGACAGAGACAGAGAGAGAGAAGAGAGAAAGAGAGACATAGACAGAGAGACAGAGAGAGAGAAGAGAGAAAGAGAGTGGAATAGAAAGAGAAAGAGAAACAGAGACAGAGAGACAGAGAGGAATAGAAAGAGAGAGACAGACAGAGAAGCGAGAAAGAGAGAGACAAAGACAGAGATACAGAGAGAGAGAGGAGAGAGAGAGAGGAATAGAAAGAGAAAGAGTGACAGAGATAGAGAGACAGAGAGAGAGAAGCGAGAAAGAGAAAGAGAGAAAGACAGAGAGATAGAGAGAGAAGAGAGAAAGAGAGAAAGGAATAGAAAGAGAAAGAGAGACAGAGAGAGAGAGAAGCGAGAAAGAGAAAGAGAGACAAAGACAGAGAGACAGAGAGAGAGAAGAGAGAAAGAGAGAGAGGAATAGAAAGAGAAAGAGTGACAGAGACAGAGAGATAGAGAGAGAGAAGCGAGAAAGAGAAAGAGAGACAAAGACAGAGAGACAGAGAGAAAGGAATAGAAAGAGAAAGAGAGACAGAGACACAGAGAGAGAGAAGCGAGAAAGAGAGACAAAGACAGAAACAGAGAGAAAGGAATAGAAAGAGAAAGAGAGACAGAGACACAGAGAGAGAGAAGCGAGAAAGAGAGACAAAGACAGAAACAGAGAGAGATAAGAGAGAAAGAGAGAGAGGAATAGAAAGAGAGAGACAGAGACAGAGAGACAGAGAGAGAGAAGAGAGAAAGAGAGAGAGGAATAGAAAGAGAAAGAGTGACAGAGACAGAGAGACAGAGAGAGAGAAGC
Organism: Pituophis catenifer annectens; assembly: GCF_029215685.1. Taxonomy (NCBI): domain Eukaryota; kingdom Metazoa; phylum Chordata; class Lepidosauria; order Squamata; family Colubridae; genus Pituophis; species Pituophis catenifer. The sequence goes on from NW_027256884.1 coordinate 131,167,676, forward strand.
GAGAAAGAGAAAGAGAGACAAAGACAGAGAGACAGAGAGAAAGGAATAGAAAGAGAAAGAGAGAGAGAGAAGCGAGAAAGAGAGACAAAGACAGAAACAGAGAGAGATAAGAGAGAAAGAGAGAGAGGAATAGAAAGAGAGAGACAGAGACAGAGAGACAGAGAGAGAGAAGAGAGAAAGAGAGAGAGGAATAGAAAGAGAAAGAGTGACAGAGACAGAGAGACAGAGAGAGAGAAGCGAGAAAGAGAAAGAGAGACAAAGACAGAGAGACAGAGAGAAAGGAATAGAAAGAGAAAGAGAGAGAGAGAAGCGAGAAAGAGAGACAAAGACAGAAACAGAGAGAGATAAGAGAGAAAGAGAGAGAGGAATAGAAAGAGAGAGACAGAGACAGAGAGACAGAGAGAGAGAAGAGAGAAAGAGAGAGAGGAATAGAAAGAGAAAGAGTGACAGAGACAGAGAGACAGAGAGAGAGAAGCGAGAAAGAGAAAGAGAGACAAAGACAGAGAGACAGAGAGAAAGGAATAGAAAGAGAAAGAGAGAGAGAGAGAGAGAGAGAGAGAAGCGAGAAAGAGAGACAAAGACAGAAACAGAGAGAGATAAGAGAGAAAGAGAGAGAGGAATAGAAAGAGAGACAGAGAGACAGAGAGAGAGAAGAGAGAAAGAGAGAGGAATAGAAAGAGAAAGAGAGACAGAGAGACAGAGAGAGAGAAGCAAGAAAGAGAAATAGAAAGAAAAAGAGACAGAGACAGAGACAGAGAGAGAAGAGAGAAAGAGAGAGGGATAGAAAGAGAGAGAGAAAGAGAGAGAAGACAGAAAGAGGAGGAGAGAGAGAGAGAGGAGGAAGCACCTACCCTGTGTGTGTGTGTGTGTGTATCTGTTGGTGGGGGTGATAACCCAGCTGATGAGTCTTGAATAGCACATACACACATACATGTGCCAGACAAGCAAACGTGTGTGCGTGCATGTATGTGTGTGGCTGACACACACATTTGCCAGAAGAATCTTGCACTAGCATAGATGTGCCAGGCAGACAAAGGTGACAAGTCTTGCACTAGCAGGCAAGCAGACACATGTATGTGTCTCTGTGTGTGTGTATGTGTGAGAAAGAGAGAGGTTGATGCAGTTGAAGATTCTTGCACTAGCACAGATGTGCAGGCAGGTCACGTGATCAAAATTCAGACGCTAGGCAACTGGCTCGTATTTATGCCGGTCGCAGCGTCCCGGGGTCACGTGATCCCCTTTTGCGACCTTCGGACAAGCAAACTCAGTGGGGAAGCCAAATTCACTTAACGACCGTGTTACCAACTTAACAACTGCAGGGATTCACTTAAAGACCGTGGCAAGGAAGGTCGTACAATGGGGCAAAACTCACTGAACAACCATCTCGCTTAGCAACAGAAACGCTGGGCCCAATTGTGGTCGTAAACCGAGGACTACCTGTACTGCAGTGAATAATCCAGAGGTGCCATATTGGCACGCAGACCAGGTGTTGCAAACCAGCCCCTCTGGCTACTCAAATGCCAAGGAAGCTCTGTCAGCCCCAAAGGGAGACCGAGAGGCTTGGAGGGGGCAGGGGAGGACTTGCCAGGGCCTGCCCCACACTGGAGCTCGGAGGCTGCTGCTGTCGGGTGGAGCGTGGGGAAAATTCCAGCAACTGAGAAACCCGGCAGCTGCTTCTCTTCCCAAGGTCTGCAGAAGAGCTAAGAGGGCAGGAAGCCAGAGGAAAACAGCTGGCTTGGGAGACTGAGCAGACCCCCACCTGAAAGACAGGCGGGCGAGACCCCTATGCCACAGAGGCTCGGTCAGGGAAGCCGAGCTTGGACATCCCGGATTGCAAAGCCCATCCTTCTCCTCCTGTTCTTGCCCCCGGATGCTGGAGTTGGCAGAAGCCATCTAGGCTCAGGAAGGGGGCTGGAGAGTCCTGGGGGCCTCTTTCCCAAGGGAGGGAAACTAACCAAGGAGAGAAGCAACCTGGAACTAAGGAGAAACTTCCTAACAGTGAGGACAATTAATCAGTGGAACTCCTTGCCACCAGAAGTTGTGAGAACTCCAAACACTGGAGGTTTCTAAGAAGAGATTCGACAGCCTTTTGTCTGAATGGGTCTCCCGCTTGAGCACGGGGGGTGGACTAGAAGACCTCCAAGGTCCCTTCCAACTCTGTCGTTCTGTTTCCTGCCAGCCCTTCCTCCCTCCCTCCCAAACATCCAGTTAGCAAGAACAGACCGGAAAAAACAGGAGCAGAAGAAGTCCCACATGCCGCTTTGTGGCTGGCAAACTCCGTGCATTCCCGTAACATTCCCAGGCTGACTCAGAAGCCCATGAAAACCCACCCCTGGCCAGCAAGGAAGGCCATGAGGAATCAGAGGGAGGGGGAAATTCCAAACCCCCCACCCACCCCCACAAGCTATACAAATAACTCTCTCCAAATGCAAAAGTGAAGAAAGAGAGAGAGAGAGAGATTCCCTCCTGGGGATTGGAAGAGAGCACAAAGCTAGAGGGGAAAAATCCCCCACTGCCTTCTTGTGATCTCTTTCAAACCACAACTGAAGCCGCCCCCCCTCCCTTGACTAAATCTCCCCCCTCCCCTTTTTAGCAGAAGCGGCTTGAACGTTTCCAAGGAGTTTGCACAAGGGAGGTCTGGCGCACGGCTGGGAAACGTTGCTTTTTAAAAGTCCAATTTGCACAGCAGCCTGGAAAATCCAGAGCGAGCTAAAGCTGGCACGGTAATAACAGGCCTTGGGGGTAAACTGGCATTTACGGCAGCCACTAAATGGGTGTTTTGAAGAGAAGGGCCCTGCACCAGTTGCTGTTCAGTTGTTCAGGGCTGGATTTTGGCAGAGCCTCAAACTCAAAACAGTCAACAACGGCAACTGGACACATATCCTGCCCCCACGCCCAAGTCTTCTTAAAATGGGGCACCATCCCCGCTGGATGGAGGAGGGTAAAATGAGCTGTCGAAGCTTGGGAATAGACCCACGTTTTGGGAGCCTCCTGATGCCATCTCAGGCTGGTGAATCAAGCCGGCCCATCACCATAACCTGGTTTATTTTTCTCGTCACAAAAAACACCTCTTCTGACCAGGGAAGTCTCAGAGGCTGAGAAAGGTGGTTTCAATCAGTTGAAATTGACATACCCCCTGATCCTAAGAAAGTTGATTTTTTTCTAACAATCAGGGTTGAAATTGACACTTTTTCTGATCTTGGGAAAGTTGACTTTATCTAGCTATCAGGGTTGAAATTGACACATCGCCTTACAGGGAAAGAGCCGGGCATATTCTCGGTCGCCATTTAACTTTGTCAAATTTAGGGGTGCATAGGCAGCTCTGCCCCCCCTTCCAATGCAGGGTAGGGGGCTTCTGCTGACAATGGGGTGACAAAGGAGGGGGGGCAGCAAGGCCAGGGGTCCATTGCCCCAAAGGTCTGGGTCCACAGCAGGGGTGAAATGCTCCCAGTTTGGATCGGATCGCCTGATCCGGTAGCGATGGCGGAGGGTGGTTCGGAGAACCGGTAGCAAAAATCCCTGCGCCCGCCCCCCCCCCCATGCCCAGCTGAGCCACGTGATCATCAGAGGCTGTTTTTATTACTTTTAAAAGCATTTTTTCTACAACCTCTTCAACTGAAAAAAATGCTTTTAAAAATAAAAAAAAAAGCCTCTGATGATCGTATGGCTCAGCTGGGATCGTCAGAGGCTTTTCAAAGCATTTTTTTCTGCAACCCCTTCAGCCGAAGAGGCTGTAGAAAAAAATATGCCTTTAAAAGCCTCTGGCAATCCAGCTGAGTTGCCTGATCGTCAGAAGCTTCTAAAAGCATTTTTTTCTGCAACCTCTTCAGCTGAAGAGGTTGTAGGGGAAAAAATGCCTTTAAAAGCCTCTGGCGATCCCAGCTGACTTGCCTGATTGTCAGAGGCTTCTAAAGGCATTTTTTTCTGCAACCTCTTAAGGTTGTAGAAAAAATGCTTTTAAAAGTAAAAAAAAAGTTGGCCCTTGCCCACCCAGTCACATTTACCCACCACCACCACCAAACCACGCCTAGAGAACTGGTAGTAACAAATTTTAGATTTCACCCCTGGTCCACAGCCTTGTAAATCCAGATCTCCAGATCTTAAACCCAAAACGTGACTCCCTTCCCATCCCTTCCCAGTCCACTTCCTCTCGTCTTGCAATCCAACTTTGAAAAGAGGAAGTTCCTAGTGGGTCAGGGATCTACAGGGAGCAGAAACGTCCTGGGTTCCAGCCCCACTTAAAATATTTACCATCTGCTGCCCCCCACTCACTGCCTAAAATAGCCTCTCTCCTTGAGCACTCGACCTGCGTTTCTAATGTTTACAATTCATTCAAAAATGGAACTTTGTAAAATCCCAAAAGGAAACTGAAAATAAAACACCTTCATCAGAAAACAAAATCTGGGTGAAAAGCCCTGAAGCTGAACGATGGCAGCCTCTTCGCTGCCCCCCAAGGAGGGAATGGTGGTTGTGAAGGTGAGGGAACTGGCAGAGATGATTTGCTTAGGGAAAAGGCAGCATTTACATTTACGGCTGACTGGAAACTCAGAGGTCTTTTGCATGAAACAAGACAAAACTGAACTTATGATTTGTGGTTTTGAAAACTAGAAAAAAAAACTACATAGTAGAAACAAAATGGTTTTTGCTTTGTAACTAAAAGCAGTCTTAGACTTACAACAATTCGCTTAGTGACCGTTCGAAGTTGCAACGGCAATGAAAAAAGTGACTTATGACCATTTTTCACACTTATGACCGTTGCAGCATCTCCAAGGTCATGTGACTTACATTCAGATGCTTGACAACTGGTTCGCATTTATGACGGTTGCAGTGTCCTGGGGTCATGTCATGTGGCCATATTTTGTGACCATCTGACAACAAAGACAATGGAGGAAGCCAGATTCACTTAACGACCGAGTGACTAATTTAACAACTGCAGTGATTCACTTAAAAACTGTGGCAAGGAAAGTTGTAAAATAGGGCAAAACTGACTTAACACATTTCTCACTTAGCAACATAAATTCTGGGCTCCATTGTAGTCGCAAGTCAAGGACTACCTATCTAGATCAGTGTTTCTCAACCATTGCAACTTTAACACCTGTAGACTTCAACTCCCAGAATTCCCCAGCCAGCCATAGAGACCAGAAGGGTCCTCTAAGTCCTGTATTTCTCAACCTTGGTGACCTGTGGACTTCAAATCCCAGAATTCTCCAGCCAGCCATGAATGATAGAGTTAGAAGAGACCAGAAGGGTCCTCTAAGTCCTGTATTTCTCAACCTTGGTGACTTTAAGACCTGCGGACTTCAAATCCCAGAATTCTCCAGCCAGCCATGAATGATAGAGTTAGAAGAGACCAGAAGGGTCCTCTAAGTCCTGTATTTCTCAACCTTGGTGACTTTAAGACCTGCGGACTTCAACTCCCAGAATTCCCCAGCCAGCCATGAATGATAGAGTTAGAAGAGACCAGAAGGGTCCTCTAAGTCCTGTATTTCTCAACCTTGGTTGAGTTGCAGTCCACAAGTGGCCAAGTTTGGAGAGCCTGCTTTATGCCTTGAGGTTGGAAGCGTGCCTATCTCTAGTCCAGCTCACCGTTGTGCTTTTAAAGATTTGGTGGGTGGAAGCCGGGCTGGAGAGATGAAATCCTGACATCCACACAAGACAGAAACGGTCTCACAAAAGAACACCGCAACAAAGCAAAAAAGGAAGTGGTCCGTCTTCCCTCCTTCACCAAATTCTTCCACCTTCTTGCAAGCCACGAGACTTGAAAACCCAATTATCACCTCACTCATCTGCAACTTCAGCTAAAGGAATCCCAAAATTCAGCTCCCCAAAAATCATCAATCTTTCCTCGCACGTTTCAGGCAGTCCTTGATTTACAACCATTCGTTTAATGACCGTTCGAAATTACAATGGCACTGAAAAAGGTGACTTAGGGCCATTTTTCACACTTGCGAATCTTGCCGCATCCCCATGCTCACGTGGTCCAAATTCGGATGCTTGGCAATGGGGCAAAACTCACTTAACAACCATCTTGCCTAACAATGGACATTTTGGGCTCGATTGTGGTCGTAAGTTGAGGACCGTATGACAATCTTTGGCTTCAGCAACGTGTGAAGAGAGCAGCTGTGAACATATGGAGCAGCATTACCTTTAAAAAAAGGAAGTCCTCATTTAGTGACCACAATTGGAACTGGGGTGATAAAAGGACCCCTGTTCACGTAGCAGGTGTCGCTAAGCGAAACCATGATGGTGCTTGCGATCAGTTTTCCTTTGCTTCACAGACCTGCAAAGGTCGTAAATGTGAGGACCGGTCACAAAGTTAATTTTTTATCACTGCCATAACTGCAAATTATGGTTGCTAAGTGAGCACCACCTGTAATTTAAAATAAGGGCAGCTGGGTTGCAGGTTTTCAACTTAACAAGGTTTATTAAAAGGCATTTTTAATAATCATCTCATAAACTGCCTTATCTTTCTTCCTTATATCATCATCATCATCTTTTTTTAATGACCCCATAATCCCTTGTGGGGTGGAGTCTGGGCAACTGAATGGAGCTGTGTTTACTGGCCGGATGCCTTTCTTGTCGCCAATGCAGAGTTTTTTTCAGCAGATACAATCTCATTGTGCCCTGAGTGAAAAATATCTGGCTCTACCTAGGATCGAACTCACAGCCTCCTGATTGGGAGGCGAGAGCTCCACCTCTAGGCCACCACACCACTCATCTTTCTTCCTTACATCCCCGTGATAATTTTAATGTCTTTCAAAATTTCTGAGAAAATAAAAGCTTGACTGTTTCAAATTCCTGAATCACCTTCCCTCTTCACCATCCAATTTATGACCACAGTGGGGATTGGAACTTCCGTTGCTAAGTGATGCAGTCGTTCAGCAAGACATGCCCTATTTTACCACCTCATTTTGTCATGGGTGTTAAGCGAATCATGCCGTTGTTAAGCGAATCCGGCTTCCCCCATTGACTATGCTTGTGGGAGGGAAGGTTGTAACCCCTGGGGCACTGCAATCATCATTCTAATTATAATTCTAATTATAAACTCTGTGGTGGTTGCCAAGCAACCACATTTTGATCATGTGATGCTGCAACGGTCCTAAGTGCAACAACAAGTCCTCGGCCATTTTTTCCCAGCAGTGTCGTGACTTTGAATGGCTATTAAACAGATAGTCGTAAGTCGAGGACTAGCTATATGCTCTTTTAAGCATGCAAAACCAAGGAGAGCTTGCAAACCTCCCACCTGCCCCATCGTCTTACAGAACCAAGATGAGAAATAATTTTATTCTGGTCAAAGAAGAAATCTTACCTCCATGTCCACTCTACTTGAGCAAAAATAATTAAAAAAAAACCCATATAAAACTACTCTAAATGCAACACCTTTTGCCAACATGTTGGTTAAAACGACAAAGTTTTTCTCTTCTTGGGAAAGAACGTGCAATAAAAAAAATGAACCCAACTCTTGTCTGCTCAAGGTTACTGATAACCACAATAAAAATGTGACATGTGAAAGATTTTCAGCTCTGGGTTCTAAGAATTGTGGTGCACCGCCAGCCCAGATGACGCACAATCACACCTTTAAAAAAAAACACCACACACCTTTGTGGGTTTTTTTAGCATATGCACAAAGAGGAACAGCTGCCAGCTGGGATACTCGCTCAGGACAAAGTCTAGATTGGGATAAACAAAGCTTACGGTTGCGTTAGGAAAGCCAGAGAGAAAGAAACTACAGGTAGTCTGTGACTTACGACGGGTTGCTTAGTGACCTTTCAAAGTTGTGACAAACCTCCCTGGGGTGGGGGGGTAGGGACTTATGACATTACACCCCTTCCCCCGTAGTTACATGGCTGCATTTACAGCTGTTTAAAGCGCATTTTACGTTTTTCAGCAAAACTGACAAAATAACAAACCATTGAACCATTGAACACCGTAGTGTTCACTTAATGACCGCCGCAAAAAAAGGACATAAAATCAGGTGAGGTTACCCTATGTACGACTGCCAGAAGTTACAACCTTGATAGGCAGCCTCCATCATTACCTGTAATTTTATATTTTTAGTGGATTGGTCTCCGACTGTCTTGACACGGGCCAAACGCACTCTAACACAGGGATATTTTTTTTTAAATGCAGGTAGTCCTCAACTTACGACCGCAATTGAGCCCAACAGTTCCATTGCTAAGCGAGACAGTGCTTAAGTGAGTTTTGCCCCGTTTTACGACCGTTCTTGTCACAGTTAAGTGAATCACTGCACATGGTTGTTAAGTGAATCTGTCTTCTCCATTGACTTTGCTCATCAGAAGGTCACAAAAGGGGATCACGTAATACCGGGACGCTGCAACCGTCATAAGTACGAGTCAGCTGCCAAGTGTCTGAATTTTGATCATGGGACCCTGGGGATATTGCAACGGTCATAAGTGTGAAAATTTTTCATTACTTTTTTCAGTGCCGATGTAACTTCAAACGGTTTCTAAACGAATCCTTGCAAATTGAACATTACCTATACTTTTTTCCATGCCATTTTAAGTTTGAATGGTCATTAAATGAATGGCCATAAATTGAGGACTACCTGTAAGTCACGCTGTATTACGGCTTAGCAGGAGCGCCCATTCATACAACATGGGTAATCCAAGCACTCCCAGGACACAATGTGAGTTGCCCCCTTCCTGCCCTATTTTAACCAAGTAACCAACCTAAAAAGGCCACACCTGGAATACTGCAAGCAATTTTGGTCTACTTAAAAGATTTTGAGAGCTTGGAAAAAGTTCAGAGAAGAGCAGATATAGAGACTAAAAGAAGAACAGACTAAAACATATATAGAACGGTTGCAGGAACTGGGTATGGCTAGTTTAATGGAAAGAAGGACCAGGGGTGACATGATATTGTATTTGAAGGGCTGCCCCAAAGAAGAGGGAATCAACCTATTTTCCAAAGCACCTGAAGGCAAAAACAAGAAATAATGGTTGGAAACTGATCAAAGAGAAAAGCAACCTGGAATTAAGGAGAAACTTCCTAACAGTCAGGACAACTAACCAGTGGAACAGCTTGCCACCAGAAATTGCGGGCTCTTTCATCACTGGAGGTTTTCAAGAAGAGGCTGGGCAGTCACTAGTCTGAAATGGTATAAGGTCTCCTTGAGCAGGAGGTTGGACTAGAAGACCTCCAAGGTCCCTTCCAGCTATTCTATTCTATTCTATTCTATTCTATTCTATTCTATTCTATTCTATTCTATTCTATTCCATTCCATTCCATTCCATTCCATTCCATTCCATTCCATTCCATTCCATTCCATTCTATTCTTTATTCTATTCTCACACTTTGCAAGCCCAGCACTGATTGTGCCCCAGACTAAAATTGCAGACTTCATCCCAGCTCCACTTCAGCAGGCAAGGAGAAGAGGCGTGCAAGTTAGAAAACTTCCTCGATCTACCAGTTTCTTTCAAAGGATGTTATTTCTTTTATGTTGCCTCCCACAGTGAGGGAGGGAAGGATGTGGAGGAATCCAGCTCACTGGGAATTTCAGAAAGGGAGGGAGGGAGAGAGAGAGAGAGAGAGAGAGAGAGAGAGAGAGAGAGAGGGAGGGAGGGAGGGAGGGAGGGAGGGAGGGAGGGAGGGAGGGAGGGAGGGACGGTGGTTCATAAGGCAGGCTCTTTTTTATCAGGTTGCAGTGAACTGCAGCTGTTAATTATTCCAAACAGAAAGCTAAACTTCAAAAAGTAGAACTATGGATCATATCATCCTATCTGATGAAAAGATTGAGGGACCTCAGTATGCGTAACCTATCAAAGAGAACAATTGGTGTGTGTGGGGGGGACATGGTAACTCTCTTCCAATATTTTGACGAGTTGTCACAAGAAGAGGGGGTCAACCAAGTCTCCAAAGTCCCAAAAGTGTTTTTTTTTTCTAAGAGGCAACTGGACTTTCTGGTTTTTCTTTGAAGATGTTTCACTTCTCATCCCAGAAGCTTCTTCAGCTCTGACTGAACGGGGGAGAATGGAGGGATTTATACTCCTGGTCACTTGCATCTTTTTAGCAAGTTGTTAAGGTCACCTGGAGGTTTCTCTGTGTCCTTGGGGGTCACCTGAGTGACGCAAATGGTTGTGGAGCCTTCTTGGAACAGTTGAAAAGACTGTGTTGTAGACTGGAGATAGCTGATGTCGTATAAATCCTTCTCTTCTCCACCATCCAGTCAGAGCTGAAGAAGCTTCTTCGACGAGAAGCGAAACGTCTTCAAAGAAAACCCAGAAAGTCCAGTTGCCTCTTGAAAAAAGCACCTTTGAGACAACCGTGGCCTGGATGCCGGAGAATCTCCGTAGACATCTCGTCTCCAAAGCAAGAGAAGAAGCAACATAGGGAGTGTCTATTGGAGGTGGTGACCCTTTGAGAGCTGTATGCAATGAAATTTCATTTTAATGTATGCCGGTTAGTGTTCCTACAAAGTGACAATAAAGTTATTCTAAGATTGAAACTAACCAAGGAGAAATGCAACCTGGAAATAAGGAGAAATCTCCTGACAGTGAGAACCATCAACCAAGTGGGACAGAAGTTGCCTTCAGAAGTCGTGGGAGCTCCATCACTGGAGGCTTTCAAGAAGAGACTGGGCTGCCCTCTGTCAGAAACGGTGTAGGGTGTGTCCTGCTTGGGGGCCTGGGTTGGACTAGAACAGCAGTCCCCAGTCTTTGTGGAACTAGGAGGCAGCAGTGTCGAAACAAACATTGTCTTCCAGAAACTGGGGGTGGATGGATGGGTTGGTTTGGCATGCAACCTACACAGATGAAGCTTCACCTGCTCGCTGGCTGCTTCTGTGGCCCAGTTCCCAACAAGCCATGAACTGGTACTGGGCCGTGGCCCAAGGGTTGGAGACCCTTGGTGGAGAAGACCTCCAAGGTACTTTCCTGCCCTAGGATTCCATGAGATAGAAAGATAATATATACGATAGATTGAACAAATGGAAAATAAATGGACGGATGGACGGACATATAGGTAGAGATGATAGATTAGATAGATAGATGATAAATAAATAGATGGATGGATGGATGGATGGATGGATAGATGGGTGGGTGGGTGGGGAGACAGAGAGATGGGTGGGTGGGGAGATGGGTGGGTGGATAGGTAGGTAGGTAGGTGGGGGAGAGAGAATGAGAGACAGACAGACAGACCAGAAGTTGCCTGCAGAAGCTGTGGGTGCTCCTTCGCTAGAGGCTTTTAAGAAGAGAGTGGACAGCCATTTGTCCAGTCTGGCATAAGGTCTCTGCCAGTCCAGGGGCTGGACTAGAAGACCTCCGAGGTCCCTTCCAGCCCCAGCTCCATTCTACCACACGGGACGTCTCGTTCCAGCAGAGAGGCCTGGAGAACGAGGAGGTTGGCACATGCAGCCCTGCCAATGTTTCCTTCGTGTTCTCACACCAGGGGCCTTTGCCAGCGCTGGGAGGGTGCCAGGGGGTGGCTGTAATGAGAGGGGTATAAAAAACAGGCCGCTTTCTATTTTTTCCTCCACTCGGGTTTTGTGACCGGCTCAGCAGCTGCCAAGGTCCAGCAGCCTCTTCATCCGCCACAGCAACAGAACAGGCTGTGCCCAGTCGGAAGGAGAGAAAGCATTGCAGGACAAGGAAAAACCAGCTGGCACCAGACCTGGCACTGCTCCCTCTTCTCTCCACCTGTGGTGCCCACCCACCCAACCCCATTCCACAGCCACCAGTGCTTGAAGGCTTGGCAGTGTGTGTGTGTGTGTGAAGGATGGAGTCTGTCCCTGGACAAGCAGGAATGGCTACATCACCAAAGAATCCCAGGCACTGTTTGTGTGTGAGTGTGTCCCTTCCAGACACTCTCCTGTCCTGTTTGGCAGCTGCCCCCCACCCTCAACTCTTCCAGCAAGAGGGGCTGACCCAGGATCTGCTGTGGGGAAGGCAGGGAGCAGCCCAGAAGGATGCTCGCAGCCAGGGAGCCCTTACTCGATGGGCAGGCAAACAGCATCAGCGGAAATCCTGCAGGGTTTTCCTGTGTGTGTGCCTGTGAGACACAGAGAGGGAGGGAGGGAGGGAAGATAAACAGAGGAAGGGAGAGAGGAGGGGGAGGGAGAAAGAAACAGAAGGAGGGAGAAATAGAGAGAGGAAGGGAAGGAGGGAGGAAGAAATGAAGGGAGAGAGACAGATGGAGGGAAATAAAGAGGGAGAGGAAGGAGGGAGAGAGAAAAGGGGGGAGAGGAGGGAAGAAGGGAGGGAGAGAGAGACAGACTGATATACAGATAGAGGAGGGAGAAAGACAGACTTTTGCAAACCTTACTTGGAAGCCCATCCAGCCCCACAAAAAACAAAACAAACCCACTCCCCACCTCCCACAATACCTATTTGACAATCCACTCCAACCGTGTCCCCTTAAGAATGGAAAATCAAAGCCAGAGTCTCCCCAAGCGGTCAGTTCTAAGGAACCAAAGTTTCTCCGCTGCTTAACCCTTGGCCTCCCTCAGTTTTACTTTATCTGCTTTTCTCTCTCCCAGCCCCCAGCCCCAAATGGTGGGGGGAGTCCCCTCCCACCCTCTCAGCATCCAGGGAGGGCAGAGAGAGGCTGGCACCCCCCCACCCCCACCCCCGCATCTATTCTGGGCAGGAGGAAGCCCAGGACCTCGGCTGTCTCTCAGGGGAAACCACAGGCGGGAGACGGGGGGGGCAGATGTGGGGGAGGCAAGGGCTCTCTTAACTGCCCCCCACCCCACACAAGGCCAGGAAGCCTCAAGGTGCCAAAAACAAACATTGTCTCCACATCTGGCAACTTTAAGATTTGCGGAGAGCTGGGAGTTGAAGTCCACCAGTCTTCCTTCGAAAGTTGCCAGATGTGGAGAGCCTCGGCCTGAAGAGCCCAGCCGGGCCCTGGCCACGCTGCCTGGGGGATTCTGGGAGTTGAAGTCCACAAGCCTGAAAGTTGCTGAGTTTGGAGACCCCCGCTGCCTCCGGACTCCGGGGGAGGAAGCCACAAGACGCACAAAGCCGTTGCCCTCGGGCCGCACGTGAGGAGGGGGCCTGGGACGCGGGTTCGGACAGGGGCCGGGGGGCTCTTGCTGGGGTTGCTCGGAAGTGCCGGTCCAAAGCGCTTCCCGAAAGGCGGGCGCGGGAAGCGCTGCACAGCGGCAGCTGCCCGGGGCTTTTCTGGGCAGGGAGGCAAGGAACTGATCGGATCGGGACGAGCGCTAGACGGGGAAGCTGACTGCGCAGCCCGAAGGCTCCTCTCGGGCGGCGTGGCGGAAGGAAGGTCACCCCCGGCAGGGCTGAGAGAAGGGAGGGAGGGAGGGAGGGAGGGAAGAAGGAGAAAGAGAGTAGGAAGAGAAGGAGGAAGGGAGGAGAAGGAGGGAGGAAAGAAAGAAAGAAAGAGGGAGGCAAAGGGAAAGGAGGAGGCTCGGCCAGGCGATGGGGAGAGTGGGGGTGGGGGGGAGGGAGGGAGGGGGTCCCCAGGCGCGCCCCGGCCGCCCCCTCCCCCTCCCCGCGCAGTCCCCAAGGCGGCGCCCGCGGGCCACTCACAGCACGCAGAGGGCGAAGGCTCCGGCCACGCTCTCGCTGTCTCGCACCAGGAAGCTGCCGTCCCGCCCGGCCCGCGCCAGCAGCTCCTCGGCCGCCGCCCGGCTCAGGTCCTTGTGGTACCAGAGCGGCGGCGCCCCCGGCCCGGAGCCCGGCCCGGCCGCAGAGGGGCCCAGAGCCGCCAGCGCCATGGCCGGCCCGGGGGGGGTGAGGGGTGGGCGGGGGGCGCTCAACAAAGGCGGCCGGGCTCCGAGCCCCACCGGCCGCCCGCGACCCCCGCCCGCTCAGGGCATGCCCGGCCCCGCTGCCCCTCCGGCCGCGCCGATCGCCCCGAGGCTGCCCAACGCCGGGACTTCGCCGCTCAGCGCTGCTCCGCCGCAGGGGAGGCGCCCGGGGGCCACCGAGGAGGAGGAGGGAGCCGCGCGGGGCCCCGAAGCGTCGCCGGGGAGCTCGGCCGGCCTCCGCTTCCTGGGGCGGCCCCTCGGCTGGGCAGGCGGGGGCGGCTCCCAAAGGGGCGGCCCTCGCCTGCCTGCCTGCCTGCCTGCCTGCCTGTCGGGCGGGCGGGCGGGCGGGCGCCGGCTTGGCCAAGCGGGGAAAGAAAGCAGCCCCGCCGGGGGCTCCCTCGACGGCATCGCCCCAAAGGCCGGGGAAACGGGCAGCCCACCGCCAGGGCCCCTGAGGCCGCCAGCCCCTCCCCCCCTTGAAGGGGAACCTTGGGGGAGGGGGGATGGAGGGGCTCCCCGGGGAATCGGGGCGGGGTCTGCCCAATTCGGGCTTTCGGGGTGCGCGGAATCCGGCTTTGCTTCCTCAAGGGTCGCTCCGGCAACGGGAGCTTGGTTAGGGGAGCGCAGCCTTGGGGAGAAGAAGAGGGATTCCCCTCGTTTGAGCATTTGCAGGACTGGAGGAGGGGATTTGGGGGGGGGCTTCTGGTCCGACACCTTGCGGGGGAATTCCTCCTTATTTCGAGTTTGGATCTGCCCCCCCCCTCCGCAGCTTCCTACCTGTTGATCCTTGTATCCCGCCCCCCCCCCGGGGCAGCCCCTCAAAGATGGGGGCTCCCCTGCACCCAAACCCTCCCTCACCCAGCCTGCAAAGCCCATGTCCGGGTTTCCCAAGAGAGCCACCCCCAAACCTTCAACCCCATCTTAGCTGAGGCTGGCATGCGGGGTGGGGACCAGCTTTTAAAGAGACGCTGGAGGGCTGTTGGTCTGAAATGGCACAGGTGGTCCTCAATTTACGACCACAATTGAGCCCAACATTTCTGTCGTTAAGCAAGATATTTGTCAAGTGAGTTTTGCCCCATTTTACTTGACAGTGATTCGCTTAACAACTCTGGCAAGAAAGATCGTAAAATGGGGCAAAATTCACTTAACAAATGTTTCACTTAACAGCAGAAATCTTGCGCTCAGCTGTGGACACAAGTCGAGGACTACCCATATGGTATTTGGACTCCTGGCTGCAAAAATTGGGACTCTCTGAAAAGTGGAAATTTCTAAGTCGCTTATGATGGAATAATTGGCGTGTTGAAGGGACTGTCTGGTCAGTTTTTCTGATGGAAAAAGTGATGGATAAAATCTGAATGCCGACTTCCCAGAAGGATGAATCATCTTTTTTATCAGATTTGGAAAGATTATAAGAGTTGCACTAATAATAATCGCTTTTAGGATAATTAAGTGTTGTATGTAAGCCATGATTAAATGTTGAGATATATTATCTTGGGCTGTTAATTTGTACAGATAAACCTCAACAATCTTTCATTTAGCGACCAAAATTATAACAGCACTGACAAAAGTAACAGGATCGGTCCTCGTACATGCGACCAATGCGGCATCCCCACGGTCACGTGACCAAAATTCAGGTGCTTGGCAACTGGCATGTATGTATGACAGAAACATTAGACCAGCGGTCCTTCTGGTCCCTTTCAACTCTATCATTCATGACTGGCTTGGGAATTCTAGTCCACACATCTTAAAATTGCCAAGGTTGGACGTCCCTGCCTACATAGTTCAAGATTTGAGGGGGGGTTCCATGAATTGATGCACCCACTCCAAGGCTCAGAGAGTGTCTTACAGCCCCCTCCCATTATTGAGTGCCAAGAGGGGGGAAGGGCTGTAGCCCCCACCCTTGTGACCTTGGGCCCTCCTGAAATTTTTGGGTTTGATCCCTATTTTGCCGCTTGCAGAGGGGAAAGCTTGTGGGGGAGAAAGTTTCCACCAAAATGCACAAGAGACACCTCACCCCCCACTGTGTGGGTAGAGAAACTGCCCCCTATCTGAAAAACAGCACCTCCCACCCCAATGCCCCTCTCCCCTCGTTATTGCCACCAGCAATAGGCCGATATGAGCAGCCAGCGCCCCCTGCTGGCCACCAGGGAAACCTCAGAGGGGCAAGGAAAGAGCAGAAGCTGGTTTGAAGCAGGAGAACCAGCATCTGGATAGGCCTGTTTAGCCTCTCTTGCCCAGGTTTTGTGGCTAAACCTCCTGTGGTTTCTTTGGTTTTTGGCTTGGTGCGGCGTATGAATTCAACCTTGCCATCAAGGCTTGTTCAGGGGACTGTGATGAACTGCAGTCATAGGGTGTTATAAAACTGCATTTGTGTTTGCATGCAGGCCCCGTTGGCACCAGGGAAGCCACTGCTTTTACAAATCAAAATATTGTGGGGAGGGGGGTTTATGGTTTTTTTTGAGAAGGATTTCTTTGGGGACCAGAACTTCTGCCAAATCTCCCATTTTGTGAAGCTTGAGAGACAAGCTTGCTTCTCCTGGGATATTAAACCAGGGTTTCTCAACTTTCTCACACGTGGATGCCCACTCCCAGAATTCTCCAGCTAACCATGAATAAGAGGGTTGGAAGGGACCAAAAGCATCACTTAAATGCAGTGTTTCTTAACCCTGACCACTTTTAAGATGGGTGGACTTCAGCTCCCAGAATTCCCCAGCCAGCCATGGGAATTCTGGGAGTTGAAGTCCACCCATCTTAAAAGTGGTCAGGGTTGAGCAACACTGGATCAAACCCAAGTCTGCCCACCATTCAATCCAGCTCTAAGCCTGTGGGAGATCCACCAAAATGCCAGCCTGGAGATGCCAGCTCCATGTTCCCCCCAGCTGCCCAACCAAAACAGCCTTGGAGGACAGTGCCCAGCCTCTGGAGGTGGGACTTGTCCACTGCAGTGCAGGAACTGGGCACATCCCCACCGCTGCACCCTGTTAACCACACTGTCCAGGTGGCATCCAGTTGTCTTGGGTGTGGAAGGCAACGGCATGACAACTGCAAGCAAGCAATGGGGCTTTTGGTGCTCCAGAAAATAATGTGCGAAGGACTCAGATGTTGGTCCAACGTCTAAGGTGAGATTGGTGGAGTCAACTTCTGGCTGAGTGCTACTCCTCACCTGAACAGGTAAGGGACAAAAAATCCCAGAAACAATCACCACTACTGGCTGTAGAAGACTTAATATTTATTCTTGCACCTCTGTATGTGGCATTCTTGTGGTCAACATCACGGTCAGCTTCCCATCCAAAGGAGAGCAGGAGATCACAAGAACCTCCTGCAGACACTCTTGGGTGAGAGGTCCTGATGAACAGGGGACTCCAAAGCCCCATAGATTCCTGTTTCCCCTCCTTGCTGATGTTAGTCAAAGTTCTGGGGAGCCAAGGGTCCCTGCCAACCTCAGAGCAGGCCCAGGAGGGCTGAACAGAGCAACAGAGTCAGGGCTGAGTGGAAGGCCAAGGTCTCTCCCGACGACTCATAATACTTGGCCACTGCTTCGTTGGGGTTGCCATTGACAGGATCAAACCACATCTGGATGCAGCGCCCGCTTCCCCGGGAGAAGGTGGTATGTTTGTAAGAGTTGCTCCAGATCTTCTCGCACAAATCTTGGGGCGTAGGGAACACCCTCTTCATCTTCTGACACATCGAGCCCAGCGGACAGTGGTTGATTCCTGGGATGAAAAGAAGGAAGAAGAGTTTAGGGACCTCCAAGATCCCTTTTAAGTCTGTTATTCAGTGGAACAATTTTTGCCTCCGGAAGTTGTGGGTGCTCCATCACTGGAGGCTTTCAGGAAGAGGTTGGGCAGCCAACCTCTTTGGAATTGGAATGATACAGGGTGAAGAGGTCTAACCTCAGGAACTGTAAGCCTTGTGGACTTCAACTCCTTGCTGGCTGGGGAATTCTGAGAGTCGAAGTCCACAAGGCCCACTTCCACTTTGTGGGCAGAACAAACTCTTTCCACAGGATCTCTACTCCTCCATAAACCCCACCAGGTCTTTGAAATTTAGTGGCACCATTGTGTCCTCCGAGCGGAGGTCTCTGCCTTATTCCAGAGCAGCCTTTCCTACGTCAACGTCGGGGAAGTGGCTCAGCCCAGCTAGGTGGCCCCTGATCCCCGTTCTCGGGGCCCCTGGCAATGAGGGGGGGAAGGAGCAACAACAGACTCTGGAGCCTCCTGACCTGTGGTCCAGTTCCAGCCTTTGTGCCAGTTCTCTTTGCAGGTCAAGTCATCCTGGCAATCCTCCCACCAGCCCTCGCAGTCTTCCAGGCACAGTGGCACATTCAGGATTCTCTCCTTCCGCCAGCTCTGGTCCACCTGTGGGCAGAGGAGAATATCAGTAGTTCAGGATCCTTGATGCTCTCTGAGCCGGGTTGTTTTCTTGCAGACATTTCATGACCCATCTAGGGAACATCATCAGTGCTAATCTGATGAGGTTTCATTACCCAAACTAGCGCTGCTGATGTTACCTAGTTTGGGTCATGAAAACCACCCAGCTCAGAGAGCCCCAAGGCCCCCTCCACACCTGTGAGCAGAAAGAAAAGATGGGTAGGGGTCTACTTCCACTTCCAGCTCCTCCAATTGTCTGGTGTGATGGCTCCCTAAAACCGGTTCCATCCTGGCTCTCCTAGATCCGTTGGGACCATCTGCCCCCATAGATCTTCAGGGGGTCTCCAACTGCCACCAACTTGGGTGTTGAGGAACCCAAGGCACCAACCTCCCTGACTCCACCCTCACAGTTCTCTGACTGGGTCTGGGGGCATCAAGGCCAAGACCAGCCTGGCTGCCCACCTTCTGAATCCAAGGGCCCAGGTTGGGGGAGCATTCATAGAGACAGGTGTCCTGGATGAAGTGCTTCTTGCATTTGTCCGACATGGCCCCACAGTGGTTCCAGTTGAAATTGTACAGGTAGGAGGCATCTTGGTGGGCCGCTTGGGTGGTGTTGAGCGTGCAGCAGGCGTTGTCTTTCCAGGGCGAGCACTGCGGGTGGAGAGAAGCAGAGAGAGAGGGGCTGGTTTGAGCTGAGGAGGGTCTGGTGGCCTCTTTGGAATGGGGCATCTTCTCCCGAGAAGTTCTCAGGTTCCCAACTAGCAGCATTCCCAGCCCACCTAGGTTTCCCTCTGAAAGTTGAGGTGACTCGGGGAGGTGGGATTGGTGGACATCTACAACGGGGGCTCTACGGCTCTTGCTGAAGGTTTCTATAGAACAAGAACTGCAAGTCCTCAAAGGAAGGTCCTTTAAGGCATGGTGGGAACCTCCAAACATTTTCTATCTGTTAAGGTACTTAAGATATCCTTAAATAGTTCTCAAAAATTGTTCCTCAACCTGTGGACATCCCAAAGATGCTTTTTCCAAGAGGCAACTGGACATCCTTGGTTTTTTTCCATGAAAAGGTTTCATTTCTCATCCAAGAAGCTTCTTCAGTTCTGGAGAACTTCTTGAGCAAGAAGGGAAACGTTTTCAAGGAGAAAAACCAAGGACGTCCAGTTGCCTTTTGGAAAAAGCACTTTTGGGACACCCATGACTGAGAATGATTGACAGTCTCCCTAAACGTGTGAACAATGAAGTTCATTCTTCCTCAAACTCTCCTATCATCTCAAGAGGTGAAAGCATCTATAGGCCAGCCCTCTGTTTAGTGTAGGATCTGCCAAAGCAGGGGGTGGGGTGGGGGGAAAGACCCCCAGGCTGCCCCTTCATGAGTCCACCTGTTCCTCTGGTTGACTGCAGCTGATCCCGAGAGCTGGCAGTCCACCTGAGACCCAGTAGGAGAAGATCAGGAGGAGGAAGAGGAGAATGAGATGACTTCTGTCCAAAATACAGGATACAGGTAGTCCTCAACTTACAACAGTTCATTTACTGATCATTGGAAGTTACAACGGCACTGAAATAAGTGACTTATGACCGTTTTTCACACATACGACCATTGCAGCATCCCTATGGTCATGGGATCAAAATTCGGATGCTTGGCAACTGAGTCATATCTATGACAGTCACAGTGTCCCAGGGTCATGACCTTCTGACAGACAAAGTCAATGGAGAAACCAGATTCACTTAACAACCATGTCACTAACTTAACTTCACAAACGTGGCGAGAAAGATCGTAAAATTGGAGCAAAACTCACTTAACAAATGTCTCACTCAGCAACATCCATTTTGGGCCCAATCGTGGTCATAAGTTGAGGACTACCTGTATATGAGCTGGAGAAACCTCTCTGGGTCAGCCCTGGATTTCTCAATCTGACTCACAACAACCATTCCAACAGATAGGTTGGGGGTCCCAGACCAGACAGTTCAAAAACCCCTTTCCAGCCTCACTTCCGAAGACCCTCAGAAACCTGACTGTGGTCAGGGGTCCCAGTGGCCCTTCTGCCCTGGCTTTCCTACCTGTTCATGCAGCTTATCCTCTGGGCCCGGTTTGGTTTTCTGGTGCTTGGCATCCATGCAGACATTCAGCATAGACTCCTGGGCAGCTGCCATCGCCAGGATCAACAGCAGCACCTGCCCCATGGTACACATCACTCTGCGGGGGGGGGGAGAGAGTGAGTTAGAGAAGAGGGGAGCCTGCTGGGGGTGGGAGGATTCCCTGACCCACACATTCCCTGCATCCAGTTTGGGTCACCACGATATAAAAAAGATGTTGAGACTCTAGAAAGAGTGCAGAGAAGAGCAACCAGGATGATGAGGGGACTGGAGGCTAAAACATAGGATGAACGGTTGCAGGAACTGGGCCTGGCTAGTCTAGAGAAGAGAAGGACCAGGGGAGACAGGATAGCATCTTCCAATATTTGAGGGGCTGCCACAGAGGAGGAAGGGGGTCCAGCTATTTTCCACAGCACCCAAAGGCAGGACAAGAAGCAATGGATGGGAACTCATCAAGCAATCTAGAATTAAGGACAGTGAGAACATTAACCAGTGGAACAGACGTTGCCTCCAGAAGTTGTCGGTGCTCCATCAATAGAGGTTTTCAAGAAGAAACTGGACAATTACTTGTCTGGAATGGTCTAGGACTCTAGGGTCTCCTGCTTGAGCAGGGAGTTGGACTAGATGACCTCCAAGGTCCCCGCCTGCCAACTCATTCTGTTAGGTCTAGGCACCAAATGTCTAAAATCCCAATCATTTGAAGTCCTTCGAAATTATAGATGGAGAGCAGGTGGTGATTTTGTAAGGTCAACCTCCTTCCCCAGTTTGGTGGAGTTGGGTTTTGAGGTCCCACCCGGAAGTTACTGGCTGAACCCATCCTCTTTTTGGGGTGCAACAGGCTGAAAAACTCAGAATATCTACCATGGAAAACTGTTCAACCTGACTTTCATTTCAAGGCCAAAGAAGAGGCTTTAAGTGACTTTATCATATCACAAAACTATTATCTATTAATTATTAAGAGAGGTGGGTGGTTTCTAAATATGATATATAACTATAAATGAAATATCCAGTTCTTTTTAAAAATCTGTAAATCTACCAACAAGGCACTGGGAATGGAAAAAAAAAACCAGTAATCCCTCCCCACCCCCAAACTACAATAATAGGAGCAATTTAAAAAAAAAAATAAGCATACACAAAGCATATTGCAAACCAAACATTAAATCTGAAACTCTACCCAAAAAATATTTGCATATGTCGAGTTGAAGACTCTCAACGGAAATTTTAAAATGGAAAGCAAATATTAGTCAAAGAACTACAGGAATTTCCAGTAATTGGGGGTGGGGGTGGGGGGGGTTCTTAAATCCCATTTCTTCTTTAGAATATAAAAGGAAAACCAGGACCGAAATGCAAGTTGCCTTAACCCATGATTTATTTAACCATGTTGCATTAAGCCATAATGCATTTAACCTGGTTTCCTGAACTAACCATAATTGGCAGTTTTGAGAGAGAAAAGCTGAGCAGATACACCTGCACTCAGGGCTTCCTTTCAGCAATGCTTTGGCCTGCTAGGGAAGACAGATAGGACCCTCCCCCTCTATTATTTGGTGGGCAACAGGTTGGGGAATCAATTCCTTGGCTTACACCACCATAAAATTGGGTTTTCTCCTTCCCACGCAAGGATGATTACTCAAGATAATGGAGATTGGGAGATTAGGAAAAGCTACCCATCCTCCCTAGAAGACTCGGGGAGATGGGAAGGGGGTTTATTTATTTCCATCCCACTCTTTTTGTGTTTATAAATAACTGAAGGCAGTAAACATATCCAACACACTTTCCTCCTCCTCCTTCCCTGTAACAACCACCCTGAGAGGTGGGTTGAGCTGAGAAATTGAGAAAGACCTAGTGGCCCAAAGTCGCCCAGCTGGCTTTCACGTCTAAAGCAGGACTTGAACTCACAGCCTCCCACTTTCAAGCCTGGTGCCTTAACCATAGACCAAACTGGGTCTCTGAAGCACTAACCAACACCAGTTGATAAGAGGCTTAATCTAGAACTTGGCCACTTCATGAGGGGTGGGCTTCAACTCCCAGAAACTCCCAGCCAGCCAGCCTGCCTGCCAACCCCAGACCCCCCCCCCATATACCACAGCAATCTCTCAAAAAAGTAGAGCCCCCAAGGCTGTTCCAGGTAAAGCCAGACCCAGACCCAGACCCCATGGCTGATGGAGAAACCGCTGCTTCTCACCCCTCAGGTGCACCATACCTGCACATGGCAGCTTCTGGTCAGCAGCCCCGCCTTCTGGCTTTAATAGTGGAGGCTGGCCGGTTGCAGGTGGAGCCCCTTTCCTCCTCTGGGAGGGCCAGCACAGGTGAAGAAGCGCTGGCTGCAGAGCAAAGGCTTGGCTGGGAGGAAGGGAGCTGCAGCTGCCTCTTAAAGCAGAGAGATCGGTCCAAAGATCAGGAGATCACTCCTTGGGCGATGATTGGACAAGGAGACAGTCTCACATCTTGGACTTTTTCCTTTGCCCAGCTCAGGGGGTTGTAAGGGAGGCAGGACTCCTCTCTGAGATGCTGGGGGGGGGGCAGCTCTTCCCCACAACCCTCTCAGGTAGTCAATCCCTCTGGTGGGAATTGTAGTCCAGCAGACGTGGGTGTCACTAAAGGGGGAAGGGGGAAGAGGAAAGGGGAGAGGCTCCTTGGTAATCCTTCCTGACCTAAAACTGCAGGAGTTTTTTTCTCAGAGGAGCCCTGTGTGTGGGGAGGGGGTCATGTGAGGTGAACCCCCAGCAAAGGATTCATACAAAGGGCTTGGCCGCCTCCTTTTTAACCCCAGTTTCCTTTTTGTTTCCTTTTCCTTTTCCTCTTTATCATGTTGTGCAAACAAAAATGCTTCTTGGCCAAATTAAAAAAAAAAAAAGTTAATTCAGCAGGAACTGCTAACTAATTCAGTTTGTAAGACAAAATTCAGTTTGTTTGGTGTATAAGCTAAGTGTTGAATTCACCCAGTCGGAGTGCTTTGAAAACCACTGCTTGTGGTTAAGCGTGTTTTGATAATCCAGCCAACCATGGTTTATTCATTAAACCAGGATTAAACTGGGATATGATAAATTTCAACCTTACTCTGGAAAGCTTCTTGCTGAGAAATATTTAGGGCCAGAGAAATAAGAAAGCCCACTTTATTCAATGTGTGTGTTTTGAGAGGTGTGAAAACTTTGACTGATTAAAGATATGATGGATGACAGGTCAATAGATGTGGACATCATCTATCCCCATAGGATGTTTCCCAAAGAGCATAATTTGGAATGTAGTGGGAAGTAAGTGGTAAAGGAGAGAGGAAGGAAAGAAGGAAGGAAGGAAAGAAGGAAGGAAAGAAAGAGAAAGAAAAAAAGAAAGAAAGAAAAGGGGAGAACGAGGAAGGAATAGAAAAGGAGGGAGGAAGGGAGAGGGAAGAAGAGAAAGCAAGGAGGGAGGGAGGACAAAGGAAGGAAAGGAAACAGATAAGAGGAGGGAAGGAAGGAAACCAAGGAAAAGAGGCAGGATAAATAATCTGAATGAAAAGATCTGATTGTCTGGCAAGACGTATAAGGAAGTAAAGGTGTAGCTTTAATTACAGACAAAAGTAAATTCTATATCAGAAAAAATAAGTTGAGGTCATTTAGTTTTTTCGAAGTGTGTATTAAAATGGAAATCCATAAATGGGTATCAGTTGCAGTTTAAACGTTAGCTCTCCTGTAAATAGAAATAAGAAGTAGAATCAGAAGTGAATTCTGAGAAAAATTGTGTGATACCCAGTGAATACCGTTCAGAAGATAAATAAATTGGAGAAACAGACCTTATGCTACCCCTCTGCCCTGCATGCCACCTGCCAACCCAGTCAGTCCCTGACCTGCCAGCGAACCTAAAGACAATAAAAGAACACAACAACTTTTCTGCTGATTCTGACATCTAGACAGAGAATGACGAAGTGTGTCATTGATAAGAAATTGGCAAACTCCAGCAACTTAATTAGATCCTAGAAAAGTCCCTTCCAGATACGACAATTCCTCAGACTCGGAAAATATTTCCTTCCCTGTTCAAACCATTCATCTGGAGGTCACCATCCTTGACTCAAAAAAGCTGACAGTTGCATATAATCCTTTAGGGCAGAAAGTTATATTTCCACTCTACTGAACCTGCAGTGTTCTCTGGTAATTCCTAGATAAAGGGCTAAATTCAAGCCCACTTGGATGGACCTCTCTATAAAAATTAGCAGTCCTTTATGACCCATTTTGATCACTGGCTGTCAAATAAACTTCACCTGTCGCGCGACAGTTTCCACAATTCTTGGAGGAAACATCCTATCTAGATCCGTTCCAGTCGGGTTTCAGGCCTGGACACAGCACGGAAACGGCATTGGTCGCGTTGGTTGATGATCTCTGGAGGGCTCGGGACAGGGGTTGTTCCTCTGTTCTGGTCCTGTTAGACCTCTCAGCGGCTTTTGATACCATCGACCATGGTATCATGCTGCACCGGCTGGAAGAGTTGGGGATGGGGGGCACCGTA
Organism: Pituophis catenifer annectens; assembly: GCF_029215685.1. Lineage (NCBI taxonomy): Eukaryota > Metazoa > Chordata > Lepidosauria > Squamata > Colubridae > Pituophis > Pituophis catenifer. The sequence continues at coordinate 131,192,345 of NW_027256884.1, forward strand.
TTACGGTGGTTCTCCTCCTTTCTCTCCGACCGGTCGCAGTTCGTGTTGGCAGGTGGGCAGAGGTCGACCTCAAGGCCTCTTATATGTGGAGTGCCTCAGGGGTCGGTCCTCTCGCCCCTCCTGTTCAACATTTATGTGAAGCCGCTGGGCGAGATCATCCGTGGCTTTGGGGTGAGATACCACCAGTACGCTGATGACACCCAGCTGTACATTTCCACCCCAGGCCACCCCAACGATGCCCTTGAAGTGATGTCCCAGTGCCTGGAGGCTGTGCGGATCTGGATGGGGAGGAACAGGCTCAGGCTCAACCCTTCCAAGACTGAGTGGCTGTGGCTCCCGGCATCCCGATATAGTCAGTTGACTCCATCACTGACTATTGGGGGCGAGTCGTTGGCCCCCACAGAGAGGGCTCGCAATCTGGGAGTCCTCCTGGATAGGCAGCTGTCCTTGGAGGAACATCTGACGGCTGTAACCAGGGGGACCTTTTGTCAGGTTCGCCTGATCCGCCAGTTGCGGCCCTTTCTTGATCGGGATTCCCTGTGCACAGTCACTCATGCCCTCGTCACCTCTCGCCTTGACTACTGCAACGCTCTCTACATGGGGCTCCCCTTGAGGAGCACCCGGAGGCTCCAACTGGTCCAGAATGCAGCGGCGCGGGTAGTGACGGGAGCAGCCTGGCGCTCCCATGTAACACCGCTCCTGCGCGAGCTGCACTGGCTCCCAGTGGTCTTCCGGGTGCGCTTCAAGGTGTTGGTTATCACCTTTAAAGCGCTCCATGGCATAGGGCCTAGCTATCTTCGAGACCGCCTGCTGCCACCGACAATCTCCCATCGACCCGTGCGCTCCCACAGAGAGGGCCTCCTCGGGGTGCCATCAGCCAAACAGTGCAGGCTGGTGACCCCCAGGGGGAGGGCCTTCTCTGTGGGGGCACCTACCCTCTGGAATCAATTGCCTCCAGAGATAAGGAGAATCCAAGACCTCGGTGCCTTCCGCCGTGCCCTTAAAACCTTCCTTTTCCAGCAAGCCGGGCTGGCCTAATTTTTTTTTTTTTTTTTTTTTTTTTTTTTAAGTGTTTTTAGTGTTTTGTTTATTGTTTTTAATTAATGGGGCCAAATTTATATATGTATATTTTAATTGTATTTTAATATTTGTACTTGATGTTTTTACTTGGCTGTTCACCGCCCTGAGTCCTCAGGGAGAAGGGCGGTATACAAATTCAAAATAAAATAAAAAATAAATAAATAAACCTCTGCTTCAGGCAATTTTCCTGTGTTGTTTTTGGGAAATCTGATTTGAGATCTGAACAGAATTTCTTCTGAGAAAGAATCAAAGAGATCAATTCACGCATAAGACTAAACTAAAGGTGGTTTGCAAGAACAGAAGGATATTTAAAAATGGTTTATGAAGTTCCTGAAGAGATTTTGAAAAATTCCACAGGCAGCAGCTCATAAGGGTTTAAAAATTAGCAGTAATTTAAGAACCAACGGAGGCTAAATTAGTAAATATTAATAATTTAAAAAATCAGGGATAGTGTTAAATGCCAGGTTTTACCCGAGTGACCTAGGTTGAATCCATGCAAAGATGGCAGTTGAGTTCACCCTGCATAGTTAACCAGGGCATTTAAGGACCTACAGATTTACATAGCAGGTTATGGTGGGTTGGTTATTGCTGATCTTGGTTACGTTTTTTCTGTATCATAGTTCATGTGTGAAACCAACCTCTTTGGTTCATGCTTCAGTGTTTTGTTCGACGGCAAAAAAACGTATTAATTCAGTGAAACTTCGGGAGAGGCCCATCATCCCCATGCCATCTGCGGACGATGGGCACTGATGACCTGCAAAGCATAAAATATTAATTTTAATGGTTTAGGTTTTAAACCATTAAACCATTTAAACCACTAGTCTGCTGGTGGCGCAGCAGACTAAATCACTGTTATTAACACAGCTGCCTGCAATTTCTGCTGGTTCGAATCTCTCCAAGGCTCAAGGTTGACTCAGCCTTCCATCCTTTCTAAGGTAGGTGAAATGAGGACCCAGTTTGTGGGGGCAATAAGCTGACTTTGTATAAATATACCAAAGTATGAAGGCTATTGCTTAACGCCTTGTAAGCCGCCCTGAGTCTCAGGAGAAGGGCGGCATATAAATCAATTTAAAAAAAAATGTGTGATGTTTTCATGTTTTAATCCTATAGTCGAATAGGAAGGAAGGCAGGCAGGCAGGCCTCGGGTTGCAAAATCGTTTAATTTGTTCATTAATATTTTTCAAATATTTTGCTTGGGAGAAGCTTCTGCTTTCTTGCGCAATCGCACTGTGCGCTGCTTCGGAGTGGCATGGCCAGAAGCCAACCTTCTCCTTGCGCGCATGCGCAGTGCCTACTGTAAAAGCGTTGGGTTGAAATCCCAGGAGGGACGCACTTGAAAAGCACACGTGATGGCAAGCCTGGGCGCCGCTCTAGGACATATCTTTGTGGTAGCTTCTCGCGTTGGAAACCAGGGACCGGAAATGCCTCTTCAAACGGCTCCCTAGAGCGACGGAAGCACTTCCGGCGCTGTTTGTACAGGCCTCCCAGCACCCCCAAAAAAATCGGTTCCGGGTCGCGGTGGGAGCACTTCCGTCCGTGATTCTCCCGGCTTCCAGTCTCCGCCGGTGGCAAGTGAGGCTCCGTCGGCGCCGGCAAACGCGGAGAGTGACGGGGGACTGAGAGCGGAAGGCCCGCCTCCGAATGCCGGAAGCGCCCGGGTGATTTGTCTTTTGGACCGGCCTACCTCGCAGGGTTGTTGTTTCGGGGCAAAGGAAGGGGGAGAACCCCGAGAAAGGCCGGGGGGGGTCTTGAAGGGGCGCCTGGATGACCCGGGGAGACCCTCGAGCTGGTCGGGGGCGCTTTAAGTCCCTTGAGGACCCCCTGGGTTGAAATCTGGTTTTGAAAATTCAGTGGAAATGTATTTATTTTATTATTTATTTATTATGAAATTTATTTATTATGAAGTTTCTTTGCATTACCAAATGACTCTGGCCCGCTTGCAGCATAAAAACCTTTAAAAGCATTAAGATCATCCGAGATTAAATGACAAAACTAGATAAATTAAGATCATTGAATGAAATTGAGCATATTTCATAGATTTATTTATTAATTGGATTTCTTTATCCTGCCTTTATTACTATTATAAGTAAGTCCAGGCTGCTACCATCCATAAGCCTCCTCCCATTTCCTCTTTTTCCCCCAGTACAACAACCCTGCGAGGTGGGCTGGGCTGAGAGACGGAGAAGGAGGGGTCCCATCTCTCAGGCAAACACTTTTCGGGTCAAATAAATGCCACTTTTCCTTTACAAAAAAAAAGAGAGAGACTTTTCCATAAAGCTAGCTCCTGCCACCATGGCATAAAAAGAGAAAACTCTGAATGGAGAGCCTCTATGGAGATTGTCCGTCATCCAGGTCACGGTTGTCCCGAAGGTCATTTGCATCCTTTGAGAGAGATGTTGAGGCCACTTGGAAGTTTACCTGTGTCCTCAGGGTCACCTGAGTGATGCAAATGGGTGTGGAGCCAACGCGTATTTGCACCACTCAGGTAACCCTGAGGCGACAGGTAAACCTCCAAGTGGCCTCAACCACTCTCTCAAAGGATGCAAATGACCAGCTGTCTGACAGTTTCACTGTCAGGAAATTCCTCCTTATTTCTAGGTTGCATCTCTCCTTGGTTAGTTTCAATCTTAGAATAACTTTATTGTCACTTTGTAGGAACACCAACCGGCATACATTAAAATGAAATTTCATTGCATACAGCTCTCAAAGGGTCACCACCTCCAATAGACACTCCCTATGTTGCTTCTTCTCTTGCTTTGGAGACTAGATGTCTACGGAGATTCTCCAGCATCCAGGTCCTGGTTGTCCCAAAGGTGCTTTTTTCAAGAGGCAACTGGACATTCTGGGTTTTCTTTGAAGACGTTTCGCTTCTCGTTGAAGAAGCTTCTTCAGCTCTGACTGGATGGTGGAGAAGAGAAGGATTTATACGACATCATCTATCTCCAGTCTACAACACAGTCTTTTCAACTGTTCCAAGAAGGCTCCACACCCATTTGCATCACTCAGGTGACCCCCAAGGACACAGAGAAACCTCCAGGTGACCTTAACAACTTGCTAAAAAGATGCAAGTGACCAGGAGTATAAATCCCTCCATTCTCCCCCGTTCAGTCAGAGCTGAAGAAGCTTCTGGGATGAGAAGCAAAATGTCTTCAAAGAAAAAAGAAGAAAGTCCAGGTGACTCTTGAAACAAAAGCACCTTTGGGACTTGAATGGAGATATTAGGTGCCATTAAATCATTTAGCAAATGGATGTTCTCCAGGATGAGAATCTGCACCTAATTGGGCCCCCATCGCCTCCGTAGCTGAGTCGATCCATCCCATCTTCTTTTTCCTCCAGAAAATGACCATTAAAAATAGTGTTTCTCAAGCTTGCCGGCTTTCCCAAGGGTGGACTACAACTCCCAGAATTCCCCAACCAGCTATACAGTAAACACAGAGTTAAAGTGACGCACAGGGCTCCATTTGCAGCTCCTGGCTTCCACAATTGAAGCAAGGGAGACTTAATTTGCACCGAATGTGCAGATCTTAATGTTGCGTTATTGCTTAACGCACTGTAAGCTGCCCTGAGTCTCCGGAGAAGGGCGGCATATAAATCAAATTAAAAAAAAAAGATCTGGATGGTAGGGAATCCCTCCCTGACCCCCCCCCCCACCCCCCCAATCCTTTTTCCTCCTCTTTGAGGGTCTTACCTCTCATCAGCCCCTCTTTCTGACCCCCAGGGAGCCATGTCCACCCTCTTCCCTTCCCTGTTCCCGCGAGTCACCGAAGCGCTATGGTTCAACCTGGACCGGCCCTGCGTGGATGAGAATGAATTGCAGCAGCAGGAGCAGCAGCACCAGGCCTGGGTGAGCAGAGAGGGGGTCACCTTCCTTTGCTTCTCCCCTCCCCCCCACCCCACCCCTCAACGTTGCCTCCTGCCCGGCCTTTGGGAAGGGTTGACAACCTTGGCTCCGTGTTTCCTTCCGAACATTCCTTGCTTTTCTCTCCTCTTCAGCTGCAGAGCATAGCTGAGAAAGACAATAATTTGGTGCCAATCGGGAAACCAGCATCGGAGGTAAGAGCTAATTTTCCCCGTGGCACCAGCTGAGGATTTGGGGTGGGGGGGAATCTGTACGTTGATGGGTGAAAATTGAGAATATTAGAGCTTTTAAAATCACCCCTTGCCAAAGTTGTAAGCGGAGATTCATGTGAGTGAAACATCAGTTGTCTGATTGCAGCTTTTCCCACTTATAAATGTTATTAACAGGTAGTCCTCGACTTATGACAATCACTCAGCCCAAAATTTCCATTGCTAAGTGAGACAGCTGTTAAATGAATTTTGCCCCATTTCTTGCCACTGCTGTTAAGTGAATCACTGCATTTGTTAAGATAGAAACATAGTTGTTAAGTGAATCGGGATTCCCCCATGGACTTCGCTTGTCAGAAGGTCACAGGGGGATCACGTGACCTGAGGAAACGGCCATGGTCGTAAATAGGAGTCGGTTGCCAAGCATTTTGATCACCTGGGGATGCTGCCATGCTTGTCAGTGTGAAAAACCAGCCATAACTCACTTTCCTCAGTGTCATTGTAACTTCAAGCAGTCACTAAATGAATGGTTGTAAGTTGAAGATCACCTGTAAAAGGCTTAAGAAGTGGCTTTGCTGGCTGGTTTGGTATCCCATTGTGGATGCCTATGCTGGGTGGGGGGGTGGGTAGAGATAAGGTCCCCCACCTCCATGTCGATGGGAGGAGTTTTTTTGCTTTCTGGAATTCCAAGCCGGCCATGACAAGGAGATGACCGCACCAGCGCTTAGACTTATATACCACTTCACGGTGCTTTTACAGCCCTCTCTAAACGGTTTACAGATTCAGCCTCTTGCTTCCCAACAATCTGGGTCCTCGTTTTACTGACCTCGGGAAGGTTGAGTCAACCTTGAGCCGGTCAGGATCGAACTCCTGGCAATGGGCAGGATTAGCCTGCAATGCTGCACTCTAAACTCTGTGCCACCATGGATGGATGGATGGATGGATGGATGGATGGATGGATGGCACTTAGACTTATATGCCACTTCACGGTGCTTTATATCCCCTCTAAGTGGTTTACAGAGTCAGCCTGTTGCCCCCCAACAATCTGGGTCCTTGTTTTACCGACCTCAGTAGGACAGGAGGCTGAGTGTACCTTGAGCCGGCAGCTGGCAGTGGGCAGAGTCAGCCTGCAGTGCTGCACTCTGACCACTGCGCCACCAGTGGTCTCAAGATGGCTGCCTCTCTGCTTTGCCTTAGCAGACTTATGACGAGGAGGAGGAAGAGGACGATGAGGACGACGAGGACAGCGAGGAGGACTCCGAAGACGATGAGGACATGCAGGACATGGACGAGATGAACGACTACAATGAGTCCCCCGACGATGGGGAGATTAACGAGGTTGGGCCGCTGAGAATTTGTCCCTCCTTTTGGCCTGGAGAAACCCCTGTGGCTTTCTACAGCACAAGGAGCCCCAAGGAAGATCCCCCGGGCAGCCTTTCCCCGGTTGCCAACTGGCAGAAGTCTCTCTGGAGATTTGGGGCCAGGCAGGGACTGTCCCTTAAAAGGAACATTGGCTGGATAAACAGCCCAAACATGTTTGTATTTACTTATCTGTATATCATCCCCCTTTCTTATTTTTACAAATAAGGCAGTGAACATCTCCAACACACCTTCCTCCTCCTATTTTCCACAGAAAAACAACAACCCTGTGAGGTGGGGTGGGGTGAGAGACAGAGAGAGACTGGCTCAAAGTCATCCAGATGGGTTCATGCCCAAGGCAGGACTAGAACTCACCGTCTCCTGGAGAGTGGCCCATTCCTGAGGTTATGAATGCAGGAAGTGCTAGGGAAGTCGATTTGGGCAGGGGCCTGGGCTTACGTTTGTTCTCTCCTAGGGGCAGAACTGGTGGTCTACAGCAGGGGGTCTCCAGCCTTGGCCACTTTAAGAGCTATGGACTTCAACTCCCAGCACAGCTGACTGAGGAATTCTGGGAGTCGAAGTCCACAAGCGTCAAAGTGGCCAAGGTTGGAGACCCCAGATCCACAGAGTTGCCTTGCAGCAGTAATTCTCTTCTCCTAAGGGTCCTCCCACTTTCTCCCTCTCCCCCCAGGTGGACATGGAAGGGGCCGAACAAGACCAAGATCAGTGGATGATCTAGACATCGGACAAGCGGCCACCGCTGTGAATTGCAATCCATATGCACCGACGGGGTTCCTGAGCCTGGCTGCCCCCACCCAGACCCACGTGGGTGTCCTGCGCCCGCCATGACTCTCTGCCAGGGAGGGGGCTCTGAATGCCAACTGCCCTGTGAGCTGACCTCCTGCGCTGCTCTGCTGACGGCTGACCCGCTGACCAGAGCGAAAGCCTTAAGGGGTGTGCCTGTCTCTCCCAGCAGGGCCAGGGCTGCGTCCGCTCTCTTTCGGCCAGTTGGTGGGCTTCCTGCTCTCGGTTGAAGCTCTTTTGTAAATAAAGTATTTCTTTTTTTTTACTCAACCTGTGCTTAATCTCCCTTGCAGGCTTCCTCCTTCGAGCAATAATGCAGACAGTTCTGCAATAGTAGCGAATATCTGTAGCTCGGGTGCAGGATGAAGGTTTCTTCTCCGTGTTTGTGGGTTGGTTCCCGAACGTTTCATTACCGGGTTAAGTAACATCTTCAGCGGGAAGGTAGTCCTCAACGTACGACCAGAATTCAGTCCAAAATTTATGTTGCCAAGCGAGACAGTTGTTAAGTGAGTTTTGCCCCATATTATGGCTTTTCTTGTCCCAGTCATTAAGTGAATCACTGGTGTTATTAAGTTAGTAACACCTTTGGCAAGAAAAGTCGCAAAATTGGTCAAAACTCACTTAACAACGTTTGCTTAGCAATGAAATTTTTGGACTCCATTCTGCGTTGTAAGTCGAGGACTACCTGCTAGGTGAGGGGTGTGTCTCCAAAATCATTTCCTGGTTCAGAGCGTTCTTTGCAGTTTGGAGAAATCAATTCAAGGTAAATTCTTCCAGGTTTTCCTTCTGTTGGGTGGATTTATTTCCACTAGGGAGAGGCTGGGAATGGGGCTGGGGTCAGGGCTACTGCAGGGAGATACAGGGCATAGGAGAATCAGAGCTGTCACCTTCATAAATCATTGAAATGCTTTTTAGAAGGTTTCTGGGTAGAACTGAACAACACAATGCAAAATTTAACACAATAAAGCTGTCGGCACAAATCAAACAAGGCCAAACCAACATTTTTTTTTTAATTTGATTTATATGCCACCCTTCTCTGAAAACTCAGGGCGGCTTACAATGCGTAACGTTAAGAAAAGAGACACACACACACATATTCCACAATATCTGAGAATGGACAACCTAGCGCAGGGGTCTCCAACCTTGGCTACTTGAAGACTGGTGGACTTCAACTCCCAGAATTCCCCAGCCAGCCACGTGTGGCTGGCTGGGGAATTCTGGGAGTTGAAGTCCACCAGTCTTCAAGTAGCCAAGGTTGGAGACCCCTGCCCTAGCCAACACAGAGAAGGTGTTCTCATAAACTCCAGTTCTTTCAGATTGCAACCAGGAGTGGGACAAACATCGATTCAGAAGACTACTAACCACCATCGGAGGTAACCCAGCTGCATCTCCAAATTTAAGATTGGTGGCTTTGCTTTCTCATGAAGATCTCACGTACGAGCTGGTCAGAGAATGGGAGTTTTGTCAATTCTTCACCAGCTGCTCAAGCGTCGTATCTTGAGGACTGGGCAAGGAAGGTCCAACTTGGAGATCTTACTGCACCATCCATGGACGCAACATGGAATCTCTTTACAGCAAATCAGCAATTTGATTTAAAACTTCAGTGGCAAATTATGGTGGATGTAAGAAGAGTCCAGAAGGAAATCAAAGCTTCCTTCGTTCCATCTCTTGTACAGGTAGCCGTCAACTTAACAAGCACAATTGGATTTCTGTTGCTAAGCCAGACGGTGGTTAAGTGAGTTTTGCCCCATTTTACGACCTTTCTGACCACAGTTGTTAAGTGAATCACTGCAGTTCTCAAGTTACATGGTTGTTAAATGAATCTGGCTTCTCCATCGACTTTGCTTGTCAGAAGGTCGCAAAAGCGGATCACGTGACCCCAGGACACTGCAACAGACATAAGTACCTGCCAGTTGCCAAGCCTCTGACTTTTGCTCATATGACCATGGGGATATTGCAATGGTTGTAAGTGTGAAAAACAATCATAAGTGACTTTTTTCAATGCTGTTGTAATTTAAACGGTCATTGTAAGTCTACAATTTAACTACCTTTAACTGTAAACTCAAGTTTGTGAAGCTTCTTGCGATCCCAACATTGATAGAAGATTAAGGAGAACCCTTTGTTTTTAAGGTTTTTTTTTTTAAGTATTACAGGTAGTCCTTGACTTAAAATCAATCAGAATAGAACTGGACGGGACCCTGGAGGTCTTCTAGTCCAGCCCCCTGCTCAAGCAGGGGACCCCATACCACTATCTAGTCTCTTCTTAAAAAACCTCCAGCAATGAAGCCCCCACAACTTGCCACAGCACTTAAAAAACAACAACATAACTCTTTTTCACACACTTCAAATGGAGCAAAACTCACTTTTATTATTGCAAAAGTTTTTCAATTACATTTTCACCCCTTTTTTCACCCCCCCACCTCCCTCCCCAAACTTCCCATCCTCCCTAACCCTCCCTAACCCTCCCCCCCCAGACTTCCCTATTACATACTCATAACTAATAACACTAATGATATAATATGTTTACAAGAAACGCATATTACAACTCAAGATCAGAAATATTTGATAAATTCAAAATTAGGAATACATTATATATCTTCAACTTCGCAGAAAAAGAATGGTGTGGTTATTTATGTAAATAAAAAATTAACAGCAAAAGTTATAGAAGTAGATCAAGATGGTAGGTTTGTAGCAATTGAATTGCTCACAGCAAATGGTCAAATTCTTTTGATTGGAATTTATGCTCCCAACCAACAACAGGATTATTTTTACAAGATGTTACATGCTAAAATATTGCAATGGGACTATAGATCTATTTTATTGATGGGAGATTGGAATGGAGTAATTGATTCTAAATTAGACAAAAAGAGCTTGGCAAAGTCTAGAATTAGACTACCGCAGACCTTTTTTGATATGAAAGAAGATATGGAACTAAAAGATGTTTGGAGAATACATAATCCAAATGAATTGGATTACACTTTTTTTTCCGATAGACATAGATCTTTTTCTAGGATTGATTTTATCCTGTTGTCAAATGATCTACTTGTTAAGACAAAAAGAACAAAGATTTTTCCAAGAACTTTGACTGACCATAGCCCTGTATGGATAGAAATTGAGATGGATAAGGTTGAGAGACGTTCTTGGAGATTAAATGAGAACTTGTTTAGATATGAAAAAAATACAATAGAACTTAAAAAGCATTTGAAAGAATTTTTTGAAATAAATTTGAATAAAGGTACCCCAATTGAAATTGTTTGGGACGCTAGTAAAGCTTATATGAGAGGGGTACTTATCTACATGAATTCTAAACATAGACTGTTCCGACAAAAGAAAAGATTAGAGTTGGAAATGGAAATAAAGAATAAAGAACAGTTACTTATTAAAAACCCAACAGATGAAAGAATACGAAGTGCTATAAAACTTTTGAAAGACCAATTTCAAATGCTTATGGCGGAACAAGTTGCAACAAGTTTACAATATGCGAAGCATAATACATTTTGCAACGCTAATAAACCGGGCAGATGGTTGGCTTACACTCTGAGGAAAAAACAAAGTATACGGACTATTGATAGTATTGACATTGGAGGGAAAGAAATTTTTCAACAAAAATTAATTAAAGAAGCTTTTGTGGATTATTATACTAAATTATATGCCAAAGAAGAGGTGCAGAATGGACTTATAGAAAAATATTTAAAGGATAAGAGAGTTACAAAAATTACTGATCAACAAAAAGAAAGAATGAATTATCCTATAACAGAGGAGGAGATAATAGCAGCAATTAAGCAGCTAAAAACAGCCAAAGCTCCTGGCACGGATGGTTTGACTGCAGTGTATTACAAAACTTTACAAGCTGAAATGGTGGGACAACTTAGAGATTTATTTTGCAATATTCAACAAGGGGGTAAAATACCCCCATCTTGGACAACTGCTTATATATCTTTGATACCAAAGGAACAAGTTGGTCCTAAAAAACCAGAGAACTACAGACCAATATCTCTTTTGAACACAGATTATAAAATTTATGCGAAGGTATTAGCCAACAGGTTGATGCCAGTAATCCAAAAAGTGATTCATGAGGACCAAGCGGGATTTATTGAGGGCAGATACATGAAGGACAATGTAAGGCAAGTAATAGACTTATTGGAATATCTTGATAAGAATAAACAGATTTCTGCAGTGCTGGTTTTTTTGGATGCGGAGAAGGCCTTTGATAGAGTGGATTGGAACTTTCTACTAAAGACTTTAAAAAAGATGGGCTTTGGGGACCAATTTATACAGGCGATTTCAGCAATTTATCAAGAGCAAAAAGCACAGATTATTATTAATGGAAGTTTGACGACAGAGTTTAAAATTGAAAAAGGAACAAGACAGGGTTGTCCGTTGTCCCCACTTTTATTTATTTTAACATTGGAAGTCTTGCTAAATACAATATGGGACTCAAAAATTTTGAAAGGTATAGTGATAAGGCAAGAGGATTATAGAATAAAGGCATTTGCAGATGATCTGGTTGTTACCCTATCACAACCAATGGAATCAACAATCCTGATGAACGACATTATACAAGACTATGGTAGAGTTTCAGGTTTTAAACTGAACTCAAAAAAGACTAAAATGATAGTTAAGAATATGACACAAGATCGTAAACATGAGCTTGAAAGGAAGGCAGGTTTTGAAATTGTACCTAAGGTAAAATATCTTGGAGTTCAGGTTGCAGAATCAAATATGAAATTGTTTCAAAATAATTATGAGGTGTTGTGGCGAGAGGTTCAGAAAGACATGGAGACTTGGAAAAAGCTGCAACTGTCTTTACTTGGAAGAATAGCAGCAGTTAAGATGAATATTTTGCCAAGATTTCTGTTTTTGTTTCAAATGATTCCGGTGCTTAAAAGTGATAAACAACTGAAAGTCTGGCAGTCTGGTGTGAATAAGTTTGTCTGGAACGAGAAAAAGCCGAGAGTGAAATTGAAAATTATGCAAGATGTTCCGGAAAGAGGAGGCCTTAAACTCCCAAACCTACAGTTATATTATGATGCAGCAGCTTTAACTTTAACAAGTGATTGGTTTGGAAATAAAAAGGCTGGAATATTGAATGCAGAAAGTTTTGATCTTGAATTTGGATGGCATGCTTACTTATTTTATGATGATAAAGTTGATAAAGTATTTAAAAGTCATATACTCAGAGACTCTTTGATGAGAGTTTGGAAGAAGCACCGACTCAAATGGGATTATAAAATACCGCTATGGCTGGATCTTGGTCATACCTTGTGGAATACAAATATAATGTCACTCGGGGGGTTTTTATACAAAGAGGTTCTTTTTACAGATGCGGGCAGATGGCAGCTGAAGACATTGCAGACACTGTTGGACGAAGGGATTAATTTAACCTGGTTACAATATAATCAATTACAAATGAGATGGAAAGAGGACCAAAAAACTGGTATTATACTGCATGAGGAAGAATTAGTTAGACATATAAGAGAGAAAGGTCCAATGCATATTAAAAGGCTTTATAATGTTTTGTTAGAAAGGGACTCAGAAACTGAATTAGTTAAAGATTGTATGATTAAGTGGGCACAAAATTTTGAGGAACCAGTGATGTTGGAAACATGGGAAAAAATTTGGGTTCAGAATGTTAAGTTCACACAGTCGCAGAATTTGAGGGAAAATTTTTATAAAATGTTTTATAGATGGCATTTGGATCCTAAAAAGTTGTCATGTATGTACCCTAATGTTCAGCCAAAATGTTGGAGATGCGAATGTTTGGATGCTACGTATTATCATGTATGGTGGACCTGTAGGAAAGTTAAGGCTTTTTGGATAAAAATTTGGTGGGTCATGCAGAATGTTTTGAAGAAAAAAATTCAATTTTCTCCACAATTGTTTTTATTGGGTATAGTTAAGGGTTTTACACGGGGTGAAATAAAACTAATATTGTATATGATAACAGCAGCAAGATTGTTGATAGGTAAATATTGGAAGAATGAAGCTTTGCCTACTATCGAGGAATGGACTTTGAAGATGGCCAGTTTTGCAGAGATGGCGAAGATTTCAGCGTATTTAAAAGATTGTTCACAAGAGACTTATGAATGGGAATGGAAAAGGTGGATAGAATATGTTCAGAACAAATACCAAACTAGAAAGTATCAAATAGCTTTTATTTGAAAATAATGTATTAGAAATATTTTATGTAAAGAGACAAAGAGGAAAAATTATATAGGGGGAGGGATGGGTTCAGGTTTATATATTAGTGTTATTAGTTAGGAGCAAAACTCACTTAACAAATATCTCGCCTAGCAACATAAATTTTGGACTCAATTGTGGTCGTAAGTTGAGGATGACCTTCATGGGATCTTTTGACCAGGAGAAGCTGACCACAGAGATTTTGGACCGTATGCCCATGTGGCATTTTCCAGAGGTTTCAAACTCTGCCTGGCAGAGATTTTTAGTCTGCTGGGCAATTCGCCTGCCCCCTTTTTCCCAGAGCGGAGGCCCCTCTGCGCCCCTCCCTCTGGCACGGAGGCAGCCCTGCCCCTCACTCCAGCCCCACGTACGTCAGCTGGGCCATGCCGTCGGGAATGCCGCGGAAGTACTGGAGGCTGGTCCGGTGCACCCTCCACTTGTACTTCCCGCAGGCCTTGGCGTACTGGAGGAATTGGGGGGCGCCGGGGAAGATGACGTTGTCCGCCAGGATGGTGGCCCCCGGCTGGAGGAGGCCTTGATCTTCCAGCAGCTGCAGATCCCGGAGGTAGCATCGCTTCCAGTGGCTCATGACCACCAGGTGGACCTCCATCAGCAGAAAGGTCTCCTTGAGGAGGGGGATGACCTCCTCCGAGGGGCCCACGATGAGTTCCACCTGCACGGGGAGGGAGGGGAAGAGGGGTGAGGTCATCAGAACGGTTCCTGGGGGAGAGGTCCTGAGGGTCTGCAGCTCCCTCAAAGCCACATTCTTGGAAACCAAATGGGGAGGGGGGGTTGAGAGCCTGGTCACGGGAGGCATCTTCAGGGTGCCAGGATAAAGGGGGAGGGCCAGGAGACCAGCTTCCCTCCACCGGGGGAAGCAGTTGGGCGGCTTTGGAGAAGTCTACTCCCCAGGCTGGCTGTGGAAGAAGAATATGGGGTCCTTGGTGCTCTCTGAGCTTGGTTCTTTTCTTGCAGACCTTTCATGACCCAACTAGGTAACATTATCAGGACTAGAAGAGAGCAGGGCTTGCAGAGGTGAGGAGGAGGAGGAGGAGGAGGAGGAGGAGGAGGAGGACTGTGGGTCCTTGGTGCTCTCTGATGGTTCTTTTCTTGTAGACCTTTCATGACCCAACTAGATAACATTATCAAGACTAGAAGGGAGTAGGGTTTGCACGTGGCTGGCTGGGGAATTCTGGGAGTTGAAGTCCACCAGTCTTCAAGTCTCCAAGGTTGGAGACCCCTGAGCTTGGTTGTGGAGTCTCAGATATTGTTTGTGTGACATTTCTCTTTTCCTACTGCTTGTTTGGCCTGGCACATGAGAACTCCTTCCCTTCGTTGGTTCGGGCAACGAAGGTCTCCAACCTTGGTGACTTTAAGACTTGATTCTCGCTCCCACCCACCAGCAAACACGACCTGCCCAGGGAGACCTGCAGACGAACGCAGCCTTGCTCACCGTGTCATCGTCAAAGCCAGCCAGCCGGATCACCTTCTCTGCCACGGATGCCCGGCACACATCCATCTCCACCGTGTACAGCCGGGCACCCAACGGTAGAGACTGCGCAATGAGGACGGAGGCGTAGCCACAGTAGGTGCCCAGCTCCAACACGGTCAGGGGAGCCCGGCCATAGATCAGACGCTCCAGGATCTTTGCTAGGGACATCAGAAAGACCAAAGGGGAAGGGGGAATGAATGCCGGACGGAGGAGGTTCAGAATATACAGAATAACAGACTTGGAAGGGACCTCGGAGGTCATCTAGTCCAACCCTCTGCTCAAGCAGGGGACCCTCTACCATCCCAGGCAAACGGCTTTCCAATCCGTTCTTGAAAACCTCCAGGGATGGAGCACCCACAACTTCTGGAGGCAAGTCGTTCCACTGGTTATTTTTTTTTTTTAAATATTTTTATTCAGAATTCAGCACTAGCAATAGCGCTTAGACTTAATACAGGTAGTCCTCAACTTACGTCCACATTGGAGCCCAAAATTTATGTTGCTTTGTTAAGTGAGTTCTGCCCCATTTTATTTATTTATTTATTTATTTATTTATTTATTTATTTATTTATTTATTTATTTATTTATTTATTTTGAATTTGTATACCGCCCTTCTCCCTGAGGACTCAGGGCGGTGAACAGCCAAGTAAAAACATAAACTACAAACATTAAAATACAGTTAAAAAGATATATATAAATTTGGCCCCATGATTAAAACAATAACAGACAATTAAAAACATTTTAAAAAGTGTTAGGCCAGCCCAGCTTGTTGGAAAAATAAGGTTTTAAGGGCACGGCGGAAGGCACCGAGGTCTTGGATTCTCCTTATCTCTGAGGGCAGCTGATTCCAGAGGGTAGGTGCCCCCACAGAGAAGGCCCTCCCCCTGACTTTTCTCACCGCATTTGTCAAGTGAATCCTTGCAGTTGTTAAGTGAGTCACACAGACACGGTCGTTAAGTGAACCCGGCTCCCCCATTGACTTTGTTTGTCAGAAGGTCGCAAAAGGGGATCACGTGATCCTCCCGGGACGCTGTGACCGTCATATATGAGAGTCGGCTGTCAAGCATCTGGATGTAAATCATGTGATGTCTGGGGAGGCTGGAAAGGTGGTAACTCTGAAAAACATCCGTAACTCACTTTTTTCGGTTCCGTTGTAACTTTGAATGGTCACTAAGCGAACTGTTGTAAATTGAGGACTATGTGTATTTTACTTCACAGTCCTTTCCAGCCCTCTCTAAGCGGTTTACAGAGTCAGCCTCTTGGCCCCCCAACAATCTGGCTCTTCACTTTACCGCAGTGTTTCTCAACCTTGGCAACTTGAAGATGAGTGGACTTCAACTCCTGGCTGGGGAATTCTGGGAGCTGAAGTCCACTCATCTTCAAGTTGCCAAGGTTGAGAAACACTGCTTTACCAGCTTCATTAATAAGGAAGGCTGAGTCCGTTGAATAGAAATTCAATAAATGGAAAATAAAATAAGAATGCCAGGTTACGTTCTCGTGTCACGCTAGGCTTTTATGGACCAACCATCTGTTGCATAACATTGTAGGCCATAAACCATAATTTACAGGCCTGGGTTTACACAACCCAAAGCTATGATTTCCTTGGTCACATTGTCCTTAAGGATCCTGTCACGATTGGCTGAGTTCCCATGTTAAGCCATAAATCATGGTTTACGAGGCAGGGTCAATGCCGCACACTAAAGATAAAAGATAAAAGCAATCCATGTTTTGGCATAACAAGTTGTGTCAACCCAGCCTCAACCGCTTTGTCTATTGGACTTGGTCTAAAGATCTGGGAATGAAAGGCAGCAGCTGTGAACAATAGTAGTAGGTTTGTAGTAAGGAAACTGTGATTGCCACTCCACACAGGAACCTGCCAGGGATGTGTTTTACCAACAAGCCGGCTTTGGGATGTTGTGTGAAAGCAGTCAAGGTCTCAGGGCCAAGTCAAGCCCAGAGACGGGCAATGAAAATGGTGCAAAGTTTGAGGGACAAGAAATATCAGGAGATATTGGAAGAACGGAATATGCACAGCCTGGAAGACAGAAGAGAAAATGGGGAATACGACGGAAACCTTTCAATATATTAAGGATGTGAGGAGGGTTCTAGAAGGCAGCAGTTTCAATATTTAACGGGGAACGGGGAAGCCAGATTCACTTAACGACCAGATTACTATCTTAACAACTGCAGTGATTCACTTAATAATTGCAGCAAGAAAGGTTGTAAAATGGGGCAAAACTCAATTAACAACTGTCTCACTTAGCAACAGAAATTTTGGGCTCTATTGTGGTTGCAAGTCAAGGATCATTTATAGTTCACAGAAAGCGTTGTGGAAACTTGGGACCAACTTAGAATATAGAATAACAGAGTTGGAAGGGACCTTGGAGGTCTTCTAGTCCATCCTCCTGCACAGGCAGGAAACCCTATTCAGACAAATGGCTGTCCAATCTCTTCTTAAAAACTTCCAGTGTTGGAGCACCCACAACTTCTGGAGGCCAGTAGTTCCACTGGTTAATTGTTCTATGTCAGGAATAGTTAGTCCAGCAGAAGTGGTGGGTCATTCATCAGGAACTGAGTTTAAACATGTTTGGCATATAAACACAGGTCCATCATCTGACAAAAATTAAAACACTAAAATAAGATAAATAATTCAAAGAAATTCAAAAGGCAGACTTGATGGATGGGTCTTTTCTGCTGTCAGTTTTTAACTGAAGAAGAAAATGGAGTGGAGCTTCCTTGCAATACTCTTTCTATCTAAACTGCCAGATTTCTCTCTTTTTTCTTTCTTTCTTTCTTTCTTTCTTTCTTTCTTTCTTTCTTTCTTTCTTTCTTTCTTTCTTTCTTTCGTTTGTTTCTTTCTCCCTCCGCCCTCCCTTCCTTTTTTCCTTTCTTTCTTCATTTATTCATCTTTCTCTCTCTCTCTTTCATCTCTCATCTCTCCATCTGTATCTATCCAATATATTGGTCACTCATCTTACTACAAGGCAACTCTAGGCAGGTGCGTGGGAGGGTCTCCGGAGTGCCCACCTTTCTGGGGTCCCAGGTTGCTGAGATACTCGCAGTGGTAGCTCCATTGGTCGAAGGTCTCCAGGATGTGCAGGGGGTCTCCGGGGATGGCGTGGGTCAGGACGTAACGGACGGCCCTCTCCTCCCGGGAGACGCCAGTCAGGTAGTCCCGCAGCTTCCGGAGCAGCACCGCTCGGTAGAAGAGCAGGAAGTAATGGCGATAGCGGATAAGCAGGGTGACCACGAAGGGCACGAAGGCCAGGGCGATGGCCGGAGAGACCATGGGGGCACTCAGGAGGGCTGGCGGGGTGAGAAGACCAGTCGGACAAGGACAGATGGACAGGGAGGGATCGTGGAGCCCCTCCGCTCACTCCCCACTTTAATTGAAAGCTCTGTTACTTGTCAGGAAGTCTTCCTAGGAAGAAATGATTCTGTTGAAAACTGGTCAAGATGGACAATTCTAAAATTAATTACTTAAATTAATTTTTTATTTAATTATTAGGTCTAG
Organism: Pituophis catenifer annectens; assembly: GCF_029215685.1. Lineage (NCBI taxonomy): Eukaryota > Metazoa > Chordata > Lepidosauria > Squamata > Colubridae > Pituophis > Pituophis catenifer. The sequence goes on from NW_027256884.1 coordinate 131,210,836, forward strand.
TCTAGTGAAAAGGAGGACGAGGGATGTCATGGTAACTGTCCTCCAATATCTGAGGGGCTGCCACATAGAAGAGGGCCTCAATCTATTCTCCAAAGCCCCTGAGGGCAGGACAAGAAGCAAGAGATGGAAGATCATCAAGGAGAGAGAAGCAACGTGGAAGTAAGGAGGAATTTCCTGACAGGGAGAACAATTCATCAGTGGAATGGCTTCCCTCCGGAAGAGACTGGACAGCCATATACAGAATAACGGACGGGACCTTGGAGCTCTTCTAGTCCAACCCCCTGCTCAGGCTGGAAACCCTATACCCATTTTGGTCCAGTCTCTTCTTTAAAGCTTCCAGGGAAGGCAAGCCATTCCACTGAGAAATTGTTCCCACCCTCAGGAAATTCCTCCTTACTTCCACGTTGCTTCTCTCCTGGATTAGTTTCTAGCCGTGGCTTCTTGTCCTGCCTTCAGGGGCTTTGGAGAATAGCTGGAGCCCCTCTCCTTCGTCTTGATATTGACAGACTGCTATCAGGTCACCCTTAGTCCTTCTTCTCCTGCTCTCACTCCCAGCCCCAGAGATGGGCGGCCTTTTGTCCTCGGTGGTCCAGGGCCCTCTTCACCCCACTGCATGGTCTGGAAAGTTTTGGATTTGCTCTCCGGACCTTGGAGGGAAGTCAGACAATTGCTGGACATTGATTGGTTTCAGGCCAGTTGCTTCTTTCTCCAAGGATGTGGGGCGACCAAGTCAGCTGGTCACAGGGAAAAACCCTAACCTGTGGAAACTGCCATGGGGCGGCCCCTCAACTGCCTTACCTGTCCGGAGCTGCAGCCAGCCGAGTCTTTTGTGTGCTTGGAGAACACCACCTGCCTCTCAAAGGACAATGGACAGCATGAATGATTGATGGCAACCCTGAAGCCACTTCCTAGGTTACCTGTCCACCTGAGACAGGTGGCAAATAGGAAAGGAACAACACAGAGACTGCGCTGGATCTCAACCTTGGTAGGTCGAGCCTGGAAGGGGAAGCATTGGTGAGGGATAAACGCGACTCTGCATCTCAAGGGTGGCATCCTGTCCAGGTAGATGGAGGACAGAATGGCCACGCCAGGTATGTCTTTTGTGCCACCCAGGGATGCCCTTGTCTCCTCCCATCTTGGAGGTTCTGAGCATTTTTAAGATGGAGACCCTTCAAAGATGCCACTCTGGAATAAGGGGAGGACTGTGACCGGAGGGCCCTAGAGACAGAGTTAGCTGCTATTCCTCCCTAATTCTTACTATAAATATCTCACTTGGAATAGAATACAGAATATCAGAACTGGAAGGGACATCGGAGGTCATCTAGTCCAGCCACCACCTCAAGCAGGAAACCCTATCCCATTTCAGACAAATGGTTGTCCAATCTCTTCTTAAAAACCTCCAGCGATGGAGCACCCACAACTTCTGGTGGCAAGCTGTTTCACTGGTTAATTGACCTCACTGTCAGGAAATTTATCCTTAGGTCCAGGTTGCTTCTCTCCTTGATGAGTTTCCACCCGTTGCTTCTTGTCCTGCCCTCAGGGGCTTTGGAGAATAGATGGACCCCCTCTTTTTTGTGGCAGCCCCTGAGATTCTGGAACACTGCTATCATGTCACCTTCTTTTCATTAAACTAGACATCCCCAGTTCCTGCAACCGTTCTTCATATGTTTTAGCCTCCAATCCCCTAATCCTCTTTGTTGCTCTTCTCTGCACTCTTTTCTAGAGTCTCCACATCTTTTTTCCATCGTGGCGACCAGAATTGGATTCCCTTCGTGGTTTGCTTCCCCACCAATTAGACATGAAACCAACAGGCTGGGTACATGGGCTTCCTTTAATAACAGCAAACTATTTAGCTAAGGCATAACCAAAAAAAAAAAAAAAAGTCACAGAACAGAGCTAGAGGTTGACTTTCAGGAGCAGCTTCTGATGGCATTTTGGATACCACAAAGCTAGCGGTATTGTCAGAATGGTGGGCAGGCAGAACTTCTGGCACCTCAAATGATTCTACCTTCACCAGCCTGGATTAATGAGAACACAGGTAGACCCTGCTTGCATTAGGAGGCTCTCCATGCAGTGTATCAATCACATGGAAGTTGGAGCTGCCAAATGTCTAAGGCCTGCTCCTGCTGGGTCCCTCACGCCCACCTTAGATGCCACAAGGACTTATAAAATAGGTTGGCAGACAGACGAACGCCGGAAGCAAATCTCACTCAGGCCATTTCCACATTCTGGGGCGCCAAAGGCTGGAAACCCATGAGACGCTGAACATCCCCCCCCTTAGCCAAGACCACTTTGGTCCAGCCTATGGCACGAAACTGGGCAATGTGGGGTATTTGGCATTTGAGGTGGTCATCCACAACCATTTTGCTTAGCAGGGCAGTTGAGAGAGCTGGTAGCCGCCTGGGTCCGAGTTGGTGCCAATGACTCAAGGGCTCAGGAATTGTGTTTTGCCTGGTCACCACATCTACCCATTTCCTGGGTTTTACCATGGATTGTAAATTCACCAGGTTGGTAATTGCCCAAGGATGAACCTCCAGAAGAAACCTGCCACGTTATTCTTGTGCCAATGTGGACAGACGGCCATCCGCTAACCTGCAACTATTTAGTGGGCCTGAAACGGCGGTGGCCTTCCGTGGGCTGTTTGGTGGGGCACTGAGAGGAGAGAGGTGCCAAGGTCCCTTCCAGCTGGGCACAGCTTCTCTTCTTACGTGGGCGCAAAATGGATAATCCGAAATTGTTCCCTGATCAATGCAATTCAGGCTGCAAATTTTAATATTGCTGCATCTCTGGCTTTAAAAAACAGAATTGCTCCCTATCAAGTTTCCTGCACTTGTGACTGTCTAGCAAAAAGTGGCCCTCCCTCTCTTGCTTCTTGTCTTGACATTTTACAGATAATCCTCAATTTACAACTACAACTGAGCCCAAGATTTCTGTTGTTAAGCGAGACTTTTGTTAAGTGAGCTTTGCCCCATTTTATGACCTTTCTTGTGAAGTTGTGAAGTGAATTACTGGAGTGGATAAGTTAGTAACCTGGTCGTTAAGTGAATCTGGCTTCCTCATTGACTTTGCTCGTCAGAAGGTCGCAAAAGGGGATCAAGTGATCTTGGGACACTGCAACCGTCGTAAGTATGAACCAGTTGCCAAGCGGCTGAATTTTGATCACCTGACCCTGGGGATGCTGAAAGTGTGAAAAATGGTCATAAATCACTTTTTCAGTTCTATTGTGATTTTGAGCGGTCACTAAATGAACTGTTGTAAGTCGAGGACTACCTGTATTATGCCCCCCCCTCCCGATCTTCCCTTCTCTGTAGGGCCATAGGAGAACCGTTTGACCTCTTCTGTTCCTCATAGTTTGCTAGCTACTTTCTTAGTGCCAATTCATCCGTGATCTGGAAAAACCGGTTGCCTGCAACGTTTGGGGCAGGCCCGACTTCCACCCCGAGGGTCCACAGCTGGCAGAGGATGATGGGCAACGAGGAGCCCCCCCCTCTAACACTGCAGCTTCCGCACCGCCCTGGAGAACCTCTTCAGCTCCTTCTCCCCGTGTTTCCACCTCCTGACCCAGGAGAGGACCAGACGGTTGCTAAGACGGTGCCCCATGGCCAGGACCAAGGTGCCCGGCCCCCCTGCCAGCTCTTCGCAGGAGCAGGCCTCGCCGTCCACCAGCCACAGAACCGGCTTCTTCCGCTCCTCTTCGGACCAGTTGGCCTGCTTGTAAAGCGTCCGGCCACGGAGCTCCGGGATGACTTTCAGGTCGCCCCCAACGCCAGACAAGGATTTGATGGTCATCTTCAGAGCTGTAAGAGGGAGAAGGAAGCGGTCAACTGAAGGTCAAGACTTAATACAGAATAACAGGGGGACCTTGGAGGTCTTCTAGTCCAACCCCCAGCTCAAGCAGGAGACCCTGTCTCAGTCCAGACAAGTGGCTGTCCAACCTTCTCCAGACTCACCGAAATCCTGGTTGCAGACTTTCTCCAAGAAATCCTTCTCACTCGGTCCAGAATCAAGGCAGGCTGTGCATACGGCATCTGGAAGGGGACAAAAAAAAAAAGGGGGGGGGAAGGATGAAAATCAGTTGTGGTTGTAAGTCGAAGTCTACCTGTAAATGAAGATTATTGTTTAAATGTATTTTTTATTGGTTTTAATGACTGCTGTCGCCTAGAGTTGCCTCCAGGCCAAATGGGAGACATATTAGATAGATAGATAGATAGATAGATAGATAGATAGATAGATAGATAGATAGATAGATAGATGATAGATAGATGATAGATAAATAGATAGATAGATTGACAGATAGATTAGATAGATAGATAGATAGATAGATAGATAGATAGATGATACATAGATGATAGATAGATAGATGATAGATAGATAGATAGATAGATAGATAGATGATAGATAGATAGATAGATGACAGATAGATAGATAGATAGATAGATAGATGATAGATAGATGATAGATAAATAGATAGATGATAGATTGACAGATAGATTAGATAGATAGATAGATAGATAGATAGATAGATAGATAGATGATACATAGAGATGATAGATAGATAGATGATAGATAGATAGATAGATAGATGATAGATAGATGATAGATAAATAGATAGATGATAGATTGACAGATAGATTAGATAGATAGATAGATAGATAGATAGATAGATAGATAGATAGATAGATAGATATGAATGAATGAGTGGAGCTACAGAAGATATATGCAGTGGCTCTGTTCTCCCCTTCCCACTCCCTGGATGAGGGAGAGATCTGGGAGGTTCGCAGACCCCGTGGGTCAGAGGGAGGGAGGGAGACCCCTCCCACTGCAGATCTACTCCAAGGATTGTGTAAAAGTTCTTTGCAAATCAGCTCTCAATGATGGTTGCAACTGTTTGGATTGTGCTGGTTGCTGTGTGGCTCAGCTGGTCTGTGAGCAGCATGGAGCTTTGATGGGTTTCTTCATCCGTGTGCTGTGCGTGCAGGACCGCCAGCCACCCTTTGGCTGACTCACGGGATGTTGCAAGGGAAACCCCACCCCCACCCCCAGTCAGTTCTGCTCCTAGGAGAATGAGAAGGCGGTGGCCATGGACAGGCTCAGGAAGGGTTGGGATGAAAAGGGAGGAGGCGGGGCTGAGCGTCCCCTCCCTCCTGAGCAGAGGGGGGCTGGTCCCACCTGGGATGGGGCGGGGAAAGAATCACACTTTGGGGTCCTTGGTGCTCTCTGAGGTGGTTGGGTTGTTGTTGTTTTTTTGCAAATGATTCTTTGTAGATAACATCAGTGCACTGATGATGTTCCCTACTTGGGTCATGAAACTTCTCTGCAAGGAAACCACCAAACTCAGAGAGCACGAAGGACTTCACAGTTCAACCCTGAGCCACAAATATTTTCTTCTGTCTGTAAGAATCACCCCCCCTTCCTCCCCCCCCCCGCCCACCTACCCCTCAGTTCTACCCTCTGAAAAACTCTGCAGTTGCCAGGAAGTGACCATTTTCTCCTCCTGGAAGGAAGGGTGACCATTGGGGAGTTAAGGAGGAGACCCACAGGAAAAGACCCCCCGCAAATGGCTGGTAAGGACCCTTTCTTCACTGACAACTAAGTGCCACCTCTCTCAATTTGAGAGCAGTGTGTGTGTGTGTGTGTGTGAGTGAGAGAGAGAGAGAGAGAGAGAGAGAGAAAGCATTTTGCGAGGGGGGGCTCTGATGTAAGTGAGACCTTTCTCAACTGATTTGCATCCTCTTTTGTGTTTGGTCTGTGTAAATATTTGGCAAGGTTACCTTTTTAGATTGGATCTCACCTCCTCCCTTGATCCCTTTGTACACAGGCTCAACAGCTCTTCAGCCAACAATGCCTTCCCTCCCCCTGCCCCCCAGGCCAAAGGGTCCTTGTTCCAGCTGTTAAGACCCTCAGAAGAATAGAGAGATAGATCATCTTTTTAGCTCAGGGCTGAATTGGGGGAGGTCCTCCGTGCTTTCTGAGTTTGGTGGTTTTCTTGCAGACTTTTACAGAACCACAAGAGTCGGAAGGGACCTTGGAGGTCTTCTAGTCCAGCTGGAGCAGGGGACCATTCTGGACAAAAGGCTCTCCGATCTCCCTTTAACAAGGCCTTCCTTGATGACGTTCCATACTCGGGTCATAAAATGTCAGGGAGAAAACTACTAAGCTCAGAGAGCATCAAGGACACCCCACCCCCAGAAGAATCCTGGTAGGGGCTCCAGACTGACTTTCTGGATCCTTCCGTGGCTAAGAAGGAGATGGGCTCCATAACTCCCCACCAGGGATGGACAGCAAGGCCTCCTTCCCATTTCCCGCCCCAGGGAGGTTCTGATGGAGACCCAGCAACTTGTTTAGGTAGGAAAAAACCCTATAGCATCACACACGCACGCACGCACGGTGTAGGGTTTCCTGCCTGGGCAGGGGGTTGGGCTAGAAGACCTCCAAGGTCCCTTCCAACTCTGTTATACTATTCTAATCTATTCTATTCTCTGTGTGTGTGTGTGTGTGTGTCTGTGTGTCTCTCTGTGTCTCTCTCTCTCTCTCTGTGTGTGTGTGTATTACAACACACGTTCATTTAATAACTATTCAAAGTCAAGGGCACCACAAAATGTGACTTAAAACAATTTTTCACACTTACAACCATTGCAACATCCCCGTGGTCCCATGATCAAAATTTCTTGCCAACTGACTCCTCTTTATGACGGACACAGTATCCGGGGGTCACGTGGTCCCCTTTTGCAACCTTCTGACCAGCAAAGTCAGTGAGGGAACCAGATTCACTTAACAACCTGGCTACCAATTTAACATCTGCAGTGATTCACTGAACAACTGGCAAGAAAGGCCACAGCATGAGAAAAAACTCCCTTAGCAACATAAAATTTTGGTCTCAATTCTGGTCGAAAGCCGAGGACTAGCTGTACTTGAAGGAGCCCCCTTGGGTAAGGGGCGCAGTGCACGGTGCGTTTATGTGCCGAAGTGGGTCCGCTCCGCTCGCTCCAAGCAGTGCCTGGGCCTGGGAGGGGGTCTCCCTGCTGCCCCATGGCCAGCCCGTCCCTGCCTCTCCCCCCCCCCGCTCACCTTCTCGCAGGGGCTGTTCTTGGTCTTCGGGACCCACCGGGGGGATGCAGAGCTCGTTGCCCCCAGGAAAGCGGCTGCAGTTGAGCATTTCGGGCCAAGGAAATCCGAAGGCGGCCATGACGGGCAGGCAGCTGTCCCGGACGGCCTCGCAGAGGGAGCGGCAGGGGAAGATGGGCTCTTCCATCTGGCTGATGCAGACGGGGGCGAAGAGGGAGCAGAGGAACTTCTTGGTCTCCCGGTGGCACTGCTTGGTCAAGAGGGGCACCCAGGAGGCGGCCTGCTGCAGAGCCTCCTTCATGGTGTCGTGGCCCAGCAGGTTGGGCAGCCGCATCTCGCTGTAGCCCACGCCGTGGCACAGGCTCATGCTGCTGGGCAGGGGCTTACAGGCGCTGCGCCGCGAGCTCAGCTGCACCAGGTGATGCGGGAAGGAGGAAGAGGAGGAGGAGGACGAGAGGCCGCAGCAGCCCCAGAGGGCCAGCAGAAGCAGGAAGGGAGCCATCAGGAACCTGGAGGAAAGAGAGAGAGTGGGTAGCTTGGGGGACCCAGTGGCCCACCTCTTCCCCAAAGCCCCTGAGGGCAGGACAAGAAGGAATGGAGGGAAGGAAACTCATCCAGCAGAGAAGCAACCTAAGGAGAAATTTCCTAACAGTTGGATCAATCAATCAATCAATCAATCAATCAATCAATCAATCAATCAGTGAAAGGACTTGCCACCAGAAATTGTAGTTGCTCCATCACTGGAGGTTTTTAAGAAGGGATTGGACAACCATTTATCTGAAATGACATAGGGTCTCCTCTTGAGCAGAGGGCTGGACTAGAAGACCTCCAAGGTCCCTTCTGACTCTCTCGTGGAGGAGGAAAGTGGCTTGGAAGGGACCATCCACCTGTCCCCCATGAATGTTGAGGCTGATTCTTCCCTCCTTGGCCAGCTAGTAGATCCTCCCCCCCTCCCCACTTCATGAGCAGAGGGTTCACCCTACAAACTCAGCCTGAAGAGGTTCACACTAGGCTGCCTGTCCCTGGTAGAAGGAGCCACACAAAGGAAGAAATCACAGGAGGTTTTTAAGAAGAGACCCTAATCCTATTTCAGACAAATGGGTCTCCATCTGGTCTTAAAACCTTGTCTGGAATGGTAGAGGGTCTCCTGCGTGGACGGGGGTTGGAGTAGATGAGCTCCTTCCAACTCTGGTATTCTCTATTCTGTGCTGCCCAGAGCCCTCCTGGCAACTCCACTCCTTTGCCCCGGTTAGGGCTCCTCCATCCTGTGGCTCCTCTGCGGGGTGGCCCACGGACCGAAGTGGGGGTACCCCAGCTTTCTTCCAGGGGATTGGTGGGGCCGGGAAAGCAGGGGCGACGCGGCTCCAACGGGGGTCTCTGGTTACATGGAGCCCGCAGCTCAGCTCCACTAAGCGCGTGGAGCGGAGGGACCTGCAGGGGAAGGCTGAGGCTGGGCCGGGGGGTCCCCGGGAGCGCCTCCGCCGCCGCTTGGAGCTTTGCCCCTTTCCCCCGGCTTGGTCTCCCCCTGCCCGGGAAAAGCAAGTCCTGCCCAGCCTCCCCACGGCTCCCACCCGCGACCCACCAGCGCACCTGCCCGGCTGAGAAGCTCCTTCACGTGGAAGCCGCGCGGGCTGCGATCCGTCTGCGAGAGGCGGCCGGGAGGGGAGTCTGCAGGGCGGCGCTCCGGGTCGGGAGAAACCCCCAGCCCACGCCCGCCCCCTGCCCGCCTCGCCTCCTCTTGGACGGCGGCCAGAGGACGCAGAGCCGCGGGCGAGCGCCGCTATCGCGCCCAGGCATCAGCCGCCCCTCCCCGGCGGAGAGAAGCCAGGAGGACGGCCTTCCGCGGGGTGGGGGATCGCCTTTGCACCCCTCCCACGCCTGGAGGCTTCTGCCCGAGTTGGGGAGGGGGTTGGCCCCGCGGGAGCCAGACTCCGCCAAGCGCAGCCAGAATCAGAATCCCTGAAGGCGGGTTAGGTTGGGGCGCAGGGAGGGTCTGGAGTTGGGGGCATCCCCGGTGGCAAAGCCCCGGCATCGCGGGGAGGGGAACTTTTTTGGGGGGGATTGCGAGAGGGGCGCAGGCTTTTCAAAGGTTCTGCCTGCGGAAACTCTGCTTTGGTGTAAGAGCCACATCTGGAGAGAGAGACGCGCGTTAAGTGAAAGTCCTAAACTCTCCTTTGCCAGCGGTGGAGGGGGGGGTTAGGTCCCCACCAAAGCTGCCTCTCCCCCAACCAACCAAACCGGCCCCCTCGAGGCTCGGTGCAAGGAGCAGAGCCCGGCAGGAGAGCTCCCGCAGGAGATCCCGGGTGGGTCGGGGGCGCGATCCTGCTGTCTCGGGGATGCTGCCTGGATTCGCGCGACTCCCCACTGCAGATCAAAGGGGTCTCCGTGGCTTGGCACGGCTACAACGGTCACCCACCGGGAAGAGGTCCAGAGTCTGGGAGACCCCCGCCTTGGTGGGCTCATAAGCCTCGCGAGCGCTGCAGCTGGAGAAGCTCCCTGGGCCGGCGGGGAAAAGACGCAGTGGGAAGCGGTGGGGGATGGATGAAAGTACACAATAGTGTTACCCAACACTCAGTCCCCTCCCCCCCGGCTCCTTCTCGCCCCCTCCCTCTCGAGCGACCCCCCCCCCGCCCCTGCGCTCCGGATCAGCTCCGCTGGGCTCCTGCTCTTGACCATCTGCGCTCCGGAAAACCGGTTTAGTGACCTGGCAGGGGGTCCCCGCACTCCGGGGCTGTCTGGCGCCCCCCCACCCGCCCAGGGGGGCTCCCTGGAAGTGGATTCCTTTTTTGGCAAAAGTCCAAGGATCAAAGGGAGGCGCCCCTTTGTAGTCCTTTTAGAGCGCCCTGTTTTATGCCCCCAACAATTTCTGCACGTTGAAGGGATTCGCGCTCAATTTCAGTTTTTTCCAAAGTCAGGAATTCCTTTAGGGATTTTTCTACAGGGAAGATTTTTATTCATTTGTCCTGTGGCAAATTCACATCACATTTTGATTAAAAACAAAACAAAACAAGAGATAACAATAGAAAATATGAAAACTAAAATATTATAAACATATCTAGATTACAGATATAATTGTTTAGCTTCGTTTGTCACAGCCAGAAATCAGCAAAATCTCCATTATCGGTTCTATTTTGGCACCCTGTGCCAAGTTAAGTTGGATAATTTGTATTTTGTCCCTGCAGTCACAGTTCGGTGATGGTGTTTTGCTCATTTATAGAGGGCCTCTGCACATCTACTGCGAATTTGGTTCATTGTTGTCCATATCGCACAGGGCTGGTCAAATCCAGGAGGTTTTTCCAAGATGCAAGGCAAACTTTGACATTGTGGTGGTGAATTTTCTATCCAACGTTCTTTCCGCATATTGTGTACGTACCAAAATCATCATCTACAAGTAATTTCAATTTCAAATCTTTATTGTCAGTGCACAATATATGTACAATGAGATTAGTTGAGCTCCCTCAGTGCAGCCCCCCCAACACTATACAACTCACTGTGAAGACAGAAAATCCCTAACCCAATAAATCATATTAACAAAACACCCAGTCCTATTGCACCAGTGTGAACATGTTACACATTGCACCGGCCCTGCAGTCCATCATACTACGTAGTTATGATGTTATTATGCATTCAGGAATCTGACAGGCCACGGATAAAAACTGTTCTTCAGCCTGTTTGTACGGCTGGCTCTGCTTCTATATCTCCATCCTGTTGGTAGGAGGGTAAAGAAGTGGTGACCAGGGTGAGAGTCATCCCTGAGAATTTTCCTCACTCTTCTAAAGTACTTTAGCAATAGAAATATAGGGGTACCTTGGTACTCAACCGCTTTGGAACTCATCAAATTTGGTACTCAATGCATTGTGACGAAAATTTTGTCCCGGGACTCATTGATTGTTTGTACTCAACTCACAAGTTAGAACTGGGGTGACATGATAGCAGTCTTCCAATATCTAATGGGTTGCCACAAAGAAGAGGGGCTCAATTTATTCTCCAAAGCCCCAGAAGGCAGAATAAGAAGCAACAGATGGAAACTAATTAAGGAGAGAAGCAGCCTAGAAATAAAGAGAAATTTCCTGACAGTGAGAACAATTAACCAGTGGAACAGCTTGCCACCGGAAGTTGTGGGTGCTCCATCACTGGAAGTTTTTAAGAAGAAGCAAATCATGAAGGGAATCCGATTTTAGTTGTCACGATGTAAAAAAGATGTGGAGACTCTGAAAAGAGTGCAGAGAAGAGCAACAAACATGGTTAGGGGACTGGAGCTAAAACATACAAAGAACGGTTGCAGGAAATGGGTTTATGTAATGTAGTGAAAAGAAGGACTAGGGGTGACATGATAGCTGTCTTCCAATATTTGACAGGCTTCCCCAAAGAAGAGGGGGTCAACCTCTTCTCTAAAGCTCCTGAAGGCAGGACAGGAGGCAACGGATGGAAACTAATTTAGGAGAGAAGCAGTCTAGAAATAAAAGAGAAATTTCCTAACAGTGAGAACAATTAACCAGTGGAACAGAAGTTCCACTGGAGGTTTTAATGAAGAGATTGGACAACCATTTGTCTGAAATTGTATATGGCTTCCTACCTAAGCAGGGGGTTGGACTAGAAGACCTCCAAGGTTCCTTCTGACTCTGTTATTCTGAGATGTTCAATGTCCTGAGCGATGGATGATTGGCACCCAAGGTCTGCTTAGAAAACCTGGCCAGAGTCCCAGCAACGAAGGATCCCAATGGAAAGGCGTGGAGGGCCGGATCCAATTTCCCTGCATGGCTGAGAGAGAAGGAAATTGAATCAAGGCCAGGAGGCCGGTGGCGGCCAGACGGGCTGATCAGATCCATGTCCCTGATGGCGCCTCACCCACCATCCTGCCGGGCTGCAGCTGTGATGGTTGAGTGAATTTCCCCAGGAAGCCCGGCTCCCTTTGAGGCTGCCGGTCCTTTCCAAATGGTGAAGGCCATCTCCCCAAGGTTGGGACCACCAAGGCTGGACCAAATGTGCTTGCAGTCTTATTTTACTCTAAACTCTTATCTAAAGAACAGCATGGAAGGGTTGCGATGTGATTCGCAACTTCTAGATTAGCAGTTCAAAGGCTGTGCAGCTCCAAAAATATTTGGTTAGTCTCACATGCAGGCTTTTTTTAAACCTCCCTCCGAATTTTCAGGTTTTTAAAAAACTTTTATCCAAGTAAGTAGTTCTAAACATATGCTGAATTTCCTTTTATCTCCACTTCCCCTCGCTCCCAAAATATTTGGGTTGGTTTTACTAAAGTGGGTACAACTCTGGATTTTCAGATTTAAGACAGTACGCTTGTCCATGAATCTGATCTAAGCAGAAGGCGGCATTTCGTGTTTGAATTCACCAACGTAGTCACAACAAATGGGGGCTCCAACACTGGAGGTTTTTAAGAAGAGATTGGACAACCATTTATCTGAAGTGGTCTAGGGTTTCCTGCCTGTGCAGTGGGTTGGACTAGAAGACCTCCAAGGTCCCTTCCAACTCTGTTCTTCTGTTAAATCTTAGGGGAAAAAGCTTTCTCTTGCAGCAACATTGCAGTCAATTTGGGGCTGGGGGAAAAGGCAACTCAAGAGGCAGCAGGATTAGCTGTCGGCTGTGGCTCCTTCCCTTTGGCATATTTCTCTTGCCCTGTATAGGTAGTCCTCATCTTACGACCATTTGTTTAGTGACTGTTCAAAATTACGGCACTAAACAAAAGTGACTTATGACTGCTTTTTACACTTAGAAGTAATCATGCCCCCCCAAGAGAATGAAATATTTTGGGGAATATTAAAAGAGGCAGAATATTATATTTCCCCAAAGGAGAAATAGAGAAACATGTTCTTAAAGGCAGAAAGCCTCAATAGCCTCCAGCAGATGCCCGAAGTCTTTAGAGGCGGAGATTTTGTGCCCATTAAGAAACCCTGGGCCAATCTATTCACAAACAAAACACCTCCAGCTCCAAATGATGGGATTAAAATTTACACCCCCACCCCCCACCCAAATTCTAAGAACAGGACATGACTTTTAGGACAATAGGATTAACCCACCAGCTTTAGAATAGCAACATACACCAGGCTCACTACATTGCACATCCTCCTAGGAGTATTTCAGACTTTGCACAATCCCCTGCAGCATCTCAGAAGCCTATAAAAAAATCATCAAATCAATTTATCAATTTATGCATGCTGCTTTTGGTTCTGCTCATCGATAAACAAGTCCTTCTTTCCAATCAGCCTCCATTTTATTTCCAGCGTCTTTCTCCTGGATTGGAACTGGACCGGATTTTTCTTAGTATATGACCATTTCAGCATCCCCATGGTCACATGATCAAAATCCAGATACTTGGCAACTGGCATGTACTTATGACAGTTGCAGGGTCCTGGGGTCACATGATCCCCTTTGCTGACCTTCTGACAAGCGAAGTCAACGGGGAAGACAGATTCACTTAACGACCCTGCCTCTGACTTAAATGACTGCAATGATTCACTTAACAAGTGTGGTAAGAAAGGTCGTAAAATAGGGCCAAGCTCACTTAACAACTCTCTTGCTTAACAACGAACATTTTGGCCGCAGTTCTGGTCGTAAATCAAGGACTGCATTTGTGAGGGTTGCACTGTCCCAGGTCATGTGATCACAATTTGTAACCTTCTGACAACAAAGTCAAGGGAGGAAACCAGATTTGCTTAATGACCATGACTGACTTAACAACTGCAATGATTCACTTAACAGCCATGGCAAGAAAAGGTCGCAACATGGGGCCACACTCACTTAACAACTGTCTTACTTGGAAATTTTGGACTCAATTGTGGTCATAAGTTGAGGACTCTCTGTATAGGCAAGAGAAGGAGGCTGTGGGTGGGGGAGAGAGAGGCGGAGCAGGAGATGCTCAGCTTTTAAGGAAGCCACTTAAGAGCGGATCCAGAGAGTCTCACTGTGGTGACTTGGTTAGTGTCAACTTTTGAAACGAAGATCTCAGCCTTGGTCTGCGTTAGGGGTGACATCCAGCAGGTTCTGACAGGTTATGGATAACCGAGTTCGGGAGATCCGGTAGCGGATAGCCAGGGAGCTATCCTAGTTTAACCTGATTAAAACAATCCAATGTTTCTACAATTCCAATACTTTCAGATATGTGGACTTCAACTCCCAGAATTCCCCAGCCGGTATGCCACCTAGGGAATTCTGGGAGTTGAAGTCCACATATCTTTAATTTGAACAGTATGGCCGGCCAGGAAGTTCTGGGAGTTGAAGCCCTCACATCTGAAAATGAGGTCCAGTACAGGTAGTCCTTGACTTACAACAGTTCATTTAGTGACCATTCAAAGTTACAACGGCACTGAAAAAAGTGACTTATGGCCTTTTTTCACACTTATGACCATTAGAGCACCCCCATGGTCACATGATCAAAATTTGAATGCTTGGCAAGCGACTCATACTGTATTTATGACGGCTGCAGTGTTCTGAGGTCACCTTTTCTAAACTTTGGAAAAGCAAGGTTGCCCTCAATCTTTCCCAGCATTAGGCTCTTCTCCAGGGAGTCCTTCCTTCCCCTTAGGTGGCCAAAGGATTTTTTTTTTTTTTTATTTGATTTATATGCCGCCCTTCTCCGGAGACTCAGGGCGGCTTACAATGTGTTCAGCAAATTTGAGTTTCTTCTTCAGGATTTGGCCTTCTGAAGAGCAGTCAGGGTTGATCTCCTCTAGGACTGACCGGTTGGATGGCCTTGCCAGAGTCTCCTCCAGCACCAGAGTTCAAAGGCCTCAATTCTTTGGCGCTCAGACTTCCTTATGGTCCAACTTTCACAGCCATCCATTGCGACTGGGAAAACCATAGCCTTGACTATATGCGTTTTTGTTGGCAGGGTGATGTCTCTGCTTTTTAATATGCTGTCTAGATTTGCCATGGCTTTCCTCCCCAGGATCAAGTGTCTTTTCATTTCTTGGCTGCAGTCCCCGTCTGCAGTGATGTTGGAGCCCAGGAAAATAAAATTTGTCACTCCTCCATTTCTTCCCCATCTATTTGCCAGGAATTGAGAGGGCCGGATGCCATTGATCTTAGCTTTCTTAAGGTTGAGTTTCAAGCCAACTTTTGCACTCTCCTCCTTCACCCACATCCAGAGGCTCATGTATGCATAGATGGAGAGATATATTAGATATAGATATAGATATATAGAAAGAGAGAGAGAGAAAATAGAAGACATTTAGAGAGAGACGATAGAGAAATAGATAATTTCAAACTAGCGCAGGCGCAGTACCGGCTGCCAGATGGGGCGGAGCCAGGGGAATCCGGCCGCGGCGAGGCTCACGTGACCCCAGGGGGAGCCCCGCCCCTTTCGTCTCGTGCCGCCGCCCCACCCCAGTTCCCCGGAAGTCCCCGCCGCGTGACCGGAAGCCGGAAGGAGGCGAGGCGAGAGCTGAGGGGGCTCGACAGGGTCTGCCGTCCCCTCGGCCGGAGGAGGAGGAGGCGCAGCAGCAGCAGCAGCAGCGAAAGCAGCAGAGCCGCGGACGCCCCTCTCCCGCCGCCGCCATGGGCTGCTGCTACAGCAGCGAGAACGAAGCCTCCGACCAGGTCTCGGCCCCGCCCGGGGGAAGGAGAGGAGGAGGAGGCCGGGTCCCCTCTGGCGGGTCTGGGGGCTTCGCGGCCTAGTGGGCTCCCCGTCCCCCCCTCACGTGCCGAGGGAGCCGGCTGGGGGAGTGGGCGCCGCGGAGGGAGGCGGGGTCGAGGGAGGCGGTGCCTGCGGGGGGGGGGCGAAGGGAAGACCCCCCCAACTCCCCCCGGCCCCCACAGCACAAAGCCAGGCCGCCCGGTCTCCCCCCCCTTCCCCCCCTGCTCTTATGGGGGGGCTCTCTGGGTCTGGGGGCCCCTGTGGATGTGGGGATCCCCCCTCCTAGGGCTCCCTGTGGAGGTGGGCGGCAGCGCTGGGGGAGGGGGCGGCTCGGCGGGTGACGCAGCTGCAGGAGGGGGGCTCTGGGGTCTTTCGTTGGGGTCCCCTCTGGCCTCTGAGCTGCCTGCTTTGCTTGCAGACGTTTCATGACCCAGCTAGGGAACAGCGTCAGTGCTGGGAGGAAGGAGGCATTGCAGAGTGGAGGAGGAGGAAGAAGGGGAAAAAGAAAGAAAAAAGAGGAGGAGGAGGATTGGTGGTTTCCTTGCAGACGTTTCATGACCCAAGTAGGGAACAGCGTCAGTGCTGGGAGGAAGGAGGGATTGGAGGATGGGAGGATCTCGGTTGTTTCCTTGCAGACATTTTATAACCCAAGTAGGGAACAGCGTCAGTGCTGGGAGGAAGGAGGGATTGCAGAGTGGAGGAGAAAGAGAAAAAAGAGGAGGGGGAGAACTGTGGGGTCCTTGCTGGTTTTCTTGCAGACGTTTCATGACCCAACTGAGTAATAACATCAGTGCTAGAAGGGGGTGAGGTTTGTTCTCTGGTTATATATATAAACTGTTTGCCCTGCCAGTGTTGGTGGAAGCATGGCTTTCCCCTTGCTAGTTCCTTGACTGGGGTATTGTTTTTGGCTTAATTGTTTGTCTGATGTCAATCCTGGCTTATCTGGGTGTTTCATATGACCTCTGATGATGTTACCTACCTGGTCTGTGAGAAAGCCATGCAGCTCAGAGAGCACCAAGGACCCCACAGTTCAGCCCTGAGCTACACACATTCTCTCCTATTTATTTGTTGTGCCTGCAGTTTTCTTGGCAAGATTTCTGGATTGGTTGTTTTGCTCCTCCTCCTGGCGAGGGAGGGAGGGGAGGGAAGGGCTGCCCCAAAGCCACCCAGCCGGCTTCCCCGCCTAAGGGAGGGCCAGAAAGGCCACTCTTCCTGTTCGAAACCTGGGGCCTTTAGTCACGGCTGCAAACTGGCTGCCTTCAATTTGAATCCTGGTGATTGCCTGGAGGAATCCCTGCAAGTTTCTTGGCAGCCGGTTTTGGGGGTGGCTTTGTCATTGCCTCCCTCCTGGGATGAAAGAGTGAATGGTTGAAAGTCACTCAGTTTTCTGTCTGAGGCAGAACTAGAACTTGCAGCCCCCCAGTTTCTCTAGCCTGATGCTTTACCCCCTACTACACAACTGGTTCTCTCCCTTTATTTTACAGAGCCCAGGTTTGTTTGTTTATATTTATTGATATCCTGCCTTTATTATTGTTATAAATAACTAAAGGCGCAAATATATTTGAGTCATTCTTCCTCTTTTCCCCTGCAACAACAATCCTGTGAGGTGGGTTGGGCTGAGAGTGGCTGGCCCAAAGCCACCCAAGTGGCTTTCCTGCCAAAGGCAGGACTAGAACTCACCGTCTCCTGGTGATCGGCCCAAAGTCACCCAGCCTCCTTTCATGCATAAGGCGGAACTAGAACTCAGAGTCTGCTGCCTTAACCACTAAGCTAAATTAGCTCTAGACTGGTTCAGAGTGAAAGCCAGCTGGGCGATTTTGGGAGCAGTCATTCTCTGTGAGCTCAACCTACCTCATTGTTGTAGGAACAAGAGGCAAGAGGTTTGCTGCTTGAATTATGTATAAAAAGGTGGGATAAAAGTATAATTTTAAAAATGATTTGCCAAATTGCCAAGCTCAGAGCTCCGGCCAACAGCCCATAATTTTAAAAATGTCTGAATTGTTTGCCCATTAAAAATTGTGCACAGGACAGTAAAGGCATGATAACAGTTAATGGCTGAGCTGGTTTTTTGGAGGTGATTTGAAAGCTTCCTTCCAGTTGGGAGGTTGCTGATTCTTCTGCCTCTGATCAGAAGTGCAGGCAGTCCTTCACTTGCGACCACAATGGAGCCCAACATTTCCATTGCTAAGTGAGGCAGTTGCTTAAGCCGCCCAGAGTTACCCTGTGGTAAGATGGGCAGCCAGTAAAATGTTAAAATAAATGACCTCATTTTACAACCTTCCTTTCTCCAGTTGTTAATTGAATCGTGGCAGTTGCTAAATTAGTAACATGATTGTTGAGTGAATCTGGCTTCCCTCTGACTTGGCTTGTCAGAAGGTCACAAGATGTGATCCAAATTTATTGTTGTTAGTAGGGTAATGAAGGTCATGTGATCAAAATTCAGGTGCTTAGTAACACACCTATTCATGACAGTCGTGGTGTTCTGAGGTCTCCTTTTGCAATCTAACAAAGTCAATGGGGAAGCCAGATTCTGCACTGGTTCATTTAACAACGGTGGCAAGAAAGGTCACCAGATGGGGCAAAACTGATTTAAAACTCTTCCTTGGCAACGGAAATGTTGGGTTCAATTGTGGTTGTAAGTTGTAAGGCCGAGGAAAGTCCCAGAGCCAAGACAGACGCTCTGGAGCAGAGGTGTTTTCCCTGCTTGTAAAAATATCGGAGAGTTCCAGAGATGGCAAAGTTCCCGTTGGCGAATAACCGAAATAGCCGGCGTGGGCTAGAATGTGACTGGCAGCATCAGGCTTGTCGGCGGTTCCTCCCAGCTGCAGTGGAGAGCAAATGGCTCCTTTGTGGTCACGTGAAATGCAGCAGGCCGGTGGGAAAGATTGTTCCGTCCCTTAAGGGAAGTTGGCAGAGGGAGGAAGGCAGCTCTGATGACCAGAAAGAAGGTGGAGATGTCTGCCTCTGGGGTGTCCTTGGCGCCCTCTGAGCTGGGGGCTTTTCTTTCAGACGTTTCATGACCCAACCAGGTGATCTCACCAGTGCTAGAAAGGAGGGGGGTTTGCTTGTTCGTATACTAGTGGCTTGCCCTGTCAGTGTGGGTGGAAGTGGTCATGGCGGTTCCTTCTTTAGGCTGTTTATGGTTTCTTTGCCTGAGTTTGTAGTTCCTCAGTTGTCCCACCCACAGACAGGCAAGGAAGCAAATCCCCCCCCTCCCTTCTAGCACTGATGTGGTTCCCCAGCAAGCTCAGAGAGCCCCAAGAACCCCACAGTCCCTCTCCGTCTTCCCTTCTCCTCTCTGCAAACCCCTCTCCATTCTAGCCCTGATGAGGTTACCTAATTGGGTCATGAAATGTCTGCAGGAAAACCAGCAAGCTCAGAGAGCCCCAAGAACCCCTCATTTCAACCTCCAGCTACAAATATTCTCTTCTATCGAGAAGCCTGTCTTTCTGACCCAGTCCAGGAGGGATTTGGGAACGTCTGCCGGGTTCTGTTTGCTCCTCCCCAGACTGACTTCCTCCTCCTTGTTCTCTCATTTGCAGGGGGAGGAGTCCAAGCCCCTGCTGCCCCCAGCCTCCAGCCCACCCAACAAGTCCATGAATGGGATGGAACCCTGCTGCACTCTGCCTTCAGCCCGGACGGACGAGCAGGCGCTGCTCTCTTCCATCCTGGCTAAGACAGCCATGTAAGTCTTTGGTCCGGGGCACCTGGGGGTGGCCTAAGTTTTTATTGATTAAATTTACATGCCGTCTGTCTCACTTTCCTGAGTGACTCTGGGCAGCTTCAAAAAAATAAAAGCATAGGTATAAAAACATTGAAAAAATATTAAAAGGATGAGGGCTTAGTTAAATTAAGCAGTTCTTTTGGGGGGGCTGCTTATTCTGGGGGACCCAGGTGAATGGAATTAATTTCCAGGGGTACCTCTGGGTGCTGGATGTCCTATTCAGTACGTCCTTTTTCCCTCAATCCTTTCTGTTACTATCATTCATTGCAAAGTCAGCCAGATGATCAGGCTGGGTTTGGCATTTTTATCCGCCTCGCGAGTCCTTCCCAAGGACCTGGAAGAGGCAGGGGTGGATGTTTGATGCCGTTACAGGTATCGTCATGGGATGTCGGCTGATGGAGATTTTGTCAATGCCAAAATAATATTCAGAACGTTGTTTTCCCTTCATCCCCTCTTTTGTTGTTTTCATTTATTAAATCTACCTGACACCCACTGCACTGCCAAGCGACTCTGGGAGGCTTAGAAATCTCATACGAACAGAAGTGGAAGCATTAGAGCTTTAATAAACAGAAATTAAGTTAAGGACTGGAGTACTACAGGGTGGAAGTGGGATCTTCTTCCTGGTCCACTATCCACCCTCTTCTGCCACGGAACGTCCCCAGGCCAGTTGGCCGAGCCAGGTTTTGAGGCTCCGAGTGTGCCAAGGCCTTGGGTCATGGAAGATACTGCCCCTCGCTGAAAGCCTTGGACTCTTGGCCCCTCCAGGCCCACCTTCCACAGGTAGCCCTTACCTAGCCCTGAGTATTGGCCTGCTTCTGGCCACGGTTTTGGCTTGGGGCCAAGGGCTGACTGCTCCAGAACCCCCCACCCCCACTGCAGGATGGTTTGTGTGATCCTGAGTGAGGCAGATGGAGAGAGGCTTTCTCTAACCCCTAGGCTCTTCTGCCTTTTTCCAGCAACATCATTGATGTTTCAGCTGCAGATCAGCAGCAGATGGAGCAGCACGAGTACATGGACCGAGCGCGGCAGTACAGGTAGGGGGCCCTGGGCAGAAGACTGGCCCTGCTTGGGAGGGGTGGGGGGGCTCCTTAACCTCTCTTAGGCAGCCTTGCCGTGAGATCGCAGTTGTAAGGAGCCCTCGACTTGCTACTACCTGTGCGCATTTTACAACGGTGCTGAAAAAGTGACTTACAACTGGTCTTCACCCTTATTTATTTATTTGTTTAGACTTATATGCCGCCCTTTCTCCGAGAGGACTCAGGGCGGCTCACAACAATAAAGCAGAAAAATAAAACAAAAACTCCGGGTTAAAAGTTACACATAAATCCCTAAAATGACCATCACAGGCTCCCCATTCTCAGGTGGCATGTACTAACAATGGTTGCAGCCTGCTGGGCTCCTTCCCAGCCACCTTCAAAGTCAACGGGGGCAAAGCCAGTTTCACTTAACACAACTGCAGTGATCTGCTTAACCGGTGTGTGTGTGTGTTAAAATTAATGTCTTGTCACTTAACCGCCTTGCTTAGCAACGGAAGCAGCTGCTGCCATTTGTGGTTGTAAATCAGGGACTGCCTGTAGATCTGTTCTCTAACAGAGCATTCACACAAGCCAAGCCAGGCAGTTGTTGCCTGTCAATCACAGATGGGGGGGCAGACCACCCTCCAGAGATTGGGGAGGGGGCTTGGGAGAGTCCGAGCTCCCTCTCTGGGGGAGCTGCTGTGTCCAACTCAGTTTCTGGTTCCGTTCTTGCAAAATCACTTTCAGCCACACCTTCCTTTAGGGCCTACAGGTCGGTTTCACACCTCGTCTTACGACAGTTCATTTAGTGACCGTTCAGAGTTACAACGGCACAAAAAAGTGACTTGTGACTGTTTCCCACCCTTAGGATTATTAGGATTGTTTCTCACACGCGTTGCAGCCTCCCCAGGGTCACGTGACAAATTCAGACACTTGGCAACGGGCTCATATTTATGACAGCCACAGAGTCCCGGGGTCACGTGATCCCGTTTTGCGACCACCTGACTGGCAGTGGGGAAGCCAGATTCACTTAACAACCACGTTGTTAGCAACTGCAGTGATTCACTGAACAATTGTGGCAAGAAGGTGGGTAAAATGGGACAAACTCACTTAGCAAATGTTTCACTTAGCAGCATGAATTTGGGGCGCCATTGTGGTCCTAACTCGAGGGCTGCCTGTACTTAAACTGGTTGTCTAGCATATTCAGTCCTGGAGACTGAAATTCCCGATGGCCCTTAAGATGAAACGGGCACCAGCCGTGTTGGGGAGGGGGTGCAGGTCAGAATCGTCCGATGATTTGGTTCAGTTCAGCCGCTGGTCGTAAGTGGAGCATTGTATGCATCCTGTGGGCCTTCTGGGGCTGCCCCGGTCACCCCTCTGTCTCACTCCATCCCTCTCTCCCCCTCCCCCCCCAGCACCCGGCTGGCCGTGCTGAGCAGCAGCCTCACGCACTGGAAGAAGCTCCCTCTGCTGCCCTCGCTGACCAACCAGCCGCACCAAGTCCTCGCCAGTGACCCTGTGCCCTTCGCAGACCTGCAACAGGTAGGTGGCTCGGCCGGCGGAATTAAGCCACGGTGTCCGTCTCCCTTTCTGTGAGGCAGAGGGGCTCCCTCTGGCTTTCCTCTCGGAAGCAGGAGCAGGCAACAGCTCCCATGTGCCCCAGCCAGCCTGGCAAGGCACCCTAACCCCCCACCCTCTGTTCCCCAGGGCTCTTGGACTTTCAGCTGCAGGAGCTGGTCTGCCATCTGCATATTATGTATTTTTTTATCCACTTTTATTTTAAAAGTAACTAAAGGTGGTGAACATACATATCCGTATATACTCGAGTATAAGCTGACCCGAATATAAGCCGAAGCCTAATTTTACCACAAAAACCTGGGAAAACTTATTGACTCGAGTATAAGCCCTAGGGTGGGAAATGCAGCAGCTACTGGTAAATTTCAAAATAAAAATAGATACCAATAGAATTGCATTAATTGAGGCATCAGTAGGTTAAATGTTTTTGAATAGAGCCTTGGTAGTACAGGAGTTTAAGGCACCCTGTTATTAAGCTGGTTATTAAGACCAGCTGCCTGCAATTACTGCAGGGTTCGAATCTCGCCAAGGCTCAAGGTTGACTCAGCCTTCCATCCTTTCTAAGGTAGGTAAAATGAGGACCCAGTTGTGGGGGCAATAAGCTGACTTTGTATAAATATGCAAAAGGATGAAGGCTATTGCTTAACGCACTGTAAGCCGCCCTGAGTCTTCGGAGAAGGGCGGCATATAAATCAAATTAAAAAAAAAATATTTATTTCAAGGAAAAACAGTAAACTAGTTCTGTAAGTGCTTCTTTTAGAAGCCTCTGACAATCAGGCAACTCAGCTGGGATCGCCAGAGGCTTTTAAAGGTATTTTCTTTTCCTCACTCGAGTATAAGCCGAGGGGGGCTTTTTCAGCATAAAAAATGTGTTGAAAAACTCGGCTTATACTCGAATATATACGGTAATATTCCTTTCTCCTCTTATTTTCTCCACAACGACCCTGTGAGGTGGGTTGGACTGAGAGGGAATGAATGGCTCAAAGTCACCCACCTGGCTTTTATTAGGTGTTACCTAAGATGGGACTAGAAATCTCCATCTCTTGATGATTGGCCCAAGGTCACCCAGTGGACTAAAGAGGGGACTAGAACTCCTCGTCTCCTGGTGGTTGGCCCAAGTCACCCAGCCTGTTTTAATGGGACTGTCCTTAGTTCTTTGATTAGCAGTAGCAATAGCATTTAGACTTATATATAGCTTCACAGTGCTTTCCAGCCCTCTCTAAGCGGTTTATAGAGTCAGCCTCTTGCCCCCAACCATCTGGCTCCTCATTTTACCGACCTGGGAAGGACGGAAGGCTGAGTCAACCTTCAGCCAGTGAGGATCGAATTCCTGACTCTGGGCAGAGTCAGCCTGCAATGCTGCACCCTAACCACTGGGCCACCGTGGCTCTTAGGGTGCCGCTTACGGTTTGAGTTGCTAGTTCCTTGATTGGGCTAACAGGGATAGGGCTAGTTACTATATATAAGCAGAGAGAAACCCTCCCCCTTCCTTGTAGCACTGATGATGTTACCTAGTTGGGTCATGAAACGTCTCTAAGAAAGCAGCCGAGCTCCAAGAGCACCAAAGACCCCACAGGAGTGCCAGCATCCTGGCAGAAGTCTCTCCTCCATGGCTGGGGGGGGGATGGGTAGAAGCTTCTCCCGAAAGCCTCCCCCTTCCCCTCATCTCACGTCTGTGCCCCCTTCCTCTAGGTCTCCCGGATAGCTGCCTATGCCTTCAGTGCCCTCTCCCAGATCCGCGTGGATGCGAAAGAAGAACTGGTGGTGCAGTTTGGGATCCCCTGATGCCCATCCTCTCGCCCGAGTTGGGTTTCCCTCCTCCACTTTTAATTTCTCTCCTCCCCACCACTGGATCGACACCGCAGTGGACCTTGTGCACAAGAAGAGACACTGGATCTGTTATCTGGCCACAGGGACACTAACGTGTGGACAGCCGAGGCTGACGAGACCCGTCACTTGGCGCCCTCCTCCTCTTCTCCCTGGCTTGGCAAGGCAGTGCCCGGTCGGCCTGGGCCAGGAGGCAGAGAGCGCTTGCTTGGCTCAGCCGTGAGGAGGAAGGTGACTCCGGGACTCACGCCGGGGGAAGGGGGGGGAGTCGTCGGTGGGCTTCATTTACCTTTGTGGTTGTGGCTCTGGGATTTTGAATTTGTGCAGGAGAAGATGGGATGGTGGCGGACAAGCAAGCCAGAGGGGGCCCCTCTTGTTCTTCCCCCCCCCCCCTCTGCTGAGCTGGATCGTTCCCTTTCATCACCTGATCTTTGGATGTTTTAGAGTGGGGAAGCAGCACTGGTGAATTAGAGCTTTTTAAGGGGGGGGGGAAAGCAACACAACCACGGAAGCGAAGCCTTTTGATCTTAGCATCCTTCTTGGTCTGTACCCCTCCCCTCTTTTACCTCGCTGAGCTGTCATTTTAATTTTTTTTTTGTTGGTTTTGCTAAAGTAGATTAAGAAAAGTATAAATATATTCATCCGAGCAAAGGCCTGCTCTTTATTTGACTGGAGGCGGAAGGACGGCGCTACCGTTTTATACTTTATGGTGAGGCCTCCCTTGGAACAGTTTTGGTCACCACGGCACAAAGAAAGTTGTTGAGACTCTGGAAAGAGTGCAGAGAAGAGCAACCAAGAGGATTGGGGGGCTGGAGGCTAAAACGTACGAAGAACTCTTCCAGGAATTGGGGAGGTCTAGTCTAGCGAAGAGAAGGACCAGGGGAGACATGACAGCATCTTCCAATATTTGAGGGGCTGCCCCAAAGAAGAGGGGATCAACCTCTTCTCCAAACAGGAGAAGGAATAACAGACGGAAGCTTAACAAAGAGAGATCCAACTTAGAATTAAGAGGGAATTTTCTGATGGAACAATTAACAGCTTTCCTTCAGACGTTGTGGGTCACTTAGCAACAAAAATTTTGGGCTCCATTGGGGTAGTTAGTGAAGGGCTAACCGATGTGATGGGGTCAAGCAGAAACAATCATCTATGCCAGTGGCTTCTCAACCTGTGGCTCACTGGCCCCTGGGGGCCCGCAAGGTCACAAGGGGTCCACCAAGGCTGGAAGAAATGTTGTGCTTTCAATCTTGATTTCAGCCTTGGGGCTCCATGGCTACAGAAGGTATTTAAAGGGGGGTCCCTGGTGAAGGAAAGGTTGAGAACCACTGACCTGCGCCACCAAGTGCAGCGTACAGGTGAAACTGCAGGCAGAGCACAGCTCCAGAAGAACCTGTGGGGTCTTGCCGGGAGGGAAGAGGGTGGGGGGGCCCTGCGTTTTCTGCCTGGGCTGCTTGGGCCCCGTGGCAGGCAGGGCTGAAGCAAGAGGGAGGCAGGGGGCCGAATCGACCTTCACTGATGGGTGCCTTGAGGCCATCCAGCCTGAGCACCTGTCCCCCTCAAGTGGAATTGGACTTCTCTGATGAGAGGCTTGGGAAGAAAGGGGGGCTTCTGGCTTACAGATACAGCATGACGGTAGCGTCAGAAGTCTCTTGCCGTTTGTTTTCCCCTTCTACAGCACTGGTGGGTCTCGGGGGGTCCTTGGTGCTCTCTGAGCTTCTAGCTTATTAGCCCTTATACGCCCTTTAGCATTGAAGATGTTCTCTAGCTGGGTCATAAAAAGTCTGCACAAAAATCACCAGGCTCTGAGAGTATCAGGGACTCCACAGTCGTCCTCCGCAAACCTTCCTTCCTTCCAGCACTGATGATGTTCCCTAGTTTATTTATTTTATTTATTTTATTTTTATTAAATTTATATGTTGGGTTGGGTTATGAAACGCCTGCCAGAAAACCACAGAGCTCAGAGAGCACCAAGGACCCCCCAGTTCAACCCTGAGCTACAGAAATTCCCTTCTATTGGTATGTCTTTTTTTGCCTACTTTATCCTTGACCAGTTACAACACTGAAAAAAAGTGACTTATATCTAAGATACAACTAAGGAGAAGCTTCCTAACAGAGCAATCAACCATTGGAACGCCTTGCCTTCGGAAGCTGTGGGTGCCCCATCACTGGAGGCTTTTAAGGAGAGACTGAACAACCGTTTGTCTGAAATAATAGAGACTTTTGCTCGAGCGGGGGGGGGGGGGTAGATGACCTCCAGGGTCACCTCCAGCTCTGTTATTCTATGGCCTAAGAAACATTTCCCACTCTTCATTCGCAGCTGACTAAAAAACCACCCATTTGGAACGGAGAACATTTCCTTTTGCACAGAAACATCTCTGCGGATGTATGGGGTTGCCAAAGCCACGGGAAGGAGCTGTGGTAGGGATGGCTCACCATGTCTGGGTGACAGGTTGGAGAGGCCCTTTCACTGCCCACCTGTATTGTGGAAGAAGCAGCCAAGGCTCTCGCCCCGTCTCCTCTCGACACCCCCCGAACATATGTGCACCCCTGGCTCTCGTGCCCCCCCCCTTGCAATTCACCAGGTGAAGCTACTCTAAAGCTTTATTCCTCAGGAAGGCGGTTGTCCATCAGTAGCGTTCCCGTTTCTTCCGGATCACCTTCGGCTTGATGTTCATGCGCCTCCAGACGGTTGCGGTGCTGCGGTCCAGTTTGGTGACGCCACTAAAATCGAAGGACTTCAGCTGGGGCAAGGTGGACAGGACGTAGCTCCTAGGAGAAGGAAGGGGGCCCAGAGGGAAGCAGTCAGTCCCTGGCTACGTGGGGAGGGCCCTAGAAAGTCCGGGGAGCCCTCGAGTGCTGCCCATTTAAGGGCGCCAAAGGTGGGGAGGGCTGCTGTCCCTTCTCGGGTGGGGGTGGGGGGAGAGGCAGCAAAAGGGATAACCAAATGCAGGTAGTCCTTGACTTAAAACAGTTCATTTAGTGACCGCTTGGAAGTTAACGATGGCACTGAAAAAGTGACTCAGGGCTGTTTCTCACCCAACCGTTGCTGCATCCCTGTGGTGATATGATCAGAATTCAGACGCTTGGCAAACCAGTTCATACTTATGATGGTTGCGGTGTCCCCTTTTGCAACCTTCTGACCAGCAAGAAGCCAGATTCACTTAACAACCACATTACTAACTTAACAACAGCAGCGTTTCCCTGAACAAATTGTGGCAAGAGAGGCCGTAAAATGGGGCAAAATTAACAATGGTCTCACTTAGCGACAGAAATTTTGGCCTCAATTGTGGTCGTACGTTGAGGGCTACCTGTAGATAACCTGCTAAGAAAAGACCGGACAGCCACCTATCCGAAGTGCTGTGGGGTTCTCCCACTTGAGTGGGGGCTGGATTAGAAGACCTCCAAGGTCCCTTCCAGCTCCATTCTGATTGGTTCCTAGACTAACTGTCCCCAAACCTTGTGAGCATTCCTCTATAGGGCTGCATCCCCCTTCATCCTCTCTGTTTGGCTACTACTACTACTACTCTGTGGCTACTAGCCACAGTGAGGTTATAGTCCAGCCTCCTATGAAGAGCATTTATGTAGGAAGAAACACATCCTTTGGAGGGCTCTCTTCCAGATGGGATCTAGGTCAGTTGGCAGGAAAATTAACCAGTGGAACTACTGGCCTCCAGAAGTTGTGGGTGCTCCATCACTGGAGGTTTTTAAGAAGAGACTGGGCAGCCTTTTGTCTAGAATGTTATAAGGTCACCTGCTTGAGCTGGGGCGGGTTGGAGCAGAAGACCTCCAAGGTCCCTTCCAACTGTGTAATTCCATGTTCTAGGATGGACCTTATGGGGAAATGTCTCGGGGGAGGGGCATACCTTGGACAGGGGCTGGACTAGAAGATCTCCCTTCCAGCCCTGGGATGCTAGGAGGTAGAAAGATAAGAGAGAGATGACAGACAGATAAGATAGAGGATGGACGGATGGATGAGTTTGCCTCCAGAAGTTGCAGGTGCTCCATCACTGGACATTTCTTAAGAAGCGACTGGACAGCCACCTGTCTGGAATGGTCCTAGAAGACCTTCAAGTTCCCTTCCAACTCTGCCTGTCTCAAGGAATCCTTCCAGCTACAGGATCCTTCCAACCACAAGCTAAGAGGCGTGTTTCCTCCTCCTCACAAAAGAGATGAAAGATCAGTGGGTTGGCAGAGGTCCAAGAAGAAGTTGAAGAAGCTGGCCCACCCAGTTGGTCTTCCTGCGTGGCCTGGAACCAGCTCAATCCTTAGAGTTGATGGATCTTGGAGACCAGGGATGGCAGAAGAGAATGGGCGGGGCAGGAGCACCAATGGATAATTGAACTGGGGAATAATTCAGCTTCTCCTAAGCTATTTAGGATGAATTTCAATCAGAAGTAGTAGAGACGTCGTAATTTATGTGATGAGTCAATCGCTCCAATCGGAGTCTATGCAGGGCATTGTGTAACCTTGTCTTCTTGCAAGTCTTGTGAAATTTGAGTGGTTTCTTTCCGTGACTCAGGGAGAAAGGCCAGGCTCTCTGCATACCTAAGACTGGCAACGATTTGTCCAGGTTTACTAAAAACTCAAGACGGTGCCACCAATCTAAGGTGACGTCCTTGTCTTGCAGAATCTACTGCAGAGGATCGAAGCGGATCAGGAAATCCTCCAAGGAAGATGGGCTGAAGAGTTCCACGGGGGAAACCACTTGTCATTTTGCTACTGGGGACTGGAGTCGATCCAACCCGAAAGGAAGATTCCCAGCGAGGGGGGGTGTATTGATCCATTGAAACCAACCACTTGCTGGCAGAAAGAGAGTGTGGGACAGGCTTCTCACCGGGCAGATTCCAGAATGGAATTTAGGTGTTTTAGTGCAAAGTTTCTGGGGTCTGGAGAACACCCGCTTCAAATCCAGAATAAGAGGGTGGCAAGGGACCTCAGAGGTCTTCTAGTCCATTCCTCTGCTCAAGCAGGAGACCCTCAATAATATTTCACACCCAGGTGGCTGTCCAGTCTCTTCTTAAAAGCCTCCAGGGACGGAGCATCCTCAAATTTTGGAAGATGGCTCTATCACGTCATCCCTAGGGCTTCTCTTAGGTAGACCCGACATTCCCAGTCCTTCCAGCCGTTCTTCCCAAAGCTTCCAAGTGGCCAGCGCTCACCTGTAGCCCTTTTCCTCTTCGATGGGGTTTCCGTGCAGGGTCAGGTTGCGCAGGTGAGGCAAGACGGCCAGCTTGTCCACTTCGGAGAGATGCTGGATGCTGTTCCCGTGAAGGTTCAGATTCCGGAGGTTGTAGTAGGTGGTCAGCACCTGGGAAGAAGTGGGACAAATAAGGGGGGGGGTTTGGCTTTAGTTTTCTTTTTACGGCTTGGTTGTTCCTTGCTGGCTTTTCTGAGCACCCATGAAGGGCTCCTTAAGCCTTTCAGGTCGGTTTCCCAGGCTGGTCGGCCCGTCCCTACACTTCCCCCTTGGCCCCCCCCCGGCTATTAAGGGTGGTATTTATGACCGTCATAAACGGATCCTGGCCATCCGGTCTCCCTCTGCCCCTCCCCCCATCTCCTCTGGGGTGGGTTGTTGCCTGTGCTTTGTGGACGAACCCAGCCATGTTTAATTGAACGGAATACAGAAGGTCCTCGACTTGCGACCACAATCGAGCCCAAAGTTTATGTTGTTCAGTGAGAATTTGTTTTGTGAGTTTTGCCCCATTTTACGACATTTCTTGCCACGGTTGTTAAGTGAATCAATGCAGTTGACAAGTTAGGTAACACGGTTGTTAAGTGAATCTGGCTTCCCCACTGATTTTGCTTGTCGGAAGGGGATCACGTGACCCTGAGATACTGCCACCGTCATAAATACGAGTCAGTTGCCAAGCGTCTGAATTTTGATCCCGTGACCACAGGGAGGCTGCAAGGGTCATAAGTGTGAAAAACGGTTCTAAGTCACTTTTTTCAGTGCTGTTGTAACTTTGAATGGTTACTAAATGAACCGTTGTAAGTCGAGGACTTCCTGTATTTTAATTGGCCAAGTGTGTGATTAGACACACAAGGAATTTGTCTCCAGGACAGAAACTCTCATAACAGGCAAAGAAACAGAATCATCATCATCCCAAAAGGGAGAAGTAAAGAACGTAAGGAGGATATATAATAATGCTACAGCTACAATATCTGGGTTAAAATACACAGACGTTATTATTAGAGTATGATATCATAATCTATATAAATAAAAATGTAAATGTCCGTTTGTACATAACCGCATATCTCCGAAAGTTCTTCACCGATTGCTTTCAAATTTTGACACAACGTTGCATTCGACTACGAGCGTGTTTTTATATGCCTATATTATATACATGTCACACCTGTGACAGTAAAAACATGAAAAACACTGGAAAACATTGAAAGACATTGACATTGAAAAACATTGAAAAACAGCGCCATCTGCTGGACGCAAAACCAACATGGCAGCCTCCCAGCCCTGATTACGCTCAGCAGATTTCTGCTCCTTATATTTAGACTCTCCCTATTGCTTCCAAGGAACTGCGCATTTGGAAGGCAGAAATGCCCGAGGGCCATATCCTGTCACCAGGCTCAGCAGGTAGGCAGCCGGCTCCCCGCTGGGAAGCCCTCGCAGCCGCCAGCGCTTCTAGGGCTGAGCGGGGCCAGCCCGAGCCTGGCTCTGACCTCCTCCTCCCCCGGCCACCCCGCGAACTAGCCTCACCCGCCGCTGCTGCCCATCCCCCTCGCCAGCCGCTCTCGGGGCTCCCTCCAAAGAACACCTGGCAGTGAGGCTGCCTGGGTCTGCCGAGCGGGAACCCTCCGTCCCTCGCCTGGCCCGAATTGCGCCTGGACCAGTGCTACCACGGGCCCCGAGGTCAGAAAGACCAGCCGCTAACCGGCGCTATGTGAATCCGGTTGGTGAGTGGGAGATGGAGGCAACTGGAGCCTCAGGGTCGCCTTTGACCAGCGCCGCCTTTGATTCCCAGGTGGGCGCTCTGGCAGTTCATGGAGCCTACACGAAAATTTCAGCCTCTGGCAGAAAAGGGGCTCTGGGGAGGCTTTGGGGGGCGGAAACAGGCAGGAGGGAGGATGGCCGGCCCGCCTTCATTTCACCTGGAAGAGCGGGGGATTTAATCATTCCCCTGCCCTTGGCAGGCGGGGGGGGGGGGGAGGAGAACTGCCCAGCAGGGGTCCAGTGGGGTATGCATGGGTCCTGGCAGGCGGGAAGCCCCAAACCAGCCTCGAACCCTCACCACACCCCCTCCCTCCCTCCCTCCCTCCCCTGCTATGCGTCTCCCCGTCAAACCCCCAGAGAACATCTGTGTAGGGAGGACAGAGGGGGCCCCCAAGTTTCTGCTCTGGTGCAGAAGAGGCCGGGCCAGAGACAGAGATAAACAGAGAGAGGGAGAGACAGACACAGAGAAATACAGAGAGAAGGAGGAGGGAGAGAGAGAGACATAGAGAGATACAGACGGGGAAGAGAGAGAGACATAGAGAGATACAGAGAGAGGGGGAGAGAGAGGGAGAGAGAGAGAGAGAGAAAGATACAGAGAGAGGGGGAGAGAGAGAGGGAGAGAGAGAGAGATAGAGAGAGAGAGAGAGAGAGATACAGAGAGAGAGGGAGAGAGAGAGAGAGAGAGAGATACAGAGAGAGGGGGAGAGAGAGAGAGAGAGAGATACAGAGAGAGAGGGTGGGAGAGAGACATAGAGAGATACAGAGAGAGGGGGAGAGAGAGATAGAGATACAGAGAGAGGGGGAGAGAGAGGGAGAGAGAGAGAGAGAGAGATACAGAGAGAGGGGGAGAGAGAGAGGGAGAGAGAGAGAGATAGAGAGAGAGAGAGAGAGAGATACAGAGAGAGAGGGAGAGAGAGAGAGAGAGATACAGAGAGAGGGGGAGAGAGAGAGAGAGAGAGATACAGAGAGAGAGGGTGGGAGAGAGACATAGAGAGATACAGAGAGAGGGGGAGAGAGAGATAGAGATACAGAGAGAGGGGGAGAGAGAGGGAGAGAGAGAGAGAGAGAGAGATACAGAGAGAGGGGGAGAGAGAGAGGGAGAGAGAGAGAGATAGAGATACAGAGAGAGAGGGAGAGAGAGAGAGAGAGGGGGAGAGAGAGGGAGAGAGAGAGAGAGATACAGAGAGAGAGGGAGAGAGAGAGAGAGAGAGATACAGAGAGAGAGGGTGGGAGAGAGACATAGAGAGATACAGAGAGAGGGGGAGAGAGAGAGAGATACAAAGAGAGTGGGGGGAGACAGAGAGGGAGGATTTTGTGGTTCCCATTGTTTTTTAGCAACCGGTTCTCTGCCCTGATCACCAGCTGGATAGGCGTGGCTCGGGGGCTGTCATGTGACTGATGAAAGTGAGTGACGTTGAGTTGGCCACGCCCACCAAATGTTCGTGGAGAGTTTGGAACTTCAGCCTCGCTCTTTTAGCCCAGCGGAAGCACCAGACTCGGCCACAGCAACGCGTGGCCGGGTACCGCTAGTAGAGTAATAAATATGACAAATTCCTTGCGTGTCCAATCACACTTGGCCAATAAAGAATTCTGTCTTTATAATACACAGGTTGTCCTCAACTTCCAACACTTCACTTAGTGACTCTTCAATTAGAACAGCACTGAAAAATGTGACTTATGACCGTTTTTCACAGTTACGACCGTTGTAGAGCATCCCCATGATCACGTGATTAGATTTCAGACGCTTGGCCACGGACTCATGATGGTTGCCGTGTCTTGGGGTCACGTGATCCCCTTTGTGACCTTCTGACAAGCCATAGGGAAGCCGGATTCACTTAACAACAGAGTTACTAACCTACCAACTGCAGTGATTCACTTAACAGCTGTGGTAAGGAAGGCAATAAAATGGGGAAAACTCACTTAACAAATCTCTCGCATAACAACAGACATTTAGGGCTCAGTTGTGGTCCCTGTGGTCGTAAACTCAGGATTACTTGTATTACAAAGTAATATATAGCATAATATGCACCCTGTTTCCCCCAAAATAAGACACCCCCTGATAATAAGCCCAATCGGGCTTTTGAGTGCATGGCAATAAGGCCAAGCGCTTATTTCAGGGTTCAAAAAAATATAAGACAGGGTCTTATTTTGGGGGAAACAAGGTAGATAGATATACAATATAATGTATATAAGAATATATATACATATACACACACACACATATATATAACAAAAAAAGGTAAAGGAGTCCCTGTGGATTTTATTCCGCTAGTCGTCGAGTGTAGAGGGTTATACTCCGTTTCATGGCCTTTGAGCCAGCGCCGTCTAAAGACGTTTCTGTGGTCATGTGGCCAGCATGACGACACAGAACGCCGTGACCTTCCCACCCAAGTGGCACCTATTCATCTACTCGCATTTGCATGCTTTCTAACTTCCAAGTAGGCAGGAGCTGAGGCAGGAACAAGAGCTCGCCCCATCATGCAGCACTCGGGTCTCGCACCCAGGCTACTGACTTTCCAACTGACAATCCCAGCGTCTTGACCTCTGAGCCGCCCCATAATATATATTAAAACAAATAATAGTATGTTATCATATAATAATATACTGTTGTCCACACTGTTAGGAAATTAAGGAGAAACTTCCTAACAGTGAGGACAATTAACCAGTGGAACAGCTTGCCACCAGAAATCATGGGCGCTCCATCACTGGAGGTTTTTAAGAAGAGACTAGACAGCCAGTTATTCGAAATGGTGTAGGGTCTCCTGCTTGAGTAGGGGGCTGGACTAGAAGACCTCCAAGGTCCCTTCCAGCTCTATTCTGGTTCTGATTCTCATTATATATTATTAGTTTATATATATATATATATATTCGAAGTCTCATTCGTCATCTTCAGGCTGGTGTTTTCGGCTTCGTGCTTCTAGGAGCAATGTGTGTGATCACAGCTGTTTCTTCCTTTTAACAAAATGAAAAAACAGCTGCGATCACACACATTGCTCCTAGAAGCACGAAGCCGAAAACACCAGCCTGAAGATGACGAATGAGACTTCGTCGAAACGTTGCCAAGACACTTCTAATTTTACGCGGGAGAAAACCCGAATAACCAAAGACCTACATACAAACACCCACGAAAACCTCAGAAAACAAATATATATATATATAGGCAAGAGTTTCGAAAGGGCCGGGAGGTGGCTTAGAGTACCGGGTCGATGTTGGGCAGGTCATTGAAGGAGAGGTCGATCCAGTAGATGTCCAGGGGATACTCCAGCAGCTTCTCCATGATGTCTGAGAAATCCGTCAGGTCGTTCAGGGTGTTGTTGTTGAGCCGAACGGCCTGGGTCAGCAGGCGGCCCCCCTCCAAGCGCCGGATGGCCCTGGGCCCAGGACGGGGCTCCTCCGTCAGCAGGTCTGGGGGGGAGCAGAGAGGGCAGAGGGAGGGCGTCTGCTGTGCCAAGAGCAACTGGGCACAGACTGGCAGCTGATGCCACCTGCACAGGACTCACAGCTCTGGAGCATGTGCAGAGTGCCCTTCCCATTGTTGGGAAGCTGTTAGGCAAGAAGCTGATGGAGATTTTCAGCCATCCAGGTCACGGTTTTTCCCCAAAAAGCAACTGGACTTTCTCAAGTTTTTTTTTTTTTTTCTTCCTTGAAAATGTTTCATTTCCCATCCAAGAAGCTTCTTCAGTTCTGGAGAAGTTCTGAAGTTTCTGGATGAGAAATGAAACGTTTTCAAAGAGAAAAACAAGGAAGTCCAGTGGCCTTTGGAAAAAAAATAAAATAAAAGCATTTTTGGGTTGGTTTTATCACTCATTTCAAGAGAGACACAGAAGACGGATCTTCTCTTTTGGCCCAACAGCAATGGAAAATTTATTTTTATTTACTTATTTATATCTCACCTTTACTATTTTTACAAATAAGGCAGCAAACATCTCCAGCATACCTTCCTCCTCCTATTTTCCCCACAACAACCACCCTGAGAGGTGGACCGAGAGAGGGAGGGACTGGCCCAAACTCACCCATGGCAAAGGCGGAACTAGAACTCACCATCTCCTGGTGATTGGCTCAAACTCTCCCAGCTGGCTTTCATGCCTAAGGCGGGACTAGAACTCCCGGTCTCCTGGTAATTGGCCCAAACTCACCCAGACAGCTTTCATGGCTAAGGCGGAGCTAGAACTCCTGGTCGCCTGGTTTCTAGCCTGCTGCCTCAACTGCTAGACCAGCAGTGGCACATGAATTTTTATTTTTTTTAAATTTGATTTATATGCCGCCCTTCTCTGGAGACTCAGGGCGGCTTACAATGTGCTCAGCAATAGCCTTCATCCTTTTGTATATTTATACAAAGTCAGCTTATTGCCCCCACAAACTGGGTCCTCAATTTACCTACCTTAGAAAGGATGGAAGGCTGAGTCAACCTTGAGCCTGGCGAGATTCGAACCTGCAGTAATTGCAGGCAGCTGGTCTTAATAACAGGGTGCATTAGACCACTGTACTATCATTTTCTTTGAAAGTGTGGCCCTGTCTGCAGAAGATGCATCAGTGGCATCTTCTAATATCCAATATCAAAACCCAGGAATAAAAACGGCGCCAGGCAGGGGGATGTACCTTGCATGAAGCTGATGCCTCGGAAGGAGAAGTCCAGCGGCGGCGCCTGGAGGGAGGCCTTGGTGTAATTCCAGTGCACACACGTCTTCCCAGCTGTGCTGGCAAAACACAACGGCACACGGCCAGAGATTCGCACGCGGCCGAGCCCAGGAGGCTGCTGGGCCGGGTGCTCCAGGACCCCGGAGCTCTGTCGACACCTTCGACTTTAGGGAAGGGGATTCTGGCCGGAGGGAGGGAGGGGGCGACCCAGAGAATGGCCCCGCTCGAGGGAAGGGATGGGGCTCACCACAAAAGTGGCAGGAGGGCGACAAGGAG
This sequence comes from Pituophis catenifer annectens, assembly GCF_029215685.1. NCBI lineage: Eukaryota > Metazoa > Chordata > Lepidosauria > Squamata > Colubridae > Pituophis > Pituophis catenifer. The sequence continues at coordinate 131,246,490 of NW_027256884.1, forward strand.
GCCTTTGAAGCAAAAGTGGGCATTGCAGGGAACCTGCTGCGGCCATCTTGATTTTTCTGACCACGCGCTGTGAACAGTCCTGTTCCAGAGTGACTCTATAAACCATGATTCACAAATCACCATGGAAGCCGAAAGCAAGCCACAGTACATCCGTAACCTGATGCTTCGTGTGGGGTGGCCATAATCCAGGGGTTGTGCAAAGGAAGTTTGCCGTGTGGAGCCAACGGACAGGAGCAGCCGGAGCTGAGCTGTGCCAACCGTGCCTGACTGTGCCCGACTGATGGCACCAACTGAGGGCACTGTGATAAATCCATAAAGGATTGGACCAGGTGCCAGGCATGTCTTGGGAGCTCTGGTATCTTGGGGAGGGGGAGGGGAAGTAGGAGGAAGGGAGGGAGGAGGGAAGGAAGGAAAAAAAAAGGAAGGAATGAGGGAAGAAAGAATGAAAATGGGGAGGAAAGGAAGAAAGGAAGAGGAGAAGGGAGGAAGAAAGGACAGAAAGTTGGGGAAGGAAAGGAGGGAGGGAAGGAAGGAAGGAAGGAAGGAAGGAAGGAAGGAAGGAAGGAAGGAGAGAGTAAGAAAGGAGGAGGAAAGAAGGAAGGAAGGGGAAGAGGAGGAGATGGTTGCTAGAATTCTGACCTTCAGCCTTGAAGATATAGGGAGTTGTCAACCTGCAACCAGAATTGGGACTAGAATTTTGGATGCTAAGACCTTAAATGAGTTGTGCTCCATTTCATGACTTCTCTGCTGTGGTCACTAAGCGAATCTGGCTTCCCCCATTGGCTTTGCTTGTCAGAAGGGCAGAAATGGTGATCATGTGACCCCGGGATGCTGCAACCGTTGTCCATTGAGGCTGGTTGACAAGCATCCGAATTCTGATCACCTCCTGCGGGGTCTCGAACCTTGGCAACTTTACGACTGGTGGACTTCAACTCCCAGAATTCCTCAGCTAGCTGAGGAATTCTGGGAGTTGAAGTCCACCAGTCGTAAAGTTGCCAAGGTTGGGGACTCCTGCATTAGATGTGCGTGCCTCCCTTCCCCCTCCCTGCCAAGAACGCTGTGTCAGCCACACCCACCTGTTCGCTGGGGAATTCTGGGAGTTGAAGTCCACATCTCTTAAAATGGTCCCGTTTGAACACCTCTGCTTTAAAGGTGGTGCTTCACACCGTCCTCCTGCACCCCACCAGCCCCACATACTAATGGGGGGCTGCAAAATTTTAGCCACTTGGTTTTGCAGCCAATTGCAGTTCTATCGTGTAGGAGATCTGAATGCGAATCGTGGTATTCTCCAGATGGCCCCCAACTGCCCCCCACCTCTCCTTTCCTGCCCTGCCATCTGTATTATTATTTTTGGCCGTATTATTTTTGGAGGGAAATGCTTCCCCTTCTTGCCTAGGCCTGACCCTTGCTCTTACCCCACAGCTGGCACTGATTCTATGCCAGGAAAGAGACGCCCTCGGGCAGTATTGGCAAGGGGGCAGAGGCCCGGGGAGCGCCAGAAGCAGGGTGGGATATAGGAGACACGGAGCAGAGATTAGAGTAATTCATGGTGCCTCTTGCAGCAGCTCTGCCAATCTCTGGTGAGGCTGGGAGAAGAAATTACCCACCTGGGAAAGGAAAGAGCGGAGCTTGCCTGGAGAAGAAATGAAAAACAGAATTAACTCTGACAGAAGACAAGAGTTGCAGCTCAGGGTTGAACGGTGGGGTCCTTGGTGCTCTCTGAGCTTGGGGTTTTTCTTGCAGACGTTTCATGACCCAACTAGGGAACATCATCAGTGCTAGAAGGGAGGAGTTTGGAGGAGGAGGAGGAGGAGGAGAATTATGGGGTCCTTGGTGCTCTCTAAATTTGGTGATTTTCTTGCAGGTATTTTATGACCCAACTAGGTATCATCGTCAGTGTCAGGGAGTGTGGGATTTGCTCTCTGTTTATATACAGTAACTTGCCCTGTCAGTGTTGGTGGGGTTGTGATTTTCTCCTTGGACCTTCCTTCATTAGGGTACTATTTTCTGCTTTGTTTGTCTGGTGCTAATCCCTGCTTATCTGGATATAGGCTGCAGATAAGCTCCCTTCTCCCTTTCAGCAGTGATGGTTACCTAGCTGGGCCCTGAAACTTCTGCAAAAAAACCACCAAGCCCAGAGAACACCAAGGACCCCACAGCCTTCCTCCTCCTCCTCCTCCTCCTCCTCACATTGGGGATGTCTCTTAGTTGAGAAATGAAATGTTTGCAAGAACCCAGCTTAGGGAGTACCAAGGACCCCACAGAATTAACACCAGGAAGTACAAGAGTTACATTGCAGTCCCAAACTGGACTCCAACTTCCATAAAGCGGGTGAGTTCCCATAGCTTCCCGGGCCCTGCTGACAGGGATTCTGGGCATGGTGCCCTCTGCACAAGGTTCTCCCCTCCTTCAGCTCCATTTGCCAGCCAAAGGGAAGGGTGGTTACAGGGAAGAGGTTCTATTCTCCCTAGCAGCTAAAGCTAAGAACTAATGAGTGGAACCTTTACAATGAGGGATCCATTCTAGAAATAAGGAGGAATCTTTTGGTTGTGAGAGCTATTAGGCTGTGGAACAGCCTGACTCATGAAGTTAGGTTTTTAAGAAGAGACTGGAGAATCATTTGCCTGAAAGGGTATAGGATCTCTTGCTTGATCAGGGGGTTGGACTAGAAGACCTCCGAGGTCCCTTCTAGCTGTTACTCTGTTACCCTAAAGGGCTGGCTGGTGGAAGGGGGTTCAAGGGACTTGGGCCAAGTTCAATTAACTTCGGGGGTTTTGTGAGTGGCTGGAAGTGGGACGGTTTACGAAGCTCTTAATTCACCACCACCATCATCCTCATCACACGGATGCAGAATTGCTGCCAGCCCAGAGCCACCGGGCCTTCATGGGCTCCTTTCGCAGCCGGGGGGGGGGGTGTCTTCGGAGGGCTCCCCACCCACCCAAGATCAAGAGGATGTCGGAGCCTCAGGCCGCTATTCCCCTCTGGGGGACTCACAAGGGCTGGGAGTCGCAGTCCAGCTCTTCCAGAGGGAAGCGCTTTGGGAAGCCCGGGTTGCGCGGATAGGCCCCCTGTGCTCGGATCGGGCGCAGAGGGCGGCGACAACCCACTCTGTATCTTACGGGGGATCGGGGCGCCTAGCGCACTCGGGGAAGCGTGCAAAACAGAAGCCACCTTGCACGGGTTGCAGCTCCGGGGCTGCTTCGGGATCCGGGGGGCTCCGCGCAGAAGGGCGCGCCCCCCACTTAAATCCGGATCGCCGGTCCCGGGGAGCGCGCCTTCCTCCCTTGGCCGCGGCTGGGGATGATGGTAGCAGGAGTGCAATCTGCAGCGGGTTTTCCCCCCACTTCTCCAACTTGCCCCTGCCCCCCCCCGGCCGCCCCCAGCCTTGCAAGCGCCCCCCAGCCTCGCGCGCGCAGACCCACCATCCTCGCCCGGCGCCCGGCTTCGCCGCAGCACATTGGAATGCGGAGGCGGGGCGTCGCCAAGGCAACAGCAATACAGCTGCGTTCGGAAGCGGAGGAAAAAAAAGAAAAGAAAAAGCGCTCGCCGCGCAAGGGCCGCCGGGAGGTGTAGTCTCTCCGCTCCTCAGAGCGGAAGCCGGGCGTTTGGGAGCGCGGGGCCTGCCGGGAGGCGTAGTTCCGGGCCGCGCTCACCGTCGCCGCCGCTGCCTCCGCTCCGGCCGCGGCCCGCCGAGAGGCCCAACTCGAGCTCGGTGGGGCGCGGGAGGCCCCGACTGGAGCCCGTGCGGCGTCCCCACCACCCCGGGAGCCCCCCGGTTGGGAGCGGCCCCCTCGGCGCCCTTCCGAGCGGCCGGCCTTGCCCCCCCCACGACGGCCCTGCCAGGTAGGACGGCCGAGCAGGTAGGCCTCTGCTGGGGGAGGGAGGAGGGGGGTCCCGCAGGAGGGGGCTCGGAGTGTGTGTGTGTGTGTGTATGTGGGAGGGGGAGGCGTTGCGTATGTGTGTGTATGTCGTCCTTTGGTCCCGCAGTGGCCATCCCGTGTCCGGGTTAAGCGTGTCGTGCGAACGCGGCTGTGCGAGATGCGGGTTTGCCCCCCCTCAATAACCCGGGCTGGGGAGGGGGCGAAAAGAAAGACGGGGATCCGGGGGTGGAGGAGGAGGCAGCGGGGGGGGCTCGGAAGAAGAGGGAGGGGGTGGGGGGGCTCTTTTCCTCCCCCCCAACGATGCTTTGGGTGCCCTTCCTATGGGGCGGGGGGGGTTTCCTTCATTTGCTCAAAGGCGGGCGGGGGGGGGGGGGAGCGTCGGGAAATCTGTTTTGGGGATCCATCATTTCTCCTTCGGGGTGCAATTCTGCTTTTGGGGGGCGCAAAAGACCCCCAATGTCTGCCCCTTGGGGTCCGGCAACCCCCCTCCCCTGGGCAGCCTCTTTCGCCCCTGTCCAGATGTGCCCCCCTCCCCCACCCTGCAGAAACCATGACTGTCCTTAACAGGAGGCACCAGGACTGGGATGCTTTTGGGGTGTTTGTGTGATGGGGAGGGTGTGATCTGTCACTTGGAGGCTGGGCTGCCCCCTCCCCCAATTCCCTTCCTTGATGCCCTCCAAGGCACAAAACCCCTCTTTGTTTTTCCGCTGCCAGGTCTGGTGTCTCGCTGTCACTGTGTGGTTGTGTTCACAGGCGTGCTAAGCGGGGAAACTTGGGTCGCCAGGACATGTTTTATTTATTTATTTATCCATTTATCTATTCCATTGATTTGATTTCTGTAGCCGCCCACCTCACTCTGGGTGGCTTCCAGTTTCAAAAACCATGAAAAAGATAACAAGTATTTTAAAAATACTAAAAAACATCCCAAATAAATGCACGTTACATCTTAGGGATCTGGAATCCAAGAGATTTCGGGGCTGGTCGGTTGTGTGTTGCAGCTTCCAGTGTGTCTTTTGGTGTACCTTGCACCCAATAAAAAGACAGAAAAAGGAAACGATAAGGAGTATAAATAATATGGCATCAATTTCTCAAGAACACCTGTGCTCATCTGGCTGCTTTCCTTGCCTACTTCGTTAAGTCAATTTTAATTTCAATATTTATCATTTTAATAGTTCGATGTTTTTATCTTATTGCTTTTACTTAGTTATAAGCTGCTTAGAGTCAATTCATAGCAAAATTTCATAAATACTGCTAGAAGCTCAGGATTGAACTGTGGGTTCAATGGTGCTTGGTTGTTTTCTTGCAGACATTTCATTACTTAAGTAGGTAACATCATCATTCTAGAAGAGAGTAAGGTAAAAAGAGTCATTCCCTTCTGGCACTGATGATATTACCTAGTTGGGTCATGAAACATCTGCAAGAAAACTACCAAGCTCAAAGAGCACCAAGGACCCCACAGTATTCCTCCTCCTCCCCCCACCACAAACCCCCACTTCCTCCTCTTCCTTCTAGCGTATATGACTTGCAATGTATATATTAACATTTCGCCTAGATTTTAAAAAACACAATAAAATAGAATTTTTGTTGCTAAATGAGCAAAGGTTATTATGTGAGTTGCACCTGGCTTAACTGGTTGAATGTTAAAAAGATGGATGTTCAGGTACTAGTGCCCAGGGCTTAGGCCATCTAGCCATTGAAACCATTAAAACCAGGTGCAACTCACATAATAACCCTTGCTCATTTAGCAACACAAAATTATGTTCCCAATTATGGCCATAAATCAAGGATGGTCTGTATTGCCTATGGGTGCTCCTTCACCCCCCTCTTTTCTGGCTGGCTGCCTCAGTTGTAGCCTCCCTGCCCCCTCCCGAAATTAATGTGATAAGTGGAAGTTGCTGGCCGCTGCCTTGACCTTGTTGGGAGCCAGATGTGCTGTCCCCCCTCCCCCACTTTACCTGTGGAGGCGGGCAGAGCCGGCGACCGAAATTCAGCGGCACAAACTCAAGCATCGGACATGTCTGTGCAAGCCGGATTTGTGCGATGGGCCGTGTTGCTTTCAAGTCAGGAAATGTGAAATCTTTTTCCGGCTTTCTGTGCTGCATTTCCATCCCAGTGTTGTTGGGAGACCCACCCGGAGGCTTCCCGGGGATCTTCCCCCTTTGAGGAATCTGGGTCTTTGGAGCTGCGTTTGGGATCTTCTTTCCCTCTTGAGCCCTCCGTCCAAACCGTCCTCTTGGATGAAAGAAATGCTTGGCTTGGCTTGGCCTCTCGTCCTGGGCGGAGGATAAAGACATGCCTGGAACACAGCTGCTTCTCCTCCTCCAACCCGCCTTTGCCCTGGAAGGCGTTGGCCAATCTTTTTTGCTTCTTCTTTTTCTTTTCCTAGAAAGTTCTGTGCCAATGATGAGGTTCTGTAAATGTGCATTGCTTTGAGGGGAGAATTGCATTTGATCTGCTATGGAGATTCTCAGCCATCCACCAGGTCACGGTTGTCCCAAAGTTGCATATCCCACCCCCCTCCCCAAAAGGCAACTGGACTTTTGTTTTTCTTTGAAGACATTTCGCTTCTCATCCAAAAGGCTTCATCAGTTCTGACTGGCCAAAGCTTCAGTCAGAACCAAAGACGCTTCTTGGATGAGAAACTAAATGTCTTCAAGGAAAAACATTTGGGGAAAGAAAGCACTTTTCGGACATTTGATCTGCTATTTCTTCTTGGAAAAACTCTCTGGCATTTGAGAACGGCAAGAGGACTGAGTGGTGGATGCCCAGTGTAAAAAGCAAATACTGCTTTTTAAGAAAAGCAGTAAGAAAAAAGATGTCTAGTAGCGCCTTTTCCACCCTTTATTAAAAGGCACAAGCTTTTACCAGGCACCTTCTGTTGAGAGACTGGAATGTTTCACATTTTCTCATTTGTAAAGTGTGAAACGTGCTGTTTTGTGAAACTGATTCTATTTTGGTCCTCTCGGAACAAAACTTAGTGCAGCGAATCTCCCTGGGTTTGTATATTTTTAATTTATCAGGGGTTCTTGGTACTCCCTGAGCTTGGCTGTTTCCTTTCAGACATTCCATGACCCAACTAGGGAACATCATCAGTGCTAGACGAGAGTGATGGTTCCTCCTTGATATACAAGTGGCTTGCCCTAGAGAGCAAGTTCCCCCTCCCTTCCAGCACTGATGATGTTCCTTAGTTGGGCCATGAAACGTCTGCAAGAAAAGCACCCAGCTCAAGAATCAAGGCCCCCACATTTCAATCCCAGGCTGCAAATATTCTGTTCTGTCAGGTTTAGCTGTGCACTGTGTGTGTGCAAGCCTTGCCTAGTTGCTGTGTCATAGACTCACACAAGGCTCACGTGAGGTGGGTGTGTGCGTTTGTGGCTGTGGTTGTGTTTCCTTAATGGATGGGCTGAGCCCCATCATTAGCCAAGTTGGCGGTTAGTCTCCTGGAAAACTCGGCTGCAGAAGTTCTGTCCGGTTAGTTTGGGGCTGGGCTGGGCTGGGCAGCTATGGCCTATTTACGACCAGTGGCTGCCTCAGGAATCCTGGGAGTTGAAGGCCGCAGGTTGTAAATATATATGTTATATATATTATATATATTGTTATATGGGAGCCCCTCGTTACTCCCATATAACACCCCTCCTGCGTGAGCTGCACTGGTTACCAGTGGTTCTCCGGGTCCGCTTCAAGGTGCTAGTCCTCACCTATAAGGCCCTTCATGACTTAGATCCGGGATATTTGCAGGACCTTCTCCTGCCTGCCTCTCACCGTCCTGTTCGCTCACATAGGGCCGCTCTCCTCAGGGTTCCAACGGCGAGCCAATGTCGCCTTGCTGTGCCCAGGGGTAGGGCGTTCTCTGTGGGTGCTCTCACCCTCTGGAATGAACTACCTACTGGGCTCTGGATGGCTCCTGATCTCCGCTCCTTCCGTCGGGACTTGAAGACTTGGCTTTTCAAACAAATAGGCTGAGACTGATTCCGGGCTTCATTATTTACTACTAATTAATTATTTGGATTAAATTATGATTTTATTGTACTTGTTTCTTAACTTGTGTTCGCCGCCCTGAGTCCTTCGGGAGAATGGTGGCATATAAATACATGTAATAAATAAATAAATAAATAAATAAATAGTTGCCCACCACTGTTTTTTGTTGAGATATTGTTGTCCCAAAGGTGGTTTTTCTTCGAAGACGTTTCGCTTCTCATCCGAGAAGCTTCTTCAGCTCTGACTGGATGGAGGGGAAGGATGTAAACCAGAGGCCTTCAAAAACTTGGCAGCTTTAAGACTGGTGGACTTCAGCTCCCAGAATTCTCCAGCCAGCACAGCTTAGCTGGGGAATTCTGGGAGTTGAAGTCCACCAGTCTTAAAGCTGCCAAGTTTGAAGGCCTCTGGATTTATGAGAGGTGGTTGTTGTTGAGAAAAGAAGAAATAAGTTGACAGCCCCCCCCCTCTTCCCCCTCTTTTTTCTGTGGCCTGAGGAAGGGACTTTCGCCTGGCTTTCAGCCTCAAAGGGAACCATAATAATATATAACTAAATCTAATATCCAAGCCGAATTAAAAATTAACCCCAGCCGAAGCCAAAGCAAACATAAAGACGGAGCGGGCTTCGAAACCACCACGCTGGCTCTTCTCCCAGCTGGGCCGCGCCGGGACTCCAACTCCCAGAACCGCCCAGCCAGCGGAGCGGGGGCAGAGCAGGGCGGGGGAATTCTGGGAGTTGGAGTCCGCAGGCCCGAAAGCGGCCCAGCTCGGTCGGAGAGGCCCAGGCCTGCCCGAGAAGCCCTCCTCCTCCTCCTCCTCCCCCCATCCGGGCTGCTCGGCGGGGCGAGGCCGGCGGCGTCTGCGGGGCGCCTCGAGAAGGCCTGACGTCCGCCTGGCTGCCGGCCCGGCCTGGGAGGCGGAGCGCGGCGCAGCGCCTCCCGCCCAGCCCGGAGCAGCCTCCCCGCCGCCCTCATGACGCCCCGAAGCGCGCCTCGACCCCCGGTAAGCCTCACCCCCCCCCCCCACCGCCGCCGCCCGGGCTCCTCCCCGCCCGCCACGCTGCCCCGGGGGGACTAGGCCCGGCTTTGTTCCCGCCGCTGGAGGCGAGCTTGGCCCCTCCGCAAGGAAAGGCTTGGAGGCCCGCTTGGCCTCGGGAAAGCCTCAGGCCCACGCCCAGGAATTGAATTTCCACCCCTTTCCCTCCCCCGCCTTTGCACCTGGCGCCCAAATAACGCTCTTTTTTCCCACCCACCCCTTTTTTTTTCTTTTTCTTTTTACAAAAGCATGATGGGTTTCAGCGGTTGCATGGAGGAGGCTTTGCTTTGATGATGATGATGAGGATGATGGTTCGTGGCAGATGTTCGGGATGGGTTTGGCATTTTTGGGGCAGCCATGGAGTCCTTTCCAAGGACCTGAGATAGGCAGATGTGGGTGTTGGATGGGGTTACAGATGTCGTCTCTGGATGGAAGCTGTTCTTCTTATTCATCATCATCATCATCATCATCATCCCTGGAGGTTTGCAAGAAGGGACTGGACAGCCACCTGGCTGAAATGGTCTAGGCTCCTGCTTGAGCAGAGGGTTGGACTAGAAGACCTCCAGGGTCCCTTCCAGCTCTATTCCGATGGGTCGATTGGTTATATTATACCACCCCATCGGGCTTTACAGCCCCTCTCTGGGTGGTTTGCAACATAGAAGCGTTATTTGCATGTTGCCCCCAACAATCTGGGACCCCGTTTGACCCACCTCAGAAGGATGGGAGGTGTTTCATGTAGAGTAAGTAAACGTAACTCCTGTAACAGAAGGCTGAGCCCATAGTCAATAGCACTTAGGCTTGTATACCATTTTATAATGCTTTACAGCCCTCTGAGTTTTAAGTTGTTCTGCTCCCAAAACTGGGGGCTTCAGATTTAAAAACAGTTCGGATTTGTAAGTTTTGGCCTGCTTGTATTCTCATATTTGGACGGTTTGTTAGGCTTGTGAATTTAGTTTCAAATCGGCAGAAACCACCACTGTACTGTTGTGGGGTGTGCTCTTGACCATTCACATACATTGCTGGATAGACTGATAACTAGGCAGCCGTACCTTCGTCTGAATTTTCCACTGTAACTGCACTTAGTCTTCAAGCTGTGACTACTTACGGTAAATATATATTCTTCTAAAAAAAAAAAAAAGATCGAAAATGCCTTCTGTGCCGCAGTGCTCAGTAAGGCAGTAACCCTTTACGTTTAAAATTCCAGACTTCAATCTTTAGAGCTGCTTTTCTTTTTTGGAGTAATAGTACATATAATTACAGTGGGAATAGCTGTCAAATGGAAGTAAATGAATGGAGATTCCCATATTCCGTTGGCTGGGTTATTGCATGTCAACCCCTGTCTTAATGTCAGCGTGTGAGTGGCCCACTTGAAAAGTTATACAGCTAGTCCTCGACTTACAACCATTTTGTTTAGTGACCATTTGAAGTTATAGTAACTCATAGTTGTGACTGTTTCAGTCTCCCTGGCTCATGTGATCCTCTTTTGCGACCGGACAAGCAAAGTCAATGGGGAAGCCACTTAACCGTGTTACTAACAACGGCAGAGGTTCGCTTAACAACCGGGTCAAGAATGATCATAAAATGGGGCAAAACTCAACAGATGTCTCACTCGGCAACAGAAATGTTGGGCTCAATGGTGGTCGTAAGTTGAGTCACAGCTGCTCCAAGGGGTTGCAACCGGTGTATCGCCCTGGATTCTTAGTGTTCCAGGTTGAGCCGCTTGCCATAAATCCTCCATGCTCTAAAAAGCCATTTTATGCTCCGTGGGGAAACCATCTGCAGGCCTTCCCACACAGCTGCTCTTGACTGACAGATGTTTGGCCGTGTTGAGGTCCCTCCTCCTGGCAGAACCAACCGGCCACATGAACTTCTGGCTGTTACCTACTGGGGCTGCACTGGATGCAGAAAAGCCTACACAGATAGTCCTTGATTTACAACTACAATCGACATCAGGATTTCTGTGGTTATTCACCGAGTCTTGCATAATTTTATGACCATTTTGGCCAGAGTTGTTAAGTGAATCGCTACAGTTGTTGAATGAATCACGTGGTCATTAAGCAAATCCAGCTTCTCCCCCTCCCCCATTGACTATGCTTGTCAGAAGCCAGCTGGGAAGGTCCCAGATGGCGATCATGTGACCCCAGGAGGCTGCAACCGTCGTAAATATGAGCTCGTTGCCAAGGGCCTGAATTTTGATCAAGGGACTGTAAGGATGTCGCTACGGTCATAAGTATGAGAACTGGCTGCAAGTCCCTTTTTTTCAAAGCGCTATTGTAACTTCAAAGTCACTAAATGAATGGTTGCAATTCAAGGACTATCTGTGATAAAACTCTTAGATTTCCCCCCTAATCCCAATAACAGACTAATCAGGCAATTTATCTCGGTGAAGAAGCCCAGATAAATTAACTCATCTTATTCTGACTTTTGCCTAATCCTTTGCATGAAGACCCAGATTGTTGGGGGCCATAGGCTGAGAGAGGGCTGCTGCAAAGCACCGTGAAGAGGTATATTTGAATTTCTGCTTTATGGCGAGAGCTGCTTAAAAGTTTGGAAGCCCATCCTTTTTTCCCTGGCAAGCGATGGTCTCCTACCGGTAGTAGAGATTTGAGAGTTTTCCTATTGGCAGCTTGGAAAGAGAGGCACCACGGTACTTGCAGGTCCATTAGCCATAAGATCCAATGTTGTTTTGCAAGCTGTGTCCCTCGAGCTCAGCAATTTGGAAGATGCCTGGACTTCAACTCCCAGAATCCCTCAGCCAGCATGTGGGGGAGGAGCTGACGTCCATGCAATCCTAAAAATGTGCCGAGTTTGACAGGCGCTGCTCTAGCGGTGGTGTTGAACCTAGTGCTAGCCTTAATCCTGTTTAAAATGTGGTCTCCCTCGGTGCAAAGTTAGGAGGGGGTTCACGCGTGGGGTCGATGCCCCTTTGAATTGCAATGTTGCATCTTTTTTGTTGCTATTGTTTAAACAACGAATTCTGTGTGTGCAGCATTTCACGCTGAGAACTTTCAGAAAGATCTACCTGGTTCTTCCCTCCTGGGATCTGGAATTCTCTCCCTCCTCCTGGGCTAATTCCCTCCCTGCCCCGGGTATTGGGGTTCTCTGCCCGCATGCCCGTCCTTGGCATCGCTGGCTGTACGAAAGGGGAGCTCCATTTGTGAGGAGGGGGACTTCTCATCTAGTGACTGATTTGTAGGCTAGGACATTCCTCTGAGGCCTGGGTTATGCTCTGGGAGGTTAATCTGAGTTGCTTCCCTGAGGCCGGGTTGCGGGGGGGAGGGATACAGATAGTCCTCGACTTACAACCAGTTGCTTAGTGACCATTTAAATCAGGGGCGTCCAACCTTGACAACTTTAAAACCTGTGGACTTCAGCTCTTAAAGTTCCCCAGCCCGCCTCGCCAAAGTCGCCAAGATTAGACACCCCTGCTTTAAAGTTACAACCGACTTCCCCAAAAGTACAGCTAGTCCTCGACTTACAACAAGTTCATTTAGTGTCCGTCCAAAGTTACAATGGCACTGACAAGAGTTATTAATTTAACAACTGCAGGGATTCACTTAACAAATGCGGCAAGAAAAGTCGTAAAATGGGGCAAAACTCACCTAACAAATTCTTTGCTTAACAACCTAAATTTTGGGCTCAGTTGTGACCACCTGTACTTAAGTTCCAGTTCTGATGCCCTCTCCCCCTTCATATTCACATGATGGCCTTTCTGGCGTTCCATTTATTTCATTTAGATGCTGCCCACTCCCTCCTCGATCCAGCTCCATGTTTGCAGCCATTGGCAGCCTCACGTGGCGTGGGGACCACGAATGGAAATTCAAGCTTCGTGCAAACATTCAGGAAAAGCTCGGCCTCTGAATGGAGCCACATTTCAGATTATTTTTCTCTTCGTCCCCATCTTCTCCTCTCTGCCTTTGTGCAGCCCTCCTGGACGTTATTTGAGGATGGTCCTGAAAAGGGCCCTTTACACTGTTGTCCTCTTGAAAACAATTACTGTGTAAAGGTAGTCCTCAATTTACGGCCACAATTGAGCCCAAAATTGATGTTAAGTGAGAGAAATTTGTGAAGTGAGTTTGCTCCATTTTACAATTGTTCTCACCACATTTGTTAAGTGAATCACTGCAGTTCTTAAATGAGTAACCCGGTTGCTAAATGAATCTGGCTTCCTCATTGAAGGAAGGTCGCAAAAGGGGATCACGTGACTCTTTATGCCACCGTCATAAATGTGAGTCAGTTGTCAAACATCTGAATGTAAATCATGTGACCATGGGGATGCTGCAACCGTCATAAGTGTGAAAAACGGTCGTAAGTCACTTTTTTCAGTGCCTTTGTAACTTCGAACGGTCACTAAATGAACTGTCGTAAGTCGAGGACTAATTGTATTAGTTTTCTGACTCACAAAAGAAGCAACACCGGTCCATTTTAATATTCCTTCTGCTTGAAATAGCCAACCTTAAAAAGAAAATTACTTCCAAGAATAAAACGGCGAGGCTGAAAAAATAATCGATGGGAAGAAAGGTTTGTTTGAGAGATTAAAAGTCTTTTTTTTTTTATTAAGAGCTAGCTTAGTCATCTCTCTTCCTGTTCCTTTTTCTTATCAGGCCTCCAGGGCAAGAATAGTAGCAGACCTCTGAATTCAGAGAAGGCTGCATGGGAGAAAGTGGGGAAAATTGCTTCCATAATGAGAATTTTCATAAATATTTTATTTTAATTTGGGGGGGGAAGCTTGCTGTCCAGTAGGTGTCAGGGACGACGGCTTTCCGTTCTTTTCTTCGGTTCCTGGGATCGAAAAATTTTGCTTTTAAGTTCTTGTTATTTTTTTCATTTCTCAAATGTGCAAAATACCTCAAGATTTTTTTTTTTTTAAACAAAACAAAGAACATTTCATAGGAACATTCCAGTTGAGAGACTTGGTTGCAAAATCAAAGCAAAACATTATTATTGCTGCTGCTGTTATTATCATCATTCCCATGGTCACATGATCAAAATTCAAAAGCTACGCAACTGGCTCATATTTATGACTGTTGCCGTATCCCGGGGTAACGCGATCCCCTTTTGTTACCGTCTGACGAGCAGAATCAATGGGGAATCCAGATTCACTTAACAATCATGTTACAACTTAACAACTGCAATGATTCGCTTAACAACGGTGGCACGAAAGGTCATGAAATGGGGCAAAACATACTTAATGAACGTCTTACTTAGCAGCAAATTCAGGGCTCAATTGTAGTCGTAAATCAAGAACAGCCTGGGCTTGTATTTGGCCTGGGCCCCTTCCCCCTGGTTGGGGACTGTGACCCCAAAGGAGCAGCAAGAGGAGTGCCTAGAGCAGCCTGCTTACATTGCCACAGCAGTGAAGTTTTGAAAGCAGACTGTCCACACAGCATTTTGAAACTTAAAGCTGATTTTAGTTGCTGCCTGGGGTTACGTATTGTTTTTTCTTTGCTTTTCATTTTAATTGACCCACCGGGAATTAATTTTGTTTGCGTTGGTGGATGAACTTAGTAAATAAACGTAGGAAGGAATAGGCCCAGGCAGAGGCGTTTAATCCGTTGAGCGCCAGATCGTTTTAGAATTTCTGGATTTGCTCGGTTAGCAGAGTTCAGATTGCAAATATAGCTGGGTGTATGATTCCTGAACGTTGTGCTGCGCCAACAAGTCCTCTTTCTGGAAAAATGGAATGAGAAACACCAGGCCTAAGAACGGAATATGGTGACGTGTTGGCTCTGTTCACCCGAGACACTGAACCAAGACAGACAGGACAAGGTGCCTGCTTGGTTAATGTTAGGGGGGTTTGCAATAGTGGTGAATATCTGTAGCTCAGGTGGAGGATGAGGTTGTGGGTGGGTTTCCGAATGCTTCGTTACCAGGTTAGGTAACACCTTCAGCAGAGTTTAGATTAGGAATTTCCACTCCGCTGATGATCTTACCCAAAACCAACCCACAAGCTCGGAGAACAGACCTCCATCCTCCGTGTTAGGGAAATCGTCTCATAAGGGGTCCTTGGTGCTCTCTGAACTGGGTGGTTTCCTTGATCCAAACTAGGTAACAGCATCAGTGCTAGTTATGGCGACGAGCTATGATGATGATGATGATGATGATGATGATACCTAGTTTGGGTCATGAAACGTCTGCAGGGAAACTACCCAACTCAGAGACCACCAAGGACCCCTCGTTTCAATCCTGAGCTGCAAATATTCTCCTTCACTGGAATCATCGAATAACCCAGAAGAACCAGGGAAGCCACCAGCCTTGTTTCTGCAGGGGGGTCCAGCTTGGCAACTTCCAAGACTTACTGACTTCAACACCCAGAATTTCCCCACCCCACCCCCTCTGTTGGTTCACCCTCGTCTGCCTCTTTATCAGTGAAATATTTATGCAATCCCATCTTGAACAGCAGCCACGGCCACCGCAAGCTTTCCGGAGCGAGCGAGTGAGATCCGGTGACCCTCATTCCAGCTTTGGTTATTTAACAGCTGAGCGGCTGCAGGCCAGAGCTAATCTTATTGTGGGGTCTGGAGGTTTTTGTTTGCAAACCGGGAGCAACAGAGCTGCTGATTGATGTGTGCGCTGGGATCACGGTCTGTGCTGAAAGAAGGGCCCTGATTATGGTGGCTTAGCCTAATGTGGGGATTCTGCCTTTGAGTCTCCATTCAGCTTTCTTAAGCCGGGAGGTGCCCAAGCTTGGCAACTTTAAGACACATGGACTTCAACTCCCAGAATCCCCCAACCAGCATGTCCAACCTTGGACAACTCCCAGAATTAATAATAATAATAATAATAATAATAATAATAATAATAATAATAATAATAATAATAATAATTTTATTTCTATACTGCCCTTCTCCCGAAGGACTCAGGGCGGTGTACAGTCTATTTAAAAACACAAGACAAAACATTGATTAAAAATTTAAAATAATTAATAAATTTGGCTCAATTTAAAACCCCACAAATTTAAAATACCCCAATTTAAAATCATTAAATTGATAGCCCAGCCTGGCGGAACAACAGGGTCTTCAGTGGTTCACTTAACGATTGTAGCAAGAACAGTCATAAAATGGGACAAAACTCACTTAACAAATGTTTTGCTTAGCAACATAAATTTTGGGCTCAGTTGCAATTGTAGGTCAAGGAAGAAACGGCAGCGCAGGTGGTCCTTGACTTACAACCACTCATTTAGCAACTATTCTACGTTACAAAGGAACTGGACAAAGTGACTTATAACCAGACCTCACACTTATGGCCATTACAGTATCACCACAGTCACGTGATCAGAATCCAGGCGCTTGGCAACCAGCATGCATTTATGACAGTTGCAGCATTCCGGGGTCCCCTTGTGGTCCCCTTTTGCGACCTTCACAAGGTTGGTAGAAGAGAGTAGAAATCCTCTAAAGCTGGGTTTCTCAACCTCTTGCAACTCCCAGAATTCCCCAGCCAGCCATGGAAGAAAAGGCTTGTAGCTCAGGGTCGAACTGTGGGCTCCTTGGTGCTCTCTGAGTTTGGCTGCTTTCTTGCAGACATTTCATGACCCAACTAGGGAACACCATCAGTGCTGGAAGGGAGTTTGTGTGGAAGAGGAGGGGGAGGACTGTATGGTCCTTGGTGCTCTCTGTCCTTGGCTGTTTTCTTGCAGATGTTTCATGACCTTCATGACTCTGCTAGAAGGCAGGAGGAGGACAGTGGGGTCCTTGGTGCTCTCTGAGCTGTGCTGTTTTCTTGCAGACATTTCATGACCCAACTAGGTAACAACATCAGTGCTGGAAGGGAGGGAAGATCTGCCCTCTGTTTATATACAGTAGCTTGCCCTGCCAGTGTTGGTAGGACTGTTTGGTATTCTTGGTATTCCCTTGATTACGCTGTTGTTTGTACTGAAACTATTTACTGAAAAAAAATGCAAGGAAAGCTCCCCTGCCTGGCAGGCTTGGCTTGATCCCAGTGGATCCTTCTCAGGGGCCAGCAGGGGCCATGCATGGACCTTCCAACCTTTGCCTTTTCTATCTCTATGTCATTCATTTCTGATTGAATCTGTATGCCGCAAAGGAACCAGGCGATCCTTCTGGAGCGTTCTGGCTGGGTGTGGCCTTGCCAAGAAGCCGCTGGTTCTCAGAGACCTTGGGACGGTGGCCAAAGCTAATGGAGGTCAGAGTCCAGGGACTGGGCCCGTGATGGAGAAGCTTCACGCTGAGACGATGTAAAATTACACCAGAAAGATAATTAAACGGCCTTCAGTTGTGTTTTGTAGGGGATGTAAGCGTGCAGGATGTGTGTGGCGTGCCAGCAGATGTTTGCAAACACCTCACGTGCCTTCCTTTTGAATAGAAAAGGATTTGCATGTCATAACACACACAAAAAAAACCCCATCACGTTAACCCCCACATGTACAAGTTGCGCCTTGCGTGACGCGTTTTGGCAGCTCACCCTTAAACTGTTTGGTTGCATCTCAGGAAATCGGAGCCATGTGTGCCCTCCAGGTGTGAGTTTAGATTGCCTTAACTTTTGCAGAAAAGATGAAGGAGCTTTAGCTGAATGTAAGGATTACTATTTTGATTTTTTAATGGGTTATTTTTAAAAGGGAGGGCGGTGGAAGCCATCCAAGACTCCCCCCGGGCCAGATCAAAGGGAAAAAGTTGGCGAGCAGCACAAATTCCTCCTAATTTGGGATTAAGTTTACTACAGCTTTTTTTTTTTTTTCAGAATGAATTGTGGTTTGATAAGTCATGTGCTTCAACGCCAGCCACTTTCAAATGAGTGGACTTCAACCGGCTGGGGAATTCTGGGAATTTGGACTCCACAGATTTTAAAGTGGCTGAGGTTGAGAAACATGCCATATTTCAGAGAATTTTCTTTTTTAATCTGCTGGCACTTATTTGCCTGGGGGCTAAAATATCAGTCACCTCCCTTTTTCCCTTCCCAGGCTGAATAAACATTTTCCACGGTTGAAAACAATCCCTACTCCATGTCATTTCAAAGGCTGATTATTGTTCAAAAGTAGAACAACGGTTAAGGCAGCATCTTAATTGCAGTTTTACCCTTAGCAACTTTAAGACGTGTGGACTTCAACTCCCAGAATTCCCCAACCCATGGCTGGCTGGAGAATTCTGGGAGTCGAAGTCCATGGGTCTTAAAATAGCCCAGGTTGGACACCCCTGGCCTAGATCCATTGAAGTTGGCCTCTAATTGTGGAGGAGACCTCCCCTCCTTCTCTGCCTAGATTTTGTGGGCCCCTCTTGCAGGCTTCTATTTGGTGCCCTGTTGCTCTGTTTTAAAATAAAATTAAGATTTTTGCATAAAGTTGAACTTGTTTTGCAAGAGGGGAATCTATTGTCGTGGCAATAGTTTTGTCAGTGTTCAACCAGCCAGGATAATATGTGTTTTTGCCCTTTGTTTTATTTTAATTCACTGCTTTTTTCAATGTTTTTGTTTTGTCTCCATTTAATTTTTTTCTTTTGCATTTTAAATGGTTAAAGTAAAAAAAAAAAAAAGATAAAGTGGCATAAAGTTTATATCCCTGCCCTTGGATACATGGCTGACGGCTGATGCCAAGTTGGGTTTTACTCTGGTGCAAAGGCTCTGCGGCCCCTGTAACTTTCTTAAGGCAGGGGGGTTAACTTCAAGCAGCCTCTGTTGCCTTTCTTTTTCCTCCAGCGGGCTGGGTCTCTTTCAGTGACATTCCTGGGAAACGGCTCTCCCTGCATCATTCAGTTTGACCTGCGTGCAGAAAAATGAAAGCCAACACAGACTGGCCTTAAGATGTGTTACCCCTCTGCCTAGGATGCTACTGCATAATCTAGTGCAAAGAGCTGGCTGCTTCCCCTTCCCCACATCCCTCCTCTGTCCCCCATCAATCGATCGATCGATCAATCAATCAATGAATCAGAATAGGGCTGGAAGGGATCTGGGAGATCTAGTCCTAACCTCTGCTTGAGCATATGCACCAAGACAAATTCCTTGTTTGTCCAATCACACTTGGCCAATAAAAAGAATTCTGTTCTAGTCTATTGAGCAGGAAATATGATCCCATTTCAGACAAGTAGCTGTCCAATCTCTTCTTAAAAAACTTCAGTGATGGAGCATCTATAACTTCTGGTGGCAAGCTTTTTCACTGGCTAATTGTTCTAACTGTCAGGAAATTCCTCCTTAATTCTAGGCTGCTTCTCTCCTTGCTTAGTTTCCATTTGTTGCTTCTTGTCCTGCCTTCGGGTGCTTTGGAGAATAGCTTGACTCCCTCTTCTTGGTGGCAGCCTCCGAGATATTGGAAGGCTGCTATCATGTCTCCCCTAGTCCTTTTCATTAAACTAGACATACCCAGTTCCTGCAACCGTTCTTCGTATGTTTTAGCCTCCAGGCCTTTGATCACCTTAGTTGCTTCTTCTTTGCACTTTTTCCAAAGTCTCAACATCTTTTTTGTAATGTGGGAAGCAAAGCTGGATGCAGGATTCCAGGTGTGGCCTTACTAAGGCTTTATAAAGTGGTACTAAGTCTTAATACCTCCCTCTTTCTCCCATTGCCTTCCCCTCCCCTCCCCTCCCCATATACATACTGTGGAGCTGTGAAGATCAAGGCTGGAACTGCTTAAAAATCCCTTTAAAATCTCAGTTGGCGGATAGCAAGCATTGGCTGCAAAATGCAGCCCTTAATGAAAACATGTGTCCTTAAAACTGGTGGGTGTTTCCAAACAGTCCTTTGTGGGCATGCTGTGTGTGTGCGCGCGCGTGTGTGTGCGCATGCTGTAGTGCTAGTAAGTCTGCCTCCCCCCTTCCTGGCCTCTGATGGCAGAGCCTGCTCTGTGCTGCTGCTGCTGCTGCTGCTGCTGCTGCGTAGGAATTGTGTAAAGTTGGGGCATCCCTCAAAGCTGAGCTGCTGCTCTGTGGTGCGATGTGACTTTGTGGCTTGAAAAGGAATCCAGGGTGGTGACAGAGGCAGAACGTTGACAAAAGCTTTCACTAAAACTAGGAGCCCCCATTGTTTGGGTCGAGGTTTCTAAGGCTTCCAGGCCGATTTGGAGCACTTTCCCCAAGAGCCAAGTGGGTTGTAAGCCACACGGTGTGTGTGTGTGTGTGTGTGTCTGTTTGGTGACTTATGCTAAATTGCTGTGGGGAACCAGCAGGAAATGACCCTAAGGGCATCATCATGGAGGGGACTGCTATGCGGGTGAACCTGTTAGGCTTGTTTTGAGACAGCTGCGTAATTTGATTTATGTTAGCCCAGAATTCCATTTACAGGCAGTCCTTGACTCCCATTGGGTTTTTCTATAATAGATTTTTATTAGCTATAGCCCCTAGACTTTACTTACCGCTTCACAATGCTTCCCAGCCCCCTCTGAGCTGTTTACAGAGTCAGCCTATTGTCTTACAACAATCTGGGTCCTCGTTTTACCCACCTGGGAAGGATGGAGGGCTGAGTTAACCTTGAACCTGGTGAGACCCGAACTGCAGTCAGCTGGCAGTCAGCAGAAGTAGGCTCCAGTCCTGCACTCTAACCACTGTGCCACTGTGGCTCAAAGTATTAGTTTATCGAAGTATTAAATACGAAGAGTAATTCTAAAAAGGAATAGAAGTAAAAGGCACCAATTTCCAACTCTTTAGCACAGTAGAAAATAAACAACATTACAACCTCAACGTTTTACTTTTACACAACAGTGTGTGTGTATCCACACACAATTTCTATAGCAACAAACCTATCAGCAAAAACAAAATCAATGTTTCATTTTTTCCCCCATTGCAAGCCCAAAATCAGGAAGCAATTTCCAAATAGAAACAAAATGAAATATATTCTCTTCTTTGGATTAAAAAAAAAAGTCGATTTAACCATCTCTGCTTCTCCTTCTTTCCTAAGCGGAGTGTAAACCTTCTTTATCTGAACTTAATGGTTAATGGTGGCCTTCATTCTTTTTCTTCTATAGATTTGAATGTGACCTGTAGAAGACGCGAAGATGTCGCTTCACAACACCAGAGCCTCAGTGCTCCTGGCCTGGGTAAAGTAACCCTTCTTTATGGTCGAGAACCTTTTGGAGCAGGGATGGGCAAACTCAGGGCAACTTTACAAGCTTGTGGACTTCAATTCCCAGAATTCCTGAGCCAGCCAGAATGGCTGGCCCAGGAATTCTGGGAGTTGAAGTCCACTCATCTTAAAGTGACTGTCTGTGAGACGTGATGAGATGCAGGATACTTTTACGCCTGCCAGAATTGGCGGCTCTTCATGTTTATGATTTTAGGGTTTATTGGGTCATATTTAGCATGGAGAAATAGGATGTGGATCATCAGATATGGCAACCATGGACTAGAAATAGAAATAAATGCATTCTTTTCGCTAAACTGGGAGCTTTAAAAATGTCTTAATGTTTGAAAGCATTGAAACAGTTGGAAAAAAAGGCTTAAACCCTAACATTGTTTCTGGAAATGGGCCAGAATTTATGAGTCCCCGAAGAGGATTCCCTTCCCACATGTTTCTCCAGGGTAGTTTTTCCATCCAGCTTGTATCTTGGCAGTCTACCAGCTCCCTCAATGACCAGCGTTTCAGAGCGACGCCTGGCAGAATGGCCACATGGGTACTCTGTCCTGGCACGTGGCTGGCCTGCCAGCCTCTAACGTGGCTCTCCTTCTCCGCAGGTGAACAGCCTGAAGCTAGGCGATGCCGTCACTTCGTTGTCTCAGCTCCAGGATTGCAGCCTCTTCCTCAAGATCATCGGCAAAATGTAAGACAGATTCCGGCGTTCTTCCTGTAGGCTGTAGCACAAGAATTCCCAACCTCTAGCCCATGACCCAGGGCTGGGCTGCAGCTTGTTCAGAACCAGGCTGCAGAAGCAGTGGGCAAGCGCGCATATGCAGGTGCGCAGAGTTGCCTTTGTGAAAGCGGCACCCATGCGCGAAACCATCTCCTCTCTCTCCCCCCCCCCCCCACCAGCCAGTCTGCAAAGCCCAAAAGTTTGGGGAACTCTGCCGCAGATCTTGTTTGTTTAGGATGCTGCCGACCCATTCAGCTGTTCCTGAGCTGTGCAAAGACCTGATGGCTGTTTCTCCATCCCCACATCCAAATTTGATTAGGAAAAAAAAAAATAGAAGCCAGTCATTTAGAAAAAGAAACAGACATCAAGGTTGCAAGTGGTCCAGAGCAGTGTTTCTCAATCTTGGCAACTTTTAAGATATGTGGACTTCAATCCCCAGAATTCCCCAGTCAGCACATGCACTTCTGGGAGTTGAAGTCCACACAGGTTAAAAGTTGCCGAGGTTGAGAAACATTGATCCAGAGAACTTATTCAATTATATCTTCTTCCTCCCTCCCCCCCTCTCTTTTCCTCTCTTCCAGACATGGCACAGAAGAGGGGCAGGATGCTTCCCAGCAGAGTGTGGCAGAGAGGGTGACACAAGTCGTCAGCTTCCTTCAGAGTAAGTGCTTCCCTCAGTCGGAGGATGCTTCGGTGGTGGGAAATTTTATCCTGGCAGCAGCTACACACACACACACACACACACACACACACACACACACACACACACCATGCACAAAACAAACTTTGAAGCTTTATCCAGCAGAGGCTCTGAGCCTTTCAGCTGCGTGACCCTTCCTCTCCCGTCTTTTCTTCCAAGGCCCCTCCCAACCCTAAACTCTGATTCTAAGTGTGACAAACAGTGTAAGTCACTTTTCTCAGTGGCTCTTGTAACTTCAGACGGTCACTAAATGAACGGTTGTAAGTCGAGGACTAACCTGTGTAACAGCTGCACGGTGCTCAAACTGAAACCGGATTCAAACAGCAGCAGCTGTTTGTTCAAATCAAAAGTGGGCCAGCTGAGAAGTCTTTGGGCTGAATGTGGGGGGAGAGGCTGTGGGGTCAGGACCTGAGGTGGGTTCACTTATGCTTCGCCCACCTGTCTCCTTCTAGAAATCTGCAAGCACAAAGCCTCCCCGCACAGCCTGGTGTCTGAGGAGAAGCTCTTGGCAGCGGAAGAACTGGAGTTAGCCAAGGTAGGGCCAGCTCCTTGGTACTCGTGGCTTCCTGGTTTGGGGCCTGGACTGGCTTCCTGGGACGGGTTGAAGAAAGACTCAGTCTGGGGGGGAAAAGAGGCCCGGGGTATTGTTTTTACTTCTTGTGAGCTGCCCAGACTCATTTAGATGAAACTAATTATTATTGATTGTTGGTGGTAAGATACCCAAGCCCAAAACATCTCGTATAAGAGGGCTCTAAGACCAGACCTGTCAGGCATGAACAATCAGACCTCCTGGAGTAGAATTCAGGCTAACTGCTTCATTATGTTTTGCCTGTAATAGAGGAACCCGGTCTTGCAGATGTCCCTTGGGGACAATTCAGTAAAGCTCCAAAGAACTAAGGGAGTCAGCCCCAGCCCTTTTGGGATTCCACAATGATCCCAGGCTATCCCTGTGCTTGATCCCTCCTTCGTGATAGATTGGGTGTTTCCCAACAAGATCTGGCATTCACTGGAACTGTCCATGGAATAAAGGGGGAACCCCTGCAAAACAGCATCCCTATTCCCAATCCCCCAAATTGCTCCAGTGGG
This sequence comes from Pituophis catenifer annectens, assembly GCF_029215685.1. Taxonomy (NCBI): domain Eukaryota; kingdom Metazoa; phylum Chordata; class Lepidosauria; order Squamata; family Colubridae; genus Pituophis; species Pituophis catenifer. The sequence continues at coordinate 131,269,894 of NW_027256884.1, forward strand.
ACATCTTTATTGTCTGTCAAAAATCACTGAGGGACCCAGAAAGCCAGGATGGATGCATCACCCCCATCCCGAGCCCTCCAGAGGTTATCCACAAGCGTGATCGTTGCCTTCCTAGACCGTTGCCTGGCCTGAACTCTGCTTGAAGAGGGTCCTGATATCCCTTCCTCCAGGGTCCTCTGGAGCCGGGCACCTTCTACCTGCTCAACCACCCCCTTGGGGGAAGTTGGAGACAGGAGAAGAGTTCTCCAAAATGGTCACATCCAAGGATGATCTCTTGAGTAGGGGTGCACCACCTCCTACTTGGAGTATAAGACACACTTTTTCCCCCACTAAAAGAGGATGAAAATTTTGGTGTGCCTTATACACCGAATGTAGCCCCACCCATCCACTGGCCCCCAACTCAGCCATTTTTGGCCTCTGCGCGTCATATTTTCGCACACAGTTTTAGACCTGTTCCAGGCTGTGGGGATCGCCACAGCACATCACCGCCTCTGTGCCTTGCATTTTTGGCCTCTGCGCATTGCATTTTTGGCGGTTCAAGGCGGCAGGGATTGGTGGCAATCTCTGCCACCTGGAACCGCCTGAAAATGCAGCATGCAGAGGCCAAAAACGCGTGCAGAGATGGTGATCAGCAGCGATGGGCTGTGGTGATCCCCGCATCCTGGAATGGGTCTAAAACGGAGCGTTCAGAGGCTGAAAACGTGAGGCATGGCTATGGTCTGTGTCAATCCCTGCAGCCTGGAACAGCTGATTGGGAGTATTCCGGGCGATCCACCCGCCAATCAGCTGCTCGTGCTGAATCAGGCTGAGATAATGTGCTGAAGCTGACCAGGCTGTTTGCTGCAAGGACGTTAGCCAGATGAATACCAATGGATGCTGGTAGGCAGAGGCAGAGGTTATTTTTTCTTGTTTTCCTCCACAAAAACTAATTTGCGTCTTATACTCCGGAGTGTCTTATACTCTGAAGAATACGGTAGCTAAAAGCAGCCCCTTAAGCAGAGCTTGGGCCCAGCCCCATGCTAGCTCCCAGGAGGCCTTGGCCAGCCAGGAGGGGCCTGAGTGCAGGTGGCCAAGCTCCCCGCCCATTTCCTCCTCAGGATGGATGGGTTCAAAGTCTTCCCAGGTGTCTTTGATCAGAAGCTTTCCAGAGGCATGTTGCCATCTCATGGAGCTTCTGACCCCCCTTGCTGGAGTTGGGGTGCTTCTGCTCTTCTCCAGAGGTGACCTCCAGGTGACTCTTTGCTCTGCTCTCTCGAGGTGGTGATGCTGCTCTTGTACTATGTTTCCATGAGCGATAAGATTCCTCGGGAGTGGACCACGCTCGAATACGACCTGCAGGTAAGGGAGAGCTCCTCCTGGGTTCCATTGGGAATCTGGTCAGCCAGCCAGGCGCCTCCTCATCATCTCATCGGCATCTGGGTTGCTAGGCTGCCTTTTGCCTCTGTGGACGACCCCTTTCGTTGCACCCTGCCAATTCGGCCTTCACTAACAACAGTTCATTTAGAGACTGTTAAAAGTTACAACGGAGCTGAAAAAAGTGAATTATGACCGTTTTTCACACATCTGACAGCATCTCCATGGTCACGTGATCAAAATTCGGATGCTCGGCAACTGACTCGTATTTATGACCGTCGCAGTGTCCCGGGGTCACATGATCCCCTTTGGCAACCTTCTGACCAGCAAAGTCAATGGGGAAGCCAGATTCACTTAACGATGGCGTTACTAACTGAACAACTGCAGTGAGCCATTTAACAACTGAAGTAGCAAGAAAGGTCATAAAACGGGGCAAAACTCACTTAACAACTGTCTCACTTAACAATGGAAATGTTGGGTTCAATTGAGGTTGTAAGTCGAGGACTGACTGTTTGGAGGAAAAAGTTTGAGAAAGACAACGGCCTATGAAAAAGGAGTTGAGTTCTAGCGGGAGTGGTGGGGGGGCATAGGCTTCATCTGATTTCCTTGGCTAATCCTTCTCTGGATAACTTGGAGGCCCCCTGTCCCCCCCCCCCTCTCATCCCCAGACGGAGATGGCCAAGTTCCTGAACTTCATGCTCTACAACGAAGACTGTCTCAGCGAAGATCTGGAGAACTTCCTCCAAAAGAAAAGTAAGTGCTGAGAAGGTTGTGGTGCTTTGACTGGGAACCCCGTGTTTACCGATGGAAAAGGATCTTTGTACCTCAAGGTTGGGGTTCTCTGAGCTGGGTGGTTTTCTTGCAGATGTTTCATGGCCCAGCTAGGTAACCTCATCAGTGCTAAAAGGGAGGGAGAGGAGGAGGAGAAGGGTTGGGTCCTTGGTGCTCTCTGAGCTGGGTGGTTTCCTTGTAGATGTTTCATGACCCAATTAGGTAATGACCAGAGCATGGATGCTGTTCCCTAGTTGGGTCATGAAACATCTGCAAGGAAACCCCCAATCAGAGAGCATCAAGGACCACACAAAATGGGGGTTGTAGTCCAGAATGTCTGGAGGCCACTAAGTTGAGAAGATTTGAGATGACTTCACTGTTGTGGAGATGCTACACCAGAGACGCCCATGATGGGTTTCCACATCAAGCTTCTCCCTGGTTCCCACTTTAGACTCCCAGCCTGATCATGATTTAATCCGGCTGACCCTTTATAGTTGGCAGTTTCTCTGTTTTTCTTCTTCTTTATTCCTGACCCTCTAAAGCTCCCTCTTGTTTGTCACTTTCTCCAAACCAAAGAAGTTCCTGGCGTCTTCTGCAGTGAGAGAATTCCTCTGGCTGCAAAACTGACTTTTTTGGAAACTTCTTAGCAGGGGAAAAAAACCAGTTGAACTGAAGGCTGAGCCTCTTCTTGCCTCTGTTTTGCTTCACGGCCTGCCTGCTCTCCTCTCTTCTCCTCTGCCCTCCAGTGCCAGCGTCCTCAAGTACCTCCAGTGCCAGCTCAGAAGAGGTCACCCCACCCAAACGAGGGGTGCCTTTCTTGAAACTACACAAGATCGCATCTTCTTCCAGCATGAATAAGTAAGAGGTGGTTTTCTTCCGAGGCCTGATGGGCATGTTTGTCGCTTCACTCCACTCCACCTTATTATTTTATTTTATTTATTTTATTTTATTTATTTTATTTATTTTATTTATTTTATTTATTTTATTTTATTTTATTTATTTTATTTTATTTTATTTTATTTTATTATTTTATTTTATTTTAATTTAATTTAATTTAATTTAATTTATTATTGTATTGTATTGTATTTTATTTTATTATTTTATTTTAATTTAATTTATTTATTTATTTATTTTATTATTGTATTGTATTTTATTGTATTTTAGGTTTTTTTTTTATTGTATTGTATTTTATTTTAGTTTTTTTATTTTTATTTTTAATTCAAAGTGGCAAAAATCTCCAACACCTCTTCCTCCTCCTATGTTCCCTACAACAACAATCCTGCCAAGCGTGTGGGGCTGAGAGGGAGGGACAGGCCCAAAGTCCCCTAGCTGGTTTTTGTGCCAAGACAGGACTAGAACTTCCCTTTTCCTGATGATCAACCCAGAGTCACCCAGCTGGCTTGCATACTTAAGGTGGGGCTAGAATTCCCAGTCTCCTAGTTTCTAGCCTGCTGCCTTAACCACTAGACCAAGCTGGCTCTCAAAAGGTCGCAAAAGGGGATCTCATGACCCCGGGACACTACGACCGTCATAACTGTGAGTCACTTGTTAGGTATCCAAATCTAAATCATGTGACCCTTTAATGGTCAAAAGTCACTTTTTTCAGTTGTCACTTTGAACAGTCACTAAGCGAGGTGTTGTAAGTCAAGGATACCCCATGCCTCTTCCGACAATGGCTGCCCAATCCTTTCTTAAAAAGAGAATTTTAACCTGCTGCTTCTTTTCCTGGGCAGGCTGCTCCCTGGCTCCGCTTCCTCCTCCTCCTCCTCCTCGTCTCCCATGGGGGAGATCATGCAGACCCCCCAGTTCCAGATGCGGAGGCTGAAGAAGCTGCTGGAAGCCGAGCGAGAGAACCGCGACGAGCTGGAGCACGAATTGGCCGAGAACCGGAAGCTCATCGACGAGAAAGGTGAGTGGGGAGCGGGGAGAGTGGAGACCCCCTAAGCAGCCCACCTTCAAGAGACTGCAAAGCCCCTGCGGTGGCAGAGCAGGATGGGACCTGGGCCATTCCTGGCAACAGTTTTATTTCCCCCCCCCTTTTTATATATATATATATGTGTGTGTGTGTCTGCTTACATGCCTGCTGCCTGGTTAAAAGGCCCAGCAAAGTCCCCTTGGCCTTCCAAGGGAGTCCAGGAGGTGGGAAAAGGGGATCGCATGACAAATACCTGCCGGCTGCCAGGTGCCTGGATTTTGATCCCAGGGGGTCATCATGGTGATGAGGATGCCGTGGTCGTAACTGTGAGGACTAGTAGGAAGTCACTTTGCTCAGTGCCATTGTAACTTGGAACAGTTGTCAATGAATGGTTTTAAGTGGAAGACCGCCTGTGCGACTTTTATTATAAACCTTCATTATAAGTCTGGCTGAGGCGTTCACTCCCCTCACTCTCCTTTGACTTGGGCCCAGCCCCCCCTTTCGGCTGACCCTTCACTGTGAGCCTCCTTCCGGCCTTCCCAGGCCATTCTCTCTGCCATCTTTGTTTTTATTTTACTTCCTAGTTTAGTTTAGGTATTTTTATTTTATTTCATTTTATGTTTTGTTTCTTTTTTACTTTTTTTTAATTTACTTTTTTTTTTATTTTACTTGACCTTTTGAAAATACCGTATTTTTCAGAGTATAAGACGTACCTTTTTCCCCCAAAAAAGAGGGTGAAAATCTGGGTGCGTCTTATACTCCATATGTAGCCCTGCCAAATTTCTCAAAGGGAGGTTTCAGAGGCTGAAAAAAGCCTCAGAAATGAAGCTTCAGAAAAGAAGCCCCCAAACAGAGCTTCAGAGGCTTTTTTTCTGAAGCTCTTTTTCGGAGGCTTTCAGAGGCAGGAATTTTTTTTTTTTTTTTTCTGAAATGGAGTTTCAGAAGTTTCAGAGGCAGGAAAAAAAGCAAGGCACAGAACTCACAACCAAGGAAAGGAACCTGTTGCTAAAATTCACCTCTGGGAACAGCTGATTGGAGGCCGATCCACCTGCCAATCAGCTTTTTTCTTATTTTCCTCCCCAAAAACTAAGGTGCGTCTTATACTCAGAAAAATACAGTACTTTAATTTTATTATTTAATTTTATTTGTTTTTTGTTTTGTTTTTTATTTTATTTTTATTATTTATTTTATTTTACTTTACTTTTATTTAATTTTCATTTAATTTTAATTTTTTATTTTATCATTCTACTTATTTTTTTCTTTAATTTATTATTTTATTTATTTAATATATTTATTATTTTATTTTTGTTTCTTTATTTATTCTATAACCACCCATCTTCACAATCGACTCTGGGCCGCTCACAGTTCAGAAACATACACTACAATTAAAACCTTAAAAACATTTTAAAACAATAAACATAGTGAAAACATTTTTTTTTAAAAAAGCATTAAACATATCTAATTTGCAGCTTTGCAAATTCACCCCTCCGGTCATCCAGTGGGGTTAGAATTGCATTGGATTCTGAGGAACAGTCGCCATTTTGCCTTTTCTCGTTGAGGGAAAGTTGAGTGGACCATCCCGGAATGGCTCCGCCCGGCAGGTCGTCCGAATGGCCGCCTCTCAGGTTCTGAGGAGGGTTTTGTGCTCTTTTTGCGTAGATACGCGAATCCTGATGATGAAGCAGCGGATCGACCGCCTCACCCTCCTGCAGGAACGGCAGGCGGCTGCGGACCATCTGGAGCCCAAGGAGATGGAGGAGCTCCGGGACAAGAATGAAAGGTCCGTCCTAGCTTTTTGTATGGCCTTGGGGAGCCTGGATGTAGCAGAATAACAGAGCTGGAAGGGACCCTGGAGGTCTTCTAGTCCAACCCCCTGCTCAAGCAGGAGACCCTAGATCCAGGTTGGATCCTGCAACATTATCCTGGGACACGTATATTCGCCTTCATTTTGAGACAAATGGCTATCCGGTCTCTTCTTCAAAACCTCCAGTAATGGAGCACCCACAACCTCTGGTGGCAAGCTGTTCCACCGGTTAATTGTCCTCACCGTTAGGAATGTTCTCCTTAGTTCTAGGTTGCTTCTCCCTTTGATTAGTTTCCAACCATTGTTTCTTGTCCTGCCTCAGTTGCTTTGGAGAATAAGTTGACTCCCTCTTCTTTGGGGCAGCCCCTCAAATACTGGAAGGCTGCTATCATGTCACCCCTGGTCCTTCTCTTCATTAAACCGGACATACCCAGTTCCTGCAACCGTTCTTCGTATGTTTCAGCCTCCAGGCCCCTGATCATCTTTGTTGCTCTTCTCTGCACTCTTTCTAGAGTCCCAACATCTATTTTATATCGTAGCAACCAAAACTAGAGGCAGTATTCCAAGTGTGTTGGTTGATGAATTACCTTTACCTAATCCCACCCCTCCCCACCACCACCATGTGTCTGCTCCTTTTCCATCTTCTGTTAATGATTTTATCTGTTCTGTTATCTTATAATCAATGATTTTAATGTTTTTAAATTGTTTTTATGATGTTAGTCACCCAGAGTTGTTGGTAGTGAGATGGGTGGCAAGTATATTTCACAATAAGCAAATCAGCAAATAAACAAACAAATAAATTTGGGGAGAGGACCTGCACCTGGGTCTTGGAAGGAATGAATGAATGATCGAATGAATGAATGAATGAATGAATGAATGAATGAATGAATGAATTTGGGGAGAGCCCCTGCAGCCGGCTCTTGGAATAAATAAGTAAGTAAATGAATAAATAAATTTGGGGAGAGCACCTGCAGCCAGTTCTTGGAATGAATGAATGAATGAGCAAGCAAATAAATAAGCAAGTAAATAAATGAATAATTTTGGGGAGAGCCCCTGCAGCCAGCTCTCGGAATGAATAAATAAATTTGGGGAGCCAGTTCTTGGAACGAAGGAAGGAACAAACGAATGACTAAGTAGATAAGCCAATAAGTAAACAAAATAAATTTGGGGAGAGCCCCCGCAGCTGGCTCTCGGAATGCTCCAGAGTCCGATCCTGCTGCCCGTCTCCTTCCTCTGATGGTCCCCCTCCTCCCCCTCTTCCCTGGCAGCCTCCTCCTCCGCCTGCATGAGACCCTGAAGCAGTGCCAGGATCTGAAGACGGAGAAGGGGCAGATGGACCGGAAGATCAACCAGCTCTCCGAGGAGAATGGAGAACTCACTTTCCGGGTACGAGGGTGGCAGAGTCTGGGTTTTAGAATTTGGGGGGGGGAGAGAAAGGAGGAGGTCCTAGAGCCAAGGGGCTCTGAGGGGTGGGGTGGGGGGAAGGACACTTGGCATTCCATATCCTCCGGGCAGAAGACCTGGCAGCCTTTTGCCAAAAGGAAAAGGGGCAGAGGGTCCAACCGAAGCCTCTCCTGTCTTCTCTCTCAGCTCCGAGAGTTCGCCCGCACCTTGACGGAGCTTCAGGAAGCCATGAACGAAATGTGCGAAGGGCAGGACAAGTCCCTGAAGGAATGGGAGGAGCGGAGGAGTCGCCTGGAAGCAGAGCTCCACAGGGCCCTGAGCGAGAAGGTCAGCAAGAGATGAACAGGCCCACTTGGGAGGGGGAATATACCCCCCGTTTGTTGTGGCCTATCAGCGGCCTGTGCAGCTGGTAGCTGATTCCGACAGCGAGGAGGCTGGTATGGTGCTACGCCAGCAGCCTGAGCAGCTGGCGCTCGAGTCAGACAATGAGGAGGCTGGAGAAGATGTGGTGCCAGAGGCAGGGATTCAGCCAGGGCCTTCAGAACCTCCAGAAGCTCCTTTAAGTGAAGAGGACAAAGAAGAGGAGCCTCTTTTTGATGCACGGGTGTGCAGAGCTTCCAAAAGGCAGGAATAGCTCCTCAGGAGGAGGTCTCCTCGAGAGTAAGGCTTGGGGCTAATTGGCCACTCCCCTAGCCTATTTAAGGAATGACAACAACTGAGGCAATTTGCAGGAAACAACTTCGTTCATATTCCTTTGCGTATTGACTCCAGAATCGTTTGATTTGGCTCTTGTTTTTCTCTTGTCAGTTTTCATGCAAATTGCTTCTGGGCATTTGGCCAACCACAGTAAGATTACGGTTATCTGAAAGACTACCTCAGAATTGAGTTATTATTCTTTGGATTCTTGTCGGCTGTTAATGAAGTTAAATTAACAGCCCTTGTTCAGAAAAGACTGATTTAAACTGTACTTGTGTTCGAACAACTACTAAGAAAGCTCATTAGTAGTCCTTAATTAGTAAACTAAGGTTTGCACGGACTTTGTGTGTGCTGCGTTCTTTGGGGTCCGTAGCTGGGGCAGAGCACCGTTCTGGCCCCCAGGGCACCTGGCTGGCTTCTCATCGAGACCAGGGCAGGTTGATCCTGGAGACGCAACCGCCAGTTTCTGAAGCGAAAGGTTGCACTGTGTGTCGTTTAATTTTATCATTTATACCAGTCCGTCCCCCCCGACCTTTTGGGCACCAGGGACCGGTTCCGTGGAGAGAGGTTTTTCCATGGACCGGAGTGGGGGGGCTGGTTTCTTGTGCTGCCTGCAGCCTATGAATGGGGCTTCGCTTGTTTGTGCGGCCCGGTTGCTGGGCTGCTGCGGACTCGGGTTGGGGACTCCTGATTTATATCACCCATCTCATTTAAGTGATTAGGAAACACCCAGGATTGGCTGATAGATGGGCAGCCATATAAATGTGACAGATAGATAGATGAGAGAAAGAGACAGAGATGGGTAGATAGAGTGCTAGAGAGAGAGAGAGAGAGAGAGAGAGATAGATAGATAGATAGATAGATAGATAGATAGATAGATAGATAGATACAGAGATACAGAGATACAGAGATGGAGAGAGAGAGAGCTGGAGAAAATGGATGGATGGATGGATGGATGAATACATAAATAGATGATACAGATTCTAGGCAGCTCAGGAGGGAGGACAGTAGGAAGGAAAGACAGACAGATGGAAGGACTGGGCAGAATAAACAGTTCCCCTCTAAGTTCTCTCTCTGATAGTTTTGAGAATACACATACACACACAGAGGAAGAGCGAGATTACCAGCACCCAGAAGGCAATCCAGAGTGTCAAGTGGACCTGGAGGCTGCCCACTTGAAGGGCCAAGCCTGAAGGGAGAGTGGGAAGAGGTTGGGACACCTGGGGCCCATGTTGGCTGGGTTCCTTCTCCCCCCCTGGATGATGGGGGTGACCCACTTTTTGGGAGGGTGGGGGGAAGAGCAGAGAGGCAGGTGGGCTCTCATTGCTTGTCTCCGTCTCCGATTCCCCAGAGATGCCTGGAAGAGAAAGTGGAGATTCTGCAAGGGAAGATCTCCCTGTTGGAGGACCAGCTGGCCAAGCTGACCAAGGAGACCAGCTCCCTGCCGGTGAAAGGAGAAGTCCTGGGCGACGTCTTGAAGGTGGGAGCCGGGCAGCCCCAGGACCGGCCCCAGCCAGGAGAGGGGGTCATGCTCTCTGGCTGCCGGCTCCGATTCATCTCTGGAAGATGAACTAACGCTAGTTGTCTTTATCTTGAACTACTTAGTTATTTGTTGGTATCCTGCCTTTATTATTTTTTTACAAATAACTCAAAGCGGTGAACAGATCTGATATGCCTTTCTGCTCCTGTTTTGGCCACAACAACCCTGTGAGGTAGACTGTGCTGAGAGAGAGAGGGACTGGTCCAAAGTCACTCAGCTCTTCTCTTCCCCCCCCTCCTTTCCCCCCTTCTCCTCATTTTCCATTCTGGTCCGGTATTCCCTGCTAATGTCGGGGTCTGTTTGGACCAGGTTAGCCTAGAGGGGGGTGGAAAGCACAACCTGTAGATCAGAGAGCGCGAGAAGTGAACCCCCCGCAGGTGATTCTCTCTGGGGTAATTGATGTGTCCCTGCTTCCCCCTCTCACAGCTTGAGGGCCTGAATCAGCAAGTGGCCAGCCTGAGCAGCCAGCAGGCCGAACTGCAAGCCACCATCCTCCGTCTGGAAGAAGAGAAGCACCTTCTCGAGGCCAACCTCCAGTCCGAAAGGAGAAGCTTTGAAGCGGAGAAAGCCCAGCTGACGGGCCTCCTGACGGAGCTGCAGAATTCCAGCTCCGAAATTTCTCGTGCCAAGGAGAAGCTGGAGCAGGACTGCCGGGCCCAGGAGGAATGCTTGATCGCCCAGGCCAACACCCTCACGGCAGAGATCGCCAAGCTGACGGGCTTCCTTCGCCAGAGGGACGAGGAGCTGCTGGCTCTGCACCAGCAGGTGGAAGCCGAGAGGAGCCAGAAGAGCCAGCTGGCCGAAGACTGGGAGAAGAAGGAGCAGAGGTCTCGGGCAGCCATCGAAGACCTGAGCCACCAGGTGGATCAACTGAGCAGCTCCCTGAAGCAGAGCAATCAGAAAGTGTCCCAGATTGAAGCCGCCAGCCAGGAGGAGTATAACCGGATCGCCCAGGAGAAGGAGCTGGCCGTAAGGCAGCTCCAGGAGAAAGAAGTGGAAGTGTCCTCCCTGGCCGAGCGACTGCAGTCCCTGGAGCACGCTCGGACCTCTTCTGCTGTGGAGCTCCACCAGGAGAAAATGGAGGCCAGTCAGAAGATCCAGGCGCTGGAGGCCAGAGTTGTGGCCCTCACTGCCCAGGGCCAGCAGAGCGAGGCCCAGGCAGCAGCCGTCCCAGCCTTGAAAAGCCAGCTGCGGGAAGCTCAGCAGAAGCTGGCCGAGAAGGAGAAGCTGGCCAAGGAGCATACTCGTCTTCAGGAGCGGCTGATGGTCCTCGAAGAGTCCGTCCGCAACACGGAGGGGATCCTGGAGGACGAGAAGAGGAGGGCGGCTGAGTCCCTGGAGAGCAACCTCCGGCAAATCGCAGAGCTGGAAGAGCAGGTCCAGGAGCTGACCAGGCACAAGGACCAGGCGGTGGAAGGAATGGCTGAGGAGAAGGCCAGGAGGCAAGCCTTGGAAGGCCAGATGCAGCGACTGGAAGAGGAGTCCAGGAGAAAGCTAGAAGAGCTTCAGCGTCAGCTGACTGAGTTGCCCGTTGCCAAAAGGGAGCTGACCAAACGGAGTGGGCTGGAGCAAGCGGCCAGTGTGGGTCAGGAGCAAAGCGGCCAGAAGTTTCAGGCTGACCAGAAGAAGTTGGCAGAGCTGGAAGCCCAGCTGAAAAATCTCAGCGCCCAACACCAAGAAGCTCTGGCTGCCGTTCAGGCCAAATTGTCTCAGTCCGTTTCCCAAGTCAAGGAGAAGACGAGCTCGGAAGAGAAACTCCGAGCCAAAGTGGCCACCTTGGAGAAGCAGGTGGCTACCACATGTCAGGAATCGGCTCAGGCCAAGAAGGACGGGCACAAGGCCGTCCAGGAACTTGCAGAGACCGTCAAGAGACTGGCTGAAGAGCAGCTCAAGAGAGAGCAGCTGGAAGCCAGAGTGAAGCAGTTGGGAGAGCAAAGCAGCGAAGATCTGACCACGGCCGAATCCAGCTTGTCCAGCCTCAGGTCTGCTCTGAAGGAAAAAGAGCAGGAGGTGGAACAGGTCTCCGCCCAGCTGAAGACGTTGAAGGCCAAGTTGGAGGAGACTGTGCAGCACCAGGAAAGCCAGCTGGCTCAGCACCAGGAGGAAGCCAAGCGGCTGGCGGTGGAGGAAGAACGAGCCCATGCCGAGCTGGCCGTGGAGAAGGCCCAGAAGGTGGCCCTGGAGGTGCAGCTGCAGAACCTCACCAATGAGCACCGGGTGGAGGTCTCCAGCCTCCAGGAGGAGGTGGCCAGGGCCCAGGACCTGGTGGGCGAGAAGGAGAGGGAGCTGGAGGAGCTGCAGCTAAAGAACGTCTCCCGCTGCGAGGAGTTGAGGGACCTGCAGAAGACGGTGAGCAAGCTGAAAGGAGAGCTGGCCTCGGTGGAGGCGCTGAAGGAGAGGGAAGCCAAGATGGAGAATGAGCTGCAGGGCTTCCTGGAAGTGACCAGAACCCGGGAAGCCGAGATCAACAGCCTGAAAGCCCTGGTGCGCTCCAAGGACACGTCCCTCAAAAGCCTGGAAGAGCAGAAACTCCACTTGGAGAAGGAGTCGGTCACCCTCCGGGAGATGTACGAGAAGCAGCTGAAGGAGGGCAAAGATCTCCAGGGCCAGGTCGGCCAGCTGGAGAAGCTGACGGCCGCCTCTAAGGAGCAGCAGCACACCGAGGTGGAGGCTTTGAAGCGGGAGGTGGGCCATCAGAGGCAGAAGACCTCCGAGTTGGAGAAGCTCCTGGAGGCATCCAAGGCTACCGTGGAGAAACTGAAGAGGGAGCTCCTGCAAACAGAAGAGGAGCTGGTGCGGAGCCAGAAGGCCGTGTCAAGAGCCGAGGAAGAGCTGGCCTCCATGCGGACCTCGGCTCAGGAGAAGGACAGGTTGGAAGAGAACCGGAAAGAGCAGATGTCCCGCTACCGCCAGGAAGCGGAGAGGAAGGCCAGCCACATCAACAATTTGGAGCAGGACAGGTCCATCATGCACCGGCAGCTGATGGAGAAGGAAGCGGAGAGCAAGGACCTCCGGCGCCTGGTCATGGCCGAGTCGGAGAAGAGCAAGAAGCTGGAGGAGAGGCTGAGGCTCCTCCAGTCCGAGATGGCTACGGCGGCTTCCCGGGCGGCAGAGAGGTGCTCGGCGATGAAAGCAGAAGCCCAGAGCTCCCAGGAGCAGGCCGAGAAGCTGAGGCTGTCCGTGGAGACCCTGAAGAAGGAGCTGAGCGGGCTCTCCAAGCGGGAGGAGGCCCTCGGCCAAGAGCTCAAGTCCTGGCAGGAGAAGACTTTCCAGAAGGAGCAGCAGCTCGCAGGACAGCAGCAGGAGTTGGCCGGAGCTCAGGCTTTGATTGGTGAGCTGATGCCCCTCAAGGGCTTGTACCAGCAGCTCCAGGCCTCGCAGGCCTCGCAGGGGGACAAGCATCGGGAGGAGGTGGAGCAGCTGCAGAAGACCACCGGCCTCCTGCAGGCGGAGCTGACCAGGACCAAGCAGGAGCTCTCGGAGACCTCCTCCATCAAGGAGAAGTTCCTCCAACAAGAGCACCTTCTCCACCAGCTGCAAGCAGAGAACAGCGGGTATGTGGAGCGCCTGGCCGCCCTCCAGCGGGCTCACACCCAGCTGGCCGAGGAGAAGAGGGAGCTGGCGGAGAAGACCACCCAAGGGCAGCAGAGCCTGGACAGGGAGTTGGCCCAGGTCAAGCAGAAGCACGCTCTGGAGCTGGAGGCTGCCCGGAAGGACTCTGAGAAGCTGGTGGCAGGGAGCAAGCGGGAGGCTGAGGAGGCCCAGAAGAAGCTGGAGGAGATGGCCAAGACCTGCGAGGACACCAAGCGTCAGCTGACAGCTCAGGTGAGCCCTTTGATCCCCCCCCCACCCCCGGATATTCTTCGAGGTGGGAGGTGGCTGTTCTTAAGGGAATCTTTGGAGCTCAGGGTTGAGCTGTGGGATTCCTGGTGTTTTCTTGCAGACATTTCATGACCCAACTAGGGACCAACATCGTCAGGGCTAGAAGGGAGGGGAGTGTTTACGGAGTGGAACTTGGCTGTTTTCTTGCAGATGTTTCATGGCCCAACTAGGTAACATCATCAGTGTGAGGGAGTGTGGGGTTTGATCATGTTTATATACAGTAGCTTGCCCTGCAGCCTATACCCAGATAAGCAGGGATTAACACCAGAGAAAAAATGAAGCAGAAAACTAAAGAAGGAATGGAAAAACCAAGGAAAAACCCAGAATCCCACCAATACTGGGAGGGCAAATTTCCGTATAGGACCAAAGAGCAAAACCCCCTCCCTTCCAGCGCTGATGATGTTCTGTAGTTGGGTGATGCAAGAAAAGAGGCAAGCTCAGAGAGCCCCAAGGACCCCACTCTCCTCTCCTCATTTTCTTCCTCCTCCCCCACTCCACAAACCCCCCTCTCTTCTAGCACTGATGATGATGTTCCCTAGTTGGGTCGTGAAATGTCTGCAAGAAAACCACCCAGCTCAGAGAGGACCCAGGACCCCACAGTTAATGACGGTTGGCCATCCTAGCCTTTATCTCAACGTGTTTGGGGGTGAGGATCACGTTTTGTAAGGAGGGGAGGGGGAGTGGAGCCCACCCAGCCGGTCAAAATAGCTCAGAGGACTCCCAGGTTTGGCTCGTGCCCGGGCGGTGCCTCCATCCCTTTTGCCCTGCTGTAGATAGGGCGCTTCATGAAACGGGCAATGCCGACCGAATCACTTGGGGTTAGGTGGGACGTGGGGTGGGAAGAGGTGGGCTCAGCGGTCTCTTACCTCTGCCGCCTTTGGATGGATTTAGAAAGGGGGAGGGGGGAGTTGAGCTTACATGCACACACACACCCCACCACTGCCACAGGCTCGGGGGGGGGGGGGGGCTTTGGGTTGTGATGTCCTGACCTCTGCAGCCCTTTCTCCTCCCCAACTTGCAGGCAGAGAAGCTGGAGAAACATCAGCGGGAACAAGCTAAGCAGGTAACATGCCCAGGAGACCGGCAGCTTCGCGGTGGAGCTGGCATCTTCCCTTCTGACCTCTTGGCCACGGAGGGCACGCCGGAGGGAGTGGGGCTTTGCTCCTGGGCTGTACAGGTAGCCCTCGACTTACGACCACAGTTGAGCTCCAGATTTCTGTTGCTAAGCGAAAGGTTGGTTAAGTGGGTTTGGGCCCATTTTAGACCCTTCCTTGCCAATGAACCGCTGCGGTTGTTAAGTTAGTCACACCGGTTGTTAAGTGAATCTGGCTTCCTCATTGACTTTGGTGGTCAGAAGGTCACATGACCCCCGGGACATTGCAACCATCATAAATAGGAACCAATGGCAAAGTGTCTGAATTTTGATCACGTGACCATGGGGATGCTGCAGCGGTCCTAAGTGTGAAGAAATTGTCACAAGTCAATTCTTCAGTGCCGTTGTAATTTCAAACAGTCACTAAATGAACTGTTGTAAGTCGAGGACTACCTGTATAATTCCCCAGCTAGATTGTTGTCCAGTTGTCTCTGCGTGCCAGTTGGCCAAACTTCCCTTCCCTTGGAAAAAGAGGAAATGTTCCCTCCTCCCAAGGCAAGGCAGAGGCCATGGGTGGGGAGCCCCGAATCTGCTCAGTTTCTCCTCCCAGCCGGTCCATTCGTTGGATCTGTTGCCCTCCAGGTCCAGGTTGCAGCTCTCCCAGATCGATCCTGGCTTCTTTCCAGGAAGCCTAGTGAATTTCTTCCTAGAGAAGAGCCATGGAGGTCATCTCTCCTCTGCCTTCTCCCCCACCCCAGCTTTCCGGGCCATTCCCCCACTCCTGATCCTGGGGAGATGGAAGAGTCCAGCCCCAACCCTCCCACCATTCGAGGGGCTGGGGAAGATGGGTGCTGCCACCACCTTACCCAGCTGGCTAGCAGGAATCTTAATTGAGTTGCAGAGCTCTGCAAACCGTTTATAGGGGTCCCAGAAGACTTTGTGTGAAATGGGGGCCCCTGAGGGCGCTGGAGGCTGGGAGAGCTCAAGGGGCCCCAGGCAGGAAGAGGGGAGACTTGGAATGACTTCTCCGCCTCTTCCTCCTCCAGGTGGATGAGCTGAAAAAGAAGCTGGCTCAGCAAGAGAAGGCCGGCCAGACCCATCAGCAGAAAGCAAAGGTAGGTTTCCAGCACAGGAAGGCTTGCACACCTCCACCTGGCCTCAACCTCAGGCCCACCAAGAAAAAAGTTCCAGGTCAAATTGTTCCATGTAGCCATAACTTCAATCTGATTGGCTTGCACAGTCTTATTTCACACTTCATTTTACTCCACCCGTTGCTACGATGGGGTGGCATGCAAGCCAGGATTCCAAGATTTTGACTAGCATAAATAGCATCAGAACAGAAGTGCAAATAAAAACATAACAAGATCCTACCTGGGTCGATCACTGGGACCACAGTATTATTTTCGGAGCTTTCAGATTCGTGCTGGATCCCATCCTCAAGGAACTTCTCTCTATTCTATGCCCAGTGTTTATGTGACACCTTCCTATTGGCCGATTGGTGTATTGATGGCTGGTGATTGGCTTTTGTTTCCTTATGCTTCCAAGCCCTCAGCTCCTAAATATCTGATAAGCTGATCATAAATCAGCACTCCTTTTTCCCCAAGCTTCAACCATTTCCCTGGCTGTTTTTGTCCCTGCTCGGCCAACAATCTTGGTAGATGCGAAATTAAATGTATGTCCTTGTTCATTGCAGTGTGAGGCTACCAATGAGTTCGGGTCTCCTCGTCTGACCGCTCGCTTGTGTTCTTGCAATCAGGTGGTTTAGTTTCCTCCCTGTCTGTCCCATATAGTCACAGGGGCAATCCATGCAGGGGATCCGGTAGATTACATTGGAAGTAACTCCCACCTCCAAGTGATCTTTACAATGCGTGATTTGTCATAGTAGCCTCTGGGAGGTGCAGTGCAAAGTATATTTGCCTTCCATTCGTGAAAAACATGACAGCCAAAAGCTGTTAACTTCAGACCAACAATCAAGTAAGCAACCCCCCAATTAAGAAACTGCCAAAGAGCCATCAGTAAAGAGCCCAACCAAAGAATCTCTAAGATCCCCCACCCACACAGACAGGCAAGGCACCAGAATATAAACTGACCGCAAACCTCATTCCTTACTAGCACTGATGACGTTACCTAGTTTGGGTAATGAAAAGTCTGCAAGAAAACTGTCAAACTCAGAGAGCATCAAGAGCCCCTCATTTCAATCCTGAGCTACAAAGATAGCCATAGCCCTTAGACTTATATACCGCTTCACAATGCTTTCCAGCCCTCTCTAAACAGTTTACAGAGTCAGCCTCTTCCCCTAACAATCTGGCTCCTCATTTTACCCACCTCGGAAGGACGGAAGGCTGAGTCAACCTGGAGCTTGGTGGGATTTGAACTGCCAAATTGCAGGCAGCCGGCAGGCAGCAGAAGTAGTCTGCAGTACTGCACTCTAACCACTGTGCCACGGTGGCTCACCATGGCTAAAGGATCCTCCTTTATTGGTAGCAAATATTCTTCTTTATTGGCTCTGTGTCCTGCCAGGTTAAAGTCTTAAATCCTGGAGTGGGAGGAACCTCAGAAGAGGGGTGGGGCAGATCGCCTCTGGGTGACCCGAGTGAGCTGAGGAGGAAGGGATGCTTCCCTCTCTGAGACAGTGAGGTGTGTCTCCCTCTCGTAGGTGCGTGAGGAGGAGCTCCGTTCAGAGATGAAGCAGCTGAAGGAGAAGACGGCGGATCTTCAGGCTCAGCTGGTGAAGAAGGAACAGGCCGCCGAGCATTACAAGGCTCAGGTAGGACCCCGGGCGTCTGCTAGCTCCCACGCCAGGGGGAGAGAAGGGCTTGCAGGAGGGACCCCTCGATGGAGGCTCGAGGGGGGTCCTGTCAGCTGCCACCTCACGCTTGCACTTCACTCGGTGCCAGTCTGCCACCGAGTACGCGGTGGGTGGGTGGGTGGATAGGATAGGAGGGGTCAGTTTTCAAGGGAAGCAAAAAGTTCACTGTATCTCCCTGAGATGCGGCTTCAAATTCTTTGAATTTGATTGGACATGTGGGGGGGGGTGGCAGCAAGGGGAGGCACCTAAGAAAAGGATAAAGTAGATGGGAAGATTTGGGCACGCGATTTTCAGTTCCGGCTTTGCATTGTTGTAATTCACGTGACTTCTAGTAGACTATACCTGTCTCGACGGATGGAGTTAAGGATTGTTTTTACTTGGAGGTTCAAGCTGAGGCAGAGCTGACGGGTTCTCTCTTCTGCGCCCGCAGATGGAGAAGGCAAGGACGCACTACGATGCCAAGAAACAGCAGAACCAGGAGCTGCTGGAGAAGCTGAAGGGCCTGGAGCACCTGGAGAAGGAGAATGCCGAGCTGAAGGCCGAGTCGGAGCGCCTGGCCAAGGAGTTGCAGCGCACGGCACTGCAGGCCACTGAGTCGGAGCTCAGCCTGAAGAGCCTCACCAGCCAAGTCCGGGTCCTGCAGGCGCAGGTAGGCAGGGTCAGAGGTTAAAATACCAAATAATACATCGTTTTACTAAAGATTTCTTTCAGGTTATAGCTCCATGTGAATTTCGAACTTCGCATTCATGTGCAGGTGGTCCTTGACCACAATTGAGCCCAACATTTCCGTTGCTAAGCGAGACAGTTGTTAAATGAGTTTTGCCCCATTTTACGACCTTTCTTGCCACAGTTGTTAAGGGAATCACTGCAGATGTTAAGTTAATCACACGGCTGTTAAGCGAATCTGGCTTCCCCTCAGACGTTGCTGATCAGAAGGTCACAAAGGCCAGTCACCCTGCAGCCGTCATAAGTACAAGTACGGAGTTGCTGCAACAGTTGGTGCAAAGGCCAATTATAAGTCGCTTTTTTCCAGTGCCATTGTAATTCCAAATGGTCACTCAACAGATGGCTGTAAGTTGAGGACTACCTTCAGCAGGAGCATTGAATTATAGAGGTCCCGAAGGGGGTCTTTTGTTGGCCTTCTTGGGCCTGGCTTCCTCAGGGCTCCTCTTTCTCATTCTGCCCCAATCCCCCCACAGCTGGACTTCTCGGATCGGCAGCTTCGAGAGCAGGGCAAGGTCCAGGCAGCCCTGGAGACCCTCAAGGGCCGGGAGACCTTCAGGCAGAGCTCGGCCGACATCAGCACGGACAGCCTGGACTTGAGCACCAGCGACGAAGGGCAGCCCCTCAACTCCACCAGGTACCTGGCGGCCTCCTCCCCTGGGGCGCTCCTTCTGCACCACCACTCCTGCCCAGGTTCCTTGGGGAACGTCTTTGCTCCCAGGTTGCTGCAGAAGAGAGGCTGGTTCTTTGGGGGTCTCTGCTCCTCTCTGAGCCTGGTGGGGGTTTTTTTGCAGACATCAGTGCTAAAATCTTATCAAAGATTACCTAGTTGTGGCATGAAACACCTGTAAGAAAACCACCAAGCTCAGAGATCATCAAGGACCTGGCAGTCTTCCTAGTTGTCCTCCTCTTTGCCAACCTCCCTCCTTCCAACATTGATGAGGTCACCTAGGTTGATAATAAAACGTCTGCAAAAAGACCACCAAGCTCAGAGAGCATCCAGGACCCCTCTGTTCACTCCGGAGCTACAAATGTTCTCTTCCGTTGGTACTTTTGGGGTCTTCAGACTGAATGGGAGATTATGGCAGGGCATGAAACATATTTATTAAGAAAATTTATAAAGCTGGCCACAGTAGGTGGCTTACAGAAATAAGACCCCCAACACATACCCAAATAACATACCCACACCAACCCCTTGATGGGCTCTGTATCCCTCTGAGGGATCTCCATGCCCATTGGCAAGTTTATGTCTTCAGGGCCTCTCGAAAGAGGATCAAGATGGGGGCCAGTCTTATCTCTGCAGGGATGATGTTCCACAGGGAGGGAGCCACCACGGAGAAGGCCCTTCTAGGTCCCACTAAAATGGACCTCCTTAAAGAGGGGTGGGGGGTGTCCCGTAACATCTCCTGCCTCTCTGTTCTGGTGGATCAGGTGGATGTAACCGGGAAAAGACGGTCCTTCAAATAACAGAGAGGGAGCCACCACGGAGAAGGCCGTTCTTCTAGGTCCCACCAGATGATGATGATGATGATGATGATGATGATGATGATGATGATGATGATGATGATGATGATTGTTGTTGTTATTATTATTATTTTATTTCTATACCGCCCTTCTCCCGGAGGACTCAGGGCAGTGTATAGCCTATTAAAAGCACAAAGACAAACATCAATTAAAAATAATTAAAATTATTAAATAGTTTAGGTTCAAATTTAAAACCCCCAAAATTTAAAACACCTAATTTAAAATCATTATATTGATAGCCCGGCCTGGCAGAACAGCAGGGTCCTTGAGGGCACAGCGAAATACACAGAGGTTGGAGATCTTACGCATTTCTGGGGGCAGTTCATTCCACAGGGCAGGGCTTAAGAGAGGAGACCCATAACTTCCCCTACCTCCTTGCTATGGTGGATCAGGTGTCTGTCACTGGGAAAAGAGGGTCCTTCAAAGAACCTGGCCTGAAACCATGTAAGACTTTAGAGGTGACGACCAATATCTTGCATTGCACCCGGAAGCAAACGGGCAACCAATGCAGCTCCTGCAAGAGAGGTGATCCCATGCAGGCCGCAGCAGCTGAGATTCCCCCGGATGGAGCTGTCCATGTGGGCGTGGAGCCTCTGTTTCCAGGCAGCCCTGCCCCCTTCAAGGCCTCCTGCTCTGCTTCTCCCCAGCAGGAAGACCCGCCGCTCTTTGTCCGAATCGGGGGCCGTGGAATCGTCCAAGACCTCCCAGGCGCTGCCCCACAAGAGGGAGTCCTTGGAGAGCCTCTACTTCACCCCCATCCCCACCCGCTCACGGTCCAAGCTGGAGAACAGCATCGACTCCATCGGCAATATCACCTTGGACTCGGGACGGAAGGCGCTCTCTGGCCGTCGGCGCACCACACAGCTGATCAACATTACCATGATCAAAGTAAGGGGGGGGAAGGGGGCCTGTGGACCCTGAAGGGTGGGGGGAGCCAGGGAGCGAGAGACCCTTCCTGGTCCTACCTACGCCCTCAGGGCACCTGCCACTGGAGCCAACGGCTGCTGTCGCGTCTGCCGTTTGGGGGGGGACATCACCCCGTTCGTCTTCTTTCACAGAAACACCCCAAGCTGGAACCTCTGGACAGCACCAACGAGTCTTTCGTCAGCCTGCGGTCCTCCGGCTCAGGGGACAGCGGCCAGGAGTCGGTCAAGACCCGCCTGCGTTCGGCGGCGGCTTCCTCCTCCTCCACCCGCTCTCTGGCCAGCCTCCCCTCCCAGGAGTCCCTCGTCAGGCTGGCCGCCTCTTCGCCCGATGGCACCTCTGGCCACGCTACCCTGAAGAGCCTGCCTGGCTACCGACCTGCCACCCGCAGTTCTCTGAGACACTCCCAAGGCGGGGGTGCAAACACCGGTGAGAGTGGGGGGCACGGGGTGTGGGCCCTGCCATGTGAGGGAGGGAGGGGGAACCCTGATCTTCAGGGTGCTGTGAGAGGTGGGGTTCTCTGCCCCCTTGATCCGAAACTTTCTCTTGACCAAGATCAATGGCACGATCCTCCATGACCTTATCCCAGGGGTAGCTCCAACTTTGGGCAACTTTTAAGACTTGGGGGCCAACTCCCAAGCAGCCGTGGTAGCTAGGGAATTCTGGGAGTTGGAATCCACAAGTCGCCAAGTCTGGAGAGCCCTGCTTTATCCAGATCCCCCCTCAGAACCATCTAAATCCGTATTTTAAGATGTGTGGACTTCAACTCCCAGCATTCCCCAGCCAGCCCTTCTGGGAATCCAACCCTGCTGAATTCTGGGAGTTGAAGTCCACACGTCTTAAAGTGGGCATAGTTGAGAAAGGCCATTCTGGGGATGTGGCTTTGGGCTGCAGCCGTCAGGTGGACAAACACAGAGGAGAGAGAGAGGGACACGATTGCAGAAAGCTGCCCTCGCGAGCCACTCGCGATCCCACCCCGCCTGGGCTGCATGGGATGCTCCGTCTCCCCTGTTGCTCTCCGAGTGGGATCTTTCACCCAGGGGGTGGGGGGGATTCGGAGCCCCTTAGGAAAACCTGCCCATCCACGCCCTGCCTCCCCTCCCCTCCCCTCCCCCCCGCAGGCCGCAGCAGCTTCTACGCAGCCTCCTGTGACGATGAGCCTGAGCAGCTGGACAGCTGGAACCGCATCGCAGAGCTTCAGCAGCGGAACCGCATCTGCCCGCCTCACCTGAAGACCTGCTACCCTCTGGAGTCCCGGGTGAGTGGCCGCCTGGCCTCTTCTGGTGCTCCGGGAGGGAGCTTCCGGTTTTCTTCCGCCCTCCGTGGGTCAGTTCCCCACAGGCACATCAGGGCTCCTGCTAGTCAGGTAGGCCATTTATTCGGATCTGGACAAAAGGGGTGGATGGGGGGGTCCTCCCATTAGACCCCGAGCAGTTTCACAGCAGGTTCTTATGATCTCCTTGGTTGCCTAAGTAAGGAATCTCTCAATCCACCTCCCCATGCACCTGTTTGCAGGTAGTCCTCGACTTACGCCCAGAGATTCTGTTGCTAAGTGAGACATCTGTTAAGTGAGGTTTGACTCATTTTACGACCTTACTTGCCACTGTTGTTAAGTGAATCACTGCAGGTGTTAAGTTAGTGACCCAGTCGTCAAGTTAATCCGGCTTCTCCATTGATGTGGCTTGCCGCAAAAGGGGATCACATGACCATAGGACATTGCAACCGTCATAAATACAAGTCAGTCGCCAAGCGTCTAAATTTTGATCACGTGACCCTGGGCCGTAAGTGTGAAAAACGGTCGTAAGTCACTTTTATCAGTGCTGTTGTAACTTTGAACAGTCACTAAACAAACTGTTATAAGTCGAGGACTACCTGTAGTGGCCACCATTGGCAGCTAGCTCTCCTTTGGGGCTGGGGCTGCTCCTGAATGGCCCTGTGTTTTCTCTCTTCCCCCCCCCCCCTCAAGCCCTGTCCACTCCTGACCACCATCACGGACGAAGAGGTGATGACCGGAGACCCCAAGGAGACCCTCCGACGGGCCAGCATGCTGCCCTCCCAGATTGTGGAGGGCCCCAGCACCCGCCGCAGCACGCTGAGTGCCGCCTGGGCGCTGGGAGGGGTCGCCACGCGGCAGCAGCGGAAGCGCCTTTCGGACGAACCCCAGACGGGGCCAGGGACCCCCGAGGTGAGCAACTCCAGGAGGATCTGGGGCCCTGGACCTGCTGACACTGGAAGGCCAACATCTTGCAGGCTGGGGAAGGCAAATGTTGCTGCTGCCCCTCTTCCTCAGCTGCTGAGGGAGTCTGGACCCCCCCCCCCTCGGCTGCTGGGGAGGGGCTTTGTGGGCCACAGTGGGCAGTGTCTCCTCAGGCACCAACGCCAGCCTCTTGGGGTCACGGGAGGCCCACGGTGGCTCTTCTTGCTTGGCTCCTTCCTTCAGGGGTTTTTATTCAGCAGGTTCTGGAAGGTTCTGGAGAACCGGTAGCGGAAATTTTGAGTAGTTCAGAGAACTGGTAAATACCACCTCTGGCTGGCCCCAGAGTGGGGTGGGAATGGAGATTTTGCAATATCCTTCCCCTGCCACACCCACCAAGCCACGCCCACAGAACAGTAGTAAAAAAAATGGAATTCCACCACTGCCTTCCTTGTGACCAAGGCCCAAGTAGTGATCACCAAACACAGTTCAGTCCTCAACAAACTTATTTTATTAAAACAGCTGAAAATTAATTCATTCTCAGCTTAGTCCAAAGCAACGTTCTTCATAAGCAGTCCCTCGGCCTTATCAGCAGCCTTTGATGCCTTTGGCAACCGGCCAGAGGCTTTTCTTGGCAAAACCCCCACAAAGTTCAAGAGACGCTGACAAGAAGCACTGGAATCGACGTCACTTTTCTACAAAGATCCCAACGGCTCGTTGCTCCTCTTTTAAGCCTTCTGGGAGGGGCCAATCATCTCCTGGCCTTACTCCCGAGTCGTCCTTTTTGCTTTAGCTGCTCTTGCCTTCTGGCAGCTCTTTGCGTGCGTGCACTAAGAACAGGCTCCCCCTGTTCCTCTGCCTCTCTGCTCTCCGACTCTGGGGGCTCCGGAGTCTGTGCATCGCTCTCAGATGGCCCCATCTCTGCCTCCGATGCAGAGCTCTCGTCCGGGCCTTCCCCAGCCTCCAGGACTGGCCCATGGTCCTCCCCAGCCTCCTCACTGTCCGATTCTGCTGCCAGCTCTGCAAGCTGCTAGCGGACCACAACCGTTTCTTAGATTTGTCAGTGTTGGCCAACATGATACAAAAAGGTTGTAGAGACTCTGGAAAGGGTGCAGAGAAGAGCCACAAGGATGATGAGGGGACGGGAGGCTAAAACTTAACGATGAACGGTTGCAGCAACGGGGCATGGCTGGTCCAGTGAAGAGGAGGGCCAGGGGAGACAGGAGAGCAGTCTTCTAGGGTCTAGGGCCGTGTTGGGGAACCTGTGGAACGTGTGCCGGAAGCGGCACGCAGAACCATCCCACAAGGGCTCGCTGGCTCCTCCTCCACGTTCCTGTGCACACATGCGCACCGGTCAGCTGGCCATGCATGCACGAAGGCCAGCGAGGCCGCACGGTCCAGGCAGGATGGTTTTGCGTGCCATTTCCGGCACGCGGTGACGTAAAAGGTTAGCCATGACTGGCCTAGGGTTTTCCGCCTCAGCAGGGGGTTGGACTAGAAGACCTCCCAGGTCCCCTCCGGCTCTGTCATTCTGTACTTAGCTGTCCAGGGAGGGGGGAGGGAGGCTTGTCTCCTCAGCTGAAGCTGTTGCAACTCCGTCTCTCCCCCTCTGCTCTTGTTGTAGGTCAAGAAATCCGCCTGCTTCCCCCGGCCCCAGACCCCCAAAGGGAGGGCCGAGGACCGCAAGCAGGGGCCCCCGGTGGGTGAGAAGAAAAGCAAAGCCCAGGCAGCGGACAAGCAGGTAAGGCCCTCTGGGGGCACCAGGGGACCCCAGGCTCCTAAAAGGGTTCCCTCCTCCCCTGATGCATAGAGCAGGCTCACGTGGCTGGCTGGGGAATTCTGGGAGTTGCAAGGTTGGGGACCCTGGATCAGAGCCTATGAGAAGTACCTGTGGGCGCCCAGAGGGTAAACAAACGAGAGCTACTTTAGTTGTAAAAGCTTTTTAACTTTGCTTTTGACCCACAAACCTAATCCTAACCCAGATTACTTGCCATCAGTTTGTGGCCGGATCTTAGCGACCACCTAGATAGATGTTCTCCATGACGGTTTGTGCCTAACCTTGTGCCTTCGGGTCTTCCAACGGTCCAGAGAACAGAGCCTGCATCCAGGTCCTGTGTGTGAAGTGGTGGGAAACGTGGCTTGAGCTGAGTTCCACAATGGGGGGCTGTCGGTTTAATTGGTTGAAGGTAAGGTCAGCCCCTCACTCTCAAATCCATGGTTCCCACAGCACACCTAGGATTCAGGAGAAGGGAATCTTTGTAGCTCAGGGTTGGACTGTGGAGTCCTTGATGCTCTCTGAGCCGGGTGGTTTTCTTGCAAGACGTTTCCTGACCCAACTAGGTAACCTCATCAGGGCTATGTAGGGAGTGGGGTTCCCTCTCTGCAAGCAAACTATTTGTATATAAACGGAGAGCAAACAACACTCAGGAAGAAAACAGACCAGCTCAGAGAGCACCAAGAACCCCCCCTCCTCCTCCCTCCCTCCCCTCTCCTCTTCCTCCTCCCTCCCCCCCCTCCTCCTCCTCCCTCCCTCCCTCCCTCCTCTTCCTCCTCCCTCCCTTCCCCCTCCTCCTCCTCCCTCCCTCCCTCCCTCCCTCCCTCCTCCTCTTCCTCCTCCCTCCCTCCCACCTCCTCCTCCCTCCCTTCCCCCTCCTCCTCCTCCCCCCTCCTCCTCCTCCCTCCCTCCCTCCCCCCTCCTCTTCCTCCTCCCTCCCTCCCCCCTCCTCCTCCTCCCTCCCTCCCTCCCTCCCTCCTCTTCCTCCTCCCTCCCTTCCCCCTCCTCCTCTTCCTCCTCCCTCCCTCCCACCTCCTCCTCCCTCCCTCCCCTCTCCTCTTCCTCCTCCCTCCCTCCCCCCTCCTCCTCCTCCCTCCCTCCCTCCCTCCTCTTCCTCCTCCCTCCCTTCCCCCTCCTCCTCCTCCCTCCCTCCCTCCCTCCTCCTCCCCCCCCTCCCCCCTCCTCCTCCTCCCTCCCTCCCTCCCCCCTCCTCTTCCTCCTCCCTCCCTCCCCCCTCCTCCTCCTCCCTCCCTCCCTCCCTCCCTCCCTCCTCTTCCTCCTCCCTCCCTCCCTCCCTCCTCCTCTTCCTCCTCCCTCCCTCCCTCCTCTTCCTCCTCCCTCCCTCCCTCCCTCCTCCTCTTCCTCCTCCCTCCCTCCCACCTCCTCCTCCCTCCCTTCCCCCTCCTCCTCCTCCCCCCTCCCCCCTCCTCCTCCTCCCTCCCTCCCTCCCCCCTCCTCTTCCTCCTCCCTCCCTCCCCCCTCCTCCTCCTCCCTCCCTCCCTTCCTCCCTCCCTCCTCTTCCTCCTCCCTCCCTCCCTCCCTCCTCCTCTTCCTCCTCCCTCCCTCCCACCTCCTCCTCCCTCCCTTCCCCCTCCTCCTCCTCCCCCCCCTCCCCCCTCCTCCTCCTCCCTCCCTCCCTCCCCCCTCCTCTTCCTCCTCCAAAGGGAAACCTATTTTGCTTCCTCCCCAGTCTGAGAGGCGTCACTCACTGGCCTTCAGCATCCTGAACACCCCGAAGAAACTGGGGAACAGCCTCTTGCGCCGTGGGGCCAATCGCAAGGTGACTCCCAAAAACTCCCCTCGGAGCGGCAGCCGGAGGTCTCCAAGGAACGCCACGTCTTCGAAGGGCAAGGTAAGGGGGTGGGAGGGAGGGAGCCCCAGATTTCCATGCCTGAACCCCACCTGCCCACCCGTCCCCAATACCCTAATCCCAGATCTGAGCGGAAAGTACTTTGGGCATATGTGTGCACGTGTGCGTGTTCGTTTAATCGACATCCTAATACAGGTAGTCCTCGACTTACGACGGTTCACTTCCCAACCGCTCAAAGTTATGGCAGACTCCCGGGAGGCACTTACGACCCAGATTCAAAGTTACGATGCCCTCATCCCCACCCACAAGCCACGGTCACTTGACCCCCAGCAACCGGCCTGCCTATATGGCCCCTTACAGTGTCCTTCAGTCACACGACACTGATTTATCACCTTTTTTTTTTTTTTTTGGCCATAAGCCAGAATTTATTTACCGTTTCTGGCTTTGCTTCGTGGTCTGTGGAAGGATAATGCCATGAAATCAAATTGTTCACAGGATGAGCTGCTTAAACGACCATGTTTACAGTCGTAAGTCGAGGACAGGACCTGTACTGAAAGCAAAGGGGGGGGCTCTCTGTTGGTGTGGAGAAGGAGCTTGATGATGGGGGGGGGGCTTAGGAAGGGGAGTCAGCAAGAGAGCCAACAAATCCCAGTTCCCAAACCAGGTTAGGTTTTTTGTTCTCCTCTTCCTCTGGACCGGAGCCGTCCCCTCCCTGTCCCCCCCTCCCCCAAATCGGGTCCTTCTGAGCATCCTTTGCTTCCACAGGTCTCGGGGGTGGCCACACCAGGCAAGTGCGCGCTGGCCCGCTCTGCAGGGTTGCATGCAGCCTTTCCTGTCTGGGTCTAGGGGAGACGCACGCACATGGGGGTCCCCTCACCTTTCCCCCCCTCTCCCACGTGGGGGGCGGAGGCTGCTTTCTGGATGGAAGCACCAGAGTGTGTGTGTGTGTGTGTGTGTGTGCACACACGTGTGTGTCAGAGTATCTCACGCTCTCCTGACCCACAGTTGGCTGGTTTGCTGGCACGAGCGGCTTTCCTGCCCTCGGCTGCCTCCCCAGGCCTTTGTGCTGCTCCCGTCGGGGCGTGTGTGTGTGTGTGTGTGTTTGGGGCTGGGTGGGTGGGTGAGCAGTAGGATTTCCCCCATGTTTGCCCAGCTTCTGGTCCCCTCCCTCCTCCTCCCCCCCCACCAGCCCCCCAACTCCTCCTGTCTCTTTCTCTCCTGCAGACCAGCTCCAAGTCCCAGAAGGTGAAGTTCTAGCTCCCTTCGTTTTGGCTGCCGATTCAACCATGTTCCATCTCTTCCCGAAGGAAAGGGAGGAGGGGGGCCGCTGCCCCTCTGCCGCTGCCAGCCCCTGCGCCCCCCTGCGTCCTCCCCCCGTGCCTCAAGCAGGCCTAGGAGCCTGGCCTTCTCGCCTCCCTCCCTGTCCCAGCCTGGGCGGAGCAGGGGGGGACCTCCCGTTCACAGCCTCTGTGAGTGTAGGTGCCTTCCTTCCCCCTCTGTTTATCCCCTTTTTCCTTTTCCTCCTTTCTCCCTTTCCCCCTCTGCGCCTCTCCTTTTCCTTCCCTTCCTTCCCTCCTTTTATCCCTCCTTCCTTTTCTCTTCCCTCCCTCCCTTCCTTCATCTTTCTCCGTTCCCTTCCCCCACTCATTCGGGGCCAGGCGGTTGGCATCCCAAGGCCTTTCGGGGAGGGGGGGTCTTCTCCCTCCTGCCGATGCCCCCCCTCACAGTCTTTTCCGTTCTGGGTTCCTTGTACTTCTGGGAAGGCTCAATTTCCTTTGGCCAAGAGGTGAGGTGGGTTCCTCTCTTGTGGTCCTGCTTCCTAGCCCTCGGGCCTTCTCGGGGCACCCAGAGATCGTGCCCTGGCAGAGGATGGGGGGGGGGGGGGCTCTGCCATTCCGTTCGGGAGGGGGGGAGGGACAGCTTGGGCACACACGCCTCTCTTTCTGTCACAGCTTTACTTAGCGCCCTTGCTTCGTATCGCAATCTGTAGAGCCTGGGTTGGAGCCGGGGAGGTTTCCAGGTGGGGGTGCCAGAAACTCCCCTGGAGCAGGTAGGCGGTCAGGGTGGGGGTGACCCTGGGTGGCAGATCAGACGGGGTGCACTTCTGCACCAGGCCTGGGCCACAAGCGAGCAGGGCCCAGAAGCCGTGGGGCTGCCCAGGGCTGGCTCTGAACCGGAGACCCCCAACTGGAGGGTGAGAGGGGGACCCTGACGGAGGAAGGCTCCCAGGCTGAGGGGGGGCACCAACTGGGGTCTCCCCTGCTTGCAACCCTCTACTACTCGCCTTTGTAGAGACTTTAGCAGGAAATGTGTCATTTTAAATAATGTTTCTACTTGTAAATAAATGGTATTTTTCTCCCAAGAGTGGTTGGAATGTGGCTTTGCAGTGAGTCTCTGCCTGCCCCCCCTCAGGACAACCTCAGAATTGTCTTGGAGGACTGGACAGGGCAGCGTAAGGCCAGGCAGGGGGGCCTGGCCAAGGAGCACGTTCTCCTGCCCTTGTGCAGAGTGCAGTCTCCTGACAACCCTCTCAAGAACCTTTCTGGGGTCTTCTGTTAAAGGGGAAATGTCTCCTGTGGGTGAAATCAAAGCTGCAGCAAAAAAAGATACTTGATTTAACACATGTAGGACCCAGAGGACTTCCTACAATTGTGCAGAGTTTAGAATGGCATGAAATACAGAATACAAAGCCGAGCATAAAATAAAATGAATAAAGTAGAATAGGAATAGGAATAGAAATAGACTTCTTTATTGGCCAAGTGTTGTCTCTGGTGTAGAAGCTCACAGTGGACATATGAACAGCAAAAAATAGGTCATAGATCATAGTTTACAATCATTAATTATAAGCAAACGATAAGACAAAGTGTAGAAAAAAAAATTTCTTTTACAGCAGGGTGTCCAACATTGGCAAATTTTAAGACCTGTGGACTTCAGTTCCCAGATTTCCCTACCTGGCCAGCATGGCTGCTGGGGAATACTGGGAGCTGAAGTCTGCAGGTCTTAAAGTTGTTGGACAACTTTGATGTACAGGCTCAGAAATGCATCCGGGAACCTCAACTACATAATTGAAGGAACTAAGAGAGATTAAGAAAGTTTATTTAAGAAAGAAATTAAGAAAATCAGTGTTGTTTCACCAGCTTTAAGGCCTTGGTGGAGGGGCCAACTTCCTTCTCAGTGGCTGACCTCCTCTAGGCCTGCCAAGGGACCCCCGAGGGTCTCCCTTTGACTTCTGGGTACAAACAGACCGTATGTTGCACCAAGAGAAGCTCCAGAAGTCAGCAGACTTACAGCAACTTACAAAAATGCCTTTTCCAAAGAGAGAATTCTGGAAAAAAACCTTTTAATGCAAATACTGTGGAATGTTGCATGATACGGGTAGTCCTCAACTTATGACCTACCTGAAAAATGGGACTTACGACCGAGTTCGAGGTTCCTGCAGTCCTCCTTCCCCCATCCTTGTCGTGTTTTTAGGACTGTTGGCAACATCCCACACTCAGTTTTATGACAGTTTTTCCAGAAACCAGGATTTGATTTCCAGTTTTGGCCAAAGAGCAGCCATGGCGAACATCGGATTCACACTTGTGACCACTCTTCAAAAGAACCCCCTAAAATTATGTCGATCACATGACCGACCCGTTTTACAACTCGTAACCATAATAGGCAGGCTTCCTGATGGCCGTATGTCGAGGACCACCTGTAAAGATTTCTTCAGCCGGCAGAGCTCCCAAGTCCCACCGGTGGTCCAGGAGATCAGGGGGACCCCGGAGCCCCCCTGGGAAGGAGCCCCGAGGGGCATGGTTGGGCAGAGGGTTTTCTCCCTGGGGAAGGCAGCCAGGAAAGGCCCCTCCCCACACTCCAGAACTGCCCTCTCTGCAACCTCTTGAGGGGGTCTCCCTCTTCTCAGACCAGCCAAAGTCCTCAACGTACGACCAGAATACGGCCCAAATTTTCTGCTGCTAAGTGAGACATTGGTTAAGCGAATTTTGCCCTATTTTACAACCTGCCTTGCCACGGTTGTTAAATGAGTCACTACCGTTCTTAAATTAGTAACCTGGTTGTTAAGTGAATCTGGCTTCCCCCTTGACTTTGCTTGTTAGAAGGTCGCAAAAGGGGATCACCTGACCCTGGGACATTGCGACCGTCATAATTACGGGTCTGAATTTTGATCTCACGACCACAGTGATGCTGCAACGGTCGTAAGTGTGAAAAACGGTCGCAAGTCTCTCTTTTCAGTGCCGCTGTAACTTTGAATGGCCACTAAGTGAGCTGTTGTAAGTCGAGGACTACCTGCAGTGCAGGTATGAACACAAGAGCTGGGGAAGGGCTGTCGAGGATGCTAAGGTTGCTAGGAAATAGCAGCTGCTTCCTAATTTTGAGCCATCATTTGGGAAAACAGTTCCACCCCCGTCTTCTCCAGCATGGAAAAACGACCACATCATGGCACTTAGAATTGGGGTTTTTAATGGGTGGTGTGGATCCAGCAGGGGAATTAAGTTTTATCTCAAAGGAAGAGGAAACATTTTACAGAAACGGATCGAGAATTTCCTCCTTTTACAATCTGGGCTTTTCAGGTCTTCGTCACTTTTCTCCTTTGCGTTAAGATGGGGTGGAAGTCCAGGTTCTTTGGGCATCAGGATTAAACCACGTTTCCCACAAGCCAAGGCCAAAATTTCAAAGTAGACTTTGAATCTTCTGCAGCGTTTCCAGGAATCGGGTCCTCCCAGCTCAGTCACACCTTCGTCCTGGCCATTTATTTATTGATTAAATTTTCATGCTGCCCATCTACCCCATAAGGCGACTTATAGATTACAAAAAGTCAAGTAGAAAAATCATTAAAAATATCCAAACTCTGCAGATTTCAAAAATTCAAAACTCTACAAAAACCCAGGATTCAGAGACGGGCGACAATGGGGCTGAGGTCTTCTCCGCCTGGTTATTTACTTTTCTTCCATGGTTGCTGCAAAATACACTCGTACAAATGCACAAATCGGGGGTTTGGGGAATGGAATGGGGGGGCCTCTGTTTGGTGCCAAGGAGTTCTGTGTGAGGATCCTCCATTTAAAATCTTCAAAATAACAATTTTTGCTCATTTTTAGGTGAGCATTGTTCCCCAATATTCTAAGCCAGGAGTCTCCAAATTTGGTGACTTTTAAGACTTTGTGGACTTCAACTCCCAGGATTCCCCAGCCAGCTGCGTTCCCTAGTTGGGTCATGAAACGCCTGAAAGAAAATAACCAAACTCAGAGAACGCCAAGGACCCCACAGTCTTCCTCCTCCTCCCTGCAAACCCCATTCCCTTCCTGATGATGCTCCCTTGTTGAGTAATGAAACCTCTGGAAGGAAACCACCAAGCTCAGAGACCACCTAGGACCCCCAACTGGGTCAACCCTGAGCTACAGACATTTTAGCGGATCCTGGAATCCCAGTGAGAGGACAGAGCGGGCAGGAGTAGCTTAGATAGGAGATAAATGGGGGAGGCATTCTATAACTGTGCTATGGCACTGGGGTCATTGTAAGTTGTTGGGTTGCTTTGTGCCCTCCAGTCCTGGGGAGCCTGGTTCTCATCACCTCGGAGGGAAACGTAGGCTCCTAGTGAAGATCCTCTTTGGCCCAGAGGCTCATTTGATGGAAAGAGCAAGATGGAGTCCCACCATCAAGGTCAAGGAATCTGCATCTTCACAGCCCTTGTATTGGTGCCCTGCGTTGGCCACTTTTTTGGACCCGTGCATTGGGCCGATGGATTCACCATAACCAGATCCCAATGGGATCCTCAACCTTCAGATGCCACCTGCCCCTCAGGTGAGCCATGAAATGTGCTCGGTTGATGTTCCTCACCTGGGGGCCCTCTCACTTGGCCAGCTCAACTTTTGCAGCTTTTCGGATTTGAACGGTCCCACTGGATGGTCTTCTGAAATACGCCGGAGGGGTCAGTGATGAAGCAATCGAATCTGGTGCGGAGGTCCTGTGCCGTCAACGGGGAGAAGATCAGCTTCCGGGTCAGCTTGCTGCCTTTCTCTCTGTGGATAAGGAGCAGAAGAGACGCTGAAGAAGAAGAAGAACAGAGACAGCCACCACGAACCTTCCTGGGGGCTGAAGTGGCTTCTTCCCTGAGTCTTAGCTGGCCACCCGACCCCTTGCCTGGTCCTTGGCTCCCTCCAGAAGTGCTAGGCCCAGATATTCTCCACGTCTGCTTTCTCTTCCCACCACTGTGGACCTCAGCTGTTTCAGAATCAGAGCTGGAAGGGACCTTGGAGGTCTTCCAGTCCAACCCCCTGCTCTAGCAGGAGATCCTATAACATTCCAGACAAGTGGTTGTCCAATCTCTTCTCAAAAACCTCCAGTGATGGAGCACCCACCACTTCTGGTGGCAAGTGGTTCCACTGGTTAATTGTTTTAACTGTCAGGAAATTTCTCCTAAGTTGCTTCTCTCCTTGATGAGTTTCCACCCATTGCTTCTTGTCCTGCCTTCAGGTGCTTTGGAGAAGAGCTTGACTCCCTCTTCTTTATGGCAGCCCCCAAATACTGGAAGATGCTATCATGTCCCCCCTGGTCCTTCTTTTCTCTACACTAGCCATTCCCAATTCCTACAACCGTTTTTCATATGTCCAGGCCTTTAATCATCCTTGTTGCTCTTTGAACTTTTTCCAAAGTCTCAACATCTTTTTTGTAACGTGGTGACCAAAACTGGATGCAGGATTCCAGGTGTGGCCTTACCAAGGCTTCATAAAGCGGTACTAATAACTTTTTTCCTATGTAGAAGTTTAACCCAGACAGATCCTGCCTCTCCTGGACCTCCTCTACTCACTCGGTGGCTTCCTCCTTCACCGTTCCGTTTGGGTACAGCTGGTCCACAAAAGTGCCATTTGCCAGCCAGTACATGATGCCGCTCTCTGGGTGGACGGTTCTGCCCTCGCAGGAGACCTGAACCTTCTGTCCTGAGAGCCACAAGGAAATACGAAATATTGTTCACCCGTGGAGGAATGGCAGGTGCCCCCTTGGCCTCCTCCCTCTGCCCACCACCCTTGATAGGGAGAAGGGGGCACCCACAATCCCTCCCACGGATGTTCTCCCAGCCACTCCACTAAGAGGCTTCCTGTGGATCTCACTGTACAGGTAGTCCTCGACTTGGGACCACAATTGAGCCCCCAAATCCTGTTGTTAAGTGAGACGTTAAGTCAGCTTTGCCCCATTGTGCAACCTTTCTTGCTTCAGATGTTGTTAAGTGAATTTGGCTTCCCCATTGACTTCGCTCATCAGAAGGTCGCAAAAAGGGACCACGTGACCCCAAGACACTGTGACCGTCATAAGTATGATACTCATCCACTCCCCCCTGACCCCCCCCTCCAGATACCTGGCGGGACCTACCGATGGAGGGCTGGGGCTGGAGCAGGGAGGTGATTTGCGACTCCTCCTTTGCTGCTGGAGCTGAAAAGAGAGCAGGTAGGTTGGGGTGGGTGGGTGGGTGGGACAACAGCTGCACACCCAGCCCTGGTTCCCCTTTCCAGGGTCTTTGGAAGGGGGGGGTCTGCATTCATCTTTGTGCATGAGTTCTGCAATGGGTAGTCAATAAATTTAATAAAATAAAATAAAATAAAATAATATATAAAATAAAATAAAATAATTAAAAATAATAAAATAAAATAAATAAAATGTAAAATAATAAGTATAAATATAATAAAAATTAAACTAAAGTTTTAAAAAATAAAATAGGACTCTGGAAACCAGAATCCGGAGGAGGCTGGGAGCCCCTTTTCTGACTAACCAACTTTATGGAAAAGCAGGTGCTTCTGTCAGCTGCAGCTCATTCAGCAGAAGCCTGGAGGGGCTGGACTGATGGAGGATTTGCACTCTGAACCTCCTGTTATATAAACGGCCATCTCCCCCTCCCTCTATTTCCATCCTAGATTGGTCTCGGCCACTCTCCTCCGGCCCCCCGGGCCCTCTCTCGCCCCACTCTCTGCTGTGGGGCTGCACAGAAGCCAAGCTCAGCTCCTTGCCTTGATAAAGATTAGGGTTATGGGCTGGATTCGTGAGGGGGTGGGCAGTAGCTCTTCCACTGATGTAATAGAAACATGAATAGCACCCATCGTCATTGACAAAATTGCCATCGGTCAATTGCAGAAGGCAGCTTCACTCAGGAGAGCTGTCCTCCTGCCACGAGGCCTTTTACACCCTCAAACAGCCACATCTGCCTATCACAGGTCCTTGGGGAGGACTCAGACAGGTGGTAAAAAGAGGCCAAATCCAGTCTGAACATCTGGCTGTGCGACCAATCACAAGAATACAATGCAGTGCAGTGCCACCCCGTAGCCCTACCTTGGATGGAGGGGGACACACTGAGCAGAACCAACAGCAGGCAGCCAATGAAGGTCTGAGCATCTGGAAAGAGAAGGGGGGGAATCAGTGGGGTGCCTGGCTTCTTTGGGAAGTGGAGCAAGGGGCCCCTTCCCAGCCTTGACAATTAAATTCAATGGTGAAAAATGTAAGGTTTAGGCAAGAAGAGCCAGAATTGAAGTCCACAAGTCACAGAGGGGCCTTGCTTCCCCACCTCTGCCAGGCGTATCGTTTAGAGTTGGACAGCTTTATAAATGTGCTAAAATAATGAAACCCCCAGTCAGGCTGCACTGGATGTCCGTTCTCTTTTTCAAGAGAGGCAATAAAAAAAAAAAAGGAAACGAAAAGAGTAGAACAGATTGTCTCCAGCATCTCACAGCCAGATAAGCAGGGCTTAACACCAGACAAACTTTCAAGCAGAAAAGACCATCCTAATAAGGGAACTAGCAGGGAGAAAACCCCACAAACTCCCATCAAAACTGACAGGGCAAACCGCTGGTATAGAAACAGGGAGCAGAACACACACACTCCATAATTCTGATGGTGTTACCTAGTCAGGTAATGAAACGTCTGCAAGCAAACAACCCAGTTCAGAGAGAACCAAGGATCCCCCAGCTATCAAATGTCTTCAAAGTTTTCCCAAAACAGTTTGCACAATAATTCCATTAAAGAAGAAGCGAGTGATTAAATTCAATATATAAATAGCCCCCTCATCCATCCCACTTATGTTTATGTTGGGGAATTTATACTGCCGCCTCCTCGCCCGCTGCGGCTGAAGGCGCTTCCCTGGCGTCCGCCTGGCTCTTCCTCCCTCCCATTTGGCCCAGAGGGTCACAGCCTTTCGGCCGCTCAGGGCTCGCCTGCTCCTCCAGCCTCGCCCGTCGCCCTTGAAAGCCCGCAGCGTCCCCGGGAAGGGGGCTGTGGGCGGCTGGCTCCCTTCTCCCGTCAACGTCCCCGCTGGCCCCTCGGGGCGCCTGGCTCTGCTCCCCATCCCCTCCCGCTCCCCAGCCCCGGAGCAGCCCCTCAGGGCCAGGCTGCCTGGCGTCCCGGGCTGAGCGGCCAGCGTCCGTGGCTCAGGTGGGCGCTCCCGAGCATCGCTTTTGCGGGGGAGGAAGGGAAGGCGGGAGGCGGCCGGGGCTTACCTGGGGCCGAAGGGGGCATGGCTCGTCCTTCCTCCCTCGGGGCAGGGCTGGCTGATGTGGCGGAGGCAGAAGCGGCGCTTTATAGCCTGATTTGGAAATCAAATCAGCACTTTTTTTTTTTCTGCTTTCGGGTGACTCAGCCACCCACCCGCCCCCCCCCCCTTGGCCGCAATGGGAAAAAACGCCCGAGGCCAGCCAGCCAGCCCTGCCCCAGCCCGGAGCTTTGGGGAAGAAAGACCCCCGACTCCGCTTGGTCCTTTTCCTAAGGGGCCAAATCAAGGCTGCGTCTTCCCAGGCAAAATAGCCAGAGCAATCGCCCTTAAAGATTTATATGCCGCTTTCCAGCCCTCTCCAAGGGCTTCCCAGGCTCAGCCTCTGGCCCCCAACAATTTGACTCCTTATTTGACCCACCTCGGAAGGATGGAAGGCTGAGTCAACCTCAAAATACAAGGCTTTCCCTCTGTCCGTGCCCCCTCCCCCTGATCCGGCCGTCAGTGTCCATTGGCATCTCGGTTCGATGTTTTGGGAGCCGCTTTGAGTATAGGTGCCTCTCCAAGAGGTTTGGCATTCGTTCCCAGCCCTGGCATCTTTGTGGCAGTGAATCTGGCCGCTTGGCACCTCTGCTTCCTCTCAATGTCCTCCGTCCTCTCCCCCCCTCTTCTTTTTCACCATCTGTACTACTTCCCTAACTTCCTCTGCCCCCTCCCTCCGTTCATGGCAGGATGCCAGCAAGCAAAGATGACAGAGCTGGCATGTAACCTCTCACCCCTTTTCCTGTCCCACGTGGTAGCCAAAGACAGTGGCTGCCACGCCTGGTGAAAAGGTGCCCAGCACGTATCCTGCTTGCTGCAGGTGCCAAACAGGCCCCAGGAACCAGGCAGAAGAAGTCAGTGGTGGGTTCCTGAATCTGCCCCTCGGAAGTGCCCAAGAGGAGGGCAGGAATGGCCATTTGGTGCCCCCTCAAGTATGGTGTCCTTTTCATCTATCATCTCTATCTATCTATGTATCTATTACTGTCTACTGTCTATTATCTATCTTCTATCTATCTATCTATCTATCTATCTATCTATCTATCTATCATCCATCCATCCATCCATCTATCCATCTATCTATCTATCTATCTATCTATCTATCTATCTATCTATCATCCATCCATCCATCCATCCATCCATCCATCCATCCATCTATCTATCTATCTATCTATCTATCTATCTATCTATCTATCTATCTACTGTATTATCTACTTATTATCTATCTATCTATATCTATCTATCTACTGTATTATCTACTTATTATCTATCTATCTATCTATCTATCTCTATCTACCTATCTATCATTTACGTATCTATTATCTGTCTACTGTCTATTATCTCTATCTATCTATCTATCTATCTATCTATCTATCTATCTATCATTTATGTATCTATTATTTATTTTATTTATTTATTTTGTTTTATTAAATTTATATACCTCCCTACTCCCGAAGGACTCAGGGCAGTGAAATTATCTGTCTACTGTCTATTATCTATCTTCTATCTATCTATCTATCTATCTATCTATCTATCTATCTATCTATCATCCATCCATCCATCCATCTACTGTATTATCTACTTATTATCTATCTATCTCTATCATCTATCTATCTATCATTTATGTATCTATTATCTATCTACTGTCTATTATCTATCATCTATCTATCTATCTATCTATCTATCATCTATCATCTATCTATCTATCTATCTATCTATCTATCTATCTATCTATCTATCTATCTATCTATTTATCTACTGTCTATTATCTACTTATCTATATCTATATCTATCATCCATCCATCTATCTATCAATCTATCTATCAATTTATCTACCTCTCTAATTTAAATGCTGTTCATCTAATGCTTCCAGCACCTCGGAGAAACTTATGTTAAGAAAAAACAAACATACAACGATTATCAATATAAAAATGGATTAAAATTAAAGCAAAGTTAAAAAAAAACCCATGACTTTGGAGGAGAGAGGAGGGGGAGGTGCCTTCTCTGTTAGTGCACCCACCACCTCCAGCCAGCAGCTCTTCCTGTGCCGGCCAGTCAGCTGAGTCAGGTTTTAAGGCTTTTCCTGAAGGCTGAAAGAGGACCTAACCTTGGGGGGGGGGGCAAGACGTTCCAGAGGTCGGGGCTGTGGCAGAAAAAGGCCTGGACCCCACCAGCCGAAGATCCTTGGCGGGTGGGGTCTGGGATAGACCCTTTTGCCAACAGAAGTGGGGTGGGTCAATCCCATTGGGGAAAGAGGGCTCCTCAGATTTCCTAGAATCCGGTGTCTAGTTCTGGTCAGCACAGATAAAAAAAGGTGTGGAGACTGTAGAAGAAGTGCAGAGAAGAGCAACCAGGATGATTAGGGCACTGGAGGCTCAAACACAGGAAGAGCAGCTGCAGGAACTGGGCATGGCCAGTCTGGTGAAAAGAAGGATTTGGAGTGACAGGATAGCAGTCTTCCAATATTTGAGGAGCTGCCCCATAGAAGAGGAAGTCAAGATATTCTCCAAAGCGCATGAAAGCAGGAGAAGAAGCAACAGATGGAAACTCATCAAGGAGAGAAGCAACCTGGAATTGAGGAGAAACTTCCTGAGAGGGAGGACAATTTAGCAAAGGGGTCTGGGTGAAGGGCGTACACTTGACCCAGCAGCCCAAATACCCTTCCCCCCAACTCAAAGGCTGCCACTGAGTGGGTTTCTAGCCCTCTTTGAGGCAATGCACAGGATGAGAACCAGCTCAGGGCCCTCCCTTTGTCCTCCCAGTGTCCCAACATGGAAACAACCCCCAGTTCACGGAATTACGCTCCGTGCAATTACGCTCCGGTCTGATTCACGTCACGCACCGTCGCAGCTCATCAGCCCTGACGGGAAAACAGCCCTGCGCTCCGTCCTGTTCACTTCCTTGGTGGAGCGTGTGTCACGGTTTGGATTAAAGGGACTGAATTCCCGGCCTTCAGGCCTCCTGCCAGGTAGATGGGAAACACCAACGTCTGCAAGGCCAAAGGAAACAAGACCCACGTGCGTTTCGGGAAAGGCGCCCGTTGCCAGAAACTGGAGGGGAAAGTCTGCCAGCTGGATTTGCACCTGGAGAAATGAAGGTGGAAGGGCTCCAAGAGGACACCTCCTCCTCCTCCTCCTCCTCCTCCTCCTCCTCCTCTCACCTCCTCGCAGCCTCCAGTTTTGGTCGCCACATTA
This sequence comes from Pituophis catenifer annectens, assembly GCF_029215685.1. NCBI lineage: Eukaryota > Metazoa > Chordata > Lepidosauria > Squamata > Colubridae > Pituophis > Pituophis catenifer. The sequence goes on from NW_027256884.1 coordinate 131,308,809, forward strand.
CAGAAAAAATGTTGAGACTTTGGAGAAAGTGCAGAGAAGAGCAACTAAGATGATTAAAGGCCTGGAGACAAAGACCTTTCAAGAACAGTGGCAGGAACTGGGCACGGCCAGTCTAGAGAAAAGGAGGACTAGTGGGGACAGGGTAGCAGTCTTCCGATATTTGAGGGGCTGCCCCAAAGAAGACAAGGGCTAAGTTATATACCAAAGCCCCTGAGAAGGTAGGGCAAGAAGCAACGGATGGAAGCTAATCAAGGAGAGAAGCAACCTGGAACTAAGCAGAAATTTCCTGACAGTGAGAACAATTAACCAATGGAATGGCTTGCCACAAGAAAGTTGTGGGTGCTCCATCACTGGAGGTTTTTAACAGTCACTTGTCTGAAATGGGATAGAGTCTCCTGCTCGAGCAGGGGGCTGGACTAGAAGACCTCCAAAGTCCCTTCCAGCTCTATTCTGATTCCGATCCTGATTCCCCTGAGCTCTGTTTTTGCAGGTGCCTTCCTCTTCCCTGCGTCCTCCCCACCAGGCTGTAAGTGCCAATTCTCTCCCCAGGACAAAAGAAAGAGGAGGTTATTGTTCTCGGAGCAGGGGCATCCCACCCACCCATTTCCGAGGGGCGGGAGCTGAAGCCAGAGGCTGAATTAGCCCATTTTCTATTGAATTACAGTTGTTCTTTCACTTACAAACACAAGAAGCCCTAAAGTTCCATTGCTAAGCAGTACAGCTGTTAAGTGAATCAGGCCTGATTTTATCACCCTTCCTGCCATGGTTGTTAAGTGAATCACATGGTCATTAAACAACTCCAGCTCCCTCCCTTGACTTTGCTTGTCGGAAACCGGCTGGGAAGGTCACAGAGGGAGGTCACGTGACCCCAGGATCCTACAACTGTCCCAAATACATGTCATTGCCAAGCGCCTAAATTTTGATCACGTGGCCACGAGGAGGTTCCAGTCGTCGTAAGTGTGAGGATTGGCAGTAAATCATTTTTTTTCCAGTGCCACTGTGACTTTGAATGGTATAAACATGTTTTGTTTTGCTCTGGGCACATAAAAGATGTCATTTCGTCCTTCTGATCAGGGGTCTCCAGCCTTGGCCACTTTAAGACTTGTGCAACTCCCAGAGTTCCTCAGCCAGCAAAGCTGGGGAACTCTGGGAGTTGAAGTCCACAAGTCTTAAAGTGGCCAAGGGTGGAGACCCCTGCTTCTGATGGACCCCAGTTATTATGATTTGGTGTAGAACTGGCATTGCCGGGCTGCCAAACTCCAGATGACCACAAAGTGGCAGTCAAGAGAGTGTCAGCAGATATTTGCAGCTCGGATCTTCAGGTAGAGAAGGTTTGCCAAGGGAGTCTCTATGATTTCTTGGGTTCTCAGTTAGAGGGATCTGTTTCCTGCTGATGGGCCAGTTGCTTCAACAGAAGGTGCTGCTTTCTTTCCAGGAATTAGTTATTTGTATTTTCCAAAGTGATCGGATTTCTCTTTTCAGGAAAAACACCAGTCTTTCTTCTGCTTTTCGTTTCAGAAATGGCTCAAACAGGGAGAAGGCAGGACTGAGTCACCCCGGCAGGAGAAGGGATCTTTGAGGTCAACTAGTGACCACCGTTGCCTGATGCAGATGACCTTATTACATCCTGGACAAATGGCTGTCCGGGTCTGTTCTTCAAAACTTCCAGTGATGGGGCACCCACAACTTCTGGTGGCAAGCTGTTCCACTGGTTAATTGTTCTCACTGCTAAGAAGTTTCTCCTTAGTTCCAGGTTGCTTCTCTCCTGGATGAGTTTCCATCCGTTGCTTCTTGTCCTGCCTTCGGGTGCTTTGGAGAATAGCTTGACTCCCTCTTCTTTGGGGCAGCCCCTCCAAAATTGGAAGATGCTTTCATGTCACCCCCTAAGCCTTCCCTTCATTAGGCTAAACATACCCAGCTCCCTCTACTGTTCATCACCTGGTTTAGCCTTCAGACCCCTTCTCATCTTTGTGGCTCATCTCTGCACACCTTCTAGGGTCTCAGGATTCTTATTTATTTGTCCTAGGTGCTCTCTGAGCTTGGTAGTTTTCTTGCAAATGTTTTATTACCCAACTAGAGAACATTATCAGCGCTAATGATGATTATTTATTTATTTATTTATTTATTTATTGGTCCGGAGACTCAGGGCGGCTTACAATGCGTTAATAGCCTTCATACTTTTTGTATATACCTGCTTAGTAGGGCTTTCGCCCCCCTCCAAGTGGTGTTCTTTTTACACAAAGTCAGCTTATTGCCCCCACAATCCGGGTCCTCATTTTACCTACCTCGAAAGGATGGAAGGCTGAGTCAACCTTGAGCCTGGTGAGATTTGAACTCGCAGTAATTGCAGGCAGCTGGCTTTATTTTAACAGTACTTTAGCCACTGCGCCACCAAGGCTCCTTAATGATACCGTAGCATTGATGAGTTTACCTAGTTGGGTCATGAAATGTCTGCAAGGAAACCACCCAGCTCAGAGAGTTCCAAGTCTGAGCTACAAATATTAGCTATTTATTTATTACTTTTATTAAATTTATATGCTGCTCACCTCACTCTCACGAGACACTGGGTGGCTTACAAGAAATACCATTGATGAGATTGAGGTCATGGAAAACATGATCTAGAGATTTGCTCAGCAGGCTTTTATGACACTAACATGTGCTGCAAAGGTCAAATAAACCCACATTTTTTTTGTGAGGCTCTGACTGCTGATGTTTTTTTCCAGTTACCTTAGTCTTCTTTTAAAATTAATTCTCTCTTTAATATGCCCATAGAAAGCCAACGGATGACAATAAATGTTCACTCATTCCGAGAATGTTTCGTATTAGCATAGTGAGAAGAGAGGTGCAAATCATTCTTCTTTTTGAGTCAATTAATTTCTGCTCAGATCAGACCGAGGTTTTTTGCTTACTCAACTTCTTCTTAAATAAGCCCTTTCTTAAGCTTAAAAGGAAAGTGAGAAGAAAACAGATCATCTGCGTAAATCTCGCTCTGTTCTAAGAACCTGTAGGAAGTTAACCCACATCCCTCTCCTAGGAAAATGAAATATTCTAGGAAATATTAAAATGGCAGAATATTATATTTCCCTGGATGAGAAATGGAGAAATATGTTTTTTTAGACAGGAAGCAGATACACTCTTAATAGCCCCCATCATTCTCAATAGCCCACAGCAGATGTCAGCACTTAAGAGATAAAGAGATAGCTAGCTCTATTCATAAGCAAATGCCCTCATCCAAAATCCAACAAAGGTAGGATTAGCCCTCTACCCATCTAACAACAGCACTCACCACATGGCACTTGGGGAGATTACATCACCCAGCAAGGCTCAACCAAGCCTGGGACTCAAAAGACAACCTACAAAGTTACCCCTGCATGGCCCCATGGAAGTCTGACAACCAATCAGAATACAAGCTCAAATTCAAAGCCCAACAGAGGGTTTAAATCTCTCTCACCCATGTGCTTTTTTTGCCCAGGACCTCAAACCACGTGGTCCTGTCCAGCATTAAAAACCATCTTTCTGATCAGCCACCATGTTTCCAGTGTCTTTCTCCCTACTCGGAACTGAACCCAGATGGACATTTCCTCCAACAAACTGATGGATCGAAGCTGTTCTGGGTATCGCTGAATCATAGAGTTGAAAGGGACCCAAAGGTCATCTAGTCCAGCCCATTGCGATGCTCAAGAGAGCCCAATTCAACCATCCGTGAGAGGTGGGACTGTTTGAAGTTACACAGGCCCCGTTTTTCACACTTATGACCATTGCAGCACCCTTGCGGTCACGTGATTAAAATTCAGAGCCTTAGCAACTGGCAGGTACTTCTGACGGTTGCAGTGTCCCCGGGGGCCACGTCATCCCCTTTTGCGACCTTCAGACAAGTGAAGTCAATGGGGAAGCCAGATTCACTTTACAACCATGTTACTCACTTAATAACCACAGCGATTCACTTACAACCATGGGCAGAAAGGAGGAGGACGGTGGGGTGCTCTCTGAGCTTGGTGGTTTTCTTTTTTTTAAAGTTTTTTATTAATAATACAAAATTAAAAAATAGATATGACATCACTGGTTCCAAACATTTTCTGTCACTTTACAATAATATTAGTACTCATATAAACATATAGTTCTTTAGCTTTGTTCATTATTTAAACATAATGTGATATATTAATACTTTTTCCCTTATTTCTGTATATTTATTTATCTCTTATACATTTATCTATAATAACATCTATATTTTTGTTCTGACACTATACATTTGTCTTGGCTACCCTCTTGTTATCTATCCAATCATAAAATTGTTCCCAGATTTTGTAGAACTTAGTTTCGCCTTTATCCTTGAGTTCCAAAGTGAACGCAAGGAAAAAACTCTGTCCATTTCTGTGCAGTTAAAGATTTTCAGTAATATTTCCTCTTCAGTTGGAATATCTTTCTCTTTCCATTTTTGAGCGAAGGCTATTTGTGCCGCTGTGAGTATATGCATTAATAAATAATTTGTATCTTTCTTATATTTTCTTTCTATAATTCCCAGTAAGAAACATTGGTTGACAAAATTTCTTCCCGCCGGTTCTTTAGTAAATTCCAAAATTTTTGCGCCTTTGGGCAGGTTGGTGGTTTTCTTGCAGGCATTTCATGCTCTAATTTATGAAGACCAACTGGCGGTTAGGAGACATAATGAAAACCCCTTGATTGCACAACCTGTGGACAGAGTCAACCATGCCTCCAACTGGGGAACTGAGAACATCTTAGGGCCTAGGCCAAACCAAGACCAAAAACGCAAGAGTATTTCTGGAAGCCTACCACTCAAGCACATCGGCCATAAACCAGCAGGTAGAAATAAACATCTAGAAATAAGCCCGGCAGGAACTGGGTGTGTCTAATTTAAGGAAAAGACGGACATGATAGCAGTCTTCCAATCTTGGGGGGGGGCAGCCACAAAGAAGAGGGGGTCAGTTTATTCTCCAATGCACCAGAAGGCAGCTGATGGAAACTGATCAAGCAGAGAAGCAACCTGGACCTAAGGAGAAATTAACAGAACGATTAATCAGTGGAATGGCTTGCCTTCCAGAAGTGGTGGGTGCTGAAGGTTTTTAAGAAGAGATTGGATAGCCATTAGTCTGAAATGGTCTGGGGTCTCCTGCCTGGGCAGGGGGTTGGATTAGAAGACCTCTGAGGTCCCTTCCAATTCTGTTCTTCTGACTTCTCTTTCCTAGAGTAAGCCATGCCTACCGTATCTTTTCTGAGAAGTACCACCAGAACAGAGACCATCAATGCTCTGGCAATTGGGAGCCTGTTGTTGGCCCTTTGGAGCAGCCTGGGGGCAATCCGGGAGGGGAGGGTCCTGAATGGAGGTTCTGCCTTGACCTCTTCCTGACTTTTCCTTCTCAGCTGGGAATTCCTTTCGCTTGGTTGAGCCAGGCACCACAGACGGTTTCAGTTTCATAACAGCTCATCGCATGGTTGTGTGTGTGTTTGTGTGTTGTCATTCACTCAGTTTTGGAGAAGTCATATTCACATGTTCCGGCCCACTTGAGTTGTTATTTTCTAGAGCGGAAACACATTCACTCCACACAAACAGTCCACCCAATTCATCCTCTTAAAGTTCAAACCACTAACATTAAAAATAAATAGTGCTGGTTGCCTTGACTGCTCGTAACGCACTTCCAGCGCGTGTCAATAATCAGCCACGCTGTCCATCTGCTGATTGTGCGTAGCAAACAGCCCTTCCCTTCCCTTGTGGTTTTCCCACCAAACATTTTCTTGGTAGATGTCTAAGGAGTTTCTCAATCCTCCAGGTCATCGTTGTCCCAATGGTGTTTTTTCCAGAAGACAGCTGGATTTTCTTGGGGGGGGGGGTTTCTTGAAAACATTTTGCTTCTCATCCAAGAAGCTTCTTCAGTTCTAACTGTTCTGTCCTTTCAGCAGTTCCAAGAAGGCTCCACACCAATTGGCAATATTCAGGTGACCCTGAGGGCAAGAGGCCTCAAGGACTCTCAGAAAGAGCACTAACGACCAGAGGACTGCAAGGAGCATAAATCCTTCCATCCTCCACCCTTCAGTCAGAACCGAAGAAGCTTCTTGGATGAAGTTTCTGGTCCTTATTTCCTTTGGGGCTGTTTGGGAAGGAGCCCTCTGCCCCGTGGCTCTGGGAGGCAAGGAAAGCCAGGCTTGGCTGCCTTTTTATGATTTGGTTATGGAGTTTATGGGCTGAGGAGAGCATCCGTCCATCCATCAGTTCATCCATCCATCCATCCACCCATCTCTCCATTCATCCATCCCGTCCGTCCGTCCATCCATCCATCCATCCCATCTGTCCTTCCCTCCCTCCCTATTTATGTATGTCTATAAACACCCTGAGTTTATTGCTCTCTGTGCGCGTATGAACACAAAGACAGGTGTGCATAAACTCCTTGCCACCCCCTGCCTGTCTCCATCGTGCCAGACGTCCTGCTTCCACCACTTCAGAAGGCGCCCAGCCTCCCTGCCCGGAGCCTCCGCCTCTTCCTTCTCCTTCTTCGGGAGCCGAGAGGGAGGGAGGGGGGGGCACAGCAGACACTCCCAACCGTATTAGAAAAGCAGGCGTGCTCTCTGCCTTCAAGAGGCCTAGTGGTTAGCTCTAGGGGCGCATTTTCAGTAGAGGAAGGTGCCACTACAATGGGAAGTTTGGGAATCAGTGCTTTTCCTGAAACGGCCCATGGAGAGGAGTGAGCCAATCCTCATCGTGTGCAAACAGGCAGAGAGGATTTGAGGCCCCCAGACAGGCGCCTTCCGGGACTACAACTCCCAGCCAGTCCCAACCCCGATGCTGCCACTAGAATGGAGATGTCGGAACTCAAAACGGGAGCAGGCTGCCTCCTGGGAGACACAATTTTGGCTGAGATCTCCATAGAACAGCTACACGTGGATTGTGGCCCTAAGACTAAAGAAAAGAGGAGAAAGCTGCCTGGCTCTGTTCCTTGTTGGGAGGCTCATCGGACAGGAAGTTTGTACAGGAGGTCCTCAACTTGTGACCGTTTAACAATGGTTTAAGTTACAATGGCCTCAGAAAAAGTGAGTTATGACCTGTCCTCGCACTTACGACCGTTTCATCACCCACATGGTCACATGGTTGCAGTTTAGGCATTTACAACCGACTGCCGTATCTTGCAGTAATCTGATTGTGGTTTGCAATATTCCCAACCAGTTCAGGATAACATCAATTGCAACAGCTGGATTGACTTAACGTCCGGCTGATTCGTTTAACTGCCATGGTGAAATGGTAACAACATCGAGTCGGGTTATGTGATGACTCTTAACAACCACGTTGCTTAGGGACCAAAATTGTGGTCCTAATTTGAGGGCTACCTGTAGGAATAACAACTTCAGGACAAAGTGCCAAAAATGGACAAAATTTTCTCTTTTTTCCCCATAAACGGAAAAAAGATGACGGCTTCCAAGGATTCCTTGCAAAGTCCCAAATTCTTCCACTGGGAATCCGTGTGTTAATCTGGGTCAATGTTTAAAATGCAGCAAGTGAAGTATTGCTCTATAAAATGTAGACAATCCTGTTCCACAACTTTTCTCTCCAGAGTAATTAAAGCACAAAAACTGGGGGGGGAAAAAAAAAAAACTCTGTAAGATACAGGTAGTCCTCAACTTACAACCACAATGGAGCCCAAAATTTGTTGCTAAACAAGGCGGTTGCTTGAGTTGTGCCCCATTTTATGACCTTTCTTGCCACAGTTGTTAAGGGAATTGTTAAGTTAGTCACATGGCTGTTAAGCGAATCTGGCTTCCCCATTGACTTTGGTGGTTGTAAAAGGGGATCACATGACCCCAGGACACCGCAACCGTCGTAAGTATGATCCAGTTGCCAAGCGTCTGAATTTGGATCCCATGACCACGAGGACGTGGCAACCGTTGTGTGAAAAATGGCCCAAAGTCCCTGTTTCAATGCTGTTGTAATTTCGGTCACTAAATGAACTGTTATAAGTCGAGGTTTACAAGAAAAAGGAAGGAAGGAAAAGAATTCTCCAAAGCCCAACCCCTCCCCCCAAGCAGGACAACTGGCTCATACTTATGACGGTTGCGGTGTCCTGGGGTCATGTGATCCCCTTTTATGACCAGCAAAATCAATGTGGAAGCCAGATTCGCATAATAGCCACAGGACAAGAAGCAACAGGTGGAAACTAATCCAGGAGAAAAGCAACCTGGAATGAAGGAGAAATTTCCTGCCAGGGAGGACAATTCACCAGTGCTTGCCTCCAGTTGTTTGAATGCTCCACCACTGGAAGATTTTAAGAAGAGATTGGACAACCATCTGTCTGAAATGGTACAGGGTTTCCTGCCTCAGCAGGGGGTTGGACTAGATGACTTCCAATGTCCCTTCCAACTGTTCTATTTCTATTTCGAAAGAGAGAGAGAGAGAAAAGAAATAGAAAGGAAAGAAAAAGGAGAGAAAGAAAAAAGAGAGAAAGGAAAGAAAGAAAGAACGGAAGGAAGGAAAGAAAGAAACCGTTCCAATATATGGTTCAGGCAGAAGGATCAGGCTAAGGGTCTAAAAAGGACTGTTGAAACACAAAGGCAATTTTAATTTTCATGTTGGTTTTTTTTTGGCAAGAGAGATCTGGCAATCAAAATTGCCCTCCCCCCCAAAAGCTCTCCAGGTCCCCCTTCCTTCTCCCCTATGTTCACCACTGGGACACCCCCCACCCCCGCCATGGGGGCTTCTCACAGAAGACCCTAAGAGCCTGCCTTTGTTTCCTTCAACCTTTAGCTCTTCCACACCCGCGGGGGTTCCCCCAAATTGGCCGGCGTCATCTTCTGTTAATAGAAGTGGTGCTATTTTGAGTAACGGAAATGATCAGCACTGCAGGCCGGGATAGCGACTGCCTCAAATGAAGAGGAATTTAAACCCAATAAACTCGGCTTTGGGAGCTGGCAAAATAGGAAATCTCTCTGCAGAGTCTGCCAAGATGGGCTAAACTTGTGTTTTCTCAATGTCAGCCGCTTTAAGACGCCTGGAGCCAGCCATCCCTCTTCCTGGCTGGGGAATTCTGGGAGTTGAGGACCACGCAGCTTAAAGTGGCTGACATTGAGAAACATTTAATAAAAATCTATTTAAATGGAAATCTATTTAAATCCAGCCTCTTTGCAAAAATCCCAGCCGAGGCCTATAAAGACCCCAAACGTTTCTTCTGGAAATCCTCCCAAATGGATTTGCACATAGATGTTTTTTGCTCCTAAGACAGAGTCGCTGCCTCTTTCCGTTCTCTCCTTTGATTTTCCTAAGCCTTGGCTGAGTCGAGTGGCTTGGGAAATCAAAGAAAACAAAAATTTCCAAAGCAACAATGATCTCCAGGCCAGTTGCAAAAACAAAAGGAAAAAGCAATTTAGCAGAATTTATTACACGTTGTTTCAAAAGGGGGGGGGGGAGAGAAAAAAATCCATCTGCATTCTTTTGAGTTTTTAAGGATTTGTCTACAAGAAAGTTCCCCGTTGGCAGTAGGTTGCACAGGGGGGCCAGGCTGCGTGTGTGTGTGTGTGTACTGGACACATCTGGAAGGATGCCAACCATGGTTAGGAATGACCCCCCCCCAACCGTCCCAGCTTCCTCCCCTTGCTGGAGAGAGCTCTGCATCTGGACCCCTTTCCTGGTGATCCAGGGAAGCCCATCACCCCCCTATTTGTCGGGATCAGGGAGAGGCTGTGACCGGCTGCAAAGCTTCCCCTACGGGCTGATGCCCAGGAAAGCGAGAGCCACAAAGTGGCAGAGACACAGCCTGGCCCTTGTCCTGTGGGTGGCGAGCCAGAGAGATGCACCCCACAACTGAACCCCCGTCCCCTGTGGAGGCACCCGGTATTTCGGCCGCTGCATAGGTGGTGGTGGGGAGCAACCTTCTGGAGACCCTGGAGCCTGTCCTTGACAGGGTGAGGTCATCCCCTCGCAAGGGGTCTGGGAGCCCCTGTGCAGAAGGGCATCTGCCCAACTAAGCATCTCGCCTCCTCTCATCTGGGGCTAAGAGAAAGGAGCTCTACGCAATGCCCACCTCCCGATACAGACCCAGGTGCGAGGGTTGGGTGGGGGTCCCAGGAGATGAGAGCGACTTCCTCTCTTCCTGGGTCAAGGGCCACCTGCCCCCTGCCCGTTTCCACCGATCTCCTGGAGTTAAAATGCGCCAAAGCAGCTCCTGGCTTTATTCTCCTTCCCCGCATTAACACCGCTGTTCGTTAAACCGAACGCTGCCACGCCAAGCCCCCAAAATAACCAGACAGTGGTGAGGATGGGAGGCCACCCAGCAATCCTTGGATTGAGCAGGACTTCTCAGCGACGTTGGGATGAACGTGGCATGGTGTTGCTTCCTCCCGGGCGAAGTGGAGGGAGAGGAGAGGATCCGATGCCCCCCGAACCCCTCAATCTGGCAGGTTGGCTTGTTTAGGGGAGAGAAAGACAACGGCTGACCACGTTTTTGAGCTGCTACTTCCAAAGCTCGATCGGTCTAACGGGCAGGCAAGAAAAGTCCCGGATTTGACTAGGAACCATTCACAAGAGACATTTAGAGGGGAGAGTGCAGAAGGCAGAGGAGCCTCTTCCCCAAAATTCAGGCTGGGGCCCCTCCTGCTGAAGGCCCGAGGGGGCAGGAGAAACGGAGGAAACCCAGACTCGGGGTTTGGTCGACAGAGGATGGGAACCCCCTGGGCTGGCTGGGGATGATGGGGCTGGGGAACAGGGCAGGAGCCCCTCTCGACCTCCTCCAGAAGCGACCAAGGGGAGGGGGCGGGGGCAGGCCTGGCCCAAAGGGGCGATGCCAGAGGGAAACATCCATTTCCTTTTGCATCAGGAATAAAAAGATGTTTCGATAGGCTTGTTAAAATAATTTTTTCTTGCTAAAAAAAAAAAGGAAAAAGGAAAGAGGGAGACCTCCTCCCTCCCATCCTGCAAGCAGCAGAAGCCGGCCTCGGGGGTGCTCCTCGTGCGCAGAGTCCGTCTGGGGTTGTGGCGCAGCAGCACTGGGCCGGAGGCCACGGTCCTGAGAGGTAAAGTGACCGAGGACACTTCTCCTGGGGCTCCCAAGGCGTCCTGGGCCGGGCGGCTCGAGAGCCCGGCTCCCCAGGGCGTTCTGGCTCTGGGGCAGGAACCGGGGGATGGGGGGCTACTCCAGCCCCAGGATATAGTTAATCCCTTGCACCAGTCCGATGATGACCGGCTGCCACGCCACCAGGTAGCGCAGCCAGTCCAGCAGCTGTCCGTACATCACGTGCGGCCTCTCCCAGCTGCAAGGCGGAGTTAAGGCCGAGTAAAAATAAAAGGTAAAATAGTCCCTGCGGGTTTCTCTCGCTCCTTGTAGGTGACTTTCAGGCCCTCCGTTTCAAGGCCGTTGAGCCGGTGTTGTCGGAAGATGTTCGGTGGTCACGTGGCCAGCATGACCACAGCGCAGAGTGTGCAGCAAAACACGGGAACATGTTATCTCCTCACCAAAGGGCTGCCTATTTATCTACTTGCAAGTAAGATGCTTTTGAACTGCTAGGTTGGCAGGAGCCGAGGCCAGTGATGGGAACTCGCCCCATCACGCAGTGGCAGGAGGACTCAAACCACCCAAGGATAGACCTCTTCCTTTCCGGTTTTTCGGTGGGAGGGGGGGGGATAGAGGGGAGGTTCTGCACGAGCAGTGGGCGCACGCACCTGCTGGTCATGCAAGTGGGAGTGAATGCACACACGCTCGGCTGCTGCTTGCACAAGTGGGGATGTGTGCGTGCTCAGCCGCCACTTCTGCGGCCTGCTTCCAAAGGGCGCAAGGCCCGGTGTTGGGCTGCGGCCCTGGGGGTTGGGGACTCCTGGTTTAAGCCACTGAGCCACCACGCCTTAGATGGGGTGGGCAGTTCATTTCCCCAAGGGGCCACGGGACCCTTCCGGAGGGCTGAAGGTGCATGGCCACCCTTGTATGCCAATAGGTCAATTGGGAAAAAAGAAATTACGAGACAGCTTCAAAATGAAAGCAGCCCCCACGGGACGGACAGGGACAGCCAAGGGGCCAGATGTGGCCCAGGGGTGGGTGGGGGGTGGGGTAAAAGGCCAAGGGAAGCCACCAGGCTAACGTGGGGTCAACAGGCCACCATCCCACCCTCTGCCTCTGTAGCCTAGGATTCAAGGCCCCACATCAATGGGTCAGAGCAATCTACCTTCGACCGTGGTCATTTGTCCACCCCGGGTGAGAGACGGGCCTGCAGGGCTATGGGAAAACACTGAGCGCACCGCCTGGAAACGATTTGAGTGGAGACTCTTGGGGGGCAGGCATCTGGTGCCAGCAAGAGAGAGAATACGGGTTGGGAGGGGCACCCAGAGCATCTAGTCCAGCCCTCTGGGGGAGCCGGGGGTGGGCGGGTGTTCCAATGGCGAGAGAGGAAGGATACGGATTGCTGAACATCCGCTTGAGGTCCACTTTCTCCTTGCAGTACGGGCAGGTCTGTTTCTTCCCCACAATGCACCAGCCCCGGATGCAGAACTCGTGAAAGCTGGGCGGGCGGAGGGTCAAGGAGCAAACGGAGGGTGGACAGGATCCAGAAGTCGATAGAAAAGAAGCCCAGGGGGAGTCCTTAGTGCCCTCTGAGCGGGGCTCTTTCCTTGCAGACGTCTCAGTCCCCAACTAGGGAACATCATCAGGGCTGCGAGGGAGGGAGGGAGGGAAGGGAGGGTTGTGGAGAGGAGGAGGAGGAGGAGGAGAACTGGGAGGTCCTTGGTGCTCTCTGAGCTTGGCTTTCATGACCCAACTATGGAAGACCATCAGTGCTATGATCCTTATTGTTAGCCCTGATGTTTCCTAGTTGACCCCACAGTCCTCCTCCATCCCTTCTAGCGCTGATGACGTTGCCTAGTTGGGTCATGAAATGTCTGCCCGGAAACAACTAAACCCAGAGACCCCCATCATTAACGATGAAGTGAACGAAGGCTTTGGCCCAATCCAACATCCTGCCCCCCCCCCCCCACTGTGGAGGCATCCTGACTGGGTGAGCAGTTCCAGCCAGACCCAAACAGTCCTCCAGCTCAGGATCCCAAAGGAGGTTTGATCCCCACGAGGAAGAGGAGGAGGAGGAGGAGGAGGAGGCGCCCTGGAAGTGAGCTGCCCACGTGGGCTGTGACTGCTCTGCCACAGGCCCCTGAATCACCACAGGGCTGTGCATTGCAGCCATGACCAAAGAGCCGCGTGGGAGGAAGGAGGAGGCCAGGCCCTGCTCCCCTCTCAGCGGCTCCTTCGGAGGCTCCAAGGAATCCAGGCCGTCTCTCCCCTTCCCCACTCAGGGGCCCCTCCCTCCAGGACCCAGGCTGGCCCCCAGCAGCACAGGTGGGGCTTCCAGGGCACGGAGGGGACCCTCCCCTCCACCCAACCCCAGCGCTTTGCTCGCCCCTCAAGAGGCCAGGCTGGGGGACTACAAGTCCCATGCTCTCCGGGCATCTGGGGGTTACAGGTCAGCCCAGGGGGAGGGCCCAAATCAGGGAGCACCAGCCCAGGCCCAGCCCAGAGCATGGACAACAAGGGAGTCCTTGACTTATAACGGCTCCTTTAGTGGCCGTTTGAAGTTACAACGGCACTGAAAAAAGTGACGCCTGACCGCTTTTCACATCTCCAACCGTTGCAGGGTCCCCGGATCCAAAGTCGGAGGCTCAGCAACTGGCATGGACTTACGACGGTGGCAGCATCCCCCCACGGTCACGTGACCCCCTTCGGACAAGCCACGTTCAGCGGGGCAGCCGGATTCACTTAATGACCATGTTACTAACTTAACAACTGCAGTGATTCACTTAACAACGGTGGCATGAAAAGTTGTAAAACGGGGCAAAAATGTCACTCAACAAACGTTTCACTTGGCAGCAGAAGTTTTGGACTCGACTGTGGCCGTAACTTGAGGACTCTCCGTCCTCTGGCTCCTCCTTAGGATCATTGTTGTTTCCGTCCTGGTCTTCTTGGGCTGCCTGGGGTGTCCCTTTGGGGGGTGGGGGGGATGAGTCAGGGGAAAGCCCGGGGGGTGGGGTGGGGGGGCTGAGTCATGGCCCTGTGGCTTCCCCTTACGGCCCCGGGAAAGTTCCCACAAGCCCTGGTCCTCCCCACACGTGTGTCACGCAAGGGAAGCCGAGGGGATACCGTGATTGTGCACACGGACCAGCCTGCCCCGGAGGGAGAGACTCGCTCAAGGGAAAAAGCCCCTCCCCCCCCCATATGGGCCTTCCCTGCAGGGCCCTCCACGCTCGGCCAGCAGCTGTGGGGCAGGAGGGGGGAGGGGCAAGAGCTGGACTCGGGAGGAGCCCCTTGGGTGGCATTTGAGGGGTGCTTGGGGGGCCCCCGTGCCTGAGTGACCCAACCTCTGAAGGCTGGTCAGTGGGTTCACAGGCAGTCCTCGACTTATAACTGTTCACTTAGTGACCATTCGAAGTGACACTGGAAAAAGGGACGCAGGGCCGGTTTTTCACTTATGACCGTTGCGGCTTCCAAAATTTCTGTTGCTAAGCAAGACGGTTGTTAAGCGAGTTTTGACCCATTTTATGACCTTCCTTGCCACTGTTGTTAAGCGAATCACTTAACTTGTTAAGATAGCAAGGCGGTGGTTAAGTGAATCTGGCTTCCCCCATGGACTTTGCTTGTCAGAAGGTCGCAAAAGAGGATCACGTGACCCCAGGGACACAGCAACCATCGTAAGTGTGAGTCAGTTGCCGAGGGCCCCAATCTCGATCACGTGACCACAGGGATGCCTGTGTGCGTGTGGGGGAGTGTGTACCGCAGCCCCTGGAAGCTGCTCCCCCCTCCCTCCTGCCACGAGACCCCCCCATCCGTGGAAGGATACACGTGGTTGCAGGAGAGCCGGTAGGTGTTCTCGATGATCCCTTCCTCGTTGACGTCCACGAAGATCTGCTGCCCGCAGACGGCACAGACGCTGTCCGAGAGGTGCTTGGTGGGCATCCCGCAGGCGCTGTAGAACTGCCCCGGGGAGAGCCAGGCTGAGGGGGGGCTCAGCTCCCCCCAAGGGACTGCGGGGCCCAGGAGCCACCGCCCTTCAGGCACTGCCCCACCCACCCAAAGGCCCCCCACGGGAAAGGAGGAAGAGCTAGAGCGCCACCTAGGGGCCAAAGTCCCTCTGCGCTCCTTAGATCAGCTTCTCAACCTCGCCCACTTGAAGACAGGTGGACTACAACTCCCAACTTCTTCACCCAGCAGACTTTTTCTTTCTTTCTTTCTTTCTTTCTTTCTTTCTTTCTTTCTTTCTTTCTTTCTTTCTTTCTTTCTTTCTTTCTTTCTTTCTTTCTTTCTTTCTTCTTTCTTTCTTTCTTTCTTTCTCTTTCTTTCTTTTCCTTCCTTGCTTCCGTTTTTCTTTACTTCCTCCCTCACACTTTCTATCCTTCCTTCCTTCTCTCCCTTCTTTCCCTCCTTCCTTTTTTCCATCCCTCCTTTCACCTCCCTTCTCCCTATCTTCTGGGGAATTCTGGGAGTCGAAGTCTTAAAGGGGCCAAGCTTGAGACTGTTGACTGAGTCTGTGGTTGAAGGAAGCCACTGCAGATGGTCATTTGACACCAAGGTGGCCCACCCTCCACAGCTGTTCCCAGGCCAAGCACATCTGGAGTGAGGGCAGTGTGGGCCAAAAAGGCCGAGGGGGAGGAGGGGAGCCGTGGCTGGGGAAAAGGCAGGCAGAGCACAGGGGAGGGAGGGTCTCAAGGGGCAGGGAAGGCCAAGCCCCCTCCCCACCCCTCCCTCTTCCTCAAACAAGCCCCAGCCCAGCCCAGAGCCACCTCCCCCTTTGAGGGTCTTACCCCGATGGTGGAGGCCATGTAATCCGCACACATTTCCGCAAAGTCCCGTTCCAGGACTCCGTAGTAGAGGCCATAGAACAGGAGCGAGATCCCAAAATCCATGCCGTCTTCTGGTTTAATTCTGCCACGGGGTGGGGGGGGAGAGAGATTTCAGAAACCTCCGTGGCAGCCACGGAGAAGACCCTGCCCCAGGCAGGCAGACCTCGACGCCTGAGCTGGGAGTGCAGCCTTCAAGCTGGGGCTAGGGAGGCTTCGAACCCAGGACTCTTAAGAAGCCCTGCCTGGAGCTCAGGCTATTTGGCTCCAAGAATCCCTGCTTTGCCCGAGCTGCCCTTTGGGGCTCAGGAGTCCTCTAGACGGCCCCCAATTGTTCATGGTGCAAAGTATGATGATTAAATTAGCGCTAGCACTGATGATGTCACCTACTTTGGGTAACAAAACCTCTGCAGGAAAACCACCAAGGACCCCACCGTCCTCCTCTCCACCAATACCCCTCCTCTCTAGGACTGATAATGTTACTTAGTTTGGTAATGAAACGTCTGTTTCATTCAAGAAAACCACCAAGCTCTGAGAGCACCAAGGACCCCACCGTCCTCCTCCTCCTCCCCCTGCCCCACCATTTTCACCTGTGAACTACAGGTGTGTGTATGTGTGAGAGAGAGAGAGAGAGAGAGAGAGAGAGAGAGAGAGAGAGAGAGAGAGAGAGGGAGAGGTGGATTTTTCTCACCTGAATAATAAATTAAGTCCAAAGAGGGTGAACATGACAGCCATGTAGCCCACGATGCCTGTGGCGTAGCTGATTTTGTATATGAGGAGGAACCACTTGTAGACCAATCTAGTTGTAGGAGGAGAACAAAGAGACGCCAGCCTCAGAGCTATCAACCAGGACTTCCTGCCTCTGCAGATGGAAATGCCACCCTCCTCTCCTCTTTCAAACCAATGCATGGCAGCGGCCGGAAGCCAAAGGTATCCCAGAAAAGGGGGATAAATACCCCGTGAAAAGGAAAGCGCATCATTTGCCACTGGCCAGCTACAAAAAAATATTAACCCAACTGGAAACTGCCCAGCCAGAGGAAGGCATTCAAAGTCAGCCCTAAACAAGGTAAACTTCAGGATCTTAAGCAGCCTTCAAATGTGATGACATAAACGTACAGGCAGTCCTCAACTTATGACCACAACTGAGCCCAAGATTTCTGCTGCTAAGCGAGACAGTTGTTAAGTGAGTTTTGCCTTATTTTATGACTTTTCTTGCCATAGTTGGTAAGTGAATCCCTGCGCTGGTTAAGTTACAGGGACGGCTGTTAAGTGAATCTGTCCTCCCCGTTAACTTTATCAGGAGGTCACAAAAGGGGATCACGGGACACTGGGGCCGTCATAAATATGAAACCAGTGGTCAAGCGTCTGAATTTTGATGAGGTGACCATGGGCCATAAGTGGGAAACGTGGTCCTCAGTCACTTTTTCCAGTGCCGTTGTAACTTCGAACAGACACTAAACAAACTGTTGTAAGTCGAGGACTAACTGTATAAACGAACTGTAGATTTCGCTGACTGGAGAGTTTCTCATACAGGCAGTCCTGGAGTTACCACCACAATTGGGAAGAGAATTCCTGTCGGTAAGCCAGACGGTTAAGTGAATCCCCACCAATTTTTCTGGCCACGGATAAGTGAACCCCATGGTCACTGAGCGAAATCTGGCTCCCCCTCCGCAATGACTTTGCCTGGGGAGGTCACAAGTGGCCATCAGAGGACCCTGGGAAGTGGCCGTAAAGACAGGCCAGTGGCCAAGCCCCCCAATTTTGATCATGTGACTTTGGGGATGCTACGGCTGTCATGAAGTGCGAGAACCAATCACAAGTCCCTTTTTCCAGTGCTGTGGTAACTTCAAAGGGTCGCTAGGCGAATGGCTGTACCTTGAGGACTACCTGCTTTTGCACAGACACGGCTGCCTGTGGGTCCTGCAATGTGGCCCTCTGTCTTTGCACCCCACCCCTCAAAGGGCCACAGGGGAGACCAGTCAAGTCCCTGAGCAAACCACTGCCTCCGCTCTTCCCCGACACCGGCAGAAGGAAAACCCACCAACGGAGCTCTTTCAGGGACTCCGTCCGCGTTACAGGGAGTCCTCGACTTACAACCATTCGTTTAGTGACCGTTCAAAGTTACCACACCACTTTAAAAAGTGACTTATGACCGTTTTTCACACTTAACCACCGTTGCATCCTCCTCCTGGTCACGCGATCAAAATTCAGATGCCTTGCAAATATTTACGATATGGTTCACATTTACGACGGTCGCAGAGTCCCGGGGTCACGTGATTTCCTTTTGCGACCTCCTGAGAAGCAAAGTCAATGGGGAAGCCAGATTCACTTAACAACCGGGTCACGAACAACAACTGGGGTGTTTCACTTAACAGCCGTGGCAGGAGAGGTCGTAAAATGGAGCAAAACTCACTGAAAAACTGTCTTGCTTTGCAACGGAAATTTTGGGCTCCATTGTGTTCATACGTCGAGGATTACCTGTATTCCATTAGCACAGTGTTTCTCAACCTTGGAAGCTTGAAGATGGGTGGACTTCAACTCCCAGAATCCCCCAGCCAGCAACGCTGGCTGGGGGATTCTGGGAGTTGAAGTCCACCCATCTTCAAGCTACCAAGGTTGAGAAACTCTGCGTTAGCACGTTAATCATTTAGCCACTTTTTAATGGACTCTGGGTGGGCAGCTGGCCAAGGAGCGTAATTAAAACACTCCGAAGTAGAGAACAAATGCTCCGATGCCACCGTCTCTGTTTGCAGGAGACCCCGGCCTCACCGGCGTCCCAAGACCTCTGCCCCCCCCCAAGGAGTCCAAACAGGAAAGCGCCCCCTGCAGGAGATGGGCGGCCTTCCTCCCCCGGCTCACCTGGGGGTGGTCTGGACAAGGGGCTTCCGGGTGGCTCGGAAGGTAACGAAAGCCGTGATGGCCGAGAAGAAAATCCAGATGCCCAGGAACCGCCACCAATGCAGCTTCACGGTGAAGTAGAGGGGGACGACCCACATCTGGAAGAGGGTCACCATCTGCAATGAGAGGGAGGGGAGGGTTAGGGGAGGGCCAGCTTGAAGCCTCCCCGAGGGGCTGCATCTCGACAGGTGTCCATCCAGGATGGATAAAAATCAATGATTTTTTTTAAAAAATCAAAAAAATCCGATTTTTTTTATTTAAATCGGATTTTTTTGATTTTTATCGATTTTTTTGAAAAAAATTTATATGCCGCCCTTCTCTGGAGACTCAGGGCGTCTTACACTGCATTAAGCAATAGCCTTCATACTTTTGTATATTTATACAAAGTCACCTTATTGCCCCCACAAACTGGGTCCTCAATTTACCTAAATTTATTTTAATAAAAAACTTTTGGGGTAAAAATCCATCGTAAGATAGTTTTCTATTTAAGATACATAAATAATTTAGTTTATTCTGCATGAAACGGAGCTTAGTTATGTAGCAGGAGGCTGTATATTCTGCAACACTGGGACTGTCGGTGAGTCAACGGTGGGTCAAAGGAGTAGCAGAGATGACAGTTGCTCTTTAAAAATTATGATTTAAATCGAGTTGATTTAAATCAAGCCTTTTTACTAGTGATTTAAATCATGATTTCAATTGTCATTTAAATCAACTCGATTTAAATCAAATCCACCCTGTGTCCATCCCAGAAGCGTTCAGACAATCCTTAAAGAATCCTAGCAGAGGAGCTGGAAGTTAACCGTTGCCAGCAGCTGGCAGACCACTGGAACGGTTTTTAAGACTTACTATTTAGGCCAGGGGTTAAATTCAGCAAGAATCCAAGTGGGAGCATTCTAGGCAGAGAGTTTTAGGCTGTGAGGTCCCTGGGGCTCTTGGACCTGGGTGGTTTCCTCGCAGACGTTTCACGGAGGAAGAGGAGGAGGAAGAGGGGGGGGACTGTGGGGTCCTTGGTGCTTTCTAAGTCCGGTAGTTTTCCTGCAGACGTTTCATGACCCAACTAGGGAACATCATCAGTGCTAGAAGGGAAGGGGATTTGCTCTCGGTTTATATTCGGATACTTTGCTTGCAGAGAGCACCAAGGACCCCACAGTCATCCTCCTCCTCCTCCATAAACCCCACCTCCTTCTAGCCCTGATGATGTTCCCTAGTTGGGTCATGAAACGTCTGCAAGAAAACAGCCAAGCTCAGAGAGCACCAAGGACCCCACTCTTCTCCTCCGCCTCTTTGCAGCTCCTGTCCCTCCTAGCACTGATGAGGTTCCCTAGTTGGGTCATGAAACGTCTGCAGGAAAACCACCCAGTTCAGAGAGCCCCCAGGAGCCCCCAGTTCAACCCTGAAGGAGCGGCCTTACATTGTAGGAGCGAGGGTGCCTCTGTTTCCACTGTACCAGGAGCAGCTGGGCGACGACCAACGTGGCAATCAAGATGAGGACCATCTCGGCGTGCATGGCCTCGTGGCCCCGGTGTTTGGCGTGCATCCGGGCATGCTCGATCCTGAAACGAGAGCCAGGCGGGTCAGCCTCTCGCACAACAGCAGCACCTGCCAGCTCACAAGTCTTCCCAATGCAGCTGGCAACCCGTTCAGTCTGGCTGCGTAGCACGCACACGCACACACACGCGCACACACACACACACACACACACACACACACACAGGTTTCTAAAGACACCAGGCCGCCTCGGGAGCACAAAGACAGAGTCAGAACCACTCAAGTGGAGAGTGTGTGATGGGACAACGCAATTTTATTTTAATTTTTAAAAAATCTGAAATTAATTTTAATGCTTTAGTGCTAATTTTATACTTTACGTGTTGATTATATTGCACACTACCCAGAGTCCCTCTCTGAAGGAGAAGGACAGTTTAGAAAGAGAGAAAAAGAGAGAGAGAGAAGGAAGGAAGGAAGGAAGGAAGGAAGGAAGGAAGGAAGGAAGGAAGGAAGAAAGAAAGAAACTCTGGGAAGCAAACAACATCAGCCAATCTTCCTTGAGCCCAGAAAACAGGGAATGAAAGGCAGCCCTTCCAACCTGAGAATCCACAGGCTGAATAGTGCAGCCCCAGTACAGAGTGGGGGCACCCACAAGGCCATCTATCCTAGCCCCATAAGTAAACAGAGACATATCAGCAGCGTGCTGGAGGTGCGTCTTGCAAGATGAGCTCCCTGCCCCCTCTGCTTCCCCACAGCTGGCGGCTGCCCACCAAGACAGGTGTCCTGAAGGTAGCCAGGCAGCCTTGCACTCACCTCCATCTCTCATCCGGGTCCAGGTGCGAGAGGTCAACCTGCAAAGAACAAGAGAGAGCAGTTTGCACCCGAGGGAGAAGGTCTTGCTGTCTCAGCCAAGGGGATCTCCCAGAGCTGCCTTTGGGTCCGCCAGGATTCAGAAACCACCAGGGTCATAGCCACAGAACAAGATCAGCCCAGAACCTCCCCTGGGGGGGTTGGGGGGCTTAATGGGGTGCTGTGGATTTTAGAATAGCTGTGAACTTCGTTCACCTGCAGGGTAGCCATCACAGCAACTCCGAGAGCATGCTCTGGCTCTCCCCTGAGCAATCTTTAAATCCCTTCAGATCCGAGAACTTCCCAAGGGCAGACATTCCACCCTCATTGTGACGTGGCATTCCTGGCCTCCGCAGGGACCACCGGCCAGCCGGCTCTCCTTTTCCCCAGGCCCAGAGGCCTTTTGCTTTTTTTGCCCCTGGATAGCAGGCCTAGCGCAAGGGAAGGTGGAAGCCGCTGAGCCACCAAGGCCCTCGGCAGGCCACCTTCGCCTCTGGAGGAGACCGGTCAGCGTTTCGCTCGAAGGCCAGAGATGCTCGCCTGTTCTGTAGAGGGTGATGGGCTGACCAACAGGTGGGGGGGGGGAAGTTTACAACTATCCTAACATACAGTTGAAAGACGGAGCAGGTGGTCAGCAGGTAGAGGTCCAGGATCACGGACCGAATGGCCTTTAGTGTCCCTCACACTGTTGGAGGGCCAACCGTTCACATCTGGAATAAATGGGCTCCCCTTTAGCACAGCAGCATCTTTTATGAAACATGTTGTGGCACCAGACACGTCTCTGCTGCACTCTCCCCCTTGAAAACTACGGGAGCTGCCAGGGCTTCCTCCCCACTCCCCAATTTGTGACAGCTACAACAGCACACGAATGGCAAGTACGGGCAGGTGTGAGAGAGAGGGATGCTGGGTTGGAAAGGGGGCAGGGAATTCTTTGGGACCGAGAAGATAGCTTATATTTCTCTCTGGGGTTTCCAACTCCTGCAATAATTGTTTTTTTCAGTTTGAACTGGGGATCCGTAGAGATTATTCTCAGTCCTCCAGGTCATGGTTGTCCCAAAGGTGCTTTTTCAGGAGGCAACTGGACGTCCTCGTTTTTTCTTTGAAGACGTTTTGCTTCTCACCCAAGAAGCTTCTTCAGCTCTGACTTGGATGGTGGGGAATGGAACTGGGGACTTGCTAACAAACTGAGTTTTGTGAGTGTTCTCTGAGCTTAGTGGGGTTTTTTTTTTGCAAACATTTCATGACCCAACTAGATAACTTCATCAGTGTTAGAAGGGGATGATGGGATTTGTGGAGAGGGAGGACAACAACAACAACAACGACGACTGTGGAGTTCTTGGTGCCCTCTGAACTTGGAGGTTTTCTTGTGGAAGTTTCGTGATCCAACTAGTTCACCTCCCTCAGTGCTGAAGATGTTCCCTTGTTGGGTCATGAGACGTCTGCAAGAAAATAACCAAGTGCGGAAAGCATCAAGGACCCCCCAAATCTCCTCCTCCTCCTCTCTCAGCCTGCAACCCCCCTCCTTTCCAGCACTGATGATGTCACCTAGCTGAGTAATGAAGCATCTGTAAGAAAACCACCAGGGTCACGGAGCACTGAGTGCCTTGCAGAAAGTTTGTTAGCATGTCCCCAGGTCAAACTGGAAAAAAAAGAAGCCCTTGCAGAAGTTGAAAACTGGCGGTCCAAAGGTTTCCCCGAGGAAAGGAACAAGAGGTACTTGTCACCTGCAACTTCACCTACTCAGCGATAAGCCCAGCAACACCTGCCTAGCCCTGCAGCCGAACTATATTCCAAACAGCTGGCTAAACGTAGTGCAAAGGTTGTTGCCAGCACAGGAGGAAGGAGCAAGACTCCTACATGTGCACATCACGGATCACAAATTCAAGTTTTATTCACAAAAGCTACTCAACCCTTCTTTTAGCTGGGACACAGCGAATTAAAACCTCCTTTGCTCTCACTGGAGGTTTTTAAGAAGAGATCGGACAGCCGTTTGTCTGAAATGGTGTAAGCTCTCCTGCTTGAGCAGGGGGCTGGACTAGAGGACCTCCAAGGTCCCTTCCAAGAGTGTTATTCTATAATTCTGTTGTAAGAAACTGTTTTGCGTCCCTAAGGGGGCTGCCATTGCCAGGTGGAGGATGTCACCCGCACCCTCTTAACAGGAGAGGAGGGCCGAGTGTCGGTGAGTCACAGAGGTTACAAAGGCGTGTAAAGCACAGCTCAGCCATTGGAGGGTTGATCGGAGGGGAACGGCTTCTCCTCCTCTTAAGAGGCTGGAAAGAACCCTCACAATTGTTGCCGCACAATAATTGGCTTTCAACATTTTCTCCACCTAACAGACCAAGAGTTTGCACAGGTGTTTGGAAATAAGGGTAGGAAGGACCTTGGAGGTCTTCTAGACCAACCCCCACCCCCCTTCAAGCAGGAGACTGTAGCAAAAAACATCATTAAAAGGGGGCAAAACTCAATGAACAACTGTCTAACAACCAAAATTTGGGGCTCAATTGTGGCCGTAAGTCGAGGGCTACCTAAATTTGCAAACAGCATGGCTGATAAACGCACCCCGATACTAAGACTTGCTCAGACTCTGTCATCCCTCTGGCTTCTTTTAAAAAGAGAAGGAATGTCACCTTCCATCAGCTTTGGGGACCCAACGGGAAGCGCCAGGGGAATTTTCCATTTTGTAAAATTTGGGATTCGATTTCTAGGCTGCCCATCGGCCTGCCGGGCGATTCTAGGTGGCTGAGGAAGGGAAGGGAAGGGAAGGGAAGGGAAGGGAAGGGAAGGAGCCCCTGGAAAGCCAGAAAGGAGAACCAGGGTTACGACCGTCAGCATTCTTTCTTCAGCTCCTGCTCCAATTATAGCTTCAGGTCAGGCTGGGAAAGGAACTGAAGCGTGGGAGCAGAGGAAGGACTGGCAGCACAGGCGGGAGGTACCCAGTGAGAATCCTACAAGGACAGGGTTTCCCGAGCTTTGACAGCTTGAAATGGGCTGGACTCCAACTCCCAGAATTCCCCAGCTACTTTTCTGGGGAATTCTGGGAGTTGAAGTCCAGCCCTCTCCAAGCTGTCAAAGCTCGGGACACCCTGCAGTAGACCCTCGGCAGGGACTGTGGAACTCCCCGCCACAAGAGTCCAGGCAGTCCTAATTTGGACAGCTTTGCTGTCTGGGGAATTCTGGGAGTCGAAGTCCAGCCCTCTTCAAGCTGGAGAGACACTACAATAGACACCTGGTAGCTTCATCCCTTGGCAGGGACTGGGGGACTCCCTGCCACCAGAGCCCAGGAGGTTAGGTTTGGGAGAGCGGTGGTGGCTGGGGAAGGCTCGGAAGCTGAACTCCATCCCCATGCCAGCTGTCAACCTCGAGAAACACTGCAGTAGGCCCTTGGCAGTTTCAAGGGCCTGTGGGACTCCCCGCCACAAGAGCCCAGGAGGTCCTGATTTGGAGCAGCCATCAGGGGGACAACTGGCTCAAGAGACGCCGAAGGCCTTTTCCGGGGGTGCTTGGCCTGGATACGGGGGCCTGTTTAAGAGAGAGGCCCCCAGAGTCGCTCGTTTGCTGGCTCAGGTAGACTGTCCCTGGCGCTGGAGGCTCTAGCCAGCTGTGAAGAGACCGGGATCGGCGAGAGGCCTGCCTCGCAGGGCTGTTGGGGAAAGGGGACCATCCTTCCTCCTCCTCTCTCCCCTCCCCTCCCCGCCCGACTCCCGCCGGCAACTCACCTCGTCGGCGCCGGGCTCCAGCGGCGCCCCCACCACCTCCACTTCCACCACCGCCATCTTGCCCCCGCCTCACCGCCAACTCGCTTCCGCCGACGCCCACCAATCACCGCCCTCGGCTCTCGCTCGCCCAATCGCCGCCTTCAGAAGCTGCGGCGGAGGGCGGGCGATTCTCAGGGACCGTCGAACAAGTTCTGCATTCCCCCTCGGACGAAACCATATAAAATCCAACGGGAGGGGCCCCGCTGAGGTGGGGGTCTGAGGGTTTCTGCCTGGAGAATATGCTACAGTTCGGGGGCTCCGGGCTCCGAAGGGATCGGCGCGTTCTCAACGCTGCTTCCAAGGAAGGGGAATTGACAGACGCTCCCCGGGGTGACTGGCAAAAACTACGCCTCCCGGCATTCCCGGCGGCTTCGACCGGGGCGGAGCTATTGGCCGACGGGGCGGATGACGTCAGAGCGCGAGCGGAGCGTCGGCCTATCCGGAGCGAGGAGAGGCGTGGAGCCGAGGTTGGCGGGAAAAGCGAAGCCGCGTCCGGGGCTGATGGGCGTTGTAGTCCAGCCGCGCGGCCGGGAAGGCGATGGCGCCGCTGAGGATCCGCTGCGTGGTCTCGTTCTCCTCGCAGGTGACGCGGCCTCGGGGCCTGGGGCCCTCCGGGGACGGGGAGGGCTCGGGACGGTCGTGGGGATGCGGGCGCTCCCGACACGCGTCTGCTCCTGACCCCCCCCCTCCCCCAGCCCCCCCCTTTGCTCTCTCTGCGTGTGTTTTTTTAATGGGTGGTCGTAAAACGAGGACTACCCCTAAGAAAGGAATAACTGAAATCGGCCCTTCGGGGCTGTTATGGTTTGTGGGCCTCACAACATGGGCTTTGTAGTTCAGGTGGTCCTTATGGCCATTCATTCATTCATGTATACAGGTAGTCCTCGACTTACGACCACAAGGGACCCCCAAAATGTTCTGTGGCTAACCGAGACAGTTGCTAATTTTGCTCCCTTTTACGACCTTTCCTGGAACCCTTTTTGAGTGAACCCCTCTCAGTTCTTAGGGTTAGTAACCCGGTCGTTAACTGAATCTGGCATCCCACCCCCCCACCCACCCCCCCCGTTGACTTTGCCAGTGAGAAGATCACGAAAGGGGATGACGTGATTTGGGGACCCAGGGACCGTCATAAATACGAGTCAGTGGCCAAGCATCTGAATTCTGATCGTGTGACCCCGGGGGGTGGGGGGGAGGATGCTGCAACGGTCATAAGTTTGAAAACGGTCAAAAGTCACTTCTTTTGCTGCCTTTGTAAGTTTGCGGTCATTAAGCAAACTCTACAGGACAACCTGTATTGTTATACTTGCTAACTAACATAGTTAGTTTGTATTTTAATTTATTTTTGACTTTTAAAATGATGCGGTTTATCAAACCATTGCAGGGTGGAAGGTAGAAAACTATTTATCCTGCTGCTGTATATTGATTGATAACTTCTAACATTTCTAAACTGAAAAGGAATAGACTGGTTTTTTTTGCCCAGGATAGACTGGGATGCATGGAGTTCCTCGATAAGACAAAGCTGGTTAGTGGCTGATTGGTAGCCTGGCTGGTCTCTTGGTGAACTCCAAACAACCTTATGGCTTTATTTCCACATTAACACCTTAAATGTTATGCCCCTGCTTTCATCTAAAGGGAGACCTAGGTAACAGGTTGGCCTACATGTAGCTGATGAAAAGCTATGTAGCTACGATGAAAAATCCTGTCCTGTATTTTCCTTGATGTGTTAATTATAAAACGGAATGTAAGCTAAGGACCAGGGTTCCCTCTTTGAATGGGAGGAATCCCTTTTAATCGGAACATTCTGAATAAATTATAATTAAATGATCTGCCTGTCTTATTGGGGGTCTGAGCCTAGCCAGCCTTAGGCCGTATTTGGCTAACGGGTTCCTTGCGGCTGACATGCCTTTGAGTATCAACATTAAACCTTCATTAAATGCTTTCCTCCGATTCCCCCTTTTCTGGGCCAGGACCCCAAATACCCCGTGGAGAACCTCTTGCTGGAAGAAAGGGCTCAGCCCTGGCTCTGCTGCCCCTTGGACCGCAGCCGGCAGCTGAGAGCCGAGTTGCAGCTGGAGCAGGCCGGCTGCATTGGCTACATCGACGTAGGTAAGTCAGGAGGGCGATTTGAAATGCTCTTTTGGCTGGGGGAGTAAAGGGTTTATGCTCCACTTCTAGAGAGCATGGAGCAAGAGGTCGCAGCGAAGGATCGGGGCCCAGTTTATTTTATTTATTTGTAAAATGTATTGGCCACCCATCTTACCACAGGGGAACCCTGGGCGGCTTGCAATCTTAAAATCAAAATACCCGTATATAAAAGCTAAAAGACATAAATAAAATGCTGGGAAGATCCAGTCAGTGGTTTAGAATCTCATATGCAGGTAGTCCTCGACTTATGACCACAATTGAGTACAAAATTTCTTTTGTTAAGTGGTATTGCCTCATTTTATGCCCTTTCTTACCACAGTTGTTAAGTGCATCACTGCAGTTGTTAAATTAGTCACATGTCAGTAAGTGAATCTGGCTTCCCCATTGGCTTTGCTTGTTGGAAGGTTGTAAAAAGGGGATCATGTGACCCCGGGACACTGACCGTCATAAATGTGAACCAGTGGCCAAGCCTGAATTTTGATCACGTGACCCACAGGGATGCTGCAACGTTCGTAAGTGAGAGAAACGGTCATAAGTCCCTTTTTTCCAGTGACGTCGTAAGTTTGAATGGTCACTGAACGAACGGTTGTAAATCGAGGACTTGAATGAGCTGACAGGCGCCTGTGTGGCTGTGCTGGGAGGAGCCGGAGGGGCTTCCCCTGGAGAGTAAGGGGCTTTCCTGCTTTGGGTCCCCAGGGAACTCTGGCTCTGCCTTCCTGCAGATCGAGGTGGGCCGGTCCTCCTGGCCTCCAGATCAGCATTATCTCACCCTGCTTCCAACCACCACTTTGATGATGCCAGCGGATGCCAAGCAGGACAGGAACCGTTCCGGGGTCCGGATGTTTAAAGAAGGTAAAGGGAGGGGCTGGTCTGCCTTGGGCCTGGGGGTTGGACTAGAAGACCTCCAGGTTCCCTTCCAGTTCTAGGCTCTGCAAGCATGCCGGAGCCGCCCAGGTGTAGGAGGTTCAGCTCTGTTGTGTCGCGCAGGGGACTTGCTGGCATCGGCGCTGGCGGAGAAGTGGGATCGCGTCCGGCTCACCTGCAGCCAGCCCTTCAACAGGCACGCCCAGTTTGGCCTCGCCTTCATCCACATCCGCACCCCAGAGGATTCGGAGGAGCGCCGGGGGGATCCCGCAGCCCCCTCCCCATGTCAGGTAGGGCTTTGTGGGAGACGCAGGGGGTTCAGGGCAGCACCTTTGGTGGCTTTAAGACTCGTGGACTTCAAGCCCCAGAATTCCCCAGCCATCTCCCACACCCCGGTTGTAAATAGCGCACTGTCCTCGGCTTACAAAAGTCGATTTAGTGACAGTTCGAAGTTACAAAAGTGCTGAAAAAAGTGACCTGACCGTTTCTCACACGTACGACCGTTGCAGCATCCCCGGGGCCACGGGATCAAAATTCGGAAGTTTAACAACTGGTTCATATTTATGACAGTTAGATGCCCCAGGTGCCTCCCTTTTGCGACCTGACCAGCAATTTCAATGGGGAAGCCAGATTCACTTAACAACCAGGTTACAAACTTATCAACTGCAGTGATTCATTTAAGAAGAAAGTGGCAAGAAAGGGCGTAAATTGGGGCAAAACTCACTTAACAAATGTTTTACTTAACCACAGAAAATTTGGGCTCAATTGTGGTCGTAAGTCCAGGACTACTTGTCTAAATGAATGAATAACAGCAGAATTTTAATCCTTGTTCTTTGCCTTCATTTTGATGACCTGTATTCCCACGGCCTTCCTCGGCCGAGTAAATTCCTTCCTCTGTTATTATCCCTCTTAGGCTTCTCCGGAGTCGGCCCCCAAGCCTGGGGTCTTCAGGGGGACCCTTTCCCCAGCAGAGCCATCGTAAGTACCCAGCTATGTCTTGGGCCGCTCTGGCTGCTTTGCCACTGTTTATTCATTTGAAAGGTTAATAACTTTAAAACTATAAATCCCATCTGATGAAAACATTCAAAGCAGTCAGTTCCCACGTGCAGCTGATCCGTTTCCCTTGTCACAAGGGGCTGAAACTGCATCTTCAGCAGTGCCCTGAAATCCTGGCACGGCTCTCCCCGCCCGGGGTGGATAAGAACCCAGCCAGGATGCGTTGCTTTTCTTCCCCCAGGTGCAGCACCCAGGAGGAGACGCTGCTCAAGAGCCAGTTGCAGCAGCTGGACTCCGCCCTCCTTGGCAAGGGGCTGAGCCCGTCTGGCCTGAGTCGCCCAGCCCGTCTGGTCCTGAAGGCAGCAGCCTCTGCCCACAAGTGAGCCCCTCTCCTGCCCGCCGGGTCGCCACCGCCTGCTGCAAGGAGCAAAGAGGCTGGGCGGGCCCCGAGGGCAGCCCAAAGCCCCAGGGCCCCAAGTGAGTGGGGGGGGGGGATGAGAGGCTCTGGGCCATCACCAGAGGCGGGGGGGACCTCGCGGGCTTCATGGCTCCTTCATCCAAAGATGCTGATTAGACACGACCCAGAACGGATGCCGAGAGAGGTTACCGTGAGAGCCAGTTTGGGGGAGTGGTTATTAAAGTGTTGGCCTACAAGCCAGGAGACAGTGAGTTCGAGTCCTGCTGCCTTAGGCCTCAGTGGCGCAGTAGTTAGAACGCGGTACTGCAGGCTACTTCAGCTGACTGCCGGCTGACTGCAGTTTGGCAGTTCAAGTCTCACCCGGCTCCAGGTTGACTCAGCCTTCCGTCCTTCCGAGGCAGGTAAAACAAGGACCCAGATTGTTGGGGGGCAAAGGCTGACTCTGTAAAGCGCTTAGAGTGGGCGGGAAAGCTCTGTGAAGCGGTATATAAGTCTAAGGGCTACGGCTACTGCTAGGCATGAAAGCAGACGTTGGGACTTAGCAGGAAACATTTGTAACTCAGGGTTGAACTGTGAAGTCCTCGGTGCTTCCTAAT
This sequence comes from Pituophis catenifer annectens, assembly GCF_029215685.1. NCBI lineage: Eukaryota > Metazoa > Chordata > Lepidosauria > Squamata > Colubridae > Pituophis > Pituophis catenifer. The sequence goes on from NW_027256884.1 coordinate 131,338,614, forward strand.
CTCAGTGGTTTTTTTGCAGACATTTCATGACCCAATTAGGTAACATCTTCAGTGCTAAAAGGAGGGGGGTTGCAGAGTTCAGGAGGAGAAGGGGAGAAGGAAGAAGGTCAAGACGAGGAAAAGGAGAGGAGGATGAGGAGGAGAAAGGGAAGAAGAGGACGGGGGTCTTTGGTGCTCTCTTGCAGATGTTTCATGTCCCAATAAAGACGTCTTCAGTGCTGGGGGGGGGTTTGCAGGGAGGAGGACTGTGGGGTCCTTGCTGCTCTCCAAGCTTGCAGATGTTTTATGACCCAATTAGGTAACACCATCAGTGCTAGAAGGGAGTGGGGTTTATGGAGAGGAGGAGGACCGGGGGGGGGGGTCCTTGCTGCTCTCTGAGGTGGGTGGTTTTCTTGCAGAGATTTCATGACCAAACTAGGTAGCAGCATCAATGCACTGAAGATGTTCCCTAGTTGGGGCATGAAAGGTCTGCAAGGAAACCTACCAAGCTCAGAGATCACCTGGGACCCCACACCTAAAAGAGCTTTGCCAGCCCTGCTAACTGCATCACCATCCACTCTCCTGTTGGAGGTTTTTGTGTGTCCTCCAAGGTCACCTAAGGCCAGGCAGGCGCTGTGACCTCTTGTGGCCGTGAGCTTCCTATACTTCCTACATATCCAGAAAGTTGGCGTGGGAGCCCCATCCTTAGTGGCTCTGGGCAGCTCACAAAGAGGTTAGAAGGCGAAACGTAATAGAAACCTGCAGAGCAGAAGTCTAAAGATAGTCTAAAGGCCTGGAGCAAAAAAACCAGCATTTTTTCAGCCTCTGCCATAAGACTGGTTCGCCTTCAATTAAGCGCTGAGCTGTGCCCGCCAGGACCCATCAAGCTCCCTGCAGATCAGCCTTTCTGTTGCGGGATCTTGCAAAGCGCCCAGATCTCCACCGGTTGCTCTTTAACCGGCAAGCCTTTCCTGGGGGATTCACACTGCCGGCATGTTTCATCCCTCAGGGCCCAAAGAGGAGCAACCGGCCAGGAGCAGCCGCTTGAAAACAAAGAGAAGATCGCAGGGCGGTGCCAGGAGGTGAGTTGGTGCTTCCTTCCCTGAGCCCCGTTTGCTTTCTGGCAGGCCTGTTAGGGCTCACTACAGGCAGTCCTCGACTTATGGCCCCAATGGAGGACTGATTTTTCCATTGCTAATAAGGCGGTTGTTGAGTGAACTACACCTGATTTTATGAGCTTTTCAGCCACGGTTGCTAACTGAATAGCTGCAGTTGTTAAATGAATCACACGGCCATTAAGCAAATCGGTCTTCCCCCATTGACTTTGCTTGTCAGAAATGGGGGGGGTGGCACGGAGGCACTTTGAATTTGATTGGAATTCTGCATTTAAGGGGGGGGGGGGAAATCCTTCCACTTTGAGGGGGGAGGCAGGCAGAGAAGAGACCAGGAAAAATTCCACTACTAACTAAGCAAGACGGGTTTTGCTCCATTTTACGACCTTCCTTGCCACAGTTGTTAAGTGAGTCACTGCAGCTAAGTTAGTAACACGGTTGTTAAGTGAATCCAGCTTCCCCATTGTCATTGTTGTTAGATGGTCACAAACACTGCGACCGTCATAAAAACGAGCCAGTTGCCAAGCAGTTGCCAATTTTGATCATGTGAACATGGGGAAACTGCAATGGTCGTAAGTATGAAAATGGTCATAAGTCACTTTTTTCAGCGTCCTTGTAACGGTCCCTAAACGAATGGTTGTAAGTGCAGGACAACCTGTAAAAGTTTTTTTTCTTCAGAGCTAGGAATGGTTCTCGAAGGGAGGGGAGAACCTGCAGCCTGAGAGGAAAACCACCAACCTGGGAAAGTGAGGAAGAGGAAGGAGGAGGAGAGAGCAGACTCAGAGGAGGAGAAGCTGCGTTGGGCACCTGCCCAATCTGCACAGGTGAGCCAAGTCCCAGGATGGGTTCCCCACCAGGACAGTGAAAAACCCTGCAGGTGGCGAGGACGGAGAAAAGGCCTGGGAGCAGGCCACCCCAAGGAAACTTGGGTAGAGGGGTGTGTGGGTGGGTCCCTGGGGCAGGGTCCCCCCAGCCCGCCCACTTCTTTAATGCCAGAGTTGCAGGTCTGCGAGTTTGGGGTTAGCATCCTAAACATATTTTTAAATATCTATTTATTAGGGATATACTTCCCTTTTTATACAGGAGCCTCTGAAGTAGATGAATAAAAAGAAACTGTACCATAAGCTCTGAAATTAGGCCTGGGGAGGTTCTTCCCTAAAATCCCCACCACCAGATCTCTCTCTCTCCCTCTCTCCCCCCCCCTTCTCTCTCTCTCTCTCTCTCACACACACACACACACACACACACACACACACACGATGGCCATCAGCCGAATTGCTTTGACACCCCCACCCCCTCGGCTTCTTGCATTCCCTGCAAATGTGGAGTGTGGAGAGGAAGTTATATTTGCCACTTTTCCTGCATGTTGGCTCCTCTGAAGAGGGTGGACCCCAGCTCCCAGAATGCCACGCTGGCTGGGGAATTCTGGGAGTTGAACTCCGCATGTCCCAGAGTGGCCGAGGTTGAGAAACTCTTGATTTAAGGATTAGCTGCTGTTTTTCTGCCCTTTTCTGCTTTTTGTGATTGGGAGATCTGGGTTGCAGGTATTGGATCGATCCGAGTGGAGCTCCACTGTGCAATCCAGAGGCTGGTCGGGAAATTCAGGCAGTCCTCGACTTACGGCCAAAACGGAGTCCAAAATTTCCATTGCTAAGCAAGACAGTTGTTAAATGAGTTTTGCCCCATTCTACCACCACCTTTCACGTGTTAAATGAATCACTGCAGTTGTTAATAACAGGGTTCTTAAGTGAATCTGGCTTCCCCATTGGGTTTGCTGGTCAGAAGTTGTTCATGTGACTCCAGGACACTGTGACCATCATAAATACGAGTCAGTTGTCAAGCGTCCCAGTTTTGATCATCCAGGAGCATCTGCCGGTGGGAAGAGGTGGGTGCCTGTTAAAACCTTTTGCTTTCTCCTGTCACAGGTCGTTTCCCGGCCGAGCTCTTGCCCATCCATGCCTCCACTTGTGGGGAAGAGGTGGAGGTGGCGAGGGCCTCTTCGTCCCCCGTGTGGGGATCCTGGGTGGAGTGCCCCCTCTGCCAAGACCGGTTCCCTGCCTCCGAGGTGGAGGGTCATGCCAGCGGCTGTGGGGAAGAATACGCTTAGTCCTCAGTCCTCTTCCAAAGAGGAGGGCGGATGGGGTCCTTTGCAGCCCCAAGACTTCCTGGCTCTCTTGGTCAGACATCAGAGAAGGGGCTGGGAGACCCTCCCTCAAGGCCTCCGGAGGGAAGAGCCGCGAGAGGACACGACGGTCGGAGTGGGCAAACCGATTCCAGATCTCCTCGGAGGAACATCCGAGATGCTGAAACCGGACTCCGTGACCCACAAACCCACAGCCATTTGCCTCTGATGCCGCGCCCCTCCTCAAAGCAGATTGTAGTTACTAAGAGGGATGGCCTGCAACCTTTCCGTGGGATTCACTGGAACATTTAAAACGTCCAGATATTGAGGCTGTTTTTAACCTGTCGGCCAAGAAAATTGCCTTTTTATTATTATTATTATTATTTGAAGCAGGTAGAAGGGGATGTGATTTTGATTCAAGAGCCTTTGGGTTTCTGTGGGGTGGGTGGGGAGGAAGAATTGGTCAGCTGTGATGAAGCTCAGAAGCTGGACTGGCAGGGAGGCCACGGGGTGGGGTCTCCCTGGAAGGGGTGCCTCAAGGCTACTCATCTTCAGCTCAAGGCCACCCAGGCTTTGCGGCATTCAGGGTGGAGATTTCTCCTTGCCCTCTGAACAGGCTTCGTGCAGATTGTCCAAAAATTCCTAGCTGGTATCTAGCTGGAACGTGACAAGGCAGGTTTTCAAACTGGAAAAAAAAAGTTGCTTTCCTGGAACAGTTTGGCTCGATTCCTTTTACGTGTGTGTAACATGCTTGAAATACAAACTCCAAAAGAAGGGGAGCAGGAGAGAGAGAGAGAGAGAGAGATGTAATTTTATTGCAGAAATGTATAAGTGTTTGTTTTTTGTCTTTTTAACGCACATTTTTTAAAAAAATGTTTTTGTCTAATAATGTTTTACCTTTTTTTTTAATCCTTTTCTTGGAGTTTGTATTTTAACCTTCCGAATAAAATAAGATTTGTAGGGAAGAAAAGGAAGAAATGTATAACAAGATAACATTACAAAGAGAAGGAATGATCCAGAAGAAATGAGAAGGAATAATGAATAAGAAAGAAAATAGAAGGAATAGAAAATAAAAAAAAGAAAAGATTATATAGAAAGTGCCTTCCAATCTTTTTGACAAAGGTTATATAAATGCATTTATATATAAAGCTATATCTTAATTTTCTTCCTTCCTTCCTACCCTTTCTAATCTTCAAGGCCATAAATTGCAAGTTCATTTTTCTCTTTTATTCAGAAAAATGTCTGTGGGGGTTTCCAGTCACATAAATGTACTTGATCTTCCTCTAATCAAATAAGTTTTGTCTTCTCTGCTATTTCTGTTATCTTCACCAGCTGTTCCTCCACTGTGGATCTTTCAGGGTCTTTCCATAACATGCAATTCTTGTTTATCATAGTGATACCCTTATATATTTCACATTTATCTCTGGGTTTGTTTGTTTTTCCATTCAATTCCATTTGTTTTTTCCATTTTCATGTTCTTTGTCAACAATTTTTGTCTTTCGTTTCATAATTTTAAAACCCTCTATAAAGCCCCCAAATTTGTTTTCCATGAATAGGTATATTCCTCTCAGAGGGTCTTCCAAAAATTATCAGTTGGTCATCCACGAACGCTGGTGATTCATCTCTCTCTCTTTTAAGCTTCACTCCGGCAATTATCTTGCCTTATTTCTCTTTGGACCTTTCAGATCTCAAGTAAATAGCAATGGCAACAAGGGCCATCCTCGTCTAGTCCCTTTCTGTATCTTTTTTTAAATTCTTCCAGGATTTGAGGGGCTGCCACAAAGAAGAGGGGGCTCAACGTATCCTGCAAGGAATCTGAAAGCGGGAGGAGAAGCAATGGATGGAAACTCATCAGTCAATCAGACTAGAGCTGGAAGGGGCCTTGGAGGTCTTCTAGTCCAACCCCCTGCTCAAGCAGGAGGCCCCACATGTTTTCTAGAAGGAGGAATCTCCTAACTGAGAAAAATTGGCCTGGGGAACGGCTGCTCCAACCAACCATGGAGGTTTTCAGAAGAGACAGGCAGCCACTTGTCCAAGGACTTCCAGCTCCGTTACTCTAATATTCTGTAAAATTACTTTAAAAACTATTAAATCCAACCACAAAACGTCAAAAGGTTCACTTTTTCATGCTGCTGGTGCCGTGGCCCTCAATTTCTTGAGCCCCTTCTCCGAAAAAGAGGATTTTGAGCCTTTCTCTTCCCATCCTTGTCTGCCCTGGAAGCCGCCTCTTGGCCTCGCTTTCTCTGCATAAACAAAGTTGTTTACTCCGGGGCTGGGCTGAGCACTTGGGCTGCTCTCCTGGGGCTCCAGGTTTTTATCTCACGGCATTGTTTGCCCGCTTGATCTGCGGCCAGAAGACCCAGGAAGGCAGCTTTGGATGTGGTGCCCACCGGGCCATCTTGGGTTCTGGGCAGCTGGAGGGAGTTTGGTGGAGGCCGTGGGTGAAACTGGTGCACAGGAGATGCTTCCCAGGTTTCTCCTCTGCCTGCCAAGCCTCCTGGCATTGCCTGGAAATGAGCTGATGCAGGAAAAGGCCCTGCATGCCAAGTGCCTCCTTTAGAGGGGCACAATGGTGCCCCCCCCCAGCTAAGTTAACTGCTGAGAAGCCCAAGGAAAGGAAAGAATTAGGGGAGGCACGATAACAGTTTTTCAATATTTGAGGGGCTGTCAGAGAAAAGGGGGATCAACAAGAAGCAGTGGATGGAAACTAACCAAGGAAAGAAGCAACCTAGAACTATGGAGAAATTTACAATTAACCCGTGGAACAGCTTGCCACCAGAAGTTGTAGGTGCTCCATCACTGGAGGTTTTTAAGAGATGGGATAATGTTTTGCCTGGAATGATCTAAGGCAGTGATGGTTGACCTGTGCAGCACCGAGTGCCGGAACGAGCAAGCTGGAGCCCGGAAGAGAGCAGCTGGCCAGTGCACGTGCGTGTCGTGGCCAGTTGCCCTTCTGGGTTCTGTCGTGCGGCTGCGTGCCAGCCAGCTGTCTTTTCCAAGTTCCCGGAAGGGCACCTGGCAATGGCATGTGTGCGCACAGAGAGGGTTCTGTGTGCCACCTCTGGTACCCGTGCCATAGGTTCGCCATCAGGAGTCCAAGGTTTCCTGCTTGAGCAGGGGGTTGGACTAGAAGACCTCCAAGGCCCCTTCATGAATCTAGGATTGTATGATTGCCCCCAAGTCTCCCAACAGGCTTTCATGCTGAGGCGGGACTAGAACTCACCGTCTCCTGGTTCCTAGGCCAGCACCTGAACTGCTGGAGCCAACAGGCAAGCTATGGTAATACGCTGGGAATGGAGCTGCCTCGTCTCTTCCACGGTACAAGAGATTCTCATCTGAGCTTGGTGGTCCAGGATGGGAGACCACCAGGAGATCCCAGAACTCTGGGGTGTCTCTTGGGAAGTTTTAAAAGCTGCACAAAAGGCTGGCAAACCATTTCTATATTGGCCTCTGCCAGAAGTCAGTTGGAGCAGAGATCCGTTCAGAGGAAAGTTTATACCTGTATTTATCTGTTTACTTATGTACCGGTATAGGTAGTCCTCCCCTTACAACACTTCATTTAGGGACCATTCAAAGTTACAACGGCACCGGAAAAAGTGACTTATGACCATTTTTCACACATACGACCGTTGCAGCATGCCTAGAGTCACGTGATCAAAATTCAGATGCTTGGAACCAGCTCCTGTGTAGGATGGTCGCAGTGTTCTAGGTTCAGGCGATCCGCTTTTGCGACCTCCTGACAAGCCGAGTCAGTGGGAAAGCCAGATTCACTTAATTACCATGTTACTAACTGCAGTGATTCGCTCAACAACAGTGGCAAGCAACATGGAACCAAACTCACTCAACAACTGTCTCACTTAGCAACAGAAATTTTAGGGTGGATTGTGGCCATATGTTGAGAATTTGTATCTTGCCTGTTCTTTTTACAAATAATTCAAGGCGGGGAGCCTATCCAACACCCCTTCCCCCTTACATCTGTTTAGATCCAGGGTATCTTCTACCGCTTCAGTAGTTTGCAAATGGTTTGGTTTTTCGGAATGCCGCCTCTCCCGAGAGCCTCGTGACAGATGGAAAAAGTTACGGTTTGGAAAAAAAGAATTTTGATTCAATCATCATAAAGCCTCGGTGTAATTTTACAAGGATTATTGTGTTGTATGCAACATAGTCTTGCAGCTCCTTTCTTTGGGCCCCTCAAAACCACAAGCTGGATCTGCAGCCATCTCTCCGTCCATCAAAGTGGGGAGGAATCTGAATCTCACTCAAAGTCACACAAATTTCTGCAAGCTTTCGAGGTTTCCTCCGGGAAGACGGTAAACAAAGAGAAAGTTTGTTGGGCAAACGGCCAAAGATTTAATCTCGGCTTGCAAGCAAAACAGCTGTGGCCTTGATCAAGTACTGAAGGAATGAGTCCAGAAAGCCAGTCTCTGATTTAAGTAATATTCTGGTTCCTATCCAGGAAAAAAGCAGAGTGGTGGCTGTAATAATATTGCATTTAACACAAATGTAAATGGAGGTTTGCCAAAAGGAAAAAAAAGAGTTTTACTTCCAAGAGTAAGTTTCAACTTGCAAAGGAGTGGCTTTGATTATCCTTTTTATCCTGGGGTTATCTATGTATGTATGTATTTATTTATATATAACCCTCTTTTATTTTTACAAAAAGCACTCAAGGCGGTGAACACACCTTCAGCCTCCTGTTTTCCCCACAACAACAACAACAACCCTGAGAGGTGGGCTGGGCCGAGAAGGAGGGACCGGCCCAAAATCACCCAGTTGATACAGTCATATCTGACATCAAAAGAAGAAATGCTTTAAATGGAGGGGATTATTAAGAAAGGAGGTAGCAGGCAAAGCCCTTCCAGAATGAGACCCCCATTTTCCCATCAGGGAAAAGTCAAGCTGTGAATGTGGGGAATAGCAGAATAACAAGAGTTGGGAGGGACCTTCGAGGTCTTCTAGTCCAACCCCTCCTCAAGTAAGAAATCCTATACCATTCCAGAAAAATGGTTGTCCAGTCTCTTTTTAAAATTCTTGACTGGATTGAGTCTAGGCTGGAAACATTTATGCCAAAAGCTTTCTGGCCTCCTTGCCTCCCATAAATGTTCAGGGCACTGAGGACTTGGCTGCAGCCTCTGGGCAGTAGGCAGATCCTCAGGCAAGTCATGCCCACAACCAGCTTTTTATCTGCATTGTTGCATTTTATGGCACTTCACGTTTTAATAAAAAAATTGGAGCTGAGGGTTGGAATGAAGGGTCCTTGGTGATCTCTGAGCTGGGTTGTTTTCTTGCAGAGGTTTCATGACCCAAGTAGGGAACATCATTAGTGCTACAAGGGAGAGGAGTTTATGGAGGAGGAGGAGGAGGAGGAGAATTATGGGGTCCTTGGTGCTCTCTGAGTTGGGTTGTTTTCTGACAGATGTTTGATGACTCAACCAGGGAACATGATCAGTGCTAGAGATGATGCTAGCACTAATGATATTACCTAGTTTAGGTCATGAAATGTCTGCAAGAAAATTGCAAAGCTTTTTTGCAGCACCAAGGACCCCACAGTCTCCTGCTCCTCCTGCTCCTCCTCCCCCCTTCTAGCACTGATGATGTTACCTGTTTAGGTCATGGAAGGTCTGCAAGAAAATCATCCAGCTCAGAGAGCACCAAAGAGCCCCTAAAGGGCTGAACAGACATTTAAGTTTTTCCTGAAAGTGATTTCCGAAGAGGAGGAAGGCTCCCCTCGGACCAGGGACCCATTTTATTTCTAAAGGAAATCTTTTGGGAACCCCCCCCCCCACTTAAAACTTCCTGCCTCCGAGGGCAGTTGGCCCGAGACCCCGGAGCTCCGATGCCATCCTGGAGGCTGGCCGTGGAAGGGCCAGGCTGCCACCAGCAGCCACCTGTGCCTCCCTCCCTCCCCGGAGATGCCGCCGCCCGGGGCGTCCTTGTGGCAACCCGGCCCCCCGGGGGTTGGCAGGTGGGCTCCGGGGCTCCTCCCGGCGCAGGAAAAACAAGCCCGGCGGCCGTCGGGGCAGCTCAGGCGGAGCGCGGGCAGCGGGCAGCGGCGGTGCTGATGGCGGGGAAGCTGCGCTGAGTCGCGGGGAAGGGGCGCTTGGCGGGAGGGGCCGGAGCCCCCCGGGAAGGGCGCGATGGCGACGGAGTACGAGGGCATCTCGGTAAGTGCTGGGGGGCTGCAGTCTCCCCGAGGGGCGTCCGGGGCGGGAGGGCTGCGCGCTCTCGGCATCGTCGGCTGGAAGCCCCCCCCCCTGCCCCCTAGGCCGGGGCCAAGGGGCCCCCACGTCCTCCCTCGCAGCCCCTGCCCTCATTGCAGCCCGTGGCCCCGCTTTTTTCCACACACGAGCTGTCTTCAGACCCCCGCTTTTGCCAAAGGCGGTCGCGCATCCTCAGGGAGGTCCTGCAGCCCCCCCCCAAACACCCACGAACACACCCCAGGGGTCTTTCCCATAAGAGGAGTGGAAGCCTTCCCCCCTTGGAAAGCAGAAGGGAGGCGAGGGGTCCGGGTTGGTTGTTCAACCTTGCCCTCCCACCTACCCCAATTTTCTCCGCAAACAACTGCCCCCCCCCCACCCCAGGAGCGCTCAGCTTCCCTGCCGGGACCGGGAGATGCCTGCAAGGGTCTACTCTAGGTGGGAGGGAGAGAAAGGGTGCAGAAAGTGCAGAGCCTTTAGGTTTGGGGGGCCACGTCTCCCTGCAGCTTATATGTATATGTATATGATGTATATGTACATTTATTTATTTGAAACATTTATGTAGCCTCCCATATCTAACCAACTCCGGGTGGTTCCCAATCCAAGATTATAAGACATTTAACATCGTTGTAAAAAAGTATTAAGACAGAACCAATTAAAACATAAAACAGTAATAACAGTAAAAACCTGGGAGGGATAGCCATCGCCATAGCCGTGGATTTATCTACCACTTCACGGTGCTTTCACAGCCCTCTCTAAGTGGTTTACAGAGTCAGCCTCTTGCAAACCCCAACAATCTGGGTCCTCATTTTTCCTCCTCCCTCCCTCCCTCCATCCCTCCCTCCCTCCCTTCCTTCACAATAGCAAGAGCATGTAGACTTATAAACTGCTTCCCCCTGCTTTCCAGCCCTCTTACTATACAGAGTCAGCCTGTTGCTATAGAATAATCAACCCATGGAACAGAAGTTGCCTTCGGAAGTTGTGGGAGCTTCATCATTTGAGACTTTCAAGAAGAGATTGGACTGCCATTTGTCAGAAATGGTGTAGGGTCTTCTGCTTGAGCGGGGAATGGGGGAGAGGTTGGACTAGATGACCTATAAGGTCCCTTCCAACTCTGTTAATCTGTTACAATCTGTTGCCCCCAACAATCTGGGTCCTCATTTGGCCGACCTGGGAAGGCTGGAAGGCTGAGTCAACCTTGAGGCTCCCTAGGATCGAACTCCAGGCTGTGGGCAGGGTTTGCTTGCAATACTGCACTCTAATCACAGCGTCCCCGCGGTTCTTGGGATCCACTGGAACCCACAACAATGGGATCTCTAATGACGGCAGCATGAATCCATCCAAATCTTTTCATACCGATGCAATGAACGTCCCCCCCGTCTTTCTTTTAGCCATCCAACTGGAAGGAAATTGTCAACAAGAAGCTGAAGTTCCCCGAGGGCCTCCTGGCTGCTATCCAAGATGGGCAGCTGGTCAAGATCCAGCAGATGTTGAATGTCAGCGACGGGATCTTGCGGCAGCTGGACGAAAGTGAGGATCGGGCCTGGCGTGAGGCTCTCAACTTGGCCATCCGCACTGGCGGGGCGGAGATCACCAGGACTTTGTTACGCTTCGTGAAGTTTGATTTCCGGCAAGTCCACGAGGCCCTGCTAGTGGCCGTGGACACCAACCAGCCTGGTGTGGTCAAGCAGCTCCTGGATCGGCTGGACCAAGAGAAGGGCATGAAGATGGACATCAAATCCTTCTCCATGGCCTTCTTCGATAACTCCATTGACAACTCCCGTTTCGCCCCCGGGGTGACCCCTCTCACCTTGGCTTGCGAGAAGGACCTCTACGAGATCGTGGACATGCTGATGAAGAAAGGCCACACCATCTCTCCCCCACACAAGGTCTCCTGCGCCTGCTTGGAGTGCTCCAACGGGCGGAAGTTTGACCTGCTCAAGTTCTCGCTCTCCCGCATCAACACCTACAAAGGCATCGCCAGCCGGGCCTACCTCTCCATCGCCAGCGAGGACCCCATGTTGACTGCTTTCAAACTCAGCCGGGAGCTCAAGTGGCTCTCCAAGAAGGAACCTGAGTTCAAGGTCTGCCGTTGGGAGGGCCGCCGTGGGGAGTGTGGGAAGTTGCGGAGCCATTAGTCCTTGTAGGAGAAGGAGTGGCAGAACCAGGGGTGGAATTAAACGAGGTATCACCCTAGAATCTCTACGTAGCCACAAGCAAACTCAGTCAGCCCCCTTGAATTCCGTTGACCTTATCTAACTCTAACGAAGAACAGAGACCTGTGGGTCCTTCGTGCTTTCTGAGCTTTGTGACTCAACTAGGGAACATCACCAGTGCGATCCCAAAGGTGCTTTTTTTCGAGAGGCAACTGGACTTTCTGGTTTTTCTCTGAAGACGTTTCGCTTCTCATCCAAGAAGCTTCTTCAGCTTCTTCTTGGATGAGAAGCGAAATGTTTTCAAAGAAAGTCCAGTTGCCTCTTGAACAAGCACTTTTGGGACCCCCGTCACAGGGAAGACTGAGAATCTCCATTGACATCTTCAGTGCTAGAAGGGAGGGGGGGGTTGTGGAGAGGAGGAGGAGGAGGAGGAGGAGGAGGAGGAGGAGGAGGAGGACGACTATGGGCTCCTTGGTGCTTTCTGAACTTGGTTGTTTTCTTGCAGACTTTTCATGACCCAACTAGGGAACATCATCAGTGCTAGAAGGGAGGGATGGTTGTAATGACGTATGGCAGCAGAGCAGTGGGGTGGGGCGTGTGTGTGTGGGGGGGGAGGAGTCTCTGGAGGCTTGCTCATGTGCCTCCTCCCTCTCCTCTGATCCAGCCAGATTACCTGTCGCTGGAGGACCTGTGCCAGGAGTTTGCCTTTGAGCTCCTGGGCATGTGCCGCAACCAGAGCGAGGTGACGGCCATCCTGAACGAGCTGGGGGAAGGCGAGATGGACGATGAGGACGACGGGATGGATGACCAGGCCTTTGAGGAGGGCATCCCCAACTTGGCCAGGCTCCGACTGGCGGTCAACTACAACCAGAAACGGGTGAGGGGGCCGAAGGGAGGGAGCAGGCCCTCGGCCTTCGTTTGGATTTCTCTTTTCTACTGCGCTGCACTTTTCTTTTCTTTTTTTAAAGGAAGAACGAGGAAATTTAAGAAATACCGGGGAAGCTAACGATGGGGCCTGTTCCATGGGGGAATTTCTTCTTAGAATATTTCTTTTCATTCCCATTTCATTTCCCTGTCCCCAGCTGTTGGAAAGTTATAGATTTGAAGATTATTCATTAAAGTAAAGAATATTTAAGAGAGAGGGAGGGAGGGAGCTCCCAGATTCATATTCATTGGCTGCTCTTAGGTCACAATGATCACAACCTACAACATCTTCAGTGCTAGAATGATCTGGGAGGGGGACAACCACAACGATGACTGTGGGGTCTCTGGTGCTCTCTGAGCTGGGTGGTTTCCTTGCAGACATTTCATGACCCAACTAGGGAACATCATCAGTGCTGGGGAGGAGGGAGGGAGGGAGGGAGATAAGGAAGGAAGGACGGAAGGAAGGAAGGAAGGAAAGAAAGGAAGAGAAAGAGAAAGAGGAAGAGGAAGAGGAAGAGGAGGACTGCAGGGTCCTTGATGATCTCTGGGTGGTTTCCTTGCAGACATTTCATTGCCTGCCTAGGGAACATCATCAGTGCTAGGAAGGAGGGAGGGAGGGAGGGAGAGAAGGAAAAGGAAGAGGAAGAGGAAGAGGAAGAGGAGGACTGCGGGGGTCCTTGATGCTCTCTGAGCTGGGTGGTTTCCTTGCCTGCCTAGGGAACATCTTCAGTGCTATGTATTGTATTACATTATAACCCTAACACTGATGATGTTACCCAGTTGGGTCATGAAACATCTGCAAGAAAACGACCAAGCTCAGTGTGTGTTTTAATGCCATGCAGTGGGGTCAGGAAGGATAGATATGACCCAGGAAAAGGTTTCATTTGCTTTGAACCCCACAGATATGATGATGGTACTGTTGGGTCTCCTGCTCAAGCAGGGGGTTGGACTAGAAGACCTCCAAGGTCCCTTCCAACTCTGGTATTCTGTATTTGCTTCTGGAATCTGTGGGGTGCACCCAGCTGGAAACCAGGCGCCAGAGCTGACTCTCTCCTTCCTTCCTTCCTTCCTTCCTTCCTTCCTTCCTTCCTTCCTTCCTTCCTTCCTTCCTTCCTTCCTTCCTTCCCGGCTCAGTTTGTGGCTCATCCCGTCTGCCAGCAAGTCCTGTCGTCCATCTGGTGTGGGAGCCTGCCCAGCTGGCGGGGCAGCAAAAGCCTCTGGAAGGTCTTCATCTCCTTCTCCATCTTCCTGGCCATGCCCTTCCTGTCCTTGACCTACTTCTTTGCCCCCAAATCCAAGGTGGGTCCCTGGACTTCCAGATTGGGCTGAGCAACAATGGCCAAGCAAGCGTGTGAGGGAGGGAGGGGGTGGATGGCATCTGCAGCTTCTCTGAACAGCTTGAATGCGAAACACCCAGCAGGGGATGTTCTCCCTGGTACCTGCCTGGCTCTTTGAAACCCAGGAGCCAGCTCTCTGCAACGGTGTTGTTGCAGAGAGAAATCCCAGAATTCCTAGCCAGTGGCCATTTTGGCCAGGAATGCTGGGATCTGAGTCCTGGCGTACCTTGGGCATCAGCTGGAGAAGGCTGAGCTGGTGTCTATGGAGATTCTCAGTCATCCAGGCCACGGTTGTCCCAAAGGTGCTTTTTCAAGAGGCAGCAGGACTTTCTGTTTTGCCTTTGAAGACATTCCATTTCTCACCCAAGAGCTGGAGAAGCTTCTTGGATGAGAAGCAAAACATCTTCAAAGAAACCCAGGAAGTCCAGTTGCCTCTTGGAAAAGGACCTTTGGAGCTGAACTGGTGGTTGCCTTGAATGGTGCAGACTTTGAGGGACCATAATGATACATCGGCTGGAGAGGGCTGAGATAGCCCCAGCTGTTCGAAGTCCTGTTTATATATAGAGAGATATCAGAACAGAGCACAGTCACCATGTGCTTTACTATTCAACTATATAACTGTAACAGGAAATTCTACTTAGAACAAAAGAGCATAGAGTATATACCATAGATCCAGACTTGTAAACACTGCCATCTACTGGCTGAATACTACTGTAGTTGTTGCATAAGAAATATATTCCAACAATGAATTCCAACCCTAGCAATAGCACTTAGACTTATATACCTTTATAGTGCTTTACAGCCTTCTCTAAACTGTTTACAAAGTCAGCATATTGCCCCCAGCAGTCTGGGTCCTCATTTTACCGACCAGGGAAGGATGGAAGGCTGAGCCATAATGGTTCCCTTGAATGGTGAGGAGTTTGAGGGACCAGGAGAAGCCTCAGTGATGCTTCCCCCACTTTTGAAAACACGGGGTGACCCCTTTCTGGTTGGTTGCTTCCTTCGTTGCTGACAGATCGGCAAAATGCTGAAAATCCCGGTGCTCAAATTCCTGCTGCATTCGGCCTCCTACGTCTGGTTCTTGGTCTTCCTGCTGGTGGAGTCCCTGATCCTGGAGCACCACCACGATTCCTTCAAGGGGCGGAACCAGAGCATGTGGGAGACGTCCCTTCACATGATCTGGGTGACAGGTAGGTGGCCGAGCGGTGCCCCCAGCCCAGGGTGAGGGGAGAGGGGAGGTATCTGCTTCTTCTGCGCCTGTTGGGCTGCTTCCTGGAAGATGAAGTTCTCCTGGGCACCTTCTCGATTCTCTTTAGGAAAATGGGAGACCTGAAAGTGAAGGACATTTGTGGCTGGACAGCCTGGTCTGGCATCACTTCCTCATCACCTTCTATCTGTCCATCACATCCTTTACTCTCATTGTTGGTGTCACCACCAGTGGGGTGGGGAAGGAGGAGGAGGAAAACAGGGAAGAAAAAACAGAGGAGAAGGAGAAACAGGAGGAGAAAGAGGAGGAGGAGGAGGAGGAGGAGGAGAAGGGAAAGGAGGAGGAGGAGGAGGAGGAGGAGGAAAACCGAATAAAAAACACAGGAGAAGGAGAAAAAGGAGGAGAAAGAAGAGGAGGAGGAGGAGGAGGAGGAGGAGGAGGAGGAGGAGGAGGAGGGAGAATCAGATGGGTTTCCTCACCTACCAAAGTTGAGGTCGGTGTTGTTCTGGATGCTGTTCTGGCAGAGAAATGGCTTCACCTGTTTAACAGCTGGCCACAAGAGAGGACCATTTGCATTCAGGACAGGACAGGACTGAAGAGAAACCAACGGGGAGGGAGGGGGCAGAGGGTGAGGGCCTTTTGGAAGATTGTAGGGCTTTGTGGGAGACTGGAGTTGGAAGGTGGGAGAGTTTGGACCCATGGAAGCCAGCCTGTTCTTTCAGACCCAGCCTGGTTGAAGATGCAGAGAAGAGGCTTTGGGTTTGCCTGGTGGAGAAGACCTGGCAGGACCTTCAGCAGTCCAGTTGCCTTGTTGGCGGTGACCACAAAGTGCTTTGGAGGCTTCCCATCATAACAACCGTTGTCCTTCCAGGCTTCTTCTGGTTCGAGTGCAAGGAGGTCTGGATCGAAGGGCTGCGCAGCTACCTGCTTGACTGGTGGAACTTCCTGGACATTGTCATCCTCAGCATGTACTTGGCTTCCTTTGTGCTCAGGCTGCTGGTCTACCTCAAAGGACAAGTTTTCTGCTTGGACATCCAGGCTTCTACTCCAGAGTGCTACTATTATACCCAAGCTAGTGAGTTGGTTGACTCTGGGGAGTCAATGTTGTTGGGTCATTATTGTTGGGTAGAACTGTGTCTAGAGCAAGGATGTCCAACCTTGGCAACTTGAAGATCTATGGACTTCAACTCCCAGAATCGAAGTCCACAGGTCTTCAGGTAGCCAAGGTTGGATACCTCTGCCTTAGAGGAAGCTCAAGGGATAAACCCCACAAAATCAAAGGTGGGCACTGAAGTTCTTGTCAAACCCGCTACTGAGCTCCAGAAGAAGCCGAGTGGAAGAGGAAGGGCAGGATTCTTATTATGAAAGCAGAAAGGTCGGTGGCCAAATCTACTTCTTGAAGGAGGTCTTCCCACATCCATCCAGACCAAGAGCTTCACTTGTGCCTCAGAACAATGGGATACAATGTGCAGCTTGGCGAGAACAACATCAAGGGAAGGACAGGGGTCTCCAGTGTGCCTCACAAAGAGATCCTGGAAGGACTGCCCATCTTCCAGGGGAGGGCTCTTCCTACTGACCTTAATATCTGGGCAGATCCATTTTTTAGAGCATAGAATAATAGGGCTGAAAGGGACTTGGAGGTCTTCTAGTCCAACCCCCTGCTCAAGCAGGAGACCCTAAACCATTCTGGACAAATGGCTGACCAATCTCTTCTTGAAAGCCTCCAGGGATGAAGCACCCACAACTTCTGGAGGCAACTTCTGTTCCACTGGTTAATTGTTTTCACTGTCAGGAGATTTCTCCTTAGTTCTAAGTTGCTTCTCTCCTTTATAACCATTGCTTCTTGTCCTGCCTTCAGGGGCTTTGGAGAATAGCTTGACTCCCTCTTCTTTGGGGCAGCCCCTCAAATATTGGAAGACTGCTATCATGTCTCCCCCGGTCCTTTTCTTCACTAGCCATGCCCAGTTCCTGGAACCGTTTTTCGTATGTTTTAGCCTCCAGCTTCCTAATCTTCTTTGTTGCTCTTCTCTGCCCTCTTTGTAGAATCTCCACATCTTTTTTGTATTGTGGTGATCAGAATTGGGTGCAATACTCCAACTATGGCCTCACTAGTGCCAGTATAGAAGCGGTACTGTTACTTCCTGTGATCTTGAAGCTATCCCTGCCTCAAGAGAGCTGAGCCATAAGTCGTTCAGGGCTTCGGATCGGAGCCCACCTTAGACCAAACTGAGCAAATAGATCCCGATGGTCGGCCTGTGTCTAACCTTCCTTCTTCCACAGAGCGGCTGGAGTGGCACCCTGAAGACCCCCAGTTCATGGCCGAGGTGCTCTTTGCTGTCACCAGCATGCTGAGCTTCACGCGCCTGGCCTACATCCTCCCTGCCCACGAGACCTTGGGGACACTCCAGATTTCCATTGGGAAGATGATTGATGACATGATTCGGTACGGGCACCAGGAGGCCTTCCTCCGACTCGGGTCCCCTGCTGTAGCCTGAGGAGGACATAGAAAGCTCTTGAGATGTTTCCCCAACCTGGAGAAGGCCTCATAGAAGTGATCCTTGGTGAGGGATCCTAGGAGAGGCCTGTGTTTGGGGAAGAAGAAGGCGGAGGGCCCCTCCTCTGGCTCTGATCTCCTCTTGGCTTCTCCTCAGATTCATGTTCATCATGATGATCATCCTGACCGCTTTCCTGTGTGGCATGAACAACATCTACGTCCATTATCAGGAATCGGAGCGTCTGGGAAGGTAAGGCAACTGGTGGGTCTGGGGAGGGGAGTCCATGACTGGATGGGATCATCAGGATTAAGCCACCGTGCTGAAGCCCAAGCAGACCGGGAGGGTGGGCACTGAGGGGCCTCGAAGGAGGAAGAAGTTCAACGGAAGGAAGGAAGGAAGGAAGGAATGAATGAATGGGGCAGGTCCATCTTTCTTCATCAGATTCTTCATTTTTATTTATCTTTATCTCTCTGTCTCTGTCTCTGTCTCTCCATCTCTATCCCTATCACTCTAATCATATCTATCTCTATATTATCTATCTATCTATCATCTATCTATCTATCTATCTATCTATCTATCTATCTATCTATCTATCTATCTCTATCGTCTTATCATCTATCTCACCCATTCATCTGTACCTTTACCTCTAATTACCTCTACCTTTATCTACCTCTGTCTTTACCTCCACCATCTCCATGAAATTCAGAAACCCTTTGAAGCTTCCAACCCAAATTCCTCCCGCATGAAAATCAGACACTCTGAAATCCACCCAAGCCTATAGGAGTTTTTTGGTGACATTTTGACCTGCCTTCCTTCTTCAGCAAGCCCACAAAGAAAGGTGTCTGGTGTTCTTTTCCTTCTCTGGTTCACCTCATAACAATTGTTAAGAGAAGCCAGAAGAGGGAGGGGTTGGCCTAGGACCCCTTCCCAAAGCTCATTCAGTGGGATTTGAACCTTGGTCTCCTGGTCCACACAGGACCCTTCAGCCAGCCCCCTGGTATGCTGGAGATCTCTGCCCTCTGCCCAAGCTCAGGAGGCCATTTCCTAGATCCGTCCTTGGCTGTGTTAGGAGAAGGAAGTTCTTCAGGTCCTTTGTCCTTAGGTGGAAAGTCCCCATGGCTCGGTTGTGGGGGCAGCACTGCTGGTTACTCACATGAGTTTGTGGGGAGATGGAATCGTGGACCTCCAAAATTCTGAACTGGTTCCACCTGATAGCCCTTATCTTGTGTAGCTTCAACGAGACCTTCAAGTTCCTCTTCTGGACAATGATGGGGATGGAGGAACACAAAGTGGTGGACATGCCCCAGTTCTTCGTGGCTGAGCTGGTGGGCCGGGTGCTCTACGGCATCTTCACCATCGTCATGGTGGTCGTCCTTCTCAACATGCTCATTGCCATGATCACCAACTCTTTCCAGAAGATCGAGGCAAGTGTTCCTCAGGGACGTGGAGAGGGACTGGACTTTATCGAACGGAACACAGGGAGCCGAATATTTGGACTTCAGCTCTCTGAATTCCCAGCAAAGGCCATGTTGGCTGAGAATTCAGATCTAACATTAAAAAACATAAAGAATTCACTCCGGCTGGAGGCTGAAAAGTAAATTTAAAAGAGTGGAGCCTCTTCCCTCCAGAAGCTGTGGGGGCTCCAACACTGGAGGTTTTTAAGAAGAGGTTGAACAACATATAAATTAAAAAGCAAAGCAAAAGCAAAGCAAAGCAACTGTTTGTCTGAAACATTATAAGGTCTCCTGCTTGAGCAGGGGTGGACTAGAAGACCTCCAAGGTCCCTTCCGTTACTCTGTTAAAAACTGATAAGTTCTTCTCCCCCATGTCTCATTTATTTACGGGCATCTCCCCTCCCTCCTTTTCCACAGAATGACGCTGACGTAGAGTGGAAATTTGCACGCTCAAAACTCTACCTGTCCTTCTTCAGGGAAGGTTTAACCTTGCCGGTTCCCTTCAACATCATCCCGACGCCCAAGTCCCTCTTCTACGCCATCCGGTATGGGGGATGCTCCCCTGAAGCTTTCCCCTGCCCCACGTCCCCCCAGAGGGCAGGGAGCCTATTGGGCTGCAAGCCACGGGGCTCCAGTCGCACGCTTGATTCTAGCACAGCTAGGTGTCCCTGGGGAGGGGGCCTTGTGAAAGCCCACTTGGTTCACTGTAGGCAGAACCCCGGGGGGCCTTTGGGGGTTAAGAGTGTCACCCCCCCCCATTGGTGTCATGGAAAGGGGAAGCGACCGACCATCCTGGGGGTCCTTTGTGCAACGAAAGCACTTCCTTGGTCTGCCTGAGAAGCTTCCTTGCTAACTCTCCCCTCCTGATTGGTCACTTTTTAGGGGCTGCTTTCGCTTCATGTGCTGTTGCAAACCTAAGAAGAGTCAGAAATATCCCCCCATCAACACCATTGTAAGTTCCCCTTTAAGAGCTTCCCAAGGCACATTCGCTGCCTTCTGGCCTTTGGCAGCAGGGTCCCACTTAACCTTTCCACTAACCACGTTACCAATAAAGGAGACTGTTTATGGCTCACGGTTGCACTGTGGGGTCCTGGCTGAGCCTGGTGACTTTCCTTGCAGACATTTCAGGACCCAACTAAGAAACATCATCAGTGCTAGAGGGGAGGGTGGTTTGCAGAGAGGAGGAGGAAGAGGAGGAGGAGGATGGGGAAGACTGAGGGGCCTTCGGTGCCCTCTGAAGTTGGTGGTTTTCTTGCAGAGTAGGTAACATTATTAGTGCTAGAAGAAGGGAGGAGGAGGAGGAAGAGTGTGGGGTTCCTGTTGCTCTCTGAGCTTCATTTTTTTCATTTTATTCTCATTGATTTCATTCTTTCATTCATTCATTTCATTCATTTTTTTCTTGCAGACATTTCATGATCCATCTAGGGAACATCATCAGTGCTAAAGGGGAGGGTGGTTTCTGGAGAGGAGGAGGAGGAGGAGGAGGAGGAGGAGGAGAGTGGGGTCCTTGGTGCTCTCTGAGCTTGGCTGTTTTCTTGCAGACATTTCATGACCCAACTAGGTAACATCATCAGTGTTGGAAGGGAGGGGGAGTTGCCCTCTGCAAGCAAGCTGCTTATATATAAACAGAGAGCAAACGACACTCAACAAGAAAACAACCAAATTCAGAGACCACCAAGAATCCCACAAACTCCTAATGTGTCTGCTTTGTGTAAATCTGAATATGTTAGATAATAATAAAGTTTAGAAAACGGGAAAGATTGCAACTTAGTGGGAATTGTTATGCAATTCATAGAATTTATATAGAATTCAGAGCCCCTGGCTGTATTTCTAGCTTGCTTCCTGGGTGCCAAACAAATAAGCTGGCCATGGCCTTTTGCTTCCCAGAGCAATCCCTCGGTGGAAGAAGGGGGCGGCCGGACCGAACCCCGCCTGTCTTATCAGCGCCAGGTGCTGAAGGCTCTGGTGCAGCGCTACATCGACACGGCCAGGCGGGAGCTGGAGGAAAGCCGGAGGAAAGGTGAGGGGGGGCAGTTCCGAATGGGCTGCGGCTGCTGCTCGGGGGCGTTGGGGACCCCTGATCTAGTCCAACCCCCTGCCTAAGGCTGGAGACCTTGTGGCTTCCCAGAGAAAAGGCTGTTTGATCTTTTCTTGGAAGCCTCCAGAGAAGGAAGAAGTAAGGCTGCTTGTCCGGGGTGGGGCCAGGGATCCGGTCCTTTCCCAGAGAAGACCCACACGCACCGCACAAGATGTGAGGGGAATGGGAGGACCCCATGGGAACCCCCACTGCCCAGCCCACGGCCTTCATCCTCGCTTTCTCCACTGGGGCAACTCCTCCCCACTTTTCCTGGGGGCCGGCCCTTAGTCTGCAGGCCTGGACTCTCCCCTCCAGACCCCCAGCCTGCTCCAAGATTGCCATGCTCCAAGTATGGCTGCCCAGGCATTGAGCCCACGGGATGACAGCTGGTCCTTGACTTCCAACAATTTATTTAGTGAACGTTTGAAGTTACCGGAAAAAGGGATCTAAGACCGTTTCTCACACTGCTGCATCACCCCCAGGGACACATGATCAAAATTCAGACCCTTGGCAACTGACTCAAATTTATGACGGCTGCAGTGTCCTGGGGTCATGTGATCCCCTTTTGCGACCTTTTGAGAAGCAAAGGAAAGCCAGATTCACTTAACAACTGTGTGACTCACTTAACAACTGCAGCGATTCACTTAACAACGGTCTTGCTTAGTTGCAGAAATTTTGGTTTCAGTTGTGGTCTTAAGTCAAGGACTACCTGTGTTTCTTCCTTTCTTTGGGGTCCCCAAGCCTTCCTCCCTCTGTGCCTCAAACCGAAAGGACCTTGGCAGAGGAACACCTGGGCACGACTCTCTGGGTGACCAAGCTTTGGGTGTCCATAGTTGGCCTCATGATGGTGGGTTGTGTGTGCTGGGAGACGAAGCCTGGCGCTTCTTCGGGGCCCACCAGCTCTCGCCTTCTCTCACTTTCAGACCTGGGGAACCGCCTGACCGAGTTGAACAAATCGGTGTTGCGTCTCCACACAGAGATGAAGCACCTCCGGCAGTCAGTAGCCACCAGCGGGGTGGCCAGCAACCCCATGGACGGGGCCAGTGTGCTCCGCAAGTACATCATGAAGGTGCGCAACAGCTTCCAGAGCTACGAGCCCGAGGCAGGGGGCGACGGCCAGGGCTCCCCCGTGGAAGTGGTGGTGCACCAGGACGTGCCCCTCGTCATGGAGGGTGCGCTGCCGTTGCTTCGAGAGGAGAAGCAGGGTGAAGCGGAGGGCCAGGCAGAGGGTGAAGCGGGGGTTGAGGTGGAGGAGGAGGTGGTGGACATGAGGGGGGGCTGAGGAGGAGGAGGAGGCCGAGCTGGTCATTCCTCAGTACGAGCCTCAGGAGGAGACCGAAGACAGGGCAGGGCAGGCACCAGAATCATGAGCTGCCATTTTGGAGGAAGGCCCTTCCCCAGCTCTCATGTCTTGCAAAGGACGGCTGTGGCCCCTCTCGGACCACTGCGGAAGCCACGTGCTCTGTGAAGTAGCCTTCCTTTGAGGGGACAATCCAGACCCCTTCCCAGAGGTTTCCCTGGGGGGGGGCAAAAAAGGGGTGGGTGCCCTCTTCGGCAGCACTGGGACGCCTCCATAGGAAGGTCCTGCCGTAGTTGTGCTACTCTTGCAAGTGCACTTAGAAGAAGAAGAAGAAGTTGTGTTCTCGCAGTTTATTCTGGCACAAGGTTTCCTTGCTTCTGAATGGAGGAGGAAGGACGATTTGGGAGGATCTCCAGCAAATAAATTATTAAAACAACTGCTCTCCGCTGAGACTTGCTCATCTCACTGATCTTGCTATAAACTGTAAGCCGCTCAGAGTTGCCTTGAAAATAATAAACAAACAAACAAACACAAAGAAACAAACACCAAATATTCACCTGTTTTGGGGGGCTCTTTTATTCTTTTGTGCAGTGCAATAAAGTTTGCTGTTTACATGTTATATATCCAGTTCTGTCACCACAATTTAAAATAAGTTGTTGAGACTCCGGAAAAAGTGCAGAGAAAAGCAACAAGGATGATTAGAGGACTGGAGGCTAAAACATATGAAGAACGGTTGCTGGAATTGGGTATGTCTAATTTAATGAAAAGAAGGACTAGGGGTGACATGACATGATAGCAGTTTTCCAGTACTTCAGGGGCTGTCACAAAGAAGAGGGGGTCAAAAGCACCAGAAGGCAGATCAAAGAAGCAACGGATGAGAATTAATCAAGGAGAGAAGCAACCTGGAATTAAAGGAGAGGCTTCCCAACAGTGAAGACAATCAACCAGTGGAACAGCTGGCCTCCAGAGGTTGTGGGTGCTTCATCACTGGAGGCTTTCAAGAAGAGACTGGACAGCCGTTTGAAATGGCATAGGGTCTCCAGCTTGAGCAGGGAGCTGGACTAGAACAGCGGTCACCAAGTGGTGGTCCATGGACCACTGGTAGTCTGTGAGAAAATTTTGGTGGTTCACAGAAAAAGTATTTGCATTTTTAATATTGCACTAAATCAGGGGTCCTCAAATTACGGCCCCTGGGATGGATACATGCAATGAACGTTTGTATTGCTGCGGAGAGTCTCCCCCTTCAGGGTCTTTCTGTGTGGGTCAGAGGGGGGCAGAAATTCCGACTTGGGGTCTGCTTCTGCCTCCTGGTGCCAGGGCTTTGGGCAAAGGCTGGAGGGAAGCGGTGCTGGTGGCGAAGAGCCAGAGGACCTTGTTCCAGTGGGAGTGCATCATGGCCTGGAACTGGCTGACCATCTCAGCCTATTGAGTCTCCAGGTGCTGGCTCCTAGCCTTGCACTCCCGCAGGTTTTCCCTCTGCTTGGAAAGCCTATGCTCCTAGTCCTCAGTGAGGTGCTTCTGCTGAGCCGCCTTCTCGGTCAGCTCCAATTTGAACTGAGCTGTTTTGCCAATTCTTTCTCCTGGTGGCTGCTTAGCTCCAGCAACTGCTTCCTGTTGGGGCCCCAAGGAGCCCAGACAGGGAGGTAAGGAGTTGGCCACACACCCCAGTCACATGACCACCTAGCTACGCCCACCCAGCAGATCATATTAGTGGTCCGTGATGCTGTTATTGTGTATTGGGGGGACAGGACTACAAATTGAGATTTCTACTGATATCTTTGTACACACGACACATGAATGTGGGAAAATGGAGGTACATGCAGTTTGATGGAGAAAGACCGTGATGGATTCAACTTGGAAACAATTAGTAGATTAGATTGAGCCAAATCCAAAAATGTTAGCAAATTCCTGGAGGCTTGTCGTTTACACAAAACACACATCACACAAAGCACATTTACACACCATTCCAAAAAGACAATAAAGAAGTTAAAAAGGAAATAAAAAGACCAGAATAGATCAGTAGCCCACATCCAGATAAGCAGGGATTAATTCCAGACAAACAATCAAGCAGAAAACAATATTCTACTCAAGAAACTATAAAGGAGAAAACCACGCTTTGGTCAATATATAAGCAGGGGGCAAAACCCACACTCATCAGTATTGATGATGTTATCTAGTTGAGTCATGAAATGTCTGCAAGAAAACCACCAAGCTCAGAGAGCATCAAGGACCCTATAGTTCTTCTCCTTCTCCTTCTCCTTCTCCTTTCTCCTCCAAGGAGAAAGCACCAAGGACCCCCCAATAAAATGTTCTGGAAATGGGAATCCTTTCCTAATGGCATTTGCGCCAGATGTTGGAGGAGTCTATCCAACCATAATAGTGAGTCCTTCAGCTGAGGATACAATACAAATGGAAAACCCACATAGATTAAACTCCCATCATCCCCAATCTTTGTCCAGATCTGTTGTGCAACTGTTTGGAACAGGTGGGGTCTAAGATGCATTGATCTTCAAGAGAGACTTCTGGCCTCCTTCTTTCCCTTGTTTTGAAAGTCAGTGTTACTCCAGATGCCCTTGTGTAAACACCACTGGGTATAAATAACCCTGGGAGGTGGCAAGAAGGGTTTCCAGCAAGGTCTAAAAAAAGCACCTTCTGACTGCCCACCTGTCACATTGACGGCCTCCCACAGCTGAGAAGAGCCACCGAGGCAGGCAAAGGGCTGGAAGAAGGAAAGAGGACGCAGCCACATAGCCCATCGTTCCCAGCCTGTACAGAGAGAGGTAAACATCTCCCTTAATCCCAGTTTGGACCCCCCTGAAAACTCTTCCTTCTTCTTCTCCTCAGACTGGATGAACTTCTACCTGCATCTAAGCAGGAGTTGGCGAGAGATTAGGAAAGCCACATTTTGGTATTTTAGCAGAATTGCTCAGTGGCCTCCTTGTGAATATTTATTGGCTTAATTTATGCCCATCTTGCCTCAGGGTGGACCTGGAGACCATTTTCTTGAATGCAGCCCATATTTGGCATGCTTACTTATTTCACAAATTTCACAAATTGCAAACAAAAGGGTTGCGGCTCTGTGAGTCTTCAAGTCTAGACATTACCTGCCAAAGGTGGATGGCTCACCTGTGTTGAACCCCTAATTCCAGTAAAAAAAAAAATCCCTCCTGACTTTTCCTTGTTTTTTGGGGGGGAAAAGGAGAATTTTTGTTTCTGCTTTTCTTCCAGTGCTGCTCAGTTTAATGGGAGAAGAATCCCTGCAGCTCAGGAGGATCTGTGGGGGGATCAAGAGATCATTCTGAAAGAGACCTATAAGCACCCAGATCTCTTTTGTATGTCACAGAGAATCAAGACCACGTGACGTGTAAGTACCACTTTATAATGCCACACTTGGTAAGGCCACACTTACCTAAAATATAGGAAGAACGGTTGCTGGAATTGGGGATGTCTAGTTTGATGAAAAGAAGGACCAGGGGTGACATGATGGCAGTCTTCCAATATCTGAGGGGCTGCCCCAAAGAAGAGGAGGGGGTCCACCTATTCTCCAAAGCACCTGAAGGCAAAAGTAATGGATGGAAACCAATCAAGCAGAAAACCAATCCAGGAAGAAGGAGAAATTTCCTGACAGTGAGAACAATTGACAAGTGGAAGGAATTCCCTCCAGAAGTTGTGGAGGCTCCATCGCTGGAGGTTGAGAGGAAGAGATTGGACAGCCACATGTGGGAAATGGCGTAGGGTTTCCTGCTTGAGCAGGGGGTTGGACTAGAAGACCTCCAAGGTCCCTTCCAACTCTGTTATTCTGTTCTGTTCTGTTCTGTTTTGGCATAGGAAGGCAGGAATAACAGGAATGATGATCTCTCTGTTTTGCTTTGAAAGGAGAGAAGAATGAGGCGTCTGTGCTCCCCAGCATCTCTGGCGCTATGTTTGATGTGGCTGCTTATGGGGAATGTTCAGGTATGAGGGGAAAGCGTGCAACGTCCAGTGCCAACAAAAGTCCTGAAATGTAACTCTTCCAAAATCCATAATGAAGCAACATTTTTATCAGGCCAACTGAAACTGTGCAGGTATTTTGAGGTCCTCAGGAACAGTCCTCCAGGCAAAGTTCAGTGAGAATTTTTTAAATCACCCACCATGATGTCGTAATGAAGGTTTGAATCTAAAATTGGGGAGATTTGGATTCACATTCCCTGTCAGTCATGGAGAGGGACCTTGGGTGACTCTACACCAATACTTCTCTTCTCTTCTCTTCTCTTCTCTTCTCTTCTCTTCTCTTCTCTTCTCTTCTCTTCTCTTCTCTTCTCTTCTCTTCTCTTCTCTTCTCCTCTCCTCTCCTCTCCTCTCCTCTCCCCTCCCCTCCCCTCCCCTCTCCTCTCCTCTCCTCTCCTCTCCTCTCCTCTCCTCTCCCTCTCCATTCCATTCCATTCCATTCCATTCTCCTATTAAAAACATTCGATTCAGTAAAGTTTACAAAATAACCTTATGAAAAAGCCCTATCTCAGCCCTTCTGCCCATTCATCTTCTTCTCCTGCTTCAGGTCTTTGCTTTCCCACTCAAAATAAGAAGAGACCTCTTCTCCGTCAAAGAGATGCTTCTCAATATGGCCGTGACGTCTTTCGATGACCAATACAAGGGTTGCGTAGAGTTGATGGAGGCAGAAGTGGCAGAGCTGAACCGCACAGAGTTTGCCACCAACAGAGTCTACGCCGATGCCTGGGCAGAGGCGGCCTCCATGTGGAAAGAGAGAAAGGCCTCTTTCTCGGAGTCCTCCACCCTGAAACCAGAGCACGCCATCGCCCTCATGGCCTACACTGTCCAAGGCCGTTTCCACAAGGACTTCAACGCAGCCGTGAGGGAAGCTGGGCGCACCAGGGACGACTACCTCAACCACTTCCATTTCAAGGCCTTCCACTTTCTCCTGACGCGAGCCCTTCACCTCCTGGGCATCACCGCTGAGCCTCGATGCCACAAGGTCTATCGGGGCGTCAGGAACGTCCGCTTCACTTCCGAACGCGCCAAGCTGGTCCGCTTTGGACAATTTACCTCATCCTCGCGGAGCAACGAGAGCGCTCTGCGCTTTGGCACAGATAGCTTCTTCACCATTGAGACCTGCTACGGCGTCAACATCAAGAATTATTCCTTCTTCCCAGGCGAGGAAGAGGTCCTCATCCCTCCCTTTGAGAAGTTCAAGGTGGTCAACTTCACCAAGGCCCAAGAGACCAACTTCATCCATCTTCTCTCACTTGAAGATGACAGCATCTACAACTGCGTGTTTGTGAAAGGTAACTGCTAAAACACCAGATAGATGGATGATGATGATGATGATGATGATGATGATGATGATGACATCCATTCAGTCATGTCTGACCCTGGGCCACATCTCCTGGTCTTGTCCTGCTTCTTTGAGTTTTTCTGTGCTCTGGCTGCTGGCAGTTTTGATGGTGTATGGCCACCGTGTTCTTTGGTGGCCTAATTTCCTTTTATTGCTAACTTTTCCAAGCATATTTTCCTCCCGTCTCGCTTTTCTAAGGTCCAACTTTCACATCAGACAGTGATGAACATGAATTTGGACAAACTCTGGGAGACAAACGAGGGAGGAGAGGGGAGCCTGGCATGCTATGCCTATGGAGAGTATTCTCAGTTGTCCTAAGGGTGTTTTTTTTTCAAGAGGCAACTGGACTTTCTGGTTTTTCTTTGAAGACCTTTTGCTTCTCCTCCGAGAAGCTTCTTCAGCTCACAGCTGGCATGCCATGGTCTATGGGGTGGCAGAGTGGGACACAAGCAGACTGTTGGACCAGGGAGGAGTAGAGCCAAGAGCTTGTCCTGAACTATGGTGGATGTTCCACATATTTTTGGCCTCCACAGGCAGCGCAGACCACGGGGTCTCCCCGGAAGCAGAGGGCCCCACAGCCAGATGTGTTAACCATTGCAGGGGTCTTACGCAGGAATTTGGGTATAGCTAGTCCTTGCAAGAGTTCATTTAGTGACCGTTCAACATTACAACATCACTGAAAAAAGTAACTTATGACCAATTTTCACACTTATGACCATTGCAAGCATCCTCGTGGTTAAGTGATCAAAATTCGGACTCTTGGCAACTGACTCATATTTATGACGGTTGCAATGTCCTGGGATCAGGTGATCCCCTTTTGTGACCTTCTGACGAGCAAAGTCAATGGGGAGTCAGATTTGCATAAAAACTGGGGCAACAAACTTAACAACTACACTGATTCACTTAACAACTGTGTCAAGAAAGGTCATAAAACGGGGCAAAATTCACTTAACAAATGCCTCACTTAGCAACATAAATGTTGGGCTCCATTGTGGTCGTAAGTCAAGGACCTCCCCAGGGGATCTGCAGAGGATGCAGGTCAGAAGAACGGAAGGTTATCCCGTTATTCTGTTATTCTACCTGGCCCTTCTCTTCCTTAGGCTAAATATACCTAATTCAGGTAGGGAAATCTCTAAGGATCATCCAGGTGGTGGTTGTCCCAAAGGTGCTTTTTCCAAAACTGAAGTTAGAACTGAAGAAGCTTCTTGGATGAGAAGCGAAATGTTTTCAAAGAAAAAAACCTAAGAAAGTCCAGTTGCCTTTTGAAGAAAAGAAGAAAGAAAAGGACCCATCGTGGGACGATGTAGGCAAACCCCACTTCTCTCTTGCTCCTCTCTGCTCCCCCAGAATCCTTGGGTGATAGGCAGATGTTCCCAGTAAGGCCAGAAATCGGCTCTGTTTTCACTCTCAAACTTCTTTTTCCGTTTGCAGAGAAAAAGTGCAGGACGCAGAAATGCCTCTTCCGGTCAGGTGAGAGAAAGCGGCTCTCCCGGCCCTGTTTGAATTGCTCACTGCATGGACCCCCCACTTCCCCATCCCTTCCTCACCCCAAATGGCTGCCTTTCTCTCTTCGCTGTGGGCCTCTTTCCCAAGTCTCTGTTCCAGGGCACTGCCCTGATTTGGGAGTGAGCCTGTGACTGGTATTGTTCTGACCTGGCTCAAAAGATTCCTTTATTAGGAGCGCCAGCGGCCTCCGCAAAAAGGTTTATCTCTCAACTCAGGCTAACAAGTCTCTCAATCCGGAAGACGAATAGCTGTCTGCCACATTTATTCCACTCCGCCCCCTGCCTTTTATCCCCAGAGCTAGGGAGAGGCTTCGCTAGCAGTGGTGGCTCTTCCGTCCCAAGGACCGGCCCATAGATTTCCACTCCTCTCCTCTCCTCTGCCTTCTGCACATCCGGGTGTCAGGCACTGGACCCAGCTGTTCCTCCTCTTCCTCATCAGCCACCTCCAGACCTGGGGGTTGTTGACTCTCCATCTGAGGGCTGACAGGCAGCCCAGGCTCTGCCTCTGCCTCTCTCTCTCTCTGCCAGCTCCATTCCCTCTTCCCACTCGGAGCTCTCAGGTTGCCTTGATGCTGGCCCTCACTCCCACGCCCTCTCCTCCTCCAATTCAGCTGCTGGGGGGCCAGCGGCCAACAGGCCACAACAGATATCCTCCCGTTTGGTAGATCATCAATCACAGGGAACACATTAACCATCAAGCACTGCAGCGGGAATGGGATGGATGGACTTCAGGACTCTGTCTGGGGAGCTCAGGGGTGGTATCGCCTCCTCATCACTCCCATTTCCCCTAAAACCTCCTGGATAAAGAAACATCTGGGAAGCCATAGGGCAGAGGGATGATGAGGCCAGTCACACCCTGAGAACCGAAATGGATTCTTATTTCAAGGGAGGAAGGCAAGATTGAAAGTGACTGAAACTGACTGGTATGGAGAAACTGGCACAAAAGCATAAGCCATGCCTCCTTCTACCTGTTACCCCTCCTCTACCTTGTTGGAAGCCTGGAGAGATAGGTCAGCAGAGGCAGGAAGGGGGCGGTCGGGGGTCAAGCAGGTCTGGAGAAAAACTGGCCAATCCCTGACTAGAGGGATTGGGGGAGGGTCTGCCCCCATCCCACCCTCCCCACCCCTCACGCCCACAAGAGCTGGGTGTGAAGTAAAAAAGATTTCCCATCCCCGAAGGCTCTCCTTGGAAGGAAGGGGAGTGGAATTAGGGGCAGAGGCTGCTTGGGATGGAGGTCACGCAGGGGGGGCTTTCGTTGACTTTGCTTGTGGGGCAGGGGTGGCAGAGCGCAGGTGGGCAGGTAGGGGGCATCATCTGGGCAGGAGCCAATTTATCTTCCTTTCTGTGGGCAGGTGGAGGCTGGAGCCCTTTCTCCGCTGAAGACCGAGCCCCACTCCTCCTCTGGGGTCCACTCCTTGCTGTGGGGCTCCTTGGACCTCCGGGACTCCTGTGATTTAACAGCTGGGGAGGGTCTCCCCACCCTTTTCTGAGGGGGCCACTCCAGAAGCAGCAGCAGCAGCAGAAGAGGCAGGTTGGCATGGCCTCCGTAGGCCAAGAGGTGGCGCTTCCTTGCTCGATTTTACTAAATGAGGGATGTCCAACTTTGGCAACTTTTGAAGACTTGTGGACTTCAACTCCCAGAATTCCCCAGCCAGTCATGAATGATAGAGTTGGAAGGGAGCAGAAAGATCACCTAGAGTAGACCAGTGGTTCTCAACCTAGGCATGCTGGCTGGGGAATTCTGGGAGTTGAAGTCCACAGGTCTTAAAGTTGCTAAAGTTGGAGAGCCCTGCTTTAAAGCTTCAGTTGTGCAAATTAGGAAACGGAGAGCTCTCTGCCTTCAGAAGAGGCAATCATGAAACGTCAGAATTGTTCCTAGAAGAAACTTCAGATGATCATCTCCAAAATGACTGTCTATCACAGTGACCAGGTCGTGAAGGGATTTAGGATGAACCGATATTAGGTGATATGTTGGCTGGGTGCTAGTGGGAAGAAACACTGGATTTTCTGGAATGGTCCCCCAAAGCCAGTCTCTCTGACCACAATTGCGCAATACTTGTATACTTGACTTGGTTACAGAACTAACCCATTTCCCAGATTTGGAAATTCAATAAACCCCAAATTAATCAGCCAGCCTGGAATGGAACGGAATGCAATGGAACGGAATGCAATGGCACCCGGAAAAGGCAAGCCAAGTTTAACAGACCTGGTCCCAGGTGTTGTGTGAATTCAACCACAGATAACTCAGGGAGATTTACTGGTGGTCCCTGAGCTCGGCTGTTTTCTTGCAGACGTTTCATGACCCAATGAGATAAAATGATTCAGTGCTGGAAGGGAGGGGGGCTTGCGGAGAGGGGAAGGGGGAGGAAAAAGAGGAGGAAGAGGAGGTGGAGGAGGACAACTGTGGAGATTTTTATGGTTTCTGAGTTGTGTTATTTCCTTGCAGACGTTTCATGACCCAACTAGGTAACATCTCATCGCTGCTAGAAGGGAGTTAGATTTCCTCTTTGCTTTTCCTGCCAATGTTGGTGGTTCTTTGATTAGGCTGTTTACTGATTGTTTGTTAAGTTGATAGTTTCCTGATTGGGGTTTTGTTTCCTTCTTGATTGTTGGCCTAGTGTTAATCTCTGCTCATCTGGGTGTTGATTGCTGACAAAGAGCCATTTTTGGGGGGTTTTGTTTCCTTCTTGGGTTTTTGAAGAAGAAGAAGGGGTCCACCTATTCTCCAAAGCACCTAAAGGCAGGAGAAGAAGCAACGGATGAAAACGACTCAAGGAGAGAAGCAACCTGGAACGAAGGAGGAATTTCCTGTGGAATGGCTTCCCTCCAGAAGTTGTGGGTGCTTCAACACTGGAAGAGGTTGAACGACCATTTGTCTGAAATGGCATAGGTTTCCTGCCTGCATAGGGGGTTGGACTAGAAAACCACCAAGGTCCCTTCCAACTCTGTTATTCTGTATTCTCCTTTCAATGGCATGTAGATGTTGTGCATCTCTCTGTGCCTGTTGATGGCCGATTTGTCTGAGCGCCAGGCTTCCAGGAATTCTCTCGCATTTTTCAACTTGGTCTGGTTTTGGATGCTCACAGTTTCCCATCTGAAACTTTGGTTAAATTTGTCTCCTGTGCAATTTGTCTCTTGTGCAATTAAGATTTCATCATGCCTTCTAACTGCTATGGTAGTAGTTGTTCATGGATGTGCTCTGCTAGCACTGATGATGTTCCCTAGTTGGGTCATGAAATGTCTGCAAGAAAACAGCCAAGTTTTCCCTATGCTTCAATCCTGAGCTACAAAGATTCTCTTCCATATTCCATGGACATATTCACCCATAGACATATTCATCCATGGCAGTCATGTCACCCATTTCTTCCTATCTCTCCTCAGCCGGCCTCCAAAGGAACCGAGGGCTGAGCAGGAATTCTTTGTATCTTACCAAAGATTGAATCTCTGGCTGGAACCAGCCCTGTGCAGGAGCTGAAGTGCCATGCCACCAATCCCTGTTTTGCAACTCCGTGTGTCTGCGCCCTGTAAACCAGCACCACAGTTCAAGGGGATATTGGAGTTCTTTTCAACTCATCAGGGCTGCTTTGCAGATGCTCCTAAAACTCCAAACAACAGCCAGGAAGGGTTGCACGATTCACCAGGCTGGGAAAGCTGCTGAAAGGCTGTTGTAGGAGCTGAGCAGGCTGAGCTGGAAGGTGGGGTCAAACATGTCGTCAGTTTAGAATCTTTGCACAGCCGCAGGGAATTCTGTTGACCCTCAGAGTGCCAATTTAGCTTTGACCGTTAGTCGACCAGATTCCTGGGTATAGTCAACAACAATAAATTCTTCTGTGCTATGAACTTGGTGAGTGCTCCTGGTCCTTCACACTTGACAGCTGTTGGCCACCCACCCACCACCCCACCCCTACACTCACTCACACCTAAAGTCCCATGTGCTCCCAATTTTCCCATCGGATAGGTCCTCCCTCGCCTTTCCCAGCCACACAATGGGCGCCGTGCATCACACAGCTTGGCCCATGACCAGGACACTCATGATGGCCACCATAGCAAAGAAGGTCCACATGAAGAAGCGGTCCATCACCTTGGCCACCTTCTTCCATTCCCCCGTCCGTCTGGAAGCGGCCTTCTGCTCTCGGAAGCAGCTGGCGATGTAGTCCACATTCTGAAGGATGCTCTCCTGGTGGCACCAACACGTCTTTCTGGGGCAGGGCGGTTGTTCCCCAGGCTCCGCCTCCTTAGGGAGGGGCCCAGGCCCTCGGAACAGTGGGGCCTCCCAAGGAGGGGGTCCTTCCCCCATGGATTCCTCACCGTTGGCCCTCTGGACTTGGGGGAGTGAGTCCAGCTCCTGCGGGGCGCTCTTGCAGCTGTCCCCAACTTCGTAGACGAAGAAGATGCGGGCCATGTACCGCAGAATGAACTTGCGGGCCCACCTGGGGACGGGCCTGGCCCCGGGGCCACAGTGGTGGATGTTCATGATGAAGATGGTCAAAGCAGTGGAGGCCGTGATCATCGTCATGGTGGCGATGTAGTACTTCCCTGGAGGTTGGGGGAAAGGAAGGAATGAAAGGAAGGAATGAAAAGAAGGACCAGGGGGACATGATAGCATTTTCCAATATTTGAGGGGATGCCCCAAAGAGGAGGGGGTCAAATTATTCTGCAAAGCATCAGAAGGCCGGACAAGAAGCAATGGGTGGGAACTAATCAAGGAGAGAAGCAACCTGGAACTAAGGAGAAACTGCCTGACAGGGACCTAAAAGTGCCTTTTCAAGAGGCAACTGGACTTTTTTGCTTTTTTCCTTTGAAGACGTTTCGCTTCTCATCCAAGAAGCTTCTTCAGCTCTGATAAGGATAGTGGGGAACGGAAGGATTTATATTCCTTGCAGACAGCTGGTCATTTGCATCCTTTCAGAGGGTCTTTGAGGCCGCTTGGAGGTTTACCTGTGTCCTCAGGGACACCTGAGTGGTGCAAAGGGTTCCTGTCGTCTGCAATTTTTTTTTCCTCTGGAAATCCATTCCTCCTCCCACCCCATTCCAAGGGTCTTCATCCCACATTGTATAGCTCAAAGTCTGTAGAGATTCTCAGTCATCCAGGTCATGGTTGTCCCAAAAGTGCTTTTTCAGGAGGCAAGCACCTTTGGGACAACCATGATCTGGATGACTGAGAATCTCTACAGACTTCCTAACAGTGAGAAGAATTAATCGGTGGAAGGGCTTCTCTCCAGAAGTTGTGGGTTCTTCATCACTGAAGGCTTTTAAGAAGAGACTGGACAGCCACTTGTCCGGAATGCTGGAGCAGGGAGTTGTTGGACTAGAAGACCTCCAAGCTCCCTTCCAACTCTGTTATACTGCATTCAAGTGGAGTTGTGTTAGTTTACTTGGTGTTTTGGAGCGCACTGCCCTGGATATGTATAAAAGAAGCTGTGGCACCATGAAAGGTGAAGGCTATCCCCACCACGTGTCACCATGGCTGCAGCCCAGATGGCAAGGGTCATTCCCCAGGGCTACTGCCACCCTTGGCTAATCGCATCCTCAGTCTATCAAGGCAATTGGCCACAGGGGCAGAACGGACAGAGTCCATGCTTGGTCATGTTAGGCTTCTGGCCAGTCCTTGGTGGGGTCCATTGCATTTCCAGGTCCTGGTTGTCCCAAAGGTGCTTTCCCAAAAGGCAACTGAACTTTCTTGGCTTTCTCTGTGAAAATGTTTTGCTTCTGATCCAAGAAACTTCTTAAATTCTAACTGTTAGAAAGTTCTTGGAGGAGAAGTCAAACATTTTCAAGGAATAAAACCCAAGAAAGTCCGCTTGCCTTAACAGAAGAACAGAGTTGGAAGGGACCTTGGAGGTCTTCTAGTCCAACCCCCTGCTCAAGCAGGGGAACTGATACCATTCCAGACAAATGCTTATCCAGTCTCTTCTTGAAAACTTCCAGTGTTGGAGCATTCACAACTTCTGGTGGCAAGCAGTTCCACTGGTTAATTGTTGTAACTGTCAGGAAATTCCTCCTTAGTTCCAGGTTGCTTCTCTCCTTGATTAACTTCCATCCGCTGCTTCTTGTCCTGCCCTCAGGTGCTTTGGAGAATATGTTGACCCCCTTTTCTTTGTGGCAGCCGCTCAAATATTGGAAGATGGCTATCATGTCATCCGCTAGTCCTTCTCTCCATTAAACTAGACCTATGAAACCCTAACCTTTTTTGGAAGAAACACCTTTGGGTCAGCCATGATGTGGATCTCCACAGACATCCAGGTCAGCATGTTTTTCTGCGTGGGAACGGGATGGTGGTGGGATCTACAACCGGGACCTTGGCTCTCTACTCACCAATCAGGGGCACGTTCTCGGAGGGCGGCATGCTTTCAGCCACCAGCAGTTGGAAGACCGTCAGGGCCAGAAGAACGGTCACCCCCAGGGACACCTTCTCGCCCGAGTCTGCCGGGAGGTAGAAGCCCAGGGGGGCCAGGAAGGAGATCATGATGCAGGGCAGCAGGAGGTTGAAGACGTAGAAGGAGGCCCTCCGTCTCAGCAGCAGCGTGTAGGTGACATCCGGGTAAGGTTCCGAGCAGCAGCCGTAAGTGATGACGTTCCTCTTGGCCAGCATCCCCAGCACCTCCCACTCCACGTTCTCCACAAAGTCCGTCAGGTCTCCCGTCTGCTGCATGCTGAGGAGGTCGACCTGGTTGCCGTTGTAGGTCCAGGAGCCAAAGGTCAGGGGGCACTGCTGCCCATCAAAGGGGAAATAGGAGACGTCCACCTTGCAGGAGCTCTTGGTAATGGCCGGGGAGTCCCACCTGATCTGCCCGTCACAACGGATCACCACGTTGGTCTCCATGGAGCCGGTGAACTGCTCGTCGGCACTTGGGGGGCAAGGAGAGGACCAGGATCAGGTTGGGATGGGCCTCTTTCCACCCAGTCTGGAAAGGGAGGAAGCATCCGCCAGTCTTCCAGAAACGGTGGGGAATCCAGTGGACCTCCAACGTCCTGGACAGCCATCATGGAGGCCTGCCTGGGCTCTCCTGCCTAGAGGAGCTGCCACTTAGAAGGGGCCACCAGACCTGAGGAAAGACTGACCTACCAGTCCCAAAGGGGCTTTTCCCAAGAGGCAACTGGACTTTCTGATTTTTCTTTGGAGACGTTTCGCTTCTTATCCAAGAAGCTTCTTCAGCTCTGACTATTTTTATTTTGCGCATGGCAAATACATGGGCTTATAGTAGTTCAAATGTCAATGTCTACCCAGCCATTCAGCTCTGTCAGGGTGGTGGGGAATGGAAGGATTCTTGGAGGAGAAGCGAAACGTCTTTAAAGGAAAACCAGAGAGCCCAGATGCCTCTTGGGAAAAGCCCCTTTGGGACAAGCGTGGCCTGGAGGGCGGAGAATCCCCAGAGACACTGACCTGCAAGGTAGCCAGAAGGAACCCAGCAGTTGGGCGTGGAGACCAGGACCTTCTGGTTGGCTGGCGCTCTTCCCTTCCAGCAATCTGGGGAAAGGAGTCGGTGGCTCTGGCCAGGCCACGTGCCCCACAAAGGTACAGGTAGTCCTGACTGACAACATTCATTTAGTGGCCATTCAGAGTTACAACGACACTGAAAAAAGTGATTTATGGTCGTTTTACACACAACCATTGCAGCTTCCCGATGGCCACGTGAGCAAAATCCGGATGCTTGGCCCGTATTTATGATGGCCGCCGTGTCCCGGGGGGATGTGATTCTCTTCTGCAACTTTCCAACCAGCAAAGTCCAGGGATGTTTTTCAGGACTGGCTGTTTTTTTTTTTTTTTTTTTTTTAATTTGATTTATATGCCGCCCTTCTCCGGAGACTCAGGGCGGCTTACAGTGCGTTAAGCAATAGCCTTCATCCTTTTGTATATTTTATACAAAGTCAGCTTATTGCCCCCACAAACTGGGTCCTCATTTCACCTACCTTAGAAAGGATGGAAGGCTGAGTCAACCTTGAGCCTTGGAGAGATTCGAACCAGCAGTAAATTGCAGGCAGCTGTGTTAATAACAGGGTGCTTTAAACCACTGTAGTACCAAGGCTCGTTGATCAGGTGCATCTCCTTCTACCTGAGTCCAGCTATGTAACCCAGATAAAAGAGAGTATTGGTAGCTCAGGGTTGAAAGAAGAGGTCCCTGTTGCTCTCTGAGCTGGGTGGTTTTCTGGAAGATGTTTCATGTCCCAACTAGGGAAGGTCTTCAGTGCTTTGATGATGTCACCTTGTTTGGATCATGAAAGGTCTTCAAGGAAACCACCCAGCTCAGAGAGCACCATGGATCCTGCACATAGCACAGCCGGATGGCCTGGAACGCTTCGTAAAAGGGTAAGCCAAGCTAATGCAGCCCAAATTTGAAATTAGCCCAAGTCTCTGTTTCCAAAGGAGCTTCTTACAAAAGAGGCCTACCAGGCTTGGCTCTCTGGCCTTGAACCTGGAGCTCCCACTGAGCTGCCATGACTAATAGATTGGGACTGAGCCCCATCCCCTTTCAGGGATCCATCTGACCTCCTGGTTCTCATTTCATCTCTTTCTTTTCTTTACTATTTGTTCATCCTATTTCTACGGTGCCCATTTCCTCTGATGTTCATCTCAAGTTCCTTCAAGGTGCCTTTGCTTAAGGTTAATAAACCTATCAAGATGTCTATGGAGTTTCTCACTCATCCAGGTCATGAGTATTTGAGGGGCTGCCCCAAAGATGAGGAGGTCCACCTGTTCTCCAAAACTCCTGAAGGGCAGGACAAGAAGCAAAGGATGGAAACTAATCAAGGAGAGAAGCAACCTGGAATTAAGGAGAGATTTCCTGACAGTGACCCAAAGGTGCTTTTTCAGGAGGCAACTGGGTTTTCTGGTTTTTTCTTTTGAAGACATTTTGCTTCTCCTCCAAGAAGCTTCTTCAGTTCTGACTGGATGGTGGGGAATGGAAGGATTTATACTCCTCGCAGACAGATGGTCAATTGCAACCTTTGAGAGAGTTGTTGACGCACTTGGAGTCTTCTCTGTGTCCTCAAGGAACCCTCATCCTTCGAATGTTGCAGGAGTATGAACGGATTTCCAGAAAAATTGCAGACTTCAGGAACCGTTTGCACTTCAGCTTGAGATGCAAACTCATCCCCACCAGCCTGTGCCTGACTCCAACAGGGAAGGGACAGAAAACATCCTGCACCCAAGAAGGCTCCACCCCCATCTGCACCACTCAGGTGACCCTGAAGACAACAGACAAACCTCCAAATGGCCTCAATGGATGCAAATGACCAGCTGTCTGCAAGGAGCATCAATCCTTCCCTTCCCCACCATCCAGTCAGAGCTGAAGAAGCTTCTTGGAGGAGAAGCGAAACTTCTTCAAAGAAAAAAACAGAAGAAAGTCCAGCTGACCCTTGAAAAATAAGCCCCTTTGGGAAAAGGTATCCAAACTTTTATCCTCACTGCAACCTTGCCAGGGAAGGATGGCCCGTCCGAGGACCTCATGGCTCAGGGGGAACCTCCCTGCCCAGTCTCGGATGCCGCCCTCCACACCGCTCTGCCTTGTCCTTCTCCAGGGCCATTTCGCCTCCTCCGTAGGGAATCCCCTCCCGCACCTCGGCCCCTCTCCTCCGTCACCTACTTGTTGTAAAGGACAATGTCGGGTCTCCAGACGTAGCTGCTGGGAATCTGGATGCTGTCAATGCCCCCGTAGTCTTCCTTGTCCCAGCTTAGATAAGCATCCACCCACACCTGCCGGATCCACAGGTAAGCGGTCAAGATTTGGTTCCTCTCATCCTGGAAGAGAAGGGACAAACTAAAGGCTGCCCCCCCACCCCCCGGAGGAAGGGGGCAGGCCCTGGGAGTGTGCAGGTAGCTCTGAGAGAGACTAAGACCGGCCTTAAAGTCTCTCATTTTGCAGCTGCTGAGGGAGAAGGGAGTGAGGAGGGTCTTGGGATTCCATATACCGTAGGAGGCCTGTTCGTAAAGAGGAAAAAATCAACATGAGGCAGACCCAGAAGAAGATGGAGAGACGACACGGAGGGTCTTTTACAGGTGGTCCTTGAATTAAAGCAGCTCGTTTAGTGACCGTTCAAAGTTACAAAGTTTTACTGAAAAAAGTGACTTATGACCCTTGCAGCAGCAGCAGCAGCAGCAGCACACCCTGGTCACATGATCAAAATTTGGAAGCTTGGCAACTGAGTCATATTTATGACGGTTGCAGGGTCACGTGATCCCCCTTTGTGACCTTTTTTTGGGGGGGAGTATTCTTGTATTTTTAAATTTTCAAATAAAAGTTGAGGTTCGATGTTGTTGCCCTTTTGTGACCTTCTGACAAGCCAAGTCCAGATTCACTTAACAACCAGGTTGCCAGTTTAAGGACTGCAGCAACGAAGGCCGTACAATGGGGCAAAACTACTGTCTCGCTTAGCAACAGAAATCTGGGGTGCAAAGGTGGACGTGAGTCGAGGACTTCCTGTCTCCCCAATTCTCACCAGGCCTGTCGTGAAATGGGGCGTCCCACCCCGCCCTCTGCCCTTACCATGTCTATGATCTGGGAGAGGGTGACCTGGAGGGTGACGTTGAGTGCCCGCTCTGTGTCCTCTGCCGGCCGCAAAGCGCTGGAGTAATTGGCAAAGAGCTGGTGCAGCAGCTGGTAGGCCACCTTGCCCGGAGCTCCTGAGCAGCCTGTGGAGAGAAGGTCCAGGTTGGAGAACTGGGGAGGAAGGGGCCACGGGAAGCCCAAGAGAGGCAAGAGGGGGCTTGCTGCTCCCTTCTCCCAATTCTCCCTCAAAGGAGAACAGCCACACAAAAGGGCAGCACCCCATCCTTGGAGTCCCTCCCTCTCTGCATCCATGGCTTACAGCTGGTCTCCCCTTAACAAGATGCAGTTAGCTTGTGAAGGGCACCAGGGTTTGGATGGTTGAGTAAGTTGGGAGGGTTGAGAGATGACGGCGGGCAGAGGCTGTAAAAGAAAGGATGGCTCTTCTGATGCTTCTGGAATTTCAGTGGTTATTAAGAATAACAGAGTTGGAGGGACCTTGGAGGTCTCCTAGTCCAACCCCTTACTCAAGGTAGGAGGCCATTTTATACATTCCGATCACATGGTTGTCCAGTCTGTTTTTGAAAACCTCCAGTGTTGGTCGTTCCACTGCTTAATTGTCCTTGATGTCAGGAAAACATTCCTTAAATCCAGGTTGCTTCTCTCCTTGATTAGTTTCCATCCGTTGCTTCTTGTCCTGCCTTCTGGTGCTTTGGAGAATAGGTGGACCCCCCACGCCTCTCTCTCTCTCTCTCTCCCCCTCCCTCCCTCCCTATTTATTGGCTGCCCATCTGACCATAGTATAACTCTGGGCGGCTTACAGCTATCATGTCACCCCTAGCCTTTCTTTTCACTACACTACATCAGCCCAGTTCCTGCAACCGTTCTTCGTATGTTTTAGCTTCCAATCCCCTGATCATCTTTGTTGCTCTTCTCTGTACTCTTTCCAGAGCCTCAGCATCTTTTTCATATTGTGGTGTCCAAAACTGTATGCAAATATTCCACGTGTGGCCTTACCAAGCCTTATAAAGCGGTATTAACACTCCAGGTGATCTGGATTCCATCCCTCAGTTAATGCAGCAGTTCCTGCTTTTTGCATTGTTTCAGGGTCGGAGATACCTTTGGGAATAGATGGGGGTGAGTAGGTTTGGAGAAGGTCACTTGCTGGCCAGCCTCACCCCTCCCAGGTGAGTCCATTCTCTGAGCGTATGTGGATTCGGGTCCAGGCACAGGTGCCAGCAGCTGGCCATCTGCTAAGCTTCTCTCTTCTTTACGGGACTCGGATCCTTGGCCCTGGGCCAGCGCTCACTCTGCCAAATGAAGGACTCTAATTAAACCGAACTGACATGGCATGAAAGGAGGGCTCTAGGTGGATTAATGCTCACATGGAAATTCACCGTGGTGCCCTTTGCAGTGTTGCAAGGCTCGCCAGGCTGAAGATGGGCAGGGAAATCATTTTAGAGGTTTACATCAGGAGTTGCTGGTCGTCGA
This sequence comes from Pituophis catenifer annectens, assembly GCF_029215685.1. Classification (NCBI taxonomy): domain Eukaryota; kingdom Metazoa; phylum Chordata; class Lepidosauria; order Squamata; family Colubridae; genus Pituophis; species Pituophis catenifer. The sequence goes on from NW_027256884.1 coordinate 131,379,780, forward strand.
AAGATGGTCTCCAGGGATCAACCTTGGCACAAGGTCAAGCTGTTGCTCCCTCTTGAATTTGGGTTGTAGGAGCCCCAGAAGCCATTTCTCCCCTCCATCTCCTGCCCTGAAAGGGAAGGATGCTTTTAAGTTAAACCTGGTGCAGGGAGTCATAGAACGCCAGGCTTGAAAGGGGCCCTGGAGGTCTTCTAGTCCGACCCCTTGCTCAAGGCAGGAGACCTTATATCATCCTGGACAAATGGTTGTCCAACCTTTTCTTGAAAACTGGTTTTCTTGAAACTCCAGTGATGGAGCACTCACAACTTCCAGAGGCAATTTCCACTGGTTAATTGTTCTCACTATCAGGAAATGTCTCCTTAGTTCTAGGTTGCTTCTCTCTTTGTTTAGTTTCTATCCGTTGCTTCTTGTCCTGCTCTCAAGAACTCTAGAGAAGAGATTGACGGCCCCTCAAATATTGGAAGACAGCTATCCCGTTGCCATCCTCTGACCCTTCTCTCCGATAAGCTGGTTCCCTCCACCGTCCATCCCACTATTTAGCCTCCAACCCACTGATCGTTGCTCTTCTCTGCATTCTTTGTTGTATCGTGGGGACCAGAACTAGATGTGGGATTCCAAGTGTGGCCCCACGACTGCAGTGCAGCGCAATACTTTCCCCTCTCTTGATCCTGATGCCATCCCTCGGTTGATGAAGACCTAGGACTGCATTGGCGTTTTTGGCAGCCGCAGCACACGGCTGGCTCATACTTAAGTGGTTGTCCATTAGGACACCTGGATTAATAAAACCAAGGAAAGATCAAAGAAGCGAGCATGGAGAAATGAGGTCTTCGTGGCTCTTGCAGCTCAGTTGTTTAGTTCTTGAGCTTGGATGCTCTCCTGCAGAGACTTCATGATTAGGCCATTCTGCAGGCACTGATGATGTGACCAGCTCGTAACAACACATCTACATGTTGAGGCCACGCCAAGGGCCTAGGGGCCTTCCGGAACCCCCTCAAGAAAAGTCAGATTTGAACCGAGAGCCCACCGCTCTTCACCACAGCCTTCCTGGTACTACCTGACTCCTTTCCTCTTCGCCATCGGCACCCACCTCCTCCTTGGTGCAATCTGGCAAATGCAGAGCTGTCCCTTCCCTGGTTTGAAAGTTTAATGACAGGTGTCCTGTTTCCGCTGTCGGGGACTTCTGGTGACATCTTGTAAGGTTCGCTTACAGATCAAGACACACCAATTCCAATTACCAGCCCTGCTTACCTTGGCCGGGCTGATAGAATTGCAATTTAGCTGATGGCCCTTCCCAGATGCTGCTTTGATGAGCCACCTTGCTTTTTTTGTGTCGCTGGAAACATGGCGCTAAAGGCAAAGGCAGAGGCGCTGGACTGGGGGATCCTACCTGCCATCCTTGAGGGACGGTCAAAGACCCCCTCCAACTCTTGTTATTGTTATTCTGTTAGGATCCGAAACTCTCAAAGACCCCCCATTAGCCAGAACGTCCTTCAAGAGAGCCACCTGAGGGCCACAAGGATGGCGTTGCTGAGCTGATGAAACCACCCCTTCGCACAATCCCTCTTTCGTCAAGGAAATTGCCCTACCTGGCATCCCGAAGAATCCCAGGGCGATCCCAAGAAGCAGGAAGGTGCAAACCCCAGGAGTCCGTGACATGTTCATGCCCACCAAGAAGCAGCTGGAGAGAGGAACCGGCCCCACCAAACTGCCCGGGGCATTTTAGGTCTCCTCGTCTGGAGATGTTCGCAAGGTACATGCAGGTACGTGAGCTGCCTTGCTGCAGAAGGAAGGAGAAGGTCTCTTTGCAGGCGCAGGATTTCTCCAAGGGCTGCAGGTCGCGTGCCAGACCCGGATGGGTTTTCCTTACCTCAGCCAGGTGGAAACAGAACTCCAGCAAGGGGAGATGCATGACTCAGCAAGGGAGCAGAAGAGGTTGAAAACAAGTAAACAAAAATAGAACTTAAAAAAATCTCTAGAAAAATGCAAAAGATAAGTAGAAAGAGCCACGGAGTTCTCAAATATATTTATCGTAGCAACGAGACTCGTTCCAGTATTTAGAATAAACTCATTTAATTTCAGGTCCCCTGCATTTGGTTGGAAGTAGTGTCTGCATCCCACTGAACAAGCTGCTACTGATTAAAGAGAAGTAAACCAATTTTGAACAGAAATATTGAATTTATAGACAAATCTCAAGCAGTGGTTGAACAATAGATGCTCTAGATGGCTGAAAGAATTAAAGTCCTTAATGAATCAACAGATTTACAGTGGCAGAAAAGTTTTGTCTGCCTTGAACTAGGTATTTTGATAAATAAAATAAAAAAATATGGAGACTGACCTAGTTCCTAGTTTGCTTTCCCAGTTTGCATGTTAACACTAAATTGTTCATGCTTGTAACCTAGCAAGGGGTGCAGAGCAGGTCACTTTGCAAACCGTAGCTAAAAGTCACATAAATCTGGGGACATTTTTGCCATTTTCCCTACAGCAAATAGTCATGCTTCTAAAAACTACCAAGTGCTGTTATGCTATGGAAGCCGCCTGCTGCAGAAACGCCCCTGTATTTCCAGATGTGGCAGTGTTGATCCAAGTATTTGGTCTTTATGCTCTTGAACTTTTGGAAGATTTGAAACGGGCAAAAAAGAACGTCATTTTCACAGATGGAATATCTTATTGCTAACGTATACAAATTGTCTTTTTATTGAATTTATTTGCTCCCATCTCGCCACAGGCGACTTTAACCATAAAACTGTTAATGAGAATGAACCAAGAAGATGGGTATGTTAAGGATTTTACGGTTAAGTAGATAATATATTTATTAGAGGTGTTTGATGACACTTGAGGAAGGAGGGCAGGATCGGAAGAGGTGGAAACTTGGCCCAGAGTCCCCAAGTCGGACAGGATTTAATGGATAACATCATTTGATTATAGAAATATTTAGTAATATTTGCATTTGTGTAATTGGTATGATGGATTTATGAGTTATGTGTTTTATTTAGAATAAGAGACTATGATATACTGTTATTGATATGCAAGTTTTCTTTTATAACTGCACCCATATTGAAGAGAATTGGAAGTTTTCCTATATTATTTTGAGTGGGGGGCTTTAAACTTTCCCTGTTGATGCCTCCTCCCTCACTTTTTCCTTTGTGTTGTAATTTTGTACCTTATTTTTTTTTAGTTTTGGAGCCTAATAAGATTCTTAAAGAAAATGAATTGCAACGATTGGCACCTGCCTCTGGCTAAAAGTTATAGGTGGGATCCTGAGAAACGCGCCCCCCCTCCCAAATGCCAATGGAAGATACGGAAGGAAGGAAGAGACAATCAGAAAAATGCTATAAACATTTTATTTTGTTGTAGAAAGTATTTCCAGAAAAACAGACAAGAAAATAATTTGGATCATTTATTTATACTTTTAATAAAAACCTTTACATAATCTTCATGCGTAACGACTTTTCTGGCACCCCCCCCTCAAGACACGCAGTCAAGCACACATGCACACAGCCCGCCTCCCTCCCTCCCTCCCTGATCCAGCTGCAGCCCCCGCCGACCCCGGCCGAGATTGTGCAAAGGGTTAAGCCGGTCCCCTGGGCATATGGTGGACGCACAGACCCCCTCCCCACGAGTGGACGGACGGACGGGCCGGCTTCTGACTGTCCCCCTCCTCAGGGGCTGCCCTGGCCTCAAGAGGGAGAGACCACCTTGCTGGGGGGAGGGTCTTCAAAGGGGGCCTTCCCCAGCCCTGGGCGGCCCGGACCTCGGCTTCTCTGCTTGGGCCAACCGATGGGGAGGAGGCACTCATGAAAAGATGCTGCTGCCGTGATGGCCACCGAGCCCCCTCCCTCCAGGGCCATCCCCTTCCCCTCCCTGACCAAGTCTCCAGGCAGAGCCCGGCTGAACCAGGGACTATTTACACATAATGATTCCTAGCATCCGCCTCTCGAGTGAGCCGAGGAAGGTCTCAGCCGCTGCTGCTGCTGCTGCCCTCTCTTCTTCGGCCTGCCAAACGCCAGACCAGCGGGGACCGGTCACCACTGCGGGGTTCTGCGGCAGCAGACTTTATTGAGACCACAAAGCGGCTGGGAGGGGAGGGAGGGCTCACGGGGGTCTCACCACAGAGCCGGGCCTTAAGCTTCCTGCGCCCCTCCCTCCCTCCCTTGCAAGCAAGATGGCGGTAGCCGTGCCCCCCACAAAAGCAGGAAGGCAGGCTGCTTCCTGTACCCCCCACTGGGTCCAAAGGGGCGCCCGATGGTGCAGCAGGACCCCCGACTCGCAGGCAGGGCGGCTTCATCACTGGGCCACCACCATCAGTTCCCGAAGGTAGGACTGGGTCAGCCCGCGGAGCTCCTCCAGCGCGTAGTCCTCCGGCATGGGGAGCCGGCTGATGTGGGGGGCCAGCAGGCGCAGGGGGACCCTCTGCACGTCGAGGGTGGCGCCGGAGGCCGTATCCGGAGGGTGCTGCAAGCTCAGCACCACTCGGAGGATGTCTGCGTTGCGCTTGGCCATTTCTGGGGGGAGAGAAATCAGGGGCAGCCAGTCAGTCCAGAGGCAGGGAAGGCCCCCCGTCTTTCTACCCGCCTGCTGCAGGGCACAGGCAGGGCGCTCTGTTGAGAGAGCAGGGGCAGAAGGGTCTGCAAAAGAGCTGGCGGCTTAGACCCATGGAGTCTGGGTTGTTTCCCAGGAGAAGAGGACCCTGCCTGGACCAGGCCCAGGAAGAACCTCTTCAAGAGGATGGAGAGGAGCCAGAAGGGAGGGAGGGAGGGCTCTGCTTGTCTGCCTATCATCCATCCGTCATCCATCCATCCACTGTCTGCTCTACATCTGTATGTAATCTCTCTCTCACACCTGTCTATCACCTATCTATCATCCATTTATCATTTATTATCTCTGTCCATCTGTCCAACCTTCCACAATATTTAGTCACCCTTCTTTCAACCTGCTTGAGCAGATCCCTATCTTAAATTAAAAGGCAGACACAATTATATTAAAGCTATAAAACTCAACAGTTCAAACGTTAAAACCCACAAAAACCCAGCCCCAAGTCAATTCTAGTGTGTGATTATCTAGTCTACCACAAAGACCCCCCACCCCACCCCTGGGGCTTCTCTGCACTAAGCATTCCTTAGTCGGAGTGGGCCTTGGGGGAGGGGGCTCCGGGGGCTGCAGGAGACCAAGTGCACAAGGAGGAAACCTGTTTGGCCATCCGGTGGGGGGGCGAGGGGGGGGAGAGGCTGCGGCAGTGGAAGCCCCATGTTTCTTTTCATTTTATAGATGGGGAGGGGGAGTGGTAAAACGGGGACCTTTTAGGGAGCAAATTGGCTGCCGTGTGCTCCCCTCCTCTAATCCTCTGTGCAAAGCCCTGGGTGGCCTCTTCAGTGGAGAGAAGCTGTGAGGGTCCCCTGTTGATCGAGCAGCTTCTCTCTTGGGCTGGAACGAAGAGGCACCTTCAGCCGCATTTTAACCCCCACCCCCCACCCCACATAAGGCCCTGGGCCGGTGCTGGGTTGTCTGATGGCTTCACATGTGAGCCCTGCGTCCCATTGCAGAAGCACTGCCCCTCCTCCCACCCCCGGTGGTGCCGAGGGACATGCCTGGCCTTACCTGACTGAGCCAGCCTGTCCTTGGCACCGTGACATTGGACCAGCTCTATCCTGCCGCAGAGGGAGATCACTTTGGAGTGGATCTCCTCCAGCTCATAGCCGGTGCAGTCCAGCTGGAAACAAACCAGGGGAAGTGAGTCAGCAGCCAATGGCGGCCCTGCCATCGGACACTTTCAGAGGGTCAAGAACCCCACCCTTGGGGGCAAAGTCCCGGCGGCCACCTTACCTGCTGAATCCTGCTGACCATCTCGATGACCTGGAGGTAGTCCAAGAAAACCAGCCCAGCGGTGTCCCAACCCTGAATGAGGCTGCAGCGCTCGGGACTGGCCAGGTCTTCCAAGAATCCCTTCAGGTAGGTGTAATTCTCATTAATGATGGCGTCTGCGAGGAAGGGGAGAGAAGAGGAGAATGGGCAGGGGTCTGCCTGCCTGCCTGCCTCTCCTGTTAGCGGGGGCTTCGGCCCCATGGAGAGCAACTGGCGGGGGTGAGGGTGCGGTGTGACTGCTTACCAGAAGCCAAGTGCCTGACCACCAGCTGGTGGCACTGGTTCCAGTGGCCGGCCTTGAAGAGGTAGAGGGCCTCGCGGGTCTTGTCCCCCTCCCTCCGGGCCCAGAGGGCCTTCGCCTCGTAGATCCACTCTGGGGGGACGCACAGCTTCTGCGTCAGGAAGGCCTCCTTGTCCCTGGACTCGGGCAACTCCAGCAGTTTGCAGTGACGGTTCAGCAGCTCCCGCACGGCTCTTTCCCGCGTTCTGGGGAGGGAATGGAAGGTGAGGGAGGACGGTCAAGCGAGCGGCTGTGCTCCAGGGCTTTCCGTTCAAGAGCTGTCCACAAAGGGCAGCCTTCCCAAAAAGGACAGCTCAGGGTTGAGATGAGGGGGTCTCTGAGCTGGGCGGGTTTCTTGCAGATGTTTCATGACCCAAACTAGGCCGCGTCATCCGTGGCAGTTCCTTGATTGGGGTCTGGTTTACTTGACTGTTGGTCTGATGTTCCTCTCCAAGTCCAAGAAGGCTTGAAGCCTGGCACTCTTGACAAAGTAGCCATCAACAGAGACACAGAGATTAACAGTATCTATCTATACACTACGCAAAAGAGACCATCCATCTGCCCAAAAGGGAACCAAAAAGACCCCGGAGCCTCTCCAGCAGCAACCGGCTCCCAGATGAGCAGATTAACTCCAAGGTTAACTTTGGACCAACAATCAAGGAAGTGACACCCAATTCAACAGGAAACAGCCCAACCACTAGAATATAAACCGAGAGCAAACCTCGCTCCTTACTGGCACTGATGAAGTTGCCTAGGTTGGTGAAATGAAACGTCTACAAAGAAACCACCCGACAGCTCAGCACTTTCTTACTGTTAGAGAGAGTTCTGGTGCAGAATTCATAATTTCAAAGCTTCTAACCTCAAAGCAGAATTCTTATACGCATTTAAAATAGTGTGGAGCCATTTCCCCAAACGCTACAGGGTGCCGCTTTCAATCACAGGCAGCCCTCGACTTATTATCATTCATTTAACGACCATTTGACGTTCCAGCAGCGCTGAAAAAAATGGACTTATGACCGTTTCTCTCACTCACGACCGTTGCAGCATCCCCATGGTCACGGGGTCAAAATTCAGAGGCTTGGCCACTGGTCCGTAAATATTCGTATTTATGACAGTCGCAGTATTCTGGAGCCACATGATCCCCCTTTGCGACCTTCTAACAAGCCAAGTCACGGGGGAGGCCACATTCCCTTCACAACCGTGTGACTCACTTAACAACTCTTGCAGGGAAGGTCATAAAATGACCCAAAATTCACAATTCTTTCTTTGCAACAGAAATTCTGGGCTCAGTTGGGGTCACAGGTCAAGGACTGCCTGTTGTCTAGGAAAGTCCCTCCGAGGAATAACTGAAGCCGATTCAGAGCGACCGATTATGGCCAAGGGCGGCTGCAGAGTTCAACCACTCACTGAGCGTTGGAGGTGTGAAGCAGGACGAAGACGGCCCACTCCCACAGCCCCTCCCTCTCCAGCTGGGCTGCGTAGCTGGCGTTCAGCACCCCCTGGCACTGCTCGGACAGGTGGGTGTAATTCAAGGCCCGGAGCGCTTCCCACAGGTGCCAGCTGAGACGGTGGTCCAAGGGGTCTGCGGTGATGCTGCGGGGGTCCAGCAGTTGGTGTAAGTCGTAGCACCTGCAAGGGAAGCCCAAGTCAACCCTCTGGCTGCGCTGGGGCCACTGGGTGCCTGGCACCGCCTGGTCCTTCAAAGGGAGCGGCCAGAAGGGAGAACGTTTTTGGCTCTGCCTTGAACTGTTGGGTCCCTGGTGCCCTCTGAGCTGGCTGGTTGGCCTGCAGATGTTTGTCAGTGATAGGAGGGCTTGGCTAGCACTGATGATGCTGCCTAGTTTGGCCAATGGAACATCTGCAAGAAAAGCACCCAGCTCAGAGGGCGCCCCAGAATTCTCAAAGGCAGGAAGTATTACTGTCTGTGGAGAATGAAAGCCCCCCCCACCCCCCCCCTGCAAATCTACAAAGAGGAGGGCTTCACTGGGCTGTTGAGCCAAGGAGGTGGGTGAGAATTAAGGAGAGCTGAATGTGGAACGAGGGTGTAGCGCTTGAAACTCCAGATTAGAAATGGGGAGTTTTATTCTTGCCTTAGGGCAGGGCTGGGCAACTATGGGCCCTTTACGATTGGTGGACTTCAACTCCCAGAATTCCTGAGCCACCACAGCGGGGACTAGTCCAGGTAGTGACCAGAAGTCAAAAAGACAAATAGAATTTATTTTAGAATTTAAATAGGACTGAGGACCACAGGAAACCAAGGCAACCAAGGGAGAGACCCACATATTGCTTTCTCTGCCCATTTCCAGCAGTTCACATACGCAAAACTCCACCTGGGGATGTGGGAATTCTGGGCCTCTGGGGTGGGGAAACAAGCGGGGGAACCTCGAGGGTTCCTGGCCGTCCACCCAAGGCCCCAGGGGAGAAGGCAAAAGAAGGTACCTGTCACTATACAACTTCAGCAGGTGGAAACACACGTCTCGCAGCGGGCGTTGTGCGTTGTCGTTCTCCACCACGTAGCCCGAGTCCTCTAGGTAGGGAGGCAGCGGAGGGCACGCGTACCTCTCTCCGTCTGGGGAGACCTGGGGAACACGGAGCCCAGTGGGGACAGGCGTCTTCGCAGGCAGAGACCCTCCGATTCCCCAGGGTGGGGAGTCCGATCACCCCCCCCCAGAGCTCCAGCCAGGCCTTCTCCAGCTATAGGGAAGCCTCATCCTCCTTTCCCCCTCAACAAAGCTAAATGGGAACCCTCCATTCTGGCCAATAAGACTTTCCCCCGTCATGAGCACCCACATTTTTGGGGCAGTGTTTATTGAAAACACTAGTGCCTCCCCTCGCTCTGAGTAAGTGTGTGTGTGTTTGTGTATACATTTCTGTCTGTCTGTCTCCTCTACCTCTTTCTCTCCCTCTTTCTCTACTCTGTTTGAGCAGGGAGTTGAACTAGAAAACCTCCAAGGTCCTTTCTGTCTCTTGTTATACTATCTATTATCTCTCTCTCTCCCCCTTTTCTCTAACTCATTTCTATTCTCCTTCCCTCCCCCCATCATCTCTCTCTCTCTCTCTCTCTCTCTCTCTCTCTCTCTCTCCCTCCCTCCCTCCCTCCCTCCCTCCCACATTTTAAAACTGCCCATCTCCCTCACCAAGGGACCCTGGATGGTGTACAATAAAAATTATCCCAAAATCTGGAAGGCATTCAATCACAGGTAGGAACAGGGCATGGCAAGCAGGGCTTGATGGGTTATGTTCCACTCCCACCGTCCCTAACCAGTGGCTAATGGGGATGATGGGGATGCCTAGCCCTTTCAGAGGGCATCAAGTGAAGAAGAGAGAAAGGCCCAGCCCATTTCCCTGCCATGACCGCTCTCTTCCCAAGGCAGACTGCCAATTCAGAGGGGGGTCTGCACTCCAGGCGGCCCTGCTGCCCTGGGCCTCCCCAACGGCTACCTACCTGGAATGCGGCTTCGTACATGGTGAGGGCCTTCGAAAGGGGGGCCGTCGAAGGCAGCAGGTACCACAGGTGGACCCCGAGAGAGCGCTTCCAGTCCAGTTGGGAACAAACGTTGATGGTTCTCTTCTCGGATAACTGCCACACCTGGAGCAGGGAGACACACGGCTGAAAAAGGGACCACAGCCACAGCAGCCAGCGGCTGGGGAAGAAAGCAAGCGCCACACCACTCACCGGTTTGCCAGCCAGGAGGCAGAAAATGCGCAGCCGCTCGTCCTGGATGAAGCTGTCCGCTTGGAGCTGGTGCCAGTCGGCCAACTGCAGGGCCAGCAGCTCCCGGACCTCCTGGCTCCCCACCAGCTGGGAGAGGAGCAGAGACAGGCGGAGATCCCCTGCAACGGAAGAGCCGTCAGCATCCAAGGCAGCCCGAGAGCTCCTGGAGCCTCACACCAGCCAGCGCTGGGGACGTCGCCAAGGAGGCGGCCCTTCAAAAGTGGCTGCTCTTCCTCTTCCTCACAAGAGCTGAGATGACCCTCTCCAGCCTCCTGCTAGGCGGAGACCGGGAAAGAGGGACCGGGAGGGGGGCGCTGGCGTGCCTTTACCTGGATAGCCAAAGGGGCTTTTTTTTCCAAAAGGCAACTGGACTTTTCTTGGTTTTCTCCCTTGAAAACATTTCGCTTCTCATCCAAGAAGCGTCTTCAGTTCTGGAGAAGTTTTCAAGCTTCTTGGTTTTCAAAGGAAAAAACCTGGAAAAGTCCAGTTGGCTTTTAGAAAAAAAAGCCCCTTTAGGAGAACCACGACCCGGAGGATGGAGAATCCCCACAGACCCTTTGTCTGGATGCTGCTGCATGCAATCCCCCACCAGGAACCATCTCAGCCCAATGCGATTGGCCCGCCCCACCCAGGCTGCTGCAGAGCCCATCGGTCACGGAATGCCAGCTGGCTCCCACCCTCCGGCATATCTCGCCCTTCTTGGTCATCCACAGGGGCCTTGAAACCTGGGCACGCCCTACTTTAGAGGTGGTTGGTGGATTAGGAAGGAGACCCCACCTCCACCCGTAGTATTCCGGGTTTTTAAAACTTATTTAATCTCCGTTTATTTTAATGCTTATCGCACAGCCTGCATTTTGTCTGCCTATCGAGTCCTTCCCAAGGATCCGAGATAGGCAGATGGGGATGGTGGATGGTGTTAGAAGTCTCCTCACGCAATGTGAGCTGTTCCAAAGTAAAGCTGCCTTTTGCCATTGCCTGACGTTTTCTCCTTCTGTACGTGGTTTTTACGGAGTTGTAAGTTGTGAAATTTATATGCCATGCTTGTCAAGCAACTTAGCATGTTACAAAATGTGGAGTCATTGGACAGCCTGGCATACGGAAACAGCACTTAAGACTACTATAAAGCAAGCAGGATGGAGAGGGAGGGAGCAAGGGGTGCCCAGGGAGGAGGTGGGGTGTTCCCTATTCCATCAGCCACCCCTCCCCTCCCCTCAGTTCAGGCTTCTCTGGGCAGCATTTAAAATGCCGTGGGGTGGGTAGGCTTCCTGGGTCCTGCTGGGAGTTGGGAGCCCTTTGCTGGCTGGCTATTTCCGCCCTTCCCCTCCCCCCGTCAAGGCCCAAAGTGGGCACGGGGTCTCACCAGACTGCTGAGCCAGGCGGCAGGCGTTGCCGATCTGCTTCCCGGTGAGGTAGCTGAAGACGGCCTCGGCGGGGTTGTCATTCTGCCGGAGCGAGACCTCCTCCTGGATCTGCTCAGCCGCCGTCCGGGAGAGCCAGTGGGAGAAGGCCCTCCGGCGCTCCAGCAGCAGCCCGTACTCCCCGGGCTCCTCCAGGCGCCCCTCCAGCTCTTTCAGGCGGCCCCAGAGCGCCTCGCACAAGCGCCAGACCAGGCCCCAGGCCCTCAACACCGCTGCGGAGAGAGCGGCAACGGCCCTCAGTCAGACTGGCACCCCCGGGGACTCCGGCTGGACGCTCCCTTCCCTCTGGGAGATTTTGCAGGCAGTCCTCGGCTTACAACCATTCATTTAGTGACCATTCGAAGTTACAGTGGCACTGGAAAAAGGCTGTTTTTTCACACTTGCGACCGCTGCAGCCTCCCCATGGGACACCTGCCCAAAATTCAGATGCTTGCCAACCGGTTTATATTCGTGACTGTCGCAGCGAGGGTCCATGTGATCCCCTTTTGCGACCGCCTGACAAGCAAAGTCCATGGGGAAGCCAGATTCAGTTAACAACAACTAACAACCGCCGTGACTCACTTAACAACAGTGGGAAGAAAAGTTATAAAATGGGGCAAAACTCACTTATCAACTGCCTTGCTTAGCAATGGAAAATCTGGGCTGAACTGTGGTCATAAGTCGAGGACTACCTGTACTTCCCAGATATCCTCCTGCTCTTCCCTGGGAGCTGGATTGGGCAGGCTAATGTGGAGAGTTGGGCCCTGCTTTCCTCCCACCCCTCGGGGCCCCATTGGCTTTTTCAAGGTTCTTGCTGATCCCTGAAATAATGAATGGCTGAAAGTGGACGACAACCCAGCTGCTCGTCTAGGAGGGAGGGAGGGAGGGAGGATGACCTTGACGGACAGCTCCAGGAGTGAAGCATGCTCCAGTCCTGGATGCCTGGGTGATGCCTTCAGCAGCAGCTCAGCCAGAGCCTTGCCAGGCCGATGCCAGTCAGACCATGCCATCAAGTGCTCCAACTGTCAATTGTTCTCCTGGGCAGCAGAGCTCACGTATCTCCATCAAGGCCATCTTCCTCGTATTCCACAACCCCCAATCCGGGACTGGCCTGTGGCCCGTCGGGAACCAGGTCTTGCAAAGCACCATTTGCACAAGTGTTGGGCGTGTGCACAAAGCCATCCCCTCCCCCTCCCCTCCTCCCCTGCTGTTCAACGGAGCTGGAAAGACTGGGGACGGCCATTCTAGAGGACTTGGAAGAGTGACTGGTGGGAAAGAGCAGAGAGGATTTCCCCGTGTCCTGACCCCTTGGCAGAGGGTCCTTGGTCTCGGGGTCAGTTCCGGGAGGGGAAGATCCTGGCCGCAGGTGCCATCCCAGACTCCTCCCACTGCTCCTTCCCCTTCTTTACCAACCCCTCACCTTCTTCTTCTTCTTCTGCGTCTTCTGACGCCTCCGAGGCCCAGGCGGAATATTCATGGATGGTTGCCACGCCGGGGTTGGGGGCCAGGAAGGGGCAGGGGTCATCCAGGTGGATGGTGCTGTGCTTCAGCTTGATCTCTAACGGGAGGAGGTAGACGCGGTTGGTCGGCTTGCCGTCCAAGGTCAGCTTCTCCAGGTGGACCTTGAAGGGGGACTCGGAGACCCTGGGGAGGTTATCAGGAAGACAGGAGGTGAGGGATCAACGGCTGCCCTCTCCCCCATCCTTCCCTTGCTGCTGCAGTGAATTTAGGGGGCGGATGGATAAACTCTACCCTGTGCTGAGAGAGACGCTCAGCAAAGCTGCTTGGAACTACCCACCACTGGAAGTTCAGACCCCACCTCCACCCTGCTCTTAATCTGATTTCCAAGGGGAGTAAAAACCAGCCCCTTGAGAAGAGCGTTTGGGTACCAGTGCATCTCCCTCTAGCCCCCTCCCCAAAAGGCAGGGCATCAGGCTGGGGCCTGTTAGGGTCGAAGGCTTCTCTTTCAGTTCAACGGTGGGCTTCTTTGGCTACTCCGAGTGGGATAAAGCCTCAGTCCGACTGACTGGCCTTGTGGGGAGAGCTCCCTCAGGACCTTCCGCTCCGTTGCAGTGCTACTCCTACTACAGGTAGTCCTCGACTTATGACTACAACTGAGCCCAAAATGTCAGTTGTTAAGTGAGGCAGCTGTCCAGTGAGTTTTGACCCATTTTATGATCTTTCTTCCATAGTTGTTAAGTGAATCACGGCTGTTGTTAAGTTAGTAACCGATTGTTAAATAAATCAAGCTTCCCCATTGACTTTTCTGGCCCTGCAACTGTCATAAATAGGCTGAATTTGGATTGTGTGACCATGGGGAGGCTGCAATGGTTGCCAAGTGTGAAAAATGATCATAAGTCGCTTTTTTTTTGAACAGTCACTAAATGCACTGTTGTTAAGTCAAGGACTACGTGGAGAGAGCTGCAACCGCCACCAAAGGCAGGCCAGGGCAGGGAACCGAAGAGGCCAGGCCCCTTTTGTATCCTCCCTCTAGGCAGAGCCCGAGGAAGAGGAGGAGGGGGCTCCCTTCTCTTCCCCGGGATCCATCAGTACATGTAGCCCCACAATCCCCCCCCACCCCAAGGCCCAGCAGAGCAGGAGTCTCCAGCCTTGGCAAAGCTGACTGGGGAATTCTGGGAGTTGAAGTCCCCCAGGCTTAAAGTTGTCAAGGTTGGAGACCCCTGCAGCAGAGAATGGAACGGCCCAAATGCTCTAGAAAAGCCACCCAGATTGAGGTGAGCGCCCCGAGGGTCCCTACTGGCTCTCCTGGGCAGTGGGGAGGCACTTTCCCCTAGAACCCCCTCCTGCCCTCAGGATTACAGAGCAATGACGTACTGCTTGGGTGCCACGGGGGCTGGCAAGAATCCGTACTCTGTGGCCTCCCCGTGATCTTCTGGCTCGCTCAGGGGGCTCAAGCGGTCTCCGCCGTGGGCCAAAACCCAGTTGGGCCCCCAGCCCACCCGGAAGGAGCGTCCCATGAAGAGGGCCATGTCCTTCAGCAGCCGTCCTTTCCCGTAGGCGATCGATTTCTTCAGGGGCACCAGGCCTGGCTGCCTGCGGATGCCCACGGTCTTCAGGGGCATTTCAGGAGCCGAGCGAGGCATGACGAAGGCGGAAGCCAGGGGAGAAAGAGCAGCCCAAGGCGGGGCGGGCAAAGCCCCGCCCAGTGAGGAAGTCCTCGGACTGCGGCTGTCCTGGAGGGAGGCGCTTGGGAGCAGGAAAGAGCCGGTGGAGAGTCGTGACTGCAGCAGCCTGCTGCCTGCAAACAGGGAGGAAAGTCAAAAGGAAAGCTTAAAGAAACAGGAGCGGAAGTGGATCTGGCAGCTGCCTCTTACAAACGGATCAACCGGGGAGACCCCACCAGCTGATCAGAGTTGCTTCTTTATTGCTGCTTGCCTGTTTAGGAGAATCTCGCCAGACTGACCACATTCTCTCGGGAACAGCCAGGTAAGGGGATACGGGGATTCTGTGGGTGGTCAGGCCTGCTGTGCAAGGTCTCTAAGCTAGCCAGGCTCTTCACACCTCCCCACACTCTACCTGGAGATTCCACAAGGACAAGGGGCCAGCCCTGTGCTCATCAACAAAGCCCACCTCCCCACCCCACCCACAGGCAGCCTCAAAGAGGCATTCCTAGAAAATGCCCTCATCAATTTGCCTTTTATTGCTCCGGATGGGAAGGGCCGATGCCCAAGGGGCATCTCCAGGCACCCTGCTGATTCCCACAGAGCAGGACACGGATTAGGAGGCCCAACAGTCGCAGCCAGGCTCGGGGGAAGGAGCTGTCTGGCCTCCACATGATTTCCAGTCCAGCTTGCAACTGACAAGGTGCTCTTTCAAAACCCCTCCTTGGGGGTTTCTCTGGACAGTTAAGCAGCACCTCCTGCTTTTCCTACGGTCACAGTGCAACGCACACAACTCTGACACCAAAAGTAGCCCTTTCCCGTTCACTCTCTTGAAGGAGAATGTTGGTAGCTCAGGATTGAACTGCGGGATCCGTGGCGCTCTGAGCTTGGCTTTTTCCCCTCTAGGGGTTGCTGGCTGTACCTGGGGGGCGGCTTTTCCATCCTCGTGAGGAGGAGGAGATGGGAAGCCTCGGAGAGCAGATCTCTTGCGAAAGGTCCATTTCTGCAGCTGCCTTGCCAAACTGGGGATCCGTCATCCAGTCCAGCTCTTCCTCATCTGCCAGCAAAGAAGCCTTCATGATCTGCAAAGAAGATACAGAACATAGATTCTGAGAGCTGGGAGGGACCTTGGAGGTCTTCTAGTCCAACCCCTTATACCATCCCATACTGCTTTTAACTCTTGTGGGTTTCTCTTCCTTATTGTAAGTTTTAAATTGGTAGCTGGTTTAACTTTTAAAGCGGTATCAGGTGTAAGTATTTTAAATAAAGCATTCTATTTTTTCCTGGATAAAAGCCAAAGCAAAAGTGCGTGTGTGGAGGAATCCCACTTCAAAAGGAACTTTCTGTAGGAAACGGAAGCCGCTTGGAGGCAGAGTTTGGGGCACCTGGTGGAGAACTCACCTGCAGCGTGTGAGGGTTGATGTCCAGGGAGGACGCAATATGGGTCGAGGCCGGCACTGGCTCCTGTTCTTCCACCAGATTCTCTTCCGCCAGGGACTCAGGAAGCAGCTCCTGGGTGATGTCTGCCATGTCACTGTCGAATTCGACCCCCTTCCCCAGATGGTCAGCCTCGGGGCTCTGCGAGAGTCAAAGGAGAAGGTAACCTTCGTTATCACTTGTTCTTTGAACACACTGGCACACATGAAACATGAAATTTTGAGGCCCCTCTCAAAAGAAAATATGTATGTATGTATTCTGAGCTGTAGTGGTACAGTGGTTAGATGTTCTCTAACATCGGAAAGCGAGGAGGCTGAAGAGGATGTGGTGCCAGAGGCAGACTCAGCCAGGGCCTTCATAACTTCCAGAGGCTCCTTCAAGTGAAGAGAGTGAAGTGGAGAAGCCTCTTCTCAATGCTCGAGCACGCAGGGCTGCCAAAAGGCAGGAGTGGCTACTCAGGAGGAGGAGGTCTACTCGAGAGTAAGGCTTAGGGCTAATTGGCCACTTCCTTAGCCTATTTAAGTTTGCTCACAGATAGCACATGCTGCTGGAAACGTTTAATTACTACGCAGAGCATTTTGAGAGTGAGTTTCTTGTTATATCTTGGTTTCTGGGCTGGTTGCCAACACTTGTCGGACTTTGTTTATTCTCTGTAATTCATAGCAGGCTGATAAGGACATTTGCACTGGAAGCCTGCATTTTGAAAGGGATCTGTTTGTATTAAACGGAGTTTTTGGAGCTTTGTGTGTGTCACACTCCTTGGGATCCGGAGCTGGGGCAGAACACCTAACGGTGCATCTGCTGCACCTTTTACAGGAGATGCTGGGCGTGGCAGACCATTTCCCAGTCTTGCCTCCACTCTTCAGCAACCACAGCAAAGGTCCCTTAGGGTGCAAAGGGGGGGGGGGAGAAAGTGACAGGATCACCATTTCCAACCTGTTCATGTTGGCATACTTTGCTTTATGCAGGAGCAAAATTTTAAGAGGGCACTGATTTTTCCCCCCTACCTTGGAAGGAGGTGCCAACTTCCCAGCTGCAGCCATTTGCTGAGACATAAGCTGGCCCGGCAGAGGCACCTGAGCAGTTTTTAACTTCTTAGCCTCCACTTTGGCTAGGTTGTCCTCATCTTCCTCATCGGAGTCTTGCAGGCCGTACTTTGAGAAGTGGGCCACCTGGATGGAGAAAAAAAGGTTGTATTTTACAAATCAGAAGATCGAGAGCAGGTTATTCTTGTGTGAAAACAAGGTCCTGCCCATCAATTCCTGCTGTCACTCTCTGAAGATTCAATAACAGCAAACAGCAATGTGTTTTTATTAGCACTTTCATTACCATTGTGATAGCACTGTTACCTAGTTGGGTGGTGAAACGTCTGCAGGAAAACCACCAAGGCAGAGAGCACTAAGGACCCCCCAGTCCTCCTACCACCCCTTTGCAAACCCCCCTCACTTCAAGCACCCCAAAATATATGTTTTCACATGTGCCCGAAGCTCTTCTTCCACCTGTTCCTTATGACTTCTAAAAAGAACAGGGACCCTGACTGCCCCACAGCACCTGCTCCCGCTTGATCTGTCAGAAGAGGAGGTTACCTTGAATACCCATGAACCCGTTTCGGGGCGGTACTCCTTAAACTGGGCTCCCTGTTTCCGAGAGGCGGCTTCCAGTCGGCCTTCGTAGTTCATTTCTGTCAGCCGTTCTGGGCTCTTGATCACGGAACGCGAGGTTTTGTCCGTGGGCCAAACTCCATCCAAGGTGACTTCGGCTCGCCTGCTCAAAAGAGGAAGTTGGGAGGCATGAAATGGAGACATCCAGGAGGTGTGTGTGGTGTGTGTGTATGTATACCCAGCAGTGCGGCCTCTGCCACTGAACAGGACGTAAGAGTGGGGCAAAGTAGTCTTTCCCAGCTGGTGTCAGGAGAAATCTGAGAAGAGCAGGTATCCTTGGGCCCGTCTTAGCATCTCCAGCAGGGTTAGTGGATCAGGAGACGACTTTGCCTCCATTGGATAGGTAATCTTCAAATTATGACAACTGACTCAAAATTTATGTTGCTGAGTATGAGCTTTGCCCCCTTGTATGACCTTTCTTGCCACAGTTGTTAAATGAATCACTGCAGTTGTTGAGTGAGTAAGACGGTTGTTAAAAGTGAATCCGGCTTCCCCACTGGCTCTGCTTGCCAGAAGGTCGCCAAAGGGAATCGCATGACCCCAGGACACGGCAACCGTCGTAACTGTGAGTCAAGTTTGAATTTTGATCATTGGACCATGGGGAGACTGCAATGGTCATCAGTGCCATTGGTTAAACAGTCACTGATTCCTTTTTTCCAGGGCTGTCGTTACTTTGAACGGTCACTAAATGGACCGTTGTAAGCTGAGGGCCACATGTAAATGGCTTCCTTCATTACTATCTGTTCATTTTAGTGTTTTATATTGTCGTTGTTATCTTATTGTAAGCCGCCTAGAGCCGCTGGGTGGTGAAGTGAATATGTCAATTGAATGAAGTGTATATTTGAAGAGCGCCCACCCCCGGCATCACCTGTTCAGGCCCTCCCCGATGGGGGGCTTCAATTCATCATCCGGGTACACGATGACCTCTTTCCTGCGGATGTGCACGATCTCATCCAGGTTCAGGTTGGTCACATTGACCTCGCCCTCGAAGTAGATGGAGCCGTAGCCTAAGGAGAACGGAGGAGACCACCGTTAACCGGCCACCCTGGCCCACCTCATGAAGTCGGTCAGCAAGCATCAAGGGCTGGGCACAAGATGCAGGAGAAGAGCAGGCAGAGATTTGGGGGGGGGAGTGAAACGTGTAATCAGTTTGAAATCGCCGTGTTGCCACAAGAGATCCAAGCCCAGCCCTCCCTCCCCCCCCCATGAATTCCATTTAATTTAATTTAATTTAATTTAATTTAATTTCCAATTTATATACCGCCCTTCTCCCTGAGGACTCAGGGCGGTGTACAGCCAAGATAAAAAACATGGAATACAAATATTAAAACATTTAAAAATATATATAAATTTTGGCCCGAAAGTTAAGAATCACAGACTAATTAAAAGAATTTAAAAATTTCTTCTTAAGCCAACCCGGCTTGCTGAAAAAGATAGGTTTTCAGGGAACGACGGAAGGCATTGAGGTCCTGGATTCTTCTTATCTCCGGGGGCAACTGATTCCAGAGGGTAGGTGCCCCCACAGAGAAGGCCCTCCCCCTGGGGGTCACCACCTACATTGTTTGGCTGATGGCACCCTGAGGAGGCCCTCTCTGTGGGAGCGCACAGGTCGATGGGAGGTCGTCGGTAGCAGCAGGCGGTCTCGGAGATAGCTAGGCCCTATGCCATGGAGCGCTTTAAAGGTGATAACCAACACCTTGAAGCGCACCCGGAAGACCACCGGGAGCCAGTGCAGCTCGCGCAGGAGCGGTGTTACATGGGAGCGCCATGTTGCTCCCATCACTACCTGCGCTGCTGCATTCTGGACCAGCTGGAGCCTCCGGGTGCTCTTCAAGGGGAGCCCCATGTAGAGAGCGTTGCAGTAGTCAAGGCGAGAGGTGACGAGGGCGTGAGTGACTGTGCACAAGGAATCCCGATCAAGAAATTGACCGTTATCGAGCGCCAACTTCCACTGTTAGTTGACTGGATTTGTGCGTGTAGGCTTGAATAAATGTCAACGAGATTTATTCAACCTTATGGATGATTCTCCTTCACCTGACACATAAATGGCGATACACCTGGCTACACAGGCACCGAAAAGGGTTGCCCAGGAAAACAACTTTGGGGGTTGTGGATTTTTTAAGGGTGCCATTTTTCACTCTAACGATTCTAGGAAAACAGGGGGTTCCATTGCCTTCCCCACCTTTATTCCAGAAAGGAATAAGGAGTTTATGAAAAACTTGCATCAACCTTGAAATGCAAACTGTCTACTGTTCCAATACAGGTAGTCCTCGACCTACAACCCCAATGGAGCCTAAAATTTATGTTGTTGCTGTTAAGTGAATGTTGCCCCATTTTACAAACTTTCTTGCCACAGTTGTTAAGGGAATCACTGCACTTGTTAAACCAGTAATCCAGTCATCAAGTGAATTTGGCTTCCCCATTGACTTTGCTTGTCAGAAAGTCGCAAAAGGTAATCATGTGACCCCGGGACACTGCGACCGTCATAAATATGAGTCGGTTGTCAAGCGCCTGAATTTCGATCACATGACCACGGGGGTGCTGCAACGGTCCTAAGTGTGAAAAACGGCCGTTAAGTCATTTTTCAGTGCCTTTTTGTAACTTCAAATGTCACTAAGCAAATGGTTGTAAGGCGAGGACTACCTATACTTTAGAAAGCTAAGGAGTCGGTAAGGCTGAAGGTGCCTCAGCCAGACTAACAGGGGAGCTGACCTCAGGGACAACCCTGGTAGAAGTAGTTCCCATCCTCTCACCTTTACGGCCAACAGTGAAGTCGGTCACGATGCACTCTCCCGTGTCACTCGTCATTCTGGCTAGCTCCTCCAGGGAGGGAATGGTGTAGTAGCCCATTCGTGTCAAGACAATTCCTGGAAAAATCAAAATTTGAGTGAGGGCCCTGCCCCCAAAATCACACACAGCAATGCAGTCTCTGAGCACATTAGCAAAACACGGGATACGCCTATGAGGCAGAGATGGAGAACATATAGGACACCCCTGCCAATGGCGACATGGCATGGCATTTTGGGTGTAGGCCAGCACTCAGCAACACCCGACAACAACTGTTCCCCAACGCTCTGAAAATGAATTTGTTTTACTTCTATTCTATTGTAGTAATCGTTTGAGGTCTCCCTACTGTATTTTAAATATATAAATATGTAATTCTTTACATGTAATAATGCCATCAAAAGCTGACACCAGCCAGAGCGCAGAACAATTCAAAGAAGCAGTGCAAGATCAGAAGACGTGGAGAGACCACCTGGCCCGGAGAATCGCCAAGAGGTGGATGTGACTGAATGGATATCATCATCATCATATGCAATAAATAAGTAAAGAATGTTTCTCTTTTGTTGGTGTTTGTGTGTGAAAGAGGGAGAGGGAGACCAGCAGAGTTAAGATAAGCATTTTCTGGATTTTTGACTCACAAAAGTTTTGCCCTGGCTGCTTCTAAAGAGTGCATCTGGTTCCAAGGCCTTCTGCTCTTAATGATCTGCTAACCCAGATTCTGCTGCAGCTTCAGGGGAGGAGGGCATTTTCCAGGACTAATGATAAGTTCACTGGCTGAGTGCCAGTACGGGAAGCTGGCCTTCCGACAGCCACAGCTGGGTGATCCAGAGCATGCTTTTTTTTTTTTTTAAAGGAAGATCTGAAATTTCACCGTTTGATTTTGGAAGAGGCACCATCCAAACAATGACAGAGTCACATGGGAGGGCAAGGCCAATGACTGCTTCCCGGAAAGCCATTATTTCTCTTCCAATAAACACCCGTCTGGCCTAGTGGTTAAGGCACCAGGCTAGAAACTGGGAGCTGGTGAGTTCTAGTCCTGCCTGAGGCATGAAAGCCGGTTGGGTGACTTTGGACCAATCACTGGGAGACTGGAAGTTCTAGTCCTGTCTTAGATACGAAAGCCAGCTGGGTGACTTTGGGCCAATCTCCAGGAGACGGTGAGTTCTAGTCCTGACTCAGGCACAAAAGCTGTTGGATGACCTTGGGCCAATCATCCTCTCAGCCCAACTCACTCCACAAGGTTATTGTTGTGAGGAAAACAAGAGGAAGAAGCAGCATTAAATATGTCATGCTGCTTTGAATTGTTTGGAAAAAGAGAAAGGCAGGATAAAAATAAAATATAATAATAAACACTCCATCTGAGTGAACCAAGGAAGGGACATCCAGCCGAACCCTGCGAGAACTTTGACCTCACCTGCCGGATGGGTGGAATGGAGCTGGTCTTCGCTCTCCTTGTCCAGGTCCTCCTGCAGGGACTCCTCGTGGTAGGAAGCTTCCTCCAGGCTGTTTTCCAGCCCGTTCCGCAGCGCCGGCCGCACATTCAGGGCCAGGAGGGTGTCGTCCACACTGTTGTTGTGATGCTTGTGCGGGGCATTCTCTGGAGTCTGGGGCAGGGGCTTGGTAATGACGTTGGTTAAGAACCTGGACATTTCCCGGGAGTAGCTGTCGTCTTCCTGCTCCTCGTCCTGTCTATGGTTCTCACTAACCGACCTGAAGAGGAGACTCGGTCAAGCAAAGGGAAGCAGGCAGGCGGAAACCATCGTTTCTAAAGGAAGTTACTGTGCCGCGTCTCCCATGAGGAAGAAAGCGGACTTCGCTGGCCTGGGATTTCCGTCTCGGACAATGCCTCTTGGATAGGAGGATGGCAGATCTAGAGTGTAAGTCAATCTTGGCAATTTTTAAGATCTGTGGACTTCAACTCCCAGAATCCCCCAGCCAGATATGCTATGTGGACCTGTGGACACCAACTCTCAGAATTCTGGGAGTTGAAGTCCACAGGTCTTTAAGTTGCCGAAGTTGGATATCCCTGGTGTATCCATCTCCCCAAGAGAGCAAGTGGTGTGAGCTGCCTTTCCAGCCCCTTTGCTGGAGAACACACAATTCCCAGTTATCTGGCAATGGCTGTGATGCTCTGAGCCCATTCAACCCAGTCATAGTGGGGGATATCCAGAATGGGGACCACAGGCTCAGGATCAGCGGTCTTCCCTTAGAACTCTGGCTGCAATTCCTCCTGCTAAGGAGCTCAGACTGGCACGCCTTACCCTTACTTATTTAATCTGGGGTGGGGTGGGGTGATTGGTATAGCCCCCAACAATCTGGCTCCTCATTTCACCCACCTCAGAAGGTAGAAGGTGGAGTCAACCCTGAGCTGCTCAGGATCGAACTCTAGACTGTGGGCAGTCAGCCAGCAATGCTGCATTCTAATCACTGCGCCCCCACAGTTCTTCATACATTCAAAATATATGTTTTCTTAACAAATTAATAAATAAATTCAGAAATCACCAACCTCCCCCACAAAGGAGCTTCTCCCCAATGAGGTCACAAAGCCACGTCTTACCCTCTTTTCAGAAGGCCAAGAGAGTAGGGGTCTACACCCCCCCCCCCCGGGGGTTAGGATGATATTCCACAGGGCAGGGGAAATGGCAGAGAAGACCCTTTTCCTGGACTCCACCACTCAGAATCCTTTAACTGATGGGGTCTGCAACATGCCTTCCCTGCCTGACGGCTGGGATGGGCTGATGGGATGGGGGCAAGAGGGTTCCTGCAGGCAGCCTGACCCCCAGGCCATGTAGGGCTGCAACACCCAGCAGCTCTTTGCACAGGAGCTACTATCTCGTCATGCCAACAAAAGGAATCCTTCAGCACTCAGCCTGATTAAGGCACAGCACTTCCAGCTTCGTAGCCAGGAGAACCGCAAACGGCTAAACTGCAGCTGGAGCTCTTTTTAACAACTGACTTCTGCTCATGACATAAAGGAACCAGGGGGAGATGGGGGCGGGGGGCGGGGTGGCGGCAGACGTACCGATCCCCGTTCTCAGGATAGATGGAAGGCGAGGCAATGTCATCCACTTCAGCACCGCCGGGAGAGAAGAGGCTGCCACTGTTGAGGTTCTTCAAAACCAGCTTCTTAATGCTCTTCCTGGGGGAGAGAAAGATACCGACACCCTGTGAGGTTATCCCGGGAAGCCAAAGCAGGGAATAGCTCCCGGTAGAGTCCGGCCTCCCCCTCGCACTCAATTCCAGCTGAGGTCACCGCTATTGTGGTTCTGTTTTGGCAGAAGGCGATGGGCCTAAAGGAGGAGAAAGTCCTGATGTATATGAGAACATCTGTATATCAGGGCTCTTTGGTGCTCTCTGAGTTGGGCTGTTTTCTTGGGAGACATTTCATGACCCAATTAGGGAACACCATCATGGCTAGTTGGAAGAGGGGAGGGGGAAAGAGTTTGCGGAGAGGAGGGGGAGGACTATTATGCCGTCGTTGCTGCTCTCTGAACTGGTGGTTTTCTTGCAGATGTTTCATGACTCAACTAAGTAATATCCTCACTGCTGAGGATGTCACCTGGTTGGGTAATGAAATGTCTCCAGGAATACAACTCAGCTCAGCGAGCACCAAGGACTCCACAGTGCTGCTGCTGCTCCTCCTTCCCTCTCCTCTCCACAAATCCCCCTTCCTTCCAACACTGATGAGGTTACCTAGTTGGGTCACTTAGAGAAAAAAAAAAGAGAAGAAAATTCCTCTCTTCTAATTTGTGGTTACTTATTCTGAGCATCAGATTAAACATAGAAAAGAAAATCCATGCCAGCTCAACTAGAGCTGAATCTTGCCAGGACATCTCAAGAACTGAGGTTCAATAAGAGAAGGATAAGAAAGACCTCTCAATCTCCCATCAGCCAGGAATTCCTATAAACCCAGAAGGACAGTTACAAGGGCTGTCCTAGGATCAGCCGTGAAGCTTGAGAAAAGTTATCAAGTGAAGTCGAAGAAATTGCCTAGGCGTTAAAACCTGGGATCCAAAGCCAGACTGTTTAGGGCAATCTCAAGTCTATAACAGGTGTCCAATCATGGCAACTTTAAGACCTGTGGACTTCAACTCCCAGAATTCCCCAGCCAGCTATGCTGGCTAAGGAATTCTGGGAGTTGAACTCCACACGTTTTAAAGTTGCTAAAGTTGGGCACCCCTGGGCTACAGCAACCCTGAAGAATCAGAGGTGGATGCCAAGAGATCACCCTACTAACTTGGGCATGAAGGCCCCATTGGTCAGAGAAGGCTCATCGTCGTCCAGACCATCGAAAAGGTGGGATTTGGAGGAGCCGCTTGTCTGCAAAGCTTTGGGGCGCACACGAGTTGCTGGGCGGGGAGTCAGTTTGTAATGTGTTGGGGTGGTCAGTGCCTTCTGGGCCGCCGGGTTGGTTGGCTTCAGCCTCTGCAAAAAAGGAACAAGCGTTACAATGTGGGGATGACTGTCCTCTCTGTTCCTCTGGCTGGGCCTGAGCAATGGTGGGCTGGCCCTTCTAGAGTTTTAAACAGCTGACTCACTGCTCACTCCCTCAACAAATGAAGCCACTGTTCTGTTCAGGTGTTTTATCTGCCTGCCTGCCTAATCATCTGTCACCTAACATCTATCAATCCTCTATCAATCAATTTATCTATTGTCAATTATCTATCAATCCTCTATCACCTACCTACTAGCTGTCATCTAGCTAGCTACCTATTATCTACCTACTTGCCAATCATCTATCACCTATCTCTCTGTCTGCGTATCATCTGTCTGTCTGTCTGTCTATCATCTATCTACCTCCCTTGGGGTGATGGCCAGTTCAAAAATGTGTGCAATCAATAAAAGAAATATATTCCTGGTGTTACTCCAGCCATGTTTGGCTCCCTGCCATAATGATGGCTGGCAAGAAGAGCCTCTGTGCCACCCCCCGCCTCTCTCTCTCTCTCTCTCTCTGTGTGTGTGTGTGTGTGTGTGTGTGTGTGTGTGTGTGTGTGTGTGAAGACTATTAACTGCCAGAGCTCCCTCCCAGCCCTCCTGGTTCTGCCCCAGCTGCCTTTCCAGAGATAACCTGCTCCTTGCCTCACCTCCTCCTTCTTCTTCGGGTCAGACATGGGGTTTCGGAAGAGAGGCGAGTCCCCGAAGGGTGAGTAGGTCAAGCTGTTGAGGTGCTGCTGCAGAACGGCCTGCTGGGCCGCAGAGACGTTGGGATCTGTCAGAGCTGAGGGAAAAAGGAAGGCAAGGATGAGCCCGCAGGCCGCTCAACGGGATGGGGCAAAGGCGGCCTCCTCTGAGAGCTGCAGAGACTGACAGCGCTGATGGGGGGAAATAAACAGCTGGCAGCCCACTTCCAGATGCATCAAGCATGCCAGGAGGAGGTGTGAAGGTTGCCCTACTGGGGCATGAGCAACTTACCCACAGCAGGCTGTGGAGCTCCAAAGCCCAACGTGGCGGTTGATGTGTTAAATCCAGGGGCACCAAAGGCTCCTGTCCCCAGCGTGCCCCCTAGCTTGGGCTGCGTGCTGCCAAAGAGTGAATTCTGCCCTGGATTAAGGGCTGCAGAAGGAGGGGAGGGAAAGAGAAGGGGGGGGGGGAAAGAGAGAAAAGACTGTGATCAACCAGCAACCACCAAGGCATTCACACCTTCCTGAAACAGTCCGGAAAGAAACACGGAGGGTCTTAAGATGTTCCTGGAAAAATGTTTCTATTGGCCAATGATGGCTTGGTTGGATTTCTTTTTAAAAAGAGACATAATTAAACCTGGCAACCTTCTCTGTGGAGTTATATCCGTAGTATAACCACTGGTGGTGCAGTGGTTAAAGTGCAGCATTGCAGGCCGACTCTGCCCATAATCTAAAGTTCGATCCTGACCAGCTCAAAGTTAACTCAGCCTTCCCTCCTTCCGAGGTTGGTCAAATGAGGACCCAGATTGTTGAGGGCAACATGCAAATAATGCTTCGACATTATAAACCTCCCCGAGAGTGATATATACAAGTCCAAGTGCTTTTACTACTTTCGCTTCACTAGCCGTAGCTGACCATGCAATCAACCCCACAGGAAGAGTAAAATTGCTTTTATTCAGATTGGCTCTAATAACACAATCTGGCAAGTCTGATTGTACTGCTGTTTCTCCTCCTCCTCCTCTCTCAGCAAATTAGGGAGGTGCCCACCGAGGCTGCTTCCGTTATCTGGATCTTCTGGACTTAAAAATGTTCCAACCCCTTTCACCTCCTCAATGGCTTTCCATGACCCCATCAAGGTCCTTTTTTTGCCTCTCTAGATTCACTGACAGAGCTGGCTGGAAGAGCCAAGGGTGGAGTGGGTGTGTATGGAGGGGGCTTTTATAATCCCCACAGATGAATCAATAGACAGCCAGGCTGTCAGCTACTGTAAGTGCCAAGACATAATTACTGTCAAGGAATCCATCACAACGGGATCATAATTGGCTTCAAATCATCTGTTGATTCTGCTGAAACTGTATTTTGGCCTTATGTAACAGAAGCTGGTTTTTAATTTCTCTGTTTCAGTAAAATGGAACAAAATAAGAATTGGAACAAACGTCTGTGGAGATTCTGTCATCCAGGTCATGGTTGTCCCAAAAGTGCTTTTTCAAGAGGCAACTGGACATTCTATGTTTTACCTTGAAGATGTTTCACTTCTCATTCAAGAAGCTTCTTTGGTTTTGACTGAATGGTGAAGGATGGAAAGATTATATTCCTTGCAGTCATCTGGTTGTTAGCTCTCTCTCACTGAGAGTCGTTGAGGCCACTTGGAGGTTTATCTGTGCCCTCAGAGTCACCTTTTCAGGGTTTCAAAGAGGCCATCTACATCAAGACTGAACGGCCAGAGGGGGAGGAATAGGACACCACCTGTCTCCTGTTTACAACACGGTCCTTTTAGCAGTTCCAAGAAGGTTCCACACCCATTTGCACTCTGATTCGGGGGACCCGGGGGGCACAGATAACCCTCCAAGTGACTTCAATGACTCTCAGAGAGAGCGCTAACGAATGCAAGGAATCTAAATCCTTCCATCCCCCACCATTCAGTCAGAACTGAAGAACCTTCTTGGATGAGAAGTGAAACGCCTTCAAGGAGAAACAAAGAAAATCCAGTTGCCTCTTGAAGAACCACCTTTGGGACAATTGTATAATAAATGTATAATAATTAGTAGTAATAACAGATGAAAAATCTGACCATGGAGAGAACGATGGTCTGAGGCTACCGATAGTTCATGACAAATGTGCTTTGCTCAGTGAATCTCTACGACACCCCGATTCCTGGCCGAACTTTCTAGAAGGAATGAAGGTTAAATACCCCAGGCTGGTCGCTCCCCGATCTTACCTGTCCCAAATCCCGCCCCGAGGCCTGGACCCAGAGCCCCGGTTGCAGGCTTGTTTCCAAAGAGGCTGTTTCCTGTGGTGTTTGCATTGAACCCTAGGAGAGAAGGAGGGTTGGTGGCTTTCTCTGAGCTTGGGCGGTCGAAAACCAGGCAACCTTTGACCAAGTCTTCTTCAGAAGACCCAACATGAGGCCACAGGTCTATCTCTGGCCCCCAAGGACAAGGCTGGCCTCCAGGGCAATTTTCAGCATGGTGAAAGGGGAAACTATTAAGTATATGACAAGAAAATTACAGGCAGTCCTTGACTTACAACCACAATTGAGCCCAAAATTTGTTGCAAAGTGAGACAGTTGTTAAGTGAGTTTTGCCCCATTTTACGATTTTTCTTGCCACATTTGTTAAGTGAATCACTGGAGTTGTAAATTCAGAAACACGGATGTTAAGTGGCTTCTCTGTTGACTTTGCTTGTCAGAAGGTTGCAAAAGGGGATCACGTGACCCCGGGACACCGCGACCGTCATAAATGTGAGTCAGTTGCCATGCGTCTGAATTTTGCTTTAACTTCAAACAGTCACTAAAAGAACTGTTGTAAGTTGCATCACCTACATAGGTAGTCCTTGACTTAGAACTGGTCACTTGTCAACCATTTAAGGTTACAATGGATCACACAACACGCCCAAGCGGCTTATGCCCTGAGTTATAACAGCCACACACACACACACCCTGGTCATATGACGGCATTTGGCAACTGATTCACCTTTATGGCTGTTTGTAGCGTCTGGCAGTCACGCAACCACCAGGGTTTTTAATTTTTCTTCCTGGTTTCTAGTGTTTACTTCCTGCTTCCAGCAAAGCCCATCCTCTGAGAAAACTGGATTTGCATAACGACTGTGGCATTCACTGAATGACTGCCATAAAAACGGTCATAAAATTGGGCTGCGGCCTCATAGTGACTCCCTTAAGGATTCCAGTGACTTCTGACCATCATTCTGAGTTCAATTATGGTGGTTAGTCTAAGATGACCTGCAAAGTAGGATGTTTGCGTCTGTAAATTCAAGAAATAATATTTAAACCAGAATCCCATCAAATGCAGGTTCTAACCTGCCCTAGCCTTTGCAAGTGCCACCCCTATATCCCTGGCACAGACAAGATGGCGCAGGGATGGTCCTTGTTTAACCCATAAAAAAGCCCACAAGGGTCTGAGTCCCTTTGTTTTGACCCAGCTCCCAAACATGACAAACCCTCTGAAGTAAACTCAAAGATTCCTTTAATTAGGAGCGCCAGCAGCCCTGGCAAAAAGTCTTTCTCCCTCTCAGCAGGCTAAGAATTCCGTCCGTCCAGAAGATGAATAGTTGTCTGTCCCATCTGTTCATCTCCCCCCACTGCCTTTTATCCCCCGAGGTAGGGTGGGGCTTCGCTAGCAGTGGTGGCTCTTCCGTCCCAAGGACCGGCCCATAGATTTCCACTGCTCTCCTCTCCTCTGCCTTCTGTGCATCTGCCCGTCAGGCACTGGACCCAGCTGTTCCTCCTCTTCCTCATCAGCCACCTCCAGACCTCCTGGGGGCTGTTGACTCTCCATCTGAGGGCTGACGGACAGCCCAGGCTCTGCCTCTGCCTCTCTCTCTCTGCCAGCTCCATTCCCTCTTCCCCCTCCCAGGTTGCCTGGATGCTGACCCTGACTCCCACCCCTCCTCCTTCTCCTCTGATTCGGCTGCTGGAGGGGCCGGCGGCTGACAGGCCACACCACCCTTTCTGCTGACTCTCAGGTCCAGTTTCAGGAACCTTGACTCCAGACATACAAATGAAGAGCGCTGCAAGTGGCCCAACAGTCTGCTCACCCTTCCTACCCTGTTTCCCCCAAAATAAGACCTCCCCTGATAATAAGCCCAATCGGGCTTTTGAGCACATGGCAATAAGGCCAAGTGCTTATTTCAGGGTACAAAAAAATATAAGGCAGGGTCTCCTTTTCAGGGAAACACAGTAGTGCAGAGCCCTACCATGCAAAATTTGTTGCAAAGTGAGACAGTTGTTAAGTGAGTTTTGCCCATTTTACGACTTTTCTTGCCATAGTTATTAAGTGAATCCCTGCAGTTGTTCAGTTAGTTACACAGTTGTTCACAGGTCACAAAAGGGGATCACGTGATCCCAGGATCCTGCAACTTTTCATAAACACGAGCCAGTTGCCAAGCGTCCGAATTTTCATCATGTGACCACTGAGGGGCTACAAGTTCGTAAGTCACTTATTTCAGTGGCGTTGTAACTTCGATCACTAAACGAACTGTTTCAAGTCGAGGAGTGCCTTGTGTATCGATATATACCTGCCAAAACTCTTAGCCTACAAGCAGTGAGGAGATTAAATAAGCTCACCCACCCAGATTGGGAAAAGAAGATTCCTGATCAGAGCCTCGGCCGCTATTCTCGACACACAGTCATAAAGGCAAAAATCCTGCCTAAAATTCCAGATCAGATGATCCTTGGTGACTGGGGACTCTTCAGTTCAAGGGTGGGCAACTACGACAACTTTAAGACTTGTGGACTTCAACTCCCAGAATTCTGGGTGTTGGAGCCCGCAGCTTGGAAAGTTGTCATAGTTGCCCATCCCTGCTTCCCTCCAATTCTGCCTCTGTGCTCCAGCTGGCGAAACACACAACAGACCGAAACACCTCCAGAGAACACTGTTCCGTTGCTTACCGAAAAGTCCAGTTGTCGTTGTCCCAAACGAGGGTGCGCTGGTGGTTGTGGTGCCAAAGCCAGCAGGCTTGTTACTAAAGAGAGACTGAAAACAAAAACAAGACCATTGTGTCATTTTTACAAATGCAGGCACCCAGAAAGAGCATCTCTTTTTTGCAATTTGTGGACACAACAAGCGATCTGGAAAGAAGGCAAAAAATTGCTCTTTTCCTGCAGGACGGCTGCCAGGCCAGACACTGGCTGCCCTTTCCTTCTGCCCAAAAACTCCCTAGAGGAAGGAAGGAAGAGATGAGATCTAGTTTTGGCCTAGCGTAGTAGGCACAGGTCCCAGGAGAAAGTGCCCTTTGCTTACAGGGAAAGCAATGCAGGGGGAATGGGCAGTCTTGTTGTAGCTGGGAATCTAGTCCTCATTTATTTACCGCTGCTTCTTAAAATTCGCAAGGGAATTGCAGACAAGGACACCTCCTGCCATTAAAGCTGATGGGAGGTTCTTTGGCTAACCTGGACCACTTTTACAGGTGACCCTACTAGGAGCTAAATAAGTTTTTTGCCTGAGAACCGCAGCTTCCAGGAAACTAAAAGATCAATCCACGTACCGAGCCACCAACACCAAATCCGGTGTTGGGCTGCCCAAAGAGTCCGGTTCCTGTTCCAAACGCAGCTGCTGTGTTGGTATTGGCTGCTGTGCCAAAAATGCTTCCGGTCTGGGTGGGCTGGGCAGCTCCAAACAATCCCTGGGAAGGACAGGCAACGTTGAGACAGAGACCTTTGGCAGAGGATCCAAGAGCAGGCAAGAGAGAGACCAGGAAAAAACCTCCACAGGAACCAACTCTGCTGGGGCTTCAGCCGATTCAGCTGAACTGGGCAGAAGCTAAACTCAAGAAGGATTTATGGAATAACAGAGCTGGGAGGGATCTCGGAGGTCTTCTAGTCCAACTCCCTGCTTAAGCAGGAGACTTTTTACCATTTCAGACAAATGAAATAGGCTCAGGGTTGAATTTGGGGGGGGGGTCCTCCTCGGTGCTCTCTGAGCTTGGTGGTTTTCTTGCAGATGTTTCAGGACCCAACTAGGGAACATCATCAGTGCTAGGAGGGACGGGCATTGTGGAGACTAAAGGATGACGACTGTGGGGTGCAATGTTGAGTTTGAGGTTTTCTTGAAGACGTTTTATAACCCAGCTAGGGAACATCGTTAATACTGATGAAGTTCCCTAGCTGGGTCATGAAACGTCTGCAAGAAAAATACCAAGCTCAGAGAGCACCCCCAAAATTCAACCTGAGCTACAAATATTCTCGTCTATCGGTCCCCTATGAGCTATCCCGTGACTGAGGGCAAATGTGAAGGTCTGAACTACTTCTCAAGAGTTCAATAAAAGATGTGACAGCCGGGAGTGTCCCAGAAAGGCGTGTCTGAAGCGAGAAGTCATCATACCACACTTAAGAGCTTTCCAGAACGTGACCCTCCTCCTTACCATCGTGTTCGTGTTGGGCTGTCCAAGGGTGCTGGTGTTGGTGAACGAAAAACCCGTGTTCTGGGCGGTGGTGGGCTGACCAAAAGGTTTATTGAAGAGGCTGGGTGTCGGCTGATTCGAACCAAAGAGACTTCCGGTTCCTGTCCCAAAACCAGTGGTACCTGCAACAAAGAGACGACGTCTCTTACTTTTTACAATCCTCTCCTGGAACCAACTCTGAGTTCGAAGCACCCAGAGGGTGTGGGGCTTCAAACGGCAGCGCCGCTGGGTTGTTCTCCCCTTTGCTTTTTAAACTCTGCCTGAAGCTGCTGGAATAAATTATCTGGTGGTTTGGGATAACACACTATCAATACAGTGATAGACGGATACACTTCACGTAGGGAAGGATTCCCTAACTTTGCACTTTAAGACGGGTGGACTTCAACTCCCAGAATTCCCAATTCTGGGAGTTGAAGTCCACCGTCTGGAAGTGGCCAAGGTTGGGAAACCCATCAGACCAAAGACCCTGGCAACAGCACTAAAGTTGATAGTGTTTTTTTTAACCAGCTTGGCTACAGCAAGACCAGTCCATGGATACTTACTGGTTCCAAAGGCTGTCTTACTTGCCCCGTATGAAAATCCTGTGTTGGTGGTGGAGGAGCCGAAGAGTCCTGTGGCCGTGCTGGATGCAGCGGTTGACGATCCAAATAAGCCTGGCGTGGCTCCAGCTCCCACTGGGTTGGTGGGGCCTTTCCTGTTGGCCTGGTAGTCTTCCAAACGGAGCTCCTGAAGGAGAAACATTGAATGAGCACAGAGAGGGGCATTTTCCCCAGACTCGGACTTTCCAAAAGTAGGAGACGCAGCCTTTGAATGCACGAGGAGTGGGGGGGGGGTTCTGGAAAGGAGGAGGGGACGCTGCTCTCAAAGGGAAGGGCTCCCAACCCCATGTGGCTGTTCCGACACTCAGCGAGGGGCAGCTAAGCTAGAATGGGACTGAAGAGTTGTGTGAATCCCTCCAACTGGGCTTTATTCAAGGAGAATACAGAAGACCAGAGTTGGAAGGGACCTTGGAGGTCTTCTAGTCCAACCCCCTGCTTGAGCAAGAGACCCTATAACATTTAAGACAAATGGCTGCCAAATTTCTTCTTGAAAACCTCCAGTGATGGAGCACCCAGAACTTCTACAGCAGAAGTGTCAATCTGGCAGCCTGCGGGCCGAATGCGTCATGCGCAGGCCACGCCCACCCCAGCTCCACCAAGGGGAGAAAAGCCACGAAACGTCACGTGATGGCAACGTGACACCGCGAGTTTGACACCCGTGCTCTAAAGGCAAGCCATTCCCCTGGTTAATTGTTCTCGCTGTCAGGAAATTCTTCCCTATTTCTAGGTTTGGCCTCCCAGAATTCCCCCGATTTAAGATGGGTGGATCATAGAATCACAGGGGCTGGAGGCCTTCAATCCAACCCTCTGCTCAGGCAGGACCCCCTCTACCATTCCAGTCTCTCCTGGAAAATCTCCAGCGACGGAGCTCCCAGAACCCCTGGAGGCAAGTCATTCCACTGACTAATTGTTCTCACTGTCGGGAAATTCCTCCCGAGTTCTAGGTTGCTTGTCTCCTGGATTTAGCTTCCATCCGTGGCTACTCGTCCTGCCTTCTGGTGCTTTGGAGAAGAGGCTGGCCCCTCCCCCTCCTCTTCTCTGTGACCACCCGAGGCCTCCAGCCCACACTGACCTCGAGTGATTTGCTTTCATACTCCTTCATAGCAGTGATGCACTGATGCTTGGTGCTGATGTTGGTGCTGACGCCAGACTTGACCATGGTGTCCGTACCGTTTGGTGCCTGGAAGAGAAACGACGAAGGCACTCACCGAAAATGCAAGTCCTGGAAGGAGCCACGTACTGGTGGTGCTTTGTGGGCTTCCAAGGGCTGAAGGCTCTTGATCCGAGACCCAGGAAATCCTGCTAGGGTACCAGTCAGCCTGCACGCCTAGGTTGCCTTTCTGAGGGTCACTGAATTTGCCCTCTGGATGCCCCTTGCCTTGCTCGGCAGGGTAGGTCCACCCTCTCCTTGCCTACGCTCTGCTCCGAGTTCTGCTTTTCCTACCTGGAAGGCAGCCTTCATGGTTCTGCCTCTGTCTGCTGCTGCTGCCCTTTCAGATGGAATGTGAGCAGGAAAGCTCCACCTCCCCCCTCTGCAGAGGCCCAAGACCCCCCGTTTAGCCGATCTCGCCATCTTCCACTTCATCAACTGCTACAGAACCCTCAAGAATGGCGATTCCATCCACCCCTTAAAGGGGCCTCTGCCCTACCTAAAGCAATGCCGATGAAGCACCACCTCCCCACTTCCTCTTTCTCACCAGAGGCCAAGGCAGAATGGGGGGGGGGGGTGCACTGGACTCAGGGCAATAGGCACTGGCCGGCACCAGCTTTCCAAGGTCCTATTCAGAGAACTGCCTCTCATCCTGCCTTGGTTTGAGGTTTGATGTGAGAGTTTCTATACGTGAAGAACACTTTGTCATAGTGCCATTCCTCAAGAGATGAGCAGCATCGGTTGAGGAGAATATCTGTAGCTCAGGGTTGAACTGTGGGGTCCTTTGTGCTCTCTGAGTTTGGTGGCTTTCTTGCAGATGTCTCATGACCCAACTAGGTAACATCATCAGTTCTAGAAAGGAGTGAGGTTTGTTTATATACAGTGGCTTGCCTCCTTGCCAGCAATCAACACCCAACTAAGCAGAGATCTACATTAATACTAGACTAGGGTATTGGTCTTGGTTGCCTCAGGAATTTTGGGAGTTGAGGTCCACAGGTTGTAAAAGAGCCACAATTGCCCACCCCTGTACTAGACCAACAATCAAGCAGCAAACAACATCCCAATTAAGGAACCACTGAAAAACTCCCAACACTAATAGGATAAGCCACTAGTATATAAACAGACATCAAACCCTACACTTCCTCCACTGATGTTACCTAGTTGGGTCATGAAACGCCTGGAAGAAAACCACCAAGCTCAGAGAGCACCAAGGACTCCACAGTCTTTCTCCTCCACTCCACAAAACCCACCCACTTCCAGCACTGATGAGGTTCCCTAATAGGGTCATGAAACGCCTGGAAGAAAACCACCAAGCTCAGAGATCACCAAGGATCCCACAATGAGAAGCACAGCTGTTATTCTCGGTCTCCCTTCTTCAAATAATTTACACACAAATAGAACCATTGACAACATTCAGTATCGGGTTTTCCAGAGCAGCAAAATTAATCCAGATTCCCCAGCATACTTCCTGAAAGACATCTTGACAAGAACTTTCTAACCATAAATTAAATATTGTTATGCTGGCCCATATGAAGGACAGATGTCTGAGAGGGGATCGTGATAAATATGAAGTCTTCTTGTTCTCTTATCGATGGCAGTGAATGGCATCAAGGAGGACAGGGAGTCTGGTAGGAAAGCTGAAATTCATTAAAAGTGCATGTGAACAGGACTTACATTGAATTTAATCGTGGTGCCAGTAGGGACGGTGGAAAAGCTTGTAGCCCCAAAAAGGGAGCCAGATGTGCCCCCAAATGGATTGGAGGCTGTGTTAGTGGTGCCAAACAATCCTCCACTGCTGGTGCTTGTCCCAAAATCTGTAAAAAAAAATTAAAATAAATAAAAGCCCTGTCCAAATGTGTCACAGATAAAACTAAACCTTTTTTTTTAAAATACACAATGAATACCTGATAGAAAAGAGAGAGAACTTATACAACATTTCAAATCAAGGAGAACTGGGTCATGGATCACCTGGGCAGGTATGAATAAGCACTCCTTTCCACCCACAACCAGAGATTAAAAGAGAGGCCAGGGTCTTTTGTTCAGGGATGTGGGCAATTTCCCTGCCCATTTGTCTTTCCTGGGTGGGTGGGTGGGTGGGTGGGGGGAAGCAAGGACACAGGGAGAGAGGAGGGCCACATTTTCTGTCCTCTGCAGGAAGTCGGTGGAAAAAAATGGTTCCACCCAGTAGATTCCATTTTTGCTAAGAATTCCATCATCCAGCAGGGAATTCTGCCTTCCAAAAAGTCTCCTTAGAGGATGTAGAAACCCTGAGTTTTGGGGGGCTCAAAGGGAACAGGGTGGAGAAGGGAAAGAGGGGCTGTTTTATTCCTCCTCTTGCTGACTCTTTGTCCCACCCAAACTGCAGGGAAGGATTAGTGGCTCTCAGCAGAGGTCTGAACGGATTCTTTGCACAAGGGCTGACCTACCCCTTCCCTCAATCTATCCAATCTATCTCTGGGAAACAGCATTCTGATTGACAGGGGGCAGCTGTAAACAGCCGTAAATCCTAAAATCAAATAAATAAATAAATAAATAAATAAATAAATAAATAAATAAATAAATAAATAAATAAATAAAATCCTCCAAGAGTTTTAGCAGAATATTAGGAGAGCACAGATATCGGGCTGGTTAATGCCCTAAAAGTCCCTCTCCTCACTTTTTAGCTAACTTTTAATATCAAATTTTAACTATTCTAGCTCCTACTTTAAATTTCCATATTTGGTTTTTATGCTTTTAGCATTTGATCTATACCCGTGATGGCGAACCTATGGCACGGACGGGTGCCACAGGTGGCACGTGGAGCCATATCTGTGGGCACGTGAGCGTTGCCCTAGCTCAGCTCTAGCACGCATGTGCGCACTGGCCAACTGATTTTTGGGCCTTCCAGGCCCACTGGAAGTCAGGAAATGGGCCTTTTCCGGCTTCCAGAGGGCCTCTGGGGGGGGGGGGGGGCGGAGGCTGTTTTCACCCTCCCCAGGCTCCAAGAAAGCCTCTGGAGTCTGGGGAGGGCAAATAATGGGCCTACTGGGCCCATTAAGGGGGTTGCATGAGCATGCATGGGGGTGCAGGGTGTCACTGGATTATGGGTGTGGGCACGCACGCACGCAACCCCCCACGCTTTTGGCACACGATGGCAAAAAGGTTAGCCATCATTGATCTATACACTCCCCAGAGTCCCTCTGAGAGGCAAGTGAGCAGTTTCTAAATGCGATAAATAAATCCTTCCTGATTAATAAGGTTATCAATGTATGTTTTTCAAGCCCAAGTCACTTTGCATCACTATGAACTCTGTGAAAATACCACATATAAGCTGAACGAATGGGAAAAGACTTCAGGGTATGAACAAGGCTGAGGCTTCAGCTTGTACTTAATCAAAACTTTGACAGAAAAGCTGTGTCCCTGCTGACAGGGCTCCACGAAAGCTGGCCTTAAAAACCGGTTGTGAGGTTATTATTATTATTTGTCTTGCAGGACTATTTATGCATTTGCTCAAGATCAAGTTCTCTGACTGATTGAACAGAGTCCTTTCTGCACCTGCTGGCCAAAAGAGCATAAGCAGAATTAAAGGGACAGAGAATTCAGCAGGAGGCTGAACCTCCCTCGTAATGGGGATCAAAAGTGGGAAGGGAAAAGGATAGGATCTTTTACAATATTTCGATTTATATTTCTAACCGCACTGATTCTGACTCCTTGACCAAACAGGTTCTTCCGTTTATGCCCTGGTTCACCTATTTTTATTTTACTAGCGTTGGAAAGCTGAGTTTGCAATCAGGATGTGGTGGCATCTGCAGCCAGAGTGGTGTGTGTGTGTGTGTGTGTGTGTGTGTGTGTGTGTGTGTGAAGAGACTGGTTAACCCTAAAATCCTCAAGAGCCTTCATCTGGTTGTTCCCAAGGGAGTGGCGCTAGTCGGGCGAGATTCTTGCAAATAGGAGACCAGCAATAAAAAAAACCCACCTTCTCTGATCAGCTCAGGGTGTTGGTGTTGGTTCCTTGTGCCTGACACAAGCTCTGTGAACCTTACAAACCTCACTTTCTCAACAGTACCCAAGACTGCTCCCTCAAAGGTGCTTAGGAGTGTTTTTCAGGATTTGGAAGAGAGGCCTCTTTTGCTCAGTGCTACAAAGCAGAAATGGCCCCCTGCAGACGGCATTTCCAAGCTCCTTTAGAGAGACGGCCATACTCACTGCCAAACCCCACCGGCTTGTTCTGGGCGAAGGCATTGCTCTGGGTGGAGAAGAGGCCTCCCCCTGTGCTTGCGGTCCCGAACAGGCCGCTGGAAGTCCCAGTTGACGTGCCGAAACCAAAACCGGTACTAGTGGATGACGTGGCTGGCTGGCTGAAAGTACTTGCCCCAAAGAGCCCTCCTGCAACCAAAAAGAAGCCCTCTGATCAGGCACCCGAGAGGAGAAGGGGGACGTGGGGGGAGGGGCACAAAAGGCAGAGGAGGGGGGGGGATAGAAATCTGTGTACCTGGCTTGGTCTGAGTGCTACCAAAGAGTCCTCCGGCATTGTTACTGGATCCGAAGGCAGACGTCCCAAAGGCTCCTCCGCTGGTTGCCCCAAAGCCAGTATCTGCAAAGCAGAAAGGGGGGGGGGGCATTGGGGAGGGGTACAAAAGGGTTGAAGTTCAGCTGCTGTCATGGCCACGCCTGAGAGGCAGAAAGCAGAAACCACTTTCAGGCCAGAGTGCACGTTTTTTTAAAAATAGTAGATGGTGGGTTTGCAAGCCCATCTTTCTGAACACTGAGGCTCCAGTGATAATTATGTGATCATTAAAAAGTGCATTTGAAGGACAAACTTTTGGAGGGCTTACCACATTTAAAAAATAGAGAAGGTTAAATAAAAAGCTTTTAACTCAGTTCCATCGCGTCCATATTCATGTTATACAAATAGTCCTCAACTTACGACCTCAACTGAGCCCCAAACTTTCTTTGTTAAGACAGTTGTGAAGTGAGCTTTGTCCCGTTCTACCACCTTCCATGCCACAATTGTTAAGTGAATCACTGCAGTTGTTAAGATAGCAAGATAGTTGTTAAGCGAATCTGGCTTCCCCGCTGACTTTGCTTGCCAGAAGGTCACAAAAGGGGATCACGTGACCCCGGGACACGGAGACCGTCATAAAATATGAACCAGTTGCCAAACACCCAAACTTTGATCAGGTGACCATGGGACCATTCATCAACGGTTGTAAGTGTGAAAAAATGGGCATTAGGGACTTTTTTCAGTGCTGTTGTAAGTTTAAACGGTCATTAAACAAACTGTTGTAAATTGAGGACCACTTGTAAAGAAAATGTTCTACATTCTATGTAAGACTGCCGAATAATATTATTCTCTATGTAGTTCATAAGGATAACATACTATTAAGATTTAAAGTATGTTGTTTAAGCATTTCCATCAGAGAGACACAGAATTAAAACCTCAAACCATCATTCAAAGATAAGAGCATCCGAGGAGGTAAAAGATTTCCGCCTGGAATTACCCATCTGGGCCAAAACTTCCCTCCGTTCTCAGTCACTTACTCTGTCCAAAAGTCGAAGTTGTCCCAAATCCCCCTGTGTTGCCGCCAAAAGGCGTTCCAAAAGATTTATTAAACATGTTGAAGTTATTTCAATGTCTCAAAACCTAAAAAAGAAGAAATAAAAACTCAAGTTGTTTTTTTCCCCAGAAATCGATAAAACTAGCAAATTACTAACCAGTCATCTTGCCATCAATGGCCATAGAGAGTTATGACCTGATCCCATTTCAACTGAGTGGGCACTGTGGAAACCCTGGCTACCTGGTTAGTTTATATTTCTTTTATATATATATATATATATATATATATATATATATATATATATATATATATATATATATATATATTGAAAAGTTTTACAGAAAAAAAAGGATTTCCCCCCCCAATATTCCCCCCACCCTTTCCCTCCCCTCATCCCACCCTCCCCCCCAGACTTCCCAGAACAAAATACAAGGTATTTCAATTAACAATCATAAACTAAATTAACCTATCTATCCTCAGACTACTAAATCCCCCCCCCAAACCTTAACTCCACTATAGATAACATAATACTTCTAATACTTAACGTTCATTCATAACCTATTTGATATTTCCTTGTCTGATACTTTTTTTTTTTTTTTTGCTTTGATTTATATGCTGCCCTTCTCCGGAGACTCAGGGCGGCTTACAGTGCGTTAAGCAATAGCCTTCATACTTTTGTATATTTATACAAAGTCAGCTTATTGCCCCCACAATCTGGGTCCTCATTTCACCTACCTTAGAAAGGATGGAAGGCTGAGTCAACCTTGAGCCTGGTGAGATTCGATCTTACTTTAATTGCAGGCAGCTGGTGTTAAATTACAGTGCTTCTGTCTGTTGAGCTAAACCAGGCTCTTTGAATATAATCAATCCATCTTCTCCATTCCGATACATATCTTACTAACTAACTGGTTAGTTTATATTTCAATGTAACTTTTGAACTCAGAAAATTGGGCCAAGTAAGAAAATGATGGTTTAATATCATGAATACACGTGAAGCAAGCTGGATGAAAAAAAAAATGTTGGACATCTTAAAGTATAAGAGAAAAATGCTATTTGAGAGGACAAAACTGGCTCAGATTCATGAAAGCATAAAATAACAGACTGCTGAGGGTCTTGGAAATCATGATCATAAGGTACTATTATTAAAAATAAAAGGAATTATTATAACACACAAGCATTAAATTGGAAGCCTCACATTGCAATGAACAAGGATATACGTCCAATTTTGGAGCCACTAAGATTATTGGATGAGCAGGCACAAAGACAGCTGACTGAAGCCTGGGAAGTGCCCCTCCCCTCTCCCCAGTGAACAGGAGTGCTGATTTACCACCAGCTTGTCAAGTATTTAGGAGGGGAGAGCTTGGAAGTACAAGGAAACACCAGCCAACAACTTAAAAGCCAGCCACCAACACCCCAATCAACATCTAAAAGCCACACACAACAGGCACCATATAGACACCCCAGACAGAAGAGTCCAAAGCACACCCTCTGTTAGAGAAGTTCTCCGAGAATGGACTCCAGCATGAGTCTGAAAGCTGGGAAGACTAATCCTCTGATCGTGGTGACCAATCCCGAGTATTACATTAATAAAGAAATGACATACACTATCATTATGAAATGACATACACAATCTCTTTAGGGCAAAAGTATTTCCAGAATGTCACAAAAACTTCTCTTCTAGACTCAAGACGGAAAGAGACCTACAAGCCAATCTCTTACATTGTAAAATATTCTATCGTATGATGATGCAAGCAACTGTATGTCTCATTTTTATTAGTGCTGTCAACCTTCCCCTGCCATTCACAATGCTTCTCCCAAATCTCAGCCAATCATATTTGAAAGACCACCCCATGCACGGTGGGACCACCCAGATGCTACTAGAAAATGCCTTGATAAGGCAAAATGGAGCAGACTGGGCCTGATTCTTCCCAGCTCAGATTAGCCCATCAACCAAGCAGAAGCAGCTGAACTTATTTTATACCCAGGCTTTCTACACAGAATAAACTGGAAGCTTCTGGTTCTCCTAGTTTCCTTTAGAAAGAAAATTTTAACTGGTCCAATTACAGCATGGAAATGCCGGCTTCTGTTTTAATCTCAGCACAGGCAAATCCAAAGAATTCAACTCCAACCGGCTGTTGACATCTAGTAAGAGTTTGCTGATGATTAGCAAGGGTCAATTTGATTTGCCCCAAAATTAATGCAATTTAGGAAAGTGATTAAAACCGGATTATTACAGCATCTCTGAGAAGGGATGATTTACAATTCCTCTTGTACACAGGCTATGACTATTTCTTGGAATAGGAAAATTTATCCCAGAATTGCTACAGTTGCCTTTCTACCCCCTTTTTATTTTATTTATATAAGATTATTAACTGATTAACAAGTGGTATGGCATATAAACCTATAGCAAAATTAAAGTGCTATACCCTGAAGAAATAAGTTGTTTTGTTCAGTTTAGTTACATCAGAAGTTGACTTAGTGGTTAAGGCACCAGCCTAGAGCCCAGGAGACGGTGAGTTCTCGTCCCACGTTAGGCATGAAAGCTGGCTGTGGACTTTGAGCAGTCAATTCCTCTCAGCCCAACCTACCTCACAGGATTGTTGTTATGAGAAAAATAGGAGGAGGAAGGCGTAATGGGTATGTTCCCTGTCTTATTTATAAAATAATAAAGGTGGATATAAACAAACCCACAATATACTGTACATTGTTTTTAATCCAAGCAAATTATAAATCTTTTACTGATGTACTTAAAGGATAAACATTTTGTGAATCAACTAGCTATGGGAATATAAATTAATTTCTAAATGTTTTATTACACGTTAAAGACTATATTATTGGCAATTCATAAACTTTTGAACTTCTGTTTAAAAAGCAGGTGAAAAACTAATTCATAAAGTTTATCAATACTCATAAAT
Organism: Pituophis catenifer annectens; assembly: GCF_029215685.1. Taxonomy (NCBI): domain Eukaryota; kingdom Metazoa; phylum Chordata; class Lepidosauria; order Squamata; family Colubridae; genus Pituophis; species Pituophis catenifer. The sequence continues at coordinate 131,421,770 of NW_027256884.1, forward strand.
TCAAGCTCTACCACTATGACAGGTATTTTTAAAAAGTGAAGTGACCCCTTTTCTCAAGCTGCTCATGATCCCAAGAGGGTTAAAATGCACAGCTTCAGGAGCTCTGGTTAATGAAATTGTAATTTGCTACTCTATAAAATGTAACAAAACTCTTTACTGCAAAACCCAAACATTGCTGATAAAACTTTTTGCCATTTATATGCATGTCCTTTTTTGCCTTTATATGCATGACTATCATTGCAGGAAAAGCTTAGTTTGGGTATGCTTAGCCACCTGGCTCAACTTTTGAATTATTTAAGGCCACAGAATCACCTCTAAAACAATCTCTATTTTCTTATCGTTGCCTGGTAAGAATCTTCATTTCCAAGCAAAGTAAGTTGTTAATGGTATTCTCTAATAGAGAATCAATATTTTGAGCTTTTGATTCCAGAGTTTAAAGGGTCCTTGGTGCTCTCTGAGCTTGGGCGTTTTCTTGCAGGGTTTCATTGCCCAACTAGATAACATAAACAACGCACTGACCTTGGCACTGATGATGTTCCCTAGTTGGGTTCTGAAACATCTGCAAGAAAACCACCAAGCTCAGAGAGCACTAAGGAATGCACCATTCAACCCTGACCTACAAATATTATCTTCTATCAATTCCAATTTCTTTAATTACACTGAAAGGAAACCACAATAAAACTGAAGAAAAACTTTTTCAAGTCATCTTGGTTGCACTCACATCAACTCCTGGCCTGTGGAACAGGGGTCCCCAACCCCCCCCCCCACCGACACCAGTCTGCAGCATGCCAGAAACTGCCCTTGCAAAAGTGAAGCCCCATCCATGGGATGCAGGCATGTGAAACCACACCCCCTCTGGTTCACGGAAAAACTTCTCTCCACGGAACTGGTCCGATGCCCAAAAGGTGGGGGGGGAGGGGAGTTGCTGCTTTAAAGCATCTTACCCCCACCTGGGGTGAGATCTGCTCCCACCCTTCTGACCTTCCATAAGGGCCTGATGACATCCCTCTAACAGTTGGTTTCGGGCCCCAATGGGGAGTACCATGCTGGAGGTGGTTAATGGACCAATAGCACATCTCACCTCACCCTTTGCACACCCCGTTTTCTCTTTTCCTATCTTTTTACCGTAATTTTAATCATAATTTATATTTTTATTGCATATATATCTATATATCTATATACAAACACACATACACATATATATATAGTGTGTGTGTATGTATGAATGAATGAATATTTCTATAATTTTATTGCTTTTAACCTTGTAAGCCACCAAATTGTGGCTTACAATTTAATAAAGAAACTCCTAGTCTAGCTAAAAGAATTCTCAGCTTCATCTGCCAGCATGACATATGAAGCAACCCATGTCCACACGCATTGCTTGAAGCTCTCCAGCTGTGTCCTGAGTTGACCAACCAACTGTTGATGAATGTAGACTCTCCTGTCTACATAAGGTGCTTTTTCAAGAGGCAACTGGACTTTGTTTTTCCTTGAAGAGGTTTCGCTTCTCATCCAACAATCTTCATTCAGTTCTGACTGAAAGGTGGAGGATGAAGGATTTATAGTCCTTGCAGTCATCTGGTCGTTAGCGCTCTTTCTGAGGGTCCTTGAGGCCACTTGGAGGTTCATCCGTGTCCTCGGTGTCACCTTTCCAGGGTTTCAAAGAGGCCATATCCTCTCCCTCCACAGAGGAGAAGGGACAGGCACCACTTACCTCCTGTTTACAACCCAGCCCTCTCAGCAGCTCCAAGAAGGTTCCACACCCATTTGCACTTTGATTCGGGTGACCCCGAGTGGCCTTGGAGGCTCTGGGAGAGAGGGTCAACGCCCTCTCTATAAAGGCTAGCAAGGACTATAAATCCTTCCATCCTGCACCATCCCAGTCAGAAGCCAAGGAGCTTCTGGGGCGAGAAGGGAAACGTCTTCAAGGGGAAACAGAGCCCAGTTGCCTTTTGGAAAAAGCACCTTCGGGACCACCAGGGCCCGGATGGCGGAGAAGCTCCGTGGAGGCTCCGGGGATTCCTCTCCCGCCTCCTCCGCCTTCCAAGCAGCGGAGCTGCCCGGAAACCACGTCCAGCGCAGGTCTGCTCGGCGTCCGGCTCCCTTCCCGGGGAATTCTCCCGGCCAGCTCCACTGGGGGTGGGGGCGGAGAGGGGACCGGCACAACTCACAGCCAGGCAATTCCTCCGCTCCATTCCCTGGTTTAAAACAAACCCATAAACGTTTCCTTCTGCCTCCTTTCCCCAACGCTCCTGCCCCAGCCTTCCTTCGGCACCCGGGGAACTCTTGGCCGTGGCAGGCGGGGACGGTCCTGGCGCCCCTGAAGGCAGCCGCGGCTCCCTCGCCGCTCACGTGAACGAGCCAGGACGGGCCGCCCCCCCCCCCCACGACCGCCGGGAGCGCGGACTGAACGGCGCCCCCCCCCACCCGGTGCCGCACGTGCTCTCCCCTCGGCCGCCCCCCCGCCCGCCACGTGACGGCCCCGCCCACTCGCCCCCCCCACCCCGCGCGGCCCCTCCTTCCCCCCCCTCACCGCTTCTTCTCCTCCGGGCTGGGCCTCCCGACGAGGGAGACGGGAAGGGCGGCGTTGGGCCCGCGGCCCGGCCTAGCGCTCGCTCGCAGCGGCGTCTCTTGCGACGGAGAGCCGGACGGCGGCGGCGGCTCCGCCTCCCACGATACCCGCCTCAGCCGCTCGAGGGGTCGCGACGGGGGGGGGAGGAAGCGGCAGCGGCGAAACTGCGTCATACACGCACGCTCGACGCTCTTCCGCGCGGGACGTCAGGGCGGCGAGGCTTCCGATTGGCCGCCCCGCGCTGCCTTTTCCCATTGGCACCCCATTCCCGTGACGTCGGCGCCTCGCGCCGGCTTTCTATTGGCCGGGTCCTAAACCCGCCCCAAACGTCGTCCCGTCTCCAATCCGCCGCGCCGTCCCTCCCGACGTCCGTCGCCCCAGAGCGCACTGGGACGCTTCGATTGGCCGGGGAGCCGAGAGCTCTGTTGCTGGGGCGGGGCGGGGCGACGTCGCAGAGCGTGCCGTGGAAGCGGGCGGAGCCTAAGCGGGTGTGGTGCGTCTCCATAGCAGCCGGGGGCGGCGCCTCGGAACTACGCTTCCCGGCCTCCCCGGGCGGCGGCGGCGAGCGGCGGGAGTCGTAGCGCGGCGCAGGTGAGGCTCGGGATGTTGCAGGTGGCGCTGCCGCTGGATCGCGAGCGGGACGGGGCGCTGCTGCGGGTGCGCTTCACCACGCTGGCGGTGGGGACGGTCTGCTGTCCGCTGGGCGGCTTCCTCTTCTGCCTGGCCTGGGCGCTGCTCTTCCACTTCCCGGAGGCCACGGCCACCCACTGCGGCGTAAGTCCCCGGGGGGGAGGGGGGAGGGGAGGGGGGGAGGGGAGCCCCCGAGTCACCCCCCCCCGCTGAGCTTCCCCCCTCCCCCTCCCCCCCCCGCAGGTGCCCAACTACCTGCCGTCGCTGAGCGCCGCCATCGGGGCCTCCACGCCGGAGCGCTACGTCTGGCGCCTCTGCATCGCCCTCCACTCGGCGCCGCGGCTGCTGGTGGCCTCGGCCTACTGGCGCCACTACCGGGGCTGCCCCTACCCGCAGCCGCGCTACTCCCGCCTCTGCCACGCCGTCCTGGCCCTGAGCCTGGGCGAGAACCTGGGGCTGCTCCTGCTCACCTACGTCTCCTCCGCCGAGAACCACGGTAAGCCTCTTCCAGCCCCCCCCTCCTCCCCACACTCCCCTCCGTCTCATCCCTGTATGCTGCCCCCCCCCTCTCTCTCTCTCACACACACACACAAACATACTCCCCCCATGCAAGGGCATAAGGGCACGACCCTCCCCCTCTCCCTGCCCCCTCCCTTCTCATCTGCCCCTCCATCACCTCTTCCCCCCCCCCTCAGTGTCATCCCTATGTGCTGCCCCCCCCCCCCCGCCCCCTGCTCTCTCTCTCTCACACACACACACCACTCACCGGTGCAAGAAGTCTTGAAGGCTTCCAAGCCCGAATGGGAGCTCCTCAGCAATTCCAGTGCCGGCACCAGTACCAGCTCCACCCTAATGATGTCCACAGGCCACTCCGATGAAGCCAACCTGGTCCTCGAGGCAAAGGCCAGGCCGGGAGGCCAAAGCAAGCGCCCAAGGCAAAGGCAAAGGGAACAGCTGAAGAGACCCAAAGTTCAAGGCAAGAACGCACAGCAAGGAAGCAAACACTTGGTTCCCAGCATCGCCTCCATCCACCTGCTGTGCTCAATAGCCAATGTCCAAGATAAGATAACCTTCATTGTCATGTTTTACTCTGGGCACACTGGCACACCCATGAAAAATGAAATTTCGTTGCCTGCTCCCAGACATAACACACACACACACACACGTGCTGTATGTATACCTATGTCCACACATATAAATACATATACATATTAATCGCTGTCCATCTTGAATGCATATTGAAAGGAGAGTTCAAAAGGTTGATGCTATATGGAACAAAACTGGCTGAATTTGGATGTTTTCTGCTTCGGATACCACGAAGCCCCCTCCCAGAAAGTAACAAGGAAAACGGGTTGTGAAAAGGATGTGTAGCATCCCAGACACACCTGCGGACTCTGGTCAAGCATCGCTTGTATGCCACGTCCTGGATAGATGGACATGAACTGCCAATAATCTTCTCTGCCACCCTTACCACTCTCTGCACCTGCTTCCTCTCCGAGGCAGTAAAGCTTCCAAACCAGACTGTAATAGAATAGAATAGAATTTTTTATTGGCCAAGTGTGATTGGACACACAAGGAATTTGTCTTTGGTGCATACGTTCTCAGTGTACATGAAAGAAAAGATACGTTCATCAAGAATCATAAGGTACAACACTTAATGATAGTCATAGGGAACAAATAAGCAATCGGGAAACAATATCAATATAAATCGTAAGGATACAAGCAACAAAATTACAGTCATACAATCATAAGTGGGAGGAGATGGGTGATAAGAACAATGATAATGCAATCATCTTGGCTGACCTTCTCTGCCCTGCGTGTTCTCGGATCAGAGGCAGAAGGCAGTTCCTCTTCCTCATTGCTGACCGGCTCCACCTGCATGCTTTCCCCACCTGAAACCTCAGGGCTGTCCAGCTCCAGCTGCACTTCGGCCAAATCCCTCTCAGACGGATGCTGGGAGCTATTGACTAACTCCCCTCCTGACATGCCGGGTACTGGTTCATCCTCCTCCAAGCTGACCTCTGGAGAGAGAACGGGGGATACAGCCAGGGGAGTCATTACACGCTCCTCACCATCACCCATGCCCCCTTGTCTTCCCTCCTAAATATCATCCCTCCCTGCCACACCCCCTCCCTCTCTTCCCCTTCTCTTCCGCCCTGACTCTCCACCTCTTCCCCCTCATTCTCTCTCTGTCTTCCCCCCCCCACTCCTGTCCTTGTCTCCCACATCATCACCCCACCCCCTCCCTCTTCCGTCTCCCTGCCTCCCCCACACAGTCATCTCTCCTCCTCCTTGTCTCCCCTGCAGCCTTCCACCAATTTGCCTTCGGCCTCTTCATCGTCTCAGCCATCGGACACATGTTCCTGACCTGCCTGCTCTGGCGGCTAACCAAGAAGCACGCCATCAGTCCCGAGGTAAGAACGCCCTCCCCCGCTGCCTTCTCCTTTGGGCTCCCAGGTGGCTGAGCAGTTAACTCTCCCCCCTTAGTCCCTTCCCATTGTTTGTCTCTCACTGTCCAGTCGGTTTGAAGAGAGATGTTTTTGCAAACAGTCCCTCTTTTAAGTCGGGGGGGATTTCCGCTCCCAGCAAATGACCTTGGAGACCATCAGTTCCCACAGACAACTCTGCTTCCACTTCAGTTTCACTTTCCCCACAAGCCTTGCCCCTCCCCTTCCAGCCTCCCTCCAGGGTTCATGGCAAACTGGCCTGCGAGGTGGCAGTTCTGACATACGCTGGATTTTAAGGCTGTGCCTGCTGGATGCAGAACGTGAGGACAAAAAGGCTGCGTCCTTTTGCCTGACCTCTAGTGACCCTGTGCCAGGTAGAAGCCAGGTAGCCAGCAGGTTCATGGGCCTCCTTTGGTTGGGAGGGGCTGTTTTGGCGGTCGCTCTGTGCCTCCTCCTGCGAAGAGGCGTTTGCAACGCCCGGTCTGGTGAAGCAGGTTTTGTTCAGACTCGTTGAGGGAAGCTGCTGGAGGGGAAAGGCATCCGAGGTTGGTGTCCTTGCGAGTTTCACAAAGAGCCCAGCAGGATCCGTAGCTCATCCCAAGTGGGGAGGGTGCGGTATTTATCCTTGGAAGAAACAGGGCCTGGCGCTGAAGGGGGGAGAGTTCCTTCAAATAGGCCCTCAGCCAAGGTTGCCGCTGTCCAGCTCTTCCTGCTGCCCAGCTCTTCCTGCCTGTAGAAAACTGAGCAATAGAGGGGCTGAGGCTTCCGGAAAGCAAGAGCCGGGGAAGGGGGAGAGCTGAGTTCAAGGCTCCCTTTCAGAAGGCAGAGGGTGTGTTTAGTCGCCCGGTGTGGAAGGGAGGGGGGTGTAGATCTCCAAATGAACTTTGGCACCATATACTGCCCAGTTTTACCAACAGAAGAGAATATTTGTAGCTCAGGGTTGACCCGTGGGGGTCCCTGCTGCTCTCTGAGCTGGGTGACTTTCTTGCAGGCGTTTCAGTACCCAACTATAGGGCGGTATAGAAATTTAATAAAATAAAATAAATAAATAATAAAATAAATGTCATCCGTGTTAGCAGGGAGAGGGGTTTGCTGGAGTGGCGGGAAGGGAGGAGGAGGACAAGGACAACAACTGTGAGGTTCTTGGTCTTCTCTGAGCCTGGTGGTTTTCTTGCAGATATTTTTATTACCAATCCTCCAGCTAGCACTGATGATGCCACCTAATATGGTAATGAAATGTCTGCCGGAAACCCACCAAGCTGAGAGAAGACCAAGAACCCCACTGCTTAGCTTTATCCGTGGCATGTTCTTTGGACTGGTGTCTGTCGGGTACAGGAAGCCCTTCAGACCTCTGCTGTCCTGCCTGTGTCGGGGGGGCTGCTTACTAGGAAGTGCCTCTGGGAGGATTCGGCTGTGGAACCGAATCTTGGCTTTGGGGGGGGGGGGGGGGCTGATTCTGCTGGAGGGAAAGGATGGTCCTGGGCCACCAGGGGGCAGTTTTCCTGGCTTGCCTTGATTGCTTTCTGCACCTGTGGCTCCTGGACCCTGGTTTTATTGGGTGCGGGGGTGGGGGTAGAGCTTAATTGGGGAAGAGGGGAGGGAGTGTTGGGGTCCCAATATGAATAGGTCAGAGGTGTCCAACCTTGGGGCCACTTTAAGACTTGTGGACTTCAATTCCCAGAATCCCCTAGCCAGCAGGGAGTTGAAGTCTTACAAGGAAGTAGGTGGTGTAAGGTGTCCACCTGACCCTGTGCAAAGCCTTCCCCCGACCCCCAGCCCTGTGAGCGAAGCCCCTTTCCAGCCAGCCCTAGGGCTGAAGAGCCTGGCTTCCCAGCAGCTCAGCCTCCCTGCAGGAGACCAGAGATACCCACCCATCTCCTCTGAGTAAGTCTGGCTTTGGAGCAGGAGGTCGCTCCACCTTACAGGGTTTTATCCCAGAAATATCCAACCAGTTACTGCCGCCAGCCCTTCGAGGTAGGCCAGGAAACCCGCCTGATGGAAAGCGGCTGCGTAACAGAAGGCTGGCTTGGTTTCCCTCTGAGTAAGAGAAGGAATCACGGTGACTCTCTCGTTACCACTCTCTCCCTTTAAGGCAGAACCATCGGGCAACCCTTTGTCCAGGATGGCAGAAGGGCTCCTGCTTGGGCAGGACCTACAATGGTGGGCTTGTGACGGTGGTTCATTCTTTTCTGTGAGGCCAGGGAGAGAACTGAATAACTACTGTGAGTCAGAAGGGCCCTTGGAGGTCTTCTAGTCCAACCCCTGCTCATGCAGGAGACCCTAGGCCATGCCGGACGAGGGGCTGACCCATCTCCTCTCGAAAGCCTCCAGGGATGGAGCCCCCGCAGCTTCTGTTCCACTGCTTAATTGTCCTCAGGGTTTCTCCTTAGTTCTAGGCTGAATGTTTCCTTGATGAGTTTCCAGCCCTTGCGTCTTGTCCTGCCCTCGGGGGCTTTGGAGAACCTGAGGGAAGAGTCCCCTCTTCTTTGGGGCAGCCCTTCAGATAGTGGACGGCTGTTCTCCTGCCCCCCCCGAGTCCTTCTCCTGTAGACAGCCATAGCGAGGGAGGCAGAAGTTGGGGGTGCTGGGGGGGAGGCGCTCCCTCTGGGATTCTCTGCCCCCGTGAAGGAGGGTTTGCACACAGCCGGCACAAGTGCAGCGGTTACCGGTTCCCATGTGCCACTTCCTGTGTGAACTTTCACATCGCAGCTTGTTTGTGGTCCTCAGTGGGGCCTGGGCTGCACCCAGCCCCGCCCACTTCAAAGCCTGGGGCCCGATCCTGTGGAAGAAGCCCAAGGGTAGTATGTATAACCAGGGGGCCTTTTTTCGGGTCAGCTGAAAGGCTTTTCAAGGCGGCTCTGCTTGTACGGATGAATCTGTGTCTGTTTGCAGTGGGGAGTCTAGCAGCCCCTCTTCGGCTTCACCCACCTTCTATTCCGCTGCAGCTGACAAAATCCGAGGCCTTTGACTAAAAACCTCTGGAGCCGGAAGAGGGGCCGGCAGATTCCTCCTGGTCCCCAGAGACCTTTTCTTTTGAAGAAGCAGCTTCTGCCAGGCCATTTGGGGACGGAGGTTTTGGGGGCAGGTTGTCTGCTCTCTTATACTTTTGCCCTCCCTGCTGAGCCCGGCTTTTCCACGGTGTTTTTGCTGCTCTTTCACAAGTGGGTGTTTTGCTTGAGGAAATTCCCAAAGGGAGAATAGCTGCCTTTGCATCCGACGTATAGACTGGGGTTTGCAGCGCCAGCTCTTGGGGCCTCAGCGGGGACAAGAGTTTTCTAAAGATAAATGATCTATTGGGGACTTTTTCAAGCTCTCTCTGTCGCATCCAGAGTGCAGTTCCTTCTGCAAACTTTCTCAAAGTGAAACAGCCCCATCGGCTATTTGTGGCCTGTGCATGTGATGCTACCAGGAGCTGTTTCTCAGGGTCACCGATGGTGCCTCCCTCCCTCCCTCCCCTGTCTGGGCTAAGTAAACCCTTTGCAAAACCACCCTGGTTGCCCTTGTTCGTCCCACGTTAGCTGAGTCAGGCTGCTAATCAAAGAATGGTATCTGAAACTCCTCAGAATTTGCTCTGGCTGCGGGAGGGCTTGAGTTGGCCTTGGCCAGCCTGTTCCATTGGCGGTAAAGGGGGCTTGGATGAAGAAGTTCTTCAGATGCTGAGGCCTTAGAAGGCGTGCAGAGAAGAGGATTAGGGCAAAGGAGGCTAAAACCCATGAAGAATGGTTGCAGGAACTGGGCATGTCTGGTTTCATGAAGAGGAGGAGGAGGAGGGGGTGAGGTGATAGCATCTTCCAGTATTTGAGGGGCTGCCCCAAAGAAGAGGGGGGGGTCAACCTGTTCTCCAAAGCACTGAAGGCAGGAGAAGAAGCAACAGATGGAAACCAACCAAGGAGAGAAGCAACCTGGAACTAAGGAGAAACTTCCTGACAGCGAGAACAATTAACCAGCTTGCCACAAGAAGTTGTGGGTGCTCTTATCACTGGAGGCTTTCAAGAAAAGACAGGACAGCTGTTTCCCTGGGACTGTATAAGGTCTCCTGCCTTGGCCAGGTAGCCCAGCTTGGACCGGAAGACCTCCAAGTTCCCTTCCAACTGTGTGACTCTGCTCCTTCCAGCCCTGGGATTGTCTGCAATGCCCTGGCCCAGCGGCTGAGGCTCCAGGGCAGGTGCAGAGCTGGGGGAGGCCAAAGACCTTTCTAGTCCTGCATTGAGGGCTCCTACCAGAGGCGTCTGCAGAGCTGACCAGCAGGGCAGAGGAGTAAACACCACAGCTGGACAAAAGCTGGTTTTTCTGGAACTCTCTCTCTCTCTCTCCTGTATGCCGTTGGGGGAGGGGGAACGGTTCAGCAGATTTCCACCGAGCGGCCAGGGAAGCCACTAGGTAGTTTCCCCTTGGGGTGGGGGGTGGGGGTGGGGGGGGGTGAGTTTCTGGAAGCCTGCCTGGAATGACCCTAAGGGCATGGTCGCCCCACTCCTCATTCTCTGGGTTTTCTCTGACCGCTGTCGCTGCCCGGCCTGGTCCTCCTGAAGCCCCCGGCATGACGCAGATTTTGTAAAGAAGTAGACAAGTCTTTCGTTTCTGTTATTACAGAGAGTCCTCGACTTACAACAGTCCGTTGAATGACCAAAGTTACAACGGCACTAAATAAAAGTGACCCGTGACCCCTTTTCACACGTGCAACCATTGTAGCATCCCTGCAGTCACGTGATCCAAATAGCCTCGTCCTTGGCAACTGGCATGGACTTACGACGGTCGCAGAGTCCAGCGGTCACATGATCCCCTTTTTGTGACCACCTGGCAGGCAAAGTCAGTGGGGAAGCCAGATTCACTTAACAATCGTGTGACTCACTTATCGACTGCAGTGGTTCACTTAACAACTAAGGCAAGAAAGATGGTAAAATGGGGCAAAACTTACTTACAAATGTCTCATTTAACAGCAGAAATGTTGGGCTCGATTGTGGTGGTAGGTTGTGCAAACTCCCTGCCTGTAGGCAGTTCCAAGCCGGGTGGCTTTTTGTAAAAATTAGGATGTTCAGCTCTGACAACCTCAGTATTGCCAGATATGGAGGAAGTCCAGGGGTTCCAGTCACAATTGAGATAGCCAACCCCCCCCCCCCCGAAAAAAAAACAACCACCACCCAGAGATGCTTTCTGCTTTCAAAGGAGAAAAGAGGGACCCCCGGATACTTTGCCCTGTGGACGTCCCAGGGTGGGCGGGCGCAGGGGATTCCCGCGAGGGGCTTCCTTGAGCCTTGGCCTGGAGTAGAAGGGGGGGGCTGGAGAGAGGGTCAGGGGGGGTCCAGGGGAAGTCATCCTGGTCTCTCTCCACAGGAGCGCAAGTCCTACAAGTGGAAATGGTGGCTCTTCCTCTTCAACCTGCTCACCTTCCTGGTGGCCGTCTGCTTCTACTTCCGTCATAACCGGTATTGTGAGGCTGGAGGTAAGGCGGCCCCGGCCCTCTTCTCCTCTGGGCTCCCCTGCTCTCCCCTCCTCCAGACTCTGCCCTGCTCTCTGCTTTCCCTTCCCTTCCGATAGCAGCTGAAGCCTTTAGACCAGGGGTCTTTAGCCCTTTTCTTGTGCCCAGGACCCCTCTGAGAGTCGGGCCAAACCTCTGGACCCTCCTCAGACCAAGGCACTTAAACGCAGAGATCCAGTGGTCGGTAAGGGAAAGGAAACGAATGACGCTCAAATGGCCTTCCAAAACTTTATTAAAAGGAACAGACACGTCGTATAGTAATATCGGTCCTTCATTATTAGCCCATTAAATCCGTACGAATACCATTTTGGAGGCATAAATCATTTTAAGTAGTGAGATTCATTAAAGTCAGCACACCTTTTGGGAGCCCAGAGACCCATCACTCCTTGGTGGCCCACATATTTTATTGAGTGAAAAACTAACTCTCTGTGGCCGATTATTGAAAATAAACATGGACTGTTGGTCCGTAAAGCCCAGGTTCAGAAGTTCAGCTGTAGACCCCCGAAAGCCACGCGGGGAGTTTTTTGCGCATGGCCAGGAACTCTCTTGGCTGCTGGAAGGGATGAGATGCGGATGCACCTGTGGAACGCAAACGGTCTTCCCGATGTGGAGCAGAATATCCCAGGCATTGTGGATTTTGCTTTGTGTCAGGGCTCTCCAAACTTGGCAGCTTTAAGGCTTCTAGAACTTCAATTCCCAGAATTCCCCAGCTAGCTGTGAATGATAGAGTTGGAAGGGACCAGAAGGGTTACCTTGTCCAGTGTTTCTCATGCTGGCTGGGGGATTCTGGGAGTTGAAGTCCACAGGTCTTTAAAAGTGGCCAAATTTGTAGACCTGTGCTTTATATGGCACCCAAGCCCACTTCTGATGGGCAAATTGAAAAGCTTAGATCAGGTTCTCTACCGAGGCAGCTTTAAGACTTGTGGGACCCCCAGGATCCCCCAGCCTGGGACAGACTAGAAGACCTCTGAGGTCCCCTCCAGCCTTAGGATTCCATGTTCTGCGTCTGCTTCCTCTTGCAGTGTACACGGTTTTCGCCTTCCTGGAGTACCTGGTGGTCCTGTCCAACATGGCCTTCCACATGACCGCCTGGTGGGACTTTGGCAACAAGGAGCTGGTGGTCAGCTCCCAGCCGGAGGACAAGCGCTTCTAGCCGGGAACCGGCCGGCCAGCTGGTGGAGGAGCCTCTTTATAGGGGGCGGGTGGGCGGCAACGCTGCTGCTTTGGAAAGGAGGGGGGACTTTGGGGTGGCTGTGCCATCCTTGAGCGCTGAAGGAGAGAAGGAGCCCCCCAGGAAAGGACTCTTCCACCCCCAGCCCCACCCCTCCCACCTGCCCGGTGGGAAGTATTGCAGCCCCCCCGCCCCCCCCCGGCTTCCGCTCTCCAAAGGACGTTGGAGGCCACCACTGGTGCTGCTGCTTACTAGGGAGGGGGGACATTTAATCTCCAGGGTGGTGGGGGCGGGGGCTCCCTGCTGGGGGAGTGGTGGCTGGCTCCCTTCGGCCACGGGTTCCCCCGCTGCAATCATGGAGGTGAAACAAATGGGCAGGAGGGGCTGAGGTTCTTGAGACCCCCCCTTTCCCCCCTCCCCTCAGTTTTTAGCTTTTGTACTGATATCCCCACCCCCCTCTCCCCCCAGGCCGGGGGAAGGGAGGGCTGCTGTGCTTCGACCGTGTTGACCTCCCTGCTTTGGCTCTTTCGCCCTCCGGAGACGTGGAAGTCTGGGGAGAGGCTCAAAGTGTGCGTTGCGTGGGTCCCTCGCACCCCCCCCAAAGATACACATCTGGAGAATCGGGGAGGGAGGGTGCGTGGGCTGCTGTGCGGTGGCTGCGTGACTAAAACTGACTTGGACAATGACTGAAGGAGAGGCTCTGCGGAACCATTTGGGCCGAAGGGAGGCTGGGCAAGGTCCGGTTCTTTCTGTGGACGGGATGTGGAGGATTCGCTCCGGGGCCGTGCCTCTCTTGGCTCCAAGTCCCCCCTGCCCCCACACTCCGGTTCCTGCTTGGGGCAGACAGGAGAAGCGAGGCTGAGCCCAGCGGCTGCCCCACAGAGGAGGCAGGGAGGCTCCTCCATGGTCATCGGTCCCCCCCCTCCAGTGGCAGAGTTAATAGCCCTCGGACCCCGGGGTCACCCTGGAGCGGTTCTAGTTCCTCTTCCTCCCGTCTCTGTGTGGAAAAATTTGCATTGCCAGATAATGTATTTTCATCTACTTTTTACTTTCCCCACAAAATAAAGCACTGAGTATTTTTTTAAAAGGTGAGTTCTCTGGGGGGGTTTTAGAGGGGATGCTGGGGGGGGGCAGGGTGTGTGTCCTTTTTTGGCTCCAATCTGTCACCGTCCATCCCTCCTCCCTCTCTCGGTCTGCAGCCACTCATTGCTTTTTACAGCCAAGGAAGCATCTGGAAAAATGGAGGGGAGGGGGGTGAATTGTGCCTTCCCTCACCCCATTTGCGGAAACCTGGCTAGGGAATTCTGGGACTTGAGGTCCATGTGTCTTAAAAGTTGCCCAGACTGAGAGACGCTGGAGAAAGGGGTCCTTCTGGTCTCTTGCAACTCTATCATTTGTGACCGGCTGGGGAATTCTGGGAGTTGAAGTCCTAAAGAGGCCCAGGTTGGGAGACTCTGCTCCAGCTGAGGTTGGTCTGGCCCCATTGGCAATGCTGCGTTCAGCTCTGGGCACCAGGCTTCCAAGGAGGGGACGGGGAGGAATCGGAGGACATTTAGCGGGACTGGACCCAAGACCCATGGGGCACAGCGACAGCAATGTGTCCAGCCTGCTCAAGAGACCCCCAAGGAGAGAGGTGAGCGCCCTCTTCAGATACCTCCAGAACAGTGTTTCTCAAACTTGGTGGCTTGAAGATGGGTGGACTTCATCTCCCAGTATCCCCCAGCCAGCAGCGCTGGCTGGGGGATTCTGGGAGTTGAAGCCCACCCATCTTCAAGCTTCCAAGGTTGAGAAACACTGCTCCAGAAGGCCTGGCCTTGGGGGCAAGCGGAGGCAACCAATTACAGGTAGTCCTTGACTTACAACAGTTCATTTAGTGACTGAAGTTACAATAGTGACTTATGACCAGCTCTTCACACTGACCGTTGCAACATCCCTGGGGTCATGTGATCAAAATTGGGACGCTTAGCAATTGCTTCATATTTATGACGGTCGTAGTGTCCTGGGGTCACGTGATCCCCTTTTGTGACCTCACAAGCAAAGTCTATGGGGAAGCCAGATTCACTTAACGACCGTGTCGCTAACTTAGCAACTGCAGTGATTCACTTAAGAACTGTGGCAAGAAAGGTCATAAAATGGGGCAAGACTCACTTAACAAATGTCTCCCTTAGCAACATAAATTTTGGTCTCAGTTGTTGTAAGCCGAGAACTACCTGTGACACTAAAAGGCCAGGCGAGACATCGCAAGGAATTTCATGAATGCAAGAACTGTTGGCCGGTGGAACAGACCGCCACATGATGTGGGGGGGGTGGAAATGCTCCTTTGCTGGTGGTTTTTGCACAGAGCTGGAAGGATGCTCTGGGCTGGCTTGCTTGACCGGTGGGAGACCAGTTGGAGCCAGCCTGAAGGCAGATGTGGCCAGACGTTGCTGGTCAGCCCCGAGAGGTGCAAGCCGCTTTCCAGCCTTGTTGGGAGTTGGTTCTGTCTGCAGTGGAAGGGAACCAGCATGTCCCACACGTTCTTACCCCCTTTGAAAAAAGAGCACTGCCCCATCTCTGCATGGCCCAGAGGCCTCAAACCTGACAACGTTTAAGACTTGTGGACTTCAGCTCCCAGAATTCCTCAGCCAGCTCGCTGAGGAATTCTGGGAGTTGAGGTCCACAAGTCTTAAAAGTTTCTAAGTTTGGAAACCCCCGGCATAGGCCATCAAAGCGAGGATCTTGAGGTCTCTCTCCTCCTCCTCCCGGGGCCAGTTTTGTTGGTCCTGAGTTCAAAATCCACTTTCCAGTAGATGAAAGTAACCAACGTTGTGGAGCAAAGCCTCCAGATGACACCATTGAGTCGAGGTTCAACCTTGTTATGGACTTTGGAAGAGCATTACAGCACTGTCCCTCCCCTCCCCCTCCCGAAATCCTTTGGGGCAGGGGCTCTTTCTTTCCCCATCCTGCATCGGCCAGCCTCTCAGTCAACCCATGAAACACCATCCGCCCTTTTACAGGGGCCTTTAGAAAAGGCAAGGAGAAGCACCAGAGGAGGAGCCTTGATGGAACCTCCACGGGCAGGAGCAGTGACCCCCGAGCCCTGGCTGAAGCTGTCACTCACAGCACGGAAGCAAAATTAGTTGCTTTGACTGAACTGGGCCACCTCTGTCCTTGCAGCTGGCCAGACCACGGGCAGAGCTGGATCATGGAATGGGACCCCTTGTCATGGGACAACTGGCCGCGAGAGAACTATATTATTATTCATATATTATTATTGCTACGTTATTATTGATATTGCTAATAATAGGTCTAGAGCAGGGGTCAGCAACCTGCGGCTCTGGAGCTGCATGTGGCTCTTTCATCCCTCTGCTGCGGCTCCCGGTCACTCAAAATATGCGTCACAACCACCAATGTGTGACACCCACCGGCATGTGATTTATTGAGCTTTTCAACCCCCAGTAGGCCAACCACAGATAAATCCAAGAAAAGAAAAGTTTCAGAAGAAAACAGAACATTTAATTCAATTACATAGGCTAGTTTTGTGGCCGCTCAAGAAAGAGTCAGGGACGGGAAGGCTTTTGTGGCTCCTGGTGTTTTCTTTTCTGTGGGAAACGGGTCCAAATGGCTCTTTGAGTGTTTAAGGTTGCAGACCCCTGGCCTAGAGTATAGTTACCTCGCATTAAGTTGTCCCGTAACAAGTTGTCCTACACCCCTGGATAACACAGACCCCACATCAACCTGAGAAGGAGCCTGAGAGACATGGGGGAAGTTGCCATCTTTATTGGGGGGGGTGGGGGTAACAAAAAGGCCCTGGTGCAGGGAAATCACTGCAGGGAACGCAGGGTGAGCCCCCCTCCCCCCCCGAAGTCTTCCAGGCCAAAGGCTGGTGAGGCCGCTGCTCCGGAACGTGGTGAGCGGGAGAAAAACAGGAGGAAGCGTCTGTTGGGCAGTGGGGTGTCTGGGCAGCTAGACCCCCATAGCTCTTTCTGATTCAGAAAACTCCTGGAGGGCTGGTCCGCCACAAGGGCTGTGAGCCACAACGTCCGAAAGGCTACCTGAGCATGGAGAATCCTGAGAATCCTGACTTCCAAGCCATTCCAGCAAGTTGCTAGTCCCCATGACGGTGGAACCCAGCCGACCAATGGCCGTCCTCGCCAAGGGTGGCCCAGGAGCCCGAGAGAGGCTGAGTTTGAACTAAGGGGGGTGGGAACAGTCTGGATTTGGGGTCTTCCAGCGTGTCCTCTGTTCTCCCGCTCGACACAAAGCGTGTGCAGAACCCGTCTGTCTCCGGTGGCAGTGCGGAGGGAATCTCTGGACGTGCTCAGGAGATGCCCCATTGCCTCTGGCAGTGAAAGGCGAAGAGGAAAAGGCCCAGGCTGCAAACCCACCGGCAGAGGAGAGCCCTGGGAGTGGAGAGCCCACAGAGAGTCTTCGCAGAAGGAAAACGGCGGAAGCGCAAAACGGCCGGCCCTGAAGACGGAGCGTTTCCTTTGTAAACAGGATGTGGAGCTGGAGGAGGAGGAGGAGGAGGAGGCGGCAAAAGGGGCATCTCGCTTGGCAGCTGCCAAAACTGCCATGTTTCAATTCTGCAAGGCGCCCCTGGCCTCCCTCCGCGTCCGAGGGACCCTTCGGCTGGGTGCCACCGAGTGCGAAGGGACCAGGGCAGGTCTCCGCCTTCTGCTTCACCCTCCCTCTCCTGGGGCGGATTTTCTGCCAGGCGGATGGCTTGGCACCTCTGCCCAGGAAGAGCAGGGAGAGAAGGAAGCCTCTGGAGGTTCTCAGCCCTCTGCTTGTCCCAAAGAGGCAACTGGACCTTCCTTGGTTTCCTTCCTTGAAGACGTTTCACTTCGGCTCCAATGAAGCTTCCCGGAGGAGAAGCAGCGAAACGTCCTGAAGGAAAACCCAGGAAAGTCCAGTTGCCTCTTGGAGAAGCCCCTCTGGGCGCCTCCTCTTGACCCCGTCCAGAAAACGGGAAGCTTAGCAAAGCTGGGGGTACCGGCAGTCCTTTGCCTTCCACCATTCGTTTAGTGACCAAAGTTGCAACAGCACTAATGACCAGTCCTCGTTCTTACAACCATTCCAGCATCCCCATGGCCATCTGATCCAAATCCGGGCCCTTGGCCACGGGCATGTGTCTAAGGCAGTGGTGGCATCCCGGGGTCATGTGATCGCCACAGGTGGCTTTCTCAGCCGGCTTCTGACAAGCAAAGTCAATGGGGGATGCCAGATTCGCTTAACGACTGCCTGATTCATTGAACAGCAGTGATTCATTTAAATGTGGAGCCCTGGTGGCCCAGTGGTTAGAGTGCAGCATTGCAGGCTGACTCTGCCCACTGCCAGGAGTTCGATCCTGACCGGCTCAAGGTTGACTCAGCCTCCCATCCTTCTGAGGTCGGTCGAATGAGGACCCAGATTTTGGGTCTCCTCTTGAGCAGAGGGTTGGACTAGAAGACCTCCAAGGTCCCTTCCAACTCTGTTATTTTGTTTGTTAAATAAGGCTGGTTCAGAGAGTGCAGCTGTAAAGCCCTACGGGGTGGAATATAAGGCTAGGTGCTGTACCTGTGGCTTAACAACGGTGGCAAAAAAAAAAGGCCAAAAAATCAGGTGTGACTCATTTAGCAACCACACTTCTTAGCCACGCGAAGTCTGGTCGTAAATGGAGGACCAGTCATCCTGGCCTTTGCTCCCCCTTGGGGGGAAAAGGCTCCGTGCCTGAGCGGGCGCTCCAAGCCGGCTGGTCCCTGAGCCTTCCTGGGAAGCAGAGCTTGGGCAAGCAGAGAGGGTGCTCCTGGGCATAAGCAGAGGGCAGCGGGGGCCCACCTTCAAAGCAGCCGGCAGACCTTCTTGGGCTTGGGCGGGGCCGGGTTGAGGACGGCCCGGACGGCTTCGGTGAAGACCTCCTTGATGCCCTCCTGGTTGAGGGCCGAGCACTCCAGGTACTTGACGGCGTGGATCTGCTTGGCGAGGCCGGCGCCCTGCTGGGGGGTGACGGGCAGCTGGTTCTGTTCCTTCAACTTCTTCAGGGTCTCCGGGTTGCTGCGCAGGTCTTTCTTGGTGCCCACCAGGAGGATGGGCACTTCGGGGCAGTGGTGGCAGACCTCCGGGTACCACTTGTGCTTGACGTTCTCGTAGGAGGGCGGGCTGGCGATGGAAAAGCAGATGATGAAGACGTTGGTCTGGGGGTAGGAGAGGGTGCGCAGGCGGTCGTACTCCTCCTGGCCGGCCGTGTCCCACAAGTTCAGGTTGATGGTCCGGCCGTCCACCGTGTTCTGGGCGCTGTAGTTGTCGAAGACGGTGGGGATGTACTCGTTGGGGAAGGCATTGGTGGTGTAGCAGATGAGCAGGCAGGTCTTGCCCACCGCCCCGTCACCCACCACCACGCATTTGATGCTCTGCATTGCGGCGGCTCTCCGGGGCTCTCGGCCTCAGCGACCTGCGGGAGGATCAAAGAACAGGAAACGCTGGGAAGAGGCAGGCAGAGACAGGGGTGTGTGTGTAGAGGCAGTCCTCGATTTACAACCATTTGTTTAGTGACCGTTTGAAGTTTAACAATAGCACTGAAAAAAGGCACTTGGGATGGTTTTTCACACTTACGACCGTTGCAGCAATCCCGTCATCAAAATTCGGACACTCGGCAAATGACTCATATTTATGACGGTCACAGCGTCCCAGGGGTCACATGATCGAAGTCGAAGGGGAAGCCAGATTCACTTAGCAACCGTGTGACTAACTCAACCACGGCAGTGATTCACTTAAGAACAGTGGCGAGGAAAGTCGTAAAATGGAGCAAAGCTCATTTAACAAATTTTGGGCTCCATCGCGGTTGTAAATCGAGAACTATCTGCATATATGTGAATGACCCCATCAGATTACAGATTAACGGAAGGGACCTTGTAGGTCATCTAGTCCAACCCCCCACCCAAGCAGGAGACCCTACACCATTTGTGACAAATGGCAGCCTCTTCTTCATCAGCCCCTCCCGACTTACCTTGCTCTTCATCTCTGCCCCCCTGGAGGCACCAAAAATGCTCATGCCCAGGGCTGCCCATTGATCTCTAACACAGGAGCATCTCTAGACGTCCTCTGTTTTTATAGACCGTCCCCTGTTCTAATATCTTTCGGGCTGGAAGGGCTGCTTTAACCTGCAGGATTTGAACTCACACTTGCAAAAGCCCCCGGTGGCTGCTGGAGCAAGAGATGGCAGCGTGAGCCTTGCGGAGGTCGGCCGTCACCTGGGGGGATTCCCAGAATCTGGGTGGGCTACTCGTCTACTGCTACAAGGCTTTTCTGGGGGGCACGTGATTCCTTTCCTGCCCTCTGTTCAAGGGGATGGCCACAAATGGTTAGACCAGCCGTGTCCAACCTTGGCCACTTTTAAGACTTGTGGACTTCAACTCCCAGAATTGGACTCCAACCCAGAGCTGGCTGGGGGATTCTGGGAGTTGAAGTCCCCTAGTCTTAAAAGTGGCCAAGGTTGGATAACCTGGCTTTAGGCTGAGATGGCTGGTCAGTTCTCACTCAGCCTGTCCAGTCCAGCTTGAAAGCAGCTCTCCTGGATTTTGGACAGCGGCCAGATCCAGCTTTTCCTGGTGAGCCCCCCCACCCACCCACCCCAGGGACTTTTCTCAAAGCGACAAAAGATTGGGCAGCCAATTGGACTGCAGCCCTCCCAGCCTCCTTCCTTCAAAAGCAGCCAAATTCACGCAATCGGCTTGCAGAAAGCTTTCCTAATTGCAACGAAAAAACAACAACGTGCAAAAGCTTTTGTCGTCTTTTTCTTTCCCTGTGAACTGTCGTGGCACGCCTTGGTGGGCGATGCGAAATCAATCTGTAAGTGTTCCCAGGAGGTGCCGCTTGTCTGAGCTGACAGTTTTACAGTAAATTGACGGTTAAAGTCAATTTGGTGGAGGATGGGCCCATGGGAAACACTTCTTGCACACTTTAGCTCTTCTCACATCATTGGTGAGCTTTCAAGGTGCCACAGGACTTGTGGGAAGTGATTTATGTCTCTGGAGATGTTGGGGGGGGCTGATGGTTAGTTCTTATGCTGGATGACTAGATACAGGGAAGAGAGGAAGGGAGAGAGGAAGGAAGGAAGGGGAAGGAGGGAGGAACGAAGGGGAGGGGAAGAGGGAGGGAGGAAGGAAGGAAGGGGGAAAGGAAGGGGAGGAAGGAAGGAAGGGTCAGGCGAGAAAATAAACCAAATTAAATCGACCCAGAGTTCTCCTTTGAGCATCAATGACCAAGTCCAAATTATGCTGCTTCCTATACAGGATGTGAAGATGCAGCTGCACTAAGGCTGAAGCCTCTGAGGCTGGCAGAAGTGGAAGGAAGGAAGGAAGGAAGGAGAAGAGAACCAGCAGTAAGATGGCTGGACTTAGTCACAGTAGGGATGGCAGCCCCATTGGAAGGCCAGAATTCACAGAATTTTATAGAGGAACAGAGTTGGCAGAGACCTTGGAGGTCTTCTAGTCCAACCTCCTGCTCAAGCAGGAGACCCTAGACCATCCTGGACAAATGACCATCCAGTCTCCTTGAAAATCTCCAGTGATGGAGCAACTGCCACAACTTCTGGTGGCAAGCTGTTCCACTGGTTAATTGTCCTCACTGTTAGGAAGTTTCTCCTCAATTCCAGGTTGCTTCTCTCCTTGATGAGTTTCCACCCGTTGTTGCTTCTTGTCCTGCCTTCAGGTGTTTTTGAGAAGAGGTTGACCCTCTCTTCTATGTGGCAGCCCCTCAAATATTGGAAGGCTGCTATCATGTCTCCCCCCCCCGGTCCTCCTTGCTTGTCTTCAGCCAAGAGAAGTGCCGTTGTCTTACTTCTAGGAAGAAGAAATCAGTGGGGCTTTGCTTTCCCGAACAGGGAGCCCCCTTCTGCACCCCACTTGCACCAGCTCCCCATAACCCCAGGGGGTCTAAAGGCTGCTCTGGGCCTAGAGATCAGGCTTCCCCCTGCTTTTCCTCCCCAGAGTCTCTCTTACAGAAAGGCTCCCGAGCATGGTGGGGCCATTTCATTCATTCATTCCGTCTATTTGCCCTCTAGAATCACATCAGTCTAGGGGACGAAACACCAGCAGAACTCTAGGAGTCCCATTTCTCAACAAATTCAGAAGCCCTCGATTTACGACCTTTCATTTAGTGACTGTTCAAAGTTACAATTGGGAAAAGTGACTTAGGACCATTTTTCACACTAATGACCATTACAGCATCCCCACAGCTCCAAATTCAGACGCTTGGCAACGGACTCGTATTTATGACGGTCGCAGTGTCCCGGGGTCATGGGATCCCCTTTTGCAACCTTCTGACAAGCAAAACCAATGGGGAAGTCAGATTCACTTAACAACCATGTGGCAAGAAAGGTCGTAAAATGGAGCAAAACTCACTCAATAACTGTCTCAATTAACAATGGAAATTTTGTGCTCAATTACGGTCGTAACGCGAGGACTGCCTGTATATTCTACTAAAAGGCCAAAGTTTTGGAGAGAGGCAGCTTCTCATGGAACAAGTCCCTCTTCACAAAAACCTCTGCTTTTTATTCACTGGGAATAAAAGTCGGAAGAGGGGCTACCAGAGTGACACCCTCTCACACTCAACCTCTGGCCCTTTGGGCCCCAAAGAGGGAGGGAGGGAGGACACCCCCGGGTTGCTCCCCCCACCCCCTCCCATCGCATCTGCAGAGGAAGGGGCCGAGGGCGGGCGTGGTGCGCCTCGCTGAGAGCGAGAGAGAGAAGCGGAAGTGAAGAGCCGCTTGCAGAAATCTAAACAGGAAGCCAGCCACGCTGGGACAGCTGAAGACAGCTTGGAGCCCCAGGCAGGAAATCAAAATGGAAGCCCCCCCCACCCACCCATCACTGGCGAAGGAGGGAGCCCTCCTTGAAGCACTTGCCCTGGGGAGCCTTTCCTCAGTTATACACTTGGGCATGAAAAACCGAAGGCTTGTAGTACATTCAGTGTAGTACAGGTACAGTATGTGTGGTACCTGGCTCAATAGTAGTAACTGGGAGAGGAATCTTGGAGTCCTAGTGGACAATCCTTTAATTAGGAGCCAGCCGTGTGCAGCAGCTGCCAAAAAGGCCAATCCTAGGCTGCATTAACAGAGGGAGAGAATCAAGATCACGTAAAGTGTTAGTACCATTTTATAATGCCTTAGTAAGGCCACACTTGGAATACGGCATCCAATTTTGTTCATCGTGATATAAAAATGATATTGAGACTTCTGGAAAGAGTGCAGAGAAGAGCAACAAAGAGGATTAGGGGATTGGAGACTAAAAATATGAAGAACGGTTGCAGGGACTGGGTATGTCTAGTTTGATGAAGAGAAGGACTAGGGGAGACATGATAGCAGCCTTCCAATATCTCAGGGGCTGCTCCAAAGAAGAGGGAGTCAAGCTATTCTCCAAAGCACCTGAGGTAGGTAGACAAGAAGCAACTGGTGGAAACTAAGCAAGGAGAGAAGCAACCTAGAACTAAGGAGGAATTTCCTGACATAACAGTTAAGCGGTGGAAGGGCTTCTCTCCAGAAGTTGTAGGTCCTGCATCACTGAAGGTTTTTAAGAAGAGACTGGAGAGCCCCCCATCTGACACGATGCAGGGTCTCCTGCGTGAGCAGGGGGTCGGTCTAGAAAACCTCCAATTCTTATTCTGTAAATATAGAGCGAGGCTCTGCTCTGGACAGGAGGCGCTCTCTGCACTGAGGGTTGGGCTGCTATCCATGCACAGTGACCTGGGGATGGACAGCTGTCCCTCAGACACCCCCATGTCCCCCCAGGCAATGTTAAAGAGCCACCTTTTCAGGGCTGATGATAGTCTCCACTATTGTTTGTTCCTATACAGGGAGTCCTCAACTTAGAACCACAACGGAGACCAGAATTTCCACTGCTAAGCAAGGTAGTTGTTAAGAGAGTCGTGCCCACGTTTTGTCACCATTCGAGGAGACGTTGTCAGTGCACTTTGAATTGTGCTTGTCTGTCCGAAATCATTCCATGACTCAGAACAAACAAGAGTCACCGATTTGCATCATATCAAAAGGCATTGAAAGGCCTGTGCTTGGACAGAGAGCACAATTCAAAGCGTACTGACGACGTCTCCTCAAATGGTGACAAAATGGTTGCACCCAAATTGCCAAGCTCAGAGCTCAAACCCACAGCCCGGTCCTAAGTCATTTTTTCAGTGCCATTGTAATTTCATCCAGTCACTAAATGAATGGTTGTAAGTCGAGGACTACCTACATCCCGATATTGAAGGGGGCCCAGCGTCCAGTTGGATTGAGGTAATATAAATTTCATCAATCATCCAATTAAATAGTTTCTGGTGCCCTGCTGACTCGTTTTCAGTTTGAACCTGACCACCTCCCTGTGACTCAATGCCCCCAGATGCCATGGGGGGGGGTGGAGGGCAGATCTTCCTGCCGCCTGCCAGCACTCGATCCCTGGCAGATCCCAATTCCTTCCAGGGTGGGCTCTGGAGGAGCCCCCTTCCCCATAAGGGCCTGCCTGCTCCAGGCCAGAGCAGAGCCTTCCTTTCTCCAAGTCTCCAGGGTGGGCCGACGTCTCAGCCCAACGTCCCACCATCACTTCCCCTTCCTCTGCAGGGAGCTCGTGACTCCCGGCTTCTTCCCGGGTGGTGCAGCCGAGAGGCGCTTTTGCAATGCACGTGCAGGACCCTCTCCTCCCCCCCCCCCCCGGAGGCCCTGCCCGAGTCTGTTTCCGGAGTGGCTCAGAGTCTCTTGCCCAACTTCACCAACAGTGCCGGCTTCTCTGAATGCCTAGCAGAAATGGGCCCAGAGTGGCCGAGCCAGGCTGCTTCCAATACCTCTGCAAGTTTGAGGGTCTCACAGAGAACCTCTAGATAGAAGAATCCTTGGCAGGAATAGAAGAGAACATTGTCGCTCAGGAGTGAACTGTGGGGTCCTTGGGGCTCTCTGAGGTTGGCTGTTTTCTTGCAGACCCAACTAGGTAATCTCATCAGTGCTATGAGGGAGGGAGGGAGGGTGGTGGATAGGAGGAGGACTGGGGGGTCCTTGGGGCTCTCTGAGGTTGGCTGTTTTCTGGCAGATGTTTCATGACCCAGCTAAGTAACACCATCACTGCTAAAAGGGAGTGGGGTTTGGTTCCTCCTTTCTAGCACGGATGATGTTACCTAGTTGGGTCATGAAACGTCTGCATGAAGATAATCAAGCTGAGAGATCAACAAGCATCCCCAAATCCTTTCATGAGCTCTGAAGGGCTGGCCCAGGAGGAAGGCGCTGAACACCGATGCTAGCAGAGTCATCCATGGAGCGGTGGGTTGGACTAGATGAGCTCAGGCATCCCGTAGCAGAAGGCCTGTTGTGGGGAGAGGGTGTGAAGGAGGGTCCCTGAAAAAGTGCTGCAGTTCTCAGTTCTGGGATCCCCACCTGCCTTTAGGGCGGGTCCTCCTCTGCCCCTGCCCCCTTACGCAAAGGCTGCAGCTGTGTGCAAATGCTATGCAAAGGGGGCCGAGCCGCACACACACACAAAGGCCTTTGTCTTCCCTTGTCAGGAACCTGAGTCATCAGGATCTGTTTGACATGGCGCAAGCCAAACAGCCCCTTCTCTCTTGCCACACCTTTGGGGCCACGCAAATGTGGTGGCCACACTGCTTCCCCTCCCAGAGTGGCAGAGGCCAGCTCTTCTCTGGGCTGATTGGCAGTTTCTGGGTTCCAAGCTCAGCCTAGCACTGATGATGTTCCCTAGTTGGATCATGAGATGTCTGCAAGAAAAGAGCCAAGGGCAGAGAGCACCCAGGAGCCCACAGCCTCCTCCTCCTCCTCCTCCTCCTCCTTTCAGCGTGATTGTTTTCCTGCAGGCCTTTCATGACCCAACTAGGGAACATCATCAGTGCTAGAAGGGAGGGGTCTCGCTCTCTCAACAACCTAACCAAAGAAAGACCAAGAACACTCCCACCGACACTGACAGGGCAACCCATTCGTATATCAGCAGAGAGCAAGTCCCACTCCCTTCAGCACTGATGATGTTCCCTAGTCGGGTAATTAAATGTTTGCAAGAAAACAGCCAAGCTCAGAGAGCACCGAGGACCCCACAATCTTCCTCCTCCTCCTCCGAGGACCCAATTCTCCTGGCAAGCCCAAGAGGAGAACTTGGCAGGCAGCCCCCTGAGCCTGGGGAAGGAGACCCCCAAAGCTGCTCAGGACTAATCCAGGTGCCCAGCCACCTTTTTCAGGCCTTTCCCCAGCGACCACAGCCGCCCCTCCCCGCCCCTCCCCGTGTCAAAGAGTAGCCAGTAAGTCCAGGGGCAAAAGCCACAAGGGCTTTCTCTTCATTGCACAGAGCAAACGGGTTTCCTTGCTGTGTCTTGCGCTGAATCAGCCCCTCCTTTCTGCCTCTTAAACGCTGCAATTACTTTGGGATCCCAAGCACGACCTTTGACCTTCAGGTGGCACCCCTCAGAGGGTGGACGGCTGTCCCAACCCTTGACCATCCGCTCCCACAGCCAAACGGCTCACCCTCAGAACAAAGGGGGATCCGGGCAGTTTTTGGACCCACAGAAATCCGGAGTTGCTAAAGGCAACCAAACCAGTCAAGACCCCGTTTTGTCCCCATGGGGGAAGCCCTGGGAGTGCCTGGATGCACTGAGCATCCCCCCCACTCAGGACGGCAGGCCAAAGCCCCTCCCCTCCCCTCCCCAGGAGAAAGATGCTACCCAGGATTTACAAACCACCATGGCTGCATCACGGAACTCACGGAGGCCAGGTCCACAAGACTCCGTTATGGGGAAGCTCTGGGGGGAAGGTGTTTGGGGCCAGCCAGGGACACAAAGCTGTCCTTCCCCACAACATGTGCTGGAATTCCCATGTCAAGCAGCTCTTTGGGTTGCTGCCATCCGAGGCCTGGAAGTCACAAGCAGCCTTCCTTCTCTTCCCAGTTTAGCTAGAATCAGGATGGGGCCATTTGAGGCCGGGATAATGTGGGCCTCGGGTTCAGGAGTTAGGATGGAAGGAGGATCCTGTCAGGTGGGGGCTTCCTGAGGGAGGAGGGGAGGAGGAGGAAAGGAGGAGGAGGAGGAGCAGGAGGGAAGGAGGAGGAGGAGGGGAGAAGGAGGAAGAGAGGAGGAGGAGGAAAGGAGAAGGAAAGGAGGAGGAGAAAGGAGGAAAGGAGAAGGAGCAGGAGGGAAGGAGGAGGAGAAGGAGGAAAGGAGAAGGCAGAAAGGAGGAGGAGGCAGCCAAGGGCCTTCGGGACAGAGAAGGTCACTCCATCCTGAGCTGCTGGATAATGACATCAGCTCTTTTTATGGCTCTCGTTGACATAAAATGCCGCTATTTTGCTCGATATTGATCTGTTTTACAGGACCTTTTAAAAATGTATCTGGCCGGGAACAAGTGCCGGGTGTACACAAAGCCTCTGAGAGGGTGCAGGGAAGGTGGCTTGCGAATCCCAGCAGGAAACACCACAAATGTTCCTGGTGAAGAGATACAGGTAGCCCTCGACTTAACAACAGTTCATTTAGTGACATTCAAGGTGACAATGGCACTGAAAAAACTGACTTACGACCGTTTTCACACTGTTGCGGGAGTCCCATGAACACGGGATCCAAATTCAGAAGCATGGGAACTGCCTCATATTTATGACGGTTGCAGTATCCTGGGGTCTGCAGTGATTCACTTAACAACTGTGGCAAGAAAGGCCCTTTTGTGGCTAAATGTCTCACTTAGCCACAAAAATTGGGGGCTCCATTGTGGTCATAAGCCGAGGACTGCCTGTACGCAGGCTTGGCTGAAGAATCTGAATTTGGAGAAGACTCAGTCCCCAAATGCAGATCCTTCAGCCAAGTGGGGGTATCTAAGAAGGGAATTTTTGTAGCTCAGGGTTGGATTGGGGTCCTCTGAGCTGGGAGGGGTTTTTTCTTGCAGACGTTTAATGACCCAACTAGGTGACATCATCAGGGCTAATAATTATGATGATAGCGCTGATGATGTTATCTAGTTGGGTCATGAAACGTCTGTATGAAAAGCACCAAGCTCAGAGGGCAGCAAGGACCCTGCAGTCTTCCTCCTCCTGCTCCCTGCAATCTCCACTCCTTTCTAGCACTGATGAAGTTTCCTAGATAGGTCATGAAATGTCTGCAAGGAAACCACCAAGCTTTGGATCTCTCTTCACCAGGGGCATATCCAGGATAAATATGGCTCCCAACCTTGAGCCAGGGGTCCTGAGATGGCAGAGCCCCCATTCCACCATCACAAAAAAGGATGCCAAAGCCTATAATGCACCGACAGCGCCATTCAAGGGGGGGGGGCATTTTCCCAAGCTGTGAAGCCATTTGTCAGAAAAGGTGTAAGGCCTCCTGCTTGAGCAGGGGGTTGGACTAGATGACCTACAAGGTCCCTTCCAACTCTGGTAATCTGTAATCTGAAGCCTGGAATCACATCTGAAGAACCCTTTGCAGGAGGGGTGAGCTGAGCCAGATTGCTAACTAACCAAGGCTGGTAGGTAACTGGGTTTTGCAACTCACTGGTCTGTTCCCCCCCCCCCCCACACACACCCTTGACCCCAGGCCTCTTGGCACTCTGCAGGGAGTTTTGCTGGTTGACTGAGAGGACATATTGGGGAGATTACAGAGGGGCCCCAGCAGTTACATGGGAGGAGGGGAGCATCTCTTTCTCCCTGGATTGGCACTCCTACAGAAAACCCTGTCAGTCTCATCTCAGTGGTCTCCCCCACATCCCAGGCATTGTGGCAACTCTGTACAATGGTGCAATGGTCAGTTACGTTGTGCATCAATCCTGAACCGAACAAGAACAGAATAACAGAGTTGGAAGGGACCTTGGAGGTCCTCTAGTCTAACCCCCGCCCAAGCAGGAGACCCTACACCATTTCTGACAGGTGGCAGTCCAGTCTCTTCTTGAACGCCTCCTGTGATGGAGCTCCCACAACTTCTGTTCCGTTGGTTGATGGTTCTCCCTGTCAGAAAATTTCTCCTTATTTCTAGGTTGAATCTCTCCTTGATCAGTTTCCATCCATTCTTCCTTGTCTGGCCTTCAGGTGCCCTGGAAAATAGCTTGGCCCCCTTCCTCCTCTCCGGGGCAGCCCCTCAAGTATTGGAAGACTATCATGTCTCCCCTGGTCCTTCTCTTCCCTAGACTAGCCATGCCCAGTTCATCCTATGTTTTAGTCTCCAGTCCCCTCTGCACTCTTTCAATGATATCACTAGCCCCCCCCCCAACAGACTGGAGAGATACTCTCAGAAGGGTCCCCCCAATCTTAGTGGGATACCACAAGGGACCCCACTCCTCCCTGGGTGAGGCAGGCATGGAGCAAACAGGCAGCCACCAGAATCTGTCTCCCAAGCAGGAGGAAGGAGGCCCTGGCAGACGGTGGGTCTCAGCTATGGGGAAGTCCAGAAAAGGAACTTCGGGCTTTGATGGGCAGCCTCCCCAAAGAGGGATGGAAAACGCAAGTCAGCATTTTCAGTTTTTTTTGGGGGGGGGAGTTGTGACGGGAGGAGGTCTTAGGAAAAGGGAAAGGTTAACCAGCATCTAGCCAGCATGGTTAAATGGGGAGGGAAACGGCCAATTTCCCAGATTTTGTGAGACTGTGCCTTCCTTCCATCTTTCAGGGGCCCAGGAAGGGCTAAAAGACCCCATTCACACTGGGAAATGGAGGGGGGCTTGGAGGAAGTCACCAGCCCTGATGTCCCCCCCCCCGGCCCCAATTTCCCTGGGTGGGAACAGAGTAACATGGAAAGAGAGAGGTGGGGGCACCTTTTTGTCTGAAATGGTCCAGGATCTCCTGCTTGAGCAGGGGGTTGGACTAGAAGACCTCCAAGGTCCCTTCCAACTTTTGTAGCTTCTCCCCTTCCCCAATTGCTTCCAGCTGCTCTTCTAAAGCAGCCTCCCTGCAAGGGGGCGCCCCCCATATCCCTCACCCCACCAGATCCCGTATCATGCGAGGGTGGGCAGATTCTGGCGGCCCTGGGGATTTGCTAGTCCTAGTTCGACTCCTGCTCCGGTTGAAAGAGGCGTCCTCTCTCCCCCTCCCCCCGAATCGCTCCTCCCGGCTTGGCCTCCCGCCCGCCCAAGAAAGGGGCTCTTCCACCGCGGGGCCCCCCCTCGGCCCCCCTTTAGCCGGCAGGCCACCCTCAAGGAAAGGAGGCGCAACCTTTGTATTTGCGCCCGAAAGCAAGGTGGGCCAGCGCATCGCTTTGGAGCAGGAATCGAGCCTCCCTGCGCCAGGCCAGTCTACCGCAACCCAAGCGGGGAGGACGGACGGACGGACGGGGCGATCCCGGGGGCGAAGCGCTCCTTAAGCAAGCCACGCTTGGGCTCCGACGGGGTTCGAGCCAGAGCTCGGACTGAAGCGCGGCTTCCCCATGAGAAGCGAAGCCCCCCGGCGACCCTCCGCCAGCCACCGGCGCGCATGAAGGGGGCGCTTCTCCTCCGGGACCCCCGCCGCTTCCGACCCTTCAAGGGCGGCCGGACGGAGGGCTCTGCCGCCCACCCCCGTCCCCCGGGCGGCCCCGGCTGTCCTTAGGAGCGCGGGCCAAGGAGGCGCCGCTCCTCGCGCTCCGTGTCCGCCGGGGGCGCCAGGCAGGAGGCGGCGGCGGGGGTCCCGGGCGGGCGGGCGGGCGGGGCGAGGCGAGACCCACCTGGGCTCATGGCGAGCGAGCGGGCGGCGGCGGCGGCGGCGGTGCTCCCGGGCGGCGCGCAAGAGGAAGTGTGCGCGGCCGGAGGAAGTGCGCGAGGCGGGGCGCTCCGCCGACGGGGAACTTTCCCGCCGCCTCCGCCCCGGGGAGGGAGGGGGGCGGCAAGCGGAGACGCCCCCCCCCCGCCCCCGTCTTGGCTTGGGGGCTCCCGGGATTCTAAGCGCCCCTGGCCCGAAGCCCCCGCCGCCTCCGGAGAAGCGCAAGCCACGCCAAGCCTTGCCCCGTCGGGGTCTCTGGCGCCGCCGTCCGTTGCCTCTGCTGGGGTTGGACGGGCTGAGCAGCTCGGTTGATGTGTCACTGCACGCGCTGCCGGCCTTCCTGCCCTCTTCCCGGGGCTTTCGGCCTTCGAAGGGCGGCTCCCGGCTAGCGACTGGCCGGCCGCTTTGCCGGCACGGGACACGGGCGCCCCGCCCGCCTCGCCTGCAGGCGCTACCCCGAGCCTTCAGCTGGAGGTCCCCGGATCGAGGAGCCCCTCACCCCACGGGAGGCGCCTGCCGAGCTGGCCTTTTGGGGCAGGGGCTTCCTCTGATAGGGCCAGGCTACCTGCGGAGGGTGCGCACATGCCTAGCCCCTTCACCTGATGGGAGCGGGGAAGGTGCCTTTTCCGTGGCCCTTAGCCCAGTTCCTCCCCCGGCCCCCAAGTTCGGCCTCTTCCCTTAAGGCCTTCAAGACCGGGGCTTCCCCAGGAACCTCAGCAGTGATGGGTGCCAAGGCTTGGTTGGTTTCCAGGTTTTCTGCTTTAACTGGTTGTTTTATACTTTTCAAAATAATTTTATACGCCTTTTAATCTTTGCTTGGGAGCCGCCCAGCCTTCATTTATTTACTTCGTCAAACATGTAAAAGATAACAGGTTTAAGAAGTATAAATATGAGCAGAGTAGACGGGTACGAATAAATGGAGCCAGTGGTGGGGGTTGGCTGAAAGACCGGCAGCTACAGTAAGTAAGTAAATGTTTTAAAAACAAAAAAATGTTGAGGCTCTAGAAAGAGAACAGAGACGGCAAAGGGTTTGGAGGGAAGAACGTGTGAAGAATGGGTTGCAGGAATTGGGTGTGTGTAGTCTAAGGAAGATCAGGACGAGGGGTGACTTGATAGCAGTTTTCCAATATTTGACGGGGGGGGGGGTCAACCGTGTTGCTTATGCAGGTAGATCACCTCCAGGCGATTCCTTGAAATACCCGTTCAGCTCTTTCTTGGAATTGTTATTCTGCAACACTTCGACCTGCAAAGCTGTAAAAGCCCACGCATCGTCCTTCTTTTCCTTTGGAGACGCGTTTTCCCCCGTTAATAAAAGGCTTCTTTAAAACCATTCATTTCTCAAGCAAGAAGCCTCTGATGACCTGGCTGGCCGGATTGCAGCTGGGGGCGAGGGGAGGCTCCAGGCCGAGGAGGCGGGGGGGGGGGGAGGAGGGCTGTGAAGGAGGGCAACTGCCATTTGCAACGACTTCCTTATTCCGAGCCATGACCACGCGGGGCGGGGCGGGTCCTCCGTGGGGTTTTTCCCGACAGAGGGGAAAGAAAGGCGGTGTTCTTTTCGCGCCTCCAAATGGCATCTGGAAAGGCCATTTTTGCTCGTTTTTTTTTTTTTTTTTGCATGCATGCCCAACTTTGACAACTTCAACTCCCAGAATTTCCCAGCCAGCTTTGGGGAATTCCGGGAGTTGAAATCCGTAAGTCTTTTGTTTTTGAAATTTTTTTTACTTTTAAACAAACATACATAAAAACACAAAACCATCTTCAATTACACACAGTGTGTCGGTTGGTTACAAGTCTTTTGTGCATCTTCACCATATTCATAGCTTACAGTTTACCTAAATTCTTATATTATCGATCTAATATATATCTATGTATTATTGTCCTCATTGATCATTTATTTGACTACAGCTATTCTTCCCTCATTTTGTACAAAATATTCTAAGATTTGAGTTAATTTATATTATAACATTCATTTCATCACTAAATCGATCCAATAATAATACATCTTTGTTATATTTTATGTAATACTACAATTCTTGTATTATAAAAATCTCTCATCTTCTTTCATTCCCATATTTTTTTATCTAACCATTGATAAAATAAGTCCCATATCTTATAATATTGTTTATCTTGTTCTCTAATTTCAAATGTCAATTTGCTCATTTCACCACATTCCATTATTTTCTTAATATCTTCATCCTGCGTTGGTATATTTTTTTCATTTTTCCAATTTTTAGCAAACAGAATTCTAGCTTCTGTTAATACATTCAAAATCAGGTATCTCAATTCTCTATTATATATTTCAGGTACAATCCCCAATAAAAAAAATCTCTGATTTAAAATCTGTGTGTTTTTTTCCAACCATGTGTGGATTTTAGTCCAGTATCTTTTGGCTTCTGCACATGTCCACCACATATGGTAATATGAACCTGGTATCTGATGAGATTTCCAACATTTTTCAGATTTATTCTTGAGCATTCTGGCTATTCTGGTCGGGGGTACATGTAAGACATCTTATACAAATTTTCTTTATATGCAGAAATCTATAAGTCTTAAAGTTGGACACCCGCGCTCTACGGACTTTTAATAGTGGGAAACTAGGTTTATTTAGGAAAGAAGGCCGGGCGGGGAGGGGAGAACGGCGTCTGTGTTCCCCACCCGTCCATTCATCCCCCAACTAGTCCAACCTGCGTGCCCAC
The DNA here is from genome assembly GCF_029215685.1 of Pituophis catenifer annectens. Taxonomy (NCBI): domain Eukaryota; kingdom Metazoa; phylum Chordata; class Lepidosauria; order Squamata; family Colubridae; genus Pituophis; species Pituophis catenifer. The sequence continues at coordinate 131,454,395 of NW_027256884.1, forward strand.
AGGCTGTGCGCGTCGTGCGAAGCTTACGACACGCGTCCAAGCCGCGAACGGCGGGGCGGGGCGGGACGGGAGCCGGAGCTTCCCACGCTGGTGGGCTCCGTAGAGGCGTCTCCACGTGCGTCCGCGCCTCCTTCCGCCGCTAGGGGCCGCTGCCAGCCCGGCGCTCCCTCTCCGCGGCCGAGCCTTGTGGTGATTGGCCTGCGGAGCCGAAGGGGCGGGCCCGGCCACGCCCCTGGCGCCTGCCCGGACTTGGTGCGCGAGCGCCGGGCGGGAGAGACCATTCGGCGCCGCGGGGGGAGGAGGAGGGGACGGACCACGCGGGCGGGGGAGCGCGGCGGAGGGCGCGCCGCTTCCGGGAGGGGCTCGCCTGAGCCGGAGCTGCACCGGACGCGCTGCCACCTGCCGCCCCGAGGCCGGGCCGGGCCTGCTGATGCGGGAGCGGAGGTGACCGGGCGACATGGCGCTGTGGGGCCGCATCGCCCTCGGGCTGCTCTGCGGCCTCGTCCTGCCGCCGCCGGGCCCCGCGGAGGGACCCCCCGGAGCCGCCCTGGACGAGGCCACGCTGGAAGGTGAGGGGGGGGGGCCGGGAGGGGGAGGGGACTTCGGGACTGGACTCCAGCGCCCATCATCCCCTCCCTCCTTCCATGGGGGACTCCCAAGCCCAGAAGCCCCTGACTCGGGACCGGTGAGGCGGAAGGGCTGCGCTGGCCAGGACCCCCCGTGGCGGAGGCGGCGGAGGGTCTCGTGGCGGGGGGGGGAGAAGAGGGGGAGGAAGCGGCTGCTGCGGCCGGAGAGCGGGCGGGGGGTGGTGGAAGAGCCGCTGGGCTGCCTTGCCTTGCCTTGCACCGCTTGCGTTAATTGCCCCGCCTGCCTGCCCTCCTTTCCTTTCCTTTCTTTTCCTTCCTCCTTCCTTCCTTCCTTCCTTCCTTTTTCTTCCTTCCTTGCGGCTGCGTCAGGTGCATCGCCGGGGGGGCCCGGGGGGAGGAGGCGGGGGGGTCCCTGCTCCCCCCCCGCCGCCGCCTCCGCCGCCGCCGCCACCTGCGCTCCGCCCGGCGCGAGTCGGCGCTCGCAATGGCCGCGGGAAAGTCCGGTGCCGCCGTCCGCTCGCTCGCCTGCGCGCCTCTCGCCTTCCGCGACCAAGGCCGCTTTTCTGGGGGGTCGTTTCTATCCTGGAGCCCTTTTCGCTCCCTGCGGGGAAGCTTCCCTCGGGGCTGCCGGGCGGAGCTCCTGCTAGGCAAGAGGAGAAGTTGCCCCTGTGGAAAGGTCTTGGGCCCGGAAGCCTCCGGGAAAGAAAGAGAGAAAGAGAGAGAGAAAGAAAGAGAGAGAGAAAGAAAGAGAGAGAGAAAAAAAGAAAGAAAGAAAGAAAAAAAGAAAGAAACAGAGAGGGAGGGAGGGAGGCTCTGGGCATTTGGAGGAGCAGGTGCCGGCCGCCTTTGGGCGGAGTTGGCTGGCCAGGCCCGGCCCTGCAGCACCCAAGGGTTGCTCAGTGGCTGCCTTGGAGCCTGGCAGCCCGTGCAGGAGTCCTGACCCCAAGCCCCGGGAGGCAGGCTCTGCAGGAGGGAGAGATGGCCTGTCTTCTGGCCTGCCTGCCTGCCCGCCCTTGAACTGAGCCCCTGGTGTGGGTAGTGGTGGTGGGCAAAGGACGCAGAGGCCCCCTGGTCATCAGGTTCACGTGGGGGCAGAAGCAGGAAAGCCCGGCTGGATCCAGGCTGGGAAACAGAGGTTACTTCAGCAAGAGGTCTCCAAACGTGGCAGCTTTCAAACTTGGGGACTTCAGCTCCCAGAATTCCTCAGCCAGCCAAAGTCCCCCAGCCTTTGGAGACCCCCGTTTTAAGCCCCCTGGTGGGGCTGTGTCTTCACTGCGGCCACGCAGAGACCATCCAGCTGGGATTCCCTAATTGAATTGACCTGCCTGCTTTCCGGCAAGCGGTGGGACTCCAAAGCTCAGACCGTCTTCAGAGCACGGTTAGAGGAACATGGCATAAGACGGAGCTGCCCTTGCCAAGGCAGAGCAGGAATCCAAACACCTTTCTCTGCCAAGGAAGGATAATGGAGAGGAAGCGGGCCAAGCCTAACCCCTCTTGGCAGGGAGTGCCACGGAGGTGGCTCGTCCGTGGGTTCCCACCAGGCGGGCTTCGGGACTTAAGCGCGTGGCTTCTCCTGCTGATCTGAAGCTGGGCAGGCTCATTTATCACTGTGAAGTTGTATGTGTTGTTAGCCACAATTTGGTAGTGCCCCAGAGTTCGCTGGAATTTATTTATTTATTTATTTATTTATTTATTTATTTATTTATTGATTTATTGATTGATTGATTGATTGATTGATTGATTGATTGGTTCGATTTATATGCCGCCCTTCTCCGGAGACTCAGGGCGGCTTACAATGCGTTAAGTTAGTAACATGGTTGTTAAGTGAATCTGGCTTCCCCATTGACTTTGCCTGTCAGAAGGCCGCAAAAGGGATCAGTTGACGCTGGGACTCTGTGACCGTCATAAATATGAACCACTTGCCGGGTGTCTGAATTTTGATCACGTGACAACAGGGATGCTGCAACGGTCGTAAGTATGAAAAACAGTCATAAGTCACAATTTTCAGTACGTTGCAGCTTCGAAAGGTCACTAAATGAGCTGTTGTGTCAAGTGGCATAAATGATAATATGGAAGAATTAAAAGGTTAAAAGCCTTGAAGGCCTTGGGCGTTAAAGTTAAAACATTAAAATTTACCACAGATGGAAAGACCCCCAGGAGCCCTTGCAGTGCTTAGCCAGTTTCTGCCTTTTAGGGGTCATGTTGTACCTCCTGCCTGGATCCCCTGTTAATCAAGTAACAGCTGAGCTCGGAAGACCCCCCCTCCCCGCCCCCCCCCAGCAACCTTTTATGCTGGAGAGAACAGCCTCCTCCCCAAGGACGGGCGAGTCACAGTCTGCTGACGTCCCAAATCCTCCGAACAGCTTCAGGGCAAATTTTATTCTATCTAATCTAGAACGGATTCTCTTTCAAGAAAAGTGCAGATCGTGTTTCACTGCACAGCAGGAGAACGTTACAGCCGCGTCTCGGTGGGGCTCTGCTCTCCAAATTCAGAGGAGCCCCCGTCCACCCACCCACCCACCCACCCCCGGCCATCTCGGATCCGAATTAGGCCACTTCCTGCGGAGCTCTCTTGGCAGGCTTTGGGGGAGATTAAGTCAGCCTTTTATTTCATGAGTAGTAACTCCAGTGTGGAAGATCGGCACCGGGTGCCAAACGTCGTTTATTGGGGAGCTTGGAAAAGTTGAAGACCCTTTGGTCGCCAGGGTCAGTAGCTCAGCACGGAGTAGAGTTCAGTAATTTCTGTCCCAAAGGTGCCTTTTCAAGAGGCAACTGGGCTTCCTGATTTTTCTTTGAAGGCGTTTCGCTTCTCATCCAAGAAGCTTCTTCAGCTCTGACTGGAGGGTGGGGAAGGGAGGGGTTGATATTCTTTGCAGAGCCGAAGAAGCTTCCTGGATGAGAAGCGAAATGCCTGCAAAGAAAAACCAGAAATTCCAGTTGCCTCTTGAAAAAAACACTTTTGGGGACAACTGTGACCTGGAGGACGGAGAACCTCCAGAGACATTCAGTAATTTATGTACAGGTACTCCTTGGTTTACGACCACAATGGAGCCCAAAATTTATGTTGCTACGTGAGACACCTCTTAAGTCAGTTTTGCCCCATTTTACGACTTTTCTAGCCACATTTCTTAAGTGAATCACCGCAGTTGCTAAGTTTGTCACATGGTCGTTAAGTGAATCTGGCTTCCGCATTGACTTTGCTTGTCAGAAGGTCACAAAAGGGGATCACGTGACCCTGGGGCACTGCGACCGTCATAAGTGTGAGTCAGTTGTCAAGCATCCAAATGTAAATCATGGGAATGCTGCAACGGTCATAAGTGTGAAAGATAGCCATGGCTTGCTTTTTTTCAGTGCCGTTGTAAGGGTCACTAAAGGGACGGTTGTAAGTCCAGGACTGCCTGTATCTGTTCCCAAGGCCGGCCAGGTCAGGATCACAATCACCCCCCCCCCCCAAATGAATTACGCCAACCTCCTCCTGCTTGGACCACCAGAGACGTCTCTGGGTCAAGGTGACTTCCAGACGCCCATCTGCTCCTTCAGAAGGAACTTAATCCGGCCCATTTCCTCTTCGCCAACTGCTCCCGTGTCTTGTTGGGATTGAGTTTCGGCTTGTTCATCCTTGTCCAGCCCTTGTGAGGACTTAAGGACCGGTCAAGGTGGCGAAAAAGAGCCCTGAGCCCCTCCCCTCAGAGGGACCGTCCCGTGGGGCCTGGCAGGACAGTGGCCAGGGGGCTTTGCCGGGGCTGCTTCTGGCTCCACAGACGGAGGCAGACGCCCCTTCTGGGCGTGGCTGGAGAGGAAGGAGCAGCACAGGGCAGGGCCCAGCCTGGCTGGATGCTCTGGAAAGGCGGCCCTGCTGATGGCACGAAGGGGATATTGGCTACTCAGGGTTGAACTCTGAGGTCCTCGAGGTCTCTGAGGAGGACCTCGTTTCATTACCTGACTAGGTAGCATTTGTCAGGGCTGCACAGGTGGAGGCGGAGGATAATGAGGTCCTTGGTGCTCTTTGAGCTTCGTAGGTTTTTTGCAGATGTTTCATGAGCCAACTAGGGAGCCCCATCAGCGCTAGGGATGGATGGGGTTTGTGGAGGAGGAGGAGGAGGAGGAGGAGGACTCCTTGGTGCTCTCAGAGCTTGGTTGTTTTCTTGCAGATGTTTTAGGATCCAATTAGCTAACCTCATCATTGCTAGAAGGGAGGGAGGTTTGTGGGGAGGAGGACAAAGAAGGGGAGGAGGAGGAGAGGAAGGAAGGAAGGACTATGGGGTCTTTGGTGATCTCTAAGCTTGGTGGTTTTCTTGCAGGCGTTTCATTACAACGATGTTGCCCAGCTTGGAAATGAAAGGTCTGCAAGAAACCCACCAGGCTGAGAGAGCACCTGGGACCCCGCAGGATCGTGGGTTAGGGTTAGGGTTAGGGTTAGGGTTAGGGATGGTCCTTCTGGTGAGATACGGTAGTAGGCAGTTCCCCTCGGCTGTTGGTCTCGCAGAGTTTTCATTATCCAAGTAGGTGACCTCAGCGTTGCTGGAAGGGTTGATTCCCGGCATGTTTATCAGCCAGCAGGTGCTGGTGGGACTCTCTCCAAAGAATGCTGAAAAGCGGCCCCCGCCCAACAAAGGGATGGACTCCTATTTATGCATCTGAGGAGGGCGGGAGAGACGTAAGCGTGCATGTTTATAGGTAAGGGCCTCAAGTTACTACTTGTAGGCAGTGGAGCTCAGGTTACTTCTGTTTTCCTAGAGAAGCCAGAAAGGGGACCGAAAAAGCAATAAAACGGGGAAGGAAACCTCTCCCATAAATCAAGAGGAAGTGGCTGTTTAGGAAATTTTGGACTCAATTGTGGTCATAAGCCAAGGACTATCCTGCATATCTCACAAGGTGGCTTCCAGCTAGGAATAAGGTGGCTAATAAAAGGATGAAAGCATTACCTTGGTCACCAAGTGAAAACCCTCAAAGAAAGAAGACACCATCAAGCCCGAACAACAGTTGGTGCCGCTGTTCCTTCTGACCTCCCCGGGTAATGATTTTCTTTATATATATATATATGTATATATATGAAAGAAAATAAGAAAAAAGAAAAGTGGGGAAAAGGAGAGGCTAAAATTTTGGCTTCTGCCTTCCTTTCCCTCCAGTAATTGCCATCTGACACTTTCTCCTCCTTCCTTAACCTCTTCAGTTCCCAAATCCATAAATCAGCCCCTCCGTCTTTCCTTCTTTCAACCAAAAGTCCATATAAGGCTCCCAGCCTTTCAAAAGATTCCTTTATCATTTTTCCCCTGACCTTCTGGGAGATAGTTTTCTAGCACCAAAATGATGTATTTATTACTCCCAGCCTTCTGTTTCAGAAAGTATATATAGATAGAGATATGAATGAAAATGTGATGTGCTTCCTGGCCGTTTCCCCCAAGGTGGAGAAGGCGGTGGGGGCCAGGACTGGGTGGGAGGAGGAGACCCCGGGAGGCATCTCTGCCAGCAGGGACCACTGAGGAAGGATTGCACCAGGGTGGAGATGGCTCTTCTCTTCCCATGGGGTCCCCGTGTTTGTCCCGTGAGGCAGATGCCCACCAAGAGAAGAGAACGTTGGTAGCTTAGGGCTGAACTGTGGGGGCCTTGCTTCTCTCTGATCTGGGTTCTTTGCTTGCAGACGTTTCATGACCCATCTGGTAACATCATCAGTGCTGGAAAAGAGTGGTGTTTGAGGAGTGGAGGAGGAGGAGGAGGAGTACTGTGGGGCCCTTGCTTCTCTCTAAGGAAAATAATTGGTGCTAGAAGGAACTTGGGCTTGCATAGTGGAGAGGGGGGGGGGAAGGAGGACGACTGTGGGTCCCTGGTATTTGTTTCTTTGTTTAGAAAATTTATGTTGTCTGAGCTTTTTTGCAAACGTTTCATGACCCAAGTAGGTAATATCATCATTGCTTGCAGGGAGGAGGAGGAGGAGGAGGACTGTGGGGTCCTTGGGACTCTCTGAGCTGGGTGGTTTCCTTGCAGACGTTTCATGGCCCAACTAAGGAACAGCATCAGTGCTAGAAGGGAGGGGGGTTTGCTCTCTGTTTACAGACAAGTGGCTTGCCCTGTCAGTGTTGGTGGGAGTGTTTTGTTAAAGAAGGATGGTTTTTTTTCTTTGCCATCTGCTGTTTTTGCTTGATATCTTGTGGATGTTGTCTTCCATAACTGCCACTGCTGGTCAGCCGCTGAGGGCAGTTGAGAGGAAGAGGAGGAGGAGGAGGAGGCGTTTCTGGGTCATTTCTGCTGCTAGGTTGGTTTTGGGAGTGGGGCAGATGATTCCCCACAGAGCAGGCCCCCTGCTTCCCCCCCCCCCCTCCAAGCCTCCCAGGGACCCTGACGTGAGTTGGTCCGTTCCTAAACTCCGTCCCTGATAGCATCTCTGGTTCTGCCCAGATGGTACGGTACGTTCTGTGTAAAAAGCAGCACTGCCTGTTAAAACAATCCCCGAATTGTCCCGGCTGTCAATCTGTCTTGGGCGGAGGGAGGAAAAAGGAAGGGGAGGGAGAGGGATGATCATGGCTAATCGTGAGAAAGAAGGGGAAATGTTTTTAGGAAGAAACCAACTTCCACTGAATGATCAAGAGGGGATTTTTTATAAGTCTTGGGTGAAGAAGAAGGCGGTGAGCCACACTTTGGGAATCTGGGAGTCCTGAAGGCTGAGCAATTGCCCTCTTCCAAAATGTTGTGTTGCAGCCTGTGCGACAGCAGCCGCCGCCCTTGGACTTAGACGCTGCTTCACGGAGCTTTTACAGCCCTCTCGGAGTCAGCCGACGTGGCCCCCAACAATCTGGCTCCTCATTTGATTCACCTGAGTCAACCTGGAGCCCATCAGGATTGAACTGCCCAACTGCTGGCAGTCGGCACTCCGTATAAAGCCCTCAACTTACAACCACAATTGAGCCCAAAATTTCTGTTAAGTGAATTTTGCCTCATTTTATGACCTTTCTTGCCACAGTTGTTAGGTGCAGTTGATAACACGGTTGTTAAGTGAATCTGGCTTCCCTGTTGATTTTGCTCGTCAGAAGGTCGCCAAAGGGACACTGCAACCGTCGTAAATACGAGTCAGCTGCCAAGCCCCTGAGTTCTGATCAGGGGGATGGTCGCTAAAGGACTACCTGTACTATTGTCCCTCTATTTGTACCAAGTAAGGAAGAGACGCTCTTGTGGTCCTCCTGCCTGCCTGCTGCTTCATCCCTGGAGGCCTTCAAGAAGAGGCTGGACAGCCGCTTGTCTGAAATGGTCGAGGGTCTCCTGCTCCAGCAGGGGGTTGGACTAGAAGACCTCCGAGGTCCCTTCCAGCTCTACTCTTGGAAGCAACTAAGGCCGAGCCCTGCTGACCGTTGGCTCAGAGCCAACCATGGTTTAGGCCAGGTGGTCTGGGAATCCGACATCAGGGAAGGACCCGGCTGCGGAAAGCTGCCCCCGATTAGCACCTCTCTCTCTGCTGGCTTGGCCGCTCTCGGATTATGAGGCTGGTTTGGTTCCAGGCTGCTGCTGCATTTTCGCCCCTCTTTAGCCTCTTCGTGGTCAGCCTCCGCATTCCTCCAGTGGCTGGCCATTACCCTCTCTACCGGTTGAATATCTTAGTGGCGATAGCAGAAGGTTTAATCCCCTTGGAGAGGGTTGATTCTGAAAAGCCCTGCTGGGCTTCGTCTTTCTCTGCTCATAAATCACCCCGGGAGAACGGAAGGGCTGACCCCGGTCGGTCCCCGCAGGAGGCACCAGGCAGGGCCGGTTGGGAATGCTGGGAAGAGGGGCCGGCTGGATTAAGGCATTTCCAACTGCGCAACTGCCAGGCGCTGTGAAAGATCGTCATCGGCTGGAAAGAGATGATGCAGTTGTGATTCTTCACTGGCAGGTGAAGGAGGCAGGAATGGCGGTCGGCCAGAGCTGTTGCCAGGAAGGAGGGTGTCTGCTGAGCTACTCACCAAGGGCACCCTGTGGCCTTATGGCCTGGTGAGCCAAAGAGGGAGGCCGTTGCTGGGCCATGTGGAAGGAGGGAGAGTTACATAGAACATAGAACAATAGGTTGGAAGGGACCTTGGAGGTCTTCTAGTCCAACCCTCTGCTTGAGCAGGATAGGCCTATACCATCCAGGTCAAATGCATGTCCAGCCTCTTCTTGAAAACCTCCAATGATGGACCACCCACAATTTTTGGTGACAAGCCGGCCCACAGAAAAAGACAGTTGGAAGGGACCTTGGAGGTCTTCTAGCCCAACCCCCTGCTGGAGCAGGAGACTGTATCCCATTTCAGACAGATGGTTGTCCAATCTCTTCTTAAAAACCACCAGGGATGAAGCATTTACAACCTCTGGAGGCAACTTCTGTTCCACTGGTTAATTGTCCTCACTGTCAGGAAGTTTCTCCTTAATTCCAGGTTGCTTCTCTCCTGGGTTAGTTTCCATCCGTGGCTTCTTGTCCTGCCTTATTCAGGTGCTTTGGAGAAGAGGGGGACCCTTCCCCCCTCTTTGTGGCAACCCCTCAGATATTGGACCCCCGGTCCTTCTCTAGGCTAGACATCCCTAGTTCCCTCAATCGTTGTCGTCTTCTTCTTCTTCCTAATTATTAATTCCTAATAATGCTCCACGGCCCATAAGTCCCCCCTTCTGGAACCTTCTCTCTTCAAGTGACAGCATCCAGCCGGGTGTTTGGAGAGCCATTCGCTGCAAGGCTGTTGGTTGGTTGTGTGAGCCTGGCATCCAGCACCCAGGCGCATCGAGAACAGAGTTGGGCCGAGCTGAAGGAAGAAGCTGTTGAACCATCCTCCAGGTCATGGTTGCCCCAAAGGTGCTTTTTCCAAAACGCAACTAGACTTTCTCAGGTTTTCTCCTTGAAAACATCTCACTTCTCGTCCAGGAAGCTTCTCCAGTTGAGCTGGTCGTGGGGGATTTTCTCTGCCTGGGTCCCAAGAAAGAGGGGTGGCTTCAGTTTTGCTTCCCCGGAGGGAGGCTCTTGACCAGGCTGGCTTCCCCGGCTCCTCTGCCCTCTTCCTCGATGGCACGGACTCCCCCCGGCCTCTCGGGCAGCCTGCAAAGTTGGAAGGTTCTCTGCAGTGTCCAAGTCAGGAAAATGTTTTTACCTTTTGGGCAGGAGAGGCAAAGGTTGATCCTTCGTCTTGGCTAGTCCCTGGCTCCGGGACCAAAGGCTGCCTGACTGCCAGTGGCCGTGGCCGTGGCCTTGGCCGTGGCCGGCTGGAGCTGCTGTTGCTTCGTGGAGTGCTGGAAAGTCAATGCGGAGACGTTTCCCTGCCCAGACCATCCGGGCTTCTTGGGGTCCCTGCAGGGAACATGTTTAATGTTCCTTTTCATTAACTTTCAAACTGTCTTTTAATTCACCCTCGGCTTTTAAATTTTATATTATGGCTTTATGGTTTGATATTTTATCTGTATGATGCCCAAAGTCCCTCCGTGAAGGAGATATGAGACGGTTTTAAAACTAGATAGAGATAGATGAGAGAGAGAAAGAGGGAGGGAGGGAGAGATGGGTATAGATGGATATAGGAGATGATGGGTGGGTAGGTAGATATTAGAGAGAGTGTTTAGATAGACAGACAGACAGATATGCACAGGTGGGTGGATGGATGGATGAGAGATAGAAAGAAAAAGAGCTGAATAGATACCTAGGTAAAAATGAGAGAGATACAGATAGATACATAGATATAGATAGGGAAAGTCCTGAGTCCTTCGGGAGAAGGGCGGTATACAAATTTAAATAATAATAAAAAAAGAGAGAAATTAAAAAATGGTTAAATAGATATGAGAGAGAGATACATAAAGGGGGATAGAGAGAGAGAAACAAAGGAATAAATAAGGTAGAGAAAAACAGACACAGAGATGAGCTCTAGGGAGAGATGAGAGGGAGAAAGAAAGAGAAACAGGTATAGATACAGTAGATAGCTAAAGAAAAGAAAAAGATAGACGAATAAATAGTACCCCAATGTTCTCTGTTAGAAACTCTGCTGGACCTTTCTGCTTTGTCATTCCCACGGAAGAGAACGGATGACTATTGTTAGGAATATATTAGAATATATGCTAATCCAGGAAATGAGCCCTCTTGTCTGGGGCAGCCCTTTCCCTTCAGTCTTGGGCAGGAACCGGTTGTGTTTCCATCCCGACGGAGCAGCGAATAACATTGGCAAGGAAATGGGCTCTTTGAGGCAGGAAGCCTTTCCCGGAGGGAGGATGCTCAGCCAGCCAGAGGCCTCTGGATCTCTGCTCCCCTCCCGGTGGGGAAGCTTGGAGGGATCCCACTGCTCCTTTGGTGGGTCTGCTGCCCATTGGAAGGAATGCAGTTGGGTGCCTTGTGCCAGGAGGAGTCCATCCAGCCTCACTCTTTTTAATTATAGTTTCCATAAATTAGGAGCCAGCAACTAGGATGATTAAAGGCCTGGAGATTAAAACATAGGAAGAACAGTTGCTGGAATTGAGGATGTCTGGTTTAATGAAGAAGAAGCACCAGGGTGACCTAATAGCAATATTCCAACATTTGAGGAGCTGCCCCAAAGAAGAGGGGCTCAACTTATTTTCCAAAGCACCTGAAGGCACGATGAGAAGCAACAGGTGGAAACTCATCCAGGAGAGAAGCAACCTGGAATTAAGGAGAAAGTTCCTAACAGTGAGAACAATTAGCCAGTGGAACTGCTTGCCACCAGAAACTGTGGAAGCTTCATCACAGGAGGTCTTCAAGAAGAGATGGGACAGTCACTTGTCTAGAATGGTATAGATTATCTTGCTTTTCAGGGAGTTGGATTAGATGATCTCCGAGGTCCCTTCCAGCTGCATTCTGATTGATTGGTTAGCATGGTTAGCATGGGCATTGGTCAAGGACCTGAATATTGAAATCTGAAAAATTGTAAGAAATAACGGGTAAAACAAGCTTTCTCAAGCTCAGCTACGTTAGATGGGTAGACTTCAACTCCCAGAGTTCCCCAACTAGCATTTCTGGCTGGGGAATTCTGGGAGTTGAAGCCCATTCTTATAGTTACTGAGATTGAGGAGCATGGGGCCACAGAAGTCTTTGTAGGCCCAGCATGAGGAGAAGACTATGACCCTCCACCATTGAGGCTCGAGGGTCTAGTTACCTCCTTGGCCCAGCTGGTAGCTTTTGATAGACCTGGTCGGTGCCTTCTCTTGCACAAATTTGTCTAAATCCTTGGGAAATCATTTATGTTCCTTGGTGGAGGATTTTTGATCACTCTTGGCCGCTCAGCTCAGTCTTGGGCATTTGTGTCGGGATGGCCTAAGGATCCCTGACCTCGGGAGGGCTTGGACCAGAAGACCTCAAGCCCAAGGACTCTACGGCTCTTTAAGTACAGGACATCCTTGGGAGAAATTTCCTGGCGGTGGGAACAGTCAAGCAGTGGAAGGGCTTGCCTTCAGAAGCTGTGGGTGCTCCATCACTGGAGGTTTTTAAGAAGAGACTAGACAGCCATTTGACCAGGATGATATAAGGTCTCCTGCTTGAGTAGGGGGTTAGACTAGATGACCTCCAAGGCCCCTTCCAACTCTTGTTAACTCCGTTATTCTGATTCGAGTATTAGGTGGACCATAGAGATGTCTCCTTATAGCTGGGGGTGGGGGGACGGGGGGACGGACATGGTCTGAACTAGAGTCCTGTGGGGGCAGAGCTTGAATGCGGAAGAATTATTTTTCCCTTTCCGAATCTGCTGGAGGCCTCCCTGGTTCCCTCGGCTTCCACAGCAACACTCTGGCTGTGCCAAGTGCTGTTCAGCAGGGACTGATGGTGGGGCCGATAATCCCCAGGCCGGAGTGGAGCTGCTGCCAGAGCATTGAAGGGCGAAGCCAGGAGGAGGCCGGCCGGGCCCTAGACGGCAATTCCTGGATCTAATACAACAGAAGAAGAGGGGAGGAGGAGGGAGGAGGAGGAGGAGGAGAAGAGAAAGGAAGAGAGGAACAGGAGGAGGAATAGAAGAAGAGGGGAGGAGGAAGAGGAGGAGGAGGAGAGAAGAAAAAGCAGGAAGAAGAAGAGGCAGAGAAGAGGAAAAGGAGGAGAAAGGAAGAGAAAAAAAGGGAAGGAAGGAGGAGGAAGAGGAGGAAGAAGAGGAAAAGGAGGAAAAAGGAAGGAGGAGAAGAGGAAGAAGAGAAGGAACAGAAAAGAGGAAGAGGAGGAAGAAGGAGAAGGTTAGTTGAGAAAGAGAAGGAAGAGGAGGAAGGAGGAAGGAGAATTATTTTATATGTGTGTGTGTGTGGGGGGGGGTATATTGTGTTTGTATATATATATAGAGAGATGAAATTTTATACAACAGTTTTAGAGCAGGGTAACCCCCTGTCCCTGGGATCATCCATATATACAGTATATATAATGGGTGCACGTTAAGTGACCTGTTCATGAGTCCTGAGTCCCACCAGGTTTCCCATCATCCACTGACTGATGGGGCCACATGTTTATCTTCCCTTCGTAGCCAAAGGGGCTGCTGGGATCCCCTCAATCTCCATGCGCAGAAAGAGGCCCCGGAGGCCCCCAAATATTGCAGCCTCTCCCAAAGTCCAGTCGGTATGTCTGGATGGCTTCCTCCCAGAAGACGAGCGCTTTAAGCCATGGCACAAAATGCGCCTGTGGAGAAAGCAGGATTCCGGTTCCGTCTCCAGCAAAGAGACCAGTTTCCTGTTTCTGGGCAAACATGACGAGGTCCGATATAGTTCTGGTTGAATAATTCAAGAGCTGTGGACATTTTCGATGCTGATCTTAAGACAGTTCCCCACTACAGGCAGTCCTTGGCTTATGACCGCAATCGAGCCCGAAGTTTATGTTGCCAAGCAAGAGGGTTGTTAAGTGAATTTTGCCCCATTTTCCGACCTTTCTTGCCACCGTTGTTCAATGAATCACTGCAGTTGCTAAATTAGTCACAGGGTTGTTAAGTGAATCTGGCTTCCCCTTGGATTGTTGCTGGTCAGAAGGCGGCCGAAGGGGATGGCCTCTTGATCCCAGGAGCAAAGTCTGGGTTTTCCTCCCTGTTTCCTGCTCTTTTTTTTTTTTTGCTTTAATTTATATGCCGCCCTTCTCCGGAGACTCAGGGCGGCTTACAATAAATTAAGCAATAGCCTTCATACTTTTTTGTATATGCTTTCACCTGCCTTCTCCTGTCCCCGTCAGCCCAGAACAAAGACTTCTTGGTTTCCACCTGCTCAGAAATGGGGCGGGATCAGCCCCGGCTGCCCTGATGGGATGAAGGCTTGTAAAGGACATTCTGGCGGACTCTGCCCCCTTGCCACGCTCCCTTATCTAGGGTGCCTCCTTCCTGCCTTCGAAAGGGATTTTGGCCCAGTTCCCAAGAGGGTTTTCCCAGGACAGAAGCTACGATCCAGGCTGGGGAATTCTGGGAGTGGAAGTCCGCCAGGCTTAAAGTTGCCAAGGTTGGAGACCCCTGCTCTTGACCCCCCCTCTTCTTACTGCTTCATCTGTGGCAGTGACGGATGGAAGGGTGGGTGGGGGAGACCCTCTTGCCAGGAAAAAGACCCCAGCCCTCAGCCAGGACAGTTGCAGGCGGAGCGACTGGGATGGGCTCATCCCGGTGTCTGCATTACTGGTTGCTGGGAGACCAGATAAACTCATTCTTTCTTTCTAATACATGGTTACAACACCCAACATTAAAGAAAGCCTCTGGCCCACATCAGCCATGCCTTGTGAAGGGCTACCCCGCCTTCTCACCCTCCCCGTTTGGACCAACCAATCAATGACTCGGTCAATCAGAATAGAGCTGGAAGGGGCCTCGGAGGCCTTCTAGTCCAGCCCCCTGTCCAAGCAGGAGACCCTATCCCATTTCAGACAAGTGGCTGTCTAGTCTCTTCTTAAAAACCTCCGGTGAGGGAGCAGCCACAACCTCTGGAGGCAAGCAGTTCCACTGGTTAATTCTTCTTCAGACAAATGGTTGTCCAGTCCCTTCTGGAAAACCTCCAGTGATGGATGAATTTCTGGCAGTTTTCCTCCGGGGATCCCAGGAGCTCAAAATCCACTTGCCGACTTCTTAATCCTGCCCTTCCTGTGCCCATCCTTGCTCTGTGTCTCTGACGCGGTGGCCGAAAGGACGTCGGGAGAGTTTTTGTGCGCAGAGACACTGCCAGGATTTTTGGGGGGGGGGGGGTGTAGCAGTTAAAAGCCAGGTTCTCTTCTCGGCTATATTTCTCCGCTGGGATGCTTTTTCTCTGGAACGGGCGTCTCTTCCCCACCTGTTTGTCTTGGACCAGCCGTCAGGAAGAGCTCCTGTGGTTTTGGTGCTGCAGATGAATTTCCTGGAATTACGTGCGGAGATTGTGCAGGAAGCTGCAGGAAGCAAGCACCCCAGCAGCTCCACTGCGGTTAGAGCGAAGAGGTAGCCGCTGGTCCTTCCTCGCGGCCGTGGGCCCACCCTGTCCCTCCTGGCTGCCACCCCCCCAGGGGATGCGGCTCACCAGAGGTTCCCTGCCCGGGTGGGGGCAGAAGAAGCCCCGGGATGTTGTTGTTCTCCTTTGCTGTGTTTCTAGGCTGCCTTGGCCGCTGCTGCCACTCCCTGCACGGGGCACAGTCCAAACAGAGGCTGGGGCTTGTGGGCCTAGAGGAGGCCTGTCACCCCCATCCTGAGGCCACCTAGGTCATTGCCCTCATGCCTCCGCTTTCGGCCCAGGGCTGGGAGACGGGCAGGGGTCACGGGCGATGAGGTTGGGGGTCTGGGGAGAAGGCCGTGGCAAGTGGGCGGAGAATGGATAGGAATATTTTAGGAATATTGTTTGTAACATGCCCAGACTGACTGAGAGGGAGTGGGGGGCCATATAAATCTGATGGATACAGACAGACAGACAGACAGACAGACATGGGATGCGCTCCTTCTGGTATATCGGAATAGTAACCGGGTGATTCCGGAGCCAGAAGTTAATCGGACACATCTGGAGGGAGCCTGTTTGGGGATGTTTATAGCTGCCAGAGTCAGAGGCCTCCCGTTTCTCACCAGGTTCCTTCAGGGCTGCCTGGGAATCTGCAAGTTGGGCTATTCTGGAGGATGCCCAGGCAGGGATATTCAGAGCCCCCCAGCCGGGAAGGTGGAGGAGGAGGTGGGGAGGTCTCAGCCCAGGGCTGCCCCAAACTGACCCCGCCCACCTTATCTCTCCTAGAGGAGCCGGTCCTGAGAACGGAGCCCAGGGCGTCCATCTGCAATACAAGAATAGCAGAGCTGGGGGCAGTCGGGGGGCTGGGCCTGGCCCCACAAATGGCATCTCTGCTCTGCCACCAGAAGGCTGGCACTGGGCCAGGCAGGGGCAATTGTCCCCGGAAGCAAATCAATGGCTGGCGAAGCATCCAACAGCCTGGCTGTCACTCCTGCCATTTAGCAGAAACGGTTGAAGGCGACCAATAAAAGAGAATATTTGCAGCTCCGGGTGGAACTGGGGGGTCCTTGGGGGTCTCTGAGCTTGGTTGTTCGCTTGCAGACGTTTCATGGCCCAACTAGGGAACGCCATCAGTGCTGAAGGCAGAGGGGCTTGCTCTCTATTTATATGCAGACCGGGTGCCTGGCAGTGCAGGCAGGGCCAGAAGGAGGGGCAATGGTTTGGAAGACCCACTGGGTGCAGAACTGGTTTCTTGGTTTCTGGTCTCAAACCCGGATCTGCCAGCCCAGCCTGTGGCAGCCTTTCTCCTTGACCAGGGGCTGCGGCCATTTGCCTCCGTGGAGGCCACTTGGCCTGAGGTGCGTCCGTGGCAGAGGCCGGGCGTTGGGCGTTGTGGCGGCTGGTGTGATTCCCGAGGCGAAGGGGGGCGTTGGGGAGACTCCGCTCACGCCCAGCGCCTGGAGGAGGCTGCACATTTTTATCCCCAGCGCCTTTCTGCCTGTGTCAAGAGGGCCGCATAGTTTTGTGTTGGGCTATTAATAGACTTCTATAAACCTCCCAACAAATACAGACCTATAAATAAGAGAAAACAGAGTTTCTGGCCAGATTTCGCCCAGTTGGTGCCGCTGCTGAGGAGACGCAGCTCCTGGGATGAGCTTTGAACTTGACTTGTGGGGTGAAGAGACCTGGAGGCCAGGAGGGGCTGAACCACAGAACCTGGCCCACCGAGGAGGATGTCACAGGTTCGCCTAGTGGTTAGGGCGGTGGGGTACAAACCAGGAGACGGAGAGTTCTAGTCCCACTTTAGGCGTGAAAGCAATCTGGGTGACTTTGGTCCAGTCATACTCAGTCCAACCCAGCCACTGGGAAAGCAAGCAGAGAACATGAAATTTGCAAAATCCCAACAACCTGGATGGCTCCATTGGATCAGGGCCGGTTCCTGACCAGGCTGGGCTGCTGGTGGGCAGAAAGCCTGAAGGGTCCTGCTTGATTCTCCTGCTGCTGGGACCCCCAATACGAAGGAGGAAGGACCCCAGCCCACCCCTTTTTTTTTTAAATGAGTGGTCAGCCGGTGTGAGTGAGTGAGTGAGCCGGGAGTCGGCCCAGCCTTGGGGAAAGGTTCAAGCACTTCGCAGCTATCCCAGGAATGCAGCTCCATAAAGTTTGGGGCTGGACCGTGTTTCTCTTAGCGCCGCCCCCCCCCCCTTTCCCTGCTTGCCAAAATATGAAGCAGCGGAGACGCCGGTCTGTTAGTCCTCCAATGGCGCTCATGTCCGGCCTCATCGCGGACAGCTTTGGGGAAAAAAAATCACAATTTTCAGGCTCCCTATTCTTGGCGGCTCTCTTCTTCCCTCCTCGCGGTGTCTGTAATTTGAGGGTCCTCGACTTACAACTGTCTATTTAGGGACCATTACAAGGGGACTGAAAAAAAAGTGACTTTTGCCTGTCCTCACACTTGCGACCGTTCCTCGCATTTACGATGGCTGCTGCATCCCCACAGTCACGTGATTTCTATCATTTCAAACTGATCTAACTAGCAAATCCCAGAGGTACAACTTCATCTTTTTTTCCTGTCCAGGTTTCCAGGTAGGAACAAAACTAGATATATTCTTTTCTCCGATTAAGCCGGTTAATTTGGCCATCTCTGCTAGCTCCATCAGCTCTTAATGGGTGAATTTCTACTCTTCGTTGTCTTCAAAATGGCTTGAGCGCTTCATGCTTTCGAATTCCGTCATAGGCTGTGCATGCTAGGAGGTGTTGACTCACCAAAGGTTTTTTGTTTCAATTACTTTTTTCCCCCTGCTATGACTCCCCACCCACGCCTTCCACGTGAAGTTGCAAAAGTGCATCGCGCTTTTTCGCTTTCTTGTGTACACCGATTCAGTCACTCTGTAAGGTCAGGTTTTCCAGTCACCCTCTCTAACGCTCTCACCGTTAAGAACAGGGGGCTCCGAGCTTCTGTCCCAAATCTGCTTTTTCAAAAGGCAACTGGATTGTTTTTCCTTGAAGATATTTCGCTTCTCATCCAAGAAGCTTCTTCAGTTCTGATTGAATGGTGGAGGATTTATATTCCATGCAGTCCATGGTCGTCAGCACTCTCTCTGAGAATTGTTGAGGCCACTTGGAGGTCTATCTGTGCCCTCGGGGTCGCCTGAATAGTGCAAATGGATGTGGAACCTCCTTGGATAAACCTCCAAGCAGCCTCAGTGACTTTCAGAAAGAGGAATATAAATCCTTCCATCTTCCACCATTCAGTCAGAACTGAAGAAGCTTCTTGGATGAGAAACGAATTGTGCGGAATCAGTTGGATTATGTTACTGAAAGGACAGCGGGACACAGATTATTATATATCTTGGAATCAATGGTATAATTGGATGTCAAATTGAGCTATAAATAGAGATATCGGATAAGGATGTCAATTGGTATATGTAATAGATTTTTGTACGTTACCCTATATATGTAATGGGACAAGTTTATTTCCTTCTCGCGTTGTGATGTAGACCGCTATAGATTTAATGTTTGTTGGATGTATAAGATAAAATAAAATTTTAAAAAAGTAAAAAACAAACAGTGGGTTGGACTAGAAGACCTCCGAGGTCCCTTCCAACTCTGTTATTCTGTTATCCATAACATAAATAGGAGTCCAGAGTCCACTGGAAATAGGCGGCCAATAAATTTAAATAAATAACATTAACAAGAATAACAATTATGTAAAGTAAACAAATGATAAAGTAGCTTCAGTTAGAGATAAAACATGCAAATAGGAACTGAGGGTGTCAATGCATACGCTAAGGCCTGCCCAACAGACTCCAGTTTTTAATAACTTCGGAAAAGTCAATATTGACCGGGTTGGCATCCTTCCCGGGGGAGGCGTGAGGGGTGGGAGCTATTCCAAAGGGTGGGTAGCCCAGCGGGAAGCCTGCCGTCTCTTCAGAGGAGTGGGAAACTTAACAGGCAGGGTGGGACATTTGGGTTGGGGGGCTGAGGCTGCTTGGAGGTGGTTGTCTGTTGAGTGTGGTGGGGGGCAGTCTGGGGTCCCAGGAGGGGGAGGATCTCCTTCCCACAGGGCAAAGAGACAGCAGAGCTCGGAGGCCTGGCGGGCAGGAAGAGAGCAAGGAGGGAGCCTCCCTAGCACTTCACAGGGTAGACAGCTAGTCCTCCACATACAACAGTTTGTTTAGTGACTGCTTAAAATTCCAACAGCACTGAAAAAACTGACTTATGACACTTAACGACCGTTGCAGCATCCCTGGGGTCACGTGATCCAAATTCGGGCGCTTGGCAGCTGACTCATATTTATGACGGTCGCACCCTCCCGGGGTCACGTGATTCCCCTTTTGCGACCTTCTGGCAAGCCAAGTCAACCGGGGCAAGAGAGGTCGTAAAATGGGGCAAAACTCACTTAAGAAATGTCACATTTAGCAAACAGAAATTTGGGGCTCCATTGTGTTGAGGATTAACTGTCACTGGTTTAAATAAACAAAGAGAGGAGGAGGAAGAGGAAGAGGAGGGCAAGCAAGCAGGAGCCGTTCTAGGTGAGGAGGGGAAGCTGTTCAGTGAGGAAGGGATCGGCTGGGGGGAAATTGGACCCTTCATGTGTGCGTGTGACATCTCGCTTCTGTGTAGCTTTTATCAATCAGCCAGAACGGAGAGGTCTTCTGGTCCAACCTCCACCTCAAGCAGGAACCCCTGGACCATTTCAGACAAACCAGCTAACCCAGGAGAGAAGCAACCTGGAACTAAGGAGAAATTTCCTGACAGTGAGAACAATTAATCAGTGGAACAGAAGTTGCCTCCAGAAGTTGTGAATGCTCCAACCCTGGAAGCTTTTAAGAAGAGGTTGGACAACCCTTTGTCTGAAGTGGTCTAGCGTTTCCTGCCTAAGCAGGGGGTTGGACTAGACTAGAAGACCTCCGAGGTCCCTTCCAGCTCTGTTTTTCTATTCTATTTTAAATGGGTTGTCCGATCTCTTCTGGAAAACCTCCAGGGATGAAGCCCTCGCAGCTTCTGGAGTCCAGCCATTCCACTGGGGACTTGTCGGGACATTCCTCCTTAGTTGCAGGTGGCTTCTCTCCTGGATTAACTTCCATCCGTTGCTTCTTCTCCTGCCTTCAGGGGCTCTGGAGAATAACTTGACTCCCTCTTCTCTGTGGCAGCCCTTCAAATATTGGAAGACCCCCAGTCCTTACCCCATTCCTGCAAGCCTTCTTCCTATGTTTTAACCGTCATCTGCAAAAACACCTCACTCTCCTGTGCAAATCAGTGGGAAGGCACGCTACCCGTTAACGCCCGCAGTTGGGGAGAGGCAGGCCGGATTGTTTGAGTCATACGCTTGCCAGAAGAACGGTGCTGGGGAAAACAACCGCAAAGTAGGAATGTTGGTGTTTGAAGTGTGGTTGTGCCCACCATTCAGCCTCTCTCACTCTTTCTTTCTTTCTTTCTTTCTTTCTTTCTTTCTTTCTTTCTTTCTTTCTTTCTTTCTTTCTTTCTTTCTTTCTTTCTTTCTTTCTTTCTTTCTTTCTCGGCCTCTCTTCCTTCTCCAGATGGTTCCCGCAGAGCCGTTTAGCCAGTTGGGGCACTTGAGGCTTTCCAGGGAAGTGGCCTGCCTTTGTGCCCCTTCCTGCTAACGCAAAGGAGAACGCCTGGCTTTGCTCCAGCGCTTTCTGACGTTGGCATGGTGCACGCTGGGTGAGGCTGGCATTTTCCCTGTAGGAGAGACACCAAGGCAGCCTTGTGCCTGCTTTGGCTGGCCTCAAGTCAGTCGGACTTTCCCACCCGGCCTCTTCCGTCACCCCTACCAGCCCAGCCTCCTGTGGCCTTCATAAAACAGCTCAGAGGGTGGGCTCAGGGAGGGGGCTCTGATGCTGCCTGGACCAGCCGGACGTATTTATGGGCACGGACTGCAAATTTGCCCGTTGGATTCATTGAGATGTTGATCCTTCGTTGTTTCTCTGCTTCGCCTCCAGAGTGGCATTTTTAACTTGGCATCTTTAAGAGCGCAGAATCCCAGGACTGGAAGGGAACCTGAAGGTCTTCTGGGCAACCCTCTGCTCAAGGCAGGAGACCTCATTCCACCCCAGCCAGATGGTTCTCCTCTTGTCTCTTTTTTAAAAACTTCTAGTGTTGTGGAGCGCCACAACTTTCTGGAGCAAGAAGTTCCACCGGTTAATTGTCCTCACTGTTAGGAAGTTTCTCCTCAATTCCAGGTTGCTTCTCTCCTGGATGAGTTTCCATCCGTTGCTTCTTGTCCTGCCTTATTCAGGTGCTTTGGAGAAGAGGGGGACCCTCCCCCCCTCTTTGTGGCAAGCCCACAGATACTGGAAGACTGCTGTTGTGTCCCCCCCTGGTCCTTCCCTTCATTCGACTCGACCGACCCGATTCCTGCAACCGTTCTTCATAGGGTTTATCCTCCAGACCAGAGTTCCCCAAAGTTTCCGGCTTCGCGGACCAGTGGGGGTGGGGGAGAGGGGGATGGTTCTGCAAGAGTGGCCAGCAAGCATGCATGTGTGCAGCTCTATTTGCGTCACTGGCTTGCCGATGCGCCTGCAGCTCACTTAAGTGGAGTACATGCGTGGTAACCCACTGCTCACGCAAGTGAGGATGCGTATGGGTGTACATGCTCACCGGCAGTTTCCACAGCCCCGTTGCACAGCCCTCGCAGCCCACACATTGGGGACCCCTGCCCCAGACCCTTTACAGGAAGGCACTAAAAAAGCGACTCATTGCAGCATCCCCACCGTCACGTGATCAAAACTCAGACCCTTGGCAACTTACGACCGTTGCAGTTCCCCAGGGTCACTCGATCCCGTTTTGCGACCTTCTGACCAGCAGAGTCAATGGGGGAAGCCGGATTCACTTAACAACCGTGGCGAGAAAGGTCGTACAAATGGGGCAAACCTCACTTAACCACTGTTTCGCTTAGCAACTTAAACTTTGGGCTCGGTTGTGGTCATAAGTGGAGGACTATCTGCGTATGGCAAGGCCAAGCATGGCATGCCTCACGCTAACTAAGCAGGCTGCAAAAGTGATGGTGGGAGAATTGTACTTTCAGACTTGCCAGGAGCGAGTTTCAGTTTGACAGAGCCTGGCAAGCCGAGTCTTCCGGTGGCCCCCGAGGGCATCCAGTTGCGAGCGGCTTCTGCCGTTTCTTTCGGGAGAATCAGCCGCCTGCAGCTGCCCTGGCCACGCTTCCTCCCCCTGCTCCTCCGAGCGTGCCCAGGGTGACTCAGCCGGCTGAGCCCGTCTTCCGCTGGCACCTGCGCGGGCAGGAGGTGGGCGGCATTCGTAGCCTCTGACTCATCCGGGCGCTTTTGGCTTTGCACACTCGGCTGGCAGAGTTCGGCTTGCTCTCGGCCCGGCCCTGGGAGGCTGAGCTGTGGGGCGCGGAGGGGAGGGGGCGCATTGCAGCGGTCCAGGTTGAAGCCCTGCCAGCCGGCAGTGCGTGTGTGTCTGTTCGAGTTGCAGGGGGTCCTGAGAAAATGTGGGTCTGAAACCCGAGAGGAGGGAGGCCCCTCCAGGCAGCCACTGGGCTGGTGTTTTGCCACATTTAACGACCTTTCTGGCCACAGTTCTTAAGTGAATCACTGCAGTTGATAAGTGAGTAAGTTACAAAGGCACTGAAAAAAGTGACTTATAACCATTTTCACATTTCCCATGGTCACATGATCAGAATTCGGACGCTTGGCAACTGACATGACTGATTATTACAGTCGTCGTGTCCTGGGGTCATGTGATCCCCTGTGGTGACCTCCTGACCAGCAAAGTCAATGGGGGGGGGGAGCCTGATTCACTTAAGGACCATGTGACTAACTTGACAACTGCAGTGATTCGCTTAACAAACGTGGCAAGAAAGGTTGCAAAATGGGGCCAAACTCCCTTAACAACTGTCTCACTTAGCAACATATATTTTGGTCTCAATTGTGGTTGTAACTTGAGGACTACCTGTACAAATAAAATATTATTAAAAATACATCTGGGGGTCCCTTCACCTTTCCCGGGTGTTTCTAACTCTCCCCCTCTCCCCTCCCCCCCGCAGAGTTCTGCCGCATCGACCAGCCCCTGTGCCACAATGAGGACGAGCAGCTTAGCTTCGAAGCTGTGCGCAACATCCACAAGCAGATGGACGACGATGCGAACGGCAACGTGGACGTGGAGGAGAGCGATGAGGTGAGGGCTCCTCTGGGCTCTGGCAGCCTCTGGGCTGCGTCCCCTTCCCCGCTTGCTTCAGGTGATCCAGGCTAGACGGATGGGGGCGTGTGCTCAGCGGAAGCTGGCAAACAGAATCTGGAACAAGGGAGCAGGCCTTCCCCCTTAGGCACACGCCTTGATGGACACTTCACCACCCACCCCCATCATCACTATCCCCCCCACCCCACCCCCACTACGTTCTAAGCCAGATCTCCTCCCTTCTCCCCCCAGTCTGATCAGCCATCGACAGCCTCCGTCCGTCCGTGGAAGGGAAGAGAGTGGACCTCCCTGGCTCCAGGCCCACCTGGAAACAGGACAGAATGTAGAGCAAAACAGAACAAAACAAACAATGAAAAATAGAATAGAATAGAGTAGAATAGAATAGAGAATAGTATAGAATTACAAATAGAATAGAATTACAAATAGAATTACAAATAGAATAGGAGAAGAGAGAGGAGAATAGAATAGAATAGAATAGAATAGAATAGAATAGAATAGAATAGAATAGAATAGAATAGAATAGAATAGAATAGAATAGAATAGAATAATAGAGTAGAGTAGAGTAGAGTAGAGTAGAGTAGAGTAGAGTAGAGTAGAGTAGAATACAGAATGAATAGAGAATAGAATTAGAATTCTTTATTGGCCAAGTATAATTGGACACACAAGGAATTTGTGCAGAAGCTCACAGTGTACATATAAAGAGCAAGTAATAGGTCATAGAGCATAAATCATAGTTACAATCATCGGAAGTTACAAACAACAACTGATAAATCATAAAATACCAATAGGAGGAGGAGAGTAGGAAAGATGGGGAATGAGATGGTGCTGTGGGAATGAAGCCTTCAGCAGAGTGATGACACAGAGGAAAAACCTCTTATGTCTGGTGGTTTTGGCATGCAGGGCCGTATAGCGGGGTCCCGAGGGGAGAAGCTGAAACAGTTTACGTCCAGGACGTGAGGGGTCTGCAGATATTTTCTCAGCCCTCTTTCTGGATCATTCATTGTACAGATCCTTCATGGAAGGGAGGCTGGTTGCCATTTTTTTCCCCTGCAGGCCTAATGATCCGTTGAAGTCTGTGCCTGCCCTGTTTGGTTGCAGTGCCAAACCAGACAGTTATTGAGTTCTATGGATTCTTTCTGATTTCAGAATCTTGGAAATGGCGATCCTGGGGTATCTCTGCATTCCCAGCTTGCCATTCCCAGCCGGGGCTGGCCTGCTCTGGTCTTCCACATGGAAAATGTTGACCTCTCTAAGCCGCCGGACAATCCTCTTCCGCCCGGCCACCTGCTGCATTCCCTCTCAGGAAGGGGCAATTCAGCGGCTCTTTCCATTCCTTGCAGGGGAGAGCAGGGAAGCAGCGTGGAAAAACCACGCTCCCTCTTGAACTCTCGAGGACCAGTCGATTCACTTGAGAAGAGCCAAAGCCCTTCATAAAATACCAAATGCCACATTTGTTCAGTATCGTTTCTCAGCCTGTTGACATCTTTAGAAAGTGTTCTTGTGCAGAGTCATGCTAACTTACATAAAAGCATGAAAACCAAGTTTCATACATCAACATCATTTCCTATACTGGAAGTTTCCAAGAAGAGATTGGAAGGCCATTTGTCTGAAATGGCATAGGTTTTCCTGCTTGAGCAGAAGGTTGGACTAGATGACCTCCAAGGTCCCTTCCAACTCTGTTATTCCGTTATACAATCTTAGGGATATTCCTTCCAGCTTTTCCTTACTTTCATTTCATCCCAAGTTGCTTTTTCATTGCTTTTCATTTTAATACATTTCACCCTACTGGAAATTCTGTGTTTATCCTTCTTCACCAGAGGTGAAATCCAGCAGGTTCTGACAGGTTCTGGAAAACCGGTAGCGGAAATTTTGAGTAGTTCAGAGAACCGGCAAATGGCACCTCTGGCTGGCCCCAGAGTGGGGAGGGAATGGAGATTTTGCAGTATCCTTCCCCTGCCACGCCCACCAAGCCACACCACATCCACCAAGCCACGCCCACAGAACTGGTAGTAAAAAAAATTGGATTTCACCACCGCTCTTCACCCATTTCTAAAAGACAGGTTACTTCCGTCAAAGTTGCTCTTCTTTTGCAAGGAAGGCAAAACAAGGCAACCCAGAGCAGCATTTTTCAACCCTGGCAACTTTAAGATGGACGGGGTTTAGTTCCCAGCATGGCTGTCTGGGGAATTCTGGGAGTTGAAGTCCACATGTCTTAAAGTTGCCAAGGTTGAGAGAGATTGACACAGAGGATCCCATCTATTCGGCATTGGACAGTTTGAAGTGCTGGGTCCAGTGCTGAAGGCTTCACATAGGTGAAAAGAAGTAGGATATCAATCGTAAAGAATATTTGTAGCTCAGGGCTGAACTGTGAGGGTCCTTAGTGCTCTCTGAGCTGTGGTTCTCTTGCAGACGTTTCATGACCCAACTAGGGAATATCATCAGTGCTGGAAGGGAGTGGAGTTTGCAGAGTGGAGAAAGGAGAAGAGAAGGAGGAAGAGGAAGAGGAGGAGGACTGTGAGCTCCTTGCGGCTCTTTGAACTTGGCTATTTTCTTGCAAACATTTCATGACCCAACTAGGGAACGTCATTGATGGCAGAGCGGATAAATGCTTGTGGGTCTGGAAAGAAGAGGAGAAGGACCCTTGGAAGGGCATTGCAAAGCAGGGGGTCGAGTGCTGCAGAGAGCGCAGGGCCTCGGAGAATGGCCCCACACTCCGTAAGAGCAGCTCGGCTGCGGAACCGATGCGCAAAGGAGCTTTGGATTTCGTTTTTGCAGGATGTGACGAAACTCTCGGTTGGCGGCCATCAATCCGGGATGCTTTCATTTTGAATCAAGCAGGGAGACACGTTGGCCGAAATGGACTCTCCCAACTCCGGAGTCTATATTTAGGTTGAGCTCTCTTTGCTGAAAGCTTGGCTGAGGGCCGGGGGAGCAATTTCCAGTCCTGTTCCTCCCAGGTGCGTCAGCAGAGCGGCTGCTGCCTTTAAACCTGCCCTTCCGGTTCTGCCTTCTGGCCTGGCAGGGCATCGCATGGCAACAAGCCCTCGCCTGCTGGAGCCTGTGTTTTCCCCCCTGCGTGCATGTTTTTCCCACCCCCTCCTCGAGTGGCTGGAGGGCGGTTTCCCAGGGGAATGGCCTTATCTAGCTTGCAGTTGATTTACGCTCCGCCTTCTGCTCCAGAGAAGGAGCTGGGGCTCTCCGAGGCAGAGAGGGTCTTTTAGGGGTGTCTCCTGGGTAGAATAAGATCGAGGCCTTTAAGAAGGGACTGGACAGCCATTTCGTCCAAAAGGGGAGAGGGTCTCCTGCTTGAGTGGGAGTCGTGTGTGTGGGGAGTGTGGACTTCTTGGATGAGAAGTGAAACTTTTGCAAAAGAAACAAAAACCCAAGGAAAGCCCAGTTGTCTTTTGGAAAAAAGGACTTTGGGGGACAACCGTGACCTGGACGACTCAGTCTCTCCTTAGAGGTTCAAAACGAGGAAGGACTCCCTCACCCATGGTGCACAGAGCTTTCTCAGTGGGAGGAAAGAAGCCCAGCAGGACGGGGTTAATTCCACCCTGCTGGGGCTTGAATGGCAGGTGGGGGGTGAGGGCAGGTGGCTGCCCCCAACAGAGACAAGGACGAAGGCAGGAAGGAAGGAAGGAGAAGAAGAAGCCTGCCCGGCCTTCAGGGCCCTGCTGGTTGTCCAGGGAAGAGTGGCCATAGCAGGTCGCTGACCGTTTCTCCCTGCACCAGAATGAGAGCTGAGAATTTGTGGCTGGAGAGAGGCCAGCCCTCCTTCCTTGTCAGGCTGCCCCTCCTCCCTCACGGCGGCTCTTGTGTGGGCCGATGACAGGGGCTTGTTTGCGTCCAGTCCCGGCTCTCCTGACTCCGGAAGTCCTCCCCATCACGGCCATGACTGGCCTTGGAGCTCAGCCTGGAACCAAATGCCCCGTGGCCGGGGACTCTCCCAGGCTGGCTCCAGAACGTCTCCAGATCCTCTCTTGGGGCAGGAGCCGCTTCTGATCACGGTCCAGAAAAAAGAGCCGTGAGGGATCCGGATGGAGGTCTGGGCTCTCTGGTCCTCTTCTCCAGCAGGGCTGGGCCAGGGAGGCTGGGGCTTGAGAGGGGTCCCACAGGGCACACAGCAAACTCCTGCAGAGGGAGGAAAAAGAAGACAAAACACCCCCTTTCTAGAGTTTTTAGAAGCTCCTTTTTTTATGGATGTCTAAGAGGAAGGTGACTCTGAGGAGAAGACAGAATGTCCATCATGTGGGGTTCTTGGTGCTCTCTGAGCTTATTGCTAGCTGCCTTCTTCCTCCTCCTCCTCCCTGCAAACCCCTCCCCCCTTCTAGCAGTAATGATGCTCCTAGCTGGCTGAAGGAGCATCTGCAAGAAAACCACCAAGCTCAGAGAGCACCAAGGACCCCACAGTCCTCCCCCTCCTCTCCCCAATCCCCCCCCCTTCTAGCACTGATGATGTTCCCTAGATGGACCGTGAAACAGCCAAGCTCAGAGAGCACCAGGGAGCCCACAGTTCAGCCCTCAGTTGCAGATGTTCCCTTCTGTTCATGCCCTTCGTGTTTGACGGCTTCTCAAGAAATGTGGCAAGAAACACCAGCCGTTTATAGATTTTAAGAAGTAGGACTGGCCAATTGAGATGATCCCTTCCTTCCAATGCACCACTGCAGAAGCACATGGCAGTCTCAAAGGGGGTTGGCCTTCCTCCCTCCCTCCCTCCCTTCTTTCCTTCCCCTTTTTCCTTCCTTCCTTCCTTTCAATTTTTCCTCCCTCCCTCCCTTCCATCCATCCATCCATCAGCAATGAAAGGCCTTTCCTACCCATGGCTCTGTGTGTGTGTGTGTGTGTGTGTGTGTGTGTGTGTGTGTGTCACTCACACGAAGTTGATGGGCTCCTCAGCTGCCGTCTTAATATAGTCCTCAGGACAGCTTCCAAGATCCAATTTGAGCCTCTCTCCAAATCCTCTCCTCCAAGATCGGTTTTCTCCTGTCCGTCACGTCGTTAAGGAGACCCGTTAGCATTCAGAACCCAGTTTTCCCCCCTCGTTTTACCCCCAGGCCACTTTCTGTCTGTGAGACCATCGTTCTGCGAGGTTGCTGAAAAGGTGTGGAGAAGGAAGACCCTTGGGCTGCGAAAGAGAAGAGGCCGTGGCTGGGTGGGGGAATCCTGGGAGTGGACGTCCACAGGCCTTAAAGGGGCTCTAAGCCAAGCGGGTGGGTCTCCCTCTCCACGGCCATCCTGGAGACCCGCGAAGGCCTCCCTGCAGCCTGTGTGGAGGTTGTGCCGGTTGCCCTTTGAGGTACCTGAGCTCCTCCCTCAGGTTTTTCTGCTGGGCATCAGTGCTTTTCCTCCTTCCCTCACAACCCCTTTCCAAAATTTATGCACACAGAAATTATTTCTGATTTTGTGGCAGTTTAGTAGTTTTGATTCTCCTTTTCTGTGTGTTGTTTCAGTATGTTGACATAGGAAGCAGGAGAATTCCACGTTGAGGTGGGCCCTCTGGGTGGGTGGGTGGGTGGGTGGGCGGGGGTGCCAACGTGCCACACTCGGGGTTTCCTACTAAGAACTGGAACTCTTGATTGAGCTGTGCCAGGAAGGAGAAAGAAGGAAGAAGGGAGGAAAGGAAGAAGGGAAAGAAGAGGGAGGGAGGGAGGGAAAGAAAGAAGGAACTAAGGAAGGAAGGCAGAGCCCATTTGCTTGTCTCCTGGTTCCTCCTGCTCCCCCTGCAGTTGCCTTAGCAGCCCCTGGACTCCTGGCTTCCCAGAAGACCCCCACACCAGCAGCAGCAGCAGCAGCAGCTCCGCCTGGCTGCCGCCTCTTCCTGGGGCCCTTGGAAGCTGGACTTTGTGGCCTGGCAGGAGGGATCATTTTCTTTCCTGAGCTAAATATACCCGGCAGCAGCTGGTTCCTCTGCCTGCTTCCCTGGGGGAGATCAGGGCTGCTGCGAGCTGCATGGAGGGTCTGGATGACATTGCCAGGCTCCAGGTGGAGGTCACGGGCTCTGCTGGGGAGGGGGGCTGGGGCTGCAGGGAAGCAGGTCTGCACCTCCGCTTTGCCCCCCTGGCTTGGCTGCAAGGCTCAAGTGGAGCCTTCCGAGATCTTGGACCGTCTTGGGGAGTTTCATCTCTAACCTTCTCGCCTTTCTCTCTGCTTAGAACCCTGGCCTTGGCTCTCTGCAAAGGTCACTGTATGGCCCGGATTGTCTCCATCGCTCTTCCTAGGCCTTGGAACTCCGGAGGGGGCTCTTTGGAGGGCCAGCCGGCCAGAGAAAGAATCAGAATAGAATAGAGCTGGAAGGGCCCAAGGCACGCCCCTCCCCCCAGACATTTTCCCACAAGGTCCATCCTAGAACATAGGATAACAGAGCTGGCAGGGACCTTGGAGGTCTTCTAGTCCAACCCCCTGTCCAAGCAGGAGACCCTGTGCCATTTCAGACAAGTGCCTGTCCAGTCTCTTAAAAACCTCCAGTGATGGAGCACTTCTGAAGGCAGCTTCCACTGGTTGATTGTTCTCCCTGCCAGGAAATTTCTTCTTAGTTCCAGGTTGCTTCTCTCTTTGGTGAGTTTCCATCTTTTCTCGTCCTGCCTTCTGGTGCTTTGGAGAATAGGTTGAGCCCCTCCTCTTCTTTGGGGCAGCCCCTCAAATCCTGGAAGGCTGCTATCATGTCACCCCTAGTCTTCCTTTTCTCTAGACTGGCCAAACCCAAATCCTGCAAGGGTTCTTCCTATGTTTTAGCCTCCAGGCCTTTAATCATCCTGCTTGCTCTTCTCTGCACTTTTTCCAAAGTCTCAACGTCTCTTTTGTGATGGGACCAAAACTGGATTCAGGATTCCAGGTGTGGCCTTACGAAGGCTTTACAAAGTGGTGCCAACACTTCCCGTGACTTTGATTCTATGCTTCTATTTATTTTTGATTCTATTTATACAACCCAGGATTGTTGTATTCGCTTTTTTGGCTGCTGCCGCACATGGCCGGCTCTGTCTGAGTGATCGTCCACTAGGAAAGGATCCCTCAAGCTGCACCAGGGGCTCTTGTGCGTGTTCAGCCCTGGGAGACTTCCGTTGCAATTAGCTGCTTGTTTTCTCCAGCCCACCCTGTGGTTCCCTTTATTGCTGTGGTTGTGAACACAGCACCCTCCGTGCTTGTGGCATCCGGGGGGGTTTTTTTGTTTTCTTTTTGACACTCTTAGTTTGACTTTGCTTTTTTTTCAAGTCCAAGAGTTTGGGAGTTGTGATAAGCAGCAGGAAATGGTGTCACACATCTTTTGCCTCAGTTTTTTTCTTAACTGCTTTCTGGGTGCTTTTTTTAAAAAAATGCAAATGTTTTTGTAATGAAGTTTGCTTAAAAGGCACAGCCACACAATGCCTTGTGTCTGTCTCTGGTGGGCATCCCAGTTTTCAACTCGGCCCCTTGAGCCTAAAGCAACTCCCGTGAGGTGCAAACAACCAGGTGCACACAGGTAGAGTTCAAACTTCATCACTTTATTTATTTTCTGCCTGTAATACAGGAATCTCCCCAGATTGTGGCAGCTTTCGCCTGAGGATGGCCAGATAGAGCTCTAGAGGAGGGCTGTCCAATCTTGGCCACTCTTGTGGACTTCAATTCCCAGAATTCCCCAGACAGCTAGATGGGAGAAGGGTTTGTTCTCTGTTTACATACAAGTGGCCTTCCCTGCCAGTGTAACTCCAATCAGGAAACTACCAACTCAGACAAGCAATAAACAACAAGAAGGAACCACCAAGAACTCTCCCACATGTATAAAATGAGAGCAAACCCTTCTTCCTTCTAGCACTGATGATGTTACCCAGTTGGGTCATGAAACATCTACAAGAGGCCCACAGTTCTCCTCCTCCTCCTCCTCCTCCTCTACTGCTCCACAAACCCCGTCCCCTCTTAACCCTGATGATGTTCCCTAGTTGGGCCACGAAACGCCTGCAAGAAAACCACTGAGTTCAGAGAGCCCCAAGGAGCCCCAAAGTTCAACCCTGAGCTCCAAAGGTTCCCTTCTATTGGCTCTTCTGGTGTCTCCACCCACCCCTCTCATAAGGTCATCCCATTGGACGGAACATGAGGTCACCAAGTCACTGATTCCTCAGCCCACTTACCCATGTAGGTGGCTGGGTCCTTTCCCCCCAACTTCTCCACCTGTGTCCCCATCTTTTACCCTTATTTATTAATTAATTAATTAATTAATTCATTCATTCATTCATTCATTCATTCATTCATTCATTCATTCATTCATTTATTTATTTATTTATTTATTTATTTATTTATTTATTTATTATATTTATATATCGCCCTTCTCCCGAAGGACTTGGGGCGGTGAACAGCCAACAGATAAAACACAAGAAACACAAAATTTAAAAACAATATTAAAATCCGATTAAATTAATTTGGCCCACAATTAAAAGCACCCCTGTATTAAAACCCATAATTAAGCAGTTTAAAAATTAAAACAATTTAAAAGAGTTAGGCCAGCCCGGCTTGTTGGAACAGATACGTCTTTAGGGCACAGCGAAAGGTGCGTAGATCCGGGATCCGCCGTATCTCCGGGGGCAGCTCATTCCAGAGGGTAGGTGCCACCATAGAGAAGGCTCTCCCCCTGGGGGCCGCCAGTAGGCATTGTTTGACCGAGGAGCCCCTCTCTGTGGGAGCGTACTGGTCGGTGGGAGGCTATCGGTGGCGGAAGGCGGTCTCATAAATACCCAGGTCCTAAGCCATGGAGCACTCTAAAGGTGGTAACCAACACCTTGAAGCGCACCCGGAAGACCACCGGAAGACATGATTACCTTGGGAGGGGCCTTGGGGCTCTACCCCCTGCTCAGGCATGGAAACCGTAGAGCAGTGATGGCGAACCTTTTCCACACCAAGTGCCAAAAAGGGAGAACCTCGTGTGCGCCCGTCAGGGCCGTGACCAGGAGGAGGAGCTGCCAGGGGGCATGCGCACACCGGATAAGGTACTTCTGGTTTCCCGCGTGTGCATGCGTGCCAGCCAGCCAGCCAGCCAGTCTTCCGGTTACTGCCGCGCCTGTGCACACGGCGATCAGCTGGTCGGCGCTGGTCTGCTGGTCACGCCGATAAACGGAAGACCAGCTCTTCTGATTTTCAGCACTGCCACTTGCACAAAGGCCAGCTGATCGTCGTGCGTGCATGCGTGCCAGAAACCCGGAAGAGGAACAGGCAACACCGCGCGTGCCAGGCAACATAGCTCCATGTGCCACTTCGGGCACACGTGCCATAGGTTCTCCGTCACGGCCTTAGACCGTTCTGGACAAATGTCAGTCCAGTCTCTTCTTTAAAAACTCCAGCGATGGAGCAGCCACAACTTCTGACAGCACAAAAAGGACTCCGTTTATGGGCAGACCTTTTTCTGGGGCAGCCCCTCCCTCAGTGATGGAAGTCCCTCCTGGAATAATAGAATGACAGAGTTGGAAGGGACCTTGGAGGTCATCTAGTCCAACCCCTTGCTCCGGCAGGAGACCTGCCTAGACCATTCCAGACAGGCTCGCTTGTTTGCCTTGCACCAGTCCCTTCTTGCAAGGTTGCTGAGCCGTGGCAGCTGTTGGCAAGGGCAGAAGCAGCGAAAGGACGCAGGGGAATGAGACAGGTAGATGCTTCCACACACACACACACACACACACACACACACACACACACACACACCCAGCAGAGTTGGCTGCCATGGGGCAGGCGGATCTCCTGCAGGAAGCAGGTGGGGAAACGCAGGGCAGGTTTTCAGGCTAGCATTCGCAGCCCTTTCAATGTTTTGGTGAAATCCATTTGCATAATAACCAGGAAGGACCTTGGCCTCCAGCCTCCGGTTGGCAAGACGCTTTGCGAGGGGAGTCCTTTGCTAGGACGGACGTAAGTGGCTGACTCTGCCTGTCAGACCTGCCTCGACTTAGACATCTAGGAAAGAAAGACTCTTGACTCCGTTTAATTGAAGTGATAGATTCCTTTAGTAAAGTTAAGTGGTTGCAGTGAAAGTGAAGCTAGATCTAAATATCCCCATGCAAAGGTTACACTTTTCCCCCTTTCCCTGGCCCTCCCTACCCCCCCCCACCAGTCCATCCGTGTCCAATAGGATGCCTTTATGAGGCTTTGGGAACAGCTCGGAGCGTGGCACCTCTTAGTGCAGTTTTGCATTCAGTTCCCAGGCCAGGTGTCCTTGTTGGATGGTTTATTCCGGTTTGGCACCTCTGGTTCTCACCCCTCCCACCGATTGTCTTCTGCTTCCCAGGCCCCACGTGTTACCACCCCCAGATTCCTTCCTCCTCCTTTGCAATTTATGGGAGGATGGCCCCCGAAGTGAAGCACCTGAAGATGGCAGACCTGACCTTGCCTTTGTCTTTCTTTCCCAGTTCCTGCGGGAAGACCTGAATTACCACGACCCGACCATCAAGCACAGCACCTTCCACGGGGAGGACAAGCTCATTAGCGTGGAGGATCTTTGGAAAACCTGGAAGGTGTCGGAAGGTAAGCCCAGAGGGCACCCGCAGGAAAGAAATCCGGGCCTGCCAGGAAAGAACGCGGCGGCTGGCTCGGAACTCACCATCTCCTGACTGCAGGAAGAGGCTTCAGGAAGGGCTGCTTGGCCCCGAGGGCCCCAGGGAAATGCTGAGAAGGGGCAAGAGAAGAGATGGAGGTTCCCCCTCCCGCCCCCCCAAGAAAAGGCAATGGACAGGAAAGGCTTAGCATCCACTTTGGCTGTGGGGCCCTTGCTGCTCTCTTGAGTTTTGGTGCTTTTCTTGCAGACATTTCATGACCCAACTAGGAAACTTCATCAGTGTAAGGAGGGTACGTGTGGAGAGGAGGAGGAGGAGGACTGTGGGGTTCTTTGTGATCTTTGAGCTTTGTTCATGACCCAACAACATCATGACTGCTAGAATGGAGTGGGGTTTAATCTTGCTTATATACAGTAGCGTGGGTGTGGTTTCTCTTTCATCATTCCTTGATGAGGATTGTTTGTCTGGTGTTAATCCCTGCTTATCTGGTTGTGGGCTGCTGGAAACAATTTGTTCTGGTCTTTTTGTTTCCTTTGTAGCTTTTTGTTGTCTTGTTGAATGGTGTGTAAATGTGTGATTTATGACACCATAGGCACTGGCAATGATGACGATATCTAGTTTGGGTCATGGAATGTCTTCAAGAAAACCGCCAAGCTCAGAGAGCACCAAGGACCCCACGGTTCAACCCTGAGCTGCAGATACTCTCTTCCACTTATCCAGTCTGGTCTCTGCAGAAAGAGAAACCCATGTCAAGCGCGTGGGAAAATTAGGAAGTCCGGGCAGTTCCAATGAGTATAAAGTTTTATTGCAAGCTTAGGCTCTCTAGAAGAATCTCAACTATTAACTGTCAAAATGAATTGGCGGCAGATAAGAGTCAATGGAATTCAAGGTGGGCTGGGCGTAGATCTCTTGCGGGCACGAAGGGACTCGAGTCTGGTGAGGTGTTTGACCCTTCCCTCCCTCGGGCTCAGCCTGGTCATCTCCTACCACTCACGGCTGGGCAACAGGTTTGAGAAAGGAAGCTTCTCTCCAGCTGATGAGATGCAGGAGGCAACTTCCTACAGGGAGGTCACTCTCAACTCCTGCCCCCTGCCCTCCTCCTGCCCCCTCCCTCTCGTGGGCCTTGGTTTCCTCCGCTTCTTCCTCCTTCCTGACTCTGCTTCCCCAGCAGCTGCTTCTCTCCTCCCTCGAGGGAACCTGTTGCAGGACAGCGTGACTTGTTTCCGTTCATCACAGAACTGTTTGTTTTGAAACTTTGGACAATTGCTTTGGGAGGTGCTTGTTTTTTTTCAACCGTTTGGCAAGGTGTTTCATGCAACACAGCTGCCCGGGCAATGGGGAAGGACGGGCCAATAACGAATGTTTTTCAAGATGTCTTTTGGGGATCTCCTTAGTGGAGATGTACAGGCCAAGAGACTTGGGGTGATGTCACAGGAATGCCTTAAAGCAGGGCGTCTCTGACCCTGGCAACTTTAAGACCTGTGGACTCCATAGGGGGCTGAGGAATTCTGGGAGTTGAAGTCCACAGGCCTTAAAGTTGCCAAGATTGGAGACCCCTGCCTTAAAGAGGAAGCACAGGAGCAGCTGGGCGGGGTAGATAGGAGTGAGGGGATTGAGGAGGGCTTGGGGGGGTCTCTCTTCCTCTGGCCACGGAGGCTGACTCTGTCCCGCAGCTTTAGAGATTCATTCAGAGCGGAGGGGAGGGGAGGGAAGGGCTGAGCCTGGATGGAGGAGGAGGAGGAGGGCCATCTCTCCTGTGGGTGGCCCTCTCATTAGGGCAGCGGCAGACCGGTCGGCCACCCCCTCCCCATCATTTTCAGTGATGCCAAAAGGACTCTGAGCATCAGGGGGAGAGGCTCCCTCTTCAGTGAGACCTTTGAGCCTTTCAAAATCTGTTTCACAAATAAGTTCTTTTGCATGGGGTGACTTTTCTGTCCAACCCAGCCGGTCAGGCTGCCCCAGGACCAGGACCAGGTGCTGTGCCCAGAGGCTTGTGGAGACAGAGGGAAGCCCTCCAGGAACAAAGAGCAAGCCCTCCGTGCAGGCGTCTGGCTGACACGGGTGCTGAGAGCTTCCTCAGATAACACGGCTGCTCTCAGCCAACCCTCCTCCCTTATCCTGCTTTGGCTTCCCTTCGTCAAGCGCCAGGCTCTGCTGGAGCAGCCGGTTATCTGGGGGGCTCTAAGCCGGCTTGCGGCCGGATGCTCCTGGGCCCCTCCTGTCAGCACGTAAGAGAAAGGGTGCTGAAGCCCTGCAGGGAGGGCAGAGAAGGGCAACCAAGATTGCCAGAGGGGACCCAAGGCTAAAGCATACGAAGAAGGACGGTTTGCAGGAACTGGGCCTGTCTAGTTTAAGGAAAAGAAGGACCAGGGGGGACATGATATCAATCTTCCAGTACCTGAGGGGAGTTTGTTTTCGTTTTGGACTTGTAAGCCACCCAGCCAGTCATTGATTAAGATGGGCAGTTATAGAAATTAGATAGACGGACAAACAGATGGATGGATGGATGGATGGATGGATGGATAGATAGATAGATAGATAGATGATAGATAGATAGATAGATAGATAGATAGATAGATAGATAGATAGGGATGGATGGATGGATGGATGGATGGATGGATGGATGATAGACAGACGGATGTTTTGTGCTCCTAGAGTGCCCCCTGTCCCCCGCGGTGGGTGGGTGGAGCTTGTGCTGGGTGATGTAGACCTTAGTACCAATCCAGCCCAGCAATTCCCTCCCCCCCTTTTCCTTCCTGAAGGTG
The DNA here is from genome assembly GCF_029215685.1 of Pituophis catenifer annectens. NCBI lineage: Eukaryota > Metazoa > Chordata > Lepidosauria > Squamata > Colubridae > Pituophis > Pituophis catenifer. The sequence goes on from NW_027256884.1 coordinate 131,490,758, forward strand.
AATTCCGTGTGTTTATAGAGAGCTCAGGAGGGCCGAGGGGGAAAGGTCTTTGCTTCTCTGAGCCTGGTGACCGAGGCAGGTGAGGCCCCCAGCAGCTCATAAGCCCCGCCTGGGTAGATCCGCCTGGCCAGAGCAGTTCTAAGAGAGTGGCCAAAGACCCCTTGGCTGACTCTGCGCTCTTTCTGCTAAAGCTCAGCTCCTCCTCGCCTCCTTTGAAAGCAGCTGAAGCCCCCGTGGCCTCCGTCCAGCTGTGCCGGAGGGGGCAGAACAGCTGGAAAGCCCCTCTCCCCCCCCCAGGCATTCCTCCTTCGGGCAAAGGGGCTGAGCAAAGCCTCCTTTCTCTCTCGTGTTGGGGAGGGTGTGTGTGAGAATGAGCCTTTGGAGCCTGGGACTTTTCCTTTCTAAATGAGCTGCACAATTGCAAAAGTAAACACCGGCAGTTGTGGCCCTTGAAAGGAGCTGCTCCGTTTATTCTTAGGTTTATTTTCCTCCCCAAATTAGTCACAAATGCTTGTTTATTTTATGACAAGGTCAGAAAGGAGCATTCAAGCATTCAGCCTCCCAGGCTCTGCCCGCCTGGGCAGAAAAACTGCCAGTCCTTGACTTACGACCACAATTCAGCCCAAAATTTCTGTCGCTAAGGGAAACATTTGTTAAGTGAGTTTTGTCCCATTTTATGACCTACCTTGCCACATTTGTTAAGTGAATCACTGCAGTTGATAAATTAGCAACTTGGTTGTTAATTGAATCGGAAGGTTGCAAAAGGGGATCACGCGACCCCGGGACGCTGTGACGGTCATAAATGTGAATCAGTTGCTAAGCATCCGAATGTCAATCACGTGATCATGGGGATGCTGCAATGGTCGTAAGTGTGAAAAACGTTCATAAGTCACTCTTTTCAGTGTGGTTGCAACTTTGAACTGTTGTAAGTCGAGGACTGTCTGCAGTTTAATCGGCCCTTTCCAGATTCCTCTCCTTGGGATGAGGCTGCCCTGACTCTTGGGGTGCAACCTGCTCTTCTGGAACATAGAATGCGAGAGCTGAAAGGGACCTCGGAGGTCTTCTAGTCCAGCCCCCTGCTCAAGCAGGAGACCCTAGACTATGCTGGACCAATGGCTGTCCCGTCTCTTCTTGAAAACCTCCAGTGGTGGAGCAGCCACAACTTCTAGTGGCAAGCCGTTCCACTGGTTAATTTCTAGTTCTAGGTTGGATTTCTCTTATAAGTTTCCATCCGTTGCTTCTCGTCCTGCCTTCAGGGGCTTTGGAGGATAGGTGGACCCCCTCAAACCGGGATCATCCCAGGGCTCCAGCGTCCCTGCTTTTCCTCTGCTGGTAGGGAAAGCGACCAGACTGGGAGGGTCTCCACCACCTCCCGTCTCTCCCCCCCCCCCAGCCCTTTCTTCCTTCTCCCTGCTGAATAAATAAACAATAATAGAAGGGAATTTATACTTCAACATAGCAAGCCCTTACAGAGCAGAGCTGAACAATGGAGTGATCCAAATTAATGCTGACTGGGATGGGAGACCCCCGCAAGCCCACCCCCCCCACCCCCTGCCAAGGCTCTTGAAAAAAGATCTCCAAGGTGGCAGTGGCAATCTGCTCCCTCCTTTCCTTTCCTTTTCCTTTCCTTTCCTTTCCTTTCCTTTCCTTTCCTTTCCTTTCCTTTCCTTTCCTTTCCTTTCCTTTCCTTTCCTTTCCTTTCCTTTCCTTTCCTTTCCTTTCCTTTCCTTTCCTTTCCTTTCCTTTCCTTTCCTTTCCTTTCCTTTCCTTTCCTTTCCAGTTCAGGTGATAATGTTACCTAGTTTCTAAATGAAACGTCTGCAAGAAAACAACCAAGCTCCGAGAACCTCCCAACATTAAATATTGCCATTAAAATTAAGATACGAAGAAGCCAATATATGGCAGGGTGAAGATAGAATCTTCCCTTAAACCACCAGCCTACCCACCCACCCGCAGCATGACACACATTCCCATGGAGACCCCAGGCCAGCGGGCAAAACCAGGTTTGCCAAGAGGTAGTGGGCAGATCTCTCCTCATGGGGCACAGTGGCCCTCTTGTAAGGCTCTCTCCTGACTCCGGTTAGGGAGCCTGCCTGGGGGTGTCCCCTTCTTTCATTGACTCCGAATGTCCCGCCAGGTCGTGCATCCCTCTGGGTGTGAATTGAATACTTTATGTGGCCACGTGTGATTAGACACCCAAGGATTTTGTCTCTGATGCAGCAGCTCTCAGTGTACACACAAAGCAAGAGAACCATCAGCATCATATCAATCAGAGGACGGAGTAAAGAAGATCATAGAAAGGATAAATAATAATAATATTACAGGGTTGGTAAATGCACATAGACCTTAGGCAGCACTGTGAGAATCGGGGGGGGTGGGGGGTGGGGGGCTTCAGCCGAGGGACGGCAGGAGGGGGAATAACTTTGTGTGTGTCTCTCTCTCTGCTTCTTCTGCAGTCTACAACTGGACGGTGGAGGAAGTGGTGCAGTGGCTGATCACCTACGTGGAGCTCCCCCAGTACGAAGAGACCTTCCGGAAGCTTCAGCTCACGGGCCACGCCATGCCCAGGTCAGTCTGCCCTGCCGTGGCCCAGGATTCAGGGCGTCGGACCCAGAGAGGGGGAACGGATTCGGGGGTTGTGGCTTTGAGGGAGAGGGAGTTTTGGGGAGGCTGCTGGTGCTCCTGAGATACCCCGGGCTGCTTCTCAAAAAAAAAAACCATGATTTTTTTTCTCTTTTCGAACCAATGCTACTTTTATTTCATTTATTTTTTTATCACAGCTTTATTAGTTTTACAAATGGCTCAAGGCGACACAGATACCCAACATTCTTCCTCCGATTTTCCCACAACAACAGCCCTGTGAGGTGGGCTGGACTGTGAGAATGGGAGTGGCCCAAAGTCACCCAGCCGGCTCTCATACCTAAGGCGGGACTAGAACTCTCCGTCTCCTGGTTTCTGGACCAGCACCTGAACCGTTGGACCAACTGGCTCTTCTCTTCTTCTGCTGTTTTTTTGTCCATGGTTGCCCATGTGTAGAGTTTGAACCCTTGGCCAAGGAAGTCCCCTTTGCCGAGAAATCTGCAGTTCATTTTCCAGATCAGGGCTCTAACAATACTAAATATATAGAAATACCAAAAGCAAATACAGTTGAATATGAAAGTAAACAAGATTTTGTTTTTTCTATCTGGCGTTATCCCATATAAAACAAACTTTGATCCTTGGATGGATGGATGGATTTAAAAAATACCTTAATTCTTTTCAACACCCCAAAATCTGTGTGATCTTTTCATACGTAATGCAGAATCCCTTACCTTTTGCCACTCTTGGAATCTCTTATGAAATCCTCCTTTCCCTGGGTCTGAGAAAATGCTGCTTGGAAGTTAAAGGAGCTTTGGAGCACAGAAACCCCCAGTGAGATCGATTAAACTTAATAAAGGAACATGAAACGTGCAAAATTTACTTGCATGCCTGTCCCAGAATCTCTGTTTCCAGACTTCCGCTGGGGATTTGCACAGCCGAAGGGATCAAACTGAGAAAGTTCGGGAGGGTGTGATTGCCAAGAACCACAAGGAAAAAGCCTCTTTTGCTATAGCAGGGGTATCCTGCTGGCTGGGGAATTCTGGGAGCTGAAGTCCACACCTCTTAAAGTTGCCAAGGTTGGACAGCCTTGTGCTACAGGAAAGGGGGTAAGGCTGGAGGTTCTGCAACCTGCTGTTCTCCAGTCCCGAAAGAAGCCACGACATCTTCAGGGCCATCAGGTGAGAAGGTGCCTTCAAGACCAGTTGACTGCAGAAGATCTGGCAGGATTGGGGTGTGTGGTCTGGAGACCCAAGGCTGCCTTTGCTTCAGCCAACTTTCCCTGGAAAATAATTGCCGTCCCTTGGACCACTCGCCTTTCCTAGTGAGGGAGGTTATCCCGCCGGAAGCCACACCTGCTTGGCTAGATCTGCATCTCCTCCATCGTTGTGGAAGCTAGACAGGTCTTCCCACCTGTCTCCTCTCTTCCATGCAGTTGAGGTGCTAGAGGGCAGGTCTTGGATTTGGCAACTCTGCAGAGACCCCCGGTATGGACCTTACCTCTTTTATGAAGTCCCATTCAGATGTTGCCTTCAAGACCTTGAGAAGAACCTGGAAACGGCTTCTAATCTTGTTCCTGTGACCAGCAGCACACCTGAACTGATGCTCTGGAGGTCCTTGGTGCTCTCTGAGCTTAGTGGTTTTCTTGCAGTTGTTTCATGACCGAACTAGGTAACATCATCAGTGCTAGAAGGTTGTGTAGAACGTTCATGACTCAACTGGTTCTACAAAACCTTCTAGCACTGATGATGTTATTTAGTTTGGTCATGAAATCATGTGCAAGAAAAGCACCAAGCTCAGAGAGCACTAAGGGCCCCACAGTCCTCCTCCTCCTCCTGCTCCTTATCTCTGGGAAAAAAAACCCTCCTTTCTAGCACAAATGATGTCACCTAGTTGAGTAATGACATACCTGCAAGAAAACCACCAGGCTTACCAGGTCCCACAGTTGAACCCTGAGCTACAAATATTCTTCTGAGCAGATTCTATTGAGGGAAATTGAGGTGCCGCCTTTTGCCAGCCTGACCTTCCCTCTTCCTTAGATGCACAACTCTCTCGCTCTTCCTTGCAGGTTGGCAGTCACCAACGCCACCCTGTCAGGGATGGTTCTGAAGATGACCGACAGGAGCCACCGGCAGAAGCTGCAGCTGAAAGCCTTGGACACCGTCCTCTTCGGCCCGCCTCTCTGTGAGTGACCCTACAGCGTCCCAGGGTGCTAGGAGGCTGGGAGTGTGTGTGTGTGTGTGTGTATGGTGTGTGTGTGTGTGTGTGTATGGGGGGTGTGTGTGTGTGTGTAGGTGGGGGGGGGTTGGACTTTCACTCCCAGCGTCCTGAGCTGAGCAGGCCAAGGAGTTGTGGGAACGTTAGTTCGAGCAATTTGAAGGCTGGAATGGATTTCCCAGCAGCCCTGAAGCGGGGTGACCTCCCTCCTTGTGGCTTGGCTGAGGCATTTCTGAGGAAGTGTGACCGGTTGTGAGTGTGATCACAACTCTTTGAGGTTTGCAGCGACCGCTGTGACTCTTCTGTGTTGCTGAGGGGGAGGGGGAGGAGAAAATGCCTGAAGGCTGCCCCTCCGCGGTGGGACCTCTTTGTCCTGGGGACGGGCCCAGTTGTCTACGCAATTAGGTGGCAAACCTGGTTTCTGCCTTTTGCAAAAAAGGTTGCGAAAATTTTACAACCGTCAACGATTTGCGACAGTGACAGGCAGGCTTCGTTCCAGTTGTAAGTCAGGGACGACCTGTGGCTCAGGGTTCTTATTTATTTATTTTATTGATTAAATTTATACACTGCCTATCCTGCAGTTAAGGGAGGGGGCTTTGGCTAAGCCTCCTGTTCAGGAAGCCCTCGACTTACAACCATTCGTTTAGTGACCAAAGCTACAAACACACTGAAAAAAGTGACCGTTTTTCACACTTTCACCACCGTTGCAGCATCCCCCGTCTCACGTGATCAAAAGTCAGGTGCTTGGGCAACTGGTTCATATTTACGACGGTCGCAGAGTCCCAGGGTCACGCGATCCCCTTTTGCGGCCTTCAGATAAGCAAAGTCAACGGGGAAGCCAGATTCACTTAACAACCGGGTCACTAACTTAATAAGTGTACTGATTCACTTAATGGTGTTAAGAAAGATCGTACAATGAGGCAAAACTCACTTAATTGTTCTTCTTAGCCACAGAAATCGTGGTCGTAAGTCAAAGAGTAAACACAGTGGGAATTTTGCTTTTGTTTTGTTTCCTAGTTGCATTATCTGAGGTGTGTCTTTGTATTTGTGTTGGAACTCACGTTTTTCCTGGTTGTTTTTTCTATTTTATCACCATGAGGCCATCAGTACAGAAGGAAACAGGACCAGTGAGAGTGGAGTTCATGAGGCCATCAGTACAGAAGGAAACAGGACCAGTGAGAGTGGAGTTTCTTTTATGGTTTTTGAGAAAAGGACGAGCAGTCTAATCCGTTGGAACTCATTCACGGCATATTTGATGCTTTCAGACTTAATGTAGTGTCTTACTCTGTGTGTGTGTGTGTGTGTGTGTGTGTGTGTGTGTATATTAAAGGAATAGTTTAGGGGAAGGAGAGAGAGCCCTCTAATGCAGGGGTCCCTAACCTCGGCAACTTTAAGCCTGTCAGACTTCAGCTCCCAGTTGGCTGGGGAATTCTGGGAGTCGAAGTCCGCCAGGCTTAAAGCTGCCAAGGTTGGAGACCCCTGCTCTAATGGGATTATTACTGCATCTGTATATTCTTCTAATGCTGAGGGATTTCTCTCCTTGTGGGGTTGTGTATATAATGGCTTATGAGTCCTTCACTGCTTTGACGATCTGTTTAAAATACGAGCAGATGTCTTGGTCCTTTCTTTTTCATTTTATGTGTTTATTTGCTGTTTTAGCTGGAGCACTTCATTCCAGCTCTCTACACCAGCGTTTCTCAACCCAGGGCCCTCGAAGACCTGGGGAATCTGGGAGTGGAAGTCCACACCTCTTAAAGGGCCCTGTGTTGGGAAACGCTGCTCCATCTACCTCAGGGCTGTCAAACTCAAGGCCTGAGGGCCGGATCCAGCCCACGGGGCCATCCTGGAAAATGTAAGGGGCCGGCCCGCATGGCTTCGGCCCGGTCTACCCAATGCGAAGAGGAAACATCGGGCCAGTAAGCTAGCCACACCCATCCAGTCGGTCATGCCCCCCTCCAGCCCCTCCCCCAGGTCAACCACAGCCCTCAATGAAATTTTGACACCCCTGATCTACATCAACAGTTGGAAGGAAGGAAGGAAGGAAGAAAGGAAGGAAGGAAGGAAGGAAGGAAGGAAGGAAGGAAGGGCTGGTTATGTGATCAGAATTCAGGCCCTTGGCCAGTGGCGTGTACCCACGGTTGCAGCATCCCAGAGTCATGTCGTCTTTTGTGACCTTCTGAGGAGCAACGTCAGTGGGGAAGCCGGATCCATTGAACAACTTAGCTTAAACTCTGTGGCAAAAGAGGGGGGTACTTTGGGGCAAAACTCACTTGTTAACAAATGCCTGGCTTAGCAGCAGAAAGGTTGGGCTCAATTGCGGTCATAGGTCGAGGACTACCTGTCTAACGGCATGATGTACTGGCACCCTTGGCAAAAGCAGGCCTACTTTCACAAAGGACTCCAGCAGAGCAGAGCAAAACTCCAGGGGTCTCGCCAGACGGAGACCCAAGCTAGGTGAGCCCCTCTCTTCAGATGCTCCTTCACGGAAGGTCAGCCGGAGCCGGTTCCTCCTTCTTGGGGTTTCCTCTGCTCGGCCACAAGCCAGGAAGGAAGGCGTCCATCTTCCCCGGCTGAGCTCACGTTGGCCGCCTTTGACAGAGGTTGCTCCATTGTGAGGAGGAGTTGAAACTGGTCCCAGCAAGCTGGCAAGCGGAGGGGCTGGGCTGCTGCTTCTTGGGAACCTTCTCTCGCATTGTGCGTGTGTGTTTCACAACATGTGAACAAGAAGCAACAGGTGGAAGACTGTCAGAAGGAGGTCCTACCTGGAACGAAGGAGAAATTTCCTGAGGGTGAGAACAATTCATGAACAGAACCGCTTTCCTCCAGGAGTGGCGGCTGCTCCGTCATTGAGGCCTTTAAGAAAAGATTGGACAGCCATTTGTCTGGGATGCCCTAAGGCCTCCTGCCTTGGACTAGAAGGTCCCTTCCGGCCATAGGGTTCTACGAAAGGCTTTAGACAGAACAAGAAGCAACGGATGGACACTCCTCATGGAGAGAAGCAATTTCCTATCCGTGGAATGACTTGCCTTCAGCAGAAGTGATGGCTGTTCCATCATTGGAGGTCTTCAAGAAAAGATTGTCCAGAATGGTATAAGGTTGGGGAAGGGGGTTGGACCAGAAGACCTCCAAGCTCCCTTCCAGCTCTAGGATTCTTGGAGCCCCATGACAGCTGGGAAACACCAGGAACTGGATCTGGCAGGTTCTTCTCCTCTGCAGAGAAACCCCCCAGTGGTGGAAGAACCTGCATGATGAGCCATCCTGGCTTCAGGTCTGAAGGGAAGGGCCTGGACAGCTGGAAGATGCTGTTTAATGGTTTCCTGGCTCAACCCTTTGGAAACGGTCCTGAAGATGCAAGAGAACCTGGAGACCTGCTCAAGAAGGTCCATTCTTCTTCCTTGGGGTTTGCTCCAACATCCCTGCCATGCGACACTTGGTCTCCAGGTTGGCTCAGCCTGTATTTACATCGCTAGAGCCCTGTGATTCCTGCTGAAGGAAGGCAATAATCCTGCTTCATTAAGGATGAGGAGGCTGAACGAAGAACAAATAACTCCCTAATGCTTGGTCCAAAGGCTGATTGCTGAAAGAACAATCGGTTCTTTCTTTCTGAGAAGAACATCTCCTTCCTTCCTTCCTTTCTTTCTGCAGAGATTTTATCTAGTTGCAAACTGAAAACATTCCCAATCTCTTTCTAAACTGCGTTTTTGGCTACTTCCAGACCGATGGCTGTAAGTTTATTTTATTTATTACATTTATTTGCAGCCCATCTTTCTGCAAGAGGTTCATGGAGATATTCCTTACTGATTGACCCCTGTGAGGCTTTCTGACTTCTTGAGGGCCTTGGCCAAAACTCATGGACAATACGACCTCTGGAGTTGCTGTGGCTGGTTTTAACTGCGCTAAAACCACACGCCCGTAATTCTCCAAAGCCCAAAGGGGGGGCCCTGAAGAGCCACTCGTGGAGCTGCGTGTCTGAAGGTGTCTTAGGAGTCACAGCCAAGCCCCAGGGGGTCAGAGGAGAAGCGGGGGGGAGGGGGGGCTTGATCGCTTCCAAAAATTATGAAGGGTTTGGGGTCAAAGATATGTATTTATTTATACCTCATATCTCTCAATCTCCTGTCTCCCTCGGAGAGGGACTCTGCGTGGCGTACAACCTAACTGATAAAATTAAACTTGAAAATCAGAATAATTTAAGATTTTAAAAAATTTAAATTATAAAACCATTTTATAAAAAATTCTAGAACAGAACAGAACAGAATTACAGTTCCAAGATGGTGGATTAACGGTTGTTAATAGAGTTGAGGGGGACAGCCAGCCCCATGGTTGTGAGGGCCCATGCGTCCCCCGAGCAAGACTACAAGGCCAAGGGCTCCATCCCTGGAGGCTTTCAAGAAGAGACTGGACACCCATAGGGTCTCCTGCTTGAGCGAGGGGTTGGACTAGAAGACCTCCAAGCTCCCTTCCAGCTCTGTGATTCTGCTGTTACGTTACTTGGATCTCTCATGAAGATGCAGGCTTATTCTGCCTGCCCCTTCTGGCCCATTCAGACCTTCCAGGAGAGACGAGTATCCCTGATCTGAGAATTCCCCTCCCCTCCCCTGGAATCTGGAAGCCCGGCGGGGTGCTGGCCTCCAGATCAGATCAAAGCCGGCCGAGGAGGGGAAGGGAAGGAGCTGGGTGGGTCTCCTTGTTGACGCTCTTCCACTTCTGTTTCCCCAGTGACCCGTCATAACCACTTGAAAGACTTCATGCTGGTGGTGTCCATCGTGATTGGCGTGGGAGGCTGCTGGTTTGCTTACATCCAGAACCGCTACTCCAAAGAGCACATGAAGAAGATGATGAAGGACCTCGAAGGCCTTCACAGGGCTGAGCAGAGTCTCCACGACCTCCAGGAAAGGTGGGTGGGCCGCTTCCTCCTCCCAGCTGGAACCCTTGACAGGGGAGACGGGGGCTGATCCCTTTCCTTCCTTCCTTCCTTCCTTCCTTCCTTCCTTCCTTCCTTCCTTCCTTCCTTCCTCCCTCCCTCCCTCCCTCCCTCCCTCTCCTTCCTTCCTTCCTCCCTCCCTCCCTCCCTCCCTCCCTCCCTCCCTCTCCTTCTTTCCTTCCTTCCTTCCTTCCTTCCTTCCTCCCTCCCTCCCTCCCTCCCTCCCTCCGTGTGCCCGGGCGAAGTCTGCATGCGCTTCAGCTCCCTTGAGAAACATTGGATGAATTCCCCACAGGGTGAGAGTGGTGGGCCTCCACGTATGTCAAGGAGGTGGTTGCCCCCAACCCATTTTTTATTTTGGTTGTACTTGCTCCAGCCCATCCCCAAGAGATGCTGCCAGAAGAGATGTGATCAATAACGGGAGAAAGGGGTTTTTTTTAAATGCCCTCTGAGCTTGGTGGTTTGGCTCAGGAATTCTGGGAGTTGAAGTCCATGGGTTGCAAAGTCGCCAGAGTTGCCCACCCCCGAGCCCTTGGGCTGATGGAAACTACAGTCTTCCACCTGGATTGAGAGAGGTCACCTGCCCCTCAGGTCCCGTGGCCTGGGAGCCTTTGCAGGAGCTACTTGGGCTTGCAAGCCCACAGTGGGGCTGATCTCCTGGGTTGATTCTGGACCTACAGATCTCCAAGGAGTCTTGGAAACTTCCTGATGGTCTCTGGGTGGTGCTTAGGATTTTTTCTCTCTCTCCAGCCCCCGGGCGTCCCTTGGGTGGTCCTGCCTTTAGACGCCTGCATGGGGATCCTTCCTAGGCAGTGGAGGTCTCCAAACTCATCTGCCCCCTTTATGGAGGACCTGCCTGTCCACCTTCCTCCATGTCTCATTTTTTGTGACCCCGGGACACTGCGACAGTCATAAATAGGAACCTCTTGCCGAGCGTCTGAATTTTGATCACGTGACCCCAGGGGTCCTGCAGTGGTCGTAAGTGTGAAAAACTGTCATAAGTCCCTTTCTTCAGTGCCGTTGAAACTTCAGTCACTAAACGAACCGTTATAAGTCAAGAAGTTCCTGCACTCGGATTAGATGCGGTTGCTTCAACCTTGGCCCTCGGGCGCTTTGAAAAAAGTTCTTGGCAGAGTGGCAGCTGGATGGAATGGGGTCCCTTCCAATTCTCTGGTCCTCTTCTAATTGTCCTTCCGGAGGTCCCTGCCTGCCTCACCTCTTCCGCCCATGAGGTTCTCCGCTAGAGGTGGCTGCCCTGAAACCAAAGGAAGGAGGTTCCAGAAGATCTCCAAGGGATTCCTGAGATGGTCCCTCCCAGCCCAGCTTCCTCCTTTGCCCTGGCTCCCCAGATCCTCCCCGGGGTCTCCTCCTTCGCCCCTCCTGCTGGGCTCAGGAGGCCTCCGTCCCTTCTGCCTTTCCTCCAGATCCCGCTTGGCCCTGCTCTCATCGGCCGGGAGGGCTTGCCCCCTCCCTCCCTCCCCACCTTTCACACCCACACACCCCTCCCTCTCTTCCTCAGGCTGCAGAAGGCCCAGGAGGAGCATCGCTCAGTGGAGGTGGAGAAGGTCACCCTGGAGAAGAGGCTGCAGGACGAGATCAGCATCGCCAAGCAAGAGGCCCACCGGCTGCGGGAGCTGCGCGAAGGCACCGAGAACGAGCTCAGCAGGCAGAAGTATGCCGAGCAGGAGCTGGAGCAGGTACGCCTGGGGGGTTGGGGGTGAGGGAGGGGGTGGCCCCTGCTGGGGACCCGGGCTTTGCGGGGTCCTTGATGCTCTCTCAGCTTGGTTGTTTTCTTGCAGACGTTTTCATGACCTGACTAGGTGACAGCATCAGTGCTAGTGATGATGATGATGATGATGATGATGATGATGATGATGATGGTGATGATGATGATGATAGCACTGAAGCTGTTACCTGGTCAGGTCATGAAACGTTTGCAAGAAAACAACTGAGCTGAGAAAAGCACCAAGGACCCCCCTACACACTGCTCCTCCTCCTCCCTGTAAACCCTGTGGCCTCCTACCACTGATGATGTTCCCTAGTTAGGTCATGAAATGTCTATAAGAAAACCACCAGGCTCAGAGAGCACTAAGAAGCCCACAGTCTTCATCCTCCTCTCCACAACGCTCCCTCCCTCCCAGCACTGATGATGTTCCCTAGTTGGGTTATGAAACATCTGCCAGAAAGCTACCAAATAGAGAGAGAACCAAGGGCCCTTCATTTCAACCCCGGGCTGCAACTATTCTCTTTTCTTGGTCCCTGAACCTCCTACTTCTGGACTTCTGGCCCTTGACCTGCCGCCTTTCGGACTGGCCCCAACCCTCAGCTGTCTCTGGGCCTGTGGGGTGCCTTTGGCTTTCCCCCATAAGCGCCAAGCCTCCCCACGGCTGCTGTTGCTATTCTCTGGGGTGTGTCCTCTCTGCCCTCTGAAGCCCTGTTGGGGCCCTTATGTCTCCCCCCCCCAGGTGCGCATGGCCCTCCGGAATGCGGAGAAGGAGCTGGAGTCCCACAGCAGCTGGGCGGCCCCCAATGCCCTCCAGAAGTGGCTGCAGCTGACCCACGAGGTGGAGGTGCAGTACTACAACATCAAGAAACAGAACGCGGAGAAGCAGCTGCTCCTGGCCAAAGAGGGGGTGAGTGCCGGGGTGGCCATCGTGAGGATGCCCCCCTCCCCCAATCCCTTTTCAACCAGTCACATACAGCAGCCTTGGCAGCCTCCCAACCTTGGCAACTGATACACAGGTAGCCCTCAGCTTACAACCACAATCGAGACCAGCATTTCTGTTATTAATCGAGGCGGTCGTTCAGTGAATCCCAGCTGATTTTGCATCTTTTTTGCCATGGTTGTTAATTGAATCATGCGGTCATTAAGTGAATCCAACTCCCCCCACTGACTTAGCTGGCTGGAAGCTGCCTGGGAAGGTGGCCAGGGAAGCTCACACAACCCCAGGAGCTTTGCAACTGTTGTATACATTACCAAGCACTCAAATTTTGATCATGTGACCACGGTGATGCTGTGTCGGTTATAAGTGTGAGGCCAGTCATAAGTCATCAGGGCCGTTGCAACTTTAAATGGTCACTAAATGAATAAGTTGAGGACTACCTGTATAGATGTGATGGAATGTAGGTAGGAGGGGCTTCATTCAAGAAAATCAAGAGACAACTCAGCCTGGATATTTTGTGGGTGAGAAAGAGGGTGAAGGCAGCTCCTCCTCACTAGTTCCCAGAGTGTACGGTAGATGCAGATAGGAGAGGCTTCAGCCTGGCAAGATTCTGTCTGTGGGTGTGAAAAATGAAGACGAATGGGCACCTGTTGTTCTGGGCTTGGGGCCAGGCAGTAGTGCTTGAACCTGTCCCATCTTCCTCCAAAGGGAGCACCGTGTGGCTTTCCTTCCTTAGCTAGAACCTTCTCTGTTTTACTCTTTCCATTCTGCAGCGAACGGAAAGAATCTTTGTAAGGGTTGCAAAGCAGGTATCCCAGTCGTGGGAAGATGAGGAGGGGGTGGACCCCATAGCAGCTCCCCATTGCCACAAGGGGGCCTCTGTCTGTGGTGGAATCTGCAGCTGAAGGGAGGGGGGAATGAAGAGATGGGTCCTTCAGATGGCAGGGAGGGAGCCACCACGGAGAAGGCCCTTCTTCCTGGACCCCCCCTCCCCCAGCATCCCTTGCCTCCCTGCTCTGGTGGGTCTGGTGGAGATGGCTGAGAAAAGAGGGAGGGGGAAGAAGAGTTGCAGGAACTGGGGACGGCCAGTCTACAGAACTTCTTTTCTCTAGCGGGGATGGGGGGTGGGGGGACTTGATAGCAGCATTCCAACATTTGAGGGGCTGCCCCAAAGAAAGGAGGGGGTCCAGCTATTCTCCAAAGCCCCTGAAGGCAGGACAAGAAGCGATGGATGGGAAACTAACCAAGAAGAGAAGCAACATGGAATTAAGGAGAAACTTCCTGACAGTGAGGACAATTAACCAGTGGAACAGCTTGCCACCAGAAGTTGTGGGGGCTCCATCACTGGAGGCCTTTAAGAGAAGACTGGGCAGCCACTTGTCTGAAACGGTATAGGGTCTCCTGCTAGAGCGAGGGGCTGGACTAGAAGACCTCCAAGTTCCCTTACATCTCTATTCTGATTGATAGAAGGCAGAATTCCCAGCAGATCAAGCTGCAACCAGTTGATTGAAAGGGGGGGGGCATCTTGCTGCACCTCCTGAGCGCTGCCGCCTGACCCCTCTTGGTTCTCCCCTCCAGGCCGAAAAAATCAAGAAGAAACGCAACACCCTGTTTGGCACCTTCCACGTGGCCCACAGCTCCTCCCTGGACGACGTGGACCATAAGATTTTGACCGCCAAGTGAGTTTGTGCCACAGGCCCTCCCCCTCTCCTCCTGCTGCCCCCCTCCCAACAGCCTTTGCGGTGGGGGGGGGCGTCCTGTGTCCACCAGGGGAGCCCAAAGGGAGAGACCGACAACCCCCCCCCCCCGCTCTCCATTCAGGCTTTGACCCTTGAGGCAGCAGGGATACCTGGAAGGGGGAGCGGGGGTGTCTGGGGGGGAGGGACCCCCCTCCATGTCAGCTGGGCTGCTTGAGGCTTCGCAGGGGGGGCTCCTCTGGGACGGAGAGTCCTTATGACCGCTGCTCAGCTGCTGACTGCTTAGTGAGTCAGGCCTGATTTTATGTCGCTTGCTAGAGTTACTAAGCGAATCGTTGCAATTGTTTAAGTGAATGACCCGGTCATTAAGCAAATCCACTTGGCTCGTCGGAAGCAGCTGGGAAGGTTGCAGGGGGTGCCCGTGGGACCCTGGGATGGGGCAACCTGACTAGGTGGCTCAGTGGCTAAGACCCTGAGCTTGTCCATCGGAAAGGTCGGCAGTTCTGCAGTTCGAATCCCTAGCATAGGTCTCCAGCGTGAGCAGGGGGTTGGACTAGATGGCCTCCAAGGTCCCTTCCAACTCTGTGACTGTGACTGATGGTAACATCAAACCTGGTACTGATGGTAACTGTGATAATACTGGAGGTCCTCAACTTACGACCAAAATGGAGCCCAAAATTTCTGGGGCTAAGCGAGACGGTTGTTAAGTGGGTTTTGCCTGATTTCATGACAATGCAACTGTCATAAGTACGGGTCAGTTGCCGGTTGTGATCAACGTCCAAGGGATAGTGCAGCGGTCGTAGCTGTGAGGACCGGTCCTAAGTCTCTTTGTTTCAGTGCTGTTGCAACTTCGAACGGTCACTAAACGAACGGTGGCTGTGGCGTTGCCGGGGGGGCTAGAGGCCCCAAGAGGGCTGCACCGGACCCTCGTCTCCGCAGGCTCCTGACTCTCCCCCTCCTCCTGCAGGCAGGCGCTGAGCGAGGTGACGGCCGCCCTGCGAGAACGGCTCCACCGCTGGCAGCAGATCGAGCTGCTGTGCGGCTTCCAGATCGTCAGCAACCCCGGGATCCCCACGCTGGTGACGGCCCTCAACATCGACCCCAGCTGGGTGGGGGGGCCCCCGCGCCCCAACCCCTCCCACTTCATCATGACCGACGACGTGGACGACCTGGACGAAGAGATGGTCTCCCCCATGTCCATGCAGTGTAGGTGGGGGCGGGCCCCAGACCCCCCTCCCCCTCCCCACACACCCATCCCCATCTTCAGAAAGTCCTCGAACTACAACCACGGTTGAGCCCAAAACTCCTAAGTGAGGCAGTCCTTAAGTAGATTATGACCCGTTTTATGACCGTTGTTGCCACCGTAGCCGAGTGAATCATTGCATTTGTTAAGCTAGTCACATGGTCGTTAAGCGAATCTGGCTTCCCTGTCAACTTTGCTTGTCAGAAGGTCGCAAAAGGGGATCACGAGACCCCAGGGACACTGCGACCGTCATAAATGTGAGTCGGTTGCCAAGCAGCCAGATTTTGATCATGTGACCACAGGGAAGGCCGCAACGGTCGTAAGCGTGAAAAATGATTATAAATTGCTTTTCTTAGGGATGTAACTTCGAACGGTCACTAATTGAACGGTCGTAAGCCAAGGACTAGCTGCACTTTGTCTTACTCTGAGAAAAGCAGTGAAGGAGCCAGCCTTGGCTTCCTCGTGCTTAACCCCCGCAGTGCCTCTGAGCACCTACAGAGTGCTTTTCTCAGTACCCGGTTCAGCTGGGTCACGGAGGGGAGGGGTCTCGGGGTAGAGGCGAGGCGGGTCATCTTGGCACCGGAAGCCCAGCCGAGCCCCGGCCCTTTGGGTCTGCCCTGGGAGGCTGGGAAGGGCCCCAGAGGAGCCGAGGGGGCGGAGAGCTAAGCCCTCCTGGAGGTCCTGACCCAGGAAGGCCCCGCCTTTCTCTCCAGGGTCTGGGCTGGGGGGCAGGAAGGACCCCCCCCTTCCCGGACGTCGATGCCAATGACGCTTTCTCTTTCCCCGCCTGCCCTCCTTGCTGACGCCAGACGTGGCCTTGCTTTTGGGGCGCCAGGGCAGTGACCGCCCCGCCCCCTGCTCGGAGGACCAGGCCTTCTGGAAGGACCCCGGTTTGAGCCTTCTTCTCTTGGATTCGCTTTCACCCACCGGACTAAACTCGGCCTACGAGCCCCTCCTCCTGCCCCCCATCTGGGCGGTCCCCCTTTCTAGCACAGCCACTAACCCTCACCCCCTCTGCTGCCTCTCTCTGCCGACCCCTCCCGGAGGGCAGTGCCCGTCGGAACGAAGAACCGCTGCGGGACAGAAGCCGTGAAAGCAGAGCGGAGGGGCGGGATGGACAGACGTCCATGTTCACTTGGGCAGGGAGAGAAAGGGGACCCACCCCACCCCACCCCCTCCGGCTTTTCTTGCCTTTGGAGCCGCGGTCTCCAGCCGTGGCAGCTTTAAGACTTGTGGACTTCAACTCCCAGAATTCCCCACTCGGGGGTCCCCAGGCCCGCTGGCAGAGCCAGGTTTTCAGTGCTGTGTGGAAGAGGGTCAAGAGGGGGGCCAGTCTTACCTCCGCAGGGATGATGTCACCCAGGGAGGGAGACCCCACCGAGAAGGCCCCCCTTCTAGCTCCCACCCTCCTTTGAAGAGATCTTCCTGGCCAGCACATGTTCCCACTCCAAATTATCCCCATGCAGGGAAGGGATGCAGGAGGGCCCCAGACTTTGTCTTCCCCAGAGACAGGCGTTGGGAGGGGCGCTCTGAAGGGGGGAGGGCGGGGGTCAGGGGGAGATGGCGCTGAATGGTCTCCCTCCCAACCGGCTTCCTGGTTCTTCGCTTCCCAGCAGGGCCTGATTCTTCCTGGGGTCTTTCGTGCACCGGGTAACTCCTTGTCTCCCATTTGCATGCCTCTTCGGGCCCAGCCAGCAGCCTTGGGCACCTCCCTGGGCACCGTGGGGCTGGGGCCGACAGGTGGTGGGCAGTCGGGGGGCAGCCACACTTATTGTGTGCTTCGGCCAGACTGGGGAAAAACTCACCTCATCCTCCTTGGCTGATTGCATCCCAGGGAGTGGGAGAGGAAACAGGGAGGGCGCTTCTGACGCCCCCCAACCCCATCCTCCCTCCCTCCCTCCCTCCAGGAAAGACGGAAATGGAGGAAGCGGCCTCCTGGACAAGCAGTGCAGCCTCTTTCTCCCTAACTTGGCCCTTGTTCCCTTCTCTCCCGCCAGCTCCCACCTTGCCAAGCAGCGTCATTCGCCAGCGCCTGGTGGATCCCCAGCATTCCTTGGGATCGCAGAGGTTGGTAGAGAGTTACCAGCAGGCCCCCAGCCAGGGGGAATCGGGACAGCTGGTGCATTACCTGCCCGGCAGGGTCACTCTGCGCCGAATGCCCAGCCTCACCGGTGGCGGCAGCAGCATCGACGTCCCAACAGCTCCACCGTACTCCTCCTCCTCCTCCTCGGCCGGCCACGGAGCGCCCTCTGATCCCGCCTGCCACGGGCTGCCCATCCTCTACCACCACACCACCTCCTCCTACATCCTGCAGATGGATGCCCTGCCCAACCTGCCCCCTCCCGACGTCACCTCGGGGACGCACGGCCAGACAGAGAGCTCAGGGTACCGTCCTGTCCGCTCGGCCTTGGCACGGGCTCCCCCGCCTAACCTTTGGCCAGCTGTCGGCAGCCGCTGCGCGGGGTGTGGTGCCTGCTGTGTCTTCCCATGAAACCCACTAACTGCACCGTGAGCTCTCCCGACCCCTGGGCTGGACCCCTGGCTGTGTTTGCTGTGCTCAAGAGCGCTGTGGGCGGCTCGTGTCCAGCGGTTCATGGGGCTCCTCCTGAGGCCGCCCTGTTTGGCCATTTGCCTGGGAGGCTGCCTGGAAGGACAGCAGTAGCATTTATATGCCCCCCCCCCCCACACTCTGTATGAGAGTGAGGGTGGCATGGAGGAAAATGGCTTGCCGGCCTTCCCTGGGTTCCGTCTGTGAAGGAATTGGGGGGCAGGGCATCGGAAGGCAGCTGCTGCTGTGGGCCACTGAATGCAGGGGCATGGGTTCGAGTCCTTCCAGGCTCACAGACTCACGTCTTCTCACCTCCCCCCCCCTCCAGGGACCTGGCTCGCTCGGACTCGGATTCCTCCATCCCACACCTGAGCGACCTCCCGCGGGCAGCCGTTTCCATGCCCAAGCTGCGGCCCGCCCTGCTGAACAAACCGGCTGAGGAACAGCAGCAGCATCAAACGGAGCCTGTCGAGTCGGAGACCCCGCTGACAATGAAGAAGGTGCCCCCGCACAACCACCACAGGGGGCTGGAGAAGGCGGGCAGCCTGGGGGAGCTGGGGCCGGTGGGGGCCCGTTCAGGGGACTCCTCTCGGTCACACAGCCCCAGCTCCACTGAGCCAGACACCCCCTCGCCGCCTGCCAATGGCCGCACCGCGCTCTCCCTCCTGTCTGGCAAGGCGAACAGCCGCATCCCACACCTGGCAGCCAAGAAGACGGGCGCGGCGGGCGAGGAGGACAGTGGCTCCACCGGCGAGGAGACTGACTCAGGCGCCGGGAAGAAGAAGTTCCCGCTTAAGATCTTTAAGAAGCCCCGGAAGTAGCCGGAGGACACGGAAGGACTGGGCAAGCGCCCTTGGCTGCCCTCCACCGGAACGCCTGGTGCTGACAGAGACGCTCTTTGCTGGGGGGCCTCCTGGGGCCAGAGTGCCCTGCTTGGCTGCGCATGGCTTGCACCCGCTGCCCCCCTCCTGCCTGCTGCTCCCCTCCATGCGGCTGGAGGAGGGGAACCCCAACAGGCGTCCCTGGACCACAGCCTTCCCTCGGGAGCGGAACCAACGCTTCGCGGCTCTCGTGGCCGCTTGGTGCAGCCAAGGAGAGGATGGCAACGCCTCGGGCTCCTGGCTGCCTCCTGGACTGTCCAGAGCGGCCCTAGGGAGCCCGTCTCGCTGGGTCTCAGGGCAAGGAGGAAGGTGGCCGTCTGGCCAGCAAGGCTGCAGGGGGGCTGCCCAGGCAGCAAAGGGGGGCAGCTCCTTGGGCCAGCCAGCTGCTTTTCGTAAAACTGTTTTGAATCTAATAAAGCATGTAGACTATTTTAATAAAGTTGACGGTGTGGTCTCCTTCTGGGATGGCTGCTGGGGCGGCCAGAAGCGCTGTTTCCCCCCCCCTCCAGCTCAGCCTGGGGCCCCAGTGAGGAGAAGGCCTTTCTTTTCTCTTAAGGGCCCGGGGATGTTTTCCTAGGCAAGGCTCCTGCCTTCTCAGCCGGCGGAACTCTCGGTCACTAGCCAGAAGAACGTCCCACGCCAAAGAGCCGAGATTCCCCAGCAGAGAAGCCAGCCCGGGGACACAACACACAGCACACACAACAGCTCCCTGCGCTTTCCACACAAGCATCACAGGTTTATTTGTCTGGTTTCCAGAAGGGCCCGTAAAAATGCTCGGACTTTGTATGAGTTTGGTTCTCCCCTTCGCCCTTTGCAAAGGGCAGTGCTCTATAATGCCCCCACGTCTGGGGAGGAGGGAGGGCACTTGGCAAGATTGTGTAGAGCCTTCATGTGCACTGCAGCCTGAGTGGGCCCAGGGAGCACCGTAAAAAGACCCTTTAGAAAAATTGGGGAGGGGGGGTTATGTCCGTCCAGGGGGGCCAGCCCAAAATGCCCATTGTCCATGGACATTCCTGTCCTCAGTCCTTCTGTAACTCAGCTGTGGGCTGCAGGCAGATGTTGCCGCTTTGTCCTGCGCCGCTGCACGAGAGGCAGTGCAGGAGGCTGAGCCAGCCCAGGGCACCTCTGGCCAAAGTGGAAAGGAGGCACCAGGTGAGCTGAATCCGAGGGGAGGTCCTGAGCGAGCCAAAGGTAGGGAAAGCGGAGAAGGCGTACAGAAAGTCCTCGACTTACAGCCATGCAGTAAATGAGCAAAGTTAGAACAGCACAGAAAAAAGTGACATGACCGTTTCTCACACTTAGGACAGTTGCAGCCTCCCCAGGGTCACGTGATCAAAATTTGGACAATGCGTGTATTTATGACGGTCACTATCCCGGGGTCATGTGATCCCCTTTTGCAACCTTCTGACAAGCAAAGTCGATGGGGAAGCCAGATTCACTTAACGTCCGTGTTACTAAGTTAAAAACTGCAGTGATTCACTTAACAATTGAGCAGGAAAGGTGGTAAATTGGGCAAAACTCACTTAACATCTGTCTTGTTTAGCAATAAACTCTTTGGGCTCAATTGTGGTCTTAAGTTGAGGACTTCCCATGCTCCGGGTGGGTGAGGGGGAGTGCCACAGGGCAGCAAAGCAGTAGTGGAGGGTGGCCTCTTCGATTTTGGAGACGGGGCAGAGCTGCCCTGAAAAGACACTGGAGCCAAGAGTCACGGCCCGATCGGGGAGTGGAGCAGCGATGGCTGTGGCCCGGCCCCTGGGCTTCTCGTGGGGAGAGGGCCTGGGGGCACCAGCAGCCTCCAGGCTGGCCCTGCCAGTCAGCAGTGGCAGCAGCGTCTTTCCTGCACCGTTGCTTTTACCGCAGCCCCCTCCAAGGGACAGCAAAATGGCTGTTCGGGCCCAAGCCTTAAGGGGACCGGCATAGATGCCTCCTCCTGCGTTGGCCGCAGCATCAGGCCTCGCTGCGATCTGGCAGCTGCCAACTTCCTACGAAGTCGCTGTCCGTCAAGTTGACAGTGTAGGGAACGTCGATGACCTGGTGGGGCAGCTCACGGCTGCTGGCAGAACGCCAGGAACTCAGCGGACGGACGGCTTTCCTGAAGCGCTGTGACGACAGAAGGGGAGACTGGACACGGCTCCAGCTGCCCCCCCCGCCATCAAGGGTGTCGCCAGGAAAGGTCCCAGGCGAACGTACGCCGGGAGAGGCAAGAGGGCGTGGGGCTCCCCAAGGGCTGCCCCACACAGCCAGAACAGTGTCCCTGCTTCCTGGAAGCTTGATCCGTTTTATGACCTTTCTTCTCCCCCCTACAACCCAAGGTCTCCAGAAGGGGTGCAAAGCTCCCCCGGCTCCTGTCAGCAACTCTACCCTGAAGGGGTCTTGCCATCCCTCGGATTCCACCCCGTGACCCAGAGAATCGGAGGGGGGGCTTGAGCAGCTCACCCCTGACCAAAACATCCAGAAAAGACGCAAGCCGGCCACTTAAGGTGGTCTCTGGGGAGCAGCCCTGCCATCAGGGGAATCCTCTTTGGAAATCCCTCTAGAGAGCCCTGCAAGGGAGGCCTGCATGGCAGAGGCCAGAAGAGCAATGGCCATGCGCTCCAGCAGGGTCCCAAAAGCTTGGAAGAATAAATCTTTGGTCCCGGTGACTGACTGACTGGATTTTGCAGCAAGGCTTCTCCTTGGGGTCCTCAGCTGCGGCACAGGATGGCCACACCTGGAGTCCTGCCCGACTCAGCTCCCTCCCTGTCCTGCAGGTGAGAGATGGGAAGTCTTCCCTACCCGCCACCCACTGGGCTCTCTTCCCCGACTCACAGCAACCAGCGTCCCGGACTCCTTGCAGAGAGCGATGCCAGCCCAAAGCGGAATCTGAATGCAGCTCAGCACCCCCATGCAGATGCCCAGCGCCTGGCCCCACCGTGGGAACCGGTACGCTCCGTAGTGCAGTGTGGTGCCCGACAGGTCCAGGAAGATGTAGAAGAGAATGAACTGCGAAGGGAGCAGAGCGGACAAGGATGGCCAAGGGGTGGGAGGCCACCCCACGGCTGCCCAGACTCTCCCCATAAGAGCTGTGGGGGGGGGCAGAAAGACCACAAAGCCCCCGCCTGGCCTACCAGCAACATCCCTGGTGTGAAGATCACCCAGCAGGCCTTGAAGTACGGCACCAGCTGGCTGCACCAGGGTGGGCACTGCCGGATCATGTCGACGACGTCTTGGCAAAACTGGTTCACCCCTGCAGGAAAAGGAACGGGTTGCACACGGCTGTGGGGAAGCACCCTGGCCGGTCCCACCCCTGATTTGGGCTTTCCTTCCACGCATCCACACCGCCTCTCGGCCAGATGACAGCATGTTCCGCACAGCCACTGCCTGTTTTTTTTGATCCAGGGCGAAAGAAGAAGCAATTGCCGTCTTTAGTATTTTCTGAAACCAAGCTGTGTCCGTCCAGATTAATTTAGGAAGCAGCCCAGCAGACGTGAGAGCAGGGTTTTCCCAACTCTGGCAACTTTAAGACATGTGGACTTCAACTCCCAGAATTCCCCAGCCAGGAATTCTGGGAGTTGAAGTCCACACATGTTAAAAGTTGAAAAGGTTTAGAAATACTGGACTAGGTGACCCTTCTGGCCCCTTCCAACTCTATTATTCGTTGCTAGCTGGGGAATTCTGGGAGTTGAGGTCCATAGATGAGATGTGAAGGTTGGGAAACTTTGCCTTAAAGGGGAGAGAGGTTTTGCATTTTAGTGAAAAAGGAGAGAAAGAGAGAGGACAAACCCCCCTCCCTTCCAGCACTGATGATGTTACCCAGCTGGATAATGAAACGTCTGCAACCTGGCTCAGAGGGCACCAATGGCCCCGTAGTCCTCGTCATCCTCCTCCTCCCTGCAAACCCCCCACTCTTCTAGCACTGATGATGTTCCCTAGCTGGGTCATGAAACGTCTGCAAGAGAATCGCCCAGCTCAGGGAGCTCCCAGGACCCCTCATTTCAACAACGCTTGATGGGGTGAATGTGGGAAGGGAAGCCTGACCTGACCAAGACCAAGGATCCTTTGCACATGAACAAACCACTTATGCTGGTTAGTGGTGAAGACGGATACAGCGCCCCACTGCCAGGCAGTCCCACAGGGGGAGACCCTCCCTAGGAAGCCATTGCCTGCCTGGCACAGCTTGCTCGCCCCGCACGGACTCACCGTAGAAGAAGGCAACCCCAAGGCACATGAAGAGAGCCACGATGATGAGGCCGAAGCTGGTGCTGTAGGCGTCGATGAGGGTAAACCAGTATATGCCGCCCTGCAAGAGGAAAGCCACAAAGGCCTGGCACCAAACTGGGCGGAACCGGCCTGGGCCTCCCCAGTCGGTCTGCTGCTCGCCTTCTGAGGGCTTCTCCCCAATCCAGAGGCCGGACTTCCCCCTCAGCAGGCTGGCAAGGGTCCCCAAACCCACCGCTGGGTCCCCACAGAGCAGAGGAGACTGCAAGGGCCCTTCGGCTGCCTTACAAGGGGGCGATGCCTGACCAGAACTACGTAATCCCTAATGCTGTGCTCGGTCAGTACAACAAAGGATACAACACAGAGCATCCAAATCTGGTGTAATCATTCAGGGAACAAACTCCGCCCATTCAGACGGCTCCTGATGTGGATGCCTGGGTTAGGCCACCCGCCAGGGGGAAAACTGGGTTCCCACAACGGAGCGAACCCTCGTTCAATGCCTTTTTTACAGTGAGAGACAAGATACTTTGGATTACAGTACAGGTAGTCCTCGATTTACGACCATAATTGAGGCCAAAACTTCTGTTGCTAAGGGAGACAGTTGTTCAGTTAATTGTGCCCCATTTTATGACCTTTTTTGCCACAGTTGTTAAGTGAATCACTGCAGTGGCTAAGTGAGTCACACAGTCGTTCAGTGAATCCGGCTTCCCCCGTTGACTTTGCCTGTCGGACAGTCGCAAAAAGGGATCACATGACCCGGGGCCACTGACCGTCAGAAGTAGGAGTCAGTTGGCAAGCGCCTGAATTTTGATCCGGTGACTTTGGAGATGCAACGGTCGTAAGTGTGAAAAAGGGTCCTAAGTCACCGTTTAAACTGCCGTTGTGACTTCGAACGGTCACTAAATGAACTGTTGTAAATCGAGGACTACCTGTAATAAGTCGGAGGCTCTTGCCAACACAAAACAGGAAGTACGTTGTACTAATGAAGAGGCGGGGGGGGGAAGACGGGCTGCTTAAGACACACACAGACACACACACACACACCCACGCGTGCTCACCTCTGTGATCAGCAGGAGGCCCAGCAGGTAGAAGGCCAAGCAGAGTCCTCCCAGGAACAGGACTTTGCGCCTCCAGCTGCGCAGGGACGGGAACTCGTCCATCACTGCCGTGGTGATGCCCTCCATGTTTCCAAACTGACAGGCAGGCAGGCAGGCAGGCAGGCAGGAGAGCATGAGTGAAATAAAGCGCCCCCCTCCCCCACCCCTCCCCTCGGAAGCTCAGCCCCCTCCGGCCACGGAGGGAGCAGAAGGCCAGGAGACGGGCCAGGCACGGAGGAGCCCAGGGAGAGGCAAGCCAGAGCCTTGGAAAGCTCAGCCCCCGATGGAGAAGGCTTTGGGATTTACGCTGCTGCTTTTACGGGACTCTTTCCCTATTGCCAACGGTGCATTTGATTTGAAAAAATGGGAGGGAGGAAGTGAAAAAGGAAAGAATGGGAGAAGGAAGGGTGGGTGGGAGAGAGAGAGAAAGAAAGAAAGAAGAGAAAAAGGAGAGGAAAAGAAGGAAGGAAGGAAGGGTGACAACCAAGAAGCTTTCTTCCCTTAAAAGCCACCTCAGTGGCCCAGATGTTTGCTTCAGAGACCCTCCCCCAGATGTGCTCCGTGGGAACTGCAATAGACCCGAAGGGGCCAGTTGGGTCAGGTTGCAGCAGAAGCCGCTGCTGCTCTTGGGGGGGGGGCTCTTACCTCCCCCCCCCCCCGATGTAGCCCACAGTTCCGAAAGGGGCCCGGCCGGCTGCCACTCACCAGCGTGTCCACCCCCAGGGTGAGGAGCATCAGGAAGAACAGGATGGACCAGAAGAAGGAGCCGGGCAGCAGAGCCAGGGCTTCGGGGTAGGCCACGAAAGCCAGTCCGGGTCCTGAGGAAAGAGCCAGAGGTCACTCAAAGCCCCCACCCCACCCCCCTGCCCCCCGTCTGCTTTGGCCAAACCTGGGCACGCTGGCAGGCGAAACAGAGCTGGGAGATGGAGAGGAGCTGTGGGGGTCTCGGTGGGGCTCTTCTTCACCCAGTGCTATGCTGCTCAGCCCCACTTCTCTAAATGGTCTGCTCTCCTCCCCCCCCCACCCCCCAGGGAAACAGGGATGCCAAAACGGCCTTTACTCTCAGGCCCACCATCGAGCCCCTCTTGAAGACCATGGGAGGGTTCCAAGACGGCCCTGGAGATCTCAAAGCCTCCGAGAGCCGACTGGTGGCCCAGCCAAAGGGGGCTTCCCAACATCCTCCGTACCTGAATCTGCCACCCTTCCGACAGAGACCTTCTTCCGCCAGGCCATGTGCCCAAGGACGGAGAAAATGGCAAAGCCTGCGAAGAAGCTGGTGCAGCAATTCCCAATGCCAATCACCAGCGTGTCCCTGTGGGCAGAGAGAGATGGGGGGGCTCGTGGGGCTGAACAAGGGGGTGGCCAGCTGTCCTCTAGGCTGTGGGTTCCTGCGTTGACACCACACCTTTGGTGGACCCCACGGCTTTGTCTTCCTCACCCCCAGAAGTTCCCCACAGCAGAAAGAGGTTGTGATGCCTGACGTGGAGACCCCCCAAAGCCCCCCCTTTTCCCCGTGGGGCCGATCTGTGTCCAGCCCGGGCTTCAGGCCAGGGAGGCAGGTGGTCTGGGCTCCTCCAGACGCCTCACCTGATCACGTTGTTGTCAAACTTGTTGTAGGAAGCCATGGAGAGCAGCCCCCCGAAGCCGATGCCCAGCGAGTAGAAGATCTGCGAGGCTGCGTCGTTCCAGACCTTCTCCAAGGAGGGGGAAAGAGACATTCTGGGCCTGGCTTTCTCCCCAAGAGGACCTCTCAACTTGCAACCCCATTTACCAGCACCGGTTATTAAAAAGCCTGGTTACTAGAAGCATCAAGACAACGTCTAAGGCACAGCTGTTGCCTGAAGACTTAACATCGGAGCTCAGCTACTCAAGGGTTACTCAAAAATCACCACCAAGAACTGTGCGGTCCTCAGTGCTCTCTGAGCTGGGTGGTTTTCTTGCAGACGTTTCGTGACCCAACTAGGGAACATCATCAGTGCTAATAATGATAGCGGTGCTGATGTTCCCTAGCTGAGTCATGAAATGTTTGCAAGAAAACCGCCAAGCTCGGAGAGCACCAAGGACCCTCAGCTACAAATATTCTCTTTTAAAGCACCGTTAGTCAAACCATGGCTTGACGTCACCTGCAAAGCAGGCCAGAGAGTGCAGTCACACCCTTAGGAGGCTTTGATGGTTTGTAAACACACATCGATGGCTTGCTCTTGAACTCTTGTGTGTTGCTGCGTGCTTAACCATGTCTTAGCCAAACACGGTTAAGACACCATGGCTTAGCTAAGGTGGAAATCCATCGGGTGTGTGCTGCCTCCCAAGGGTTGGGCTGCCTCCCCTCCCCATCAGCCTCCCCACGAGAAGGCCGGAGGCAGAACACAGAGCCCCATGAGCACACCTGGCCCCCTCTTTCCGCTCCTGCTGAGGTCAGCCCCCACCCCGCCTCAAAAGACCCCCCCAGGCCTTCCGCTTGCAAGAAAGCAGGACCAGCATCCTTAACGGTTGGGTTCTCCCTGACCCCCCCCCCCCCCGCACACACACACACACACACACACACACACACACACACACACACACACACAATTGGAGAAGGCGGTTCTGCCCATGGGCACCTGGGCGCTCTGCAGGCGGCTCCAGTCTGCGGAGAGGTAGAAGCGGACGCCCTCGATGGAGCCCTCCAGCGTGGCTCCCCGGATGATCAACACCACGAGGACCACGTAGGGGAAGGTGGCCGTGAAGTACACAATCTGCCGGAGAGAGGGCCGGGCGGCTGAGAGGGAGAAGCACCCCGGCCCCAGCTGGAGCCTGGCTGGGCCCCCAGGGCAAGGCCAGGGAGGGGCTCCCCACGCTGCCCCCTGGGCCTGGGCGCCGTGGCCCAGGCCCGCTCACCTTGCCCGAGCTGCGGATGCCCTTCAGGGTGCAGAGGAAGATGAGGGCCCAGGCCAGCAGCAGGCACAGCGCCAGGGACCCCCTCACGGGGCCGGGGTCGCCCAGGCCGGAGCTGTGCACCACGCCCAGCACCCGCTGGCTGGAAGCAGAAGAGGAGAAGGAGGGCGGCTGATGGGCAGGAAGGAGCCCTGCCCCCCCGGGACCCTTCCCCGCCCATCAGAGGGTGCAGAATGCAGGAAGTCCTTAACTTACAACAGTTCATTTAGTGACCGTTTGAAGTTGCAAAGAGAATGAAAACTTATGACTGTTTTTAATACTTGCACATCAGAATTCAGGTGCTTGGCAACTGACTCGTATTTATGACTGTCGCATGATCCCCTTTTGTGACCTTCTGACCAGCAAAGCCCACGAGGGGAAGCCGGATTCACTGAACACTTAATGTGTTAGGAAGTTAGCAACCGCAGTGATTCACTTAACAACTGTGGCCAGAAAGGCCGTAAAATGGGACAAAATTCAGTTAACAACAATAGAAATTTTGGACTCCATTATGGTCGTAAGTCAGGGACTACCTGCAGTTCTCCAAGCCTATACAAAATGAGCATCCCCCCCCACTCTCTCCCCCCCCCCCGCCCAGCAGCAACCAGGAAACAGGAGGGATTTTGCTAAGGAGGCCCAGCCAGCCCTTGAGAGTCAGTCCCCCTCCCTCCCTCCCTCCCTCCCTCCCTCCCTCCCTCCCTCCATACCCCGCCCAGTTTCTTTGCTGCTGACCGACCTCTTGCTTTTGCCACCTTGCACGTACCCCTGTGTGGGTCCGTCCGTCCCAGGAGCTGCGCTTGCAGGTTGGAGAAGCTCCAGCTGAAGAGGCTGAGCCTGTGGGCCACCCCCCCATTCCCTGTTTCCCCAGGCTGACCCCCCCCCCAAGAGAGGGAGCCCACCTCCCCCAACCAAGGAGACTCACTTCCAGAAGGCCTCGCTGGCGCTGGACGGGCGGCTGCTCACCAAAGTCCCGTTCTGAAAGGCAAGAGGAGACCCTCGTGGGGCGGGGAAGGGGCAGTGCAGGCGCAGGGCCTCCCTGGGTCTCTCAAGGCCTGCTGGCCGGCCAGCTACTCCCGTCTCCTTGGCCAGAGTGGAGGTCCGGCATGTGGAACCCTGAGGACGCCCTGCTGCCCCTCCCGCTCTTCCCCCCCCCCACGGGACCCAGCCGCTACCTGAGCCTGGCAGAGCGGGCGGTTGTGTGGGGCGTCGCAGGACCAGGGCAGGGGGCTCTGGAAGGACATGCTCAAGTAGTAGAGGGTCCAGGCGATGATGACGTTGTAGTAGAGGGAGACCAGCGAGGAGACCACCAACATCCCGACCCCGATCCCTGTGCAGGGAGTGGGGGAGGTCAACCAGCGCGGTTCCACGGCTCCCCTTCCCCAGTTGGGGGTACCTCTCCCCCGGAGGGCGGAGGGCATTTCTGTAGAGCCCCAGCAGAAGGGCACAGGTGGCTGGTGGGCAGGGCCCCAACCCCAGGCTCCCCAGAAGAAACCCAGGGGCCCCCGAGCTCCACCACAAGCAGGGACAGAAGCGGAGTTGGGGGTCTCCCGCTTACGAGTCACGGCGCTCCAGCAAGAGGGGTTCCTCCACAGGGCAAAATGAGAAAGGCCCCTAAAAGGCCCCTTTCCTCTCCAGCCGCCCTCTGGCCCCCCACCCACTCACAGGATGCCCCACACGGACTGAGGGGGCTCTCCACTGGGGCTCGGTGGCCTCCTGGCCCTGCGGCCCTGGAAGGCAAAGGCCCCCGATGGGCTCACCTTTCAAGAGGGGGCAGCACTTCCAGACGCTGATGGGTCCGGTGGCCCCATATTGGCCAAGGCTGAGCTCCATCAGGAAGAGAGGCAGGCCCGTGAAGACCAGCATGATGGTGTAGGGAATCAGAAAGACCCCTGAGAAGAGAAGGCAGCGCAGGTGTGGCCCTTAACACACAACATTGGCACTCCTCCTCCTCCTCCTCCTCCCCCCTTCTAGCACTGATGATGTTCGCTAGTTGGGTCATGAAACCTCTGCCAGAAAACAAGAGCATCAAGGACCGCACAGTCCTAGTGTAGAACAAAAGCAAGAGGTGATTACCTATAAAGAGCTTCTTAAAATGGAAGGGGGTATATTGCAGTTAAAATCTATAAAGGCATTGAAAGAAGAAAAAAATAATTCAAACTTGGTTTCAGTATGGACAGTTGCAAGCTAGATGGAAAGAAGACCAGAGAATTGGTATCATGCAGAAGGAGATCAAGGTCAAATGCATATAAAAAGATTATATAATATATTGATAGAAATAGATTCAGAAACGGAATTAGTTAAGGATTGCATGATAAAATGGGCACAAAACATTCAGGAACCAATAATGATGGAAACTTGGGAAAAAATATGGGTTAGAAATGTAAAATTGTTTTACAGATGGCATTTGGATCCTAAAAAGTTGGCTTGTATGTATCCAAATTTGCAATCTAAGTGTTGGAGATGTGATTGTGATGATGCTACTTATTATCACATAAGGTGGACTTGTAAAAAAGTTAAAGCATTTTGGATTAAAATATGGTGGATTATCCAAAATATTCTTAAAAAGAAGATAAAGTTTACTCCACAATTGTTTTTGTTGGGTATAATCACAGATTGTACGGTTATAGAGACTAAATTGATTTTAAATTTAATAACTGCAGCTAGACTTTTGGTGGCGCAATACCCCCCCCCCCAGTCCTCCTCTTCCCTACAAAGCCACCGGCCTTGGACTAACTGAGCTTGCCACACCTTGAGAATGGATTCCCATCGCTTTAGAAGCTGCCTGGGGCAAAAATGGCCATTTTGGTGCTTGTAGCAATGAGGACTTGGGGAAAGCAGCCTGGAGGAGGGATGGAAGCCAAAGCAGCCGAGGGAAGACCTACCGGCCCATCAGGACCAACATGGCTCCTCTAGTGAGGCTTCACCGTCGCCCTCTTAGCTCAACCTCAGCAAGGATGGAATCACTGCTTCCATGATTTCACGTCATTTTATGGGTGGTTTTTTTGGGGGGGGGGCGGGAGAATAATGATACAGACATAAAGGTGTGAAATGGCTCCACATTTCCAAGTACAAAGTTTGTGCCACCCCACAACGCAATTTGTTGCAAGAGCTCAGCCCAAAAGTAGGAACAAAAGACTTTTTAAAGACCTGGGTAAGAGGGTTTAAAACAGGGGCCTCCAAGCTTGGCAACTTGGAAGACGTGTGGACTTCAACTCCCAGGATTCCCAGCTGGGTGGGAAATTCTGGGAGTTGAAGTCCACACGTTGCCTGGTGTAAAAGGTCTTTGGCACTTGGGCCCCTCCGTGGATCTTCTCCTTCCCCAACAGGGATTTGGCTCTTGGGTGATTGCTCAGTGCCACAGCGCCCCCTATTGGAATGCAGAGGAAAAGCCCTGCTGTTGACCCCATTCTCAGGTCAAGCGCCTAATGATAAGGGGTGGGGTGGGAGGCGTCCTTAGGCAGGGAAGGATGGCTGCGTGTGCCTAGGCAGAAAAAGGGAGATGCTCCGGAATGGGCCAGTTGTTGAACCATTGCACTAATTGCTCACACACGCAAGCTTGACTTAACAGCCTAGAAAGAACAATGGAGCCGTTCATGGGGGGGGGGGGGAGAGAGAGAGAGAGAGAGAAGTCAAGGAAAGGGCAGGACAGGAGGATTAATGCCAGGGAGCTCAAGGGGGGAGGAAGGGGATGCAAGGAGCAGCTTTATACTCCAGCTTTACAAGGCCAGCCGTGCTTTGACTGTGTGGCTCTTGCCCCAGTGTGGAATGCCTTAAGGTGTCCAACCATCCAATCTTCTGAAGAAGCAGCTTCTCTTAATGACGGATCCTTGCTGCTCTCTGAGCTGGGTGGTTTCATTGCTAGGTGACATCGACAGCACTCGTTATAGGACTGATGACATTCCCTAGTTGGGTCATGAAACGTCTGCAAGAAAACCACCCAGCTCAGAGAGCATCAAGGAGCCCTCATTTCAACCCAGCTGCAGATATTCTACTTTGTTAGCTTCTCTTAAGAACAGAGCTTGGAGAAACCCAGTTGTGGTGAAGAAAAGAAATGAGCTGAGGATGCTGGTGGCACCCACACCTGCTCAGGGCCTGCAGGGATGATAAGAAAGGTGGAGCAGAACAATAGCGGAAGTTCAAGGCAAAAGGCTACTAATTTGAGATGTAATACGTCTCTCCTGAGTGAAAGGGAGGGACGCCACAAGCTCTGTATGACAACAGAAAGGAAATGGAACAATCTACATTAATATTAATTAAGAGGAAAAAGATAACATCAGCATGCTTGCTTGGCAAATTCAGAGCAGCTGGCAAAGAAATGAAAAAGTTGGATAGCTTTCCCAAAGGTGCTTTTTTCAAGAGGCAACTGGATTTTCGGGTTTTTCTTTGAAGACATTTCACTTCTCATCCAAGAAGCTTCTTCAGCTCAGAGCTTCAAAGAAAAACCCAAAAGTCCAGTTGCCTCTTGAAAAAGCACCTCTGGGACCTGGAGGACTGAGAATAATCTCCATAGACTGGAGGAGGAGGAGGAGGAGGAGGAGGGGACTGTTAATGCAAACTGAGACAGAACGATTGCCAGATGGGCCCCTGCTAAGGAGGGAACCGGATGGGACGTCCACTCACCGCCTCCGTTGCGATAGCAGAGATACGGGAACCTCCACACGTTCCCCAGCCCCACACAGTATCCCAGGCAGGAGAGCAGGAATTCGTACTTCCCTCCCCATGTCTCCCGCGGTTGGGTGGGCTCAGGGGCCGGTGTGGCATCTGCCCCCAGGAAAGACGGCTGCACCTGGGGCAGGATGGTGGCCGGCAGGCAGAACCCCTCCAGGCCAGCCCCATTCAGCTGGACGACTCTGCCCTGCGACCGAAGGAGAGAGGACCACGCTAGTCAGGAGCACAACTGCTATTTGCTGGCTGGGGAATCCTGGGAGTTAAAATCCAGGCATCTTCAAGTTTTTAAAGTTGAGAAACCCTGGTTTAGGGGCTGGATGAGTTCGTGCTGATCCCTGGAGATTGAGCAGAGCCTGCAATTCCCTTGAGATGGTTGCTCAGAAGGGGCTTACCCTTGCCGCCTTCTTTGGGCTGAGAGGGAGGGGCTGGCCCAAGGTCACCCAACTTGAGCCTAAGGAGGAACTACAACCAGGCTAGAAACCAGGAGAAGTTCTGAGCAGCAGTGGCACAGTGGTCAGAGTGCAGCACTGGAGGTTACTTCTGGCTGTCTGTAATTTGGCAGTTCAAATCCCACCAGGCTCAAGGTTGACTCAGCCTTCCGTCCTTCCGAGGTGGGTAAAACAAGGACCCAGATTGTTGGGGTTTGCAAGAGGCTGACTCTGTAAACCGCTTAGAGGGGGCTGTAAAAGCACCGTGAAGCGATAGATAAGTCTAAGGGCTCTGGCTCTTGCTGGTGCCTTCACCACTGCAGCTGCTGGCTGAGGGCTTGGTGTCTCCAAAACCGGAAGGCGCCCAGGCATTTCCAAGGTCAGCCACCCGGCAAGTCTTCCTTCGGAGCTTCCCTGCTTTGCCTGGTCTTCTTCTGCCTGCCTGACCTGCCGGGCCTGACTGACCAGCACGAGAGAGAAATGCCCCAGGTGAGTTTTGGCCACTTTTTTTCCCGGAAATTCCTGCACACCTAGTCCTCCACTTATGACCGCAATGGAGCCCAGCTTCCTGTTGCTGAAATTTTGAGCAACAGAAGACAAGTTGTGAGGAAGCAAGAGAGTTAAGCAAAGGTCGTAAGATTTTACGACCTTTCTTGCCAAAGTTGTTAAGTGAATCACTGCAGTTATTAAGTTAGTAACGCGGTTGTAAAGTGAATCTGGCTTCCTCCATTGCTTGCAGAAGGTCGCAAAAGGGAATCACGTGACCCTGGGACACTGCAACCGTCATAAATATGAGTCAGTTGCCAAGTGTCTCAATTTTGATCATGTGACCATGAGGAGGCTGCAATGGTCGTAAGGGTGAAAAATGGTCATAAGTCAATTTTTTCAGAGCTCTTATAACTTTGAATGGTCACTAAATGAATGGTTGTAAGTCGAGGACTACCTGTAGATGTGTGAATTGGGAGCACGACCTCTTGTGGCTGTGAAGGGAAGCGCCCCAGACAAAACTTTCTCCTCCCCTTCACACACACTGAATCCTAGGGCTGGAAGGGACCTTGGAGGTCGTCTAGTCCAACCCCCTGCCCAAGGCAGGAGTCGCATCCCAGCCTGTCTTTCTCGAAGGCCTCAAAGGATGGAGCCTCTCCTTCCTTTCACGGCACCCACTGGCCAGCCGGTCACTCGCCGGCTTCCTTCAGGCAGAGGCCGCCAAAGACGCAGAACAAACCGGTGGCCAAGCGGGGGGGGAGGGGGGTCAATTCTGGCAGTCCTCGACTTACGGCCACAGTTGGGACCAGAATTTCCACTGCTAAATGAGGCCATTGTTAAGGGAGTCGTGCCTTATTTTATGACACTTTTTTGACACGGTTGTTAAGCGAAGCACTGCAGTTGTTATGGGAAGCTTGTTGGGAAAGTTGTACGGGGGTCACTTGACCCTGGGACGCTGCAGCCATCCTAAATCCACGCCAGTTGCCAAACGCTCGAATTTTGGTCATAAGTGCGAGGACCAGCTGTAAGTTACTTTCCCCAGTGCCTTTGTAACTTTGAACAGTTGCTAAACAAATGGTTGTAAATCGAGGACTACCTGTCAGGAGACCTCCAAAACCTCTGAGCCCAGCCTTGTTCTCCTTTCTTTGGCCCTGACCCAACCCCCCCAGGCTCCCCTCCCTGCGCCTCTCTCAGCCCCACAGGACGGGACCCTCCAGGCTGTTGCTGGCGCAGGAGGGAGACCCCCAGGGGCTGCCCATAAATGGCACGTCAGAATGGGCAAGAGGATTCCCCAAAGCTATGGGGATTTAATTTAATTTAATTTAATTTCCAATTTATATACCGCCCTTCTCCCTGAGGACTCAGGGCTGTGTACAGCCAAGATAAAAAACATAGAATACAAATATTAAAACATTTAAAAATATATATAAATTTTGGCCCGAAAGTTAAAAAATCACAGACTGATTAAAAGAATTTAAAAATTTCTTCTTAAGCCAACCCGGCTTGCTGGAAAAGATGGGTTTTCAGGGAACGACGGAAGGCATTGAGGTCATGGATGGAGCATGTTTGGCAACGGACTCAGATTTATGACGGTTGCAGAGTCCTGGGGTCACGTGATCCCTTTTTGTGGTCTTCTGATAAGCAAAGTCAGTGAGGAAGCCGGATTCACTTAACAACTGGGTTACTAATTTAACAAATGCAATGATTCACTTAGTAACTGTGGCAAGGAAGGTTGTAAAATGGGGCAAAACTCACTTAACAACTTTCTCGCTTAGCAAGTTTGGCTCAGTTGTGATCATAAATTGAGGACTACCCATATTTTAAAAGCTAGAAGAGCAGAAGCCCAATTTCTCCTGAAGGTCTCAAGCCTTCTAAAAGGATTTTAATCTGGATGGTTTTGAATGCAGCTCTTGCAACTCCAATTGAGGCCGGGCCTTGGCCTAACCCCCCTCCCCCCTCCCCCCTCCCCCTGGAGAACCCATAGGCCCAAACTGCCTCCCCCCTCCTCCCCCCCCAGTGACCCTGTTCCTTGGCTGTGGGTCCCAGTTTTGCTTTGGGGCAGAAGAAAAAGTGTCTTTCTCTGGCATAGGGCTTTGAACATCCATTTTCTTAACAGGAAAAAAAAACCCACCGAAATTAATAACCAAAGTAAAATGCATGGATTATAACACGGGGGTCCAACCTTTGGGCTGCGTTGAGTGAGGAGGAATTGGCTTGGGCCACACACAAAATATACAACATAGTAAATGCATATAAATCACATAATAATCTGAAAAGTTTGCAATCTTTAGGGCTGCATTAGGTAGCTGGCCCTGGGTCGGACACGCCTGCCTGATGACCTCGGAAAGGTCATTGCCCAGAGCCCTCCCAAGGGAGACCCTCTCCTGGCCACCTGACTGAAGAATAGCAGGTTCTGCAATTTTTTAAAAAGCTCCCGAATTACAGAGTAAGAGTCGGAAGGGACCTTGGAGGTCTTCTAGTCCAACCCCCTGCTTAAGAAAGGAGCGGATTCCTCTGGCTGGCAATGCAGAGAGCGAGTCCTGCCGTTGGAATTTGGGGGCCAATCCAGGGTGGGGACGGGGAGGGAATCACTTTCCTTCCTTCTTCCCTTTGCCCAGCGGGGCCCCTCGGAGCAACCTGCTCAGCCGCCGTGGCTCTCCTTGAAGTGCTGGGACCCACCTGCCCACCGGCTCTTCCCAACAACGATCCCATCGGGCGACTCCCCTCCCGGCAGCATCGGGCCCAGCCCGGCTCGGAGCCGTCCCCATCTGCCAGGGGCTGAGCTGCCCACCGCGGCTGGGCAAAAGGCTGCCGCTCTCCGGGCCCCCCGCAGCCACCACTGCAGGCGGAAGGGCTGAGCCGCCGGGCTGCCCCCACAACCCCCCTGCGGGGTAGGCTCAGCCCCTCCCCAGGACTCACCGGGCTGGCGGCAGCAGGAGCCACCGGAGGCTCCATCAGGCACCGCCGACTCGCTCCAGTTCCGGCACTTCAGCCAGCCAGGCGGGCGAGGCGGGGCCAGGGAGGCCGGCCGGCAACGCACCTGGCCGCACCCGCCGCTCACCTGGCCCGCCCAGGCTGGCTCTGCCCGCCCCGCGCGGGGTCTTCCGCGCCGGTTCCCGAGATGCCTGGACGGGCCGGGGCTCCATCACCGGAGGCTTTTCAGAAGACCCTCGACAGCCCCTTCTCGGAACTGCTTTCGGTTCTCCTGCTTGAGCAGGGGCTGGACTAGAAGACCTCCCGGGCCCCTTCCGGCTCTAGGAGCGGCTTCCGCGGGGCCAGCAGGGGCAAAGCCCGGGAGGGGAGCGGCCCTCCGCATCCGGGCTAGGGGGGAGGACCAACCGGGGGGCTTTCGAGAAATCGCTGTCCGCCCTAAAGCGCAGCTCGGAGGAAGAGAGCCTGGGCTCTTTGCTGGCCTGGAAGGGGCTTTTGCAGCCCCAGAACCGACGGCGGAGGGGGCCCCGGCGGAGGCTGCGAGGGGGACGCAAAGTCCGCGCGTGGAATTGGGGGGAAGGCGCTGCTTTTGTTGCACAAGACCGAAAAAGAGCTTCAGACATGAATTCCTTAACTCTAACGCCCCCCCCCTCGCCCCCCACCCCAGCAGCTCCTCCAGGAACCACTAAGGAGAAAACAAGGCTCCCTCCAACACCAAGTGACAGGACAAGTCACTTGTACAGGAACAGAGAGCAAAGCCCCCTCCCTTCTAGCACTGATGATGTTCCCTAGCTGGGTCATAAAACCCAGCTCAGAGAACCCCACACTTCTCCTCCGCCTCCCCCCTACAAAACCCCCTCCCTTCTAGCACTGACAAGATAGGAAAACAGCCAAGCTCAGAGAGCATCAGCGACCCACATGTCAGTGGCCCCCATTTCTGGCCTGGGGGGGGAGCTCTGTTCATGGAGGCTCACTCCTGCCTTTCAAGGGGCCCATTGCCCTGCCCTGCCTGTGGGGCTTCCCCTGACAACCACCCAGAATGCAGCCATCAGGGCAGGTATGGCATGGCTCATTGTGCCAATATAACCGTCTGTTCCGCCAGCTGCCCTGGCTCCCAAGAGGCTCCCGGTGTGAATGAGGATGCTGGTAGAATAGAATAGAATAGAATAGAATAGAATAGAATAGAATAGAATAGAATAGAATAGAATAGAATAGAATAGAATAGAATAGGATTTTTTATTGGCCAAGGGCGATTGGACACACAAAGAATTTGTCTTTGGTGCATAGGCTCTCACTGTGCATAAAAGAAAAGTTACTCCTTTCAAGCCCTGGGTGGCACAGGACGGGGTTACTGGAGCGGCCACTCCTTCCAAGGACGCCTGCCGACCCCACAAGCTCCCCCCAGAAGGGCCTTTCCAGACCCCTTCCCCACAGTCTTCTTCTCACCTGGTGAACTCGGGGCCTGCCTTTCCTTGGGGGGTCTCCTGCTTGAGCAGGGGGTTGGACTAGAAGACCTCCCAGGTCCCTTCCAGCCCTAGGCTGGTTGATACTGGACCCCTTTCTCTGGAGGGATCCCCCACCCGACTACAGCCCCCCACCCTCTGCCGTGTGTCGGTTGCCCTGACAGATTTTCACTGCTCGGGGGGGGGGGGGGCTCCTCCTGTTGCCCCATTGCTGGGGGTTGAGCTGGTCTCGGAGACTCTGCCACGGAAGAAGTTAGCTGGCGGTTGTGGGCAGGGCAGCCGGAGGGAGTGGAAAGGGGCTCTGCCAGCAGCCCTTCGCATCCTGAAGGTGGGGAGCCGCTTTCAGGGCTGCTGCGGGGTCCTGGCTGGGGGAAAGCGGTCCGGCGAAAAGGTCGGGGCGCTGCCCGGGGTGCCCTGCAGGTGGCGCTATCTTGGAGAAGCAGCAAGGCGGGCGCCTCTTTCCCGCCTTCCCCGCGGGGCTCGACGAGGCTTCCAGGCCGGCGCTGCGCACGCGCAAGTCCGGAAGGCGGCGCCCCGTCAGCCGCCATCTTTGTGCGGGGCAAACTCTGCCGTTGGGGCGGCCGGGCCCGCGTCCAAGATGGCGGCGTCGGCGTCAGGCGGGGCGGGGCCGCGGCGCTGGCGGGAAAGCGGCTGGCGGGCGATCGGCTGAGGCGGCTGAGGCGGCGGCGGAGCTCCTCGTCCGGCCCGGCACCATGCACGTCGTCAAGCGAGGTGGGCAGCCCCGGTCCCCCCGCGGACGCCGCCCCACACCCGACGGTCCCGGGCACTCGATGGTTGGAGGGCGATGGGCTTTGTAATCCCCCAGCGGGTCCCTTGGGTTGGGGGTCCCGGCCTCCCCATCCCAGAGTTCGTGGGGTAGCGAATCCCCCCCCCATTGGTACTTTTAAGGCTGGGGGGCACCAGCCCTGCGAGGTGGGGTGGGGTCCCCCAAAACGGGCTTTTAGGGAGCCCCCTCGTGCCTGGCAAGATAAATGGGCTCTTTCTCCCCCCCACCTTTTCTTCCTCCCCCAAAGCCAGGCCTGCACCCCCCACGGCCCCCCCCGGTAGCCCCCCCGGGCCTTAATCCCCCCCCCGTGAATTGAGGGGGCTGCATCTCCCCCGAAGCCCCTGGAAGAGCGAAAGGCTTCACCGGACGGGCTTCGGCCTGCCTAGCAGGGCCCAGGTGCTTTAGGTGGGGGAGGGCACGGGGGGGCGTCACGGGGGTCTCTTCTGGGACCCTCGAAGGGGGGGGCAGCCTCTTCCCCAAGTGCAAGGAAGGGCCCCTCCCCCTCTGCCCCAAGGCCCCCTGAGGCAGCTCCCCCCCCACCGAATTTATTTATTTATTTATTTTGTCGAGTACGTATTAGATAACATATATAAGTATAAGCATGAATTGAATACATAAAATGAGTGCAATTAAAGGGAACAATAGGACAGGGACGGTAAGCACGCTGGTGCTCTTACGCAGGCCCCTTCATTGATCGATTGAGATGCAGACCCCTGAATTGAGGGGGCTGCATCTCCCTCGGGCAGACCTCCACCCCCCCCCCCCAGAGGTCAAGGCTTGACCAGGTGGGCCGAGGTCCTCCAGATGGGGGGGGCAATGCTTGAGGGGGGCATCAAGGGGGTCTCCTGGGTGGGAACAGGAAAGTCCAATGGAGGGAGGAGGAGCGAGCCCCCTCCTCCTCTGTCTCAAGGCCCCCCCCAGGCCCCAAGCCCTTCCCTAAATTCAGCCCCCCAGAAACTCCTAGAAGAGAGAGAGGCTTGACCAGACAGACTTCAGCCTGTCCAGCAGAGCCAAGGGGGAGGGCTTGAGATGGCCCATCCAGGTCTGTTGGCCTTAAGAGTTCCTGTAGCTCCTGGAAATGGGGGGGGGGGAAGAGCTTGTCCCCAAAGAGTGGGAGGGGGCAGGTGAGTGGCCTCCTCCTGTTCAGCCCCCCCCCCCCCCAGCCATTATGAACAAGGGAATGTGGTGCAGATTCGGGGTCCTTCCCCCCGCCCCCCCCCCCGTCTGTTCTTCTGCCTCAACTCCCCTTTTGACTCCAACAATTTAACGCCTGTCGCTTTCCTCCCTGGCAGATGGCCGCCATGAGCGGGTTATGTTCGACAAGATCACCTCCCGGATCCAGAAGCTCTGCTATGGCCTCAATTTGGATTTTGTGGACCCCGTGAGTTTCTTTTCGGCCTCCCTGTCTGGGAACTCCTCTTTGGGCTCTGCCCTTGTGGGGAAGAGGCTGCTGCAAGGACGCTCGAGGGGGGCTCCTGCGAGGCCTGGCGGGAAAGCAAGGGGAGCTCTGACTCTCTTGACAGGGAGATGGGTGGCATAGAAATGAAATAAATAAATAAAAAATTAAACCTCCCCTCACAAATATTTCCCTATCCTAGATTTCCTAGATTTATCCTAGATAAAACACTGGTATTAATAATACTGAGACGAGGGGATTAGTTTGCCACCAGAGTCTGTCTGATTATTTCTTATTTAGATGGACTTCTGGTGTGTCTTGGATCAGCTGGGGGGGAGGAGGGGAGGAAGGATACCTTTATAGGTGTGAAACCATCCCCTCATTAGTTCATGGCCTTAATCGCTACTCAGCCTTTTATTTATTTGACAAATGTATATGGCTGCCCAGCTCGAACACAGGTGAGTCTGACATTAAAAACCATAATTAGGTAGGTAGGCAGGCAGGCAAATAGATGGATAGAGAAATAGATGATAGAGATAGAGATACTGAAATGGATGACAGGAAGAGAAATAGATGAATTTTGATCATATGACCATGGGGATGTGGCTACGGTTGTAAGTTTGAGGGCCGGTCATAAGTCGCTTTTGTTTAGGGCATTTATAACTTGGAATGGTCGCTAAATGAAGAGTTGTGAGTCGTGGATCCCTGCTCTCTGCTCCAGGGTGGCTACAGAGGAAGATCTTGTAGGCTGTAAAAAGGCTACCTGCTAGGAAATGAGTTTGCCATGAATAAGAGTTCTTTTGTTTTGGCCAGGCTCAAATCACCATGAAGGTGATCCAGGGTCTGTACAGTGGGGTGACCACGGTCGAACTGGACACACTGGCGGCTGAGACGGCAGCCACTCTCACAACCAAGTACCCCGACTATGCCATCCTGGCCGCACGCATCGCGGTCTCCAACCTGCACAAAGAAACGAAGAAAGTCTTTAGCGGTGAGTGCTTGCAGGGAGGGGTGGGGACACTACGTTGTTACTATAGTTTAATTTCCATCACCTGACTGTGGGGGATGCTGCAACGGTCGTAAGTGTGAAAAACGGTTTTAAGTCACTTTTTTCACGGCTGTTGTAACTTTGAGCGGTCACTAAGTGAACTGTTGTAAGTCGAGGAGTAGCTATACTATAAGAAGCTAAAAGTATGCAATATAATAATTGATGCAAAGATTCATAGGTCATTGAAGATACTCTTAAGAGACACTAAGAGGTGTGCTGCAATGAAGCAGTCTCTGCCCACCTGCCAAAACAAGGGATCAGCTGGCCTTTTCTAACCTGACCGGTGCCATCACTGAGAAGGCAATTTTATGGACAATTACTCTAGCTCCTTGCTGTGGTTTTGAATGTTTGCTAAGCAACCAGTCATATCTTGAGGACTACCTGTATTCAGGAAGAAGTGAATTACTCTGAATGCTGACTGGCTCTGAACAGAAAGATGGATAAGTAGAAAATGGATCCTCTGCATCTGAACCGCCATATAGGTTTGTCTTCCTTCTGCCACGGCTAATATGGCCCTGATGTGATCCGTTGTGCCTTTGTTGCTTTCAGATGTGATGGAAGACCTCTACAACTACGTGAATCCACACAACAGAAAGCATTCGCCCATGATCTCCAAAGAAACCCTGGACATTGTACAAGCCAACAAGGATGTATGTGCTGATTGAATGAAACTTCTTTTGGGCAGGTGGAGACAAAGGTGGGGTCCCTGGGGCTCTCCGAGCTGGGTGGCTTTCTTGCAGACGTTTCATGACTCAACGAGGGAACATCATTGCCAGAAGAGGAGGGGGGTTTGCTCTGTGTTTAAATACATGGGCTTGCCCTATCAGTGTTGGTGGGAGTGTCCTTGGTGGTTCTTTGCTTAGGCTGTTGAGAGAGCAACCCCCACTCCCTCCTAGCACTGATGATGTTCCCTAGTTGGGTCACGAAAATGTCTGCAAGAAAACAGCCAAGCTCAGAGACCAGCAAGGACTCCACAGCTCTCCTCCCACGCCCACTCCTCCTCCCCACAAACCCCACTCCCTTCTAGCACTGATGATGTTCCCTAGTTGGGTCTGCAGGAAAGCATCCCAGCTCAGAGAGCACCAACGACCCCCCAGTTCCAACCCTGAGCTATGAATATTTGCTTCTGTTGGAGAAACATGTTCTAGTGCTGGGGGATTCTAGTCTTGAGATGGGACAGAAGGAATCTTGCCACGGTCTTTGGGGTTGGTGCCTCTTTTTTGAGATCCTGACATTTCCTCTGTGACGAGCACAGCATGTTGCTCTTCTGGCAAGGCCTTGTGTCCAGTCCTGGCACCAGACAGGCTCTGGGCTCCTTAAGGCTCCTTAAGGGGTCTTCATTTGTTTGCTTGGCCTGGCAAATGCTCTAAGAGCAGCGACACAAAGCCTCGAAGCCAGGAGGCATTCTCCCACTCAGAGATGATCAAAAGCCACTCAGAAGTCAGATTAGGTTCCCCAGACACGACCCTTTGCATTTTAGCGTATTTATGAACAAGATTGCTGCATATTTGAGTTCAGGCTGGCTGAGGGTCAAACGGTCTCAGTGTCAAATCTGATATCCTGTTGTTTTTTCTGCAGCGACTGAACTCTGCAATAATCTATGACCGGGATTTCTCCTACAATTACTTTGGCTTTAAGGTAAGGTGGAAGTTTATCTATTTATTTACTTACTTGTATCCTGTCTTCTGTTATGTTTACAAATAACTCAAGGGGGTGAAAATACACAATACTCCTGCCTTTTCCACATTTCACCCCCAAAACAACAACTCTGTGAGGTGAGTTGGGCTGGCCTAAATTCACCCATCTGGCTTTCAGGTGGGCCTTGAACTCATGATCTCCCACTTTCTAGCCTAGAGAGAGGATAGTTGGAAGAATCATGGAGTTGTAGAGGGAAGCCTGAAGATCATGTAGTCCAACTCTATGTAACATGCAGGAAAACTATTTAAACCCTCCGTAACCAGAGATTATCTAGCCTCTTCTTCAAAACCTCCAAAGGTGGAGAACTCACAACCGCTCTACGGAGACACTTTTTTTTCTTGCCGGTTTTACCATCAGGAAACTTTTCCTTGTGTTTAAAGGATTCCTTCCTTCCTTCCATCCATCCATCCACCCTCCCTCCCTCCCTCCCTCTTTTCCTTCTTTTACTTTCCCCTTTCCTTCCTTCCTTTTTTTTCTTTCTTTTACCTTCTAAACAGGATAAATACAGTAGAATCGAGGTTGATGGTCCCAGTTACTTACTGGTCAGTGGTCACCATTGTTGATGTACCAGTCAACAGGGCGGTTCATGTAACCATTTATGCAGCCGCCCATCCTTGCTAGAAAACAAGGGTGGTTTTTTGTGGGGGACAGTTGATGAAATGCATCTGGAAAGGGCTTTTCTAGGCCGAGGAAGAGCACAGGGCTGCCAGGTGCCTTAAGCAGACTTTTGAAGCTGCCTCCTTTTGGGCTCTGCTGGGTCCAGGCCACCGGGAGGTGGATGGGTGGCTGGGCGGAGGTTGTGGGGCAATTATTGCAGGCACATTTGGGGGATGGCAATAAATTTAAAGTATGTTGTTGGTGATAAATGGTTGTATTATTTCATTGTCCCTTGGTGACCCTGATTTTTTTAAAAACCTTTCAGACCCTGGAGCGCTCCTATCTTCTGAAAATCAATTCTAAAGGTTTGTACAATGGGCTCAATTCTTTGTACAAAGGTTCTTAACTTTTTTGAACTTTTGATAAAACCTGGCAAAAGAATCAAGAGTGGGGCAGCACCTTTTGGACCTGCCAGACATCAAAGTGACTCTTCCAGGAAACCACCAAGCGAGAAATTGTTGAACTCTGATTCCTCAAAAGGTTTCTGGCCATTTCAGAAGGTCTCAAAAACACGATGGGCTTTCCATGCGCCATTTTGACCTATCTGCCTATTTGACTAGGTAGCAGTGGGACCCTCATAGCCAACCTGCCTCCCCCGCTGACTCTTCCCGGTTGGCCATTTTACGCCTCTGCTGAACTGCAATTCATGAAACTTTCTGCCTTTTCGTAACATCTGAAAAAGATTCCGCTGAGCTTCTGAAATTCTCTGAAATGGGCTAGCCCAGCTCTCCTCCCAACCGGGTAGATGCATCCCTCGGGAAGGTAGTCCTTGACGTATAACCACAATTGGGGCCAGAATATCTGTTGCTAAGGAAGGGATTGTTAAGTGAGACACACCGATTTCAATATTTGTTTTGGCCATAGTCATTGGAATCACTGCAGTTGTTAAGCGAGGCATGTGGTCGTTAAGCGAATCTGGCTTCCCCCGTTGACTGCCTGTCAGAGGCTGGCTGGAAAGGTCAATCATGGTGACTGCCTGACCCCCCCCCCTGGGCC
Source organism: Pituophis catenifer annectens (assembly GCF_029215685.1). Lineage (NCBI taxonomy): Eukaryota > Metazoa > Chordata > Lepidosauria > Squamata > Colubridae > Pituophis > Pituophis catenifer. The sequence continues at coordinate 131,534,270 of NW_027256884.1, forward strand.
CTACAAGTACATGCGGGGGGGGGGCAAGCTCCCAAATTTCAATCGTGCAACTTGTGGGGATGCTACAACGGTCATAAGGATGAGGACCAGTCGTAAGTCACTTTTTTCAGTGCTATTGCAACTTTGAATAGTCAATGAATAAATTGTGGTAAATCAAGGGCTCCAAGTATTGATAATACCAGGTTTTAAACTCGTTACAGAATAACAGAGTCAGAAGGGACCTTGTAGGTCATTTAGTCCAACCTCCTGCCCAAGCAGGAGACCCTACACCATTTCTGACAGATGGCAGTCCAATCTCTTCCTGAAAGCCTCCAGTGATGAAGCTCCCACAACTTCTAAACGCAACTTCTGTTCCATTGGTTGATGGTTCTCACTGTCAGAAAATTCCTCCTTATTTCCAGGTTGACTCTCTCCTTGGTCAGTTTCCATCCATTATTCCTTGTCTGGCCTTCGGGTGCCTTGGAAAATAGCTTGACCCCCTCCTCTCTGTGGCAGCCCCTCAACTATTGGAAGTCTGCTATCCTATCTCCCCTGGTCCGTCTCTTCACTAGACTAGCTAGGCCCAGTTCCTGCAACCGTTCATTCTATGTTTTAGCCTCCATTTAGGCAGGGGCTGTTTAAGGACCCCCCTCAAGCAGACTCATACGAATGTTTTGTCCTTATTCCCTGGTCAGGCCTCAGCCTCTTCCGAGGAGGAACCTCACTGCCCTTCGGGAAGCTCTCTTCTGTGGCTCCTCTGGGCAGCTCCAAAGGGTCCCTTTAACTTGGCTGCCCCAGAGGCTCACCTGACCCCATCACTCACTCTTCTAACCTGGTTTTTCTTGATAGAGGGGTGTGGTTGGGGTTTTTTTTTGTTTTTTTTTTTGGTATCCTCAGCAGTTTTGCTATCGGTTTTCTTATCTGTGGCCTCAAAAGGCATCCAAATCAGGTGAAATGCAGCCAGTCCTCAACTTACGACGATAATGGGATCTGCCCATTCAGGTTGTAAGTCGCAACAGTTGTAAAGTGGGTCAACATGTGACCAATCTGATTTTAGGATCTTTTTGTGTGGAGTGGTGGTTAAATAAATCACAACGGTCATTAAGAGAACTTCACAGTCATTAAATGAATCCATTGTTCACTACGGGGCATTTTTGCCCAAATCCAGAAGTAAGCGCTGGTTTGCAGCAAAAACATCACAAATTGTGGTTGTGGGATTTGCAAACAGCTGTAAATTGGGCCTGGTTGCCGAGTGCCACAAATGTGGTAACAACGTGACTGCAGGGTGTGTGTCCTTAGAACTTGGGAACTGGATCATAAGTACCTTTTGGGGGCTCCATTGTAACTTTGGACAGTCACTAAGCAAGCAGTTGTAACCCATGGACTACCTGTAAGTGTGGGGACAGGTCTCTCTCCCACCTAACCAACTGTTGCAATATTTACCTCCCTTGAAAGCCGTCTCCCTTCTCTGCCCCCCTGCCTGCAGTGGCCGAGCGTCCCCAGCACATGCTGATGAGGGTCTCGGTGGGGATCCACAAGAACGACATCGAGGCGGCCATTGAGACCTACAACCTCCTGTCCGAGAAGTGGTTCACCCATGCTTCCCCCACCCTCTTCAACGCCGGCACCAACCGCCCTCAGCTCTCCAGGTAAGGAGGGGGAATGGCTGTCTGAGTATTGGGGGAGTAGCTGCTGAAGCCAAGCAGCTTGGAAGGTCAAAGAAACTGGGGGCTGCTTCCGGCAGCTTAGAGACTCACCCCACCTACTCTTCAGGTGTGTGTGGCAGTAGCTCCCTTCCTTCTGCTGCTCATGTGGGCACACCCATATTTGGGGATTGTAATCCAATTCCAGCATCTTGAGAACAGCAGTGAAGAAAGTTTGAAGGACTTTTTCAGTGATTGCCTTGGGTCCTGTTGCAATAGCACTTAACACTAGTGCTTAGACTTATATACCGCTTCATAGTGCTTTATAGCCCCCTCTAAGCGTTTTACAGAGTCAGCTTGTTGCCCCCAACAATCTGGGTCCTTATTTTACTGACCTCAGAAGGATGAGTCAACCTTGAGCCAGTCAGGATCAAACTGGTGGCAGTGGGCAGTCAGCCTTCCATCCTGCAGCCTTAACCACTGGGCCACCAGGGCTCTTGTAATCTGCAATCACTTGTAAAGGTCAAGATAACTTGTAATTGTGGCCTTGGGAAATTTATCAAAGTTAATTTGATTAGGAAAGGCCTTAATTGCAAAAATAGACATAATACTTTATCTGACCAAGTGTGGTTAGATATACAAGGAATTTCTCCGGTACAGAAGCTCTCAGTGTACTTGAAAACAACAGAATACAATAATAATGATAAAGCATACAGCCAATAGAAGATGGAAGCAAAAAATATTAATAAAAGGGGTAAAAATCCTGCAGCAATGCCCTGTGGGTTAATACACATACATATTAGACAAAACACTTAGCAGCCATTGTATTTTATCTGCTGTGAGAGTGAGTGATGGCACAAGGGAAGACACTGTCCTGTGTCTGGTTGTCTTGGCATACAAACAAACAAACAAACTGCCAAGATTGGAAGTGCAGCCCTCTTTTATTTATTTTATTTATTTATTCAATTTGTATCCCGCCCTTCTCCTAGTGGACTCGGGGCGGGAGTCCTCCCTCTTGCTGGGAAAAAACATCCAGGGCTCAGAGTTTTGCCTGGGTTTGGAGGCAACCTTGCCATACCGGAGACTGAAAATCTGCCTTTTCTTCCCTTCCAGCTGCTTCCTCCTGTGCATGAAGGATGACAGCATTGAGGGCATCTACGACACACTGAAGCACTGCGCACTCATCTCCAAGTCCGCGGGGGGAATCGGGGTGGCCGTGAGCTGCATCCGGGCCACTGGCAGCTACATTGCCGGGGTGTGTCTGCCGTGGGCAGCCCACGCAAATTCCTGTGGGCCCCCAAGGGATGCTCAGGATGGCAACTGACGCTGCCTCTGAGGGAGCCTTTCTCCCTGGCTAAGGAGCAGCTCAGATGGATCTAGTTCACTCTCTCCAATCTTCTTAATTTTTCAGACCAATGGCAACTCCAACGGGCTGGTCCCCATGTTGAGGGTCTACAACAACACGGCTCGCTACGTGGACCAAGGGGGAAATAAGGTAGGCGGTCTTCTCCCAAGGGCGCTGGCGGTGACATGTGTGGTCAAGGAAATATATGGGAGGTGACTGTGCCAGGGTCTCCTTCTCAAGCATAGTTTAAAGGGGGGGGGTCCTCCAACCTTGGCAACTTTAAGACTTGTGGACTTCAACTCCCAGAGTTCCTCAGCTATAGCTGACTGAGGAATTCTGGGAGTTGAAGTTCACAAGTCTTATTAGTTGCCAAGGTTGGAGACCCCCGCTTTAAAGGAAGGGCTTTTCTCTGGCCAGGGTGAGGATGTCTCTTCATCCAGCACCCAGAGAAGAGCAACAAAGAGGATTAGGGGGCTGGAGGCTAAAACATATGTAGAAGCGGTTGCAGGAACTGGGCATGGCTAGTTTAATGAAAAGAAAGACTAGGGGTGACATGATAGCAGTCTTCCAATATTTGCGGGGCTGCCACAAAGAAGAGGGAGTCAAATTATTCTCCAAAAGCACTAGAAGGCAGGACAAGAAGCAACGGATAGAGTCTGATCAAGGAGAGAAGCAACCTAGAACTAAGGAGAAACTTCCTGACAGTGAGAACAATTAACCAGTGGAACGGCTTGCCACCAGAAGCTGTGGGTGCTCCAACACTGGAGGCTTTTAAGAAGAGACTGGACAGGCAGTTGTCTCCTGCTTGAGCAGGGACTGGACTAGAAGACCTCCAAGGCTGGCGGACCTGAAGGTTTGGAAAGAGGCCTCAGAAATGCAGCCAGGGCCGAGGTGGGCTGAAGGGGGTTTTGTCCTGCTCTTTCCCACAGAGACCCGGGGCCTTCGCCATCTACCTGGAGCCCTGGCACTTTGACATCTTTGAGTTTCTCGACTTGAAGAAGAACACCGGGAAGGATGAGCAGAGGGCTCGGGACCTTTTCTACGCGCTCTGGATCCCGGACCTCTTCATGAAACGGGTGGAGACCAACCAGGTAACAGGGATTGCAGCTGAGTCCTCTACTTGGGGGGCGGGGAAGGGGGGGAGGGCCCTCCATGGCCTGAAGCTGGCCGTAGAGCAAAACTGAACCCTGACATTTGTGGCCTAGAAGGTGGGTTCATCTTGAATTGAATCAGATGCTCTGCCTTTCATGAACGTCTGTTGAAGGTTGTTATTAACACATTAAGGTTAATCTGCAGAAGAAAAGCTTACGACTGGTTGATTAGCGACTGTCCGAAGTTCTGCTGTCCCCGCCCCAAAGTTCTCACAATCTGGTTCTGGTAGCCCCTCCCTCATGGTCACGGCTGCATGCCAGGTGCTGAGCAGCTGCCCACATTCACAGGGTCCTGTGACCCTGTGAATGAGAATTCATCTTATTTATTATTATTATTTATTATTTAAATTTGTATACCGCCCTTCTCCCGAAGGACTCAGGGCGGTGAACAGCCAAAATTTAAAACACATACAGTATAAAAATTAAAAAGAATTTAAACAAAATTAAATCAGTTTGGCTTCCCTAAATTTTAAAACCCTTTCCCCATAAAATAACCCATTAAAATTTTAAGCCAGCCTGGCTTGCTGGAATAAGAAGGTCTTTAACGCTCGGCAGAAAGTACGGAGGTCTGGGATCAGTCGTATTCCTGGGGGTAGCTCGTTCCAGAGGGTGGGTGCCCTTCATACATCTTGCATGAAGAGAATTCATCTTGCACTCTTTCAGCAAAAACATCCCATAGTGAACAATGGGTTTGTTTTATGACCTTGGTATTCACTTAATGACTGCTGCACAAAAGGTAGTAAAATCGGGTGGGTGGTAGCTCCGTTTTGGGCATGAAAGCCAGCTTGGTGACTGGGCTAGTCCTTCACTGTCGGCCCACCCACTCACCCAGGACGAGAAGCTGGCCAGAGGGAGAGCCAGCCTGGAAATTAGGAGAAATTTCCTGAAAGGGAGAACAATTGGATGTGGGCCCTTCACCCTTTGCCTTCCTCGAGGGCAGGAGGGTCCCCTGGGCTGCAGCAGGAGGGTCTCGTAGGGCGAGTCTCTTCTGGGTGGGGTCTCCAGCCCACTGGAGTTGAGCTTTGCCCCTCCTTCAACAGGACTGGTCCCTGATGTGCCCAAACGAATGTCCCGGGCTGGATGAGGTCTGGGGAGAAGAGTTTGAGCGGCTCTACGAAAGGTAGGAAGGACCGGCTGGGTTGGGAGGTGCAAAATGGAACCGGCAGGGTTTCTGCAGGATGTTTTGGGATGCATTTGCATCAGAAAATTAACAGATTCATCAACCTCACACCAAGGATTTGCCGAGGAAGCCACGATGGTGTTTGATGAAATTAAACGTAACCATATTTGTAAAGTCCTCTGCTGAGAAGGTACCCAGAGGTACTTCAACAAATGCAGCAATAAAATGCCAAATGGTTACTTAACCCAAAAAGAAAGGATTCTGTGTGGAAGAAGAGATGGTGGGATTGCCTGAAGAAGTCCTCAAGTTCTGGAGGACATCCGTAAAGCTTTCTCCCCTGTCCTTCGGGGTCTCCCAGGGGCTCCATCCAGCAGGGGGGACCCTGGGCTGCAGGGCCACTACGGAGGAAGCTCTTGGGGGGGCTGAGGATTTGCATTTCGTGGAGGTGGATGGGATTGGTAGTTAACCCCATGCCGGAGGTGATTGAGGGACCTGACCGGTGGGCTTGAGTGGGTGCTTTGTGTTGGGAGCAGGTGCTCCCAGATGGAGGGTGGGGCAGGTGTCATGGGGCCAGTGAAGGGTTCAACTCTCCTGTTTTCTGGATAAGCAGCTGAGAGTTACTTGGCTGTGGTGGAGCAGAAGTTGTTCAATAAGGACATCAAACCAGCGAAGTCCATTAGTAGCCAGTAGCTGAGTGAGGCTTCTTACAACTGCTTGAAATGGGCCTGGAAGCCCATCTGGCAAAGGTCCTCAGCACACCCTTCGTTCTCGCTGGGGAGCCGGTTGTGTGTTTGGGCTGAGGTGGAGGTCCTGGAAGCCCTGCGCTTGTCCCCCCAGCTACGAGAAGCAAGGCCGGGTGCGCAAAGTGGTGAAGGCCCAGCAGCTCTGGTATGCCATCATTGAGTCTCAGACGGAGACGGGGACGCCCTACATGCTCTACAAGGACTCCTGCAACCGGAAGAGCAACCAGCAGAACCTGGGCACCATCAAGTGCAGCAACCTTTGCACCGAGATTGTGGAGTACACCAGCAACGATGAGGTGGGCTGCTGCCTCCTCCTCCTCCTCTTCCTCCTCCTCCTCTTCCTCCTTCTCCTCCTGTGCTCTCCACTTCCACTTCTTTCCCTCCAGCCCTGCTCTTCCCTCACCTCCTTTTCCTTGTCCTTCCTCCCCTCCTCTCCTTCGTCCCCTCCCCTGTCCTTTTCAGCCAAGCCCAGAAGGGTGTCCAGGCACCCAGAAAGGGATCTTAGGACACTCTTATCACAAAGCTGCCCTTGAGTGTGGGGCCAGCAGCTGTGAGTGGGGAAAGCCTTCCTTTGAGAAAGTCCCCTCCTCTTCCCACAGTCCTTTAAGTTCCTTGAGGAGCTGGCCATTGACCAACATAGTTTGGCAGGAGTCCTGTGGGTCCGTGCAGTGGACCCACATGAAGGGAAATAAACTGTAGGACCCCCTACCTGGGCCAAAGAATCTGGATGCTGGGAGGTCCAAGGGCTGGGCTCCCGTTGTGGTGGGGGTCTCCAGGGGGGAGGAGGAGGCTCGTGTGGCGTTCCCTCCCGTGAGAGTCTCTGCTTGCACCGTCCAGGTTGCCGTCTGCAACCTGGCCTCCATAGCCCTGAACATGTACGTGACGCCGGAGCACACATACGACTTCCAGAGGCTGGCCGAGGTCACCAAGGTCATCGTCCGGAACCTGAACAAGATCATCGACATCAACCACTACCCGGTGCCGGAGGTACGTGGGGTCCAGGAGGGGGCACCCAGGCTAGGTCGCAAGTCGTGACAGTCGTTAAGTGAGGTGCCCACGGTCTAGAGGCAGGGAAACCAGGTGCCAGTTGATTCTCAGGCAGGGAAATCCCCAGCAGATACATTTATCTGAAGCATTTATAGGGCTGCCCATCTTTCAACTGACTCCGGGTGGCTCCTAATCAAAAATTAAAAAACAATATTGAATCATTTTAAAACTAAAAGTCAATCTTTTAAAACAGTAAAAAACCAGGGACCAATCCAGGGTAACCCAAAGGTGTTTTTTCAAGAGATAACTGGACTTTCTTGTTTTTCTTTGAATTTTTTTATTTGCTTTAATTTATATGCCGCCCTTCTCCGGAGACTCAGGGCAGCTTACAATGTGTTAAGCAATAGCCTTCATACTTTTGTATATTCATACAAAGTCAGCTTATTGCCCCCACAATCTGGGTCCTCATTTCACCTACCTTAGAAAGGACGGAAGGCTGAGTCAACCTTGAGCCTGGTGAGATTTGAACTTGCAGTAATTGCAGACAGCTTGATGTTAATAACAGTGCATTAGTCCACTGTGCTACCAAGGCTCAGTTGGAGATGTTTTGCTTCTCCTCCAAGAAGCTTCCTCAGCTCTGACTGAATGGTAGGGAATGGAACTATCCAACCAGAGCAGAAGGAAGCTTCCTGGATGGGAAGCGAAACGTCTTCAAAGAAAAACCAGAAAGTCCAGTTGCCTCTTGAAAAAAGCACCTTTGGGACAACCGTGGCCTGGATGACTGAGAATCTCCGTGGACATCCAGAGCAACCGACTACCCCCTAATCCTCTTCCAGCGTTTGGGGGAAGGGCTGGTCTTCGAGGCCTCACGGAAGGCCCAAAGGTTGGAGGCCCACCAGACGTCAGGGGGCAGAGTGGTCCGTGGGGCAGGGGCTGCCACGGAGGAGACTGGCTTTCTAGCTCCCCTCAGATGACAACATTTAAGGGAAGGGGCTAGGAGAGTGCCCACCCTGGAGATGAACTGGAGATCCGCACGAGCTGTCTGAGACGAGGCAGGCTGAGCCCTTTCCTCCTTCCTCCCTTCAAATGTCTCCAGGCCGAGACCTCCAACAAGCGCCACCGCCCCATTGGCATTGGGGTGCAGGGCCTGGCCGACGCCTTCATCCTCATGAGGTTCCCCTTCGAGAGCCCCGAGGCCCAGCTGCTCAACCAGCAGATCTTCGAGACCATCTACTACTGGGCCCTGGAGGCCAGCTGCCAGCTCGCCAGGGAAGACGGGCCCTACGAGACCTACCAGGGCAGCCCGGTCAGCAGAGGAGTAAGTGGAAGGGGGCTTCGGACTGGGGTGGTCTGAGGCTGCAGGAGGCTGCTTTTAAAGCTGATGGGCTTCTTCGCCCCGGAGTCCCACTGAAAAGAGGCATTTTGTCTCTCTGGTGTGGCTCCTTCATCAGTGAGCTTTGGATGCGGAATTCAGATTTCTGAAGAACCTTTATTCAGTGGAGTTCCTTGGTGCTCTCTGAGCTTGGCTGTCTTCTTGCAGACGTTTCGTGACCTGACTACTAGGGAATGTTATCAGTGCTATCAGCAGCAGCAACCCTGATGATGTTACCTAATTGGGTCATGAAATGTCTGCAAGAAAACAGCCGAGCTCAGAGAGCGTCTTTATCTTTCTTTTCAAACCCAGAGAGTCTGCAGGGTCCAGTTAGGCAGGCAGACCCCTCCCTCTTAGCTTCCCTTGGGCAAGAAAATTGGGTGTGCAGGCACCCTGCCTTGGCAAGCCCTGCTCTGTGGGGGTGGGGGGCTTCCCTGTGGGGCGTGTGGGAGAGCTGGCTTGTTCCGGAATGAAGGGGGCTGCTCTCCCTCCCACCCTCCTGCAGATCCTTCAGTATGACATGTGGGACGTGACCCCCACGGGCCTTTGGGACTGGAGCGCTCTGAAGGCCAAAATCGCACAGTGAGTACAAGACCCTCCTCCCCACTCCTACTGCAGAGTGGGTGCTCAGCGCAGAGGCCCTGTGCCCCTGCCCCGTTCCTGGGGTGCCCTTGGTGCCTGCTGGGCCCCTGTCAGCCCCCCCATTTCTCCTGCCCGTCTCTTCCAGGTATGGGGTCAGGAATAGCCTCCTGGTGGCCCCGATGCCCACAGCTTCCACGGCTCAGATTTTGGGGAACAATGAGTCCGTGGAGCCCTACACCAGCAACATCTACACCCGCCGTGTTCTCTCGGGGGAGTTCCAGGTAAGGGCCATCCTGAGAGCCTTGGAGGGGGGGAGGGGGCCCCAGGCCCAGGGCTGTGGGGAGGGTCCTGGTGTTGCAAAGAGGATAAAGGACACGGCCATCACGTAATTGAGGCTTGGAGGCTCCGGGCTGTTGCGTGCAAGAATGTAGCTAGTCCTCGAATTACGACCACAACTGGGCCAGAAGTTCTAAGAATTGCTAAGCAACAGTGTGGGTTGGGTGTGTTTGTGTTAAGTGGACCGCACCTGATTTTCTGACCTTTTTGTGACACGGTTGTTAAGTGAATCGTTGCAGTTGTTCAGTGAATCATGTTAAGCGTATCCAGTCTCCTCCCCTCCCCACCCCATTGACCTCTTGTGGGAAGCCGGCTGGAAAGGCCGCAGAGGACGACCCCGTGACCCCTGGGCAGCTGCAAAACACCTGGAGGTTGCCAGGCACAGAAATTTTGATCCTGTGTCTGGTTGCCAGTCCCTTTTTTTCAACTCTGTTGAAACTTTCAGTGGTCACTAAAGAATGGTTGTAAGTCAAGGACTGCCTGCAGCAAAAACCGGCTGCCTCCGTCAGAGAAGGGCCTGCGTGGCAACATGGGAAGGGAAGCGGACGTGGGCTGTAGGTGGGCCGAAAGGGGGCGTCTAAGGTACCTAACGGGACTGCTGGGGTTTTGGGTTGCAGATAGTGAACCCCCACTTGCTGAAGGACCTGACCGAGAGGGGCCTGTGGAACGAGGAGATGAAGAACCAGATCATCGCCTTCAGCGGCTCCATCCAGGTACGTCTGGCCGACGATCCTGGGTCCCCTGCGCTGGTCAGGAGCCCCGTCCGTTTTTCTGCTCCGCCCCAGAGCTGCTACATGGGGCTCCCCTTGAGGAGCACCCAGAGGCTCCAACTGGTCCAGAACGCGGCCGCGCGAGTGGTTATGGGGGCGACCTGTCGCTCCCATGTAACACCTCTCTTGCGCGAGCTGCACTGGCTCCCAGTGGTTTTCCAGGTGCGTTTCAAGGTGCTAGTCACCATCTTCAAAGCTCTCCATGGCTTAGGACCGGGATACTTACAGGACCGCCTTCTGACACCACATGCCTCCCACCGGCCGATTCGCTCCCACAGAGGGGGCCTCCTCAGGGTGCCGTCGGCCAAACAATGTTGGCTGGTGACCCCCAGGGGGAGAGCCTTCTCTGTGGGGGCTCCTGCCCTATGGAATGAGCTGCCCCCGGACATACGAAGGATCCCCGACCTCTGCGCCTTCCGTCGTGCTCTGAAGACCCTATTATTTCAGCAAGCCGGTCTGACCGAATGAATTAACTTAAGTGGGTTTTAAAGGTTTAAAAGGGGTTTTAGCTAAGGGTTTTAAATACGGCCAATGCTTTAAATTATTTTAAATTGTTTTTAATTTTTGTGTTGGTATTATTTTTATCATGGCTGTACACCGCCCTAAGTCCTTCGGGAGAAGGGCGGTATAGAAATGTAATGAAATAAATAAATAAATACATACATACATACATACATACATACATACATACATACATACATACATACATACATTTAATCAATAAATAATTCTTTAAAAAAGAAGACATTCCTCCTTGGTTGCCCAGGCTGAAAAGGCCCTTTGTCCCAGGTTTTCTCTCCCTGGCTTCCTGCAGAGAGGCTGCTGGGACTTCCTGCTCTCTCTCTCTCTCTCTCTCTGGTTTGAGCCAAACCTTCCACCAGCTCTCAACCGCCCCGAGAGAGATCCATCCTGCTGCTCTTCTTCCTTCCAGAATATCCCAGAGATTCCCGAGGACTTGAAGCAGCTCTACAAGACGGTGTGGGAGATCTCGCAGAAGACCATCCTGAAGATGGCGGCTGACAGGGGGGCCTTCATCGACCAGAGCCAGTCTCTCAACATCCACATTGCGGAGCCCAACTATGGCAAGCTGACCAGTATGCACTTCTACGGCTGGAAACAGGTGAGAGAGGAAGGCAGATTCTTAGGGCACCTCCTGTAGCTAATTGACCCACTCTGAACAGGCATCTCCACCAACTGTATAATAGCATTGATGCTGTTCCCTAGTTGGGTCATGAGAGCTCAGAGAGAAAGAGCAACCAGCAGAACCTGGGTACCATCAGGCTGGCTCTCATGCCTAAGGAGGGACTAGAACTCCCAGTCTCCTCCTGATTGGCTCAAAGTCACCCAGCCAGCTTTCATGCCTAAGGCGGGACTAGAACTCCCAGTCTCCTGGTGATTGGCCCAAAGTCAACCTGTTGGCGTTCATGCCTAAAGCGGGACTAGAACTAGTTTCCTGGTGATTGACCCAGTCACCCAACCAGGTTTCGTGCCTAAGGCGGGACTAGAACTCCCATCTCCTGGTGATGAGTCCAAAGTCGCCCAGCTGGCTTTCGTGCCTCAGGCGGGACTAGAACTCGTGGCGTCCTGCTTTCTAGCCTGGATGCCTCCACCACGGAGACCGGGGCCTTGGGTCTTTGAGCTGGTGCGCACTTGCCTCCGCAGGGCCTGAAGACGGGGATGTACTACCTGCGGACCAAGCCGGCAGCCAATCCCATCCAGTTCACCCTCAACAAGGAGAAGCTGAAGGAGAAGACCTCCAAGGAAGAGGAGGAGAAGGAGAGGAACACGGCGGCCATGGTCTGCTCCCTGGAGAACCGGGATGAGTGCCTGATGTGTGGGTCTTAAGGAGCCTCTGGGCCCCCTCGGCCTCCTTTCGCCTCCCCCAGTGCCCCCCGTCCCCTAAGCTAGGTTAGGAAGTTCTAGGTCACTCTGCAGGGCTGCCAGGCCATGGTGCTGTGCCTGCAGGAAATTGGGTTACCATCCTGCACTGGCCTTCCCTTGCAAAGTGGCCAAGGTAGGATTGGGGGATTAGGTCAAGGGAGAGGGGGAAGGGGAGAACTGGGGGTCCAACAGCTGTAGCCAGAACCTGTAAGTGCCCTTGAGTAGCTGTGGAGGGGCTGTTCCCTATTCACTCCCAGGGAGGCAGGTTCAGCCTAAGCTGCCTTGATGATCACGTTTTGTGCCTGACCTCCTTTCTGGGACCCCTTCTGAGGGTCTCCTGCCCCTTTGCCCTTTTCCATGTCTCCCTGGCTCCCTCTTTGGGGAAGAAATCAGTTCTTAGGACAATTTCTTCCTCTCTGCCTTGTCACAAATCCTTGGAAAACTTTGCTCCGTTAAGATCCCGACTGTACTCAGTTGCCAGGCTGGGCTGCTGGGACTGAACCAAAGGATGTTCCTTGACTTCATTGTGTAGTTTTCTAACAAAATCCACGGCTTCCGTTTTGACTATTTATTGTATTCGGCTACTCTGTATTGTATTCGGCTACTCTGCACCTGAATCCTTGAGGCTTGTCGAATACATCAATAAAGACTCCAGTGGGAGGATTAAAGGGCCGTCTTTGAGACCTTTGCGTACATTCGCTGGTAGATCACTTTGAGTTAACTTTTGGCGGAAGCCCTAGAGGAACTAGCTGCCTCCCAATATTTGAGGAGAGAAGAGGGGGCTCAACCTATTTTCCAAAGCAGGCAGGACACGAAGCAAGCGATGGAAACTTACCAAGGACAGAAACAACGTAGAACTAAGGAGAAATTTCCTGACAGTGAGAACAATTAATTGATGGAACGGCTTGTCTCCAGAAGTTGTGGGTGCTCCAACACTGGAGGCTTTTAAGAAGAGACTGGACAGCCATTTGCCTGGGATGGTATAGGACCAGTCGTGGCCATTTTAAGACTTGTGGGCTTCAGCGCCCAGAATTCCCCAGCCAGACATGCTGGCTGGGCAATTCTGGGAGCTGAAGTCCACAAGTTGAACACCCTTGGCGTAGGGTCTCCAACGTGGGCAGGAGGTTGGACTAGAAGACCTCCAAGGTCCCTTCCAATTCTGTAATTCTGCAACTGGTGCACAGAATTCAGTGGAGCTTAAAAAGTCCAATCTTGAGTTTGCTTTCAACATTGTTTAGGAGTCGAGGGAGTCAAATAGTCCGTATGACAAGCAACAGAGGTTTTAGGGCCAGATGGTAAGTAATCGCAGACCGTGGAAGATTCCCCTCTGAAAGCAAAGAACAGGCTGCTCCTTGGGCCGGCCAGCCCTGGGGGAAGAAGGGAGCTTCTGGGCAAGGACCTGTCGTCTCCCACACCTCTGGAATCCTATTTGTCAGGTCTGAGAAGAAACGTACCTGAAAGAATATTCTTGAGCAGGAAGACTGAAAACAAAAAGCAAGACATTACAAAATAAAAGAGAGGAGAGGGCACTTGTTTGACCCATGCGCTGATGATGTTACCTAGTTTGGTAATGAAACGTCTGCAAGAAAACAACCGAGCTCAGAGAGCACTGAGGATCCCACAGTTCTTCCCCTCCCTGCACACACCTTTCCCTTCTAGCACTGATGAAGTTCCCCATTTGGGTCATGAAATGTTTGTAAAAAGCATCCAGGCTCAGAGAGCACCGAGGACCCCACAGTCCTCCCCCTTCTAGCACTGGGCATTGAATGATCTTTATTAGGCTGCAAGGAGCACAGAATCGTTTGAAATGAGAGGGGTGGCAAATAAATTTAATAAATGTCATTTCAGCAAATTAACATTGCTGACTTTATTCTGTTTCATCTTAATAGAAATACTTTGAGATATTTTTGGAGATATTTTAGAAACGGGTCAAAGTTCACTGTCCCTGTTGGGAAGGGTCATGGGTTGTTTGTCACCACACCAAAGAAAAACCACTTTTGTACAATTTTGGGTAACTCACCGAGATTTGGGAAGCCAAGAGAGTTTGTTTTTCTGGAAGAGTTTCAGGAGACTGGCTCTGACCTTTGGTTCCCACACCGTAGATCAAAGGGTGGACAGTCCAGGGGAAGAGCAGGTAGGTTGCGCTGATGAGGTTGTGGACATCCTGTGAGGCTGATTTGGCGAGTCGGAAGACGACGGATGAAGAGAGGCGAGAGGAGTAGCCAATGGCAATCACGATCCAGTGGGTGCCACAAGTGTGGAAGACTTTGTGACGGACGTTGCCAGAGTTGATCTTCAGAGCCGTGTGGATAATCCGGCTGTAGGAAGCCAGGAGGAGGCTGAGGTCAAAGAGAAAGTCAAAACACCTTATGGTAATTCCTGCCCTCTTGTTCACGGAGATGTCGCTGCAGGACAATCTCATGATGGCCATGTGTTCACAGGCAAAATGGCTGATGACGTTTGAACGGCAGAACCGCACCTGGGAGGCCAAGGCCACCACTGGTCCAACAGTACCAAGACTTCTCAGCAAGGAGAGGAACATCAAGAAGCCCAGGAGTTTGATGGTCATGAGTTCTGCGTAGCGCAGCGGGTGGCAGATGGCCAGGAACCGGTCTAGAGCCATCATCAGAAGAACGTTGCAGTCCAGGAATATTGTGAAGTAAAGGAAGAACATTTGCACCAGGCATTCAGTCAGGGAGATGTGGCTGGCAGGGAGCACCAGGCTGAAGAGCATTCTGGGCAGGATGGCAAAAGTCCCAAAGAGGTTGACCGTCAAGAGCAAGGCGATGAGCAGGCACATGGGGGAGTGGAGGCTCTCCTCCGTCTTCACCGTGTAGATCACGATGCAGTTGGTGGCCACAATGAGGAGAAACAGGCAGAAGAAAGGAATGGCGAGGAAGGGCCGGAGCTCCTGGAGTCCTGGGAATGGGACGAGGGTGAATTCCACGTAGGACACGTTGGCTGGGCTATTCTGCATCTCTGCTCCCGTAGCTGGCAGGTTGATGGATCTCAGACGGCTGATGTGTCTTGATTCTGAAAAGAACCGTTGCCTTTTGGTCAATCCCAAGTTGGGTAAAGCCTTGCAGAACAAGGACCTGAGGTGATCCCACAGTCCTCCTCCTCTCCACTAACTCCCTTCTAGCACTGATCCACCAAGTGGATCATGAAATATTTGCAAGAAAACCACCAAACTCAGTAAGCACCAAGGACCCTAATAAGGATTTGATTCGTATTCCGAGATTGAATATATCTTGGAAAATATCTCTGATTGCCAGGGCTGCCTGCAACTTTTCCTAAAAGCCTCTCTATGGATTCCTGCTCTGAGCAGATATTTGGACTTGGCCTGAATGACCTCATCAAGCAGTTTAATATCTGGATTGTTAAGTGAGTCCATTACCTGCTAAGAAAAGAAGGGATAGCTGAGAAAGGATAATGGAAATGGAAGCAGAAGAATATATGAACCCTTAATGCAGGATGGAAACGGCATTGAGTCAGACGAGGTCAGGACTTCAGATGAAGAAAGAGAAAAGGTGTTGAGATTCCAGAAAGAGTGCAGAGATGAGCCAAAAAGACCATCAGGGATTTGGAGGCTAAACCGTAGGCTAAACAATTGAGGAAACGGAATGTCTTTTCTAATGAAGAAAAGGACTAGGGGGGACATGATAGCAATCTTCTAGTACTTGATGGTCTGTCACAGAGAAGAGGGGCTCAACCTGTTCTCCAAAGTGCCTGAAGGCAGGACAAGAAACAGAGGATGAAAACTCATCAAGGAGAGAAGCAACCTGGAATTAAGGAGAAATTTCCTGACAGTGAGGACAATCAACCAGTGGAACAGCTGGCCACCAGAAGTTATGCGTGCACCAACACTGGGGGCTTTTAAGAAGGGATTGGACAACCAATTGTCTGAAATGGTGTAGGGTCTCCTGCTTGAGCAGCGGGTTGGACTAGAAGACTTCCAAGTCCCTTCAACTCTGTTATCTCTTTAGTCATTACGGTCCAGATTTTTTTTTAAATAAAAGGGTCAGTCTGCGTGTGGAGTGGTTCCTTTTGGTCTCCTGGAATTGCAGTGTTCAGCATTTGCTCAGGTAACTCTGGGGCAGTCCCACTTCAAGAAATGGGCCCAGGGAAGCCAGCTTGATAGAGCGGAAGTGCCCCTCATAGAATAAGTCTTAGAGAACCGGATGCCTACAAGAAGGATTCTCGGCCAGCAGCCTCCCCCATTCAAGTCCTGAAACCTCCCAGCAAACACTTAGCATCTACTCACCAAGGTCCGAGGAAGGCCGAGCCACACCAACTGCCCACCTTCTGCCTGAGCCCCAATGCCTGAAATCTTCTCTGAGGGATCCTTTGGGAGGACCAGCCGAAAGGTTTCCTCCCTGGGTTGCCCATACCAAGGCAGCCCCCCAGGGGGGGAGGCCTTCCTCCAGCAGAGGAGAGAAGCCGAGGTGGCCCCAGGTGGCAACCGTGGCTCAGCACGCGCGGGGTGTGCAGCAGGGAGTTGCCCCCTGGTCCTGTGGGCTGCTGGGCCTGGGGAGGCCACCACTCCAGCCCATCCATTGCTCCTAGGTTCATGACCTGAGGAGGAATTTCCTGATAGAGTGAAGCATCAACCAATGGAACAGCTTGCTTCCTGAAGTTGTGGGTGAGGGTTAGGTTGAAAGGTTACTGGAGCCTTTCAAAAATGGACTGGACAGCCATCTGACTGGCATTGTAGAAAGACTCCTGCCTTGAGCAGGGGGTTGGACTAGAAGACCTCCAAGGCCCCTTCCCGTTCTAGAACTCTATGAAATAGATAAGATACATATGACAGAGAGATATAAGGTAAATGATAGACAGATAATATAGATATGGTAGATAAGATATAGACATGATATAGATGATAGATAGAAAGAGAGATAGATAGATAGATAGATATGGATGATAGAGAGGGAGAGACAGACAGGTAGATATGGATGATAGGGAGAGATAGAGATGGATTAATAGATAGAATGGACAGTAGATGGAGAGAGATGGATTAATATATCGGTAGATAGATAGATAGACTAGCACTAGATAGGTAGAATAGAATGAGGGAGAGGGTGTGTGTGAGAGAAATGGAATAATTTGCCTCGAGAACTTGTGGACGTGCCATCACTGGAGGTTTTCAAGAAGAGACTGAACAGCCGTTTGTCCAGAATTGTAGGAGGACTCCTGCCTTGAGCAGGGATTGGTCTAAAAGACCTCAAGATCCCTTTCAGTTCTAGGGTCGTATGACTCTATAACTACACACAAGATCTTGGTCTCCAGCAATGATCTGCCCAACGTTTCCAAAGGCACGAAAGCCAGAGCAAGTACTTTCAACACATCCCCCTTTTTTTGTAAGCAAGGGTATAAGATACCTCAAAAGTTGGGTCCAGTAGGCCAGCCACAACATGTTTTATTAATTAACATTTTTTCAGAGAAAATATGACTGGATTGAGGAATGTTCAAAGGCCTTACAGGCAGTCCTTGACTTACAACCAGTTGCTTAAGGACCGTTGGAAGTTACCACCCCCTCCCAAAAGGTGCTTTGTGGCTTGTAAAGCATTTCTGGCCGTTGTAAAATATTGCGCTGCCCCCTCCTCCCCCTCCCCCCGGTCACATGACCAATGTTTGGCAGTTGGTTCTCTGGCGGGACAATTCCACCTAGAAGGGCCTCATGGGGTTCTTAGTAGGCTCCCAGGCCCACGTGGAAAGCCCTAAGTGGCCCCTCAGGAGCTGCCTGGCCAAGCCTGACCGTGGAGGGAGAGCTGCTGAGAGGTCCATGGGGATGTGATGGCAGTAGCCCCCCTGTGTCCTAGAGCACCTTTCCCCTGGACTCCGGGGCCTGGAGGGACACGGGGGGGGAGGGTCCTCTTTGCATTTTGCCATGGCCTTCAACGAGGCCCTTCATCTGCCTCATCGGAACACGAAAAGCCTGCAGGGTCAGTCGAAGGAATGGTGGCAATGGGGATTTTCTTGCTGAGTAGAGTAACTTTGGTATACGGGTAGTCCTCAACTTACAACCATTCATTTAGTGACCATTCAAAGTTACAACTGCGCTTTAAAAAGTGACTTATGACCGTTTTTCACAGTTAACCACCATTGCAGCCTCCTCCTCCTGGTCACGGGATCAAAATTCAGAGGCTTGGCAACTGGCTCATATTTATGACGGTTGGAGTGTTCCGGGGTCACGTGATCCCTTTTTGCGACTATCTGACAAGCAAAGCCAATGAGGAAGCCAGATTCACTTAACGACCATGTAATTAGCTTAAGCACTGCAGTGATTCGCTTAGCAACTGTGGCCGGAAAGGTCATGAATTGGAGCCAAACTCACTGAAGACTCCTCCAGCTTAGCAATGGGACCTTTGGGCTCAACTGCGGTCATCAGTCGAGGACTCTCTGGATCTAGTTCCTAGATCTGGATCAGAGGCTGCTCTCCCTGCCTGGACGGGGCCTGGCACACCGGAGGGGGCCTGCCTCCACGTGGCCTCTCTGGCTCCGGCAGGCAGAGTTTCTGGAAAGGCAACAAACTTTGGTTCCCCCTGTGGCTTCCCTCGCTTCAGCTCCCACCACTGGACAAAGCCAACCGGCTTCCCCCTCCTGAGAGCCACACTGAGCCCAGAGGCCAATTAGCTGTAATGAGCTGGACGATCCCGCAGAGCCGCCCAGGACTGGCTGGCACCAGGGCTGGCTGGCGCAACCATTGCCACCATCCCTGAGGCCCACAGGTCCAGCTTATCTTTTGGGCCCTAATTTGTTGGAGAAAACTTTTCTGGATGTCTTTCAGGCAACTTTGTGGTCTCCCTGGGGCCTTCCTCGCTGCCTGCCTCCCAGACGGCCGCTCCCCCCCTCTGACTTTTGCTCGGAGTCTGTGGTAATGAGGGCTCCCCAGGTGGGACCTATGCGGAAAGCATCTTCTCTGGGAGGAAATTCAAGGTCTGTTATGGGCATGTGTGGAAAACAGAACTGGAAGGGACCTTGGAGGTCTTCTAGTCTGACCCCTTGCTCAAGCAGGAGTCCTTATACCATTTCAGACCAATGGGTATCCAACCTCTTCTTCAAAACCTCCAGTGATGGAGCACTCACAATTTCTCGTGGCAAGCCCTTCCCCTGGTTAATCATTCTCACGATCAGAAAGTTTCTCCTTAATTCTAAGTTGGCTCTCTCCTTGCTTAGTTTCCATCCATTGCTTCTCGTCCTGCCCTCTGCTGCTTTGGACCCTGAGTTGACCTCCTCTTCTCTGGGGTAGCCCTTTAAAAAAAACCAACACAAAAGTAAACACAACCTAGAATTAAGAAGAAATTTCTGGACAGTAAGAATTCATCAGTGGAATGGAAGTTGCCTCCAGATGTTGTGGGTGCTTCCATTGCAGGAGGTTAACAACTGCAGCAAAAATGTTGTAAGGTCAGGCTTGGCCACTTGGGGACCTGCTTAATGACCACAATGAGTTCCAGCTGTAATTCTGGGCTCAGTCATGGTCATAGGATCCTGCTTGCTAAAAAAACACCCTGATGTGGTCTCCTTTCCTGCACTTAAGCCAGTTACTCATTCATTTTCTGGGCTGCTTTTCCACATAAAATCAATCTCTTAAGAGTAAGACAAGTTTAAGGAAAAGCTTCCTAACAGTGGGGAAAATTAACCAGTGGAACAGAAGTTGCCTTCAGAAATCGTGGGCGCTCCATCCCTGGAGGTTTTTAAGACAGCCACTGGTCTGAAATGGAGTCCCCTGCCTGAGCAGGGGGCTGGACTAGAAGACCTCCAAGGTCCCTTCCAGCTGTTCTGTTCTGTTCTGTTCTCCTAACATAGGGTGTATGTGTATTGTAGGAACACAGCCGATATATCTGTTTGAAAATGCTCAGGTATAAATATTCTACAGGTAGTCCTCAACTTACGACCACAATTGAGCCCAAAATTTATGTTGCTAAGTGAGACATTTGTTAAGTGAGTCTTGCCTCATTTTATGACCTTTCCTGCTAGACTTGTTCACTGAATCACTGCAGCTGTTAAATTAGTAATACAGTCGTTAAGTGAATCTGGCTTCCCTATTGTTTGTCAGAAGGTCACAAATTGGGATCACGTGACCCTGGGACACTGCAACCGTCATAAATGTGAGTTAGTTGTCAAGCATCTGAATATAAATCACATGACCAGGGGGCTGTTGCAATGGTCATAAGTGTGAAAAATGGTCATAAATCACTTTTTTTCAGTGACGTAATTCAAACTGTCACTAAGTGATCTGTTGTAAGTCGAGGACTACCTGTACATGCAGCTAAATCACACAGGTATAAAAAAGGACCTTACAGGATGAAAATCTCACCTGGCAGGATTTATCTGTGGTTAAGAAACGATTCAAACAAAGCCCACTAGGTGGCAGTGTGGCTTCATTTACTGAGGTTTCAGAGCAAAATGTGGAAGCTGGAAAGCCTTTCTTGGATTTAAAACAATTGGAGGAGTTTAAATTTCATGGCTTTAATGCCTCCGTTTCCCATCAGCTATTTACCCCCTCCCACTTGTTTTAAATTAAGGCTTGCAAGTCTTCATAATAAATCTTAGGTAGGGCTAATACCTTCATTTAGTAGTTTTTTACAAAGTAAATCTGAAAAAAATTCTGATTATTATCCTTGCCTTTGTATTCCCTCCCATCCCTGGTCAAGTCAGGAGTTAAATAAATGTCTCTCTTTCTGGAATTAAAGACAAGCGGGTATATTATTATTATTGTTCTCATCTTTTATTCATTAAACATGAAACTCAGACAACTGGACATTCAAAAATGTCTCACAAATATGATTGACCGGTGCCAATGGTTGATAGAAGACCTCCAAGGTCCCTTCTAACTCTGGTATTCTGTATTCCGAGCCCCAGTGGCACAGTGGTTAGTATTGCAGGCTAATTCTGCCCACAGCCAGCAGTTCGATTCTTACCGGCTCAAGATTGACTCAGCCTTCCTTCCTTCCTTCTGACTAATACATAGTCAGGTCCAAAAATATTGGGACATCGACACAATTCTAACATCTTTGGCTCTATACACCACCACAATGGAGTTGGAATGAAACAAACACAATGTGCGTTAACTGCAGACTGTCAGCTTTAATTTGACGGTATGTACATCCAACTCAGGTGAACGGTGTAGGACTTACAGCAGTTTGTATATGTGCCTCCCTCTTGTTAAGGGACCAAAAGTAATGGGACAATTGGCTTCTCAGCTGTTCCATGGCCAGGTGTGTGATATTCCCTCATTACCCCAATTACAATGTGCAGATAAAAGGCCCAGAGTTCATTTCAAGTGTGCTATTTGCATTTGGAATCTGTTGCTGTCAACTCTCAAGATGAGATCCAAAGACCTGTCACTATCAGTGAAGCAAGCCATCATTAGGCTGAAGAAACAAAACAAACCCATCAGAGAGATAGCAAGAACATTAGGCATGGCCAAAACAACTGTTTGAAACATTCTCAAAAAGAAGGAATGCACCGGTGAGCTCAGCAACACCAAAAGACCTGGGAGACCATGGAAAACAAGTGTGGTGGATGACCAAAGAATTCTTTCCCTGGTGAAGAAAACACCCTTCACAACAGTTGGCCAGATCAAGAACACTCTCCAGGAGGTAGGTGTATGTGTGTCAAAGTCAACAATCAAGAGAAGACTTCACCAGGGTGAATAGAGAGGGTTCACCACAAGATGTAAACCATTGGTGAGTTTCAAAAACAGGAAGGCCAGATTAGAGTTTGCCAAAACATCTAACAAAGCCTTCACAGTTCTGGAACAAGATCCTATGGACAGATGAGACCAAGATCAACTTGTACCAGAGTGATGGGAAGAGAAGAGTATGGAGAAGGAAAGGAATTGCTCATGATCCTAAGCATACCACCTCATCAGTGAAGCATGGTGGTGGTAGTGTCATGGCGTGGGCATGTATGGCTGCCAATGGAACTGGTTCTCTTGTATTTATTGATGATGTGACTGCTGACAAAAGCAGCAGGATGAATTCTGAAGTGTTTTGGGCAATATTATCTGCTCACATTCAGCCAAATGCTGCAGAACTCATTGGACGGCACTTCACAGTGTAGATGGACAATGACCCAAAGCATACTGCAAAAGCAACCAAAGAGTTTTTGAAGGGACAGAAGTGGAATGTTATGCAATGGCCAAGTCAATCACCTGACCTGAATCCCATTGAGCATGCATTTCACTTGCTGAAGACAAAACTGAAGGGAAAATGCCCCAAGAACAAGCAGGAACTGAAGACAGTTGCAGTAGAGACCTGGCAGAGCATCACCAGGGATGAAACCCAGCTTCTGGTGATGTCTATGCGTTCCAGACTTCAGACTGTGATTGACTGCAAAGGATTTGCAACCAAGTATTAAGAAGGGAAAGTTTGATTTATGATTATTATTCTGTCCCATTACTTTTGGTCCCTTAACAAGTGGGAGGCACATATGCAAACTGCTGTAAGTCCTACACCGTTCACCTGAGTTGGATGTACATACCCTCAAATTAAAGCTGACAGTCTGCAGTTAACACACATTGTGTTTGTTTCATTCCAACTCCATTGTGGTGGTGTATAGAGCCAAAGATGTTAGAATTGTGTCGATGTCCCAATATTTCTGGACCTGACTGTATTCTAACGGCAGCTCGAATAACATACGCAAAGAACTGGAAACAAGAAAAAATCCCAACGGAAGAAGAGTTAATAGATAAAATCGCACAGTGTGCTGAAATGGATAGACTAACAAAAGAGATTAAGGAAAAAGAAGAGACAGAGTACTATAGAATATGGGACAAATGGTACCTATGGTATAACGTCGCTAATAAAGATATATAGGTGCAAGAAAAATAGAATAAAGATGTAAATAGATATATTAATAATTTCCTATGGGCAAGTAAACATGAACAGGGGTTTCAAAACAAAAGTATAATTCAAATATAAAGATTGTTAAGAAATCCTAAGGGGAGGGGGAAAAAAAGAGGAGGGGGGAGAAAAGGGAATAGGAAATAGGCTAAACATAAGGGGAAAATCACAACTGTATTAATTGAAGAACCACTACGAAATATTGCTTTAAGAAGAAAATTTACTTATACGTTGTATGTTTTGTAAATGTGTTTTATATGTGTTTTATATGTGTTTTAATAAAGTTTATAATTTTTTTTTTTAAAAAAGGAAAAGAATCTTTGGGCGAACTGTGACCTGGATGATGGAGAATCTCCCTAGACCAATGTTTCTCAACCTTAGCAACTTTTACATATGGCTGCTTGGGGAATTCTGGGAGTTGAAGTCCACATATCTTGAAGTTGAAAAGGTTGAGAAATACTGCCACAGACCTACGCATTACATACATACGGTAAGGAGCCAAAAGCAAACACAACCAGTAGAATCACCAAGTGGTCTGATTTCACTCAGATGAGATGACCTCCCAAGTCACAAAGGACCAGCCTCAAATGATCATACTTTGAGGCACATCGTGTGAAGACCCAGCTCTCTGGAGAAGTCGATAATGCTGGGAAAGGTGAGAAGAAAGAGGAGAAGACCATCTCTGGCAAAGGGAGGTGGATGGGATTACAGTGGTGATGGGTTCATTGTTGGAAGACCTGAAGAACCAGACTGGAGACAAATCATCCAGAAGAAAATGTACCCCAGTGGTCACTTAAGAGTCCATGTGGATTTGATGGTGCTTAATCAGTCAATCAACACAGACCAAACTTCCTGGAGAAGTCAGTAATCTTGCAAAGGTGGAAGGGAAGAGAAGACGACGGTGAGAACCCTCAAGCAGAATAACAGAATAGCAGAGTTGGAAGAGATCTTGGAGGGCTTCCACTCCAACCTTCTCCTCAACCAGGAAACCCTGTGCCAGTTCAGACAAATGGTTGTCCAATCTCTTCTTAAAAGCCACCAGTGGTGGAGCACCCACAACCTCTGAAGGGAAGCCATCCCACTGATCAATTGTTTTAACTGTCAGGAAAACAGAGAAACGGAAAACAGAATAAAAGAGTTGGAAGGGACCTTGGAGGTCTTCTAGTCCAACCCCCTGCTCAGGCAGGAAACCCTACACCAGACCCTATAGAAATTTCTCCTTAGTTCTAGGTTGGTTGTCTTCTTGATGATCTTCCATCCATTGCTTCTTGTCCTGTTTTCAAGTGCTTTGAAGAATAGGTCTTCAAAGCACTTTTCTTTGTGGCAGCCCCTCAAATATTGGAACACTGATATTATGTCTCCCCTAGTCCTTCTTTTCACTAAACTAGACATCCCCAGTTCCTGCAACTGTCCTTCATAGGCTTTAGCCTCCAGTCCCCTGAGCAATTGAAGTGAGGAGGGTTACCGTGTGGGAGGCCTGAAAGACCAGGTTGAGGCACACCTGAATGGTCACAAAGGGTGGTCACACGACCCCTGGAGTCTACAGTCATGGTAAATACATGATGGTTGCCAAGCGTCCAAATCTTGGTCATGTGTCCATGGCAGTGGTGGGTTGCTCCCGGCTCCCTCTTGGGGATAGGAGGAGCCCGTGATGTCACAAACCATGACTTTGATTCTGTCTGAAGTTGAAATTTGAAAAATAATCATCAACTGGCCACCTTCACCTGACAGGCCCGGTCTGTTAATTGATTGGTCAGCTTTGAAGGGGCTTTTGCAAGAGAGCCCTGAATTAGCTCCAAGCAGGGCTAGTCCTTCTGGAGCCCCTGGCTGATGCTTGGCTTGATGGAGCTGTGGTTAGGATCAGCCGGTCGCTAAGACCCCCTTAGACACTGAAAGAGGCCGGAGGCAAACATTTCGGTTATCGGGAGGGTGAGTCTGGCTGGCCAATTGTGAAGAAGACTTGCTGAAGACTTGTGTATGGGGGCCATTCCTGGAACCCTCAAAGGGGAGGGGGCCTTTGAATGGCCAGGCAAAGGTCAGCAGGTTAAAAAGCACCCTCTTAGCTAATTACAGGCAGTCCTCCACTTACAACAGTTCATTTAGTGACCATTGAAAGTTACAATGGCACAGAAAAAAGTGACTTACGACCGTTTTTGACACTTTTGACCATTGCTACCTTGGTCACATGATCAAAATTCAGAGGCTTGGCAGCTGACTCATGTTTATGACGGTCACAGTGCCCTAGGATCATGTGATCCCCTTTTACGACCTTGTGACAAGCCAAGTCAATGGCGAAGCCACATTCAATTAACAACCATGCTGCCAACTTAACTGCAGTGATTCACTTAGCAACTGTGGCAAGAAAAGTCGTAAAATGGGGCAAACTCACTTAGCAACTGTTTTGCTTAGCAACAAAAAATTTGGGCTCAATCGTGGTCATAAGTCGAGGACTATCTATAGTTGTAGCTTCCCAGTGATCTTCAAGGGCCACTGTATGCGGAGCACATTACAGAGATGTGGGATCCTTGGAGCTCTCTGAGCTTGGGTGGTTTTATTGCAGACCTTTCATTACCCAAGTAGGGAACATCATCAGTGCTAGAAAGGAGTGGAGTTTGTGGAGAGGAGGAGGAGGAAGAGGAGGAGGAGGAGGAGAAGGAGAAGGAGAAGGAGGAGGAGAAGGAGAAGGAGAAGGAGAAGGAGAAGGAGAAGGAGAAGGAGAAGGAGAAGGAGAAGGAGAAGGAGAAGGAAAACTTTGAGGTCCTTGATGGTCTCTGAGCTTGGTGATTTTCTTGCAGATGTTTCATTACCAAACTAGGCGAATGATGGAACATCTGCAAGAAGCCCACCCAGCTCAGAGAGCACCAAAGACCCCACAGTTCAAAGGTGGGAAGTATGTTTTCCAAACATGGAAGCAAGGAACTGGCATAAAACGCTCTGAATTCTCTTTGCCCATAAAGGTTTCAAAAGCTCCTGTAATTTTCCTACCTTTACAGCCTGGAGATACCGAGCCTTGATGCTACTACGAAGTCTATCCATGGCCAAGGACAAAGTTGGAACTTGGGGAAAGTTTTTTCAGGTCTGGGAAGATTACCCAACTCTCAGACGTGATCAACATTGATTGCTCCCACTGGGTAGATGGTATTTCCTCTGGAGGGGCCAAGGAGTGGGCAGGGCCTGGGACAGGAGGCCCCAGGGAGATCTGCTGGCAGTCCTGGGTTCCCTTGGTCTCTCCAGGAGAGCAAATGAAGTTCCACTGTGGCAGGAGATGGACTCCTCAGCCTCTGCTGCAGTCTGGCTGAGTTCTGTGGGGGAGTGGGGGGTGGGTAAGGAAGGTTTTATTTAAAGAGACATCTTCAGTTCTTGAGCTGGCCTCAGTGGTGGCATCCTGATGACCAAGCCCTCTTTTGCCTTAGCATTGGGGCTGCCAGTGGTGCTGTCCGTCCAGGTTCAGTTTGGGTATCTGCAGGTACATCACCTGGGAGGGGATGCATTTTGTAAATATATTTCATGCTTCACGGGGAGGTTTTTTTTTTTTGGCAAAGTGAAAGGGCCAGTTGTTAAATGTTTATGATTCACTTTTTAGTCAATCTTCCAGATGAAGCTTAAGGCAGCATTCCCTCCTAGCTTTCCTCACAGCCACCACCCTGTGAAGGAGGCAATGGCTGCCCCCACAT
The DNA here is from genome assembly GCF_029215685.1 of Pituophis catenifer annectens. NCBI lineage: Eukaryota > Metazoa > Chordata > Lepidosauria > Squamata > Colubridae > Pituophis > Pituophis catenifer. Next base: position 131,560,700 of record NW_027256884.1, read on the forward strand.
CATCCAGGAAACCCCAATCACTGGGGAAGTAGGGAAACAAGCCCCAGTCTCCTACCTTCACCAGACTGGCACTCAATTTGTTCTCGTTATTTTGAAGAAAAACCAGTCATTACCCAAAGGGGAGAAAAGGCTATCTCGAAGTGGGCAGTTTAAAAATCAGGGTACAGGGGCCAGAGGAAAGGAGAACCAGAATGGCTTAAGCCACCAGGGCCTTGGCCACCTCTGAGGTTGCATTACATGTTTTCCAGATGTTTTGAGTTGGTGGAGAGCCTGAACTTTATGAGTCAGGTTGAGCCAAATTGTGAAGCCCAGAGACAACACAGAGAAATCCAATCAATTCAATCCTTTGTTTGCTTATTCATAGTAGACAGATCGCTGGAAAAAATAATTATGTTTGAAAGAATGAGCAGTAAAAGGAAACCAGGCCCCTGAAGAACCCAGTGCCTGGACACCATCAGAGCTGACACCAGCCACAACATAGAACAAGACTGGAAGATGTGGAGAGGCCTGGCCCGGAGAATCACCAAAAGTTGGACTCAGCTGAATGGGTAGCAAGAGCAAGAGCACTGAGACTTATATACCGCTTCACAATGCTTTCCAGCCCTCTCTAAGTGATTTACAGAGTCAGCCTATTGCCCCCAACCATCTGGGTCCTCATTTGACCAACCTTGGAAGGATGGAAGGCCGAGTCATCCTTGAGCCTGGTGAGATTCAAACTGCTGAACTGCTGGCAGCCAGCAGTCAGCAGAATAATGCACTCTAACCTCTGCGCCACCACTATCTCATCAGTAGACAGAATCTTGCCAGACTGAGGCTATAAACTTCTAACCTACCAGACATACTCTGAGAGAGGGAGACTACACTGTGGCTCCTGCGAACTTCTCCCTCCCTCCCTCCCTCCTTCCTTCCTTCCTTCCTTCAACTGAGAACTGCGCAGTCTCTTCATCTGGATCTTTCTCTGGGACAGCTCTGTGCTGCCAATGCTTTCCCTCACTGCTCATGCCTCTCACAAAGTATAATATAATATACTCTTAAAATATATTGGTCACTTGTGGAATGTTATGTAGAATCCATTGTTCAAGCCACACGTGTAATCAATGCCCTTTATTGTGTGGTTATTTGCTTTCTGACACATCACATATACCAAAGGTATGTACCATTTGTTTCTGAGCCCTAAAAAAAGGTGTAACTTTCTCCCTCACACGTGTTTTGCTTTGCCTGAATTACTGGGTGATTGATATTTCCAAATGGGCTTCCTCTTCTTCTTGTTTCATATCCGTCATCGGATGTTGGTGATCATGTTGGCAGAGAAGCCCATTTGCAAAGGGAAGAGCGCCTCTCTCAAATTCAGGGACTGTGTTCTTATTAGCTCCGCAACCACTTGGCCAAATGGTTAGGTCAGAAAAGAATAAAAGATCCAGAACTGAAGAAAGTTGCAGGGATGTTTTGTTTGTTTGCTTGAGATTTTTTTTTTTTGGGGGGGGGGATTTTTTTGGTCTGTTTCCAAAAGTCCTGGAGTTTTAACTTGCTATGTGGAGAATACTCGGCTGCCTAACTGGGTGCAAGAACAGGATGCTTGAAATCCCAAATTCTTCTAATTTCTGTTTGGTGGATCAAATTTATGAACAAATCCATGAAGGATGCTGGTTAGTTAAGAGAGAACAGCAGAGAAGATGAATGTTGGGTTAACTTTCTGTTTTGCTGGCAGCATTTCAGAAGGGAAGGAGCTCTTCAGCCCCAGCAAGGACTCCTTCCGCCATCAGCTATGTGGTGTCTGAGCAAGAAAACCCCAGCAAGAAAGACCTTGAAATGAAGCAACTCTTCAGGGGACCGTACAATAGATCGGCCTGCAACCACAGCCGCCTGGAGCCCCTCGTTTTCTTCCTGTCTGGGATTCCTGGCCTGGAACAAGCTCACCCCTGGATCTCCATCCCCTTCTGCTCCATGTTTGTCATCTCCCTTCTGGGCAACGGCACCCTCCTCTATGTGATCAAGACAGACCTGAGTCTCCACAAACCCATGTTCTTCTTCCTCTCCATGCTGTCCTCCATTGATCTGGTGTTGTCCCTCACCACCATGCCCAAAACCCTGGGCATCTTCTGGTTCAACGCCGGGGAGATTGGGTTGGTTGGCTGCCTGGTGCAGATGTTTTTCCTCCACTCCTTTTCCATCATGGAGTCTGCAGTGCTCTTGGCCATGTCCTTTGACCGCTACGTGGCCATTTGCCACCCTCTGAGGTACCACAGCATCCTGACTCATTCGCTGGTGGTCAAAGCAGGGCTGGTGGCTTTGATGAGAGCGGTGGCCCTGATGCTGCCGCTGCCCTTCCTGCTCCGGAGACTGTCCTACTGCCACTCCTTCATCATTGCCCACTGCTACTGCGAGCACATGGCCGTGGTGAGGCTGGCCTGTTCGAACACCCGCTTCAATAATGTCTACGGGATCTTCGTGGCTCTCCTGATTGTTGGCTTTGACTTGGGCTTCATCGTGCTGTCCTATGCCAAGATCCTCCGAGCTGTCTTGAGCTTGGCTACCAAGGAGGAACAGCACAAAGCCTTTGGCACCTGCCTGTCTCATGTCTGCGCCATCTTGGTCTTCTACGTTCCTGTGGTTCTCTCCTCTGTCATACACAGGTTTGGCCACCATGTTCCTGCCTACATCCACATTCTCCTGGCTAATTTCTACCTGCTCTTCCCGCCAATGATGAACCCTATTATCTATGGGGTGCAGACAAAGCAGATCCGAGAGAGAGCTCTCCACCTCTTCTATCACCAGCAGCTGTTACGAAAGGCAGCCTTGTAAAGGAACTACTTATTCAGAAGCTGTATGTTCGTATCTATATGCAACATATAAATCCGGATACTTTCTTCTCCACATCTTCACATTCATAAGGAAGAGCACCTGGCAGGCAGCCTCCATCTTCCCTACCTTGTAGGACCTGTGAGAATCCCAGGCCTTGTTCTCATCATCACTGCAACTGGCCAAAGTAAGGAGAAAAGTTTCCTCTACTGGGACTTGTTTGGTTGCTTCATCCATTTCCCCTCTGAGCCTGGCTGTCAGATCTGCCTCAACTTGGACTTCTAACAGTGGTGAAATCCAAATTTTTTTCCTACTGCTTCTGTGGGCATGGCTTGGTGGGTGTGGCAGGGGAAGGATATTGCAAAATCTCCATTCCCACCCCACTCTGGGGCCAGCCAGAGATGGTATTTGCAAGTTCTCTGAACTACTCAAAATTTCCACTACTGGTTCTCCAGAACCTGTCAGAACCTGCTGGATTTCACTCCTGACTTCTAAGTAAAAACGATCCTTAACTCCATTTGTTGAGAAAGTATAGTTTACTAGAAGTCAAGTGAATCACAGTAACGTAAAGCCAGAACTGAAAGTTTGTGCCAGACTTTTGCCAGTTAACTTTCCTCCCTTGGTCCCTTCCCATTGTTTGTCTCTCATTATCCAATCAAATTTAAAAGAGATGTTTTGGTAACAGTCACTCTACGTGTTGGCATTCTTCTCCCAGGGAAATGGCCTTGAAGACTTTGTTGGTTCTCACACAGAAGTACGTTTCACTTCCCCCCAGGCCCTCGCCTGCCCTCCCAGCTTCCTCCCAGAGTTCACGGCAGGCTGGCAGGGAGGTGGCGGTTCTGAAGTTGGCCAATAGGAAGCAGAAAGAAAATGGGAGGGGAGGGGAGGGGCCTCCAGGCAGTCCCTGGCTCTGTTGCTATTAGCTGGGTCTTGCTAAGCAGGAGTTCTAGGTCTGGTCCAACACGAACAAAGAGCCGGAGTCCAATTCTCTCTGAGTCACACGTTTATTCAGATCTTGAGAAAGGGAGGTGATACCATTAAGCTGCAGGAATCTACCCAGACTTCTTGCCTTCCCCTGGAAATGACCAGATAAGGATTCATGGATCTTGGGGGAAGTCAAGCTTATGCTGCTTGGGGCTGTGCAAAGACTCCAAGCTGGGTCCTCACTTGACCCCTCCTTCCAGCCTAGCTAGCAGTTTCCTGACATCAGCTGCCCATTGGCCCTGTTTAGGGTGACCTGTTCCTCATTGGGTAGGAAGGTCTCTGGGAATATCTGCTGGGTTATTGTGAAGATTATTCAGGCTACCTGGTGGATAACTTTGCTCAGATCCACTTTACCATGGACTCTGATACCACAGAGCAGGCTGAGATTCTTGGATGTATAGCAGGGGTGAAATCAAGCAGGTTCTGAGAGGTTCTGGAGAACCGGTAGCAGAAATTTTGAGTAGTTCAGAGAACCGGTAAATGCCACCTCTGGCTGGCCCCAGAGTGGGGTTGGAATGGGGATTTTGCAATATCATTACCCCAGGAGTGGGGAGGGAATGGGGATTTTGCAATATCCTTCCCCTGCCACGCCCACCAAGCCACGCCCACAGAACCGGTAGTAAAAAAAATTGGATTTCACCACTGATGTATAGTCTGGTGGTGTGATCTGGGATGAGTTGTCCAGTCTCTTCTGAAAAACCTCCAGAGATTGAGCACCCACAACTTCTGGAGGCAACCTGTTCCACTGACTAATTGTCCTACCCTGTCAACTCTGCCTTGGCCTACAATTGTTGTTTCTCAAGCCCATAGCCCTCGTCACCATCCGCACGTGGCTCTCCTGGGCCTTGGCACCACAGAGCCTGGGGTTGAGCTTGGGAGGGACCAGGAAGTCAACGTTGGCTATGGACACACAAAAGAGGAAGGGGCAGCCCGGTTCCTTTCTGCTTCAGAGCAGCAGGACAGGCTGAGTTGGATCAACATGAGAGGGGATGAAGAGGGAGGGTCTTCTCAGCCTAGAGGAGAAATGGAGATGCCTTGTTTTCTGAGTCAAGTTATCCCTGCTGCCAGGGAAGGAGCTGCATGGTGGCTTCAGAGAGGATCTGTCAACAAGGAGACTTCCTGAGGGAGGTCAAGGAGAACATCTAAACAGGCCGTGAATCACAGCAGTTGGTTTCACATGGAAATGGTTAATACGGTGAAGCTGAACTGCTGAACCTTCAAGGCATTTCTGGACCTCAAGAAGTGCTGCTGGCAGAACAGGAAGTAAATTAACTATTTTGCTATCTGGTAAAGTATTTGTATGAGGAACAGAGGCTCCAGGGATCAGTCCGTGACTGTCAGGCGCAAGAAATCAGGAGAGCAGGCAGTTCAAATGAATACAAGTTTTTTAAAAAATAAATTTTATTAATTTTCTATTAATTACATTCTTTAGTGCCTAACAAGCATCGTGTTGTCTGGATATTTAATTTGCTTAACAATTCAAATTCCCTTCTTACTCTTCACCCCTTTTTTCCAACCACTGGTAAAATAAGTTCCAAGTTTGATAATATTCTGGGTCTTCTTTCTGCTTGATTTTCAATGTAAGTCTGTCCATTTCTGCACAGTCTAATATCTTCTTAATTATCTCTTCATCTTGGAGTGTTTCTTCACCTTTCCAATATTGTGTGAAGAAAATCCTCGCTGCTGTTAAAACATGCAATACTAAATACATACTTTTCTTATCAAATTTTTCTGATATCATCCTTAATAAAAACAGTTCAGGTTTAAAATGTACATGTTTCCTATTATCTTTTCTAGCCATCTATGTATTTTTGTCCCAAATGTTTTTGTTTTAGCACAAGTCCACCACATATGTGCCTCTCTTTTGATTAAATTTCCAACATTTGCTAGACATTTTAAAACTTTTTAGCTAAGCAGGTGGTAAATGCCATCTATAAAACATTTTGTATAAATTTTCTTTATAAGAAGAAATGAATACAAGTTTAATGTATGGTGGGATCTACAAGAATCTGAACTACTAACAGTCAAAGCAAATAGGCAGTGGATATAAGTCAATGGAATTCTAGGTGGGCTGGATCTCTTGCGGGCTCAAAAGGACTCCAAACTTATGACACTCTTGACCCTTCCTTCCCTCGGGTTCAGCCTGGTCATCTCCTACAACAGCCTAATTAAACCACTACCTATTAAGAGATTGTCCGAATATAGAACAGTAGACAACTATTCCTTCAAAATGTTTTGGGAGAAATGAATTTATTTGCATCCACATTGAACAGAAAGATCTAAACACACAAAGGTTGTTAATTTCACACAGCACTACTATGAGTTGGCTTGGACTCTGCCTCGGACCTAAAATTTCCTACTTTGCATGCCCATAGCCATCAGCACCCGCACACGGATCTCCTTGGTCTTGGCACCATAAACCATGGGGTTGAGCATGGAAGGGACCAGCAAGTAGAAGTTAGCCAGGAAGATGTGGACAGTGTGGGGGATGTTATGCCCAAAGCGGTGAGAAAGAAAGGAGAAGAGTCCAGGGGTGTACAGAATGAAGATGACTCCCACGTGGGCCCCACAAGTGCCCAGGGCTTTGTGCCGAGCCTCCAAGGAAGGCAGGTGGAACACGGTCCGTAGGATCAGTCCATAGGAGATGAAGATGAAGGTCAGGTCTCCACCGGTAATGAGGAGGGACACAATCAGCCCATAGAGGTTGTTGGGAGTGGTGTTCCCACACGCTAGTTTTACTAGAGCCATGTGCTCACAATAAGTATGAGAGATATTTCGGGAGTGACAAAATCTCAACCTCAGCAAAAGTAAAGGAATGGGCAAGATGAATACAAAAGCACGGATAACAATGGCTGCTCCAAATTTGACCACCGTCTTTGGGGTCAGCAGAGTTGTGTAGCTGAGTGGGTCGCAGATGGCCACGTATCGGTCATAGGCCATGGCGGTGAGCGTCCCAGATTCCACAGCAGAGATGGCATGGACCATGAACATCTGCACCAGGCAGGCAGTGAAGGTGATCTCTTGGGCATTGGCCCAGAAGATACCCACCATCTTGGGCAGGATACAGGTGGGCATGGCCATGTCGGTGAGTGCCAGGATGGAGAGGAAGAGATACATGGGCTGGTGCAGGCTGGATTCTGTCCAGATGACCCAGAGCAGGGTGGCATTGCCCAAGAGAGCCAAGGTGTAGATGAAGCAGAAGGGAATGGAGAGCCAGGTCTGGACATTCTCCAGTCCTAGAAACCCCAGGAGGAGGAAGGAGGTGGAAGGGGCATGGACACTGAGGTTGGTAGTTCCTGGCATAGCAAATCACATTAAATGAACCAGATTCCTGTCTCTCCAAGCTGCCTGGGTCTTCTTACTTCTTAAATATTTTGATACAATCTGCTGAATCTAAAAGTTGCCTTGCTTCCCACCCCATCAATCGGTCTGCAGTTTCTTTGGATAATGTCTCCTCCTAAGTCATGGGACCTTCTGGGGCTTCTTCTGGTTAGAGAGTCAGTTTCCTGCCTCTGGGTGACGAACTGGGTGTTCCTCTCAGAGAAAGGGAGGACGTGAGTAATCCCACTCCGTGCTTTGTGCGGCAGAACCTAAGAATAGCCCCCAACATACTTTCCGTAACTCAGTTTCTCCTTAGGAACAATGAGGGGATTTCCTTGCTGCACCCAGCTGAGGCTCCAATTTTAGAAGATGGGTTTCCCCTCGCTCCCAGGCCTTGCTCTTCCCTTCAGGAGGAGGAAAAAGTCATCCTGGCCACGTTGCATTCTCGGGGTGCAAGAGAAGCACTGCAAGAGAAGAAAAGGAAACAGGAAGGGAGCAGAGCTCAGCTGCTATAGGTGGATTGAAGTGTCACAAGCTATCAGTGGTCCCACCACCCCTTGTCCCATGGAAACTCCTGTTTGGGGTCTCAGCCAGCCAATCCACAATTCCTATTCCAGAGCCTTCCATGTATTTTTAAAAGGTTTTTGAGAAGAGATTTAATAGCCATTTGCTGAAATGGTTTGGGGTCTCCTTCTTGGGTGGGAGGTTGGACTCACAAACCTCCAGGGTCACTTCCAACTCTATTCTTCTGTTTTGTTATTCTGCTATTCTTTCTGTGATCCTGTGTATCCATCCCATCAAGCCCAAAGAAAGTCTGAAGTGATATAGGATCTCTTGTCACAGGCAGGGGGCTGGACTAGAAGACCTCCAAGGTCCCTTCCAAACCTATTATTCTAGGTTCTACATTAGCTCTTTCCTCCAGTTTCATCCCTTTTGACAATGTTGACTTGCCAAGCTCAGAAGTCTGCACATTATGGAGTTACTTCAAGGTTAAGAAGAGAAGAGAAGAGAAGAGAAGAGAAGAGAAGAGAAGAGAAGAGAAGAGAAGAGAAGAGAAGAGAAGAGAATACTAACAGAGTTGGAAGGGACCTTGTAGGTCATCTAGTCCAACCTCTGCTCAAGCAGGAGATCCTATACCATTTCTGACAGATGGCAGCCCAGTCTCTTCTTGAAAGCTTCCACTGATGAAGGCAACTTCTGTTCCTTTGGTTGACTGTCCTAGTTAAGTATGGTTAACTAGATTAACTATGAGGGTTCCTTGGTGATTTCTGAGTTTGGTGGTTTTCTTGCAGATGTTTCATCACCCAAACTAGGTAACATCACCAATGCTAGTCTAACTATGGTTAACTATGGTTTCCCATTCAGGTGTGCACCCACTTGACATCCTTTGCTAAAGATCTACACACGATGTATTTTAAGGTGGGCCTCTGTACACCTTTGTTAAGCAAGCGGTTTAGCATATAATCAGAGGCAAAGAAGAGCCTCAAACTTAAAAGTGACTTACCTCCACCCTGTGTATGCATTGGTTCCTTTTATCCATTTTAATATTGATTTTATGTCTTAATTTTTAATGTTGGATGCTTTAATGTTCTAATCCTGCAATTGTTTTATTCTGTTATTTATGGTATTGCAAGCCAGCCAGAGACACTTAGTGGAGAGCTGGGCAGCATACAACATTTAAAAATAAATAAACTATCTTCATCCACATACGTTTTCCTGTGCTTAAAGAGGCAACACTGAGACTTCACTCTCATGCACACATACATGCACACTCCCACGGAACCATTCTGAGCCACAACACGGACACACCTGCAAGACTGCTAAGGTCTGGCTGACCGGATCAGCGATGGGCCTCTCAACAGCCTCCAAAGAAGCACAGCACCTGACGCAGAATCTGCTGGGATATATAGCTCAGGTGCCACCAGGTAGCAAAGGGACCGAATGGAGATGCTGGCCAGGCAAGGCCTCTCTGGGGAGTTCTGGCTGCACACAATGCCCAGGTGTACAACGTCTCCACTGGGGTCTTGGAGTAAAATTGCACCTGCCCTCTAAACCTCTTGCCCCCCAGCCCCTGAGTGAGGTCAGCTCCTACCTTCTGCAAGAGCTAGAAGCCCTTGGGGCCCCAACGGAGGCCTTTCACGTTGGGGATGGCTGATAGATTAAGAGCAGACCCCCATCTCCCCCCTTCTCACCATACTCCCTTCCTCCCCACCCATTTAGCTAGCTTGATATTCTTATAGCATTGTATTTATATTATTAGGTTTTGTGCCATTTTATCTTTTATGTAATAAGCTGCCCAGAGTTACTGTGTGGTAAGGTGGGTGGCTAATAAATCTTACAAATAAATAAATAAAATGGCGGTGGGGTGGAAGAACTGCTTTATGGTTTGGTGCCTCAGGGGACAGATTCTCTCTTTAGGGTTACCGTTTTCTTTACTTTGCCACTGTTGTTGCAAAAGGAGGGACAGTAAAAGGAGACACAAACAATCCAGGATGGCAGCCTGGATGTTTTTTTGCATCACCTTTTCTTCTTGCACGGAGCAGAGTATTACTCTCAGGCCTGGGATTCAATCCCCGTGTCTAGGTAAAGGGAGAGGAAGCAAAGAAGCGACGTCTGGAAGCAGCTCAGACAGAGACCTCCCTGATTCACAGAGCAATGAGGGTGGGAGGAGGAGGAGGAGAGGAGCAGTTAAATTATTGCAGCCCATCTCAATCAAAGTAGTTTTAGCCTTGCTGCGGAGTGGATTCCCTGGCCTGGTGAGCTTCATGGGGAGGACAACAGGGGACTGGAGAGGAAAGGGGGCGTCCCAACCCCTTCATTGACTTGGCTGCTGCCAGCTGAAGTTGAGCAACTAGGAAGGGAAGACAGAAAACACAATTTTCCTACAGGAATGGGGCAACTTGCCATGGCCAACTTGCCACGGGACAATTCAACAATTCAATTTAATTATTTAAAATGATTTAAAATATATTTTAATTTTCATCGTTCACATTTCATTCTGCCCCTCCTTTGGCATCCTTTCTTTAATGAATCTATTCCACTATTTCTCCGATATTAGTGTACCTCTTGTCCTGCAGCGAGTTGTCCTAGCCAGGGGTTCCCAACCGGGGGTGTGAAATGATATTCCAGGTTTGCGAAAACTTGGGTTTAGAAGTTTCAAAATTATACTGTATGTGTATAATTACCGGTATATGCATATAATTATTTATTTTTTAAAGGGGTGCGAGAATATATCAGAAGCGTTCTAGGGGTGCGGGAGATAGAAAAGGTTGGGAACCCCGAGCGTGGAGCCGAGAGCCTACTGGAGGAGATGGATCTGCAAGTTAACTCTTTTCCCACTTGAGCAATAGGTGAGCTGAGCTGGCTTCAGCCACGGCCTGGGATGAGAGGAAGGCTGGTCCTTCAAGGGCAGCTGGCAAGGTAGGAGATGCAAGTGCCCTTGAGTTCCTCCAGGGGAGTCCACTGTCCATGTGCTCATTCTCCCCCTTGAGACCATGATTGTCTCGGATCATCTGAACCTAGGATCCACGTGGGAAGAGGGCCAAGCCAATAGGAATTGAGGAGCTCTGCCTTCTCCCCACCCACACAGAAGTGGGTATCCATGGCCTTTCTCTACTGATGGAGACCAACTTGGGGCATCCCTTGACGGTGTGATTCTGTCCTTTATTAGGTGTATAATCTTCACACATTGTGAAGAAGCAATGGATGGAAACTAAGCAAGGAGAGGGGCAACTAGGACAAAGGAAGAATTTCCTGACCGTGAGGACAACTAACCAACTTCTGGCTTCCCTCCAGAAGTTGTGGGGGCTCCATCACTGGAGGCTTTGAAGAAGAGATTAGGCAGACACTTGTCTGGAAGAGTATGGGGTCACCTGCTTGGACAGAGGGTTGGACTAGAAGACAGCCAAAGTTACTCCCAACTCTGTTATTTTATTTTCTTGCTTTTCCCGTCAGGATTTCCATTCATGGAAACCTTCCTAAAGTCTCTCTTAGTCTTCTCCCTCACAGAAATGAAGAGGTTTTGGCTGAGGAAGCCTTCTGGGAGTGGGGTTGAGTGAGCCTTCCCCCAAAAACTCCCCTGCTCCAAAGACCAGCCCACTTCGGGCTTTCTAGAGCCAGGGCACCATCAGGTGGTGGAGCAACCCCTCTGTGAGCTCTGCCCTGTGGGGGGGAGGGGTCTGTGGAGCCGGGCCATCTCCGAAGAATGACTGCCCACCAGAGGCCTTGGAGGGTTGGACTAGAAGACCTCCAAGGTCCCTTCCAGCTCTATTATCCTATGTTCTGTGTTCTATGCTGTATTGGAGGTACACCTCCCAGTGTTGGTTTTAAGATGGGCAGCTATACCACTGCTATAAACCGGAGGTCTCCAAACGTGGCAACTTTTAAGGCTTGTGGACTTCAACTTTCAGAATTCCCCAGCCAACTAGATCCCCTTTAAGACCACAAGTCTTAAAAGTTGGCCAAGTTTGGAGACCCCTGCTATACGCAGGCAGGCTGGCAGGCAGCCAAGGAAGTAGGTCTGTGGGGGAAGAGGTGGAGACCTTTCCCCCTGGAGGTCTCCCCAGCCTTTTCCTCCATGTGCTTATGGGTCCTTGCGTGTGTGGCAGAGCTCCAAGTAAGCTGCACCTGAGCCACTCAGCATTGCATGGACAGGGAGGGGGGCTTAGAACAGGCTACGCAGCTGCTGGTCAATTGCTCCTCCACTGTGCCCGACCAATGCCTGGAGTGTGGGAGGGGGGATTCTTTACCTTGGTGGCCCCCAACCAGCAAAAGCCCAGTTCTTTCTTTAGCCAGTTTTTCCTGCCACAAAAACGGGTCCTGTTTTGCTGAGGTTATCCTAATGGGCAGATGGAGGGATGGATGGGTCGTAAGCCTCTTTATCTTACTTTACTTCCAAATATTCAGAAATGAGAATTGGAAAGCAGACAAGCACCCCTTGTGCAAGGAATGGGACTGTATGGAGGCCAGGTGAGATGATGACAGCACCCCCGGGACCCCCATTCTGGAAGGCTTGAAGGGTGGGATTGGGGCAGAACACCAGAGTTGGAAGGGACCTCAGAGGTCTTCTAGTCCAACCCTCTGCTTAGGCAGGAAACCCGATACTATTTCAGATAAACGGTTATCCAATCTCTTAGAACCGCCAGTGATGGAGCACCCACCTCTTCTGGAGGCAAGTCGTTCCACTAGTTAATCATTCTAATCACACACACACACACACACACACACACACACACACACACACACGTGTGTTCTTCCTGGGAGCTGTGAGGTACCTCAGTCCCCCACCGTCCTAGACAGGAGAGACACCCTTCTAACGATGTGAGTGGGCTTCAACTGCAGGAAGGCAGAGCTGAACAGAGACCAACTGCAAGGAGCAAGTTTATTCGAAGGTGAACATAAAACATTTCTGCGTGGCCTTCACTTTGTTAAGGAGGGCCTCAGTTTAGGAAGTTCTGGAATTCAGTTCTGGAATTCCTGCAGCCTTCAAGGTATTATGCAGTCTAGGAGGAAACTGTCCTTAGAAAAGAGGCAGAGGGTCACTCTTCCAAGCTGCTCCCTGCCGGCCCCTCATGGAGGCCCCTTTTTGACCAACATTTTTCCTTGATCAGCATATCTCAATCCTTCATGATGCATGGATCTCAAGCGAGAGACAGAAGGTTCAGCAGAGGGCAGTGGACCTCTCAGGTTTGATAACTTCTGAAGCACTTCTCCTTCTCCTTCTCCATCTCCATCATCATCATCATCATCATCCATGAGAAGCTCGTTTTATAGAGAGGTTGGAGAATTATCCGTTGCTCCCTTGGGGAGATTCTTCTGAAGTGATGGGGGGATTCCTCTGATAATGGGGGACAGGGACATGCAGGCATCCCAGAAGAACCTGTGGAGTCCATGGGTCAGCAAAGGCGCAGAAGAAGGGTTTGTAATGTCCATCCTGGGGTCAGTTTGCACAGTCTGGGGCTTGGGGCGGCAGGGGAGTTTCAGCCTCAGCAGGCAGGTCAAAGATTAGGATGTTGGCCATCGCAACAGGAAGGCTGCAGAAGACGGCAGTTGTCTTGGGGCCCCGTGGACTTCAGATGCGGCCTGTCTCCCTCGGCCTCCTCCTGGGATGAAGAGAGCAACTTCTGGCTTGGTTTTCTACACCCAGCCGGCTTCAGTGAGGCTCCCTGTTCCTGCTGAGCCTCATGTACTTTAAGGCCCGTTTCCGGATGTCTTTAGTCCTAGCCCCATAGACAATGGGGTTGAGCACGGGTGGAACTAGGAGGTAGATGTTGCTCATGATGGCCTGGAGCAGAGGAGACGCATCTTTCCTGTACCGGTGGATGACGGAGAGGCTAATCAGGGGCACGTAGAAAGCCAGGACCATGCAGAGGTGGGCCAGGCAGGTGCCAGAGGCCCGGAGGCGCTGCTCCCAGGAGCTCAGCCCCAGGACGGCCTTCAGGATCAACAGGTAGGAGACAAGGATGAGCAGGAAGTCCAGGCCCATCACCAGGCTGATGGCGATCAGACCGTAGACGATGTTCATGTTCAGGTTGTGTTTGTCACATGCCAGGTTCATCATATCTTGGTGGAGGCAGTAGGAATGCCGGAGGCCCCTGTTGCAGAAGGACAGGCGGTTGAGGAGCAAGGGCAGAGGAAGGAAGAAGGCCACTCCTCTCACCAAAGCCACGACGCCCACTTTGACTGTCACAGAGTTGGTGAGGATGGTGGAGTACTGGAGCGGGCGGCAGATGGCCACGTAGCGATCCACGGCCATGGCCAAGAGGATGGTGGACTCCATGCCCGAGAGGGAATGGATGAAGAACATCTGGAGAAGGCAGGTCCTGGAGGCGATCTCCTTGGCATCTAACCAAAAGAGAGAAAGGACCCTGGGCATCGTGCAGGAGGCCAAGGCCAGGTCGACCCCTGCCAGCATGCCCAGGAAGAAGTACATGGGCGTGTGGAGGGCCGGCTCGGCTTTAATGACCAGAACCACGATGGAGTTGCCCACCAGGGCCACCACGTACATGGCACACAGGGGGAATGCCAGCCAGAAGTGGGCAGCTTCCAGGCCAGGCAAGCCCCTCAAGATGAAGGAAAAGGGGCTGCCCAGGCTTTCGTTCGTGAAGGGCATTGCCAGGGTGGCATCCGGAGGCCCCGTGCTCAGGTCTGCAGAAAGGAAAGAAGGCAGAGTTGGTAACCTCAAGGAGGCAGGCAGGCTGCTTCTTCTCACTCCCCCAAAAAGAGCGCCCGCCCCTGCAGAAGACCCCGGTGGAGGGGCTCTTGGGGTGAGGGACAGCAGGGGGCCAGGAAGGGGGAGGCAAGGCCCTGGGTAATCTACCGACCAGCTAAGCCATGGTTTGAATTGCTAAGCCACCGTGGGCCTCCCAAGCCCATGTCAGAAGGTCGCAAGGGGGGAATCATGTGAGCCTTGGACATTGCAACCGTCATAAATGTGAGTTGGTTGCCAAGCCTCTGACTTTTGATCTCGTGACCGTGGGGATGCTGCAATGGTCATAAGTGTGAAAAATGATCATAAGTCACTTTTTTCACTGCCGTTTGAAGAGTCATGAAATGGACTGTTGTAAGTAGAGGACTACCTGTATCCTAAGGGTTGTGGTGGTGGAGGGGCTGGATGGAGGATTAAAGAGACCCCCGTTCGGTTCCTCCCTCAGCCATGGAAACTCTCTGGGTCATCCTCTTGCAGCACAGCCTACCCCACAGGGTTGTCGTTGAAAGGAAAAGTGGGGAAGGAAGAACTGTGCGCCCTGCCTGGAACTCTCTGAGGAACGGAGGGATTTAGGGATTCCCACCTTGGACTCTCAATAGGCCGATGAGGTGGGCGTGGGAAGAGCCACGCTAAGCCACCACCGGCCCACATCGGCCCCTCCCCCGCCGGCACAGAGAGTTGTGCAGTTCCAGCCTCAGTTTGCTTTCCGTTATCAACCAGCCGCAGGGAAGGGAGTTGCAAGCAAGCATCAACGAATGCAAACATGGAGCAAAAGGAAAGGCAGCTGCAGAATGATGGCAGTCATTCTTCCAATATCTGAGGGGCTGACCCCAAAAAGAGGGGGCTCCACCTATCCTCCAAAGCCCCTGAAGGCAGGACAAGAAGCAACGGATGGCAAGTAATCAAGGGGAGAAGCAACCTGGAACTAAGGAGGAATTTCCTGACAGTGAGGACAATTAACCGGCGAAACGACCGCAGGAGTTGGGGTGCTCCATCGCTGGAGGTTTTCAAGAAGAGACTTAACAACCATTTGTCAGGAATAGTCCAGGCAGGGTCTCCTGCCTGAGTAGGGGGTTGGCCTCCAAGGTCCCTTCCTACTCTGTGATTTCATTAAATGCAGAATCACTTGAAATTTAAAAAGCAGCTTTGTGATCACACCTTGCACCCTCCCCCAAACAAACTCCCGCAGCCCGGGCTGACGGGGCTTCGGAGGAGCCAAGGGGGCCCTTCTTACCCTCCAGCCCTGTGCTGAGGTGTCAGGCCTCAGTGGGGCTTCCACGTTTCTTAAGAACAGGCAGCAAAGGCCCACATTAGTGGCCAAAGGTTTGGGAGCTGCCCAAGTCAGCCAGCGAGTCCCAGACAGCCCCCCTCCCCCGGCTCCCCCTCCATTCCAGACAGGGTCCAAGGTTACAGCGACCTTCCTCAAGTCTGTGCCCCCCACCCGGACGACCCTCCCAGGGGTTCCAGTGCAGGGTCTGGTTGACGATCTCAGGAGATGGAGTCCAAGACAGCTGGAGCCAGCTGAATTTGGGGAGGCCGCTCATTTAAAAATGTTTTCGAAGCAGGGATGCTGGCCACAGCTGGTCCTTCCTAGACAACTTTGAATTAAAGCAACGAAGATGATTAAGGGACTAATCCTATAAAGAAGGGTGGCTGGAATTGGGTATGTCTAGTTTAATGAAAAGGATTAGGGGTGACATGATAGCAGTATTTGAGGGGCTGCCCCAAAGAAGAGGTGGGGGGGTGGTTCCTACCTAATTCTCCAAAGTCCCTGAAGGGTGGTCAAGGAGCAATGGATGGAAACTAACCAAGGAGAGAAGCAACCTCTTAGAACTAAGGAGGAATTTCCTAACAGTGAGGACAATTAACCAGTGGAACGGTTTGCCTTCCAGAAGTTGTGGCTGCTCCATCACTGGAAGTTCTCAAGAAGAGATTGGACAGCCATTTGTTGAAATGGTCTAGGGGTCTCCTGCCCAAGCAGGGGGTTGGCTTAGATGACCTCCAAGGTCCCTTCCAACTCGGTTATTCTGTAAAATCTTTCTTTCTTTCTTTCTTTCTTTCTTTCTTTCTTTCTTTCTTTCTTTCTTTCTTTCTTTCTTTCTTTCTTTCTTTCTTTCTCTCTCTCTCTCTCTCTCTCTCTCTCTCTCTCTCTCTCTCTCACACACACACACACACACACACACACACACACACACACACACCCCACTCCAGTAAATGTGCGGAACTGAAACTTTTGTTAAATATGTGGAGCTTACCTTGCGAGATCATTTCCCCTGTCTCTCCTCGTGCACAGTTGGTAAATTAAGTCCCTCCCGTGAGTTCTCCCTTCTTTCCTTCCTTCCTTCTCTGGTGCCTTTAACACACATCCTCCATGAAGGCCTTCTGAGCCTCCGAGTCCAGCTTCACAAGCCCCTCAGCTCCCCTGGGAAGACCCCCGTCCTGGCCCCACCTGGCTCTTCTCCCTGAGGAAGACCCTTCCCAGCTCCCCCGCAAGAGGCAGGTTGTGTCTCTGGAGAAGCCGAGGGGGCTTCCTGTCAGCTGTGAACCAGGCAAGGATGCCTGGATGGAGCCTTCTCAGGCTCAGCCCCCCTCGGGACCAATTTGTCACTGCTGGGAAGGTCCCACCCCAGAAGGGCAGGGCCATGGGAAGGAGAAGCACGTCCAGAGCTACTTTCGGGATCTGATCTGGGACTCTCAGTCCGCCTCAAGAGGAACAAACCTCTCAAGAACAGGAGCGACGGTTTCCCAAGCCCAGGAAGGGAATTTCTCTGGGGTTTTTCCAAGGGGAGCTGCTGCCACTTGAGGGCTTCAGTCCAGAGCCCGTCTTGAGGGAAACGCTGGCCCTCCGTGGCTTAGCGGTGGCCCCGCCATGAACGTTGTTGGCCTGCTGCAGCCGGAGCATCTGAAGGCCTGGGACCCCAAGCTCCATTTCTCCAAACCACAGCTCTCTTCTTGCAAAAGAGTGTATTCTCTCTCTCCCCCCTCCCTTTCACACCCACCAGCACAGAGATTGGAGAAGGAAGAGCCAAGACGCTTTGCTAGGAACAAAGCAAGATCTGTGCCCTTGATGGGGGGTTGCAAAGAAAACATAGCCAGCTGGGCAGGTTGCAATTAGAGAAGAACCCGGGTGCTTCTAGCAAGAAGACCCCTGGCTGGGAAAGGAAAGCAAGGGCTGCGACGTAAGCAGAGGCCTAGGTGGTATCGGTCATGCCAAGAACACCCGAACAAAACGACTTGCATACCTGCTTTTCCAAGCTGAACAGCATGATTTATACACGGGCAAAGAAATTTGTAACCCATCATAATATTACTGTTTAGGATTTCTTGTATCCTGAGGTCCAGGAGCTCCATCACTGGAGGTTCTTGAGATGCAACTGGGCAGCCATTTCTCTGCAGTGGCCTAGGGGTCTCCTGCCTTGAGCAGGGGGTTGGGCTAGAAGATCTCCAAGGTCCCTTCCAACTCGGCTATTCTGTTCTGCTTTCCTCCCCTTTCCCTGAGGACTCCTCCCTGCTGAGAAGAGGGTGAGGGACCCTCTGGGTGGCTGAGCCCACAGATCCTCCCCTCCCCAGCTGCCACTCACTTGTGGGGCTGATCGGAACTGAAAGGAGCCCCAAGAGTCCTTCCAGCCCTTGGATTCGGTTGTATGTTCTTTTAGAATAGAATTTTTTTTTTTTGGCCAAGTGTGATGGGACACACAAGGAATTTGTCTTTGGTGCATAAGCTCTCGGAGTACATAAAAGAAAAGATACGTTCATCAAGAGTCATAAGGTACAACACTTAATGATAGTCATAACGAACAAATAAACAATCAGGAAACAATATCAATATAAATTGTAAGGATGCAAGAAACAAGCAACAAGGTTACAGTCATAAGTGGGAGGAGATGGGTGGTGGGAGAAGATTAATAGTAGTGCAGACTTAGTGAATAGTTTGACAGTGTTGAGGGAATTATTTGTTTAGCAGAGTAATGGCGTTCGGGAAAAAACTGTCCTTGTGTCTAGTTGTTCTGGTGTGCAGTGCTCCATAGCCTCGTTTTGAGGGTAGGAGTTGAAACAGTTTATGTCCAGGATGCGAGGGGTCTGTAAATATTTTCCCAGCCCTCTTTTTGACTCATGCAGTACACAGGTTCTGAATGCCTCCTTTCCCCCCTTAATTTTACTGGCTTTGCTTTTCTGCACAAGGATAGCAATGTCAAAAACCTCCTCCGGAGACATGCCTGGAGGCTGGAAAAGTTGCCAACTGAAGGTTATTTACCAAGGAAGGTTCACAGCTAATGCTTCAACAGGAGTTGTGGGAATTCAGGGAATATTTCTAAGTGGCCTCAAATCACTAGAAGGAAAGCCGGGTCAGCTGCTGGGGTGCTGAACCTTCTTCCACAAGTGGCCAAAGTTCCTCCCGAGAGCAAGAAGGGGCCCTCCGTGGCTTCCTCCTGGGGTAGGGAGAGGAATCTTGGGGGGGGAGGAATGGGGAATAAGGGTTGGGGGACAATCCCAACTTGGCCCAGGGCCATGAAGCCCTGAGGGGACCTCTGGGGGGGGCATTCCCATTCCTGGGAACTAAAAGCAGATCTTGTAGCTTCCTGATTCAGTTAATCCCCCACTGTTTATTTAACTTTGACATTTGAGTTAGATTTATTGGGAAATGAACCCCTGTGATTTTCTTGGAAGACATGCTCGGAAACTGCCTGGGGTCTGGCAGTTGTCACCTGGCTGCCAACCTCCACTCCTCAGGCCCAGGGTGCCAGATGCAGGGAGGAGCAGCTCTGTCCCTTGGCCCGTAGTCCTTAGGATGGCCTTTCGGCAGCAGAATGCAGGAGGACAACAGGCAGAGCTGGGGGTGGGGCTGGTGCAGTTAAACAAGTCATCAGCTTAGAGTCCTTATGTTGCTGCAAATGATGCAAGCCCAACCCTCTTGAATTCTGTTGACCCAATTTAATACTGAACATTAATTGGCCGGATTCTTGTGCCAGGGCTTCAGTAAATCTTCTGTGCCGTATCTTCATGAATGGTCCCCGTCCTTTGCAGTTGACATAGCATCCTCCCCTACCCATGAGTTCTGGAAGGTCAGGACCCCCGTCTTCTTCTGCCTGACCTACTGCAGCCCATTTCTCCTGCCTTGAGCAAACCTGTGCAGGAATCCAAAGGTCGCCTCCTCCTTCTCCCGTTTACCCCCAGATGGGAGGGAGCTGATGGAAAGCCACGCGAGGAGCAGAGGATCC
Organism: Pituophis catenifer annectens; assembly: GCF_029215685.1. Classification (NCBI taxonomy): domain Eukaryota; kingdom Metazoa; phylum Chordata; class Lepidosauria; order Squamata; family Colubridae; genus Pituophis; species Pituophis catenifer. The sequence goes on from NW_027256884.1 coordinate 131,580,230, forward strand.
TGGAAGGACGGTCCAGCTGGCCGGCCTGGCCTTTCCCTTCAGTTTTGATCAGCCCCACAAGTGAATGGCAGCTGGGGGTGGGGGGTGGGGGGGTCTGTTTGCTCAGCCTCTTCCAACTGGGAGGCTCCGGAGGGGAGGGGCTAGTCAGTCCTGGGGGTGGGGAAAACAGAACAGTAACATAACAGAGTTGGAAGGGAGCTTGGAGGTCTTCTAGTCAAGCAGGAGATCCTATACCATTCCAGACAAGTGCCTGTCCAGTCTCCTCTTAAGATCCTCCAGGGATGAAGAACCCACAACTTCTGGAGAGAAGCCCTTCCACTGGTCAGGAAATTTCTCCTTACTTCTAGGTTGGAACCCAACGCCCCAGCCTTGAGGTTCTCAGTCGTCCAGGTCATGGTTGTCCCAAAGGGGCTTTTCCAAAAGGCAACTGGACTTGTGTGCCGGCAGAACTGAGGGGGTTTCTTGGATGGGAGGCAAACTATTTTCCTGGGAAAAAAACCACGGAAGTCCAGTTGACTTTTGAAAAGCACCTTTGGGACACCAGGTAGGAAGGCCCCGGTGGCATCTCCCACCAGGCACCCAGAGGCGATGGAGCAGGGCATGGAAGGCTGGGGTGGAAAAACCGTGTGGGGGTGTACGTGGTGCAGTTGCCCTGAGGATGGCCAAACCACGACCTCATCGGCACCTTTGCAGATACAGACGTTCCTCCGGCTTCTTCTCCCTTTCGAGACTGCCCCGTCCCAGCTCTTCCCATTGCGATGGCGGTCGGTCGGTTGGCTCCCATCCCTTGGTTGGAGGCCAGGCTGGCTGACGAGAAGGAGAGACATTCCCAGGGGAAACTCACAATGGAATAATTTTGTTTGTGACCCAGAAATGCCTGAATTTCCTTGGAAATAGGGGGATAGAGAGGAGGGAGATGGGTCCCCTTCGACTGCAGAACTCAGCATTTCCACCCAAAGCAGGGTTGCTCCAGACAGACCCCCATCATTGGACTGTCCTTCCCTGCCCACGGACCCTGCCAGGTGTCTGGGGAAGGGGGGAAGTTTTTGGCTGCTATCTTGACTCTTTCACACACACACACACACCCCACCAGCTGCCCTTGGCCCCTCAAGGCATGGTGCTAATGTCCAGCATCAGAGGCTGCCCTGCGTGGCCCCTTCCCTCCCTCCCTCCCTGCCCCTGGACGGGCCCTCGGCAGCTCCAGAGAGCTCTTGTCCTGCAGTCAGCAAAGGCTGATCTGCTGCTGCTGCGGCTGCTGCTATTTTTAAAGCCAAGGGTGGATGGCCTGAAGCCCATGTAAGGGAGAAAGGAAGAGCAGGGGGTTTTCTATAAATAAAGGAAAATAATGTGAACAGGAAGGGCAGCTGGGCTCCAGTTGGCCAAGTTTTGCTCCATTTGGGGCTTTCTTGGGAACTCAAAAGCAGGTTCAGGGAAAGAGGCTGGAGGTGGGTTGCCGGCTTCCCCTGGCAGCTGAGCCCCCCTGGATGGGGGAGAAAAGAGAGGCAGAGGAGACCTGGGGACCTGAGAACCTGCAGAGGTAGCAGGGATGATCCCTGGTGGTCCCACTTAGGAGGGGCAGCTGCTCTCTGGAGGGATGGAGTGTAAGGCCTCCTCCGCCCCCAAGTAGAGGGCTCCCTTGCCTGGAGGCTTTAATCCCCCACCCAGCAGGAAAGGCTGCCCTACAGAGCCCCTTCCAAACCCAGGGTTCACCACCTCTGCAGCTATTTTTTCACATGTTATAATAAACGGAATAACAGTGTTGGAAGGGACTTTAGTCCAACCTGCTGCTCAGACAGGAAACCCTATCCCATTCCAGCCCTGCAAGGCTTTCTTTTTGAAAACCTCCAGTGATGGAGCATCCATCATTTCTGGAGGCAAGTTGTTCCTCTGATTAATTATTCTCACTGACAGGATGTTTCTCCTTAATTCCATGTTGCTTCTCTTCTTGGTTAGTTTCCCTCCATTGCTTCTTATGCTGTCTTCTGGTGCTTTGGAGAAGAGGTGGACCCCCTCCTCTTCTTTGGGGCAGCCCCTCAAATACTGGAAGACAGCTTTTTTGTCACCCCTGGTCCTTCTCTTTATCAGACTATAGAATAGACCGACCCAATTCCAGCAACCGTTTTCTATATGTTTCAGCCTCCAGTCCCCTAACCATCTTTGTTGCTCTTCTCTGCGCTCTTTCTAGACTCTCAACAGCTTTTTTATATCGTGGCGACCAAAACATCAAGTCGACCTTAAATGGGCTGCAAGACCAAATCAAATCCCGCAGCAAATCAGGGGAATAGATTCAAGGCTAGTTTGGCTCTCCAAAAGCTGAGATGGGGGTGGGGGTGGGCAAACTCCGAGCTTCTTCCCCAACATTGTGGGGTAGTTTCTCCATCAGACTCTCACGTAGGAAAGAAATGTTGGTCACGACAAATGAGCTTCTGCAGCCTTTTCCAGAAACACTTTATTTGGCATTCTGTTCTTCCGTAACGTTTTAATTTCAGCGCAATCCATGCCCTTTTTTCTTACTCTCAGAATTTCCTACCATAAAATCCTGTGTTGCTTCTTTGGGAAAATGTTGTACATTCTCTGACGAATCTGCTGGGTCTTCATGCTGTACACGATGGGATTCAGGAGTGGAGGGACCGCAGTGTAGATGTTGGCCATCAGCCTGTGGACCAGGGGGGACAGGTGCTTCCCATACCGGTAGAGCAGACTGACGCCGATCATGGGGACGTAAAAAATGAGGATGGCACAAATGTGGGAGACACAAGTGTTGAGAGCCTTGAGACGTCCTTGGCGGGATGCAATGGCGAGAACCGTCTTCAGAATCACTACGTAGGAGGCGAGGATGATGGCCACATCAAACCCCAACGTCAAAATCAGAAGAATCAAACCATACAGGACATTGACTTCAATGTCTGCACAGGCCAGCTTCATTACGTCAGGATGGAGACAGTAGGTGTGAGAAAGTCTCCTGGATCTGCAGAAGTGTAGGCGTTTAATCAGAAAGGGAATTGGGAAGCAGACAGAGATACATCTAACCGCAGCGGCTACTGCTATTTTTGCCACGACAGTGTTTGGGAAGAGCGTTCGGTATCTCAGTGGCTCTTGGATGGCCACCAGGCAGTCCAAAGCCATTGCCACCAGAATGCCAGACTCCAACACTTGAAAGGCATGGATGAAGAACATTTGGGTGATGCAAGCATTAAATCTGATGGCCTTGGAGTCAAACCAGTAAACTCTCAGCATAGTTGGGAAGGTGGACACGGAGAGTCCCAGATCTGAGCAGGCCAGGATGGAAAGAAAGATGTACATGGGCTCATGAAGGCTTCGGTCGGTCTTGATGACAAAGAGAAGGAGGCTGTTTCCAAGCAGCACGGAGACACAGAGCAGGAACAGGAGGAAGGCCATCCAAGCGTTCTTCTCCTCCACCCCAGGAATGCCGGTCAGGACAAAGGTGGGCAGGTTCAGGCTGCTGTTATTGGACATCGTGGCATCTGACATGCCTCCTGCAGGAACATCTGATGCAGCCATGCTGGGAAGCCACAGAGGGGAATATAGAAATTCTAGTGCTTGTTATGTTCTTTGGAAAATATCCACAGTCATTCGAAATAGGCAAATGTTTCAGTTTATTCAGACAGACTAGGTTATGAGAGGTTACGACCTAATTTAAAGAATGGAGCTCAGCCTGGTAATTTGTTCAGCTTTCCTCCTCCCTGGTCATCGGTGTCCTCTTCTGGTTCTAAAATGCAGTCCTGTTCCTTTTCTCAGTTCTTGGCCATCATGAACCACTGGAGACCTCAATGTTTTAGGGCTCCTGGTGGCTTTGAGCTTAAAGGCTTCCTCTTGTAGCTAGGAATCAGTCAGGTATCTGGGGACGGCCATCACATATCTCCTCAGCTCTGCTCTGTAGACAAAACATGCCAGATCCCTTAGTTGCTCCTTATAGGACTTGGTTTCCAGACCCTCATTTATCTCAGAACATAGAACCACAAGATGGGAAGGCACCTTGGAGGTCTTCTAGTCCAGCCCCCTGCTGAGCAGGAGACCCTATCAGTTGCCCAAGCTCTCCTTGAAAACCCCCAGTGACGGAGCACCACAACGTCTGCAGGAAAGCCGTTCCACTGATTAATTCTTCTCTTCTGGCCTGCTGGCCTGGCCCTAAATGTGACCTGCCACTCGTCCTGGGCACCACCGTTCGAAAAGGGCAGTGAAACAGGACTGCAAGGACGATCTGACCCACAGTCTGAACTTTATGTCCTGCTAATGTACCCAAAGACAGCATCAGACCTTTTAGTGGCCGCGTCATACGCTTGGGTTATGTTTAACTTTGGCTAAACACGGATACACGGAGATCTCTTCCACATGGACCAGTGCCCAGACAGGGGCCTTCCCCTCATCCATTTTTCCTATCCAAATGCAAAGCCCCAGGCGACACACAAGGCTGCCCATTAAGAGCATTTGGAAGTCCCAAAGGTGGGGCTTTCTTTATTTTTACTTTGAAGTCATTTCCCTTCTCATCCAGGAAGCTTCTTCAGTTCTGCCTGAATGGTGAGGAATGGAACATGTTCCATTCCCCACCATGCTATCAGAACTGAAGAAGCTTCTTGGATGAGATGGGAAACATCCAAAACAAAACAAAACAAAACAAAACAAAACAAAACAAAACAAAACAAAACAAAACAAAACAAAACAAAACAAAACAAAACAAAACAAAACAAAACAAAACAAAACAAAACAAAACAAAACAGTTGTCTTTTGGAAAAAACACATTTGGGACAACTATGACCTGGATGATGGAGAATCTCCTTAGACATTTAGAAGCTTCATCTGGTCCACAATGTAATCCCGTGTACAGTTTGGACACCCGATGGTACCCCTATACCATAGTGTACCCAAACTGTAAAACCACTGCTCTGTGAGCTGCACTGGCTCCCAGGGGGTTCTGGATACCGTTCAGGATGCTGGCTGTCACTTTTAAAACCCCACAAAACAAGGAGTCGGTCGACTTGTGGTTTCTGCCCACACGACCAGATCTGTAGGAAGGGTGGGCATGCCCTGGGTTCCTTCAGCGAAGCAAAGGCATCTAGCAGGACCTAGTAAGTGGCTCTTCTCTTTTGCGGCACCTGCCTGATGGAACAACGTCCCCTCTGAACTCCAGACAGCCCTGACCCTTTTGGCCTTCCAGCCCCTTTGGCTGTCCTGAAGATCTTATTGCCCTCGTCCAGGTGTTGGGCTGGGATGTTAGTGGATCCAGAATCTGAGTGCTGGCTTTATTTTGCTAAAGAAATGCCCTGGGGAGGGGGGGGGCTTGATTAGGTTTTTAGAATTGATTCTATTGTGTTTTTTTGGTTGCCATCCAGAATTATGTTATGATGGTCAGATTTTCGCCCCAAGCTTTATTTCTCCAAATTACAACTCTCTGCTTGCAAAAGTTCTCTCTCTCTCCCCCCCTCTCTCTTTCTCACACACACACACACACACATCTAACTATATCCATCCTTCCATCTATCTATCTATCTATCTATCTATCTATCTATCTATCTATCTATCTATCATAAATGGGTACAACTTGACATTCCCCCTGTTAATTTCCATCTTATACATTTCAGCCCACAGCCTTACCTGGTCTAGACATTTTCAGTTTTTCCCTTCTCATCCTCTAATGTTTAGAGACCTCTCTGAATGCTGGGTCATCTGCAAATTGCTATTTGTTTGTTGGCTGCATTTAATTCCACCTCAGTGCACGAGATTGAGATCGTACATGCCAATAACTCCAGCTGCTGGGGGAAAAACAGACATTAAAACCTTTTAAAAACTTCTAAAACTTAACCCACAAACTGGATGCAGAGTGATCAGGGCCCCCATATCTAGCACATTGCATCCCCCTAAGCTCAGTAGAAAAAGATCCTATATGCTCACCGAGCAGGGCCTGAAAGAACTTAGGGATGTATTATTCTCATTGGGTTCCTTTGTCATTGTTTATTTTATTGTCCTATTATTTTATTTCTGCTCCTTTCGTTTTTCTTCCTTCTTATCACTATAAGCTACTCAGAATAGCCCCAAGGTGAGAAAGGCGGCAAGTAAAATGAAGAAACAAACAAGCAAATAAATAAACTCACAGCCACTGAAAGTGAGTCTGCCCGACCTTTGCTGAAGGGGCGAGACCCTCCCGTCTCCCTCCACTCGAAAGGGACCCGGAGACGGAGCCCAGGGCTGCTGGCCAACAGGCTTATAAACCGGCTCCTTCTTTGAAGGAAACTCTCCCCAGACATCCTGCACTCAAAGTGCTTCCCTCCCCTGATAAAAGTCCCACAGACTCACTTCCTAGGTTAACCCTTTCCTGCCCAAACGGGATTCAGCTCAGCAAAGATTCAGCAGGTCTCTGGAAGAAATATGGCTTATTTACTTCTCTACCCGAACTGCACCTGTACTGCTCCTGGTGGTTTCCAATACCTCGACTTAGGACCGCAATTGAGCCCAAAATTTCTGTTGCTAAGCGAGACAGTTGTTAAGTGAGTTTTGCCCCATTTTACGGCTTCTCTTGCCACCTTTGTTAACACTGCCGTTGTTAAGCTTAGTCACGTGGTTGTTAAGTGAATCGGGCTTCCCCATTGACTTTGCTTGTCAGAAGGTTGCAAAAGAGGATCAGCCGGGACACTGCAACCGTCATAAATATGAGTCAGTTGCCAAACATTTAAATTTGATCAGGTGACCAGGAGAGTTACACAGGGGTCGCAAGTGTGAAAAATGTACTTACGTCATAGTCATCCTTTTCACTGATGTAACTTTGAATGTCACTAAACAAACTGTTGTAAATCGAGGACTACCTGCAAATATCTCAGAAGGTAGTATACGGAGGGCCACCTCACCATCCAAGTCCCCAGGCCCTGTTAGAGAAGGCCGAAAGGGTTCAGGTCGCCTGGGATTCTGGCAGGGGTGAATTGCTCAGCACTGGACTTGCACGATGTTTTCTGACCACAAGACCTGAACAATTCGTTTTAGTGTACATGTATTCAATTAACGAAAATACTCTAGCTAGGGAACTGCAAAACACAAAGCCAATGAAAACCATAGGACAGACGCAATATAAATGCCATAAAAGGAAATTATTTTGCTAAATACTTTCCATAATAGCTACTCGCAATTAGCCAGGTCCAAAGGCATACTGAAATTTACCGATTTGATTGTAATGTGCAAACAAACGTTGAGACTTCACAACAAGGTTACCTTGGAAGCCCCATCATGTCTCTTGCTTTGATTATTCTGCTCAGAAGACAGGAAAGCAGCAGTCACAACCCGAGGGCCTCTGACGCCCCCTGCTGGCAACATCAGGGACTGAAGGGCTTCTCAGTGAGGAGGGGAGGCATCCTAGACCTGCCCTGGGAACAACGATGGAGAGGAGGGGTTTTGGGGGGTAGGTGGGGGAAGAGACCAGAGGATCCTGATGAGGCCTCCAAACTGGCCAGCAGAGCCTCTTCTCCTTGGCACACCTCCTCCTCCTCCTCCTCCCTTTGGCCCCAAAGCAAGCAAGGCTGGAAATGGGGCCTTAAGAGACCTGGAGAGCAGATGAGTTGGGGCCTTCAGGGGACTGACGGGGAGCAATTCCAGGTTGGTTGACCCATCCCATGAAACTGTTAGCCAGGAGGGCACAGCAGAGGCCGCCATCAGAAGGCTATTTGCATGTCAGCACAAACAGAAAACCCAGGGAAAAAAATAGTCTGCAGGAGACTCCAAAAGAGTCCGGGAATCAAAGCCTCAAGGAATCAGGAGCAACACAAGGAGTTACTTCTGAGCAGTTCCTTTATTGTTGCTCTCCTAGAGACGGAATCTTGCCAGACTAAAGCACTTATCTACAAAACTACTAGGCATACTGCGTGAACTGCTAGGGAGGGTCCGTCTTCGCTCTCTTTCTGCCCACTAGAGATTCCAAGCTTCCTTGCTCGCTGGGAAAGAACCCCTCCCTCTTGCAACTCCGGCCCACTGTCCACCCCATCAGGGCAGTCCGAGTGAGGAGCTGCGATTCCTGGATCCAATTTTGGAAACAGAAATTATGGCCTTTACCTAAAGATGCCACGAATCCCAAACTGAATGGGAAGCAGAGGACAGCAAATCCTCATTCACGGAGACCTTTACTTTGCCCTCCCTCCCTCCTGTTAATCAGTTACGCTGTGGAAAACTGGGTTAGTTAACCTATGATTCCTAAATAATATGGCTAACCGTTATGTAAATGTATAAATGATTAGTGAGCGGGGGCAGCTGCCGTGTCTCCCTGCAGTCACTTGCAAGGACGCATAGATTGCCAAGTGCCTGGATGGTGACCTCATGACTGGGGAGGGGGCTGCTGCGGGGACCCTGACCTTGAATACCGGCCGTTATGTTCTTTCGTTCAGTGCTGCTGTAATTTCTGGGCTCTTATTTGCAGCCCACTGAAGTCGATGCCAATCAATCGATGCCATGAACAGGAAGTGAGTCCAGGTAACTGAGCAGAGGCTGGTGAATGCTTTGCTCTGCATGTCTCCTGATTGGAGAAGGAGCCGGCTGGCAAAGCTGCCAATGGTGCCGGTCCTGGCCAGGTCCTTTCTCTGGCACTAGCTTTGGGGCACCACCACCTCGCCCGGCCTGCCTGCCCCTCCTGCCTCTGCTGACTCATGGGAAGCATTGCCAGCCAGCCAGCCGGCCGAGTTCTGCATTCAGTTGTGGCAGCCACCCATTTCTAAGCTTTGCCATCTCTAGCGTTCTGGTTGGCTGTGACTTTTTTCTTTCCATCTACATAGCATTCTTTATTAGTTGTAGGCCTTTCAGGGTCATCATCGTGTCGGCAGGCCCCAAAATGGAATCAATAAAATTTTCTAACACAAAACCTTTGCAGTTCCATGAGATTCTTGGTATGTCCTTCTCCAGTTATGGGAAATGGGAGGAGAAGAGGAAGCCGATTTAAAAGCAAGAAGGGAGGGTGACACTCCAGCTGGCCAAAGCCTCAGCCGGTCACTCGCCTGTGATTCCCCCAAAGAAGTTGTGTAGTGTCTCTGTGTGTGTGTGTGTGTGTCTGTGTGTGGAGTCCTCCACCTTTGCTCTCTGAGAACATGGAGTGCTGCCTCAGAACAGGCAGGAGCAGATCTCTCACTGAGCAAGCCAACAGCCAGGCCAGTTTGGTTAACAACTTTATTAGAACATATTCTGTGCATGATATACCAGGGAGGAGGGAGGGAAGGAAGGAAGGAAGGAAGGAAGGAAGGAAGGAAGGAAGGAAGGAAGGAAGGAAGGAAGGAAGGAAGGAAGGGAAAGGAGATGGGAATGAGAAGAAGGAATAAAGGAGTGAGAGAGACAGCGAAGGAAGAAAAAAGAAAGAAGGGAGGAAGAATGGAAGGAGAAGGAAAGACAATGAGAGAAGTAAAGAGAAAGAAAGAATGAGAGAGAAGGAAGAAGGACAGCAAGGGAGGAGGAAGGCAGTGAGGGAAAGATGGGAGGGAGGGAAAGAAGGGAGAAAGAAAGAAAGAAAAAAGAAGGAAGGAAGGAAGGAAGGAAGGAAGGAAGGAAGGAAGGAAGGAAGGAAATTTTATCTGCTAGCCAGTAATCTTGGAGATTCAGAATAGCTTTTTGAAGATAAATCTCAGCTTTTCAGTAACTTCTGTCCATCTTTTATGCATAGTTTTTCACAGTTTTAGTTCACACTTTGTTCTGTACTTGAGCTTTTTCTTCTATTTAATGTTTTCTCCTCCTTTCTAAAGGAATCAGTAATAAACGTCCTTGTCTCTTAGTGCTGGGCACACATGACAGGCCGATCTCTTTAGATTTGTTCCGTTTCTTGGCCTCGAGATGGCGGCTATTATCTTCTTTCTTCTGCCCTTTTTGGGGCCACTTCAGGTAAGATGTTTAGTTTAGTTTAGTTTTATTGAATTTGTATACCGCCCTACTCCTGAAGGACTCAGGGTGGTGAACAGCCATAAAATAAAACAATATAAATACAAAATTTAAAATAGAATAAAACGAATTAAATAATTTGGCTGAACAAATTTAAAACCCCAATGCTTTAAAACCAAATTTAAAATTTCATTTAAAAAGGGGAAAGACTTAGGTCAGGCCAGCCTGATGAAACAAGAAAGTCTTGAGCGCGCGACGGAAGGTACGCAGATCTGGGATCTTCCGTATCTCCAGGGGGAGCTCGTTCCAGATCGTAGGTGCCCCCACAGAGTAGGCTCTCCCCCTAGGGGCCGCCGGTCGACATTGTTTGACCGACGGCACCTGGAGGAGTCCCTCTCTGTGGGAGCGTACTGGTCGGTGGGAGGCTATTGGTGGCAGCAGGCGGTCCCGTAAATAGCCAGGTCCTAAGCCATGGAGTGCTCTAAAGGTGATAACCAAAACCTTGAAGCGCACTCGGAAGACCACCGGGAGCCAATGCAGCTCGCACAGGAGAGGTGTTACATGGGAGCTCCACGTCGCTCCCATCACCACCCGTACGGCCACACTCTGCACCAGTTGGAGCCTCCGAGTGCACCTCAAGGGGAGCCCCATGTAGAGAGCATTACAATAGTCCAGACGAGAGGTGACGAGGGCATGAGTGACTGTGTGTAGAGAGTCCCGATCTAGAAAGGGACGCAACTGGCGGATCAGGCGAACCTGATAAAATGCCCTCCCGGCCACAGCCGTCAAGTGCTCTTCTAAAGACAGCCGTGAATCCAGGAGGACACCCAAGTTGTGAGTCCTTTCCGTGGGGGCCAATGATTCGCCCCCAATAGTCAGCGATGGCACTAGCTGACTATATCGGGACGTCGGAAACCGTGGAAACCATCCTCTGCTACCATTCTGTGGAAATTGGGATCGTAGAAAACACCCAGGAGCATAGAAGAGTCCAAAGGCAGATGCATGAATAAATGTGATAAATGTATTTATTCATATAACAAAACATATTAACTATATACAAAGGCTGTCTTAATATCCATTAGGGTAGGGGGCACACAGCGTGTGTGACTACCCCTATCAAAGATCATGTCTCATGGAGAACAAACGTAAAAGAGAGAGCGAGGTGGAAAGGTTAGAGGGGGTTTTATACTCAGTGTAAGCCCCTCCTCTCCACATAGGGGTGGGGGCACTTTCTGCCTCCACTAGTGTCTGTATGATATATGTGCCAATGGCTTGCAAATATTTGACAGAAACCACAGCCACTCGGTCTTGGATGGGTTGAGCCTGAGCCTGTTTCTCCCCATCCAGATCCATACGGCCTCCAGGCACCGGGACATCACTTCAAGGGCATCATTGGGGTGGCCTGGGGTGGAGATGTACAGCTGAGTGTCGTCAGCGTACTGATGGTACTCCACCCCAAAACCACGGATGATCTCGCCCAGCGGCTTTTTCATAAATGTTGAACAAAAGGGGTGAGAGGACCGATCCTTGTGGCACCCCACATATAAGGGGCCTCGGGGTCGACCTCTGCCCCCCTGTCAACACAGACTGCGACTGGTCGGAGAGATGGTGCCTCCCACCCCCAACTCTTCCAACCGGTGCAGCATGATATCATGGTCGATGGTATCAAAAGCCGCTGAGAGATCTAACAGGACCAGGACAGAGGAGCATCCCTGTCCCGAGCCCTCCAGAGATCATCCACCAATGCGACCAATGCCGTTTCCGTGCTGTACCCAGGCCTGAAGCCCGACTGGAATGGATCTAGATATGATGTTTCATGTCCTCGAAGGCAAGAGGAGGAGGCAGGCTATGATCCAGCCGAGCATCTAAATTCAAAACCTTCAATGCGCAGTCCCGCTGTAGTAGCCATACACCAAACCAGGATGATAGCTCAGTCAGTTTGCTCCTGGGGCAACCCTCCTCTTGAAGATGTCTTGCCGTGTCCTCAGAGCTGATTCTAAGTGACCCTAACAGATTCTTTCCTTCTCAGGAGACCCTTAAAGATCTTCATCCGAATCTGTTTGGTCTTTATACTGTACACGACAGGGTTCATAAGGGGTGGCACTAAAAGATAGATGTTGGCCATGAGGATGTGAACCACCGGAGGAGCATTCTTCCCGTAGCGATGGATCATGGAGAGTCCAATCATTGGCGTGTAGAAGGTCAGGACAGCACAGATATGGGAGATGCATGTATTCAAAGCTCGGAGACGTTCTGCCTTAGAGGCTATGCTCAGCACAGTTTTGAGGATCATAATGTATGACAATACAAGCAATACAGAGTCAAGAACCATAGAAGACACCACCACCATCAAGCCGTAGATGCTGCTGATTCTCCTGTCCGAGAGCACCACCTTCAGAAGATCCTGGTGCAAACAGAAGGAATAGGAGAGGACATTTATCCTCCCATACTTCAGGCGCTTCAGGAGGAAGGAGGCTGGGAACACAAGGAAGGCAGCTCGAAGGGCTACCCCCACCCCGATCTTGATGACCGTCTCATAGGTCAAAACACTTGTGTATCTCAGAGGGTTCCAGATGGCCACCAAGCGATCAAAGGCCATAGAGAGGAGAATACCAGACTCGACAATGGAGAAAGTGTGGATGAAATACATCTGGACCAAGCAGGCCTCAAAGTGGATCTCACGGTGGTTGAACCACAGCACGCTCAGCATGGCGGGTAAAGTGGCAAAGGATAAACCCAGATCCGAGAGGGCCAGCATGGAAAGGAAATAGTACATGGGGGAGTGGAGAGTTTGGTCCGTCCTGATGACGAAGAGGATGACGCAGTTCCCCGTGATGGCCACCAAGTACATGCAGCAGATGGGGAGGGAAATCCAGAAATGGAGTTTTTCTAGGCCAGGAAAGCCTGTCAGGAGGAAAATTGGGGGGCTGGCAGTCCTATTAGAAGATGCCATAATGCTGTCCCAAGACATGTCACCTGTAGTCAAGGGGAAAATAAAAAGTAAAAGGTAAAGGTTATCTATGATAGATAGGGGGTGGTGTGGTAGCCTAGAGGTGGAGCTCTCACCTCACATTCAGGAGGCTGTGAGTTTGATCTTAGGTAGAGGCAGATATTTCTCTCTCTGGGCACACTGAGAATATATCTGCTGAATAAAACTCCACATTGGCGACAGGAAGGGCATCTGGCCAGTAAAGACTCAGCTCCATTCAGTTGCCCAGACTCCACCCCACAAGGGATTATGGGGTTGTTAAAAGAGGATGAACTATGATAGATAGTGACTTTATCAATCCATGGAGGTCACTAATATTTGGACAACACCATGATACCGTGTTTCCCTGAAAATATTTTTTGAACCCCAAAATAAGTGCTTGGCCTTATTTTCGGGGATATCTTATTATTTTGGGGCGGATGGAGCAAGATGGAGCTCCTCTTGCTGTCTTACCTGATTTCCAGCTCTCTCTCCCTAACCCTAACCAGAGAAAATGGGGCGGACCAGCTGCGCATTCATTTAAATATTTTCAGGGAGGACTTATTTTCAGGGGGTGGCTTATTTTAGCTCATGAGCTCAAAAGGCCGATTGGGCCTATAATCAGGGGATGTCTTATTTTAGGGGAAACAGGGTATTACAAAATCAACTGATTTATTACATTGATATATCCCCTAATGACTCTGAGAGATTTCTAAAGCATGGAGAGCTAAACCAAAACTCATTGTCTCAAACCTCTCAAATATCTTATTAATGGACCTATTACCCATCCCAACTATGCAATGGCAATTTAAATTGCAAAAAGGACAATTAAAAAGTGCCTTCAGCTTTGTATAATAAATAGAAAATAAATGACTTTTGTTAACTGCATCCTAAAATCAACAGATAATACCGTGTCAAGGTTGGGATCAACCCCCTTCCCCTCATTCTGAAAGGCAGTTGGCATTGTGGTTGAGGAATCAGGCTGGATACTGGGAGTCCAGCCAGGTGACCTTGGGCCAGTCCTCCTCTCTCAGCCCCAGGAAAGAGGCAATGGTGAACCACTTCTGAAAGAAAACTTCAAGAACTTGTCAAGATTGGACATAATCAATGGAAGAAAAGAAAAGTACCTCCTTAATTCTCCAAGGCTCTTAGAAGTTTCCAACATCTATTCAGCCCATTTCTTAAATATTCTGCAGGAAGGAATGTCATCTGGAGAACCCGGGGACTTCAAGGCACTCAAACTAGCAAGAAGATCCTTTCTCACACCTTTTCTGATCTCTTGTTTTTATCTTTTCAGCATCACCACGGTTGATGGAAAAGACCCTGCAATTTCCACAAGACAAGAGATTTATATGACTTAGGGCAGCATTGGCTGCTTACACCAGAGAAAACTCCTCTGAGAGCTGGTCAACGCAGCCTTCTTTGTCCATGGAGTCTCTAAGGAACTCTGGGGACCAAGAGTGGAGAATGTTTGTAGCTCAGGCTTGAGCTGTGGGCTCCTTGGTGCTCTCTGAGCTGGGCTGTTTTCTCGCAGACGTTTCATGACCCAAAATAGCTACAACTTCAGTGCTCGCTAGAATTCTAGAGAGCCCAACTAATTATCTGGCTATCAGTTGATTGAAAACACTTAAACCAGCAGACAGAATTCAACAGCTTCTGATAAGTACATTTATTGCAAAAAAGTTAAGAAGCTATTAGGAGAGGAGTCAGTAACTGTTGTCTGTCAAATGTAGGCACTCGTCACAATAAGAGGCATGGTATTCAGTGGCTTAATGGAGCTGGAGATGATCTTTGCTCCAACAGTTCGAGTCCAGCATCATGTAATGGAATGTGTTCCCGTCACTTGCCTCAGCTTCTGCCCACCTAGCAGTTTGAAAGCATGCTATATGCGAGTAGATAAATAGATAACCACTTCGGTGGGGAGACGAGCCAGTGCTTCATGCAGATGGACAGACCCTGCGGGCACTGGACGTTCCCAGATGCAATGCCCATTTACAAGGTGATTTCTGTGGAGGGAGAAGGCCCCACATAGCAGTCTTTTTTTCCGGAGTGGAACTAGCACTCCCCCTGTGGTGAACCTTGGAAAATGCACGAGTGTGAACTCGTGGCTAGCAGTCTTAAGCAGTCAAACTATTACTCTGCATTAGCATTGTAGTCTCCTGGCTAATGTAACATCACCATATGCTAAATAAATAATAAACTATAATGGGGTTGATCTTTAAAGTCTTACTACTCCAATGTTCTCAAATCAAGATTTAATTATTTTAAATAAGAATACCAACAGCTCTGAGTACAACCCAAAGCAAAACTCGGGGAATCATTTTTCCCCAAAGAATCTTTATTTGGAGAGAAGACAAGACACCTGGAGGACAGGAGGTTGGAGAAGAGTTCCCCTGACCCCCCCCCCCAGAACTATCACCTGCCATTTGGGATCAATAAAGAAGGGCGGTCTGGGAGAAAGTGGGAGGGGCTGAGGAGAGTCCAGGGAGGGACCAGGAGGGAGGTCGCCTCAGAGGTTCTGCTTCAGGAGGAAGAAAGCAGAGGAGAGTGAGAGGTGTGGGACTCCAGCAGGGTAATCACAAGCCCAAGTAGGAAAGTCTCCATCTTTTGTAGAGTCCCGGTAACGTGGGATAGATGGGCCAGGGCTCAGCATCTGGAGATCTGTTGATGCCTCTATGACTTCTGGGTCCATCAGAGGTTTTGAACAACTTTAAGAGCCCCAGATTATACTCGGGTCAGGAGGGAGACATTAATTCCCTATTCCCCTCTTGGATGGGATCCTCCCGCCTTCCTCCCTCTGACCTTTTTGTGGAAATGGTGATTAAATCGAACACTGTACATTGAGATATAGATGGCAGTAACCAATGGGATACCATGGTGATGCCTCTTGGAACCTGTATTATTTAATATTTTTATCAATGACCTGGATAATGGGGTTGAGGTGCTTCTTGTCAGATTTGTGGATCATATAAAATAGTGATATTTGGGCAAAGATTGAGGATGACTGAATTTAACCTAGACAGTTGAACCTGCAGAGGTTGTCCAAGAAGAACCAGATGCCTTTCAACAACAAGGAAGATAAAATATTACATTTGGGGAGGAAAGTGTGAGTGTGAGACTGTGTGTAGAAGGCTGCTGCAGTTCTGAGATGTGTCAGAGGACGCATCACATCAAAGACACTCAAAGTCCCTTTTCCCACTGTTCCGTAAGGGAGAGACTACACGTGAAGTACCCTATGTAGTTCTGGGTGTCATGTTTCCGGAAGGATATTGAATGATTAGAAGACATTCAGAGAAGAGCAACAGAGATAATAAAGGGATCTTGAAGACATGTCCTGTGAGGAAGAGAATGAAGGAATAGACAATGCTGAGTCTTAAGAAAAGAAGATTGCACGCAGACATAATAGCCACGTTGTGAAGCCTTTTAAGAAGAGGTTGAACAGACATCTCGTGTGGAAGTTAAATTGGTTTTCCAGTAGGTGATTCTCATGGCCCCTTCCAACTCCATAGTTTCTATGAACTTTTATGAGGTCCTTGGTGCTCTCTGAGCTCGGTTGCTTTCTTGCAGACATTTCATGACCAAATTAGGTAACATCATCAGTGCTAGATGTTAGTGTCCCTAGTACTGATGATGTTACCTAGTCAGGTGATGAAACTTCTGCAAGAAAACAACCAAGTTCAGAGAGCACCAAGGACCTCACAGTTCAATCCTGAAATTTATGTTCCCTACACTTGTGAATGTGACCTGATCCACAGAGAAAGGCTCTCTGAATCTTTTGGAAGATCTGATCTGCTTTTCATGATATTTCCTCCAAGGAATTTTATAAAAAACATATTTGGTATCAAGAACAGAAGCTTCTACTTTTTGTGTACCACTTGAAGAAAATTTGGATTATCTTGTCTCGAATTTGCTTGGTTTTTACACTGTACACAATGGGGTTCATGAGGGGTGGCACCAGAAGGTACACATAACCCATAAAAATACGGACAAAGAGCGGGGTATCCTTCCCAAACCTGTGTATCACAGTTAGGCCAATCATTGGTGTGTAGAAGAGCAACACTGCGGAGATATGTGAGCCACAAGTGCTGAGGGCTTTGAGGCGGTCTCTCCGTGATGTGATGCCCAACACAGTCTTGAGGATCACAATGTAAGAGAACAGGATAAGAAGTGAGTCCACCCCCACTGTGGAGAAAATGACAACCAGGCCATAAATGCTGTTCACAGTGATGTCCGAGCAGGCCAGCTTCATCACCTCCTGATGAAGACAGTAGGAGTTGAAGAGGAGGTTGACCCAACAGTAGTGATGTCTTCTGAGAAGGAAGGGCAACGGGAAGATCAAGGCCATGCCTCTGACCACAAATGTCAGGCCCATCTTCCTTATTCTTGGCATGGTCAAGATGGAGGCATATCTGAGGGGGTTGCGGATGGCCACAACGCGATCAAAGGCCATGGCCAAGAGCACAGAGGACTCCATCAATGAGAGCGAGTGGATGAAGTACAGTTGGGTGAAACAAGCAGTAAAACTGATCCTTCTGGTGTTAAACCAAAAGACGCCTAGTATGGTTGGCATGGTGGAGATGGATAAACCAAGGTCTGTGATAGCCAGCATGGAGAGGAAGATGTACATGGGCTTGTGAAGGCTTTGCTCTGTTTTGATCACAAAAAGAATAACCGAGTTCCCCAAAACAGAAATGAGATAGATGGAGCAGAATGGGATGGAAATCCAGGCAAGGTTGGATTCCATGCCAGGAATCCCAGTCAGCCAGACCACCGATGGATTCAATTTGGAGCTGTTGAGGAGTGCCAAGGAGTTGAGGGCAGCCTCAGGAGAACCTGACATGTTCCTTCAGACAATGAATGATGCCTTTTTGACTCTGAACATGGAAAGTTGAGATTGAGAAGGACCCAAAGAAACATTTGGGGTTCCTCCTGACATTTGCTTTTCACTTCTTGCTGGATTTTGATCCTGAGAAAAACCAGAAAGATAAATATTAGTTGGGGTGCATTCCTGGAAATAATATGAACATATAGGCACACATCAATGGAATGTGTTCGCTATATTTCTTTTGGATGCCAAGATTCAATCCAGCCAATTTCTCTTTCTACTTCCCTATCTATCTTCTCAATTGTGTAATGCTATGTGGGGAAGACCTTGGGAGATGGGGTGGAGAGATGCTGCCTGGGAAATGGTTAGAGAAGAGACAACTGAACCCAGCTTAGTTCCTTGGGTTGTACTTTCAGATGTGCAAGATTCTGTTACTGTAGCTTTATGGTCAACTAATCTGGTCATGTAATCCGGTCACGTTTCTTGTCTGGTCTTGCCAGACTAAATAATGTAGAAAAATTCTGCCAGAGTTCAGTTCTTGCCAGAGACAGAATCTTGCCAGATTAAATCTTCACTACTCTCACCCTAATGGATATCCGTTTGGAAATTCTAAAAAGTGGCTATTCTAACTCTCTGTCTCCTTTCTGTCTTTGGGCTGTACTGCCTCTTTTCCTCCTCCTCCCTTCTGGAATGTGTTTCCTCTTTCCTGGGAAACTCTGCTTCACTGCAGCCCATCACACCAGCTGCCACTTGTAAGGACCATCGTCCCCCAAACTATGTGGTGACACTGAGAGATGGAAATGTAAGACACCCATAGAAGAGCTGTCTAGAATCAAATCAAAGGTCCATTTCCCATGGCAGTCAGGTCCCACTGTAACTGAACAGGACAAAACTACAAAGAAGTCACCTTCCTTTGGCACAGATTTTGTAAATCGTGCTGCCTAGGATTGGAGATAAGCTCTAGTTAGTGTTTTCTTGACTGAATTCATCTAGAGCTCTGTTTTTTCAACCTTGACACTTTAAGATGTGAGGATTTCAGCTCCCAGAATTTCCCAGCCAGCATGCTGATCTAGAAAATACCAACAGCAGGGGCAGCCATAGGTACCTTCGGTAGTATTAAATGGCATTTATGGATTTCCCTAATCACCCTCCCTGGGTGACCCTGGACTCAGGCCTTACAGGAGAAGCAGAAAAGGATCCTTTTTCCACCCATGTTATAGAACTCTTATATATTTGCTTTTTCTCCAAGAAGAACAGGATAGAACAGAATAGCAGAGTCGGAAGGAACCTTGAAGTTCTTCCAGGCCAAATGTCCACTCAAGCAGGAGATCGTAGATCAGGGGTGTCAAACCCAAGGCCCGGGGGCCAAATCCGGCCCATGGGATGCTTAGATCTGGCCCGCGGAGCTGCCCTGGAAACAGCAAAGGACCAGCCCACAATGTCTCTGCCAGCAAAAAACCAGAGCTCGGGAGGGTTGCGTGTGGCCCTCCAGAGCTCTGTTTTCGCTGGCAGAGGATTGCAGGATGCCGTCAAAGCCGAAATGGAGCTCAGGAGCCTGATTTCACTGGCAGAGCACTCGGGCCACCACAGGTGCCCCCAACACGAGTGATGTTGAGCTGGCCACCCCCACCCTGGCCATGCCCCCCCCCCCAGGTCAAACACAACCCTGATGCGGCCCTCAGTGAAATCGAGTTTGGCACCCCTGTCCTAGATCATTCGAGACAAATGTTTGTCCAGTCTCTTTATAAAGGCCTCCAGTGATGGGGCACCCACAACTTCTGAAGTGATGGTTTATTGTTCTCACTGTCAGGAAATTTCTCCTGAAATCTAGAAACATTCACCATTCAACATACTGGGTTTCAGTTGCAAGAAGTCAGATCCTGGCTAAATACTAGGAGAACATCCTAGCATGGTGAGCAGCTGGATGATAGAAGCCTGAGGAGAGTTGGCTTCCCGTGTTGGAGGCATGCAGGCTGCCTTCTCTGAGGGTGAATCTGGATTTCTGCAGAGGTGTTGGAGCCATCCCTCTTCCAGTTTGAAAATGCTAGAATCCTGGGTCTCCAAGAAGGGGTTCCACATCTGACCCAGCTGGTATATTCCTTGGGCTGCCCTCCCTCCCTAGCAGATCCCCCTCTGGATCAATCAGGACCTCAAAGCCCCATCCGTCTAACCTGAATATGCAGATTCGTTGCACCAACTTCACCCAGAAGTTAAGACTCCCCAAGCAGAAGCTTCTGGGGAAAGCACAGTCCTCCCATGTAAGTTCTGCTGATTTACTCAAAGTTCCTTTTTAATTTTTCCCCAGCTGAAGTTAAGCAACAAATTTAACTGACCAGACAATTGTGGGGCTGTGCTCCAGAGACAGAATCCTCAACCGATCAGAAGGGCTCCGTGCACAGAACACGCAAACTCAGAAAAGAACTAAGCAAGGTTGACCCTTACCAGGCTGGGCGCTTTAACTGGTCCTTTGACTGACCTGCTTGAGGGGCACCCTATGCACGTGGACTTTAGTTTATAAGCTTCTCTTACCTTGGGGTGGCTAAGGGTGCTCAGGCGTGTTTCCTCAGAAGCATCTGGAAAGCTGAGCTAAACCCGTCTTCCCACGGTTGGCTCAGCTGTAGGCAAAGGGATCTGCACGTTTCCCTAAGCCGTTCACATGGGAGCTGCTTGCATTGCTGAGCCCCCAGACTCAGTGTCTGGCTGGATTCCCCCACAGAGAGGCCCTTACATGCAGCTTCCCTTCAGTGAAATGACCCTGATGGCGCAGCAGCAATTCTCCTTCGGTCCTCCCCGGATTGCCCCCTTGGCATTTTCCCCACCAAACACCCCCCTCCAGGCAGGCTGGTGGGCTGATCCGAGCCTTCTTCGCATCAGGTTGATGCCTGGCGTGTCCTGGACGGCTTTCCTGGTTCCTTCGGTCTAGCTGGGAAAGAAGGCTGGAGAGACGCTGGGTGGACGGATTCAGCTGCCTTTATGAGCCCCTCCTGGTCACCAGGGCCTCACACCCAGATGCAGAATGCAGGTCTCCTTGCAAGGGCAGCCGGGGCACCACAGGGCCCGTGGGTCACTTTGCCCTTCCCCTGTCAGGATGGGTGAGGTCAGGGAATAGCAGCCACGGAGAGCCATCTCCTCCCTTGAGTCCTCCAGAGCAGTGGCCCCCAAACCTTTGGGCAATAGGGACCAGCAGGGTTTTTTTTCACATGCTGCCCGCATCCCACGGATGGGGCTTCGCTTGTTTGCACCGCCCGGTGCCAGTCCACGGACCGGGGATTGGGGACCCCTGCTCCGGGTTTTTCCATGGTTTCTCCCCACCCTCAGGAAAAGAGAACACCAAGGCAGCTTCCATACTGGTTGAGTCATCCTCTCTTCCTCCTGAACACCGAAGAAGAGAAAGACTCCCTGGCCTGGGCACTTCTGTCCCTCCCCCCTCCCTCAGCAGGCTCTGGAGCAGGTAGTAGTTCTTAGCCAATACAGCGAAAAGGTATTACAACTGGGAAATGGACATCTCTGTGTTCTGCAGGACACGTAGGTCCCGCAGGGAGGCGCTGGCTGCTTACCCCAGAGAGACCGGCCCTGGGAGCTGCTCAGGGCAACGTTCTTTGTCCGTGTCGTCTCTAAGGAATTCTGGGGACCAAGAGAGGAGAATATTTGTGGCTCAGGGTTGAACTGTGAGGGGTCCTTGGCAGGGGTGCTATTCACTTACCTTCGCTACCGGTCCGCAAATGTGAGTGCGCATGCACAGAGCATCAAAAACAGGGCGTGATGAAATCCGGGCAGGTGGGGGGAGCCTCCCACCTCTGCTTCTATCGGTTCGCCCGAACCGGATAGAACCGGCTAAATACCACCACCGGTCCTTGGTGTTCTGTGACCTTGGTTGCTTTTGGGAAGATGTTTCATGTATGTCAGCTGCCACCTCACGCTTGCTTGTGCTTCGCTTCTATTCAGTGACAGACTGCCATGAACGTGGGGGGGGGGGAGGCAAGGGGAGGGGGAGGGAGAAAATAAGTGTTGTATCCCTGTCAGACGCTGCTTCAGGGTCACCCGGCATATCAGCTGTATACAACACCTGGGCTTGAACTGACCATTAGGAAAACATCCTGCCTGAACCTGACTGGTCACATGGGAGTGGTCAATGGGAAGTAGCTAAGGGAGGGAGAAGTTGAATTTGGGGGATTTGGACAGGCAATTCTCAGTTCTGGCTATGCAATGCAGCAATGGACTTGACTTCTAATGAAACTATGCCTTTCTCAACAAATGGAGCCAAGGATCGTTTCTGTTTAGAGGTTTAAATGGTGGCAGGTCTGGCTATGAACCAACTAGGCAACATCCTCAGTGCTTGCCAGAATTCTGGGGTGCCCGGCCATTATCCTGAGATGACGCAGTGGTTAGAGTGAAGTACTGCAGGCTACTTCAGCTGACTGCTAGCTGCAGTTCAGCAAATCGAATCTCACCGGCTCCAAGTTGACCCAGCCTTCCAGCCTTCCCAGGTGGGTAAAATGAGGACCCAGATTGTTGGGGGCAAAAGGCTGACTCTGTAAACCACTTAGAGAGGGCTGTAAAGCACTGTGAAGCGGTATATAAGTCTAAGTGTTATTGCTATTCTGCCCAGCAGGCTGTATAGGAAACACGGAAACCAGAATTCTGGTTTCTGATCAGTAAATTTATTGCAAAGAAGCTACTAGGAGAGGATTGTGCAACTGCTGTGTGTCAAATGCAGGCACTCTTTATAATGTGGTCTTACTACAATGTTCCCAAGACCAAGATTCAATGATTTTAAATAAGTAGACCAACAAGTCTGATGACAACTCAAAGCAAAACCCAGAGAATCATTTTTTTCAAAGAACTTTTATTGGAGAGGAGAAAAGGCATCTGGAGGGCACTGGACTGAACTCCCCTGACCCTCCAGAACAAGCCCCCCCCATCATCTTGGTTGCTCTTCTCTGCTCTCTTTCCAGTGTCTCAACGCCTTTTTTGTATTTGGTTTTTAAAAGATTATTTTCTTTTAATACAAACATTCCATCTTTCATTAGGCAGTGTGTCATCTGGGTATAAAATTCTTTGTGTCTTAACAATTAAACTTACCACGATATTAATTTCTTACATTCATTCTTATATTAATACTAAATAATAATAATAATAATAATAATAATAATAATAATAATAATAATAATAATAATACTGATAAAATAACATAAACCTAACATTTCTCTTCTTTACTTACCTATTTCTACAATACATTGCTTTCATATTTATTCTCTAACCATTGATAAAATAACTCCCATATATTATAATAATCTGATTCTTCCTTTTCTTGAATTGCAAGTGTTAATCTGTTCATTTCTGCACATTCTAATATTTTTTATAATTAGATACAGTAATTAGAACTGCAGAAAAAACAATGGCTACCAACCAGCCTTCCATGGAGGACCTGTCTACTTCATGAGTCAAAAAGAGGGCTGGGAAAATATTTACAGACCACTCGCATCCTGGACACAAACTGTTTCAACTCCGACCCTCAAAACAATGCTATAGAGCACTGCACATCAGAACAACTAGACACAAGGACAGTTTTTTCCTGAACGCCAGCACTCTGCTAAACAAATAATTCCCTCAGCGCTGTCAAACTATTCACTAAGTCTGCACTACTATTAATCTTCTCCCACCACCCATCTCCTCCCACTTATGACTGTAACCTTGTTGCTTGTTTCTTGCATCCTTGAGATTTATATTGACTGTTTCCTAATATGATTTGATTGCTTATTTGTATCCTATGACTATCATTAAGTATTGTACCTTATGATTCTTGATGAACGTATCTTTTCTTTTATGTACAACTGAGAGCATATGCACCAAAGACAAATTCTTTGCGTGCCCAATCACACTTGCCCAATAAAGAATTCTATTCTATTCTATTCTATTCTATTCTATTCTATTCTATTCTATTCTATTCTATTCTATTCTATTCTATTCTATTCTATTCTATTCTATTCTATTCTATATCACTTTTTCATCTGTAAGGATCTCTTCACTTTTCTAGTTTTGTGTAAATACAATTCTAGCTGTGGTTATTACATGAATAATCAAATATACAGTTTCTTTACTATAAATTCCCGGTAAAATCCCCAACAGGAACAATTCCGGTTTTAAATCAATATGTTGTTGCATCATCTTCTCCAGCCACATGCAAATTTTTGCCCAGTATCTTTTTGCTTCCACACATGTCCACCACATATGATAATGTGACCCCGGTGTCTGTTGGCATTTCCAACATTTAGTTGATTTGTCTTTAAACATTTTGGCCAGTCTTTCTGGTGCTAAGTGCCCAGGGGTGAAATCTACTTACCTTCCTTACCGGTTTGGAAGCCTTTGCCTGCACATGCATCACATGCGCCCGCAGGCCTCCTGCGTATACGCAAAACCTTCTGTGCATGCGCAGAAGGTAAAAAACACACATTGCTTCCCTGGTTAAAACCAGGAAGTAATGACACCCAGGCGGGTGGGCGGCCAAGATCGCTACCAGATCGGGTGATCCGGTCCAATCCGGAAGCATTTCACCCCTGTAAATGTCATCTGTAAAACATACAAGTGCCATCTGTAAAAGATATAAGCTTTCCTTGTATGCAGCTGACAATGTTAATTTATAGTTCCTATCCTATAATGTCTGCCATTTATCTAGCCATTTATCTAGCTCTATCGTATAACCAAAGTTTTTCGTCCATGCTATCATTGTTTCTTTAACTTGTTCTTCTTCTAATTTCACACTCAATAGTTTTACAATTTTTTAAATCATTCTCTCTTCTATTCCTGTCAATATCCAATTCTGCCAGTTCCATATAAAAACCATAAAGTTTAGCATCCTTTTCATATCTAGATTGTATTTGCAACTTTGTATACCAATCCATATCAATCTCCTGCTTTTCCAGCATAAATTGCCAGTTCACGTTGTCAAAGGCCTTCTGAGCACCAAGGAAAATCAAGGCCATTTTTTTCCCTGGATGCGCTTCATAATATTCCAGTGTGTTCGAGATTATTCTCATATTGTCTTTAATTTGTCTCTTAGGTAAATATCCATTTTGATCTGTATGTATAAACCCATTTAAGAATCTCTTTAGTCTTTCTGCTATAATTGAAGCAAATATCTTATAATCCGCATTCAACAGAGAGATTAGTCTGTAATTTTTTATCTGTTGCAAGTCTGGCAACACCTTTTTTGTATTGTGGTGACCAGAACTGGCTGCAGGGTTCCAAGTGTGGTCTTACCAGTGCAGTATAAAGCAATACTCACACTTCACATGATCTTGATCCTATCCCTCTGTTAATACAAAGACAAGACCATCAATGTAAAATTGTAGCCAATAAGCATGGAAGGGCCTTGGAACACAAATGACTGGTCTCGGTTCAAGGGGGCCTGAAGTAGGTTGTCCTTTCCCCCACATTGGGTCTGTTTCAGCCATAAATGTTACCCACAGGGAGATCTATGAGGCTCAAACATTTTGCAGCATAGAGGCCAGTCAACTAGCTGTAGCATTAAGGATAGGATGTAATAGTTCAGATTAAAGATATTTACACATCTGTGCTGAGAACTTTCCCAAATCTCATTAATGTACTTTCACATAAGGATGAGATCATTTTGGATGGATATAAAACAGGTTGTCTTATTGGCTGTCCTCAGATTTACAGCAGATTCTTGGACTGCAATGAAAAGCTGGATTTGCCGTTTCTGCACACTAGAAGACTTGTTTGCAGAAGAGGGGAGTGTTCACACTCAGAGGCCAATGGAAGGATAACCTTATGGCCAATTCCCACTGGACCTTTGACTGTGATATCCCGAGGAGAACGTTCCCCAGTCTCGGCCTTGGTACTTCCAGCCACATCGGTGGCAACTTCAGTTAGTGACAATTGTGCAGAGACAGCTTTGGGCCATCTCAGGGCTAAATCATCTGCCCGGTAGTAGAAGCTCTGGTGGTAACAATGCCCAGAGTTGCCTTATCTGTGAGAGGGACAGCACATAAATTTAATAAATAATCATGTCTATGGAGATTATCAGTCATCCAGGTCAGGGTTGTCCCAAAGGTGCTTTTTCAAGGGACAACTAGACTTTCTTTCTTTATTCTTGAAGACATTTGGATTCTCCTCCAAGAACTTTCTTCAGTTCTAAAGCGAAGAAGCTTCTTGGATGAGAAACTAAATGTCTTCAAAGAAAAACAAAGGAAGTCCAGTTGTCTTTTGAAAAGACAATAAACAACAACAATAATAAAAACATACTGTAATAACCATCACCATCTCCCTGCTCTCCTTTTCCCAAGTTATCTCACTTCCCAGGACATTTTTGTGAATTTGCCAGGTTAAGAGCAGCAGATGGATCCCAAGATTCGATCAGCCCCTCGGATCACAAGTGCCTGCCTTCTGTGCCCCATGCTGAGCATTGGACTTGGAGGGCGAGAGCCCCCGCTCATCCTCATCTCCTGATAGACCCCTACCTTAAGTTTTCTCTTTTTTTGAGTATTAAGGAAGAGAAATTCCTTTGATATGGTTGAAAAGTGTTCTTCAAGAAAGCATCAGTACCCAGACAGCTCAGTCTGTCTGTCTCATCTATAAATCCCACCCACCTTCCATTTCTTTGCAGGAAAGAGACTGTAAAAATGCATCTTAAAGAAAGAAGTGAAATTGCCAGTGGTGGGGAGGAGTTCCTGGGAAACAGCCCCTCTCTCACTGAGAACTGATAAAGATTGATACTCTTGGTTGCCTCCCAATTCACTACACCTTTAACCAACTGTTGCTAATCAGTGTATAGTAATCCTAGGATAGTAACAGTAACCTGGGATTATTGTTTTAGGATTCCAAGAATCCTAAAGTGGGAGGGAATCTTTCCCTTTCTTTGGTCTTCTGAAAATGAGATCCAGAAGGTCTGAAGTAGAACTTCCCGGATCTTCTTTGTCCTTGCTCCATAGATGATGGGATTCATCATGGGTGGAACCAGGACATAGATGTTGGCAATGATGATGTGGACGCCTGGAGTGATCCCGTGGCCAAAGCGATGAGTGAAAAAGGAGAAAAATGCCGGAGTGTAGCTTATCAAGATCACACAGAAGTGTGAGCCACAAGTGCTGAGAGATTTCATTCGGGCCTCCTTGGCGGGAAGCTTGAACACCGTCTGGAGGATCAGGATATAGGACGTCACGATGAAGAGGAAGTCCAGGCCTCCCGTTAGGAGGGCCATCGTCAAGCTGAAAATGTTGGTAATCCGGGTGTCGGAACACGCCAGTTTTACCAGGGACATGAACTCACAGTAAGTGTGAGCGATGGTGTTGCCCTTGCAAAAGGGGAGCCACTTGAGGAGAAAGGGGTGGGGGCAGAAGAGGACAGCCGCTCGGACCAAAATTGTCAAGCCCACCATAGCGATGACCCGGTGGGTCAAGATGACAGAGTGCCTCAGAGGGTTGCATATGGCCACGTAGCGATCAAAGGCCATGGCGGCAAAGAATCCGGATTCCATAGTGGATACAGAATGGATGAAGAACATTTGGGCTAAACAGGCATCGGCTTGGATGCTGCTGTCCTGAAACCAGAAAATGCTGAGCATTTTGGGTATAGCGGAGGTGGAAATGGTGAGATCTGCAACCGCCAGCATGCAGAGGAACAAGTACATGGGCTCATGGAGGCTTGGCTCACTCTTGATGACCCCCAAAAGAAGAATGTTCCCCAAAAGGGAGATTACGTAGATGGAGCAGAAGGGGATGGCGATCCAGACATGAAAATCTTGTAGGCCTGGGATCCCAAGAAGGATAAAGTAGGAAGGGTGGCGAGTGGTCCAGTTCATGGCTGACTTGCTATGATTGGTGGTGGCTCCATCCAGTTCTACCACCTGATAGCTCTTGAAAGGAAGCAGAAGTATTGATACATGCTATTAATCTATCGAGGTCAAACATGGACCTTTTTTGTTAGTGCCACCTAGTCCCTCAACACTCAGAGAAGGAGGGCATCCTATGGACACCCTGGGATGAGGTACAGTCTCTGAGCAAAACATAAGTTCAGGGAAGACCCCAGAAATGAATTGGTGAGACCATACCTATCCAGACCTTGGGGGCCAACATGAAATAAGGGATTCGATTTATTTATGTATGCCTCTCTTTAACCTTTCTTTCGGTTCATGTCTACATAGAATTATTGATCATCTTTGGGCAGCTAAATGAACTCAGAGATTCCCCCTTTCAGAGCCCTTCTCAGGACGAGACTTCACTGCTCCCTGACACACTTCACACGAAGGCTGGGAAATGAAGGGAAGGTCCCTCCCTCTTCACACTCAAACTCCGGAAGGTCCAAGGGTCCCATGGACTTTGAGGACCATCTTCCTTTGCTGTGTTTGTTTACCCACCTTACAGCTAAGGGTAGGCGGTGGTGGGGGGAATCCTCATGTCAGATGGAGCAGAGAAGGAGGAAGAGGAATGGCCAATTTGCGAGGGCGAAAGCTCCTTCATCAGAGACAGATCTTTGTCCTGAGAGAGACTCAAGGTTGCCCATGGTTGGGATGCTCTCATTTCATCTCTGCTCCTTCCCGTACGCTCACCCACAAAGGGAAGGACAATCTTGTGCAGCTGCTGGGGAGATTCTAGCCCAGCTAGAGGGTTTTGTGAGAAGATTCCCCTTTCTCATGAACTCACCCCAAAACCCACTTGCTTCACAAGATCCCACTCAACCATCAACTCCCCGCTCCCGTTGTTGACCTGAGAACCATGCACTACAAAGACCCTGTGATACCCTCGCCTGCCCTTCCCTTACCTGCTTCTGTGTCAGGAGGAGGCCTCCTGGTGCTTCTAACGCAACCAGCTGCAGAGGTTACAAGAGGACAAGGCAGCTTCTGGGTCCACCAGGTTTATAAGTCCTGCCCTTGGAGAAGACCAGGTCCCAGCAGAGTTGCACCATCGGGATGAAAGAAACAAAGTCTTAAAAAGTTATGATATGTATGTAGTTACTTACAAGCACATCTAAATTATATTAAAGTAACCAAAATATCTTTGCAATCCCCAAGGCAGGTCACAACTTTGGAGCACCCCCAAGGTTTGGAAATTGAAAGTTGAAAAAAATCGACACGCCCTAAAGTGTGTGTGTGTGTGTGTGTGTATTTATGTATGAATAATTGCATTAAAGAACTATATATAGAATTGTAACTATTAACTATTTCTTTCTTTCTTTCTTTCTTTCTTTCTTTCTTTCTTTCTTTCTTTCTTTCTTTCTTTCTTTCTTTCTTTCTTTCTTTCTTTCTTTCTCTACAGCTGCCCATCTCAATTGATGACTTTAGGCTATATCTCTGTTCTAAGCCCATCCATGGTGTACCCCAACATCTCCTGAGGGAGGTCCACAAAGATCCCAGGAGACATCTTCTAAAACTTCTTCCTTCTTCAGAGAATAGAAGAAATAATATATCTTTATACTTTCTCTCTTGGACTTCTGCTCTAGAAAGTTCTACCATCCACCTCAGACTTTAGGATGAATTGGAAGGAGCTGGTACCAGGACAATTTTGAGCCCATTCCCACATCTGGGGCCCAAACCTCCAGGCAGCAAGAAAACCCTTAGGATGGAGCCTCAGCTGCAGGAGACTCCCTACTTCGCCTGCAGAAGGATCCAGGTTCAGCTCCTGGACCTTCCCAATGCAAGATAGCTGGGATGACAGGGTTTGTAAATGGCCTGGTCACCTGGAGAGATGTGGCTTCCAGCTTCTAGAAAAGGATGAGTGGCCCACAAGGGAAGAGGCTAGCATTGTCTCCTTGGCTGCAGCTTGTTCCTTGAAGTAGACTAGATTCTTTGGCTGCCTCCTCCTTTGACGTGGAAAAAAATGCTTCTGGAAATAGAGTGATGGAGCTCGGTGGACCTTTCCTGAATTCTAGGCTCTGTTCCTACCACATCCACTTCTTGGATGCCATTTCTTCTCTCTTAGTATCTATTAAGAGATGCCAGCCCAGAAACCAGGAGACCAAGAGTTCTAGTTCTTCCTCAGGTATGAAGCTGGATGGGTGACTTTGGGCCAGTCCTTCCCTCTCAGCCCAGGAAGGAGGCAACCGCCAACCACTTGTTACTCCTCTAGGTAGTCACCAGGAATCAAGAATGATGCAAAGGCACACACACACTTTAACAAATGTTTTATTTACATTTCAGTCTACATTCCTCTTGGAGGTAGAGGGAGGGCTGCCGTAATAGGGAAGGCTGTTTTCAAACCAGTGAGTGCTCTTGATCATGGAAGCTCACATGGATCATGGAAGCTTACTTTTATCCACCAGTCTTCCTTTGGTTTTCTGCAGTCTTTGCACATCGTTGCGTCTGTCCATGCTCTCCTGCCAGTGGGTTCAGATGGACACCATCTACTGGGACTGAACATTCAAGATATAGTTTATTGAACGCAATCTCCAGAACACCAGAAAAGTGTTTTGCTGGGCAAGTCATAAGGAAGTTCCCTTCCATTCAAACATAGATTCTCTTTTCTGAGTCATTCGGTGTTCTTGGCTGGAGATATTAGAGGCCATGTAGCCAGTCCAGAAGGATTGAGGGTATTGAAAACTGCTGATGGATCAAGGAAATGGATCATTCAGCTGTAAGTAGACTGGATTAACACCAAAAATTGGCCATGAGAAAAAGTAGGTAGAACAATCTCCCCCAGATCTCTTGAGGTGACTCCTTCGAAAGACATGGCGCTCTGCCGTAATCCCAGAGGTTGGTGCCTTCGCAAGCGGAAAGGCGAGATAAGCTGTGACAGATCATAAGAGCTGCCAAAGGAGCAACTTCAGAGCCCATTTCATGAGACACGGAAAAGAACCAAAGTTATTAAGTTGATTGGATAGAGGCCAGGAAAAAAAATACATATTATCAGTAGAGAGATACAAGTAGTCTTCGACTTACAACCGATTCAAAGTTATGATGGACGTCCCTGGGGTACTTATGACCTGGTTCCAAAGTCCCAGTGATTCAGGAAGAAGAGAGTCAAGCAAAGGTGATAGGTTGCTAAAACTGCTTACATTAGTTGCAATGAAGAAGGAAGTCATTTCTTTATAGAATTTCTTTTTTAGAAATAACACTATTCTTTCTTTTATATTTTTATTCCTTTTTGGCACTTTCTATTGTTTGCTTTTATTCTTTTTTTTTTTTTGTTTGTATTAGTTTATATTCTTTTAATTGTAATGTTTAAAAAATTACACTAAAAATAAGAATCAGAGACATGGTCCGGTTTTAAGCCTAAGTACGGCGAAGGCCTTGCAATGAACTGGGATGCCCTGGGTCAGGGTGAAGACCTTAATCAAGCTGGAGTAATAGATCTATTTGGACAGGTTTAGGATCCGAAGAAGGAAATACGGTCAGGGAGCATCCAACAATCTATGAGGAATGCAGATGGACCCAAATCAGATCAGTTCCAATATCTACGGGGCTGCCCCAAAGAAGAGAGGGTCTACCTATTTTCAAAGCACCAGAAGGCAGGACAAGAAGCAATGGATGGAAACTATTCAAAGGGAGAAGCAACCTGGAACTAAGGAGGAATCTCCTGACAGTGAGGACAATTCACCAGTGGAACGGATTGCCACTAGAAGTTTTGAATGCTCCATCGGTGGAGGCTTTCAAGAAGAGACTGGACTACCATTTGTCTGGAATAGTATAGGGTTTCCTGTCTGAGCAGGGGGTTGGACTAGAAGACCTCCAAGGTCTCTTCCAACTCTGTTATTCTGAGAAGACCTCCAAGGTTCTTCCTCCTCCTCTGTACTCTATTGGAATGGGCATTCTTTTAATGTGCGTGTGAGGGTCCTTCTGTTTTCAGTGGGATCTACCCATTGGAGCTTTAACACAATTCCTACTTCGCAATGGCCCGAAGCTCTGCTCTGTGGGTCAGAGGGAGTGCCAGAGCCACACCACAGAGCCCTGAGAATCTCAAAGGCCCTGGGCTGCAGGTGGCCCATCCCAGACCAGGGAGGGAGGGGGCACACAGCAGCCCAAAGAACAGGAGCCCACCTCTTCTCCCTGGACAATCTGGTGCCCAAGGGAAGGAGAGAGAAAACAGTGGCTCAGAGATTGATCCAGAGAGGAACCTCCAAGGAGGTGCCTAGATCCTGGATGCTCTCCAAACATGGTCCAGCACCGATGGGGGCAACACAGATAAATAAAGGCTCCCTTCTCGGCTTCTTGCCCTCAAGCCTTGAGAGGAGCCCAAAGGAGCAGCTCATTCTTCCATCCACTGCTTGGGGCAGGGCTGGCTGCCACGACCGGCTGCCCACAACCTGGGGTGAGTGAGGCGGGGTCTGTGAGTGTTCCAGTTACGCATCACAGAGTGCCATTATAGCCAGCGCCTCGCTCTTGCGACCACCAGGGTACTGGGTGCAGTAGAGCTACAGACTGGCCAGGCTTCAGTGGGGTGGCTGGTTAGTTCAGAGAAATGGAGAAGCTGGTGTGAATCTGTCGCCTTCCTCCCCCTGAAGCCCCCCCCTTTTCAAGGCTGTTTTTTTGGACTTCCCTTTTCCCCTTGAACTGACACCTCTAAATGCCCTCCCGTTGCCAGCTTTAAAGCAGCTCCAGTCGGTCCTTGGAGGAAAAGAAAGAGTGAGCTATTGCCCACCGTTTCGATTTTTTTATCCTGCGGCTTTTCATGGGTGTTAAATAGGCAGTCCTCAGCTTACGACCATAATTGAGCCCGAAGTTTCTGTTGCTAAATAAGATATATGTGAAGTGAATTTTGCCCCATTTTGCGACCTCTGCTGCCACAGTTGTTGTGAATCATGCAGTTGTTAAGTTAGTCAAAAGGTAGTCACCCCGTGAATCTGGCTTCTCCGTTGACTTTGCTTGTTGTAAGGGCGCAAAAGGGGACCACCTGACCCCGGGACACTGCGACCGTCATAAGTAGGAGTCAGTTGCCAAGTGTTTGAATTTTGTTCACGTGACCACCTGGATGCTCTAAGTGTGAAAAACTATCATAAGTCACTTTTTTCAGTGCTGCGGTAACTGTGGTGCTGTGGTCACTAAATGAACTGTTATAAGTCGAGAACTATGTTTAAAGAAGGTGTAAAGACTGGAGCCATGGCTTGCATATTACTGCTGTCCAGAAAGCAATGCAGAGGGCATACAGCAGAGGTTTGGCCCCCAAGCATCGGCCTCCGCCAATGACTTTCTGTCATGATAAATGCCTAACTATTACTTCTCCCTGACCACCCGGTCCTTCAAGGGTTAACTAACCACATATCCCATAATCCCTGTAACCACTCCTTACCTCTTGACCCCTCCTCCTGGGTACAAAAGGGCCAACCACATGTTCCACAGTTGATTCCAGATGTATACCTGAAAGAGAAAGGTACAAGGTCAGTGACCTCCAGTACCAACAGATCAACAATAAAACTACTGAAAAGAACTAGTCTATGTCATTGAGTTATTGGGCTAGATCCAGTTTCTAACAAAATGGTAGCAGAGGTCGGTTGCCCATAACTCCAGACAATGACTGAACCCAACACCTATCCTGAAGAAGCAAACAGAGCACAGACCAGAGCTCTTACCAAGAAGATGGCTGAGAAGCTTGCAACCGAAGCCACAGCCATGGAGGAGACAGAAGCTGGAAGCGAACAGGACTCCAGCCTGGACTCACAATCAGATGAAGAGGGGCCATCCAAGGAAATCATCGCCCCGGAAGAAGAAACAGCACAGAAAATGAATAAATTCAAACTCTCCATCCTGAAACTGATGGAGGGAAACAGCGACAAAGAAAACCTCATCGCGGACCTTCAAAACCTCTTCGAGCAACAAGAAGCAGCGATCGAGGCCCCAAAGACCACCGAGAAAGAAAAGCCAGCAAAAAAGGGTAAGCCACCCCAACCCGATGACCCTGAGCCGGCAGAATCCATCTCCGCGCCCCCTTCCCGACGGCCATCTTGGGACGAGCACCAGCCAATGGGAAGCCAGGATTTGAATCCCTTGGCGCGAAAATGCCTGAACCCCGAAACAGACGAGGGGGACTCAGAAAGTGACTACGAAGAGCCCAGCTCTGAAAGCGACCACGAAGAGATCGCAATAACAAAAAGAAAAACGCCCACCGATCTCGAGTTGCAAAAGGCAATCGAGACCATCACCGCTGCCCTAGGCTCTGCTTTCGAGCCTCCTGCGGCACTCAATAAATCGAAGAAAAATCCCGGGGGGCACAAGAAGGCCAGGACAACCAACAGAGACCAGGCAACCGAGGCACAGCCCACAAAAAACTCCGCGCGCACCAGCAACCGGCACAAAAGACCGCCCGCCTGCAGGAAAAGTCAACCGCAGAACTCGAACTCACCACCCGCTACACCGGCAACGCGAGGCCCGAGGCAGAAGAGAAGAACCGGCTACTCACCAACGCCACGACACCCATCAGGCCAGTCCACGCGACCAGGGACCAGCGACCACGAGGGAGGATCAGCCGCCGCCGCCGCCATTGCCGCCGAGCCGCTGGGAGCAGGAAGTCCTCAACCTACGACCTCCGCTGCTGCCGCGCCGCCGACCCGCGAAAGTCCTCGACTTGCGACCGCGTCGCCCCCCTCACCTTCTGCCCTTCTTCGCCGGGGATCCGGCCATCCAGCAGTGGTGTCCACCTCAGGGAGGGATCTTCGGACCCACCGGAGGCGGGTCCAGCCTCCCACCGACAGGCCTAGGCCTAGGCCTGGGAGCTCCAGCAACAGGAACCTCACCCGATGGACTCCAGCGCGGAATGAGCTTCGCGCATGCCCAGTACCTGCCTGTAATAAGAGAAGCAAGTTACATAGATCCAAGCAAGTACAGAATGGCCACAGACATCCCAAAGCCTTATTGCGAGTTTAATCACAACTTGGACCATGGACAGCTCCCCCCAGTAAGTAACCTTACTAACATTTCTGGGGCAAATTATGCCAATTTGCCAAAACTGCAGTTAGATGGGGGTAATATTATAGAATGGAGCCAACAATTAAGAGTTGCTCTCATGAGAGAGAATGCACTGTTCCTAGCTAACAAACCTCCCCAAAAGCCCTGGTCACTGGAAATTGACTGCATTCATCACAGGGCATTTTGCATCATGTTAACCTCCATTCCATCTGCTATGTATCCATCTATTGAGGACAACCTAACTGTTTATGATATTATGCAAAAACTATGTAACCTGTTTTATAGCCAAAGCAGAGCCACCACCACCAGACTATCTAGGGAGTTCCACTCCACCAAGCATAAGGCAGGGGTCCCCATGAGTGAGCACATCTTAAAGATGAACGCTGCAAGGACAGAACTCATGCAGAGGGGGGAAATCATCACTGAAGAGAGCATGATAAGCATAATCATAAACTCTCTTGATAGCAGCTGGGACATCTTCATGACCCAACTAAATAGTCTCAACATGCAATACCTCACACTAGGCTCACTGACCAGTCAGCTCGTAGCAGAGGACACCCTGAGGAGGGAACACCAACTAGCCAAAGGGGACCCCAGACCCACAAAGAGGGTGGATTTCCAGGATAGGGCCAGGGATACCTCAGAATGTTATTCTTGTGGATCGAGGAACCACTTAAAGAAGGATTGCCCCAGGAACCATAGGGATAGGGGGCAGCACGACAGTAGAGGGGGAAGGTCACCTGAACGCAGGTACCCAAAGGAAAGGGGGCGAGGATGGTCACCCAACCCCAAGAAACACCACGAGCGCAGAGACCACTCCAGGGAGAGTAGCTCTGGCTCCATGTACGGGATCAGGCACGATGACCCAAATGACAAACACAAGATAGAGAGAAACTCATGGCTTCTAGATTCAGGGGCCACAAGTCACACTACCTGTAACCCAGAGCTGCTAGACTCACTCACAAAAATAGACTCAGAAATAAAGGTGGCAAACCAAAGCAAGGTCAGAGTAGTGGGGAAAGGAAACGTACACATCACACAGCTAGGGGACTTAAAGGAGGTACTGTACATACCAGAGATTCCCCACAATGTGCTAGCCATCACGAGGCTAACTCGAGACACAAATATAGAAATAAAGTTTAAAGATGGAAAGGCACACTTGATCAAGCAGGGGAAAGAGATAGGAAAGGTAACCATACACGAGGGACTCCCCTACTTCACACCCAATGCAAGAGAGGAAGAAGGCATTGATACCAGCACAAACCACAGGATAGATAAGTATCCAGAAACAGAGGGGGTGCAGCAGGAGGCAGGAAGTAGCCATGAGAAGACAAGCAAGTCCGTATCTATCGGCAAGCCACTACATGATAACTGCGCCCATCTCCTCCACAGGAGACTGGGACACATAAGCTTCCCCATTGTAAAGAAAATGACGGAATGTACCGAGGGTCTCAAAGTAAAGAACTGCGAAAACTACTTGGAGTGTTCAGTTTGTAAGCGTTCTAAGATCAAGGTTAAGGCCATCCCCAGGGGATCCAAACGAACCACGGAATACCCCTTTCAATTGGTGCATATGGACTTGGTAGGGCCAATGAAACCCTCTGTAGGACATAGGAAGCGGTTCTTCCTCACGATTGTAGATGACTACACCAGGTACGGGTATGTCTACTCCCTGAGACACAAAAATGAAGTATTCCAAAGGTTTAAAGAATTCCACAGGAGAGTAGATATGCAACACAACATGAGAATAAGGCAGATAATGACCGATAGGGGCTCAGAGTTCATGGCCAAAGAGTTCACAAGGTGGCTGAGGGAGCAGGGCATAGCGCATTACACCTCTTCACCTTTCTCCCCCTTCCAAAATGGAGTCTCAGAGAGAAAAAACGGGGTGTTGCAAACCATGATGAGATGCGCCCTGGAGGATGCTGGGATGGGGCAGCATTTCTGGTCAGAGGCATTACACTACGCCAATTACACCCTGAATAGACTGTGGTCAAGCTCTATCAATAAGACGCCATACGAGATGCTATACAACAGAAAGCCCAACATTGCTCACTTACACATATTCGGCGCCCCAGCTGATGTCCACATTCCCAGGCAGCTAAGAAGAAAGGGGGAAAAATTATCAAAAAGGTTAAGGTTCGTGGGTTACGAACCGGGCACAAAGGGCTACAGATTTGTCGACAACAATAACCGTTTTGTGGTTTCCAGATCAGCCAGTTTCCACGAAAACGCAAACTGGTCGAGGGTACACTCCAATGACATCCCAACCAATAGGGTCACGTTCGAGCATGACCAAGGGGAAAGGGAGGTCAGAGAGGTCACAGGGCACAAAACCAACCATCGCAAGGCAAGCGTCAAAGGTTGGAAAGAAGGGCACCCCTCACTGAAGATAGATGACCTAACGGATAATGAGGCAGACAACATGCAGGAAACCGAACCAACCCCCAGCAGGCCAATCAGAGAAACCAGAAACAAGCTACCAAAGAAGTTAGAGGACTACGTTATGACCATCCACAACACCCATTTCACGCCCAGCTCATATGAGGACATCCTCGGGCTCCCCCAGGAAGAAAAAGAAAAATGGATGTCTGCCATGGAGAAGGAGATGGAAAGCCTAAGGAACCTCCAGGTATACTCACCTGCCCAAGTTCCAGAGGACAAAAAGCCAATAGGAACCAAATGGGTGTTCAGGGTCAAGACATTAGAGGACAACAAGGTCCTATACAAGGCAAGATTAGTCGCGCAGGGTTTCGCCCAAAGATACCCCGAAGACTATACAGACACCTACTCGCCAACCGTCAGGGCGGAAAGCGTCAAAAGCGCCCTGGTGGTGGCCACCATCCTAGGCTTGGAGGTCTTCCAGTTCGACGTGCAAACAGCGTACTTACACGCCGAGCTGGATAAAGAAATATACGTCAAAGCGCCGCCTGGGTACAACAAAGGCGAGGACCAAACCTGGCTGCTGAACAAAAGCCTGTACGGACTCAAGCAGTCAGGCAAAAGGTGGTATGACTGCCTGGCCAAGGCCCTCAGATCCATGGGCTTCGAGGCCACCTCAGCCGACAAATGTTTCTTTACGAGGAGAGAAAACAACACATTCGAGGGTGTGCTCGTTTACGTGGACGACATCTTGTACATCAGCAAACACAAGGACAGATGTGACAAGTTCGCCACCGACCTGGGTAGCCACTTCTCCCTAAAGTCACTCGGGAAGATTGACAGATACCTAGGGGTCCAAGTGATAAAAACCAACAAGGGCTTCCGCCTCTCCCAGAGAGAAAAGATCATCGAGCTGCTGTCCAAATGCAACATGTCCGAAGCGAAACCCAGCGAGACCCCCATGCAGCCTGAGTTCCTGAAGACCATGTACGAGGAATCTGAACCTTTCACAGACAACAAATTGTATAGGTCAACGATAGGGTCACTGCTATACATATCCAACTGGACCAGGCCCGACATCGCCTTAGCCGTCAATCTTCTGTCCAGGCATGTAAGCAAGCCCACGTTAATACACTGGAACGCCATCAAAAGACTACTCAGATACTTAAAATTCAGTGCGGATGCCCTACTCTGCCTAGAACCAGAAACATCCGAGAAACCAAAGCTAACCTGCTATGCTGACGCTGACTGGGCTGGGGACATAGGGTGCAGAAAAAGCACCTCTGGCTACGTGCTACTACTCAACAATTGCCCCATCCATTGGTACACTGGAAAGCAAAAACTGGTGGCCACATCAACCACGGAAGCAGAATTTGTTTGCCTATCAAAGGCCGCAAACAATTTAGTATGGTTCGATGACCTGCTCTGCGACATCTGGGCTGAACCCTCATATCCAATAGTTATCCACGAAGACAACAAAGCAGCAATAGAGATCTCTAGGGCCGATGCCATAGGTCAGCGTTCTAGGCACATTGACATTAAATACAAACACGTCAGGCAGTTTTCAGAGATAGGCTTCATTAGAGCAGTACACTGTGACACAGAGGAGCAAACAGCAGATATTCTCACTAAACCCCTACCACATAAACAACATGCTTACCTAATGTCAAAAATGCGTGTTTGCTTGTAATTCATGTCTGTACTTGTGTATTTCCTGTATGTACGCATACATTACCCCTGGCATCCAGTTAGGCATTTAGAGGGGGTTTTGTCATGATAAATGCCTAACTATTACTTCTCCCTGACCACCCGGTCCTTCAAGGGTTAACTAACCACATATCCCATAATCCCTGTAACCACTCCTTACCTCTTGACCCCTCCTCCTGGGTACAAAAGGGCCAACCACATGTTCCACAGTTGATTCCAGATGTATACCTGAAAGAGAAAGGTACAAGGTCAGTGACCTCCAGTACCAACAGATCAACAATAAAACTACTGAAAAGAACTAGTCTATGTCATTGAGTTATTGGGCTAGATCCAGTTTCTAACACTTTCTGCCTTTACCCACACCTGCCATGGGGCAGAGCATGGGGCTTCCCTGTATTGTCAATGGGCCCCAACAGTTTGTGCAGAGCCTTGTGAGCCCAAAGGCTTTGTGAGTTTCCACTCTGGAACCCTGAAAGCACATTCACCCCTCCCCCCCCCCCCCCCCCCCCGACAGCATTTGGGATCACCTGATGAGGAAGAATTTAAAATATTGATTTTGGGTGGGGAAACCTTTCCTTCTCTAATCAAAGATGCAGCTTCTTCAGATCGTGGGGTTTTTTTTTTTGGTGGGGGGGTCAAGGGGACTCACAAAATTTACTGAAATATCCTCCACCCATTAAAAGGCCTATAATCCATGAAGGGCAGGCTGAGTTTGCTGTGAAGTCCACCTGAAAGGGATTCATGTGGAGATTAAACCTTCGAAGGCCCACTTTAGGGATAACCAGCAGAGCAGAGCAACAACGATGACTAGGGGACTGGAGGCAAAAATGTATGAGGAATGGCTGCAGGGATGTCTAGTCTAACGAAGGATCGGGAGACGGGACAGGATAGCAGTCGTCCAGTATTTGAGGGGCTCTCGCAGAGAAGAGGGAAGGGGTCAACCTATTCTCCTATAAGAAGAAGGATAAGAAGCAACGGATGGAAATTTATTAAAGAGAGATCCAACCTAAAATTAAGGAGAACTTTCCTATCAGTAAAAACAGTTAATCAGTGGAATGGCTTGATGTCTCTGGAGCTTCTCAATCACCCAGGTCCTGGTTGCCCCAAAGATGCCTTTTCCAAAAGGCAACCGGACTTTATAGATTTTTTTTTTCTCTTTGAAAATGTTTTGCTTCTCATCCTTTTTTTTTTTTTTCCTTTTTCCTTTTTGATTTATATGCCGCCCTTCTCCGGAGACTCAGGGCGGCTTACAATCCAAGAGAGGCTTGGCTGAGAACCAGAACTGAAGAAGCTTTTTCAAAGAAAAAAACAAAAACAAAAAAGCCCAGTTGCCTCTTGGAAAAAGCACCAGTGGGACAAGTGGCACGGAAGTTGCCTCCAGAAGTGGTGGTTGCTCCAACACTGGAGGTTTTCAAAAGTAGACTCCACGGCCATTTGTCTGGGATGGTGTAGGGTCTCCTGCCTTGAGCAGGGGGTTGGACCAGAAGCCCTCCAAGGTCACTTCCAACTATGGTTCTATATTCTGATGGGGCAGCAAAGTTCACCCCCTCCTGCTTTGTGGTTCTCCCTCCCTGCAGCAGATGATGAAGCTGTCTGTGCATCCAGCGTGCGCCATGCCTCCCAGGAGCGATGTTTGCGCTTAACGGGAGCCATGGAACTCCCTCCTCCTTCATCCTGCTGGGGATTCCGGGCCTGGAAGCCCTTTACCACTGGATCTCCATCCCGCTCTCCTCCATGTACGTTGTGACACTGCTGGGGAATAGCACCATGTTGTACGTGATCACCACTGAGCAGAGACTCCACAAGCCCATGTACCTCTTCCTCTGCATGCTGGCCACCATAGACCTGGTCCTGTCCACCTCCACCCTGCCCAAGATGCTTTGCATCGTCTGGTTCCGAGCTGGAGAAATCAGTTCCACGGCCTGCCTGGCCCAGATGTTCTTCATCCACGCCTTCTCGGTCATGGAGTCCAGTGTGTTGGTGGCCATGGCCTTTGACCGTTTCGTGGCCATCTGCAACCCCCTGAGATATGATTCCATCCTAACCACCCCCTT
This sequence comes from Pituophis catenifer annectens, assembly GCF_029215685.1. Taxonomy (NCBI): domain Eukaryota; kingdom Metazoa; phylum Chordata; class Lepidosauria; order Squamata; family Colubridae; genus Pituophis; species Pituophis catenifer. The sequence goes on from NW_027256884.1 coordinate 131,620,870, forward strand.
GCTGACCAAGATTGGCATCGTGGTGGTCCTGAGAGGCACCGTCTTCATCGCCCCAATCCCCTTCTTAGCGGCACGCCTTTCATACTGCAAGACCAACATCATTGCTCACACCTATTGTGAGCATATGGCGGTGGTGAAACTGGCTTGCTCAAGCATCCTGCCCAACGTGGTCTACGGGCTTCTGGTGGCACTGCTGGTGGTTGGGGCTGATCTGCTGTTTATCACCTTTTCCTACTGCATGATTACCAGGGCAGTCCTGGCCCTGCCCTCACGAGATGCCCGCTACAAAGCCTTCAGCACCTGTGCAGCTCACGTGGTGGTCATCCTGGTGTCTTACACGCCGGCTCTCTTCACCATCCTGACACATAGATTTGGCCATCATGTGTTACCTCATGTGCACATTCTCCTGGCCAACTTCTACCTCCTCTTTCCTCCCATGCTGAACCCCATTGTCTATGGAGTGAAGACCAAGGAGATCAGAGACCAAGTGGTCACCATCGTCCTTAGGAGGAAGGGCCTTTCATGAAGGACTTCACCAGGACTTTCTACACAACTTTTTACACAAGAGTCACTTCTTGAGATGGGCAGTTTTAGAAATCAAATCAAGCCCATTTGATATTGTAAGTTTAGGACTCCATAAATCATTTAAACATTTATTTATAGATCAATTTTAGAGACTGCCCCTCTCTCTCCTAGAGCAACTCTGGGTAATATACAAATAGTTAAACAGCTAAAAATAAAAATTAAATGTATTTTGTTTGCTTAGCATGAACTTCACAAACACAGCAACCATAGCCAATCCATCGTTGCTTTTGAAATGAAAAGGATCAGAAAAATAACTGCTTTGAAGATAGTTAGTGGCTTAGCAGAAGATCTCATCCCTACCCTGTTTATGCACTGGTCCTTTCTTATCTAGTTCCTGGTTAATTTTAATATTTTCATTCTTAAAGTTGAAGGCTTTTCATCTTTTAAGGTTCATTTTGGATTGTTTTTATACTGTTGAGAGTGCCCAGAGTTGTTTGACAGTTTAAAGGCATTTAAATTTAAGAAGTAATAACACTGTGAGGCAGGGCTGTCCAACCTTGTCAACTTTTTTTTATTTAAGAGTTTATACATTTTCATTTAACATACATAACTGCTTGGTGAACAGTGAATTGTCTGGGTCAATTTGCTTACATAATAATTCTGTCCCCATTCCTAATTTCTACCTCTATTATCCAACCATTTGTAAAATAAGTCCCATGTTCGAAAATATTCTGCATCTTTTTTCTTTTATCTTTAGTGTCAAATCTGTCCATTTCTGCACAATCTAATATTTTTTTAATTACATCTTCTCTCCGTTTCCTCATTTTTCCAATACTATGTATATACAATCCTTGCTGCTGTCAATACATGTAGTATTAAATACAAATTCCCCTTATCATAATTTCCTGGTATTATATCTAACAAAAATATTTCTGTCTTATAATCTATATGCAGCTTTAACATTTTTTCTAACCATGTATGTATTTTTGTCCAATATTTCTTTGTGGACACATGTCCACCACATATGATAATACGTGCCAGGTGTCAGATTACATTTCCAGCATTTGGCAGACATGTTTTTAAACATCTTTGCTAGTCTTACCAGTGGAAAAATGCCATCTATAAAATATTTTGTATAAGTTTGTCAATTTTTTAAAAAAGACCTGTGGATTTAAAGTCTGTAGAGATTCTCAGTCCTCTCAGGTCATGGTTGTCCCAAAAGTGATTTTTCAGGCAGCAACTGGACTTTTTAACGTTTTGCTTCTCATCCAAGAAGCTTCTTCAGCTCTGACAGGAGGAGGAATGGAAGGACACAGATGAACCTCCAAGTGGCCTCAACCACTCTCTCTCAAAGGATGCCAATGATCAGCTGTCTGTCAAGGAGCATAAATCCTTCCATTCCCCACCATCCAGTCAGAGCTGAAGAAGCTTCTTGGATGGGAAGCGAAATGTCTTCAAAAGAAAAAACAAGGAAGTCCAGTTGCCGCCTGAAAAAGCACCTTTGGGACGACCCGTGGACTCCAACTCCCAGAATTCCCCAGCCAGCATGGGTTGCCCAGGGAATTATGGGGGTTGAAGAAGCCCCTCCCCGACTGGTGTGTTTTGAAAACGACGCCCGTGAGCAAAGCGTGCTTGAGACAAACCCCCCCCCCCCCCCACACACACATCTTCGGAAATTTATTGTGGTTGTCAACGCAGGTGTTGCGGGGGCCGCACTGGGCGCTGCGTCCAAAGAGCCGTGGTGGGGGTGGGGGTGGGGGTGTGTCTGGCGCAGGAGGAGAGGCCTCCATCCGCCTCCCAAGGAGGGAAGCCGGGCACTGAGCGCTTCTGCGGAGACGCTCCGACCGCCCGAGGCTGCATGAGGACCGCGGAGGCAGCCCAAAGGGCCGTCGGAGCGGCTCTTCCGCCGGGCAGGCGGGGCGATGGCTGCAGTCCCGGCCCAGGCCTTGAGAGAGGCGGCCCAGCCTCGGCCTGAGAGGCTCCTCAGCGCCACAAGCGGCCTCCCCTCATCGGCCTCAGGAGAGCAGCCATCTTGCCCCCTTTCCGGGCCGCGAGGAGGCGGCCAATAGGAGGGCCTCATGGTCGGAGGAAGGCCCGCCTCTTCCTCCTCTTACTTGGCCTTATATTGACCGGACTACGGCTACTACTTGGGGGGCTGCAGGCCGAGGCCTTCAGGGCTTGCGTCTCTCACCCCGGCGTGACAATCCCCGTGTGCCCCCTTCTTCTTCCTCCCTATGCTTTCTCCCCACCCATCCGGGGAAACCGTTCTGGGCCCCTCTCCCTGCAAAGCTGGCGGAGAATTCTGGGAGTTGAAGTCCACATGCCCATCCCAGTTTAGGCGGCTCTCCTTTTCCCCCAGGCACGCCCCCCCCCCCGAGATCATGGAGACACGCCCCCTCCCATCTCCAGGCCAATGGCCGCGAGCGGAAGTCCGAACGGCCGGCGGAAGAGGTGCGGCGCATTGCGTCACTTCCCCCAGCGAAGATAAACCTCCCGGCGTGCCGCGCGCGCGGTCTCTTTTCGTTCTGCGCGGCCAAGATGGCGGACACGCAGGTGGGTCCCCCGCGGGCCGGGGCTTCGGCCGGGGCTGTAGGCCCGGGCTTTGGGCGGCGGGGCGGTCGTGGCTCCCGGCTGAGCGCGCTGTGGTTCCCCTGCAGACGGAGCGGGCCTACCAGAAGCAGCCCACCATCTTCCAGAACAAGAAGCGGGTGCTGCTGGGCGACGCCGGCAAGGAGAAGCTGCCCCGCTACTACAAGAACATCGGCCTGGGCTTCAAGACCCCCAAGGAGGTGCCCGCGGGCGGCGGGAGGGGGGCGGCGGGCTGTGGGGAGGGCCGCGGGGCTCACGCCAGGGGTCTCCTCTCTCCCTCCAGGCCATCGAGGGCTCCTACATCGACAAGAAGTGCCCCTTCACCGGCAACGTCTCCATCCGGGGCCGCATCCTCTCCGGTAGGCAGGCAGGCATGATGGGGGGGGGCACCACACGCCGCCCTGCTAAGGCCCCCCGACCCCCCCCCCCCGGGATTCTGCCCCTCTTCCCTTCTCCTGGGAGGGTTGGAGGCCTTGTGGAGACTCTTATCGAGGTCCAGGTCCTGGTTGGCCCGAAGATGCTTTTCTCCCCCAATGGAAGGATTTTTATTCCTCGCAGTAGTTCTCTGGCCCTTAGCGCTCTTTCTGGGGGTGTCTGAGAGGCCTTGAGGCCGCTTGGGGTTTATCTGTGTCCTCAGGGTCACCTGAATCAGAGAGTGATTCAGACCCCCAAGCAGCCTCAACCACTTATCACAGCGAACGACCAGATGACTGCAAAGAATATAAATCTTTCCATGCCCCACCCTTCAGCCAGAACTGAAGATGCTCCTTGGATGAGAAGCGAAACGTTTTCAAAGGGGGAAAAAAACAATGTCCATTCATCTTTTGGAAAAAGCCCCTTTGGGACATCCCAGAGGGTTACCAGACTCTGCTTCGGCTCTTCCCCCCCCCCCAACCCCGAGGTTGCTGTGGCAAGGGATGCTTTTCTCACGATGGTCTGCGGAGCCCCTGAGTGGGTGCTGTCGACGCTGCCCTTTGGCACAACTGATGCCCTGTCTAGCCTCGGGGCCCTTCCTATCCACCTTGAAGCCCCGGATGGACCTCGGGGGTTGGTGGCCTTCACCGGACTTTTCTCTCTCCCCCCCACTCCCACAGGGGTGGTCACCAAGATGAAGATGCAGCGCACCATCGTCATCCGCAGGGATTACCTGCACTATATCCGCAAATACAACCGCTTTGAGAAGCGACACAAGAACATGTCGGTGCACCTGTCTCCCTGCTTCAGGTGAGGAAATGCCGGAAGAGGCTCCCAGAGGGCTTGCAACAGGGGCTGGTGACCTGGTTGCTTTGTGGGGTCTTTGCAGACGTCTCCATTTTGCATTGCACAAGGTCTCAGGGTAGCTTTTCCCAGGTGGTATAATTAGCATGCACCTTTTGGTCCTGTGTGCAGAAAGACAAAAATTGTTACGCTTTGAGATACGTTGTAAAATTTGGAACCCGGGCAGCGTGGCCCCCTGCCATGGAAGTTGGGGCAGTGGCAGCCTGCATTTTTATGGCATCCCATTTTGCAGCTTTAAGGCTTGTGGATTTCTGTTCCCAGAACTCCCTAGCCAGCTATGGTGGGGAATTCTGGGAGTTGAAGTTCACAGGTCTTAAAAGTTGCCCAGGGTGGACATCTCTGGCCTACAGCAAGCCTTTTGGTGATGATGTATAATCTCACGATGGTCTGCAGAGCCCTAGAGTGAACGGGGCATTGCTGAAAACGCCAATCTGGCACTCACTGAACCAAAGAGCTTGCTCTGCTTTGGCTTATCACGGCCCCAAAACTTCTGGCAACTTGGCAATCATTGCATATAAGGCACAAAGGGATTGGCCTTGCCTGCCCACCATGTGTTGGTGATGAGTGTTCTGGTCCTGCAGTTGCAAATCCGCCTTTCAGCTCATCACTTTTTGTGGTACTATTGGACTAGATATCATCAAAGCTGACACCAGCCAGAGCATAGAACAACTCAAAGAAGCAGTGCAAGATCAGCAGATGCGGAGAATCAGCAAGAGTCTGACACGGCTGAATGGATAACATCAAGGGTCAACAGAATTCAAGGGAGGCAGGACTTAGTTCTTTTGTGACAATGCAATTAGTCTTAAACTAATGACACCTTTAACCCCACCTTCCAGCTCAGCCTCTTCAGCATCAATGAGCTGCATTTGACTTGCAGGCAGCTACTTTCAGATTGGGCAGCTTGAGGCGTCAGCTGCTTACAAGCATGCTTCCATATCTTGTTGGCAAGTCTAAATCTCTTTCTTCTTCTCCCCCTCCCAGGGATGTGCAGATTGGGGATATCGTGACGGTGGGAGAGTGTCGCCCCCTCAGCAAGACCGTCCGGTTCAACGTCCTCAAGGTGACCAAGGCTGCTGGCACCAAAAAACAGTTCCAGAAGTTTTAAAGACTATTTGTACTTTCTTTGTATCAATAAACAGGCTGGTGTGATTTGAATGCTGTCCTTTCGTTAACGGCAGGCACATTCCTCAACATTGGGAACAGCTAGGAAATGGGTGCAAAAATACCTCTTGGCAGACCTGATTTGGTGGCTTCAGGGGAAAAATGAGCCGTGGGTGCTGTGATGAGGGCCTTGGGAAGAAGGAGTGGAAGGGCTAAGGATAACATTAACAGAGTTGGGAGGGACCTTGGAGGGCTTCTAGTCCAACCCCCTGCACAAGCAGGAGACCCTGTACTGTTCTGGACAAAAAGCTGTGCAACCTCTTGCACTTCTGGAGGCAAGCCATTCCACTGGTTAGTTCTTCTCTTGGGAAGAAATTTCTCCCTAGTTCTAGCTCGGTTCTCTCCTTGATTAGTTTCCACCCATTGGAAAGTAATCAAGGAAAGGATTTGCAGATGCAATAGAAAGTAGAAATGGGACAAGCTGGGGAGCTTTCTGGGGAGGAGGTCTTGACGCCTGAAAATAACAGTCCAAAGTCCAGTAAGTAGACAAAAGTCATGAAGTTAACACAGCCTGAGAAAGTCCATAGAAGTCTATGGGTCCAAAGCATGAGGAGCTCCACATGAAGTCGAAGGGGTCAATACCAGTCCATAGGTCAAAAGCACGAAGTCAGCATGAGGTCCAAGAAGCCAAGGCACAAAGAACAATCCGACAATCATTTCTGGTATAAGCAAGCTAGGTGACTGGAGAAAATTGAGTTCTAAATCTGGTGATTGTACATTTTGACATCACTGACAGCTAAAGCAGTTTCTCCATTTCTTGCCTATGTACCCTGGTGGACTTCTAGAAAAGGAGCCTGAGTCCATTGTATAGCTGAGGCACCATGGCAGCCTACAAACACTGGGTCCCCAACCCATCACATTGTCTAGCTGCAGCTAAGATGAGAAGAGGGAGAAGGAGATTTGGGGAGCAAATTCAGACAGTTCTAAGTTCGACAATGACCTTGTTTGGGAGGAACACTAAAGACCTGTTCCCAAATCTTGGTTCTCACTCCATATATAATGGGATTCAACATAGGAGGAACCAGAAGATAAAGGTTGGCCAGCAGGATATGAACATGGGGAGCCACGTTGTGGCCAAAACAGTGGGTAAGAAAGGAGAAGTGCTGGGCTTTTTGTTATTGTGATGACAGGTGGGAACCACAAGTGCCGAAGGCCTTGAATCTGGCCTCACTGGAGGAAAGGCGTAGCACTGCATGAACAATGAAGTAAGAGAGGCCAATGCCTAGAAGGTCCCCCATAATGACAATCAAGGCTACACTTGGCCCATAAAGACTGTTGATCCTGGTGTTTCCACAGGCCAACCTCACCACAGCTATGTGCTCACAGTAGGTATGGTGGATAAACATTAGTCCGACAGACAACCTTTTGATCAGGAAAGGACATGGGCACATCAGCAGAATTCCTCTTGACAACAGCTGCCATCCCCATCTTGGCAGCTAGGGAGCCAAGAAAGAATCTGAGATGGAAGCAGATGGCCACATAACTATACAGCCATGGCCAACAGCACTGCTGATCCTACCATGCCTGAAGCATGGATGAAGAACATCTGGGCAAGGCAGCTGTCAACCTGGATCTCCCCAGCCTGGAACCAGAAGAGGGAAAGCAACTTGGGCAATGTAGAAGTGGATGTTACTAATTCGGTAGCAGATAGCATGCAGAGGAAGTAGTACATGGGCTTGTGGAGAGCTGGTTTTAGTACAATGACTAGTAAAATGCTACAGTTCTCAGCAATAATAGCCCCATAGCAAGTGCAAACTAGCACTGAGAACCACATATAATAAGCCTCCAGCCCTGGGAAGCCTTGCACCTCAAAGAAGGAAAGCCAAAAATATGTCAAATTGCCCATCATTCAGATATTCAGAGTTGCACCAACTACTTTGGCCACCAGCTTCACTGAAGATCTAGCACCTGTCAATCAAAGCAGAAAAAGAGATAGAAATTTTCTTGGAGCTGCAGGAAACCTTTCCTGTAACATGGTATAGGTCTTGCTCTATGCTAATCTATGGGCCGTTCCTGCACCAAGCCCCTCTTCAGCAGAAGTTTGGAAGAACTTCAAAAGAAGTGGGTGGCTCTGGTCTCACAGTGGTAGGAAAAGAGAAGTCATCTACAACATACAGTGTAAGGACTGAAAAAGCCACTATGGAGAACAGACAAGCAAAAAGCTAGCAGAACACAAACATGAATACCAAATAGCAGTCAGCAGACACAATAAAAACTCCTTAATCTCACAACACAGGTAGAGACTCAGCCACAGCTTCAACTGAGTAACTGTAAGCATGCTAGACCAAGCTAAATCCAGAAATGCTAGGGAATTCCTTGAAGGTTGGCATTCAGACAAATCAGCCATCAATGGACACATACAGATAAACCACATTTACACGCTATTCAAAAGAGACAATAAAAATACTAAGCAAAAGACACAACCTCCCTAGCAACCAACACTCAGAGAAGCAGAAATAAACACCAGACAAACAATCAAGCAGAAAACAATAATCAAGGAACTATGAAGGATGAAACATCGGCAACATTGGCAGAGCAAGCTACCGTATATAAGCAAGAAGCAAACTCCAACCTCATGAGCACTGAGGATGTTGCCTAGTTGGATAATGAAATATTTTCAAGCAAGCTCAGAGAACACCAAGCCCTTCTCGGAGATTAAAAATGTTGGCTACAGATCTTGGAACTGAAACAACCAACTAGCAAACGACCAGCCTAGTAAACATGATGTGTGACTTTTTGCATCTGAAGGCCGCTGAGCTCAAAAAACTCACCAAGCAGAAACAGCCTTGTTAATTATGGGTGTCATACAGGGGTGGGTTCTACTTACCTTTACTACCGGTTTGCAATGGGGCCGCGCGCATGCGCAGAAGCATTTTCATGACAGTGCAAACCGGGGACAACTGGTGTCATACATCCTCCAGGGCACCCTTTGTGTAGCACAAGTGTTGCACCTTCAATGAGAATGGAGTCTTCTTAGGCTTGACCAGCCCAAGCAAGATCCTTGCCTGGAATCCAAGCTCAGCCCTTCTCTGCTGTTCAGGTTCTTTGGTTTTTAAGCCTGGCCCTCTTGGAGAAGCTCCAGGCTGCTTTGGGGGTTCCCAGAAGGCATAGCAGACCACGAGCTGAAGAAGCTTCTTGGATGAGAAGCGAAACATAGTCAAGGTAAAACAAAGAAAGTCCAGTTGCCTCTTGAAAAAGCACCTTTGGGACAACCATGACTGGATGACGGAGAATCTCCATAGACTTTAGCAGACCTTCTAAGTAGATCACCAGAGACAAGGGGAAGGGGAGGGGAGCTGAAGATCTCTCCCTGCAGTATTGCTGGCCCTGAAGACAATCAAGTCTTGATCTTGCAGGGCTGGAGCCTCTGCAGACCTACGTAGCCCATTGGCAGGAGCAGCAGTTGTGGGCATGTGGATGGATCATCTCCTCAGGCACCAGGTTGATCCAACATTTGGTCTCAGTCCCTGGAGATGTAATTGCAAAAAAAAAAAAAAAAAACAACCCTGGCAAATACCGTTTCTCTTCCTTTGGCTCCACTGAAGTTAAAAGTAAAGAAAATAGTGGAAGAGAAGATATGGTCGTATTTGGGACAAGCAAAACATGCCCCTCTCTATCTTATGTTCTCAGGTCTTGGAAACCTAAGATCCCCATCAATTTAGCCTCCTAACATTCAGGCCAACTGATAAATGGGGCAGAAGATGCTGGGAGGTGAGTCAAGTCTCCAGTTGTTACATTATAAAAAATTTGCAAGTTACTAAAGTTCAATTCTATGTGCGATAAAGGAGAATTTTTGTCCTTGGCAGTTCTTACCACGCTCTACATTCCTCATGGAGAACTTGTGACATTACTTCAAAGAACTAGAAACATTAATCAAAGAAAACTCCTAGTCACTGAAAGCCTTCCTCAAAGAGGCCTCCCTCTCCTGCTGCCATCCAAGGAGCGATGAGCTCGTCTCCTGTAGTGCTGAAGAGGTTGCCCATCCTGATGGTGGACTGGGCTTCCCATTGCCCAGAAGAGTCACCCAGGAAGAGCTGGTCAGAGACAAGAATCAAATTACAGATAGTCCTTGTCCTACGACCATAAGGAGCCATTACAGTAGCAGGTTGCGATGATTGTTAGGATCGCCCCACTTAATGAACCCCCATACCTTCTCTCCCTGATGCAGTCATTAAATGAAGCATGGGATGCCTCAGAGGCAGGCCCAGGCTTGGGGCTGATGCAGAATTGACCGGGAATCGGAAGGAGTCTCTGAATGGGAGCGATAGGATGATTGCACGGGGTCCTTTGACCTTGGGGAGTGCTGGTAGGGATCGGGAGGGATTGTAGACAGAGGAGAAATGGTGAAAGACTTTGGGATAAGCCTCTCTTGAAGGAACATGGCCCTTCTCTTCCCCAATGCCTAGTCCCTGGACCTTGAAGGGCACTGGGCTTTTAGCTGTTACTTGCTACATGTTGGGTCAGCCTCTCATTCGTCCATGTATACACCCGAACTAGGCTGTGTTGTTTCCCTGTGTCATATATGTGCGTATGTGCATAACTTTGTATTTATTTATTTATTTTGTCATGCTTATGTAGTGCATATTGGAGGTGGTGACCCTTTGAGAGCTTGGAGGTCCTCTAGTCCAACCCCCTCATGAAGCAGGAGGCCCAAGACCATTTCAGACAAATGTTTGTCCCATCTCTTCTTAGAAACCTCCAGTGACGGAGCACCCACAACTGCTGAAGGCAACTTCCGCTCCACTGGTTGTGGGAAGCTGGTAGAAAGTTGCCTGCTGTGACGGCCAGGGGATTAGATGAAGAGAAAAGGATCTGCTTCGGTCTCTTGCTTGCCAGTCCTCTCAAGCTTTGTGAGAAATACTTGCAGGATCAAGCAGGGCTATTCTTACCTTGCTAGTTGTATTGAGTTCTGCTTAGCAATGATAAAAAGTAAATTTATTTGCAAATAAAATTGGAAAGTAAGAAAGGGGACCTTGCCTCCATCATATTATGAAGCCTACCTAACTGTTACTCTTCAACCAAGAATTCCTTTTTTGGAGGATGGAGGGATATCACAGAGGGATGGGAAGCTTTGAGCAAATTGGGAGATGATACCAGAGCAACTCTGAAGGGCCAGTTTGCATGAAACACACAGTTGACTGCCACCGGCTTCCTGCAAACTATACATATAGGTCAAGGATCTCCAAACTTGGCAACTTTAAGCCTTGTGGATTTCAACTCCCAGAATTCCTAGGCCAACATGGTCTTAGAGTTGCCAAGTTTGAAGACCTCTGGTATATGCGAATACAAGAAGCGAGGGGTTTTTTTGTGCTGTAGCGCCAACGTGTACCAGGGTGGTGGTAGAGAGTTACCTTGCCTAGTGGCTATTTCACTTTTGGACTCATGGAAATTTGTGCCATGTGTGCCCTTGCTCTTCTGACACAAGCGAGTGACAGGTGAGAAAATTTGATTACCGGCCCTGATTTTTCTGGGGGAGGGAAGCAGCAAACTTCACAAAACAAGAAATCAGAGCCTGACAGCCTAGATTTTCCTTAGTGTGAAGGCTGAATTCTCTCCACTGTCCAGTTGCAAAATACCAGTTTTTGCTGCAAAGCTCAACAGAACAAATACAATTTTTTGCATTTAGCAGCCAGAATGCTCAATAGCAAAGCTTTATTTTCTGAAATACATGTGCATAGGGCACTCTTTATAATCTTACATTATAACTCACAGACTTCAATATCTAGAAGAAGATTATATTCAGTTCAGAAAATTTGATTGCAAACTTTAGTACGTTGCGGTCTTTTCAAAATTGACGTCCTCTCCATAGGGGAATTGATGGTGCATTTATGGAAATATGACAAGCAACAAAAGAATAATCTCTGCAGGTTGCAACCAAAGCATGGAGGCATATCTGGAGAATGACACAGTGCTTGACACGGTGCCAATCTACATTACAATACCAAAAAGAGGAGAGTTGATAGAGTGTGCATATTATCGTTTAATATCTTTGATTTCACATACTAATAAAATAATGCTTAGGGTCATTCAACGCAGACTAGAGCGTGACATTAGAAAATATATGTTCAGGATGGTTTTTGAAAATGCTGAAGAACATGAAACACGATGGCAGAGGTAGGTAGGATAACTGAGAAAGGAAAAATTATCAAAAAGATATCAATATGTTACATTCAGAGTAACAGAATAACAGAGTTGGAAGGGCCCTTGGAGATCTTCTAGCCCACCCCCTGCTGAAGCAGGAGATCCTATACCATTTCAGACAAATGCTTGTCCAATCTCTTCTTAAAACCTCCAGTGATGGAGCACCCACAACTTCTGAAGACAACTTCTACTCCACTGATTCATTGTTCTCACTTTCAGGAAGTTTCTTAGTTCTAAGTTGCTTCTCTCCTTGATTAGTTTCCATCCGTTGCTTCTTATTCTGCCCTCAAGTGCTCTGGAGAATAGGTTGACCCCTACTTCTTTGTGGCAGCCCCTGAGATATTGGAAGACTGCTATCATGTCTCCCCCAGCAGTATTCTGCCACAAAGAAGAAGGGGTTAAAAGGCCTCTGATTTTGTTGATCGTCTCAAGCTGTGGAATATATTTAAAAATGAAGATCCTAGAATATCTCACTGTTCTTGTGCAAAACCTATTCAAAGATGGTGGTACTGAACCCTTGGAAGGTTGGTGAGACAGGGTCTTTCTAGTCATTGCTTGGCCATCTAATAAGGAAAGACCTGGCCTGCAGGAGACAAAGAAAATGAAGGTGACTGACATTGTCTTTCTGTGTAGAGATTAAGTCCTCTGTCCTCCCTTTGGCTACATCTTCCAGAGGTTTCTGAGCATTTGGAGGAGCCGTCCAGAGATCTCCTTGGTTTTCATGCTATAAATGATGGGATTCATAAATGGTGGGAAGAGGATGTAGACATTGCCCATGAGGACATAGACAAAGGGAGGCGCATGCTGCCCAAACCGGTGTATGATGGACAGTCCAAGTGCAGGGACACAGAAGACCAGGACAGCACAGAGGTGGGAGACACAGGTGCTCAGGGCCTTGAGGGGGCTGCCGCCACTGGACACCATGTCCAGGACTGCCTTCAGGATCAGGCCGTAAGACAGGAGAATGAAGAGGAGGTCGGAGCCCATGCTGAGGAAGATCAGGATCAGGACATACCAGTTGTTGAAAGTGGTGTCACTGCAAGCCCAGCGAATCAGATCCTGGTGCAGACAGTAGGAGTGGGACAGCGTAGGGTCTTTGCAGTAGGGGAACTTTGCAAGGAAATAGAAGGCAGGCAGTAAGGAAAGGGTGCTCCTCAGAAAGAGGGCAAGTCCAATTTGCATGACTCTGGTGGTGGTCAGCAGCTCAGAGTACCTCAGAGGGTACCTGATAGCCACGAAGCGGTCCATCGCCATGGCAAAGAGCACAGCTGGCTCCATGAGGGAAAAGGAGTGGAGGAAGAAGGCTTGAGCAATGCAGGCCTGGCTGCCAATCTGCCTTAGGCGGAACCAGAGGACTCCCAGCACGGTGGGCATGGTGATGACACAGAGGCACAAGTCGGTGGCAGCCAGCATGGCCAAGAACTGATACATGGGCCGATGCAGGCTTGGCTCTGACCAGATGATGTAGAGAATGGAGCAGTTGCCCAGCACGGCAACCAAGTAGACACAGAAGATGGTGATGCCAATCCAGCCGTAAGCTGTCTCCAGGCCAGGAAAGCCACCCAGGGCAAACACTGCCGTGCTGACATTGGTGAGGGTAGCTGATGCCATGGTGAGTACAGCATGTGCCTGCTGGTGCCCTAATGCCCTTCCTTCTCTGTGCCCCAGGTGGTCCAAGCTTTGCCTTCCCTCACCTACCTGCCCTTGAGAGCTTCGTGCCTCCGTGTTCACCTTTCAAGATGGAAGGAAATCAGCATCTCTGTAAAAGGCTGAATTATCACACAACCTTCTTGAGATTGTCCTCCACAGAAGAACCGAGTGAACTCTGCAGCTCTTGAATATCATGCTGATGATCTCCCCTGATTCCTCCTTGAGCCAGGAGGTTGTCCCAGAAGCATCACCTCTTCCTGATTTTTAACTGGTGGGAAGTTGTCTATTTCAGTGCATCAAGGCAAGTTTTCTTCAAGAGAGCCTTGTCTCTTCTCCAAACCAGGCAATCAAGAAGTGGTGCATGAGAGACTAGAAGGGACAATGCAATTTTTTCCCCTTCTTCTTTGGACGAGATTTATTCCTAGTGATGGTTGTAACCTGAGTTGCTGAAAGTCCTTATAAAAGGAGATGGTGGTTGAGGTGAGGCATCTGGGATTCTTCAGCCAGGAGCAGAGGGGAATCCATGGAGACTGAGAGATGTGTCTCGACTCTCTGGGTTACCACAAACATCTCCCAGCCCTGAACCTCAGCTCAGGTGCCTCATGCAGTCTCCCAGGTGAAGGAAGTGCCAGGAAAGAGTGCTGGAGTCCCATAATGGGAACATACAATGGATTGCTGTGTCATCCAGGCTGTCTACTGTTGGCCTCACTAAGCTGTTGCTGGAGCACTTCCCTCACTCCCTCCTTCCTTAGTCATATATAGTTTTGGGGTGTCAGTTGTAACTTTGAACAATTGTGAAGTGGCCTTAAAGGTGGGAGAAGCCCTGCCATTTTCCTGTGCGTCCCCTGCCCTTGGGATGACCTTCCCCCAGAGGGCCACCCTGTGCCCATTTTACGGACTGTCCATAAACAATTAAAACTTAGTTGTTCTCCTTGCCTTGGCATAGGAAGGGTGGGACGGGGTTGAGTCCCTGTGCTTTAGTGTGTGTGTGAGTGAGAGAGAGAGGGGGGGGCAGGAATATGATATGGAGGTGATCTTCTAGTCATCTGTATTATTCTTTTATTTATGATGTGCTACACGTCTTCTGATCTCAAGGATGCAGTCAACAGTCATTCTAGAGCCCAGAAAGATGAATTCCTTTACTGTTTCAATTTTGATTGCTGGGCCTGATTTTTCTGTGGGGAGGGAAGCAGCAAACTTCACAAAACAAAAAAATCACAGCCAAACATCTGATTATTGATTCAAATGAGGTGGGGTGAGGTGGTGGCTTGAACATAGTAGAGGAGGTCTGTGCTCCAGGGTTCAAGTCCCAGCACCGCATGATGGGATGAGCCCCCAGTACTTATTATTTATTTATTTATTTATTATTTATTTATTTATTTATTATTTAGACTTATATGCCGCCCTATCTCCGAAAGGACTCAGGGTGGCTCACAACAATAAAACACACAAAGTTCAATTTTTTAAAAATACCCAATAAAACTATAAAAACCATTAAAATCCCCTCTAAAACCTCTTCAGTCCAAGCCGGCCAAGCGGAATAGCCATGTTTTAAGGCCACGGCGGAAAGAGCGAAGGTCAGGGGCCACCCAGAGCCCCAGGGGGAGCTGATTCCACAGGGTAGGTGCGCCCACAGAGAAGGCCCACTCCCTAGGGGTTGCCAGCCGACATTGTCTGGCCGATGGCACCCCAAGGAGGCCCTCCCTGTGGGAACGCACCGGGCGATGGGGAGCAGTCGCTGGCCGCAGATGGTCCGCCAAATACCCTGGGCCTAAGCCATGTAGGGCTTTATAGGTGATTACCAGCACCTTGAATCTCACCCGGAGGGCAACTGGTAGCCAATGCAGGTCCCGCAGGAGGGATGTAACATGAGAGTGTTGGGACACTCCCATCACTACCCGCGCGGCTGCATTCTGCACCAGCTGAAGCCTCCGAGTGGTCTTCAGGGGCAGCCCCATGTAGAGAGCATTGCAGTAGTCGATCCGGGAGGTGACGAGCACATGAGTGACTGTGCGTAGGGCATCACAGTCCAGGTAGGGGCGCAACTGGTGCACCAGATGAATCTGGGCAAATGCCCCCCTGGTCACGGTCGTAACATGATCTTCCAGAGTCAGCCGTGAATCCAGGAGGACGCCTAAGTTGCGCGCCCTGTCAACAGGGGGCAACACCTCACCTCCTATAACCAGCAATGGAATATTCCCTTGGAACCGAGATGCCGGTATCCACAGCCATTCCGTCTTGGCAGGGTTGAGCTGAAGCCTGTTCCTCCCCATCCAGAGCCGCACCGCTTCCAGGCACCGGGACATCACGTCGAGGGCATCACTGGGCTGATTCGAGGTGGATATAAAAAGTTGGGTATCATCTTGCCTCAGCTTCAGCCAACCTAGCAGTTTGAAAGCATGTTACAGCAAGTAGATAAATAAGTACCATGTGGTGGGAAAATAGTAGTGTTTCATGCAGTACAGTGAATCCAGCTGGTGATGAACCTTCTCCAAGTTGGTGGGGGGAAAAGCCTCAGATGAGGCTGCCGAATGCCGTTAGCATATTCTGAATGCCAGTTCGTCCCCTGTGGTGCCCAGTGGTCAGAGCAGAAGCACGAACCGGACGGATTACGAGGCAGCCAAACAACTACTCTGTATTAACCCTGGAGACTCTCCTGGCTAATGTATCATTGCCATATGCTAAATAAATAAATATTGGTTCAAATTGCACTGGGCAAAATGAATGCAGAGGTGGGCTGGAGAATAATAGGACAATGCCCAGTTTTCAATTAGGTGCTAACATGAAGGTGTAGATGATACCAAACTTAAAACTGTTTCAGTAAAATGGTGGAACCCCCCCCCCCAAAAGAAAAGATCTGCATGCATTCTTTTAGTCTATCCTTCCTTCCTTTAGAGTTACTCGCTTTCATTGGAGGCAGAAGAATTCAGGATCGTAAGCAGTGATGAGGTTTCCAGGGGACACAAAGCAGACACAGAATCTCTGTCAACCTACACAAGCTTTATTATTCACAATTTCTTTAGCATCACATTCTCTTGCCCTGCCACACCCAGGCCCAGGGGTTGTCCGAGAGGGGCATCTTCTGTAGATGACAGTTATGTCCATGGATTGGGGTCTTGTCCTCTTATCCTTTGCCAAAACCATCCCTCATATATTCCTTTTCAGGTCACCTCAGCTTTTCAGTGAGAATTGCTGGGTTAATTGTGACTTACTGAATGGCAGTTAACAGTTAACTTATTACTGGTTGTTGTTCGGTGATCATTGCCTGTTCTTGATGGACGTTTTCTTCTCCACGGCAGTTCTGATCTTTGGGAGCTGGGAGGACCTCGTCCAGAGGCTCCCTTGGTTTTGCTGTATTGGACCTGCCTAGTTCCTTCTGAGTGAGCCTCTCACAAGCTCATCACAAGCAGGATTTGAGCACAAATGCATGTAGCCACTCTGCCCATCTGCATCTTTTCTCAACTTCTATTCATCTCTTTCTCCCAAGATCTTATTTCTGGCATAAGCCATCAAGGTGAATGGAGAAAATGAAGTTCTAACTCTGGTGATTATACATTTTGGCACCCTTGGCAGCCAAAGCAGTTTCGCCAACTATTACTTGCATGCTTTAGTGACCCTCTAGATAAGAGCCATGAGTCCACCTTATATCTGAGGCACCAGGGCAGCCTACAAACACTGGATCCCCAACCAAGCAGCTAAGATGAGAAGAGGGAGAAGGAGATTTGGGGAGCAAATTCAGACAGATCTGGATTGGACAATGACCTTGTGTGAGAGGAACACTCTAATGATCTGTTCCCGAATCTCCTTGGTTCTCACTCCATATATAATGGGATTTAACATAGGAGGAACCAGAAGGTAAAGGTTGGCCAGCAGGATATGAACATGGGGAGCCACGTTGTGCCCAAAGCGGTAGGTGAAAAACGAGAAGAGTGCTGGGCTGTATGATATTGTGATGACACAGAGGTGGGAACCACAAGTGCCGAAGGCCTTGAACCTGGCCTCACTGGAGGAAAGGCATAGCACTGCACGGACAATGAAGAAGTAAGAGAGGCCAATGCCTAGAAGGTCCCCCCCAATGACAATCAAGGCCACACTTAACCCATAAACACTGTTGATTCTGGTGTCTCCACAGGCCAACTTCACTACAGCCATGTGCTCACAGTAGGTGTGGTGGATAACATTTGTCTGACAGAAGGACAGTCTTTTGATCAGGAAAGGACATGGGCACATCAGTAGGGTCCCCCTGACAACAGCTGCTACCTCCATCTTGGCAGCTAGGGAGCCGGTGAAGAAAGAATTGTATCTGAGAGGGAAGCAGATGGCCACGTAACGATCTATGGCCATGGCCAACAGCACCGCTGACTCCATCATACACAAAGCATGGATGAAGAACATCTGGGTCAAACAGGTATTAAACTGGATCTCCCCAGCCTGGAACCAGAAGAGGGAAAGCATCTTGGGCAATGTAGAGGTAGTGGCTGCTAAGTCAATAGTGGAAAGCATGCAGAGGAAGTAGTACATGGGCCTGTGGAGGGCTGGTTCTGATACTATGACTAATAAAATGATAGAATTCCCAGCAATGATGATCACATAGCCAGTGCACACTGCCACTGAGAACCACAGGTGGTATGCCTCCAGCCCTGGGATGCCTTGCAACACAAAAATAAAGGACCAGGAGTATGTCAGATTGCCCATCATTCAGATCATGTAAGATGCACCCATCACTTTGGCCACCAGCTTCACTGAAGATCATAGCACCTGTCAATTAGAACAGAGAAAGAGACGGACGATGAAGTTGGTCATTGGGACCAGAGGTTTAGTCTTCCAAGCTTTCAGACTTGCATTGGAGCCCATCCGTGGGGAACTTCTCTCCCTCCAGGATGTATGCACTGAGCGATGTGTAGTGTTTATGTGGTGCCTGGTTGTGGGTGGCTTTTACTTGAGAAAGTAAGCTGTTGGATGAGGAAGCTTAGAGCTGCAGGAAACCAAGAATCTTTGTAGCTCAGGATTGAAATGAGGGTGCTCTCTGAGCTTGGTTATTTTCTTGCAGATGTTTCATTATCAAACTAGGTAACATTATCCAGTGCTAGGAAGATGTGGGGTTTGCAGAGTGAGGAGAAGGAGAAGGAGAAGGAGAAGGAGAAGGAGAAGGAAAAGGAGAAGGAGGAGAACAGTGAGGTCCTTGATGCTCTCTGAGCTTAGTTGTTTTCTTGAAGAGGTTTCATTACCCACACTAGCTAACATCATCAGTTGTAATCTATCACTGAAAACAAGCAACAAGCCTGCAAGAAAGCTACCAAGCCCAGAGAGCACCAAGGGCCCTTCTGCAGGAAACCTTCTCAGTCTCAGCCTCCGAGGATACCATGCAAATCTTGTTCTAGGGCTAGGCTAAACTATGGACTGCTGGTCCTGTAAAAAAAATCCTCTCCAGCAGAAGCTTGGAAGAGCTTCAAAGGAAGTGGGCAGCTCTGGTCTCACAGTGGCAGCCATGTGCTTTGGGAGGGGTGGGGATTAAAGGGGCAACTTTAGAAGTGAATAATAGAATAACTGAATTGGAAGGGACCTTGGAGGTCTCCTAGTCCAACCCCTGCTCAAGCAGGAAGCCCTATGCCATTCCAGACAAATGGTTGTCCTCCAGTGATGGAACAGCTACAACCTCTGAAGCCGTTCCACTGGTAGATTGTTCTCACTGTTTGGAAGTTTCTCCTCAATTCCAGGTTGCTTCTCTCCTTGATTAGTTTCCATCCTCTGTTTCTTGTCCTGCCTTCAGGTGCTTTGGAGAACAGGTAGTCCCCCTCTTCTCTATGGCAGCCCCTCGACTACTGGAACAGTGCGATCATGTCTCCCCTAGTCCTTCTTTTCATTAAACCAGACATACCCAATTCCTGCAACCATTCTCATATATTTTAGCCTCCAATCCCCTGAAAAAGCAGATAAATGTTGGCTACCAATTTAGAAACTGAACCAGGAAGCCAACTATGTTAGCTAACAGGATGCTTG
The DNA here is from genome assembly GCF_029215685.1 of Pituophis catenifer annectens. Classification (NCBI taxonomy): domain Eukaryota; kingdom Metazoa; phylum Chordata; class Lepidosauria; order Squamata; family Colubridae; genus Pituophis; species Pituophis catenifer. The sequence continues at coordinate 131,640,214 of NW_027256884.1, forward strand.
AATTTCTGCATCTCTTGGGCTTGAACACTCACCAGGCAGAGACAGCTTTGTGGGGTCCTTTAGAGTGGGGTGTCATGCATCCTCCAGGTCCCTCTTGTGTAGCACAAGTGTTGCACCTTCCATGAGAAAGAATTCTTTATTGTCTTGAACAGACCAAGCGAAATCCTTGCCTGGAATTCAAGCTCTGCCCTTTTCTGGTTCCTTGTTGCTTTTTTAAGTCTTCCACTCTGGGAGAAATGGAAGAGCTCTCCCTGCAGTATTTGCCAGCCCTGAAGTCGGCCCAGTGAGGGCAGGAGCCTCCGCAGACTGGCACGGAGGGAACAGTTGGGCACATGGGTGGACTGGAAGCCATCTCCTCAGGCACCACATGGATCCAGACTTTTTCCGTTAGTCCCTGGAGGTGTGATTGCAAAACACTGGCAAACTAGCGTTCCTTTGGCTCCATTGAATTTTAAAGGAAAGGAATTTGGTCGGGACAAGGAAACCCCCCCCTTCTCTGGGTTACGTTCTCAGGTTTTGGAAACCGAGTGGAATGGAATGGAATGGAATAGAAGAATAGAATAGAATAGAATAGAATAGAACAGAACAGAACAGAACAGAACAGAACAGAACAGAACAGAACAGAACAGAACAGAATAGAATAGCATAGCATAGCATAGCATAGCATAGCATAGCATAGCATAGCATAGCATAGCATAGCATAGCATAGCATAGCATAGCATAGCATAGAATAGAATTTTTTATTGGCCAAGTGTGTTTGGGCACACAAGGAATTTGTCTTGAGGCATATGCTCTCAGTGTACATACAAGCAGCAAGTGATAAATCATTACCATAACCATAAAGAGTGGTGGTGCAGCGGTCTAAAGTGCTGTTAAGTAGCACTTAGTTGCCAGCTGCCTGCAATTACTGCGAGTTCAAATCTCACCAGGCTCAAGGTTGACTCAGCCTTCCATCTTTTCGAGGTAGGCAAAATGAGGACCCGGATTGTGGGGGCAATAAGCTGACTTTGTATAAAAAAAGAACACCGCTTGGGGGGTGGGGGCAAAAGCCCTACTAAGCAGGTATATACAAAAGTATGAAGGCTATTGCTTAACGCATTGTAAGCCACCCTGAGTCTCCGGAGAAGGGTGGCATATAAATCAAATCAATCAATCAATCAATCAATCAATCAATCAATAAAATACAATCATCATAAATCATAAGATAACTTTCTATAACAACGAACCTATCTACTGTAATTAGCAAAACCCAAAGTCAAAGTTTCATTTTTTTCTGCCCAAAGTCCAAAAGTGGTTTCCAAGTAGACACAAAAGTAATTGTGTTCTTTTCTTTAATCAAAGTAGCCAATTTAGCCATCTCTGCTAACTCCATCAATTTTTGCAGCCCTTCATCCATTGTGGGAATTAGAGTAGCCTTCCATTCTTGTACATGGAGTATTTCTGATGCTGTCAGCATATGCAACTTTAAAGTTCCAGATTTTTTTCAAGTTCTTTATCCATTAAGCCCAAAAGAAAAGGGTTTTTTTCCAGAGCCTTTTCCAAGGCATCTATCACGATCGGTTCTACCCTTGCTTGCCTTTGACGCAGTTGTTCTATCTCTATTTGCAGGTCTTTGTATTATGTTCTTTCTTTTCTCTTCTGCTGTCTCCAGGTATTGCCACGTCCACTATTCAGACTTTGTTTTGGTTTTTTTGGTTCTTTTCATTGGCAGATGTTAAGTCTGGGGTATTATGTGGTAGGTGCCTGTGTTATTATTATCAAATTTATTTGCCATCCATCTTGCAGTTTGAGCAACTCTGAATTTAACTTCCAACATGGATTCCATGAAATAAGAGAACATCTCAAGTGCTTCTCAAGTGGCCAAAGCTTCTGTTTTGCTTTTGTAGCTGAAGCAGCCGTGGCCTTCAGTCGCTGCACCGTGAAACCTTCACGGAAAGCAAAGGGAGGAGCCGCCGCAATCATCAGAACAGGATGTCTAAGGGCGCCTGTGACTCTCCTTCTCCAGGGGCCCTTCTGTGACCTCGTTTCTCCCCATCCGTGACCACAGGGTTGTCCCCAGGGTTGCTTATGAAGTTATCATGCTCAACATCTGGAAGGCTTGATCATGCCTCTCTTGACTTCTGGAGTTAACAGAGTTCGGAATGTCCTCTGTTACATTCAACCCCATCTGTGAAGCTTCTATCTTCATTGGTCAGATATGAGATGGGTGGGAAATAAATGTCATCTTCATCCTCAGCATCCTGCTTGATGTCTCAGCTTCTCCATCTTTGCCAACCAATTTGGTGCAGACAGCAGCCTCCACCTTACAGAAGTGAATATTTGCAGCTCAGGGTTGAACTGAATAGTCTGTCTCTCCCTCTCCCTCTGAGGGGCCCCTGATTCTCTCTGAGCTGGGTGGTTTTCTTGCAGGTGTTTCATGGCCCAACTAGGGAACATCATCAGTGCTGATGAGAGTTTGGGTAATAAAATGTCTGCAGGAAAACCAGCCAGTTCAGAGAGCACCAAGGATCCCACTGTCTTACGGTTTATTGGTTGGAACATCCCAGGTTATTTTATTAATTGATTTTTTGATATGCTACCTATCTCACCATCAAGCAACACTGTTGAGTTGTGTATGTTAACCTGCGCTTAGAGTTTAGGGTGCTCTGAGCCCAGTTTCTTAGTCTTTTCCAGGCAGAGCACAGGTAAAACGCAACCGAGTGCTTTGGGATGGGGGTGTGGGTGTTTCCTTGGCTCTGCTTTTGACCTCTTCTACCCATTGACCAGGCTCTTTGCCACAAGGGCCTGGAAGCTCTTCTCCTTATTTCCCTTCCCTTCAGCATCTTCTCTGCCCAAAGCTTTTCTTCCTTCCTTTTCAACCTCTTGTTAGCTGCTCTGCAGATAGGAAGCGGAGCCAATATTTTAGGATACAATAAAACTTAGCCAGCCAGCCGGGAAGCAGCGCAGCCCTGGTTAATGGTTAACGGTCCCCGGGGGCTCTGGGCGGAGGCGGGGTGGGTTCCCAGGCGGGGAGGCGGCGGGCAATAATAGCGGCTCCCTTCCCGAGGTGGCCGGAGCCTTCCCGAGGAGCTGCCCCGAGTGCAAACGCACGGAGCACGGAGGCGCCTCGAAGCCACCGGTGAGCCGACCCGGCCGGGGACCCCGCCCGCCTCACCTGTCCGCCGACCGGGCGCCCGGGATCGGGCAGGCAGCTCCCCCGGTCACACCCGAGGGGCGGCGGCGCTCCGGCAACGGAGCCTTGACCTGGAGCGGGCCCGGGGAGGGCTCCCTTTGCCCGGGTGGGGTGGAAGCCCCGCAGCGTCCGGCGGCGCCCCATATGAGACCCCCGGGCGGCGGAGCTTTGTGCAGACGGGATGGCGCCGGACTCGGGTCTTGAGCCTGGCCGGAGGGTTGGGGGAGGCGCGATCCTTTCGGTGAGCAGAGATCCGCGCCGGCTGCGCGGTCACTGGACGGCTTTTCAGCTGCCTCGGACGGGGATCCGGCCAAGAAGGAGCGGGCAGCGGGCTTGGAGGGAAGGGAAGGGAGCACGGAAAGGGGCTTTTGGCTGCCGCTGGAGGACCCTCTGTCGTCCAGCGGGGATCCAGAGTCGGTTGACATCCCGAGTTGGCCTCCAGCAGCAGGGAGACGTTGCAGGCGGCGGGTGGGCAGCCTTTGGCTCTCTGTCACCCTTACCGGGTCAGGGAAGGGGCTAAGACTGCATTCCCACAATCTGCAGCTCAACTAAGCCAAGGGGGGGGGGGGAGAAAGATGTAATGAGTTTACTTTGGCAGAGCCTCTTAATTCTGGGAGGGGGGCGTTTCCCAAATGGGTCTGGAACAGCCTGGGGCGACCCCCTAACGACCTGGTTAATCATTTCTGAATCTTGCAGAGTGAAATTCCTACCCGCTCAGCCTTTCTGCCTTCCAGCGGGTAGGATGGGCTTCCCTCACTGCACATTGCACGATGCCAGCTGCTTCTTAGCAGGTTGAGGTGGGGTCTGGCTTAGCTCCTTGCAAGGTGCAGAGAGCAGGAGGGTCAGGGGTGCATTTTTAGAGAAGCAACAGCCACAACCTCCCACCGGCCAATACGCTTCTCGCAGAGAGGGCGTCCTCAGGGTGCCGTCGGTCAGGCAATGTCGGCTGGCGGCCCCCAGGGGAGAGCCTTCTCTGTGGGGGCACCCGCCCTGTGGAACGAGCTGCCTCCTGGAATACCATTGATCCCGGACCTCTGTACCTTCCCTAAAGCCCTCAAGACGTTTTTATTCCACCAAGCCAGCCTAGCCTAAATGGTTCTTAATTGGGATTTTAAATTTTATGGATTTGGGGGTTTTAAATTGGGAAGCTAATGATTTAATTCTTTTTTAATTATCTTAACTTTTGTATTTGTATGTTTTTTTAATTTTGGCTGTTCACCGCCCTGAGTCCCCTCTGGGAGAAGGGCGGTATACAAATTAAATAAATAAATAAATAAATATATAAACAGTCACAGCCATTTCCACCATCTCCTGACTACAGGGTGCAGGAAAGCCACAGCGGAAGCCAAGAGATTCAGCCGGACGGACACCCAGTTGCTGCCAGGAGAAGAAAGAGGGAAGGTGGCACCCAGGCGCTTGGGAAAGGCAGCCCCAGAGGGAGCCCAGGCCAGCAAGCGGGGTCCTCCGGTGTGCGCTGAAGGCGGGGGAGCCAGCCAGGAAGGGTGGAGCAGGAGCTGTCCGCAGGTAGGAGAAAGCAGTGCAATAGGGGGACTGAGGCTGGGTGGGCAGGGAGGGAGGGGAAGAGGTGGGTGAGACGTCTCCTTGGCGAGTCCACCGGGCCTCTAAGAGGTCAGCTGCGGCTCTGAGCCAAAGGAGGTTGATGCGCCCACCAGTGGGGGTCCAGGACAGGGTCTGGATTGGGCCCTTCCCGGAGGAGAGCTCCGTTCCACAACCCTGAGAAAGGGAATCAGAGAAGCAGCTGAAGGGAGAACCCAGACTGAAACGTGAAACTGAAGAGGTGGAGAACTTGGAGACGCTTCTGCTCCAGACCATGTGAGGAGGTCATCTATCCTCCCTTTCCTCCTCCTCCTCCTCCTCCTCCTCCTGTTCTTCTCACCAGTCCTGGCTGGGGGTCCTCTTGCTCAGAACTTCTTGAGATGCCAATAAAGGAGAATATTTGTAGCTCAGGGTTGAAATGAGGGGTCCTTGGTGGTGTCTAAGCTTGCTTGTTTTCTTACCCTAACTAGGTCACATCATCAGTGCTAGTCAAGAGGCTATTTGCTGTCCTTAGGGTCATGAGATGTCTGCAAGAAAAAAAGCAAGCTTCGAGAGCACCAAGGACCACTCACTTCCTGAGATGGTTGGCCAAGAGGGCTGATGCTGGGATTCTCGTTTTGTCTTCCCTGTCCAGGAGCCAGGATCCCATTGGACAAAGCTGCCCCCACATGGCTGCCCTTAACGACAGCAGCTTTGACCCCATAACCTTCATCCTGACGGGAATCCCGGGCATGGAGGAATCTCACATCTGGATCTCTGTCCCCTTCTGCCTGATGTATGTGGTGGCCCTGACAGGGAATGCCTTTCTCCTCTTTCTCATCGCCACAGAGCGCAGCCTCCACCAGCCCATGTACCTCTTCTTGGCCATGCTGGCAGTAGCTGACCTCATGCTGTCCACCTCCACGGTGCCGGAGATGCTGGCCATCTTCTGGTTTGGATCCAGGAAGATTTCATTTGATGCCTGCATTGCCCAGATGTTCTTCACCCACTTCAGCTTTATCGCAGAGTCCACCATTCTCCTGGCCATGGCCTTTGACCGTTATGTCGCTGTTTGTGACCCACTGCGCTACATGACCATTCTCACGCCTTCCGCAATAGGCAAGGTGGCCATCGCCGCCACCGTCAGGGGTCTGGCAATTATGTTTCCCCCCATCTTCCTCCTGAAGAGGCTGCCCTACTGTGGCCACAGCACAATGCCACACACCTATTGCGAGCACATGGGCATTGCCCGCCTGGCTTGTGGGGACATCACCGTCAACATCTGGTACGGCTTCACAACTACCCTCCTGTCCTCTGGCGTTGACGTGGTGCTGATCGCTGCCTCCTACGCCTTGATCCTCCGAGCTGTCTTCCAGCTGCCCTGCAAGGAAGCCCGGCGCAAAGCTCTCCGCACCTGTGGCTCCCACATCTCGGTCATCCTCATGTTCTACATGCCAGCCTTCTTCTCCTTCCTCACCCATCGCTTTGGCCACAACATCCCTAGTTGGATCCATATCTTGTTGGCCGACCTCTACGTGATCGTGCCGCCCATGCTCAACCCCATTGTCTACGGAGTCCGAACAAAGCCAATCCGGGAGAGGGTCATCCATGTGCTCTCACAGATGGGGAGGACCTGCTTCTAAGCCCCGAACAAACTCTAATGGAGGACTTGGGTTGAAGGTTGCTACAGGATGAGAGCTGCCTCCTTCTTAGGGGAAGGAGATGGACCCCCAGGTCAGAGGAAGCAAGAATTCTTGTGAGGTGGTTACTCTTCTGTCTCTTCTCCCCTGGGGAAAACGCCTTCTTCCTTGGTCAATGTGGCTACAGATCTATTCAAGCTGCCCCCTCCTTGCCTGTCCTTCCCTGGTGAGGAGCCTTTTCCCTGGAGTCAGAAGGAGTATTGCGGTCAGCTGCCCTTCTTCTGTGCCGCTTGTGGGCTCTCCGGATCTCTCTGATTGGCCTCTCTGAGACCCAGAGTGCTGGACAAGTGGGGCCCTGTTCAATCCAGGGTTCTTCTGGACTCTTCCACAACTGGTGCTTCTTTGGCTGCCAGGGGGTGAGGGTAGATGGGTACCCCGTCTGGTCTCCTCCTTGAAGCTGTCCCTGGAGAGGATTTGGATGGGCTGGGCCTTTTTGCCTCCGCCCCATTGGGTGGTCTTTTCTTGAAAGCATTTGGGGAGGGGGCTGGGCACATCCTAAACTCTGGTGATGGGCTCCTGCCCTGGGTTGCTCAGCCAACAGAGGTTTTGTCTTGCATGAAAGTGGGGGCTGCTGGACTGATGTGAGCACAAAAATTTGCTCACCCCTCCCCCAGAACCACAAGGGGGAAGTAGGTGAATTGGGGCCCACCATGAGAATGCCAGAGACTCCCTTGTTTTGCCCCAGGCCAACCTCTGTGCCCAACTGGCTCACGTCCCCGTGTCCTGCTTCAGATGGACATTCAGTAACACATTTTGCGGGAGAGGCTGGGGAAAGAGCAGAGGGAGGGGCTGAGAAAGCCGGACTCTCTCCTGGGGGGAGATGCTGCCCAAACCTCGTCCTTGGGGAGCCTCCAAGTCACCTCCTGTGACAGAGAAGAGGGGATCAACTCATTCTCCAGAGCACCTGAGGGCAGGACAAAAAGCAATAGGTGGAAAATCATTAAAAAGAGATCCAGACTGGAATTTAAGGAGGAATTTCCTGACAACGGAACAGCTTCCCTCCCGGGGTTGGGGGTGCTTCAACACTGCAAATTTTCAGAAATAGACTGGACAACCATTTGACTGGGATGGTCTAAGGTCCCTGATTGAGCAGGGGGTTGGAGCAGAAGACCTCCAGGGTCTCTTCCAGCCCCAGGATTCTACGTTCTATGGCACCTGCCTGCTGAGGCTGGGTCAGGGGGTGCTAGCTGCTTCCTGTGCCAGCAGTCGGCTGAGGCCTGGGCTGGGGGATGTAACCCTAACCCTAACCCTTGGCAATGTTTGGCCTAGATTGCACAGCTGGGCACTGCCAGAGCTGGCACGAAGGCCTCTGCCTGGAGGAAAGCCCACAGCAGAGGCACGAGAGCTTTGGGGGCTGAAGCCGAGGAAGTCCCTGGGTGGCTGTTGGGAGAATTTAAATCGCATTTGCCAGGCAGCTTCCAGGCGTATGTCTTGTCAGCAACACCCAGGACCAGTAAAGGAGGACAACTGGGCTCCTTTCAGCCACAAGCGAAAAAGAACTTTTAGCCCAGGAGGCGAGAACTTTCTGGATCTGCTTGTTTCTGGCTGGGGGTCCTGCCAGCCAGAGATAGTGGGGGACGGTGTTGGACTCCAGCATATCTAGATCACTCAATCAGAATATATCTGGAAGGGACCTTGGAGGTCTTCTAGTCCAACCCCCTGCTCAAATAGGAGACCCTATACAATTTGAGACAAATGGCTGTCCAGTCTCTTCTTAAAAACCTCCAGTGTTGGAGCAGCCACAACTTCTGGAGGCCAGCAGTTCCCCTGGTTAATTGTCCTCCCTGTCAGGAAAGTTCAGTTCTAGGTTGCTTTTCTCCTTGATCAGTTTCCAACCACTGATTCTTGTCCTGCCTTCTGGTCCTTTGGAGAATAAGTTGATCCCCTCTTCTCTGCGGCAGCCCCTCAAATACTGGAAGGCTGCCATCATGTCCTCCCAGTCCTTCTTTTCTCTAGACTGGCCATCCCCAATTCCTGCAACCGTTCTTCATGTGCTTTAGTCTCCAGGCCCTTGATCGTCCTAGTTCGTGTTCTCTGCGCTTTTCCCCAAAGCCTCAATGTCTTTTGTGTGATGTGACCAAAACGGGATGCAGCATTCCAGGTGTGGCCTCACGAAGGCTTTATAAAGCTTAGAAGGCCCCATGCTGGAGAGAGCTGAGGGGTTTGGCCGCCGCGGCATCAGTTGTCACTCCAACTTCAGCAAGGGGCTCTTGCTTGAGGACATTGTTAATGGGGGGGGTGAACTGTGGGGCTCTTTAGTGAAGGGAGGGAGGCCAGACTGCTGGCGGTTGAGGGGAAACTTCCATAGTTGTGCACTGCATTGAGCTTGTGACCGTTCCACTCCATTTCCTGCCCAGCGCCAGTTGTGGGAAGAAGCTGCAGGACGTGCAACTGTTGAGTTGTCTTCTGAGGCAAGGAACTTTGTGCTGGGATGCCACCTGTGGCTTGCATAGGTTGGCCCTGGGAGAGGTCCCTGCCCACAGAACTGCCCCCTGGACAGCCTAGAAGGCTGTCCTCAACAATGACATCACAGACAACGGATTCTGCATCAGAAGGTTGGCGTGGTGCATCTGTGGGTGGGTGGGAGGCACAGGTAGAAGAGGAGAACTCTAGCTTGCATGTGGGCAGAGTGAGGAAGCCGGGCAGGGGCACTTTGGGCTGGGATGAGCAGCGCACTCTGACTCTGACCAGCCACAGCCGAGGGAGATCTCTTGGCCCTGCTTGCTACCCGCTTGGCCTTCATTCTTTTCCCAGAAGAGAGAAGCAAAACTTGGGGGCATTATGGTTGAAAGCCAGATCATTCCAGGAGTTGATTTCAGATCCACCAAAGAGCCACAAGTTGTCCGGATAATTGTGAAGACGCCCTGGCAGAAGGAAGAGTTTTTGGTCCACAAGGACATGCTGGTGAGGGAATTCAAGGAGCATGTAGCCCGGCACTTGTCCTCTTCTCCTTCCCAAATCGTGCTGGTCTACACTGGAAGGATCTTAAAAGACCACAAGTCCCTCGCCCAGCATGGGATCCACCTGGACAGCAACGCTGCCGTCTACGTCGTCGTCCGATCCCAACAAGCGTGTCCACCCCAGCAGGTGCCCACCCTTCCAGCTGACCTGGGACCAGACCCCAAAGCCCCCAGGAATGGCACTTTCACGAGTGATGGTTTGCGGGAGCTGACGGCCAGTCTGGGCCTGAACACGGCCAATTTCACAGAATTCCAGAACCAGCTGATGTCCAACCCTGACCTGATGCTGCAGCTTCTAGAGAACCCCTTCATCCAGAGCAAACTCTCGAGCCCCGACCTGATGAAGAAGCTGGCCACCAAGAGCCCTCAGATACGGCAGGTGATTCAGAGGGCCCCCGAGATCAGCCACGTCTTCAGCTCTCCTGAAGGCATGAGGTTGTTGTTGGAGCTGGCCAGGAACCCGGCGGCTGTGCGGGAAATCATTAAATCCCCACCCCAGGCTCAGCCGTGTCCCGGGAGTGTCCCCAGTGGAGACGGCAACACGGCCTTGCAGGATGTGCTGACCAAGGTGCAGGGCCTGCTGCAGAAGGCCCTCCCTAAGAGATCGGCCCCCACCGTCTGGTCGGGAGCTCTGGGAGGCCACCAGCCCTCCTTTGATCAGAGCGAGAAGTCTGGGTGGGTCAGGCAGCAGCTGCCTTCCCCCAAACTCTGGCCCCCAAGGGCTAGTGGCCAGAACGTTGGCATGGCTGCTGGCAATGACCACAGCAGAGGGGAAAGTGGTAACTTGCGAGGGGAGACGGGCCAGCTGGCCTCCGCAGCGGTGAAGACCCTGTTCCACCAGATCATCAAGCACCTCATGCAGAGCATGGCGAGCAGCCCCTCCAGAAACCCCACCGGTCAGGGTCTCAGCTCAGACGTGGTGGGCAAAGCTGCCCAGAGGTACATGGCTGGATCCAGAAGCTCCCGGGAGCAGATTCTGGCACTCTTGCAGCAGATTCAAAACACAGATCTCCTTCTGGCAAGCTGGAGCCCTAAAGAGATCCGGGGGCTGATGGAAATTCAGCAGAGATTGCAGGCCTTGGCGACCGATGAGCCGGTGGCAGAGAGATGCGGCCGATCAGAGCGTCCTGCCCGGAGATCGTATTCCATCACCTCTCTCTGTGATATTGTCCCCCCACCTGGCCCAGGGGATGAGGAGGACTTCTCTGCTCCTGAGATCTGGCGGAGCCTGGCGGCGGATGACTTCTTCTGCAGCCCCCCACTCAGTGTCTGCCTGCGGGGCTGCTCGACACAACAACCCCCTTCGAAGCAGCAGACATACAAGCTCTGAAGTGCCGGGGCTGAGCCCTTGGCAGAGTGGATGGGGCCCTTCCGGGGCAGCTTCTGGGCGGATGCTAGAGCTTCATAAAGGAATGGATTTCATGGTTTCTGATTAAAAGCTTTAAATCTTTCACCACGTCTCCTGTTGCCTGTGGTTGGGCTCTGCCCTGGGCCTCTAGTCCTTAAGGTTGAAGTCACTTCTTGGGAAGGGGGTCAAAACCTCTAACAACATTCGGGGAGTTTGGCCCTTTTTCCTAAGAAGAGAAATCTGGGGCTGGGCTGGCAACCTTCCATGGGGGATGCAACCACCTCATCTTCTTCCATGCTCCCATCTCTTGCAATGAGTCCCTGGAAACCACTGCAGGAGTCATCCCAAGGGGGCTTTTCCAAAAGGCACCTGTGCTTTCTGGATTGTTTTCCTTTAAAATGTTTAGCTTCTCATCCATTTCTTCGGTTCTGAAGACGCTTCTTGGTTGATAAGCGAAACGTTTTCAAGCAAAAAAAAAAAGCCCAAGAAAGTCCAGTTGCCTTTTGGAAAAGCCCCCTTGGGACAACCATGGCCTGGACGACTGAGAATCTCCATGGACACTGCAATGGTCTGCACTGGTGGCCACTGGTTTGGTGATGGATGCTCAGAGCACCATTTCACCTGTCCAAAGGCCTTTGATTTCCTCATGGTGAGGAACAGTCTTGACATAGTGGCCACAGATGTGGTGGAGGATCATAACTGCACCCGGTCCACAGGAGACCATTGTCATGGTAGACATCCCAGTCCTGCCGAGGGCCTCCATGGCCATTTGGCCCAGGGGCTGCTTGGCTCGACTGGCTCATAGTTGGGAGGCCCATGAGGAGGAAGAGCGAGAGGACAACATCTACTTGAGGCTGGCAACAGCATCTTGCAGGCCCCGGATGGCTCCAGCTGGTTTATAGTGTGTTCCACACACACAGTTGCAGAAGCATCCATCAACCCATGTAAAACCCCACAGTGGCATGAATGGAGTTGGACCACTGCCAACAGAGGGGGGGGGAGGTTCCTTAGCCACTTTATTTCATTCTGTCTCTCCTGTTTGACGGTGGACAGATGAAACCGAAGGATTTGTGCAGACCCCACTTGGCAAAGCCTCCGAGGACCCCTGGGTGGGCCAAGTCCTTCTGCTCCCCACAGCTGAGCAAGTCCATCCAAGAGAGCTCTTTCCAAGTTCAGAGATAAAAATCCCCCTTTTAGATAGCTGGACACAGCAATCTTGAGGTTGTGTAAAGCTGGTGGCTAAGCTCACATAATAACACACTAGATTTAAGATTTAATATCCAGCATGTTGTGAGGGAGTCATAAGTCATAACATGGTTGACCTACTTGGGCTTAGCAAAGTACTGTATGTATCAAAGAGTAGTTAAGCACCATTTGTTTATTTAATCGTTCATTCATTCATTCATTCATTCATTCATTCATTCATTCATTCATTCCATTTCTATAGCTGTCCAACTCAACCAAGTGACTCTGGGAGGCTATAGAATGATATGGCTTCAGATTACTTGCAGGAACTACTAGAAAAGGGAATAAAAACTAAACTGCCAATATTGTGACATGCCAATTTCCAGTGCCTGTGGAGCACCATACATAATTCTGGTGGCATGCTTGGAAGAGGCTGGAAGAAGGCAGAACAACCCAAATAGCCATAGCAATAGCACTTAGACTTACCTTGTTTCCCCAAAAATAAGACATTCCCTGATAATAAGCCCAATCGGGCTTTTGAGCGCATGCTGAAATAAGCCTCCCCCCTGAAAATAAGCCCTCCCCAAAAATATTTAAATGCAGAGCTGGAAATCAGGTAAGACGGCAAGAGGAGCCGCATCTTGCTCCATGCACCTCAAAATAATAAGACCTCCGCGAAAATAAGGCCAAGCATTTATTTCGGGGTTCAAAAAAATATAAGACAGGGTCTTATTTTCAGGGAAACACGGTATACGCCACTCTTGGAGTGGTTTACAGAGTCAGTCTCTTGCCCTCAACAATCTGGGTCCTCATTTTACCAACCTCAGAAGGATGGAAAGCTGTGTCAACCTTGAGCCAGTCAGTACTGAACTCCTGACTGTGAGCAGAGTCAGCCTAAAATGCTGCATTCTAAGCATCGCTCTAAGGTTCCTGCCTCTGGGAAGCCTATCATCCAGCCTATTATGGGATGGCAGATCTGGGCAACCAGTTGTATTCTAGCTTCTGGAGAGATAAAGGATACCCTCCACAACCTCGAGAACCCCCCCCCCCCATTTCCTGCACCCTCCAACCCAAGAAGTGGCTCCTTGCAGAGCAGAAGAAGGTGAGGCGGCCTTGCCTGAGGGAAGAGGGCTTGGCCTTGCAAATCAGCTCAGGGCCCCAGACCGGCTCCTGAGTGCTCTTTTGACCAGCTTGGCCATGGGGTGACATTGGGTGATGTCACAGTGACGCCCCCACCTGGCTGGGATAATGGAGGGAGCAGCTCCTTGGCTCAGCAAGAAGGAGGGAAGGAAACTAAGAGGAGGGGGAGAAACAGAGGCCTGGGAGGGGCTCTTGACACCCACCCATGCTTTGCTTTCAGGGTGTCGGTTCTCCTCCCATCCGAGAAAGTCCATCCATCTTGGAGACTTGACACCAACACATTCCTTTTGTTCAGCAAGGTGAGAGATCTCTGGCGTGTTTCTTCTATGCAGGCCCCTTCTCCTCCTCTTCCTCCTCTGTGCACCATGGAGACCATGAACAGGCACCAAGAAGGCGGCCCCCATGCCTGCCCCGGCCTGGCCTCCAACCCCAACTTTATCTGTGTCACTGCGAAATCTCCCAAGGGCAGCGCCCAGTTTGCGCTGCCTCAGGAAACGACCATCCGGCAGTTCAAGGAGGAACTTTCGAAGCACTTCAAGTGTGAGACACACCAGTTGGTGTTGGTCTTCTTCGGGAGGATCTTGAAGGACCAGCGCACCCTCCAGCAGTGCGGGATCAGTGATGGGATGACTGTCCACCTGGTCATCCGATCCCTGAAGAGTGGCCCAGAAGACTCTACTCAGTCGTCCTACATGCCCAGGACCTCAAGCTGCGCCCTGGCACCAATCTCCCAGGGTTCTTGGGGGGCCCTGGAGTGGCACCAGATGCCAACCTCAGAGATGGTTGTTCAGAAGGTACGGCAGCTGATCTTGGCCAACCCAGAGATCCAGCAGCTGTCTCAGCAGTTCCCTGCCATCTGCCACATCCTGAACAACATGGGCATCATGCGGGTGATCTTGGACAAGATGAGAGAAATTATGGACCTCGCAAAGAACCCTGACGTGGAACAGGACCTGAAGAATCCAGAGTCACTCCTGATTAGTGTTCAGAGCAACACTCCCGGTGGAGACAACCCCTTGAGGCAACTCAACAGTGAGGTTCAGGAGCCAGGGCTGAATGCAGGCCAGGACCCCCTTGCCACCCCTAGCCCTTATGTCACCCTGGCCAGGAGCCCTTGTCCAGAACACAAGGCCAGGGGTGGAGAGGGAGGAGGTTCCCAGTGCTCCGACTCTTTCCCCATCTCCAACAGCTACGGGAGGTTTTGCACCAACAACTCGAGCAACGAAGAAAGTGGCCTCTTCAGCAGTCTTCCTGGTCCTCTCGGGTCTTCCCTGCCCAGCCTTGGGCCCAACTCTGGGGCAGGAGCAGGTAACGTAGGGGGGATCCAGGCCCTGATTGTAAACCTCTGCAACGCCTACACCCAGCGCGTGATGCTCTCCCTCATGCAGAACGCGCTGCTGGCCTCTGAAGGGATGCAGGCCGCCCGCCAGGACCACGTCCAGCAGCAGCTGCAAAACTTCTATCGGCAGATGCAGAGGCCAGAGATGGTGGCGGCCTTGTCCAACCCCAAGGCCATCCAGGCCTGGGTGCAGATGGAGCAGGGCCTGCAGATGCTAATGGAGGAAGCCCCAGTGCTCATCCCCTGGTTCTTGCTGCGCTTGAAGGGGCTGGGGCACACGTCTGCGATGGGAGCCATGGCCACCGGCTCTCCCTCGGAAGAAGAACCGGCTGCTTTGGAGTAGAGGCATGACGCCTCCTCTCTTGGGTGGGCCTCACATCTTCTCCCAGGAAGGAAGGGGCTGCGCCAACTCCAAGGTCAGATTGGCAGCCCAGGGTACAAGTTGGAGAGGCACCATTCCCACACAGCTGGCCTGCTGGGAACCAGAAGAAGCAGTTCCAGGAAGTCAGAGGGAAACCAGGAGATCTCCTCTGCGCTGGGGGTGACATTCCTACCACATGTTCTTCAACATCCGCTCCACGTTATAAACCAAAACTGAAAGACAAGCAGCCTTCCTGCCTGCTCATTCCCACCAGGTCAGAGTCTTACACTAAAAGGCTACTCAGTAGCTCCAGCCTGAATGACTCATTGGCCATTGATGGCCACTTTGGGAAGAGGAATCCCCATGGCTGTTCACAGCTGGGGGGGGTGCATTCCATTCCCACGGCCAGCATTGGCTGCCCCAGGAGAATGTAGTGGGGACACTCAGGCTGGGTTTGGGGCCTGAATTCTATGCTGTACTCTGGAAGGCTCAGCCCAAGCACCAGCTGGGCCTCAGGAATTGAGGGAGTGACACCAGGCATGGATTGGCAGAACCTTGCTGAGACATCCTCCTCCTCCTCCTCCTCCTCCAGAGCGGGGTGGGTGGGGAGGTGGGGAGAGAAGCAGACGGGTTCTTCCCTTGAGGCCACAGAGGAACTTCAGAGCAGAATGTGGGGAGGAATCTGCAATGATGATTTTCTAGGAGGCCCCAAATGATTCCCTTCTGGAAGAAAAACTGCAGGAGCAACTCAAGTTGGTTGGCATCCCGTGGCATCCAAATGGAATGAGCAAATCAATCATTCAATCAATCACTCTTGAAAGGAGCATATTCTCCATGCTCTCTTGGAGAGTTTGGCAGGGACCAGCTGCTTTGTCCCTTTGGTGAAGCCCCAGGTCCCTCCCCCAAGTCAGTTCCAGGAGGCAAAGGAGCTGGAAGAGACCTAGGAGGGTTGGAGATGTTTGGCCTGCAGAAGAGACCGAGGGGAGACACATGAGCAGCCTTCAAAGATTACACCGAGGAGGGAGTGGGCGTATTCTCTTTTGCCCCAAAGGGCAAGGTGGAAATGCCAAGGAAGGCAGTTCAGGCTGGGCATCATCAAAAAAATTTATCATCAATAAAATAAATGTGTCATTAGAAGAGAATATTTGGAGCTCAGGGTTGAATTGCAGGGTCCTTGGTGGTTTTCTTGCAGACACTTCATGACCGAATTAGGGAACGTCACCAGTGCTAGATAGCAGAGCGCAAACTGAGAGCAAACCCCACTCCCTTCTAGCACTGAAGATGTTACCTAACTGGGTCATGAAATGCCTGCAAAAAAGCATTAGCACTGGTGATGTTCCCTAGTTTGGCTAATGAAACCTCTGAAAGAAAACAACCAAGCTCTAAGAGCACCAAGGAGCCCTCACTCCAACCCTGCTCAAAATATTCTCCTTTGTTGGTTACAAGTGATTGGAAAGACAGGCAAGGCCCTTCCCAAGGTCATCCGTGAATCTGTGACGTCAGGGGGTTGTGTGGTGCAAGACCAGAGTAGCAAAGTGCCCAAGAGCGGGGACTGGACTCCACCCTGCATAGGGGGAGGGGGATGGCCAAACTTCATGAGGACAAAACCCCTGAAGATGTGGTCCACCAACTGTGTCACAGATCTCTGTGAGGTCAGCAGTGAGATCACAGTCCAGCCAAGTTCAGGGAGAAGAAATGCCCAGGGCAGCAGCAGAGGGGAGAAAAGGAAAATGAAGGAACCTGCCAGGTTGTGAGCCACTGAAGAGAAGGGCAACATCTCGCTGGTATGTGTGCTCTGGCCTTGGCTGGTGCTGAGACACAAGGGGGCAGGAGACCACTGGCCCCTTCCCACCTCCTCACAAGCACCGCCGCCTCACTGGAAAGAGACTTCCTGCTTCCCTCCTCTTTCTCCCTCAGCCTCTGCTCTCTTCACAAGGGCCTTCCTCACCATCCAGACCGTGGCCGCAGCCTCTGAGCGGCCATGTCCGAGAGCAAAAGAGCACCCGGGGCCACTACGAACCACAGAAGCCGGGTCATCAGAGTCACTGTCAAGACCCTCAAGCGCAAGGAGCAATTTGAGGTGGCCGACAGCACCCGCGTCCAAGAGTTCAAGAAACTGATCGCTGACCGCTTCAAGACACCCCCCGAGCAGCTGTCCCTCATCTTTGCTGGTGAGATTCTCAGTGACCAGGATACACTCGTGCAGCGCAAGATTGGCGATGGATCCAAAGTCCATCTCTTCATCAAGTCCCAGAGGAAGCCCTCGGGCAGCCCAGGAGACAATCCAGCTGCGCCCACCGCCTTCCCGCCAATGCCAGCCACTCGAGAGATCTCCTCGGAACACAGTCTGGACCTTTCGGATTGGAGCAACCAGCCTGAAGACCTGATGGCCTCCTGCCACGAAATTGTGGCCCAGACCATGGAGAACCTTCTGCTCCAGATGGTTACGCTGAACCTGGATGCCTCTGCCTTGAACAGCAACCCGCTTCTCCTGGGCTTCCTCATCGGGGTCACCGGCATGAACGTGCTGGACTTAAATGCCCAAGACGTTTCTGACTTTGTCAGTGAAGCCCAGGAGCAGGATGCGACCCGGCAGGAGCTTATCATTGAAGTGATGCAGCACCCCTTTGTGCAGAACCTTTTTGGGGACACCGAACAGGTCAGGCAGATGATCATGTCTGTGCCTCAGATGCAGCAGCTGGCCGAACAGAACCCCGAGATCAACCACATCCTCAACAACTCCGAATTCCTGCGGGAAATGATTGATGTGGCCACCAGCCCAGCCGTCATGGATGAGATCATCAGGAACCACGACCGAGCCCTGAGCAACCTGGAGAGCACCCCGGGGGGTTACAGTGCCTTGCAACAGCTGTACAACGACATCGAGGTACCAATGCTGAACGCAGTGCAGGCCCAGTTCCAGGGCAGTTCGTTTCCTCTCTCAGACACCAAACCTTCCCCTGGGGGGATCAGCCCCCTCTCCCGGACAGAGAACAGGGAACCCCTGCCGAACCCCTGGGCACCCCAACCGAATAGCAGCGGTGGTGACAACATATGTAACGGTGACATCAGCAATGCTGGTAATGGCGCTGAGCAAGGTTACATCCTGCTAGCCTTGGGCCCCGGAGTCCGGCCAGGACCTAGCAAGACGGAAAGCATCCAAAACATGGTTCATCAGCTCACAGACAACCTGGAATTCATGCAGAACATCTCCAACGCCCTCACGAAGCCTAACGGCCCCACTCAGACGTTCCTCAGTCACTGCAACTCCCCGATGAGGAATGAGGGGCCTCCGCCTCAGGAGTGGGCACAGCAGCTCCCGTCCAAAGTGGCCAAGTCAGCCTCTGCCCTGCTGCTGACCAACCCCCGAGCGGTCCAGGCTCTCCTCCAGTTGCAAATGAGCCTGCTGATTCTCACCAGGGAAGTCCCCGATTTCCTGCAAGCTTTGACAGACCCCGATGTTGACCTAGAAAGCATGGAAGACTCTGAGGAGGGGGACAGCCCGTCTTCCGAAGCAGAAAGCTTCATCTCCATCGAAGAAAGCTTGGAGCTGGAGAGCAACGCGTCCAAAGCAGATGATGAAGAAAAGGAGGAGGAGGAGGAGGAAGAGGAAGACATGGAACAGCAAGCTCCAGAGGCCCTTTACCAGATCCAGTTGGAGCAGCTCAGAGCAATGGGCTTCCCCAACCAGGAACTGAACCTTCAGGCTCTAATGGACACAGAAGGAGATATCAGTTTGGCAATTGAAAAGCTAACAAACTCTCGTGCATCCTAGCTACAGATTTACCTTTGCCTCTTGTAGGGTCATCTGACACACTAAAGTCAGCATGGTGGATATAAACTGCCTTTGGTGCTCCTTTCCTCCGGTTGAAACCCTGGGCAGCGACATGGCTCTCCTGGCACGGCCGGGACAGGCAGAGCTTTACTGGCAGATGGGCTGCTCCCTTCAGCCTCCCAAAGTGGATCCCTGGGCCACCAGAGCCCACTGCCATCTCTTGGCCCCTCCAGGTTTTGAATGTTTGAAAAGCAGCATTTTTAGGTGGGAATCTGCTTGCTGCAAAGCCAAGGGACGGCCTCCAGCCACCACGGTTCTCTCCTTTCCAGGGCTGCCAGGAAGATGCAGCCCCTGGTTTTGTTCAGTAGCATCTCCAGCCACAGAGACAAACAATGCAAAAAATAATCAGGATGCAGCAACAAATCTCTTTCTCTGTCTCTCCCTCCCTCCCTGTCTCTGCCTCTCTCTCTCTCTGCCTCTCTCTCTTTCTGTCTCTGTCTCTCTATCTCTGTGTCTCTCTCTTCCTCCACCCTCTCTGTCTCTGTCTCTTTCTCTTCCTCCTTGTCTTCTCTGTCTGTCTCTGTCTCCCTCCCTCCCTCTTTGTCTTTCTGTGTCTCTTTCCCTCCCTTCCTCTCTGTTTCTGCCTCCCTCCCTCCCTCCCTCCCTCCCTGTCCCTCTCTGTCTTTTTCTGTCTCTCTCCCTCTCCCCCTCTCTCTTTCTGGTAGCATCCTGATTACCATGGTTTATATTTTGCTTGTTTGTTATCGCTTATATTTTGCTTGAGGTTCTACCAGAATTTTGTAGGTGTTTAATGTCTTTGTGTTGATGAGCTGTGCATGGTTTAGAGATGGAGCTCTCACCTCACGATCAGGAGACTGTGAGTTTGATCCTAAGTAGCAGCAGATATTTCTTTCTCTAGACACAATGAGCAATTGTCTGCTGTGAACTCCACGTAGGCATCAGAAGGGCATCTGGCCAGTAAACACTCTAGCTCTGTTCAGTCACCCCATCTTCACCCCAGTGCAAGGGATTATAGGGTGGTTAAAAGAAAAAGACAGAAAGTCTCTCTTTGTGTTGCTTAGGTGAGCATGTGTGGATGCATTTCTGGGAGCAGTGTGGTTTTGGTATTTTGTGAGGGCAAACAACATTTTGAGATGTGGGCTCAGCTCCAACCTTTTATCAGTTTCTTGCCCAAAGCATTTGTCTTTAAGCATCATCAGTTGCCCATCTGGGGGGAGGAGTAGAAAACTGTAGGTTCCAAAGAATGGATCCCCTTCTTAAGGTCTCAAGCAAGCCATTTTTCCTTTAATCTTTTCGATTGGCTTGCAAGGAAATGCTTGACTTCCACAGCAGTTAGGAGCCGTGGTGGCGCAGTGGTTAGAATGCAGTATTGCAGACTGACTGCCCACTGCCAGGAGTTTGATATATACCCCTTCATAGTGCTTTATAGACCTCTCTCTAAGCAGTTTACAAAGTCAGCCTCTTGCCCCCAACAATCTGGGTCCTCATTTTACCAACCTTGGAAGGACAGAAGGCTGAGTCCATCTTGAGCCGGTGAGGATTGAACTCCTGGCAGTGGGCAGAGTCAGCCTGCAATGCTGCACTCCAACCACCGAAAATAAAAGTGATGAACTCAGCTGGAGTGAAGCTGAAGTGTGGGAAAGGGGGGTTATGGGGATTTATATGGGAATGATTGTGATATGTCAAATAGTGGAATTGAAACAAACATTACAGGTGGAATTAAAAGGGAGGCTGCTGTGGTGTCAGGAGGTTGGAAAATAGCAAGGCTGAAGATTTCCTGTTAGTCTGAATAGTATGATGCAATTAAGAACATGCATCTGAATATTAATGTATCAAAAGCCAAAATAGTTGCATTTGAGAAGGAAAATTCAGCAATCACAAGATATATTTAAAGAGTGAAAAACTGAAAGAAGTAGATGAATTTATGCACATGTTGGTAAAATGCTTAATAAAATAAGAAATGGATGGTACAAATTTTGGCTGCACTGCTAACTGGCATCTTGCTCCTATGTAGAAGATACATATCCGGATGTTTTTAGCATTTTTATTGTTTTAAAATCCATTTAGTATTTGTGTGCGTGAATTGTAAACTACACAGAGTCATTGACTGAGACAGGCAGATATAGCAATTGAACAAATAAACAGACCAACAAATAAATAAAACTTTAAGATGGGCAAGTAGTGCCAGAGAGCCAGTGGTAAATAAAAGCCAGCGGTAACAGAGCTTGTTCCTGCTCCCTTCATCACATGGAAGTGAGAGTCGAGTATGTTACGAGAACTGTGAAAGTAGCAGCAAAGGAGAATATTTGTAGCTCAGGGTTGAATTGTGGGGTCCTTGGTCCTCTCTGAGCTTGGTGGCTTCCTTGTAGACACTTCATCATCATCATCAGTGCTAGAAGGGAGGAGGAGGAGGAGGAGGAGGAGGAGGAGGAGGAGGAGGAGGAGGAGGGTGGGATCCTTAGTGCTCTCTGAGCTTGGTTGTTTTCTTGCAGGTGTTTCATGACATCATCAGTACTGACGTCATCCTCACTCGCACTGATGATGTTACCTAGTTTGGGTCATGAAAGTTTGTCTGCAAGGAAATAAGGCACCTGGGACAATCTCACAGCAGCCACACCAGAAGGTTAGCTTCACGTCCATCCCATTGAGACTCTATGGTGCTATATTATGATGATTTCATTATGGTTTTATCTTAATTTGATATTTTATTTTATCTTATATATTGTATTAACTAAATAAACAAATAATTCAGAATCTGACTCCTGGGCTGGGTCATGACAGAAGGCTCACAAGTTGGCAATTTCCACAACCTGGCAAGGTTGCCATCATCTTGTTCTGTCTGAAGAGTTTGTCCCGCATGCCAGCCTACATGCAGTGGCCACTTTGCCTTCTGGACTTCATGGCCATAAGCCTTTCCTCCCATTTTCAGCTGGTCTCCTTCCTTGGTCTGCTGGTTTTAATCAACTAGGAGTGGGGAGAACTAGTTCTAGTCCACTCCTAGGTACAGGAGCCAGCTTCATGATCTCCACCCTAATCAGAGTTGGAAGGACCTTGGAGGCCTTCTATTCCAACCCCCTGCTCAAGCAGGAGACCCTAAATGGTTGTCCAAGCAGTGCCAGGATTGCAACAAGCGGGCTGAGAAAAACCCTCATCATGATCTAAATCAGGAGTCTCCAAACTTGGCAACTTTAAGACTTGTGGACTTGTGGCCATGCTGGCTGGGGAATTCTGGGAATTGAAGTCCACAAGCCTTAATGTTGCCAAGAAACCCCTGGCTTAAATCTCTTTTGTGAGAACTGAACAGGGCCAGGACGGAAGCAAACAGATCCTGCAATGAAGCAGAACACAATGTGAACATGGGGGAAATACCCAAACGAGGGGGCACTTTCTTTGTTACCCTCCGGGATCCTCTTCTCTGTCACTTCCCCAAATGAGCCTCAGGAGCGTCTGGGGTGGTTGTCCTTCAAGGCCCTGAGGGCAGAGGGTGCTTTGAAAGGCCATCTGGGAGACCCCAGGCACCGCTGTCATTTCAGGACTGTGATGTCACGGCCATGATGCCACAGTGGATTTGGGGGAGCAGGGTGAACATTCCTGGGGGAAAGAAGAGAGCTGTGGACTGGGTTGGGAGCGAGGCCAGGGGAAGGCATGCCTGCTGAAGGGGCTCGGGGCTCTCGGAAGGCAGGGCAAAGCATCTGGGAGCCTCCCCAGGACCCCCTGGCCTTGCCTGCCCTTTTGCTAGGAATGGACCGGTGGTGGCACCCCAGCCATGAGCAATGACCCCAGTGCCAGCCCTGTGGAGAGCACCAGTGAACCCAAACTCATAAGGGTGACTTTGAAAAGCTCAGGGGAAACACAGGACTGCCTGGTAGATGAGAAGAGAACCATTGCGGAGCTCAAGAATGAAGCCGGACGCCATTTCTTGGTCAGCAAGGAGCAGATGCTTCTGATATTTGCGGGGAAAATATTGAAAGACCAGGAAACTTTTCTTCAGCATGGCATCCAAAATGGGGACACAGTGCATGTGGTGGTGAAAAGGCCAGAACTCAGACCCAACCATGCCCTGCAAACAGACTCCGTAGCCCCAAGCTGTAGTGCTCCTGACCCAGCTGCTGGTGCCTCCGAGTCTTCTGGAGGGATTAACTTGCGACCATTGCTGAGAAGCCTCAGGAGAGACCTGCTGACCCTGCTAGACATTTTTAGTGAGCTGCCTCAGCACTTCCAGCATCATCCAGAACTCATGTTCCAGGTGGTGCAAAGCGCCACCGTTCAGAGTCTGCTCTCCAAGGAGTGCAACCCTCTAACAGCCGCCTTCGTCCTGGGAGTCTCCAGCCTGGTCAGTCTGAGAGTGATGCAATCAAGAGACGAGAAAGAGGAGGAGTTTAGTGACAGGGTGGTCGCTGAGGTTCTGGAGAAACCTTTTGTTCAGAACATCCTCGCCAACACAAAGGAGATGGCCCAGTTCTTGTCAGAGAACCCAGATCTGAAAACATTTGCTCAAGAGACTCCACAGTTTGGCAGACTGTTGAGCCTCAGTGGCTTAACTAAGATGATGGTCACCTATAAGAAGCTTCCACGACTGGCGGGCACCATCACCCTAGACATCAGCCTTGATGCGGACATGCTGGATGATCTGCAGTCCTTCCACCAGTTGTTTGTGGACATCCGCCAGGTCCTCTCCAGTCCGGAGGTCCAGGATGAACTCGAGGAAAGAATGCTGAGGCACACTATCGAAACTAGCCCTTCCTTAATCCAACTTGCTAAAGAAAATGCCAGCATTGGCCAGCTGCTGAGCAATCCAAAGATCGTGGGAGAAATAATCAGGTACATCCGGAAGCCAGAAGTCAAGCAGGAAATGGACAGACATTGTGACCGGATCCTGAGGAACATTGAAAGTTTCCCAGGAGGCTATAACATCTTGCAACGCATGTATAAGGAGATTGAGGAGCCCATCTGGAGTGCAATAGAAGAACAGCATGAAAATCCTTTTGCCACACAGGGTCCAACTTCAAATCAGGCCGTTCTTCCCCCCAGAATAGAGAACAGAACGCCTCTGCCGGACCCCTGGGTCCCTCGGCAGCTGCAGACCAGGCCTCAGGAGATGGGCAAGGTCAACCGCCAGGGAGGTGCTGTGGAAGAGGGAAACGTTCTCCGTCTAGAGAAGGTATCAAAGGGGACCCAAGTGGATTTTAGTTTAGAAAGCAGCCAGACTGAGGGCTTACCTGAAGCGCCAAATGCCAGCCCAGAGAGGCCCATCTCTTTCTTGCAAGATGAAGAACCCCCAGAGTCTCCAGTTTCACAGGCGCCAATAGCTCACCCTCAGGATCTGCAGGTGCTACCTGGCCAGCCTAATGCAAACCTAAAGGAAGGACTGAGTTCTCAGGAGCTGGTGGAGACAGAAGACAACCTTGAAACATCCACGGAGACTCCACCTGGCTCCCCTAGTCTTCCCTAGTTCCACCCTCTTTCTGAGATTTCTACTCAGCTCAGGTAAAGACAGAAGCCTTTCAGGCCACCAAGTCATTGCCTACCTCTTTTCAAGACTGGGGACAATAAAGAATGCTCTTTGTGGACCAGTGAAATGCAGTGGGCCTAGTATACTTGGATTTCAGTAAGGCATTGATAAAGTAGACCACAACTTACTTCTTGGTAAGCTAGAAAAATTTGGGATAGACAGCATCACCACCAGATGGATTTGTTTTGTTTTGTTTTTTGAATCATGTTTTATTGAATTTTTCCCCCACATTCACCCGCATCTTTTTTTTGAACAGAGTATTGGCCATATCTTATCTTATATAATTTTTCAATTTCAAATACATTTTACTCAATTACAATTTTGCCAAAATCTTCCCTTTTTCCCCTATTTTTTCTTTAATTCATATCTCAATATTTCTATGCTTATTTGTATAAACAACATCTTCATTCGCTCTCAAATTTTAATTTTCCTACTTGTCCACATTTATTCTCTTTTATTTATTAACAATTCCTTCTTTAGGGGTTCCAGGGGTTGCCTGGACACCATAGTGGAAAATATTAAATTGAAAATGTATACAGCAATAGAGAAAGATGAAAGAAGAAGTAGAGAGATGGAAGAGAAGGGGAAGGAGAGAGAGGGATAGAAGAGAGGGGAGGAAGGAAGAGAGGGGAAATTAGAGTAGGAGAGAGGATTAGTTAGGGAGGAAGAAAGGAAGAGGAGGAAAAAGGAAGGGGAAGTAGTAAGGAGTAGGAGAGGAGGGAGAAAGTAAGAAGGAAGGAAGAGAGGGAGATGGAAGAGACGGAGAAGAAAGATGCTGTATAATAAAAAAGAGGAAATGGAAGAAAGGCAACCACGAACATACATATAAATATTAAGACCACCAGATGGATTTGTAACTGGCTGACAAAACATACTCTATGAGTAGTCCTTAACGGTACTATGCCTACATGGAGGGAAGTAAGCAGTGGGGCACCCCAAGGCTCTGTCTTAGGCCTAGTACTCTTCAATATCTTCATAAACGACTTAGATGAGGGAATAGAAGGGGAATGCATCAAATTTTCAGATGATACTAAGCTGGCAGGAATAACCAACAGCCCAGAAGACAAGTTCAGGATCCAAAAAGATCTTGACAGACTTGAGCAATGGTTCCTATCCAATGAAATGAAATTCAATGTGGAGAAAAGCAAGATTTTACATTTAGGCAGAAGAAAATCAAGGTACAAATAGAGATTAGGCAAAAACCTGTCTCAAAAACAGTGTTGTGGCCTGCCAGCGGCCTGTGCAGCTGGCGCTTGAGTCGGACAGTGAGGAGGCTGGAGAAGATGTGGTGCCAGAGGCGGGGATTCAGCCAGGGCCTTCAGAACCTCCAGAAGCTCCTTTAAGTGAAGAGGACAAAGAAGAGGAGCCTCTTTTTGATGCACGGGTGTGCAGAGCTTCCAAAAGGCAGGAGTGGCTCCTCAGGAGGAGGTCTCCTCGAGAGTAAGGCTTGGGGCTAATTGGCCACTCCCCTAGCCTATTTAAGGAATGACAACAACTGAGGCAATTTGCAGGAAACAACTTCGTTCATATTCCTTCACGTATTGACTCCAGAAATGTCTGATTGGCTCTTGCTTCTCTCTTGTCATTTTTCCTGCAAATTGCTTCTGGGCATTCTGCCAACCACAGTAACCTTACAGTTATCTGAAAGACTGTGCCTCAGAATTGAGTTATTATTCCTTGGACTCTTGTCGGCTGTTAATGAAGTTAAATTAACAGCCTTTGTTCAGAAAAGATTGATTTAAACTGTACTTGTGTTTGAACAACTACTAAGAAAGCTCATTAGTAGTCCTTAATTAGTAAACTAAGGTTTGCACAGACTTTGTGTGTGCTGCGTTCTTCGTGGTCTGTAGCTGGGGCAGAACAAACAGTAACTGTGAGAGGGACCTTGGAGTCCTAGTGGATGATCACTTAAACATGAGCTAGTAGTTTGCAACTAAATGACTAGAACAGATAGAAGGTTATGGAAAAGGATCTGGTTTGAAAATAAACAAAGATGAAACAAAAATTTTGGTGAAGAATACAACAGAAAAACGAAATAGAGAGATAAAAGAAAATCTAGACATACAAGCGGTGAAAAAAGTGAAATACTTGAGAGTATACTTAACTTCAAAATGTGCAACAATAAAAGAAGAAAACTACTACAAGTTAAAGCAACAAATTGAAAAAGACTTGGAAAAATGGAAGAATCTTCAACTATCACTTATGGGTCGGATCGCATTGATAAAGATGAATATATTACCAAGACTATTATTCTTATTCCAAACTGTGCCAATAAATATTGAAAAGACTTACTTTCAATATCTTAATAAGGTCATGAGGAAATTTATATGGCAAAGGAAAAAAGTAAGAATAAGTTTAAGAATGTTGCAAGACACGAGATTACGAGGGGGATTTGGTTTACCAAATAGGGAATTATATTACCAAGCAGAAACATTGACATGGTTGAAAGAATGGATTGAATTAAGAAACACAAGGTTGTTAACACTGGAAGGGCCTAATTTACAACTGGGATGGCATGCCTTTTGATGGCATGGTAGAAGTAAGATACACACATACTTTCATAGTCATTATATAAGAAATGCATTGTTATTGGTCTGGGAGAAGGTTAGAGATAAATTTTATGTGAAAATACCAACATGGTTATCAATAACAGAAGCTTTGATATACCCAAATGTCTTTAATTCTGGAAATATTGTCAGATATAATGAGTTATTAACAGATAAGGGGGAACTGAAAGACAAACGAGAATTGGAACAACAGGGAATTGAGATAGATTGGTACATGTATATGCAAATAAGAGCAAGATATGAAAAAGATGCTAAACTATATGGTTTTTATATGGAGAAGACTGAACTGGATAAGATACTCATGGGAACAGAGGAAAACTTAATAAAAATTTTTAATAATTTTTTGTTGTATATTGAATTGGAGGAGGAGCAAGTAAACGAAACGATAATTGCCTGGGGTAGAAATTTTGGTTATTCAATTGAATTTGAAAAATGGCAACAACTATGGAAAAGGAACTATAAATTAACAATGTCCACAGCATATAAGGAAAATCAATATAAGATGTTTTATAGATGGCATATGCCACGGGAGAAATTAGCAAAAATGTTTAAAGATAAATCAGCTAAATGCTGGAAATGTCATCAAACACCAGGATCTTACTACCATATGTGATGGACTTGTCCCAAAGCAAAAAATTACTGGTACAAGATTAAAATCTGGCTGGAAGAAATGATACAACAATGTATTGAATTTAAACCAGAGTTGTTCCTACTGGGTATCTTTCCAGAAAAAAATAGTAAGGGAAATGTATATTTGATTATACATGTAATAACAGCTGCAAGAATTGTGTATGCTCAAAATTGGAAATCAGAGAAAATATCTTTGGAAGAAGAAGTAATAAAAAAATTTTTAGACTGTGCAGAAATGAATAGATCAACTTTGATGGAATTATTTTTATAGTTGGTTGGAAAAGAGATATAAATGATTGATACTATAATTATGTACAAATGATGGTTATAATATTGATT
The DNA here is from genome assembly GCF_029215685.1 of Pituophis catenifer annectens. Classification (NCBI taxonomy): domain Eukaryota; kingdom Metazoa; phylum Chordata; class Lepidosauria; order Squamata; family Colubridae; genus Pituophis; species Pituophis catenifer. Next base: position 131,667,799 of record NW_027256884.1, read on the forward strand.
TAGAAATGAAATGTTAGAATGGTTTGGATGAATATGAAGATAGAAGAAACTTACCGAAGATGGAAAAGAAGCCTAGAAGATAACACTGAGGCATCACAAGGAAGGGAGGATTGATGTATTAAATGTTTGTCTGTCTTAAAAAATAAAAATATAAATTATTTTAAAAAAATATTTTACAAACAGATAATTGTAGCAGAAGGGCTGGCAGAACCTGGGGCAGAATCGTAAGAGGCATTAGCCCAGAATCCCTATGTAGCCACAAGCAAACTAAGCCCAACCTCCCTTGAGTTTCGTTGACCCCTTTCTAACTCCAAACAGGTCTCTGACCTGAGTTGAGAAGATTCCTGTGCATAGGCGTTTTAGCAATAAGCCAGTTTAATTGGACCTTCACATGTGGACCTGGTCTTTTATACAAGTCAATAATATAGGATCATAAATAGCTCTTTTGCAAAAGATGTTGCTTAATGCCATCAACCCAGGAAGATTGTCACATGAGCTCTTTTATGTCCTGATTTCTTTCACATCCTTCTTTCTCCCTTGCCCAGCTCTTTGGTGTCTTCCTATTTCCAATTCTCCTCCCACTGCCCCACCCTACCCATAAGCCCCCAGTTCTTTGACTCGGGGCTTCCTTACCTAATCCTGACCCTGCCTGGCCTGTGAGGAAGAGTCCACATAATTTACATTCTGCAGAATTGCCTTTGATCCCTTTTGCCTCGGAGTTCCAGAGTTCAGGAGGCCAACTTGACTAATTGTCCCTTCTGGACCACCGCAGGCCTCTCTTCAAGCTCACCTTCTGTCCTGGCATTCAAGGAGAGAGAGAGAGGCTACAACACAGCAGCCAGACCACGCTGAGTCTCCTCCCTGCTCCTCCCTCTTAGGTGGTCTTTGGTGAAAAGAGTTTGCCCAAAGCCTTGAGTATTTCTTTTGTTTTGATGCTGTAGATGATGGGGTTGAGTAGCGGAGGAACCAGGAGGTAGATGTGGGCCAGGAGGGAGCGCACCAGAGGGGACGCGTGGCGGCCAAATCTATACACCATGGAGAGACCAATCATTGGGGTGTAGTAAACCACCACTGCAGAGATGTGGGAGACGCAGGTGTTGAGGGCCTTCAGGCGACCTTCTCTCGAGCTGATGCGCAGGACCGTCTTAAGGATCAGGGCATAGGACAAGACGATAAAGAGGGAATCCAGGCCAAAACTGCACAGCAAGACAAAAAGACCATAAAGGCTGTTGAGGGTTGTGTCCACACACGGGAGCCGAATCAGGTTGGGGTGCAGGCAGTAGGGGTGAGCCAGCACGTTGGCTCCACAGAAGGGCAGCTTCCTCATGAGAAGAGGCAGTGGGACAAGCAAGACGATGCTTTTCACTGCAATGCCCGAGCCTATCAGGGCGATACGGTTGGCGGTCAGGAGGGTGGCATACTGCAGCGGGTTGTAGATGGCGATGAAGCGGTCAAGGGCCATGGCCCAGAGCACCCCCGAGTCCATGATGGAGAAGCAGTGGATGAAGAACATCTGGCTGAGGCAAGCGTCAAGGCCAATCTCCTGGACACTGAAGAGGAAGACGCCCAGCATGGTGGGGAGGGTGGAGAGGGACACCCCCAGCTCGCTCACCGCCAGCATGGAGAGGAAGAGGTACATGGGTTTGTGTAAGTTGTGGTTCTTCACAATCGCAAGGAGAACAGCACTGTTTCCCAAGAGGGCAATGGCATAGAGGAAGCAGAAAGGGAGGGAGATCCAGGGGCTTGTGGCCTCCAGTCCTCGGATGCCGACCAGGAAGAAGGTAGGAGAGGTGGCACTCTGGTTTCTGAGGGGGGCCATGAGTGTCTTTCTTCCCCCTCCAGCACCTGCGGGTACTTGAAAATTAACAATTAACATGGAGAGACCAGAAGCGTTGCGGCGATTCTGGCTGGGAAATAGCGAAGCTCCGATGAGCTACGTGAAAACCCAGCCAGACAAACCGCTGTCAGGGAGTCTTCGGACCGGAACCGTCTTGGAGGGACGGGGGAGAGAGAGAGGCATCTTGAGAGACCAAAGAGGAGCAGGCAAGTTCCTTGGAAGGTTGGAGACAGCTCTTTGACCCGGGGGTGGGGGGGGGGGGAAGGTGGCCATTATGACCGTTATAAACTGGGGCAACCGGATTAAGATATGAGCAGGAGTGGAGATTGAACAGAGTATTGTTACCGGGTTAGTAATTGGCCAACTCACAAGTAAGAAGAAAAAACTTTTAAAAGCTTAAAAGAAGTCCCAACGGCTAATTAGCAGGTAATTGGCACTCAGAAATTTAAGTGGAGGAAGAAAAAAAAAATGAGGAACTTTAAAACTAAAGCCCTGAAAGGAACCTTCCACCTGGGCTTAAAACTGGATTCGGAAGAAATTAAAACAAGACAAGAAAAAAGGAGACAGAGAACTATTCTTTAAACAACAAAAAGGATTTAATTTGGAGAAGAGGAAATAATCATTTTTGTGGATTTACAAATGGATACTTTGTGGCTGGAGGATTTGTGAATTGGAGAGAGACATCTGCTGGTGAAAAGAAAGTATCGTACTAAACTTATTTAAATCACCGTGAGAAAGTACTGTAGGAGTGTTTTGTTTAAACAACTGGAATGAGATTGCAAGAGGAGTGGAAAGAACAAAGACTGAAATTGGAATGGCTCAAGTGAACATCTGAATTGGGCACTATCTGGAAAGAAAAAAAGAAAGAAAAAAGAAAAAAGAGACACTACATGGACTTTGAATTTGAATTATGTGCAATTATATGCAAAGAAAAATAATAAATTTAAAAATCCTTGCTTTTTAAATAGATAACATGGAGAATTGGGAGGATGAGTATGAGATATTAAAGGGAGATGTTTCAAAAGATAAGAGAAGTCTTTAAGGAAGTCTTTAAGTGTTAAAGAAGTCTTTAAGTGTTAAAGAGCCTTGGTAGTACAGGGGTATAAGGCACCCTGTTATTAAGCTGGTTATTAAGACCAGCTGCCTGCAATTACTGCAGGGTTCGAGTCTCGCCAAGGCTCAAGGTTGACTCAGCCTTCCATCCTTTCTAAGGTAGGTAAATTGAGGACCCAGTTTGTGGGGGCAATAAGCTGACTTTGTATAAATATACAAAAGGATGAAGGCTATTGCTGAGCACATTGTAAGCCGCCCTGAGTCTTCGGAGAAGGGTGGCATATAAATCAAATTTAAAAAAAAAAGGGAAATAAAGAAGCAGAGGATTGGTTAGAATGCAAAAACAGGAAAGAGGAAATATGAATAAGAAGCAAGAGAAATAAGGAGACAATATTGAAACGGAAATAAATGAAAATGAAGATACAGATGATTACACTGGGATTAACAGTGACAGAATAAAAATGGATAAGGGGGAATACATCTCAAAAAGGAAGAGAAGAGAAATAAATGGGGAAATATTGAGAGGGAAAATTAAAAGAGTTAAAATTAAAGAAAAGAGGCAGAAAGGCAAATATAAGAAAAAGAAGAAGAAGGCAAGGGAATGGGAGAAAGGGAGGAAAGTGTCAAGAAATGGAATTGTGGAGAGATTAAAAGAAGCAATTTAGAAGGAAGATATAGATTATTGTAAAAGGGATATAAGTAAGGATAAAATGAAATGTGAGTAAGTAAAAAAGAAGAAATATGCTATTTAATGAAAAATAGATCAGTAGATGCAATGTGAAAGACAGAATGGATTATATGTTTTGTTGTCGGAGAATGTACAGATTCGAGAGAAATAATAGTAACAAAAGAATTAATTGAAATTAAGGTGGAAAATTGAAAGATAACATTGAATAAAATTGAAATGTTAGTAAATGATGTAAGTAAGAATAAAGCAATATACGCAAGAAGTAAAATAGAAGAAAGATATCATTAAAAGTAAAACAGATTAAGGGTTGGAAGGCTGTCCTAGCAAAGGATTAAGATAAAAATGGAATAAGTTGAAATACATTGTTAATAATTAAAAAGGGAAATTTTGAGAAATATATTTTTAAAAAAAGTCGGGGTTGCCTGGACACCATAGTGGAAAATAGTAAACTGAAAATGAATACAGCAATAGAGAGAGATGAAAGAGGAGTAGAGGGAGGGAAGGGAGGGAAAAGAAGAGAGAGGAATGGGAAGAAAGGAAAGAGGGGAGGAAGGAAGGGAGGGGAAATAAGAGTAGGAGAGAGGGTTAGATAGGGAGAAAGAGAGGAGGAGAGGGAGAAAGGAAGGGGAAGGAGGGAAGGAGGAGTAGAGGAGGGAAGAAGAAAGTAGGAAGGAAAGAAGGGAGGGAGATGGAAGAGATTGAGAAGAAAGATTGCTGTACAATAAAAAAGATGAAATGGAAGAAAGGCAACCCCGAACATGTGTAAATGCACTAGGATAAAGAATGAATTATTAAAAAATAAAAGAGAACAAATATGAGTAAAAACAGAGAAATTAGAATTTGAGGGCGAATAAAGATGTTGTTTATACAAATAAGCATAGAAATTTTAAGATATGATCAAAAAATGGAAAAAGAAGATTATGGCAAAAATTGTAACTGAGTAAAATGTATTTTAATAAGATAGATTGTATAAGTTTATAAGCGGGTGAATGTGGAGGGGGGGAATTAATAAAACTTGATTCAAAAAAAAATATATTAACAATTAACATGGAGTCTGTGTTGCTGGTGGTTTGGTCCTGCCTGCGAGGCAAGGCAAGATGACCTGCTACAATTATTGTTGATGGACCATCGCTTGAGCATCAGATGCAGGGTCCAATCTGAGTCAGTCACCGGAACCAAAAGTTTATTCTTCCAAGCTTTCGGGCTCATGCTGGAGTCCATCATCAGGGAACTTTGGTCTCTCCAGAATATGTGCAGTGGGCTATTCCAAGCATTATATTATATTTATACTCATTGGTAGCCTCCTATTGCAATGAACAAGGACATGCATTCAATTTTGCAGTTGCTAAGATTGTTGGCTGAGCAAGGACAAAAATAGCCAGGGAAATGATTGAAGCCTGGGAAATGGGCCCCTGTCAATCAACAGGAGTGCTGATGTACCAGCAGCCTATCCAGTACTTAGGAGTCGAGGGCACAATGGCACAAGGAAACAACAATCAACAATAGCCAGTCACCCAAACCCTAATTAAACACCTAAAAGGTACCCATAACCAGGAACCAATAAATGAAACACGTGGAACAGCTCAGGGCACCTATCCTGCAGAGACAGAACCTCCCTGAGGATGGGCTCCAGCATGAGCCCAAAAACTTGGAGGGGTAAACCTTTGGCCCCAGAGACCGACTCAGATTGGATCCTGAAACACTAACCTGGGACACATGTCTAGTTTTGACTAAACTTGTGAGTCCTTGAGAGGAAGGAGGGGCTAACATTCAACCTTCAGCCCTCCCCCCCACTAAACAAATGGTTCATTGGCAGCAGAAATCTTGGGCTCAATTAAGGCTGTAAGTCGAGGACTTCCTGTACCTCACTTTCATAAAATGCTTTTCTTGTATAGAATAAACAGCCTCCCTACCCCTTCTGGGGAGGTACAAAGGAAACCCCCAGCCCAGAGTCCAAGCCTTTGTGTCTCTCTTGAGTCTAGATCGGTCAAATCAGGTGGGCTTTAAAAGGAATCAGGGGCACCTGGCCAAGGGGCAGCCAATTCCTGGGGCATTCCTAAGCAGAGCAATCTCTGTAGGGTCCCACTTGCCTCTCCCCACCCCCGGCCACAAACAGAAGCTGGACTTCCCTGGGCTTGGAGGGAACCTCACGGTGCCTAGTTCAGCCCAGCTGGTGCAGCAGCAATATGGCAGCTCCTCCTCATTCCAGGCTCAACACCCCCCCCCCCTCCACAACCCCTAGAAATTCATGGTGTTGTTGCTGCATGAGACAGAGTGAAAAACAGCCCTGTTTTCCCATCAGGGGAAATTGAAACCAGCCCAAAGGAGAGGGGGAGAGATTTGCTCCAGGTTGAAACAAAAATTAAAAAAATGGCTCAGAATTTCTGCCACCACAGCACAGCAGTCACCGTTATTAACCAGCAGTCAGAAGACACAACAAAAATGCCTTAATTGCACGACATCCTAGTCCAAGCCAAGTCCAAAAGGGCTGGAGAATTCCTGCAGACCTGCCACTCAGACATACCAGCCATCAACAGACACATAGAGATAAATGCCATCTACGTACCAAAATCAAAAAGCCAAAAAGGAAACAAAAAGATCAAAGTGCCACTTAGCTAGCAATCAATACCCAGATAAGCAGAGATGAACACCAAGCGGCAAATTATACCCCATTTATAGAACTACCAATTGTAAATGACAGCCTAATCAAGGAACCACCAAGGAGAAAACAACATTCCCACCAATATTGACAGCACAAATCACTTGTATATAAACAGTCACACACACACACGCGCACACACACACACACACACACACACACCACTTCCCTACCACGATGGAGTTTTGAGGCTGTTTCTTCAGTGACCAACTCATCCCCATGCAAACTGGTTAGGAGAAGCCCTCAATCTCCTTCTTGGCCTTCCTGTCACAGGTATTTGAGACCGGCCAGGCTGACTGAGCCATGAATTCGGAGCCAGCCGAAGAAAAAGGAAGAACAGCTCCCTGAGTCCTGTGAAGAGAGTGACTCCTACGAGACCCATCTTCCATGCAACCTCACACTCATTCTTACCTCTCACATGTATTCTGCAGAGCTACTTCTGGCTGTCATCACCACTCCTCGTTCCCAGAAGGCTTCCCCCACCCAAACAGCCTTGCTCAGAGGCATAGCAGCCTGGATCCCTTTAGAGGACACAAACCTCCTCAGGGGAGGCCTCCCCCAGGCCAGGACCTGCCCCTGAGTTGCCCAGAGCCAACAGCTGGGACTGCTCGGTGCATCCTGACCTTTGGGAGCTGATGGCAGGAGATCACAAACTGTTTAATTGTTTAATTAATCAAAAACTCTTTAATTGTAGAAAATGTAGTTCCTAGTCCTTATTTCTAAATGAATGTTAATTCTGTACTTGCTTCTCTTTTTCTTCCTATTTGTTCTACAGTCTTCCTGTTACTAATAAGTTTACACCTATTTCAATCTTATAGAATAGAATAGAATAGAATAGAATTCTTTATTGGCCAAGTGTGATTGGATACACAAGGAATTTGTCTTGGTGCATACGCTCTCGGTGCACATAAAAGAAAAGATATATTCGTCAAGAATCATAAGGTACAACACTTAATGATAGTCATAGGGAAACAGTCAATATAAATATTAAGGATACCAGCAACAAGGTTACAGTCATACAGTCATAAGTGGGAGGAGATGGGTGGTGGGAACGATGAGAAGATTAATAGTAGTGCAGACTTAGTAACTAGTTTGACAGTGTTGAGGGAATTATTTGTTTAGCAGAGTGCTGGCGTTCGGGGAAAAACTGTCCTTGTGTCTAGTTGTTCTGGTGTGCAGTGCTCCATAGCATCGTTTTGAGGGTAGGAGTTGAAGCAGTTTATGTCCAGGATTTAAGATTAATTTTAAAAGAATTAAACAAGTTTTGGCCCAATATAAAATTTAAAACACCCCAACTAAAATCAATTACTGCAGGGTTCGAATCTCGCCAAGGCTCAAGGTTGACTCAGCCTTCCATCCTTTCTAAGGTAGGTGAAATGAGGACCCAGTTTGTGGGGGCAATAAGCTGACTTTGTATAAATATACAAAAGGATGAAGGCTATTGCTTAACGCACTGTAAGCCGCCCTGAGTCTTCGGAGAAGGGCGGCATATAAATCAAATTAAAAAAAAAAATTAATAATTAAAAGTATCTAAGGGGGGGGGGGTCAAGCCAGCCCAGCTTGATGAAATAAAAAAGTTTTAAGGGCACGGCGAAAAGCACGGAGATCTGGGATCCTACGTATCTCCGGGGCAGGTTGTTCCAAAGGACAGGTGCTGCCACAGATAAGGCCCTCCCGCTGGGGGTCACCAGCTGACATTGCCTGGCCGAGGGCACCCTGTGGAGTCCCTCTCTGTGGGAGAGGGACTCCTCTCTTTTTGTCCCTGATGGAATAGAAAATCTGCAAGGATGTTTTGTCTCCCTGTTCTGTGCGGGATAACGAACTTGTTGGGTTGTAATGATAGGCACCACCAGAGAATTTGAGGATCCTTGTCTGTCGTCCGCATTGTCCAGACCGATGCCTGATGATCTATCTAACTGGGAATTCCCAGCCACAGCCATATACTGTGAGGGCATCGAGGGCCCATTTCAAGGCTTCCTATTCAGAGTTGCTTGGCTTCTGCTGGTCGTGGCTCCTTGGCTAAATACCCCACTGGATGGTCTCCCTTCTCCTAACTCTGGATTAAATCAAGCGCTTCCTTCTTTGCTTTGGGAGCCTTGACTTTTTCCAGAGCCAATATTTTCTTTCTACCAAATTTCACCTCTCCGTTCCCTATCAGAATACCTAAACATTTCATTTCTTTATAGCTCTCAGCCCTTCCAGGCAAGCCAGAAAGGAACCACGGCTGGATGAGTTAAAATCTACATCCTTCTAAGGCTACATGAACAGAATCTTGCACGTTGTTGCTATTGCTGCATTGTTGTTTGGGAGCCCCCTCCCCCAGGGTTGAGTTGCATCTAATAAATAAACAAAAGGCTTCTGAAATGCAAGACTGCTGTACCTGGGTCCAGCCATGGGGAGACCTCTGGACACCCCCCCCCCCATGAGGGCTTGAGAAGGGAGTTGGTGGGCTTTGAGCAGTGCCCCTGTCTGGAACGGCAACCTGCCTGCTCCGTTCCTCGCTGGACTTGGGGCAGGGCAGGTTGGCTAACAAGCATGATCTCCCCCCCGCCCCTCCCCCCAGCCTCTCCATTAGCTCTCGTGCCAGCATATTCAGAGCTTTTCCTGAAGGTCACCCAGCACGCATGAGCTACATTTGGTGAATATTGGGAGGTGGGGGGGGGGAAATGAGAATTTAGCAAGTTGTGTCAATGTATTGTGCGCTCCCCCCCCCCCTTTGCAAAAGTTAATTCAGGGACCCAGTTAGGTTTCTGTGTGAAAGCTGATTGGCTTCTGAATAAGGCTTCCCCAACACCCCCCCCCCCCGTTTCTGGGCTGAAGAGAAGTCCTATTTCCTTACCAACAAAGCCTGAGATGGAAGAGGGTGGGGGCTCTAGAGACAGCCCCCCACCCCCAGCAAAGGAAGGATGGCTCCCTCAGCAACAGCAGAATGGTGAGAGACCCAAGAAACTTGGCCAATGGCAGGACTTGTTTTTCTGCAGCCCCGACTTCACCCCAAACAAATCCTATTCCTTTCCCTCCGTCCCTCTACTGTGCTTCATTGGGGTGACCCAAACCCCTCATTCTCCCTTCCAGGACCACAAAAACGTGCCACTCTGCTTGTTCTGAAGAGGACTTTTATTGCATCATCGGTGGGTGAGGAGGGGCTCCAGATGTGGCAAGGGGGCGCAGGCAGCTGCTATGCCCACTGGGAGGCCTAGTGGTACCGGCGGCTCAAGGCATGGGCCACCACATTGGTCAGCTTCTGAAAGGCAGCGTGGCAGCAGGGGGTGAACTCTTTCCCATGGTGGCCGGCCAGGACAATAATGAGGATGTTGCCCAGAAGCTAGAAGAGAAAAAAAAAGGGGGGGGGATACTGAAGGCTGCTGCAAGAGGAGCCTTTTCTGACATCTCTGCCCACCCCCGCCCCCCCGCCCCCCCGCCCTGACACCACCACCCCCATCCCCAAGTGGAGCAGACTGGAAAGGAGTTTCCCCACCAAGCACAGAAAGAAGAAAGGAGACGCTGAGATGTTCCCTCTTTCCCTCCTGGGCTGCCCCAAAAGGCCAGGGAGGAGGGTCAATTGTCCTGTGTCTGGACACCTGTCCCTCTCCTAGGAAGCAAGGAGACTTTTGCTGATTCCTGCTCAAAAACAGGACTCATTGCCATCATTTCAGAGCTCTCAGGCAGGACCCGGCTGGAAAAGGCTGCCCAGCCAGTCTTGAGGTGCCCAGCAGGGGCCCTTGCCCAGCCAGGGAGGGAGGGAGGGAGGGGGGGGGTCCACCTCACCCTGAAGTTCTCGGGGTCCACGTGCAGCTTGTCGCAGTGCAGCTCGCTCAGCTTGGCGAAGGTCTCCTTGACGTTGTCCAGGTGCTTGATGGCCTCTCCGAAGGAGGTCAGCACCTTCTTCCCGTGGGCCTTGACCTGGGGGTTGGCGCAGATGGCGCTGGGGCCAGAGAGGTTCCCGAAGTGGGCGAAGAACCGCTGGGTCCAGGGGTACACCACCAGCAGTCTGCCAGGAGAGAGGGAGAGGAAGGGAAGAAGGAGGAGGAGGAGGAGGAGATGGGGACGGGGTCCCCGCCCCAGCCCCCCCCCGGCCCTGCCAGTCTTGAGGAGCTCTTACTTCCCGAGGGTGGCACCGCCGACTTCGGGCACGTCCACCTTGGCCCAAAGGGAGGTGATCAGCTGCTTCTCTTCGGCCGACCAGTGCACCATGCTGGCTGCTGGAGGAGGGAGCGCTCGAGAGGCTGTTCGCGAGAAGGACGGAGGGAGCTGAGCCTCGACCGCGGGCACGACTTTTATAGCCTGCGCCCGGCAGCCCCGCCTACCCGGATCGGGCCTCGCCCGGGCCCGCCGCCTCTCCTGCCCGCAGCTCCTTATCTCCCTCCGGCTCGCTCTGCTGGGGAGGGGGCGCTCCCATACCCTGGACGGGCACCTCGCACCGCGGGCGCAGTTCAGCGGGTTGGCTTGTGTCCGATGCTGCTGCGCTTTTCCCGGGCCGGCTCCGAGTCCGGCTCTAAGCCCAGTTGCCGGCAGGCCCGCCGCCCCGACCCGTTCAACTGGCTGAGGCACGAGCTGCCGCTTCGCCCGCCCGCCGGCCGCCCAGCTCCGCTCCTGGGAGAGCGTCCGGGGAGGCTGCTGGCCTGGCGGGAGGGGTGGGGGGGGCACCCCGGCCGAGGCCGCAGCCTGGAACAGCCCCGCCGCCAGAGAGAGGCCGGCGCTTTCCGGACCGGGACCGGGAGGTTGGGGGGCGATGTCCTTCCCTCAGCCGGGGCTACAAAGGGCGATGAGTTGAAGTCCGCAGCCCTCCAAGGTGCCAAGTTTGAAGACCCTCCCGCCACTTTTAGCGGGGAGGGCCTGAAGCCCAAACTTCACTTCTGTCCCATCATAATCGGGGGGGGGGGGGCTGGGGGGACACAGGGAGCCTTCTTAGCTGCCCCACCAAACGTTTCTATAGCGGGTTGTTCAACATTTGCCAGAGCTGGGGAAGGGGGAGAGGGGGGGCGAAGAAGCCCGAGGAGTTTAGCGTCAGGCATCGATGGAACTCTCCGCCACTATAGGACACTGACTTGCCTGCCATTTAGGGGGCTGACTGGGAGGGCATCTAGGATGAGTGAGACCCGAGGGGCAAATTCCCCCCCCCCACACCGCTTGGGTTCGTCAAGGAGCTTCGGTGACCCCTTTTCGGGCTGCGCAGCCTCCCCCCCCCCCCCCGCTTCTCGGGAGTTCTTTGGGCCCTGCGGGGAAGCGGCGGCGCCTCTGGCTTCCTTCTGACACGCGGGGAGCCCGCAGCTACCCTTGGGGGAGGTTGGGGGGGCAGGCAGCCGCGAGCAGGTACCTCCCCACCCCGGTCAGCAGCAGAGAAACCCTTCCCCAATTCCCCTTTTGAGAAATGGGAGAGGGTGAAGCTGGAGAAGGGTTTGCAGAGATGGGCAGCAAACAGTTTCGTCTGAACGGATCTACAGGTAGTCCTCGAATTACAACAGGTTGCTTAGTGAGCTCTTACGCCACTGAAAAAGTGACACAATCGTTTTTCACACTTACGACCATTGCAGCATCCCCAGGGTCATGCTTGGCAACTGACACATATTTATGACGGTCGCAGTGTGTCCCAGAGTCATGTGATGCGCTTTTGCGACCTTCCGACACGCAAAGTCCATGGGGAAGCCAGATTCACTTAACAACTGTGGCAAGAAAAGTCGTAAAATGGGGCAAAACTGACTTAACAATTGTCTTGCTTAGCGACATATTCGTTGGGCTCAATTGTGGTTGTAAGTGGGTGACCACCTGTCAATATTTGTGAGGAATATTATGATGAGGCCGGGGCTTCTGCCCTCCCCAGACAGAGGAGTCCAAATGTCAGAGCCATCAGCTCAAGGGAGCAGCAAAGCCAGTCTGGGGCAGTCCCTGCAGCTCCCCCAGAGGGAGGGCAAGGGACTAGCCTACTCCACAGGTTGGTGGTTGTGGGTAGGATGTGCATTGCGCATCCTGTTGAACTCTTGGAGGAAGAGGAGATGGGGAGCAGGGAGTGTGGGAGGCCATCATCTCACAGCCCTGCGTTAGTTTGGAGCCTCCAGAAAGGGCCTTGAGGGGCTTCCCCGCCTATTCTGTGGGTCCTAGTCAGAACTCAGGCCTTAGAAGAGGGATTCCTGTCTCTAAGCAGTGAGGAATTTGGGGCAGGGGCAGGAGGACCCTCTGAGGGATTGATTCCACCAAGGATTTCAGAGTTTACCTCACTGGCTGACTGCAAGCCAGCCCCCACCCCTAATTCTGCCTCTGCTCCCCACCCCTGAATCTGGGTTCAATCTGCCTCAGGTCCCTTCCCTGTCCTGCTAGCCATCAACCTCTCCTCGGCTTCGGAGGTGGGGCAGAGCTATCTCTCCCACCAGCAGGCCTTGGGTGTGCCGGGGGGGGGGGGAGGGGGGGCGGGGCAGCCTGAGCACTGCTGTGTTTGGCCTGGTCTATCTCTCCGGACCAGCTCTGCTTCAGCCAGCCGGGCCTGGACATAGTCAGCCAGTCCCCTGATAGCTCCCCCCACCCTCGCTGGGGAAGGTGATAAGAGCAGCTCCTATTGAGGAGAGGGGCCTCTGAAGTCAGGCTGAAGGAACCAGAATCAGAACAGAGCTGGAAGGGACCTTCTAGTCCAACCCCCCTGCTCGAGCAGGAGACCCTACCCCATTTCAGACAGGTGGCTGTCCAGTCTTAAAAACCTCCAGTGATGAAGCATCCACAACTTCTGGAGGGAAACTGTTCCACTGTTTATTGTCAGGAAGTTTCTCCTAATTCCAAGTTGCTTCTCTCCTTGATTAGTTTCCACCCGTGATTTCTTGTCCTGCCTTCTGGTGCTTTGGAAAATAGGTGGACCTCCACTCTTCTTTGGGGCAGCCCCTCAAATACTGGAATACTGCTATCACATCAGTCCTGGTCCTACTTTTCTCGAGAGTAGCCATACCCAAATCCTGCAACTGTTCTTCATATGTTTTAGTCTCCAGGCCTTTAATCGTCTTAGTTGCCCTCCTCTGCCTTTTTCCAAAGTCTCAACATGTTTTTGTAATGTGGTGACCAAAACTGCATGCAGGATTCCAGGTGTGGCCTTACGAAGGCTTTATAAAGCAGCATTAATACGTCACGTGATTCTGATTCTATGTAGGGGCCCATTTTGAAAATAGGCATTTTGAATCAGCAGGGGTCCCCAGGGGCTCCAAGGAGGCAGCCAGGCCAGGCCAGGCCCCCCTCTCCCAGTCTGTTTCCACTCTCTGAGCCCTCCAAGCTGGGGGCACCAAGGCCCCTTGGCAAAGGGGTGCAAGGCATCTTCCAAGGCCCTTCTCTTCCTTGGGCATCAACTCATTGGCATGCGCCTGTCCAGAGGGCACCTGGAGAGGCACTGCCTTGCTGTGTCTGCTCGAAATTGAAGAGAATTTGGTGTGGTACTGGAAGAAAACTCCTGCCCTGTGTCAATGGGGAAGATGGAAAGATTCCCCTTGTTGCGATTGTGATGCTGATATGCCAACTATTAAACACATTGTGCAAGGTTGCCCACAGTTTGCGTTCCCTGGTTTCCTGGAAGATCTGCACGAAGCAATGCCAGAGGCCTGGAGAGCTGAATTGAACATCGAAGAAGGAGGCCACTGCCCTACACCCAGAGCAGTTTCTTATGTAATTACGTGGATTGTATGTATATCTTTATTTCCCTTCTGTTATGTGCTCGCCATACGCTAAACAAACAATAATTAATAATGGCCCCAGGAGAATCCAGGACAATTTGCAAAAGCATGGGTCACCTCTGGGGTTGCCTGGGCTCTGCAGGGCCCCGAGGATGGGTTGGGTGGAGGCAGGTAGGTAGGTGCCTCCTGGGAAGCTGAGAAGCAGAACCACGCTGGTCCTCCAGCAACTGGCTGGGATTCCTTTTGTTTTTTTTTTAATTTTTTAAATTTTCTTTTAATACAAACATTCCATCTTACGTTAAACAGTGTGACGTCTGAGTATAAAATTCTTTGTGTCTTAACAACCAAACTTACCACCATATTCATTTCTTACATTCATTCTTATAAATAATAATAATACTGATAAAATAACATAAACCTAACATTTCTTTACTTACCTATTTTTACAATACATTATAAAATTTTTCATAATTATTCTCTAACCATTGATAAAATAACTCCCATATAACCTGATTCTTCCTTTTCTTGAATTGCAAGTGTTTATCTGTTCATTTCTGCACATTCTAATATTTTCTTGATCACTTTTTCATCTATAGGGATTTCTTCGCTTTTCCAATTTTGTACAAATACAATTCTAGGTGTGGTTATTACATGAATAATCAAATATACAGTTTCTTTACTATAAATTCCCGGTAAAATCCCCAACAGGAACAATTCCAGTTTTAAATCAATGTTGAGTCATCTTCTCCAGCCACATACAAATTTTTGCCCAGTATCTTTTTGCTTCCACACATGTGAAGAAACTGGCTGGGATTCCATGGGGAACAAACTCCATCACGATAAAGAGGCCTGGGAGCCAGGGGTTCTCCAGCCCCTTTTGAAAATAAAGCCCCATGGACCTTTGGGGTAGTGGTATGACAGTGGCCAGCTTCTTCTGGGAAGTCTTGCCCAACCCACAGCCTGGAATCTCCAAGGTGTCTCTTTTCCATCACTAACCAGGCCTGGACTCCCTTAGCTTTCCAGCAACCGCCAGAGTTAGTCACCCCTTCAAGGAGGCTGGCCTCTCTCCCTTTGGAGCCTTGGGGCTGGTGGCCCTCGGGGTTTTCACAGTTGGTGTCCTACAGAGGAGGAAGCCCTCAGGATTGTCGACTGGGGAGTCATATAAAAGGTGAGGAATTGCTCAATTAAAATTTTCTCCTGGAAATGTCTCCCTCTGAACTTCCAAGGTTAGACTCAGTTCCAGATGAACGAGATGGCCCTTTTCATACCAGGGAACCCTTCTCCCCACCCAAACCCCTCTGGTAGTGACTTCCAGAGAAGGTCAGTTGGAGCCACCTCGCCACGTCTGCTTTGAAAAGCCTCTCCACCGTGGGGGGAGTTTGCTGCTCTGTCCAGTCCTCCTGGGGACCAGCCCCTCCAGGCCCAGGGCCACAAGAGAGGGCTCAAAGCATAAGCAGGCTTCTTGGAGAGGGCTCCTTCTGATGAACCCTGCCAAGCCCACCCAGAGGGACCTCCTGTAACAGTCTGGGGGAAAGACCTCAGATAAAAGGCAGCTAAGCCCACAGCAAGAATTTGGGATGGGCAAAGCAACTAAGAAGGGACCCTCCCTAGTTTCTTCCACTGTAAAGGGGTTGGGGAGAGTCTGGTCTACCTCACAAGGCTGGCACTTCCCCCCCCTTTCCCTCCTCTGGAATCTTCTTTGGGGTCTTATGCAAGCATCCTCTCCCCACTGGGGATCCTCTGGAAAGGCTGGACTAGCCATCAGCACCCCCATTTTCAGCCAGGGATCCTTCCCTGGGAACTCTGGCTAGGAGAGGGAGCAAAGGGGGTGGGGGGAGACCCTTGGCCAATGGTGCAAGGGTGGAGGAAGGGTGGCCCAACTTCGCCATCCTTTGGGGGACGAGCAGCAGCCAGCAGCTCTCCTCCTTGCTCCAACGGATGGGCAGGAGGAGTGACCGGCTCCCCAGTGTTCCCTGGGCAGAGGGCAGGCAGAGGGTTGCGTTTGTGTGTCTGGCGGATGGGCCCTTTGGGGAAGCCAAGGATTCACCTCCTCGCAAAGGCTGGTTCAGCTCAGAGCGGCAGGGAGGGGGGATGACTCAGCAGAAGTGCCCAGGCTCCTCTTCTGCTGAGTCACAGCTGAGTCAGGCCTGCTGCCTCCGATAGGCCTGGGCAGAAGAGCTCCTTGGTGGCGATAAAGGGGGCAGCTGGCAGGCTGGGCAGAGAGGCTGCCAATGACAGACCCTGTTGCCAAGGGCCCACGCAGTCAAGCATCCCTTTCCCATGGGGCAGTGAGGGAGGGGAAGGGGGGGCGAGACTGGCTATCCATGGAAAAGAGTGCATGGAGCTGATTTGTTGTTGGGATGGCACGCTTTTGTATGGTACAAGGGAACAAAAACACAGGGGTATTTTAGACGACATTTTATACATGAGGCTTTGCTACTAAACTGGGAGAAGATCAGAAGACAATATTATTTAAAAATTCCAGTCTGGTTATCAACTATTGAAGCATTCTCATATTCAATAACGTTTAGAAAGGAACAAATTGTTAGATATAGTGAATTATTGAGTGAAAAGGGTGAACTTAAATCTATGCAAGAATTAGAAGAACAAGATATAAAGATGAACTGGTTTTCCTATTTGCAAATACAGTCTAGATATGATAAAGACTAAGACAGAAGGTTTTTATAATAATTTGACTAATTTAGATAAAATTTTAACAGGTACTGATGAAAACATAATTAAAAAACTATATGGACATTTATTAGAGGTAAAGCTAGAATTATTATTTATTTATTTATCAAATTTCTATACCGCCCTACTCCCGGAGGACTCAGGGTGGTGAACAGCCAAGATAAAATACAGATAATACAAACATTAAAAGTCCATTAAAATTATTAAATATTTTGGCCGAAAACAAATTTAAAACACCCAATTTGTAAAACAGATTAAATGATTTAAAAATTTAAAAGGGAGAGTTAGGCCAGGCCAGAAGAAGAACAAGTTAAAGAAACAATGATTGCTTGGGGAAAAACTTTGGACATGGAATTGACATAGAGAAATGGCAAAAATTATGGTCGAAAAATTATAAAATGACAATGTCAACTATATACAAAGAAAATTTGTATAAAATGTTTTACAGGTGGCATCTACCCCTGACGAGGATAGCCAGAATGTTCAAGAATAAATCTGAAAAATGTTGGAAATGCCAGCAGATACCAGATTCATATTACCATATGTGGCGGACGTGTGTAGGAGCTAAAAGATACTGGACTAGAATCCACACATGGTTGGAAAAAATGACAAAAAAACACATAGATTTTAAACCAGAGATTTTTTTATTGGGGATTGTACCTGAAATATATAATAGATATTTGATTGTTAATGTATTAACAACGGCTAGAATTGTGTTTGCTAAAAATTGGAAAAATGAAAAAATACCAACGCAGGATGAAGATATTAAGAAAATAATGGAATGTGCTGAAATGAGTAAATTGACATTTGAAATTAGAGAACAAGAAGATAAACAATTCTATAAGATATGGGACCTATTTTATCAATGGTTAGATAAAAAAATATGGAAATGAAATATGGTAGAGATCTTCACAAGAATTGTAGAATTATGTGAAATAAAATATAAAGATGTATTAGTAGACAGATTTAGGAGGATGAAATGAATGTTATAATAAAAATTAACTCAAATTTAAGAATATTTTGAATAATAATGAGGGAAGAAATAGTCATAATCAAATACATGATTGAGGGTAATAATATATAGATATATATTAGGTCGATGATATGAGAATTTAGGGAAACTGTAAATTGTAAGCTATGAATTTGGTGAAGAGGCACAAAAGACTTGTAACCAACCGACACACTGTTTGCAATTGAAGATGGTTTTATTTATGTATGTTTGTATATACTGTAAAAAAAAAAAAAAAAGAATACATGGAGCTCAGGGTTGAACTGTGAGGTCCTTGAGGCTCTCTGACCTTGGCTGTTTTCTTACAGGCATTTCATGACCCAACTAGGGAACATCCTCCCTGCTAGAAGGGAACTGGGTTTGCAGGGGGGAGGGGGGAGGAGGAGTGTGGTGTCCTGGGTGCTCTCTGAGCTGGGTGGTTTTCTTGCAGATTTTTCATGACCCAATTAGGTCATCACTGGCTATGTTGGGTTCATGTTGGAGTGAAGTATCTTGGTTTGGTTTTATGGCTTACAATCTTGGGTGGATGTAGCCTGTTTGAGCTGAACCTGTTGATGTGTTGGCTGAGCCTAGGAAATGGGTCCATGCAGAGGCCCTGCCCCCCCCCCTTTCTGGGGGCCTCTGGCAGTGCAAGAAGGGATGAGGAGTGAGGGTTAGGGTTGGGGGGGAAACTTTATTCCATCTTTGGTTGTATTATCCTGAAAATGAAAGTCCTGCATTCTGCCCTTCTTTGCTGCTTCAAAAATGACATGGGGGTGTGTGTTTGCTTAAGAAGTCGTACAGCAGAATCTGAGGCACCACTTGTTTTCTGAATCCTGTTCACCAGCTGAAGCATATTCATGTTCCATATTCCACGTAAAATCGTGAACGTGGAATTAACCCTAGGGATTTTTTAGTCCAATCCTTCTTAGTGCAGAATCCACTGCATTGGGGCTTCCAAAACCTGAGTAACTTACCACACACAAACTCACAACCAATCAGAAGAGAGATATTTAAAGAACTTGGAGCATTTTATGTTTCTTGAGTAAAAAGGACTTTCTGATTAAAAAAAAAAACTTTTTAAAGAAACGTATAAGTTTCTGATGGAAACTTTTGAAGGAGAACACCAATTAGCATTAAGGAGAAATTTCCTGACAGAAGAATTAACCTGTGGAAGGGCTTCTCTCCAGAAGTTGCTAATGCTCCATCACTGGAGGTTTTTAGGAAGAGTTACTTATCTGGAATGGTCAAGGGCAGGGATGGCTAACCTTTTCCAGACCACGTGCCCAAAGTGTGCATGTGCGCGAATGAATGTGTGGACACCCAAACCCTCCCCCCGCATGCACGTGCACCCCCCACATGTACCCCCCTGCATGCACCCCACCCCAGCACATGCACGGCAGAGACCCGAAGACCAGGTAGCCGGTGGGAGGCACGAGCACATGCGCAGCAGAGCTGAACTGGGGTGAAGGCTCGCATGCCATCAGAGAGGGCACTGCGTGTCACCTCTGGCATGTGTGCCATAGGTTCGCCATCACGGATCTAGGGTCTCCTGCTTGAGCAGGGGGTTGGACTAGAAGACCTTCAAGGTTCCTTCAGACTCTGTGATTCTGTTATAAGTGATTTGGTCAATGAAGTTTGGGATGCCCCACACTAGAACATCTCACCGATGACCATGCAGGACCTGCTGGGAAACTCCCAACTCATCGCATTGTGCGGCTGCTCAGACCGCAGGCTGACAGCTTCTCCAGTCAGGAAGTTTCTTTTTATATCCCACCTTTATTATTTTTATAACTAAGTCTAGGCAGCAAATACACACAATACTCCTCCTTCCCTCCTATTTTCCCATAACAACAACCCTGTGAGGTGGGCTGGGCTGAGAGAGCAAGATTGGGCCAAAGTGACTCCTGATCCCCAGCCCAAATCTCCTTCCCTGCCTTTCTCGCCCACTGGTTCTGCCCCTGCCTTCTGGGCCCCCTCCGCCTTCTGTGGGGGTCTCCAAAGCCTTTTGAAGGCTGCTGTCCCCTCCCCCCACCTCCTCTGCCTTCCAAACAGGCCGGATCCCTTCAGCATCTTCCCGTGGATGGTTTCCAGGCTCTGCTCCATCTTCTGAACTCGCTCCCAGGGGCCGATCACTGTCTTGGATGATCAGGGTGGGTGGGGGGCAATTCCTCCACGTTTATACTCCCCCCCAGAACATAGGATCATGGGACGGTGGAGTGGAAATGACCACAAGGGTCATCTAGTCCAGCCCTCTGCAAACTGCAACCCAACCAACGAAATCTCCCAGTTTCCTCTCAAAAGCCTCCAGAGGAACCGGCCCATTGTGGTTCAGCTCTTCCCTTGGACCGGCTTTTCCCTAAATATCCAATCAAGTGCAACTGACCCCCAGCCGGCCTGTCCAGGAAGAGGAGCCCGAGCCCCCCACCCCGCAGCTGGGGGAAAGTGTCCCTGTTCAGATTCCCTTCCCGGAAACTCTCCCTTTCCAGCGGCCCCACTGAGCCCCTCTCGCTCAGAAGGGAAGCAGCCGGCAGCCTCGGGGTCGGGAAGGGCCCCCTCCCCAACTCAGCTCAGGCAGCGGGCCGGGCAGGGAGAGGCGCAGCCGCTGCACCGAGGGCGGGAGGGGGCCACGAGGGCAGGAAGAGAAGCCGGACGCTGCATCCGAGCGTCGCTGCGGCGGGTCTTCCCTGCTCCACCCTTCCCCGACGGCTTCGTGTGAGGCAGGGGCTCGGCAGCCTCAGTTACTTAGAAAGAGAGAAGGGGGTGGAATGAAACCTCTAGCGACCCCTCCTCCGGTCGCTTCCATTCCGAGGACGACCCGCTCCCACCGGCTTTTCCTTCTCAGGCCCTCCTCGCGCCGCCCCAGCAAACGGGAGATCCCGGCCGCTTCTCGCCCCCCCTACCGCCGCCCCTCGGCTATTGCGCCCACCCACCCCCGCCCCAAAGCCACGGACGGAGTCAGTTCAATCTGCAAACGGTGACTTTTATTGTCTGAGCAGGTCGGGGGTCTGGAGTGGCCCCGTCGGAGGGGACGAAGGGCGGGCGCAGCCGCTGCGGAGGAGGCCTAGTGGTACCGGTGGGCCAAGGCGTGGGCCACCACCGACACCAGCTTCTGGTAAGCGGCCTGGACGTGCGGGGTGAATTCCTTCCCGAAGTGGGTCGCCAGCACTGTGATCAGGATTTGGCCCAGCAGCTGCAAGAGAAAGAGGCGCCCATGTTATACCTGGGCTGGTTGGCGGGGGGGGGGGCTCTGGGCCCGGCCAGACGCAGTGCCCCCCCAGCAAAAAGAGCTCGAGGAAGGAATGAAGGGGGAGGTGGTGCGGAAGAAAGCCGCCTTTGCCCGCTGGGTATCCGAAGTCTCCTCCTGCGCCGAGGAGCCCCTTTCCTCGGCCGCGACCTCCGTCTTTGCATCCGGCCACGAATCCCCGGGGCCCCCTGGAAAGGCTGGGGAGGGGGCTTGGGGGCCTCTGAGCTGGGCGCTTTTCCTGCAGACGCTTCGTGCCCCAACTAGGGACCCTCGGCAGCGCTAGGAGGGAGCGGCCCTGTACCCCTCCCGCCCCCCGGGGAAGCCGTGCCGGGAGGGGCCGCCCCACCTTGAAGTTGATGGGGTCCACGTGCAGCTTGTCGCAGTGCAGCTCGCTCAGCTTGGCGAAGGTCTCCTTGACGCCCTCGGGGTTCTTGACGGCGTCCCCGAAGGCGGTGAAGACCTTCTTGCCGTGGGCCTTGACCTGCGCATTGCTCTGGATGGCCGCCGCGTTGCTTAAGTTGCCGAAGTTGGTGAAGAAGCGCTGGGTCCAGGGGTAGACGATCAGCAGCCTGGAGCGGGCGAGGGGACGGTCAGCGCCCGACAGGCAGAAGGGCAGCGCCCGCCGCCCTCCCGCCCCTTCCCTCGCCCGCTCCCCTCCGCGGGGCTCACCTGCTGAGGGACTCGGCGCCGATGACGGGCACGTCCACCTTGCTCCAGATGGAGGTGATGGCGCTCTTCTCCTCGGCGCTCCAGTGCACCATGACGGGCGGCTGTGGGTGCTGTTCTCGGGACAGAAGGAAGGGAAGCGCCCAACGCTGCGGAACCGGCTCCGGGGCGGCCTTTTATACCCTGCCTGCCGGGAAAGGAGCCCGGGGGGCGGGGGAGCCTGCCGGGTGTGGCCCTGCCGGGCCAGCCGGAGCCCAAGATAGCTGCCGGGGGCATGGCGGCGCGGGCCCTCCTCTTTTGGCCAGGCTCCGCGGGGACGTTGGGAGTCCCCAGCAGACCCGGGGGCGGTTTCCAGAAAACTCACCTGCAACTTGGCTGTTGGTGGGCTCTGCAGGGCTCGTGGGAAAGCCGCCCTCCCCTTCCCCACCGCAGAGAGGGTTCCTGCTCCTTCCTCCTGTGCTTCCCTGGCCCAAGAGGGGTGTTGGAGCCAGGGTGGGGTGAGGTGAAGGTTCAGGGTCCATGCCAGGGAGCCACTGGGGTGGGGAGGTCCTGTTCAGGGTGGCCCTTAGGGTGCCCCTCTCAACCCAGCCTTCTGCCTGAAAGGGGGTTTATGGTGGGTGAAATAGTATTTTAGGCCCAAATAGGAAAAACACCATTGAAGAAAAAGATTTTGCATCAGTAAGGGAAACTGAGGGAAGGGGAGCTCCTATCAGAGGCAGTATAGTAGCCAGCCAGTGAAAGGAGGGTCTTCATCTCCAGGGTCCTCCTGACCACCTCAGCCTTTGGCTCCACTGGCTTCAGATGTGCTTCAGCTGCCCAGCCCATTTCTGGGCATCATCGACCACTTGATGAGTCAGGAAGCAAAAGCCATGAAACCCACTTCTGGGGGGGGGGGGAGGGGGCAAGTAGGGAGGCATAACAGAATAACAAGGGGCCTCGGAGGTCTTCTAGTCCAACCCCCAGCTCACGCAGGAGACCTTAGACCATTTCTGACAAGTGCCTGTCCAGTCTCGTCTTGAAAACCTCCAGTGATGGAGCCCCCACAACTTCAGGAGGTTCCTCTGCTTGATTGTTCTCACTGTCAGGAAATTCCTCCTTAGTTCTCGTTTTCTTGCCCTTTAAGAATAGCTCAATCCCTTCTTCATTGCATCTTGGACAAGGTCTAGGATTGTCTAGGCAGCCGCTGCCACAAAGCACTAGACCTGAAGGGGGATGAGGGGGAGGCCTGAGTTTTGCTCAGTGCTGGGGATTCTTAGAGTGGAATAGCAAGGATGCCTGATGAGGGGGAGGGGCTGGAGGGCACAAAGACCCTCTTGCCATGCCCCACGAGGCATGATATTTTGCAAATGCTATGGGAGGGGATGTTCCAGCCTATCTTCATAATTTTGAAAGTCTTTTTTTTTAAAACAAATTGGTTGAAGTCCTTGAAATGCAGATCCTTCCATTGTCATACAAATATTCTCGTGTCGAGATATTGTGATAGCATCTTCACAAATAAAATGGGGGCAGAGACTCCATTTGTTTCAAGATCACATGAGCATTAGTGCTGTTTTATTCTGCAATGATGAGCCCAAACCTAGAATTCCCCATCCAACTTTTGGTGGCCACAATACAAAGACATTGACCTCTCGAAAAAGTGCAGAGAAGAGCCCTCTGGAGATGATAAAAGGCCTGGAGGCTAAATTTTCAGATGAATGGTAAGGGAACTAGTCTAATGAAGAGAAGGACCAGGGCGATAATGATAGCAGTCATCCAATATTTGAGGGGCTGCTACAAAGAGAGGGTCAATATGTCCTCCAAAGCCCCAAAGGCAGGACAAGAAACAACGGATGGAAACCAACCACGGAGAGAAGCAACCTGGAACTAAGGAGAGCCTTCCTGACAGTGAGAACAATAAATAAATGGAACGCCTTGTCCCCAAGAGTTGCGGGTGCTCCATCACTGCAGGTATTCAAGAAGAGATTAGACAACCATTTGTCTGATATGGTAGAGGGTCTCCTGACTGAGCAGGCTGGACTAGAAGACCTCCAAGGTCCCTTCTAACTCTGATTGTGTTATTCTGCTAAGAATTATGGACTATAATCTATAAAATTTACACGAAACCTAACAAAAGGGGTACAAAATACTCTATAGAGAGTATGCAATTCCATCAATAATAAATGAGATAAATTATAAAGTAATAAATGTTGGAAATGCCATGGAAGATTATTTTTATTGATTGGAAATCACCTTCTTTTGTCTTTTTTCACATTTCTATTTTCATCCTTAACTTAAATTCATTTTGTTTGTGGTAAATTTTGCCCAATGTTGAAAGACACAATTTAGAAAATATGTGACTGGGAAGTTAATTTGGAGAACATGCAGGAATGACAACAGAACTTTAACCAAATTTAAGCAAGAATGGTTGACTTCTAAGGGGTACAAATGTTTATAAAAACTGAATGAGTAAAAAACACAAAAAGGAAGTAAATCAGAAACTGCATAGGTTTTTTTTCTTTTTCCTCCTTTTTTCATCTATTGATACTTTAATTGCAGTCAAATTTGCTTTAACTTCTCTTTTCTTTTTCAATATGCTCTGGAGATTTTAATACCGGGTAATCAGTTTAAGACTGACAGCTTTATTGTGCTGTATAACAAATACTTTAGTGAAATCTGCAGCAGTTATTTAGTAGAGGTAGTCCTCGAGTTATGACCATAATTGAGCCCAAAATTTATGTTGTTAAGTGAGACATTTGTTATGTGAATTTTGCCCCATTTTATGACTTTTCTTGCCACCTTTGTTAAATGAACCATTGCGTTTTTTAAGTTAGTAACATGGTTGTTAAGTGAATCTGGATTCCCCATTGATTTTGCTTGTCAGGTCGCAAAAACAGATCACATGATCCCAGGACACAGCAACCATTATTAAGTAAGAATCAGGTGCCAAGCATCTCAATTTTGATCATGTGACTGTCATAAGTGTGAAGAATTGTCATAAGTCACTTCCTTCAGTGCCTTTCTAACTTCCAACAGTCACTAAATGAACTATTGAAAGTTGTATTGCATTCTATTTTGGCTGAAAAAACTAAATAATCCTACTTTTATTAACTAAGATGGATAATCCTTTTTTTGTATCCTGCATGGTTCAAACTATTAAGAGTGCTAACAGTCTTTCCTCAACACGTATGGATACCAATGGATCACAACAATATAATGTGTTATGTCCCTTTTACACCACTACAGTATAAAAAATGTTGCAATAATGATGATGATGGTAGTGGTGGTGACCCCGTGGATCATTTGCTAGCCCTGACGCCTACACTTTCCTTGAGCTGAGCCATCCGGAAGCCCCTTCGGACTTAACTAAGGAGCCACGGATTCTAGGTCACATTCTAGTGAATTGTGCAAAGCCGGAAAGAGCAGTTAATCGAGCGAGCGTCTTAAAAGGGCGAAGCCACTTGCTGGAGCAGCCTCCAGACGGTCTCGGTCATTATATCAATGTCATTATTCCCGTTTATGTCCCTTCGTCGTCGTTCACTTTGTTGTTCTAATATTCTACTTCTCTTCTGCTTACACAACTTTCCATTGTTCTTCCTTTTTACTAGTCCTTGACCACAAGGACCAATTACGACCATGATTGAGCCCAAAATTTCTCTTGCTATGTGAAACATAGCAAAGTGAGTAACACGGTTGTTAAGTGAATCTGGCTTCCTCCATTGACTTCGCTTGTCAGAAGGATGCACATTTCACACTTATGACCATTGCAATATCCCTATGGTCACATAGTCAAAATTCGGATGCTCGGCAAGCTTGGCATATTTATGATGGCCACAGTGGCCACGTGATCACTTTTTGCAACAACCTGGCCAGCAAACTCAATGTGGACTATTGGCTAACTTAACCACATACTGAGTCAGTGTGACAAGAAGTCATTCAATGGAGCAAAACTCATTTTAGAATCAGAATAGAGCTGGAAGGGACCTTGGAGGTCTTCTAGTCCAGCCCCCTGCTCAAGCAGGAGAGCCTATACCATTTCAGACAAATGCCTGTCCAGTCTCTTCTTAAAAACCTCCAGTGATGAAGAACCTACAACTTCTGGTGGCAAGCTGTTCCACTGGTTAATTGTCCTCACTTGTTAGGAAGTTTCTCTTCAATTCCAGGTTGCTTCTCTGCTTGGTTACAATTTTCACCCGTTGCCTCTTGTCCTGCCTTCAGGTGTGTTGGAGAATAATTTGACCCCCCCCCCCCTCTTCTTTGTGGCAGCTCTAGGGTCTCTAGACAAATGTTTCACTTAGCAATATAATGTTAGGGCTCAATTGTGGTGGTAACTTGAGGACCCCCTCTGTTCTGAGATGGTTATGGTTACTGGGCAAGGGGACTTAGAACGCCTCAAGGGATGCAAAGCTGTGTTGGACAAGATCGGAGGGGACGAGGAGGCAAGAGGCTGCCAGGCTCTGATAAGGGTAGCCGGTCCCTGGCATCGCCCACTTCAGCACCAGGCCCAGCTCTGCAAGCGCCTGACAAGCTCCAGAGAAGGCAAGGCCCCGGCGGGGTGGGTGGGGGGATGTCCAAGCCCAGGGAGCCCTTCCCTCCAGAGAGCCTTGCCCCAAGAGCGGCAGGGATGGGAAGCCGGGGGGCAGAGGGCCCACCCGGGGGTTCTGCCGCTCTGCCCAGACGGGGGGGGAGGGGGGGAAAGTGGGGCAGCCCTCCCTGCTCTGCCTGGAGCCAGCATGCCAGGCTGCCCTCTCGGGGGCTTGGGGGGGCAGGGGAGCCGATTCGCAGCTGTCCCAGCAGAGCGGCTTGAACTCGGGGGCCCCGGGCGGGACTAGAAGACCTCCAGGGTCCCTTCCGGCCCCCTCCCCTCCCCCCCCCAGCCCCGCCGCTCTGCTGGCTCCTTGGCGGCAAGCCCGGGGAAGAGCCGGGGCCGATGCAGCCCGCCAGAGCCCCGCTTGGCCGGAGGAGGAGGAGGAGGAGGGCGGGGGCGATCTCGGCGTGGCCGCCTTTCCTCGCCGGGGGCGCCTGAGCGCGAGCGCAGCCCAGGCAGAGACCCTGGAAGAAGCCCCGCCCCCAGCCCCCGTGGGGCGTGCAAAACACCGCTGGGCGGGGCGAGGGGCGGGGCCTTCGCGGCAGGAGGAGGAGGAGGCTCTCGGCCACGCCCCTCTCGCGCGCGGGGCTAGGCCGGGAGCGGCGGAGCGCGCCTCCTCCTGATTGGCCGGGCGGGGCGCGCGCCAAGTTTGAACCGCCGCCCTCACCTTCCCTCCCTCCCTCCGGCTCCGCTCCCGCCATGGCGCACGGCAAGAAGCGGCCGACGGCCCGGGGCGCCCCGAAGGCCTCGGCGCTGAACAAGCGGGTGGACGCCTTCCTGAAGGACTTCGACCGCGAGGGTGAGGCGGAGGTGGGGAGGGAGGCGAGGGGAGGGGAGGGAGGGGCGGGGAGGGGGTCCGGGGCCGGCCTTTGACCGGAGCGCCTCTTGCAGTGCGAGCGCGGCTGGCGCAGGTGCGGGCGGCGGGCGAGAGCCTGAAGAAGGACGTGGAGAACCTGAGCAACATGGAGGTGCTGCGGCTGCCGCTGGCGCTGCGCAAGATGAACTGGGTCGCCTTCCTGGGTAGGTCTCGACAACCCCCCCCCCGCCCGCCTCGCGCCCCCCCCACCCCCACCCCCCAGCTAATCCCCCCTCCTCTCCTCCCCCTTGCAGCCCTCGGAGGCAGCGACAAGGCCCTGGAGCAGGTGGCCTCGGTCAGTGAGTAGCCCGGGGGTCGAGGGGAGGGAGGAGGAGGAGGAGGAGGAGGAGGAGGGCTGGGCTGGGGGGGGCGAGTGGGGCCGCCTCCCCCCCTTCTGAGATCTGCCCGGCCTCCTTGCCTCCCCTGCAGAGCGAGGTGGACATCGCGGAGATCACCCTGCTGGCCTCCAGGGCCATCCGGACGCCCTTCCGGACCGCCAAGAAAGGTCAGAGGGGGGGCCGGGGAAGAGAGCCCGCCTGATGCTCTCACGGCGCCCAGCTGTGGAATCGAGCGCGGGACCCCGAAGCCAGGCTCACCTGCAATGTTGACTCAGTCGGAGGGGAGGGAGGGGCTCTCCCAGACCAAACATGCACTGACATCTATACATTTCAGGAGAGGGGGAGAGGTTGGTGCAGCCATGCCTCCTCCTCCTCCTCCTCATCATCCCAGCCACTGTCTGTCCACGGGAGGAGGAAGGCCCCTCCTGCATGGTCCTGGGCTTCCCTTGTCGTTGGGCCAGCAATACTTGCTGATGTCCATCTTGTTTTAGGCCTCTCTTATCAAGCGGGATCCATTCTATGACTGCCTTGGTCCACCTGCCCTCAGGTCTTCTGATGCGTATATGTATGTATGTATGTATGTATGTGCCTGTGTATACATACACATGCATGTCTTCTGATACAGTCATACATTTGCATAGGTAATAGGTGATATAAGCATCAATAGTCATAATTAACAAGCTTCAAGTTACTTCCCCATCCTTCAAGAAAAAGTTACAGGTAGTCCTCGACTTACGATCACAACAGCCCAAAATTTGTGTTGCCGAGACAGCTGTTAAGTGAACTTTGTCCCACTTTATGGCTTTTCTTGGCACAGTTGTTAAGGGAATCACTGCAGTTGTTCAATTGGCAGTATAGACCACCTTGGTTTCGATGGCCAGAAGGTTCCAAAAAGGGGATCACGTGGCCCCAGGACACTGACCGTCATAAATATGAACCGGTTGCCAATCACCCAAATTTGGATTATGTGACCGTAGGGATACTGCAACGGTCATAAGTGAGAAAAGCGGCCATAAGTCCCTTTTTTCAGTGCTGTCGAACTTCAAATGGTCACTAAATGAATGGCTGTAAGTCAAGGACTACTTGCATTGCCTTAATAAAGAGAAATGTTACGTCGCCAAGGCAGCTGTGATGCTGCTGCTGGGAACCGAGCATTTCAAGGTTGCCTCCCTGCATCTCTTGCTCCCCTTCCTTCCTCCAAGAATCCGTCTTCCTCCCACAGCCAAGCAGGCCATCGAGACCATCGATGAAGAGATGGAGACGTCTCTGCTGCCCGCAGGCAAGAAATCCAGGCAGGAGAACCAGGCGGCTGTGGATCCAGAGGTGGCACCCCAGAAGCCGGGGAAGGTAAGGCTCTCTGTCCTTCCGGGGACCTCCACCTTGGGCAAAAGGCCCTGTGGTGACTCCCCTCTAGATCCCTGCCGCTTGAGTGCTGTTTCTGCCTTAACAAAGCAGGCAGCTGGGGGGAGGGGGGGCTTGAAAGATTCTGCCTGAGAATGGATCTTTCTCTACTCAGTCCCCTGCACTCCCAGGAACGAACGTTAATAGGTATTAAAATTGTAAAATGAATGGCTGCAGATTTGGGTATGGCTAATCTAGAGAAAAGAAGGATTAGGGGTGGCATGATACCACCCTTCCAGTATTTGAGGGGATGCCACAAAGAAGAGGGAGTCAACCTATTCTCCAAAGCACCAGATGGCAGGACAAGAAAGTGGGAAACAAGCAGGAAATCAGTCAAGGAGAGAAAAAAACTGGAGTTAAGGGGGAAGTTCCTAACAATGAGGACAATTAACCAGTGGAACACCTTGCCACTAGAAGTTGTGGGTGCTCCAGCCCTGGAGGTTTTTAAGAAGAGACTGGACAACTATTTGTCTGAAATGGTATAGGGTCTCCGACTTGATCAGGGGGTTGGACTACAAGACCTCCAAGGTCCCTTCCAACTCTATTCTGAATGAAATGGATGGATGAGTGAGCTACGACCTTGAAAGAGGTTGGGGCCTACAAGCTCTTGGTGAATCCCCTGGTCACACAGCAAGGGGAAGGCAGAGTCATACCTCTCTCCTGTGTTCCAGGTTCAGACCTCAACCAAAAGGCCTCCAAATTCCAAGAGGACACGGCCCCCTTCATCCCGAGCCAAGAATTTCCGAAAAAGGTAATGGGCGGGAAGCCGTGAACAACCCAGCTCAGAGACCAGCAAGGACTCCACATTTCAACCCTGAGCTACAATTATTCTCTCCTATCAGTGACTGAAACGGAGTTGAACTAAGCCCTGGGAATGGAGGTGAAGGACGCCCAATGGGTTGTCCTTCAGAGAGACCTCTTGAGGCTCTCTTGAAGCCCCTTAAAAGATGCCAGGCAGAAGAAGGTGCTTGCCAGGAAGGTCTGGGGGTCTCGGAAGGCCACAGAGGCGCCCAAAAAGCCAGCGCACTCCCTGGGCTGCATGAGTGGGAGGAATGGGGTGAAGATGACGGGAAGGGCTAGCGCTGCTTTAGGTCAGACTCCCCACAATACGAAAAGGGCTGAGGAACTGGAGAGAGTACAGAGCAGAACAAGGAAGCTGGTGGTGGGTTTGGAGGCGAAACCCCTCGCAAAGGAATGTTTAGCTTAAAGAAGAGGAGGTTAAAGCAAAAAAAGGGGGGGAGGTCGATTCTCTCAGCCGGCAGAAAGAAGCTTTACAAGCTTGGCCACTTGAAGACCTGTGGACTTCAACTCCCAGAATTCCCCAGTCAGTTATGTGTCCTCTGCAGGCCTTCCAGTGGCCACGCTTGGACGCCCTGGCAGTCGAGCTTTCCAGCAAAAGATCCAAGCTGGAGTTAGAGAGGAATTTCTCGACTGGAGCTTTTGAGCAAGGCAAGAGCCAGTTGTGGCTCCTTCATCCCTGGAGGTTGGGCAGGAATTCCTCTGGGATGGGCAGAGCAGAATCGGGATAGAAGACCCCCGAGGTGCCTCCCAGCGCTAAGACGCTGTAATTTCTTCCAAAGGGCAGGACAAAATTTGCAACTTAAGTTATAGAAGCCCCCCATTAAATGAGACGGGTGATCTAGTGAAGGGGAGGGCTTGTCTTGTCTCTTGAGGGGCCATAATTGGAATAAGTGTGTTGAGCAAGGGGGTGGACTTGATGCCCTCAAGGTCCTTTCAAGCCAAGAATTCCAGTCTAGAGCTCTGGCAGCACTGACCCGGCTGCTGCTGCTGTGTTTTAGCAGGCTCAGCAAAGTGAACCCCATCACTCCGGCCAGCCAAGGGAACCCCACAAAAGCTGCCACTCCTCTGTTCACACCTGCTGGCAAGTTTGACTCCAGGTGAGCCCCTCTGCCAGGCAGGTCTCTAGGGCTGCCTCTGGTGCGGGGCTGGGTGCTAGAAGCTCTGGGGAGGGCTGGCCGCCTGATCTTGCCTGCCTCTGCCCCCAGCGTCTTCAGGACACCCGGCCTGCGGGCCCCTGCCGCCCACGAGCGGGTCTTCAGCATCTCGGTGAACGGCAGCCCCCTGGCAGACAGGAGCGAAGTCTTCCTCACGGTGCCCCTGGGCGGAGGAGAGGTGAGGGCCTTCGGGCGTGGGGGTGGGGAGTATGGAAGCCACCTTTGCCCAAAGGGGCAGCCTTCTCTCCTCCCCGGGGGGGGGGGGCGGCTTCTGTTTCTCAGCACAGGCGTGCCTGCTCCACCTTGGTGTGGGCCGGGGGTCTGTGTGGTTCCTGCATGAATTGGGGGAGATTGGTGGGGTTAGGAGGGCTTGTTCCACCTATCCAGAAAAGCTGCTCCAGGGTAAAGTCCTTTTGTTCTCTGCCCAGAACGTCCGGATCAGGGCCAGCGAGCTCTCGGAGAGGGACCTGACGGGCCTAAGCGCACAAGCCCTGGGCAGCGTGAAGAAGTTGTCGGTAGGCTTGGCTGTTTTTCCCCCTTAGTCCTGGGGGCCCAGCGGCCTCCCCCTTTCCGGGTTCCTTGGAGCCTTGTCCGGGGTTGACCAGCCTTCCCCAACGCCTGGGGTCTCCCTGGAGGGAGGGTTGGCCTCTTGATTCCCAGGGACCCCTTTATGGGGATTCACTCCCTGGCCTCAGACAGCCACCCCTCTTGCATAAGCTGCTCTGGGGGTGAACAGAGGCAAAAACACCAGTGAAGTCGTAAAATAACAGCAGGAATAAAACACAGAAGCCCAGGCCGCCAGCGCAGGCAGTCCCTTGAGCTCTCAGGAGGGCTGGGGGCACCGGAGAAGCTGGGAAGAAATCTGTTGCGGTGCAGAGGCTGGGCCTTGAGTGCCAGCAAAGGCGGTTGTGGCTCTGTGGACTCTGCAGGTTGGCAGATCGGGGGCAGCTTTGCTGGGTGGAGGAAGAATTTGGGGGGGGGATTGCTGATATGCCTCCTCCTGAGTGGGCCGAGGCGGCCTCCCCATTCCCCACCCTGTGCGGCTTTCCATCTTGAGCAGGATGGGCCCTTCTCCATCCCGGCTCCTTCCGGATGGAGGGTTGGGATGGCAACTTTCAGCCGGGCAGCTGGCCAGGGAAGGCCGCCTGGGGACCCATGCGGGGCATTTCCTGCAAGGAAGACCCTCTGACCCCCTGCCTCGGCTCCTCTCCTTCCAGAGTCAACTTGTGCACCTCTGTAACAGACTGGGCAGCCATAAGTAAAGAGGCTTCCGGTCAGCTGGTCGTCACTTCAGTCCTGGCCTGGGGAAGGGAAGACTTGGCTCAAAGACGTCCTCCAAAGGCTGCAGGTGGCAGGAGCCAGACCTCGGGGGGTCTCCGCCTACTCTGTGTGTCCTGCAGAAGCCCCCTCGTCTCGCTCTCTCTGGGGAGGCCCTCTGCTTAAAAGGGCTTCCGTTTTGTCTGAGGCAGGGAGGGCCCCAGGGCGCTTCCTGCTTCTCTCGGTGGCCCCTCTGTGCAGGGGGGAGAGGCTGGCAGGCGTCAGAGCAGGACCTGGGCCCTTCACAGCCCAGGGGTTGGTTGGGTGGGAGGGACAGAACACCCACCCATCCCGGATGAATGCCGGCTGCTTTCTCTCTTCCTTTCCAAGCCCTCGTGTGGCTTTCTATTTATCTTCCATGGGGTGCAAGGACACCGTTTCCTTATTATTTTTGCAATATTTTACAATAAAGTTCGTTGTCGTCTTCGAGGTCTGTGTGGCTTCTTGGGACCATTCTGAGCCTGTGGGAGCCCCTCCCACCCCTCCCCTGGTCCCACCCCCTGCTGCCGGTTGTCCTCTTCCAAAAATGGAGGTTTGGTTGGCTCCAGACAATGTTCAGAGACCCTCCACGTGGGAGTCCGGAAGAGGCCCCGGTGCTGCCTGAGAAGAGACGGCTGCAGGGAACCACAGTGGCTGGCTGGACAGAGGTCAGCTGCCCCCCTGGTAATAGCCCGCAGAGTGAGGCACCTGAAAGGAGGGAACTGCAGAGTTAGGACATCCTATTGGTGGACTTGGGGCTTCCTGATCAGGGCCTGATTCTGCTTTGCTCCGGCCCTTTCTGGCTCCTGGTGCTGGAAGGCAGACGTGGAGACCCCAGAGCAGGTTCAGTGAAGCTCTTCTCAGGATGGCAAGGCAGCTAGGGGCGCTCTCTGCAGAGACTGAGCAGGTGAGGGGGTTGCGATGGTTTTCTCACAAGTGCAAGAAGTCACACAAAAGAGCAAAGTATGTTCTCTGGTATTCAACGGTGGCTTGAAGCCAATTTTGCTGCTGATGCACTTGGGGCCAATCCCCAGGAGACGGGCAGGGAGTTCTATTTAGGCCTGGAAGCTGGCTGGGTGAGCGTCTCTCCTCCCAACCACCTCACAGGGTTGTGGGAAAAAGAGGAAGAAATATTAAATGTTTTACTGCCTCAAATAGTCTATAAAAAAATAAAAGTGGGCTATAAATTAAAATGTTAAGAAATGAATGTTACAAAGCACACATGACGAGCACAGAAACACAGGCTTCTGCAGTTGCATCGGAGGACATGAGTGCGGCTGCCTATTCGCACCCTTTGCACAGAAAGAGTCCCTGCATGTGTCTCGCGTGTATGGAGCCCTCATTGTCCAGAGTTGCTTTTAGTGAGATGGGCAACTATATACAATTTAATCACAAGTAAAGTGATCATCCAGACCAATTGTGCACAACAATCTTTGACGCTGGATTCCACTTCTTAGGCTCAGCAAAAGAGGACAATTGGCGTTCCGGGTCTGAGGCCACCTGATTGTTCAAGCCAAGCAAGCAGATTCCCTGGGGAGCTGAGTTTTCTTTTTTCTTTTGGCCCAGCCCAAGACGGACCCCTTCCATGGTTGCCTGTCCGATCCACAAGTGATTTAGAAGAAGTCTGGTGGCCACAGGCTGAGAAGTCTGGTTTGGCAGGTTGAGGCAAAGAGGCAGTCCCGGAACCAGCGAAATCTGGGGGCTGGGCAGGGGACAGAATGTATCTGCCCTCAGTGTGGAAGGGATTGATAGCCACTCTCCAACTGGCCTTTTTAGTCACACTAGATGCTGTTTTAGGACCTCTTTCCAGAGCACGATACCATTGTCTCTTGAGACTGAAGGATGCCAATGTTAATGGTGGCCACAGAGCATTTTCTCCCCGAGGTCACCCAGTTGAAACACCAAGTCCTCTCCCCAGCAGAGTCCGTCCTCAAGACACTCTTGAGGGGACGGAGGGGCAGCCAGTGTGTGTGTGTGTGTGTGTGGGGATATTTCCCCCATAGGAAGCAACTGCCCTCTTAGAACCCTTCCTATGGAGCCATTCAAGTATCAGAGGATACTGGCCACCGGGGACTCTTCTTTCCTTGGAAAAAACAACAGCAGATGTGAAGTTGAAAACAGCCACCTGGGAATTGAGGTGTGCTCAGTTTCTCCATCTGGGGCAGAGGGAGCTTGTCCTCTCACCAATTTCTGCCTGAAGATGAGAAAAGTGGGTCCTTGGAGTCCCCATGAAAGCTGGATAAATCATCTTCTTCCTTGCATGGTTGAGTCCTTTCTCCTCACCTGAAGAAGCTCCTCAACTCCATTCAAGAGCTGCCTCCATCTCCCTCTGCTGGTGAGTCCCTTCTAGCCAGCCTATTGCCCACTTCGGGCACCAGCCTAAGGACCGATTCTGTAAACCAGGAGTGTCCAACCTTGGCAACTTTAAGACTTGTGGATTTCCAAACTCCCAGAAATCCCCAACCAGCATAGCCTTTGCCAAGTTTGGAGATCCCTGCTGTAAACCAAAGGCTGATTTTCTTTGGGACTGCCAAACGCACAAAAAGAGGTGATAACATGGAAATGATTGTTTATCGGACATAGCAATAAAAGAATGTTTTGCAAGGATTGGGGCAATCAACCATGGCTGGAATTTGGGACATCACTTTTCTTTGAGGTATCATTTTCTACCTGGAATCTAGATAAGAGAATCTTACTGTGTGAAATAATCCGTAGGCATGTCTGATACGGGAAAATGTCTGTGTTTTTATGGCCTCACCAAGTTTAGTCATGGAAATAATCTTAATTATTTATTAAATAAAGTTATCATTATGCAAAATAAATTATATGCTATTATACTATACTTAACAGCATAATTTAGTCAAAGTAGACTATACTGAATTGATAATGGCAAAAAGTTGCTTTTCATAAAAAAATTGGAAGGCCTGTTAAGCATTATTTATTTATTAGTTTGTCAAACATGTACAAGATAGCAGATATGAATATGAACATGAACGAGGGAAATGAGTACAGATAAATGGGTACGGTAGGACAGGGAGGGTAGACATGCTGGTGCGCTTATGCACGCCCCCTTTACGGACCTCTTAGGAATGGGGTGAGGTCCACGGTAGACAGTTTAAGGTTGAAGCTGTGGGGGTTTGAGGCTGCAACAACAGAGTCGGGTAGAGCATCCCAGGTGTTGACCACTCTGTTGCTGAAGTCGTATTTTCTGCAATTGAGTTTGGAGTGGTTTACCTTGAGTTTGTATTGATTGTTTGCCCGTGTATTATTGAGGTTGAAGCTGAAGAAGTCATTGACAGGTAAGACGTTGTAGCAGACAATTTTGTGTACTATGCTTAGATCAGACCGCAGGCGGCACAGTTCCAGATTGTCCAAGCCCAAAATTTCAAGCCTGGTAGCATAAGGGATTCTATTGTGAATAGGGGAGTGGAATACTCTTCTCATGAAATACCTCTGGACTCACTCAATTGTATTAATGTCTGATATACAGTGTGGATTCCAGGCAGACGAGCTGTATTCGAGAATTGGTTTGGCAAAGATTTTGTATGCCCTAGTTAGCAATACAATGTTACCGGAGAAGAAGCTTTGCAAAATTAGGTTAACAACTCTTAATGCCTTTTTGGCAATGCTGTTACAGTGAGCTCTGGGGCTTAGATCGTTTGAGATGAGTCCTTGACAGAATACTAGGTCGTTTCCACCCAACTTGGTGTTCTGATTTTTATTGCCAATGTGTAAGACAAAGCATTTGTTAGTTGAGATTTGGAGTTGCCAAATGCGCGACCATTCTGACACATGGTCAAGGTCGCTTTGTAGGGCAGCAGCATTGTTAAGTAATTTTTAAGGGCAGCAACAGTGTTAAATAATTTTACGTCATCAGCGAAGAAGACACAGCTGCTTTTAATATGATCGCATAGGTCGTTGAGGTAAAGCAGAAAAGATGTGGGTCCTAGAACACTGCCTTGAGGGACACCGCTGTTAACTGGTGCCGGGTTTGATAGGGCCCTCCCTATTTTGACTACTTGTTGCCTGTTTGACAGGAACACGGCTATCCATTTGTGAAGGGATCCGGAAATGCTGTAAGAACTTAGTTTTAATAGTAGTTTGTCGTGCACCACTGATTCAACGGCTTTGCAGAAGTCTATGTAAATTGAGTCTATTGCTTTACCCTGGTCAAGATGTGTGGTCCAAATGTTTCTGCAGTGTAGGAGTTGCAGATTACAGGACAATTTTTTCCTCAAACCAAACTGGCTTGTTAGAAAGCAGGTTATTTGTCTCTAAGTGGAGAGTGATGCCAAGAGGTTGGTCATAATTGTATGACCTTGGTCATATGAACAAACTAACTGCACTACTAACGTGGGCAGCTTCCTGCCCTCATCCCCTTATCTTTCTTGGTGACCTCAATTTGCCTCTTATTAATTGGACCCTAAACAAACATACAACTGAACCTATACATGCAACTCTGTACAATGTTGTTACAACTCTGGGGCTGGAACAGTTGGTAACAAACAACACTAGGCTCAACCACTGCTTAGATCTCATCTTCTGCAATAGTCTAAACTGA
The DNA here is from genome assembly GCF_029215685.1 of Pituophis catenifer annectens. Taxonomy (NCBI): domain Eukaryota; kingdom Metazoa; phylum Chordata; class Lepidosauria; order Squamata; family Colubridae; genus Pituophis; species Pituophis catenifer. Next base: position 131,704,242 of record NW_027256884.1, read on the forward strand.
ATTTATGGCCTACAAGTTAAAAGAACCTTTTTCCAACAGTGATCACAGCATGATTGATTTTTGTTTCAATTTATCTCCTTGCAAAGAGGGTCATAATGATGGGACTCCAAATTATAACTTTAAAAAAGGCAACTATGATCTCATAGCTTTTCACAGGTTGTAATACTGCAGGAGACCACTATAACACTTTTTTGATCGAAATCAGTAGAGTCATTAACCTATACGTACCAATAATAACCCCTAAAGCCAAAACAAAAAACCAAATTCCCATAACAATAAGAAAGCTATAATCCAAGAAAAAAAATCTCTTTGGAGAGAAAACAAAACTGGCTATGTAGCTAACTTTAAAAACTGCTATAAAGCCTTATGCTGCCAGATAAAGGCAGAATGTACCAGTCACCATTGCAAACAGGAGGAAGAGCTGTTACACTCAAAACCCACCCGAGCCTTCTATAATTTCATAAATGCCAAACTTAAAGACTCGAAAACTATCCCACCCCTAGAAGGGCCTAACGGGGAAGACTGTAACAATGAAGCTGCTAAGGCCTACTATCTCTTCAATACATTCAGTAGATAATGTTGAAACAGCACTACGTAACCTAAAGCCATCTCTATCTCTTGGCCCTGATGGATTATGTGCTTGCTTCTTAAAAAAGCTCGCCACTGCCACAGCTGAGCCTCTGTGCACAATCCATGAGGCATCTTTCAGAACCAGCTCCTTGCCTGACCTATGGTCATTAGCCGCAGTCATACCTAGCTTTAAAAGGGGGAGGCCATGTAGTTTTCTAGTAGAAAGTTACAGACCAATCTCATTGTGTTGCATCACCTGTAAAGTCATGGAATCAATTATAATCCAATCCACCCAACCAAGAGGTTGGCTGTGTTTTCCTCCTGAACTCTCAGAATAACAGAATCTCAGGGTTGGAAGGGACCTTGGAGGTCTTCTAGTCCAACCCCCCAAGCTCAAGCAGGAGACTCAATACCATTCCAGAGAAATGATTGTCCAGCCTCTTCTTGAAAACCTCCAGTGATGGAGCACCCACAATTCCTGGAGGCAACTTCTGTTCCATTGGTTAATTGTCCTCACTGTTAGGAAGTTTCTCCTTAATTCCAGGTTGCTTCTCTCCTTGCTTAGTTTCCATCCGTGGCTTCTTGTCCTGCCTTTTTGTGCTTTAGAGGATACGTTGACTCCCTTTTCTCTGTGGCAGTTCTAGGTAGGGTTTTCCAAAGTCAGCTAGCAGGCAATTTCTCCTCTTTGGTCAGTATTTGCAAACAAGAGTTTCCAGGGGGAAGAAAAGAATCCAATAAACTGTATTGGATTTCTTTCTGGTCGAAATTCTTAGAATAGAGTACAGCTGGAAAGGTCCTTGGAGGTCTTCTAGTCCAACCCCCTGCTCAGTCAGGAGACCCTACAATTTGAGGCAAGGGGCTGTTGTTCCACTGGTTAATGGAACACTCACGGTCAGGAAGTTTCTCCTTAATTCTAGTTGCTTCTCTCCTAGATTAGTTTCCATCCATTGTTTCTTGTCCTCTTTCCTCATTAAGAATGTTTCATTAATGTTTCTTCATTAGCTTCTTTGAAGTACTTCTCAAACTATTGCCTCGTCACTCATTACAGCATCATATCTTAGAAATTCTAGCAACGTAATTTTTACTAATGAAGTGGCTGCTTCCCTCTGAATGAAAGCTATGGCCCCTGCGGGTGTAACCACACCAATTGTAACCTCTCCACCTTCTTTCTCCCTCCTTCGGTAGAGTCCTCCACCAGAGGATTGGACCCTGGGCTTGGGTGCGATGAGTCAACATGCTTCAGGAACCCCAACAGCCCAGCAACCAGAGCAACCTCCCTCCGGCTTCCTTCATCCTGGTCGGCATCCCTGGCCTGGAGGAATACCACAGCTGGATGGCGGTGGCCTTCTGCCTGATGTACCTCTTTGCGCTTCTGGGAAACCTCTCCCTGCTCTTCCTCATCTGGATGGAGCACAGCCTCCACGAGCCCATGTACCTCTTCTTGGCCATGCTGGCAGTGGCTGACATAACCTTGTCATCCTCCACCGTGCCCAAAACCTTGAGCGTGCTCTGGTCCTACTCCAAGGAAATCTCCTTTGACGGCTGCCTTGCCCAGATGTTCTTCACCCACATCAGCTTCATCGCAGAGTCCACCATCCTGCTGGCCATGGCTTTTGATCGCTATGTTGCCATCTGCTGGCCACTGCAATACACCTCCATCCTGTCTCCCTCCGTGGTGGCCAAGACCGGCTTGGTGGCTCTGGTCAGGAGTTTCTGCGTGATGTTCCCGACCATCTTCCTCCTCAAGAGGCTGCCTTATTGTGGGAAAAGGGTGATGCCCCACTCCTACTGCGAGCACATGGGCATTGCCCGCATGGCCTGTGCCAATATCGCTGTCAACATTTGGTATGGCTTTGTGACAACTCTTCTGTCTCCCGGCTTAGACATTTTCCTCATTGCTGCTTCTTACCTCCTGATCCTCAGGGCCGTCTTCAGGTTTCCTTCCAAAGACACCCGCCTGAAGGCCCTGGGGACCTGCGGCTCTCACTTCTGCGTCATCCTGATGTTTTACACCCCAGCCTTCTTCTCCTTCTTTGCCCACCGGTTTGGCCATGGCATCCCCCAGTCTGTCCTCATCCTCCTGGCCAACCTCTACCAGCTGCTGCCACCAATGCTCAACCCCGTGGTCTATGCTGTAAAAACCCAGCTGATCTGGAAGAGGCTCAAGGGGGCCTTCGGCAAGTGAGGCAGGGGTCCCCACTGCACCCACAAATGAGGTGGGGGTGGAAGAGCCAACTCCACCGACCCTCATTTCTGTTGCTGGGATGGACTTTTGCACTGTGAGAAAACAGTTGGACTCCACTCCATCCTATCAAAAGCATTTTTATTGTCCTCCTCCTAAAGTTTGTTTTGCTCTGAGTTAAGGGTTGATAAACTGTGCTACTTTTCTGCCGAACAGGTGACATTTTTTGCTTCCTCTTAAAATGAGGAGGTTTTTTTTTCCTTTACTTTCTTTTCAATATTCAGAGTACCATATTCCAAAATGTTTTCAATTTTCACTTTGAAAATGAAGCTTTGGAGGTATCTATAAATGCTCTTTTGAGGATTGATGCAGGCTTTCAGAGATTAAACTGCTTTTGCAATCATTGCTCAGGTCAAAAAGAATTGGTCACAAATATGCCCCACTCACCTCCCGAAGCCCATGTTGGAGAAGACAGAAAGCCCAGAAGCCAAAGGATGTCTCTCTTTTACCTCGGATTCAAGATTTGGTTCCCTTGTTCTAATCTACATTATCAGCCAGTATCAGCCCTACCAGGTAAACCAGACAGGAGACGCAACTAGATGAGCTAATTCTATTTTATGGCATAATGACACTAACAGACTCTTGCAAAGTGTGTTGTACCTTCAGAAAGGTACAGATTTCCCATCTCCATTTAACCATTCGATCAATTAGGGAAGGTTCTTTCTCCAACTATTAAGCCCCAGGGGCTTCCTTCCTCTCTGGTTTGATTATATCCTAGGCAGCCTCTCTTCCCATCCCTCAAGGTCATCCCCTCCATTCCCATCCCTTCTCCCTCTCTCCCCTCCACTATTTATTTATTTATTTATTTACTTATTTACTTATTTATTTATTTATTTATTTATTTATTTATTTATTTGTTCGGTTTATATATGCCGCCCTTCTCGGCTTACAATGCATTAAGCAATAGCCTTCATACTTTTGTATAGTACCTGCTTAGTAGGGCTTTTTGGCCTCCCCCAAGTGGTGTTCTATTTTATATAAAGTCAGCTTATTGCCCCCACAACCCGGGTCCTCATTTTACCTACCTCGAAAGGATGGAAGATTGAGTCAACCTTGAGCCTGGTGAGAATTGAACTCGCAGTAATTGCAGGCAGCTGGCAGCTAAGTACTACTTTAACAGCAGTAGTTTAGTCCACTAAGGCTCTTTCTCTCTCTCTCTCCTGGTGGAGATGCTAAAAAAAGTTAAGGCTCAGAATGAAATAGGACTCGCAACAAATGTTTGTTTGTTCAACATGTAAAAAAGAAGAAAAAAGTGAAGGAAACAATTGGTCCACTAATGGGAGGAAATGGCAAGAAGGTGACAAGCAGCAGGGAGAAAGCAGAACTGCTTAATTCATAATTTGCATTTGTCGTTACACAAAATGAAAAAAATAATTCAACTTATCAAAAGCGGTATCGTAAAAGATTAGGAATACAACTCAAACTAGGCAACAAATGGTAAGAGGACATCGTTCCACCCTAGATGAGTTCGAATCATCGGGACCTGACAGATGACATCCCAGAGTTCTGAAGGAGCTGGCAGAGGGGGTTTCAGACCCACTGACCCATATCTTTCAGAGATCCTGGAGACCTGGGGAACTATCTGAGGAGCGGAAAAGAGCTGATGTGGTTCCCATCTTCAAAAAAGGAGGGAAAAAAACAGATCTTGAAAACTACAGACCTATCAGCCTTACATCAATACTTGAGAAGATTCTGGAAAAGATAATCAAGCAACAGATCTGTGAAGCAAAGCTATTACTGGAAGCCAACATGGGTTTGTCAAAAATAAATCACGTCACACAAACATCATTGGATTCTTTGACAAAGTCACTAAATTAGTGGACTAGCTAAATGCAGTGGACATTGTATACTTGGATTTCAGTAAGCATTTGACAACAACCTACTTCTTGGTAGGTCAGAAAAATGTGGGTTAAACAGCATCACCCCCAAATGGATTCGTAGCTGGCTGACCAGCTGCCCCCAACCTATAGTCCTTAATGGAACTGCATCTACTTGGAAGGAAGCATGCAGTCAGTGGGGTAGCCTTGGGGTATCCCAAGGCTCTGTCTGAGGCCCAGGACTCTTTAATGTTTTCTTAAACTATTGAGATGAGGGGACAGAAGGGAAATTCATCACTTTTTCAGGTGACATTTACTGGGGGAAAGAGCCAACACCCCAGAAGATAGGCTCAAGATCCAGAAGGATCTTGACAGACTTGAACACTGACCCCTATTTAACAAAATACAATCCATTGGTGAGAAAAGGAAGGAATTACACTTAGCAAGAAAAATCAAATGCACAGGTATAAAATAGGTGGTACTCAGCTCAGCAGCACTAACTGTGAAAGGGATCTAGGCAACCAGTTATGGTTATGAGCCAGCCATGTGCGGCAGCTGCCAAAAAAGCCAATACTAGGCTTCATCAACAGAGGGAAGGAATCAAGATGACGTGAAGGGTTAATACCACTTTATACAGTACTTCACTAGTAAGATCAACTCTTGGAATAGGGCATCCAGTTTTGGTCACCACAATACAAAAAGAGGCTGAGATTCTGGAAAGAGTGCAGAGAAGAGCAACAAAGAGGATTAGGGGATTGGAGGCTAAAACATACAAAGAACGGTTGCTGGAATTGGGTATGGCTAGTTTAATTTATTTATTTATTTATTTATTTATTTAATTTGTATACCGCCCTTCTCCCAGAAGGGACTCAGGGCGGTGAACAGCCAAAATTAAAAAACATACAAATGCAAAAGTTAAGATAATTAAAAGAATTAAATCATTGGCTACCCAAATTTAAAACCCCAAATCCATAAAATTTAAAATCCCAATTAAAAAACCATTTAGGCTAGGCCGGCTTGATGAAATAAAAACGTCTTCAGGGCTTTACGGAAGGTCCGGAGGTCCAGGATCAATCGTATTCCAGGAGGCAGCTCATTCCACAGGGCGGGTGCCCCCACAGAGAAGGCTCGCCCCCTGGGGGCCGCCAGCCGACATTGCCTGACCGACGGCACCCCGAGGAGGCCCTCTCTGTGAGAGCGTATTGGCCGGTGGGAGGTTATCGGTAGCAGCAGGCGGTCTCGCAAATACCCTGGCCCTAAGCCATGGAGCGCTTTAAAGATGAGAACCAACACCTTAAAGCGCACCCGGAAGACCACCGGGAGCCAATGCAGCTCGCGCAGGAGAGGTGTTACGTGGGAGCGCCACGTCGCTCCCATAATCACCCGCGCGGCCACATTCTGCACCAGCTGGAGCCTCCGGGTGCTCCTCAGGGGGAGCCCCATGTAGAGAGCGTTACAGTAGTCCAGGCGTGACGTAACCAAGGCATGAGTGACTGTGCACAAGGAGTCCCGATCCAGAAAGGGGCGCAACTGGCGTATCAGGCGAACCTGATAAAAAGCCCCCCTGGCCACGGCCGTCATATGCTCTTCTAAAGACAGCTGTGTGTCCAGGAGGACGCCCAAGTTGCGAGCCCCCTCTGTGGGGGTCAATGACTCGCCCCCAATAGCCAGAGATGGCACCAGCTGGCTATACCGGGACGCCGGCATCCACAGCCACTCGGTCTTGGAAGGGTTAAGCCAAAGCCTGTTCCTCCCCATCCAGACCCGCACGGCCTCCAGACACTGGGACATCACTTCGAGGGCATCACTTGGGATGAAGAGAAAGAGTAGAGGTGACATGATATTTGAGGAGCCATCACAAATTGTGTTATTTTCCTTGGGTTCCTTTCTTTTTTCAATTTATATGCTAGCCATCTGCCTGGTTTATTAGCATCTTCAAAATATTTCTGTTTAGCATTCCTGATTTTTTGTGCTAGCTCTTCTTTCTCTAATAATCCCATTTTATGTTTAATCGTGTCCATTTTCATTTTAATGTCTTTTTTTTGTGGGAACTTGCACAGAAGCATTTTGATGACCTCGGGGTCAGTGGGCGGAGCCTCCCGCTGGTTTTACTACCAGTTCTATTGAATTGGTGCGAACCGGGGGCAACCCACCACTGGGACCTACCCAAGTAAGAGACATGCAGGGCTCACTGGCAGACCAGAAGGCCCAAACAGGCAGAAGAGTGCATCTTTGTTTGTTTGTTATTCATTTATTTAATAAAATTTATTGGCTGCCCATCTTACCAAAGGGTAACTCTTATATCTCCTTGTATTTCATGCCTCATTTCCATCCAAAAAACAGCAGAGGACTTGGCCGGGCCTTCTGAACAATTCCGAGAATAAAGCTCTCTTTTATAAATAATAACAATGCCAAGCACGTAAGCCATTTTTTTTATTTGAGGTTTAGAATCCTTCCTCAACACTGAAGGAGCTGGAAATCAGATTCATTTCTAGGGGGCTACTTGGAGGACCAGTACAGACCCTCTGAAAAGTATTCTTTTCTTAGGAGGAGGAACAGGGACCAACCTTTCTCTACTGTTCTGAAATGCCAGGCCAGGATTGCATAGACAAACCTATTTGGATTTCCAATGTTTGCTCTTTCTACTGCAGATCAGAGCCTTCGTTAAAAATAACCGCATTCTTTCTGACACAATAAAGGAGTTTCTGATACCCCTTAAACCTTAAAACAAACTGGCTGAGTCTGTTCTGGGAATTTTAAATTGGGGGTTTTAAACTGAGTTTTAATTGTTAATTTAAATCATATTTATTATTGTTGTTTTTATTGTGATTTTATTGCTGTGAGCCGCCCCGAGTCCCTCGGGAGAAGGGCAGCATATAAATTTTAATAAACTTAAACTTAAATGTGGAATTGCAACATTGCTCTGAATCACAGCAATGCGTGAAGAAAGTCCATGGCGGATATAAGATCGTAGATCACAACGTTTGCAGTCCAGACTCCCACCGAGTTCAGGCTCTCACTGTTCTCTCTCCCTCTGAAACTTCTTCAGGATCCGAATGCGGATTTGTTTGGTCTTCACACTGTACACAACAGGGTTGGTCATGGGGGGCAATAACAGAAAAGCGTTGGCGATGAGGATGAAGGCGATGGGGTGCACCTGCCTCCCAAACCGATGGATCATGCTGAGCCCAAGCATGGGGACATAGAAGCTGCAGACCGCACAGAGGTGGGAGACGCAGGTGCTGAGCGCCCGGAAGCCTTCCTCCTTGGAGGCAACTCCCAGGACGGTCTTGAGGATCCAGAAGTAGGAGAGGACTAGCAGGACTGAATCCACTCCTGTGGATGAGAGCATAACTATCAGGCCGTAGATGCTGCTGTTCCTCCTATCTGAATGAACTAACTTCAGGAGATCCGGGTGCAAACACACGGAGTAGGAAAGCACATTTATGCCTCCAAATTCCTGAAGACTCATAAGGATGGGGCCTGGCAGGACAAGGCAAACGGACCGGATGGCGCCAACCACCCCAATCTTAATCACCATCCCATTGGTCAAAACACTTGTGTATCTCAGAGGGTTCCGGATGGCCACCAAGCGATCAAAGGCCATGGCCAAGAGAATGCCAGATTCCATAATGGAGCAAGCATAGATGAAGGTCATCTGGACCAAGCAGGCCTCAAAGTGGATCTCGCGGTGGTTGAACCACAGCACGCTCAGCGTGGTGGGTAAAGTGGCAAAGGATAAACCCAGATCCGAGAGGGCCAGCATGGAAAGGAAATAGTACATGGGGGAGTGGAGAGTTTGGTCCGTCCTGATGACGAAGAGGATGACGCAGTTCCCCGTGATGGCCACCAAGTACATGCAGCAGATGGGGAGGGAAATCCAGAAATGGAGTTTTTCTAGGCCAGGAAAGCCTGTCAGGAGGAAAATTGGGGGGCTGCAGTCTGAGTGGTTGATCAACATGGGGATATTTCTGGATTGTTTTCTTCCCTGGAAAGGAAGAGCACAAAAAGTCATTCAGAGAGCCTCAGCATATCTGAAACAGCACATCCAACCAGTTTTCATTTTCATAGCTGCTGGTCCTGTAAAAATTGGGGTCCTGCTTCCAGGTGTGCTGAATTTATCATAAATTGCACCCACTTGGGAGGGGGAGCTCTGGGTACAGCTCCAATGTGCTTGCAGGTCATCAACAGGTTGGAGAGGCTGACATATATTCTTCTCTACTGACCTCCTTGTCTACCCTCATTACGGCTTATACCACACACACACACACACACACACACACACACACAGAGAGAGAGAGAGAGAGAGAGAGAGAGAGAGAGAGAGAGAGAGAGAGAGAGAGTCTTTGCTGCTCTTTCTCTTACATCTAGTGGTGAAACCATTCCTAAACCACCACCTTCTCACCTTCCTGGAGACCTTCAGCTCAAGCCCAGATACACCGGTTTAGCTCATATTCTTTAAATAAGAGCGATAGCAGCAGAAAACTCCTGTTGGCCCCTGGAAGAAACTGGCTCCTTCGTCTCTGTGGCTTCCCCAGTGGAGGGAGAGCTCTGGCTGTTGGCTTCCTCCTCAGGTTTATCCTAACTCTGCTGCTGCTCTATTTTTTTATTATTTCATGGGCGGGGATGATGAAAATGGTGGTGGCGGCTGCTGCTGCTGCTGGTTCTCACAGTCCAGGAGAAGAAACAAATCCGATCTGCCATGCCGTGCCATGCCATGCCATGCCAAGCCTTCCTGGTTGTCCACAATATTTATGGCTGACTCTTCCTTCTGTCCTTCCCCGGAGAAGGCTGGCTCAGCTGCTGCTCAGTGGGGCTTCTGGCTCCGGGCTGCCCTTGGCTGCCCCAGAGGATTCTCCCAGGCTGGATTGCTTGGGCGGAAGAGCAGGGACCCAGCCGAGCAGCTCCTGCTGGAGAACCTTGAATGTTCCTGGCAAGGGGTTTCTTCCTGGCATCTGCTCCACTTGTGACCTTCCCCTGCAAAACCCACCCACTTCTCCATCCAGCCTCTGTGTAGCCACTCCAGTTGGCTGTGCTTCACCAACGCTTGGAATGGACCTTGAGTCAGGAAGGTGCCCTGGGGCTCCTTTGGCGGTCTCGGGAAGGGTGGCAAGTGGGCAGGGCCAAGGAAGGGGAGGGGCACTCTGAGACGCCCGGTGCTGATGGGCCTCCTCCTCCTCCTCTTTGTCCCGTGGGCACTTTTTCTCACCAGCTGGCCAGTGAACCCACACACACCTCTGACTAGCCAAGGGCTGCATGTGCAGTAGAGCCAGGGATCTTGCCCAGTGGTGAAATCTAAAATTTGTTACTACCGGTTCTGTGGGCGTGGCTTGGTGGGGGAGTGTTAATGTGACTTGGTGGGCGTGGCCATTTTTTTTTTTTTTACTTTTAAAACCATTTTTTCTAACACCTCTTTGACGAAGAGGTTGTAAAAAATGCTTTCAAAAGGCTGTGACGATCCCAGCTGAGTTGCCTCATCGTCAGAGGGATTTTTAAAAAGCCTCTGCCGATCAGGCAACTCAGCTCGGATCGTCAGAGGCATTTAAAAGAAAAAAAAAGCCTCTGATGATCACACGGCTCAGCTGGGCATGGAGGGGGGCAGGGATTTTTGTTACCAGTTCTCCGAACCACCCGCCTCCATCGCTTCCGGATCGGGTGATTCGGTCTGAACCGGGAGCATTTGACCCCTGATCTTGCCTTCTTGTCTTGATCCCTCACCCACAGATCCCTTTCGATGGATCTGTGCATCAGTAGGTTGCATCCACGGAGTTTGATAGTTTCAAGATCATGTGAAGTAGTAATACTGCTTTATGCTGCCTTTATGCCTGTATCCAATTCCGGTCACTGTGATACAAAAAGGAAGTTGAGACCCAAGAAAAAGAGGGCAGAAAAAGAGCCAGAAAGGGCATCATTCCATGCTCAGATTGGCAGAGTGCCAGCCAGAGGTGCTCCGTCCTCCCAGTTAATATGGCACCTCTTGAAGTATACATCATTGATTATTTAGGGAGCCTCTAGAATTCATAACTTAAATTACAGGTAGTCCTTGACCTATGACCAGATTTGAGCCCAAAATTTCTCTTGCCGAGCAAGACAGTTGTTAAGTGAGTTTTGCCCCATTTTATAACCTTTCTCGCCACATTTGTTAAATGAATCACTGCAGTTGTGAAGTTAGTAGTGCAGCTGTGAAGTCAATCTGGCTTCCTCATTGACTTTGCTTGTCCAACGGCCACAAAAAGTGATCACGTGATCCCGGGACACCGCAACCATCATAAATATGAATCAGCTGCCAAGTGTCTAAATGTCGATCATGTGATCGTGGGGATGCTGCAAAGTCGTAACTGTGAAAAATGGTCTTAAGTAACTTTGAACAGTCCGTGAATGAACTGTTGTAAGTCGAGGACTATGTATATGAGTCAATCTTGCCATTGCGGGAATGTTTTCTGAATCTCCTCACCTGACCTTGTCCAGAATAACAGAACAAGTTGGAAGGGAGCTTGGAGGAAGGGCCCCTGGCTCTCTGCCAGGGCTCCCCCACCCCTTTCGATGAACCCTTCAGGCTCTTTTCTTTGGCTGCTTTCACAGGCATTTTATATTCTGTGAACCAAGCTGCTTCAGGGGGCAGAAAGCCTGACAACCCCTGGGAGGAACTCTGGCTCTTCTGTGACGGGGAAGCAGCCAAGAAGGCGGTAGGCCAGAGAAGCCCACAGTGGGGCCAATGGGCCCACGGCAATTGAGACGCTGCCAGGCAGAGAGTGAGGGCCAAGCAGCTGCGTCCTCCCTTTGGTTTTGCCAGCCAAGCAGATGGAGAGGCTTCCTTGGGATGCTGGAACCGCCCCCGCCCCCACCCCGGCAGAACCCCCGGGACAGCTCTACGCCAGGAGGATCGTCCCCACCTGCCTCCTGGGCTCAGCACTGGGGAGATTGATCTTCTGCCTTTGGAAGCAACCTAGAGGGAGGAAGCAAAGGAGGGACCATCAATCCTAGAAAGAAACTTTGGTGCCACAGGGAGTGCCAGCATTTCCCTGAAGATCGAGGCCTTTCCAGGTGATCCTGAAAGAGCTGCCAAGCTGCCAAGCTGCAGGTTCCCCTGGTAAGGGCAGCACGATGGGCGGCTCAGTTGCCCTGAGAGATCTGTGAGCTGGACTGGGAGACTTGTGGCCAACACTCCTTGGCAGAAAACAAGAGAAGTCTCTGAAGTTGGCCATCGAGCCATCTCCCTTGCTTGCCCAGAGGTCCTCCTTCTTTCCAAAGACATCCACACCAACTCCACAAATGGATGGGTGAAAGCATCACCACAAAAGACAAGGTCTCTTCCACGCCCTTCTGTGCAGAGCCCTGGGAGACGGGAAGCTGTGGCACGCAGAAGATCATACATTGCTAGAGAAACACAGATTAAACCAGGTAAGGAATGATCAAATGAATTCAGGGGTCCTGGGTCGGGGGGGCTTCCCCCCACACACAAACCGTTCGAGAACTGGCAGGGCCATTGATTGAAATCTTTAAGAAATCCCCCAGTACTGGGCAAAGAAAATCAAAACAGTGCAATTAACAAAGCCAGCACGATTTGTTTTAAAAAGGTCGTGCCAGACAATTTTCACTGCTTTTTTTGACAGTGTGATTAAATTAGTGGACCAAGGGAATGCTGTGGATGGGACTTCATAAGGCATGTGACCAAGTAGACCACAGCCTCCTTCTTGATGAACCAGAACATGGTGGACACATGATCTCATTGGCAGATGGAATCGCAGTTGGCTGAACAACCCAAGAGCCTTGGTAGTACAGGGGTTTAAGGCACCCTGTTATTAAACTGGTTATTAAGACCAGCTGCCTGCAATTACTGCAGGGTTCGAATCTCGCCAAGGCTCAAGGTTGACTCAGCCTTCCATCCTTTCTAAGGTAGGTGAAATGAGGACCCAGTTTGTGGGGGCAATAAGCTGACTTTGTATAAAAATATACAAAAGGATGAAGGCTATTGCTGAGCACATTGTAAGCTGCCCTGAGTCTCCGGAGAAGGGCGGCATATAAATCAAATTAAAAAAAAAAAACCCTATTCAGAATAACAAAACAATATAATAAGTTGAGTTGGAAGGGAGCTTGGAGGTCTTCTAGTCCAACCCTCTGCTCAAGCAGGAGGCCCAAGACCATTTCAGGCAAAATCTCTTCTGAAAAACCTCCAGTGACGAAGAACCTGCAACTCCTGGAGGCCAGCTGTTTCCCTGGTTAATTGTTCTCACCATTAGGAAATTTCTCCTTAGTTCTTGGTTGCTTCTCTCCTCGATTAGTTTCCACCTGTTGCTTCTTTTCCTGCCTCCAGGAGCTTTGGAGAGCAGGTTGACCTCCTCTTCTTTCGGGCAGCCCCTCAAATACTGGGAGACATGTCCCCCCCGGTCCTTCTTTTCTCTAGGCTAGACATACCCAATTCCTGCAACTGTTCTTTGTATGCTTCAGCCTCCAGTCCCCTAATCGTCTTTGTTGCTCTCCTCTGCACTCTTTTCTAGAGTCTCAACATCTTTTTTCACAGTGTGGCCACCAGAACTGGATGCAATATTCCAAGTGTGGCCTTACTGACGTAGGCACAGTCACTCGTAAAGCCCTGAAGACGTTTTTATTTCATCAAGCCGGCCTAGCCTAAATGGTTTTTTAATTGGGATTTTAAATTTTATGGATTTGGGGCTTTAAACTGGGTAGCCAATGATTTAATTCTTTTAATTATCTTAACTTTTGCATTTGTATGTTTTTTAATTTTGGCTGTTCACCGCCCTGAGTCCCTTCTGGGAGAAGGGCGGTATACAAATTAAATTAATAAATAAATAAAATAAATAGTATAAAGCAATAATAACACTTCACGTGTTCTTGATTCTATCCCTCTGTTAATGCAGCCTAGGATTGTGTTGGCTTTTTTGGCAGCTGCAGCACATGGCTGGCTCCTATTTAAGTGACGGTCCACCAGGACTCCAAGATCCCTCTCACAGTTACTACTGTTGAGCCAGGTACCACCTCTTCTATACGGGTGCTTTTTTTCCCCTTGCCGAAATGTTCCTAAACATTCCGAAGGAAACTGGTGTTTTTCCTTCCACCTAATGCCGAACCATCTTTAACCTTCGGTCTACCAAGATCAGACCAATTCCCAAATCCTTCGCATAAGGACTACTGCTCAGTGTCAACCCTGAAGCTGACGCTAAGCCAGGCAACACCCATCCTGTAGCTCTGCTCCTGGTTTTTCCTGCTGAAGTGCAGCAAGTCACATTTCTGATCACTGAACAGCACTGAACAGTATGTTCAAGTCCATCAAAATCTTTGTGAGCCTTGAGCCTGTATCTTGGGGTGCCAGCAATCTCCACAAAAAACTTTGTGTCATCGGCTAATTTTGTACACATCCCTTCCATTCCCTCATGTAAGAAAATGTTGAAAACTCAGGTACCCACTGCAGAGCTCCCTCCCTGTGGACAGTAAGGACCTTCCATTGACTATGCGTCTCCAGCCTACTGGGATTCCGTCTTGTAGGGGAGAGCTGGTTCCTCATGCTGGAAAGCCTTGCTAAGAGGGAGGGAAGGAAGGGAGAGGTTAGAGCTTCACAAGCCAGGGGCAGCTTATCTGCCCACATTGAGAGTGGAAGGTTGTAGAACAAGCCTCAGGCAGCTACTGCCAGACCTGTTTCCCTCCTGGGTGGGCATTTGACTTTGAGAGGTCCTTCGAGTTCTTCCTTTGGACCTACGAGGCTCCAAGGAGTCTGATCTCCAAGGGATCAGGGAAGATACACTTCTGTGTGTGCTCTGCATCTGTGGGTCTTCCTGTCAGGCTTGTCCCAACTTTGGCGCTTAGGAAAGAAAGACCCTCGACTCCATTGTTGAAGTGAAAGGTTCATTTGTACTAAGTTCAAGCAGTTACAGCATAAGCCAAGCTGGATATGAATATTCCCATGCAAAATCTGCATTTTCCCCACATCCCTGGGTTCCTCCCCCCCTTGACCAGCCCATCAGTGTCCAATAGTATTCATTTTAGATGGGAATGGTTTTGAGGTTTGGTGCCTCTTTGGTGGAGTTTCACATTCTGATCTCACGGTCCTTGATCAGCTGGTTCATTCCTGATTGACATCTCTGGTTCCTGTCACCCTGTCATTCCCTCCCTTCCTTCCCCTGCCAATTCCCTACTTTCCCATCCTCCTCCCTCCTCCCCTGCATTTTGCGGCAGGATGCTGAAGATGGCAGGCCTGGCACTTCCCTTGTTTCAGGAGCAGCAGGGAAGAATGGGAAGAGCATTTGAGAAAGCCATGCGTCCTTTGGTCCGGGCAAGGATTGTTAGGATACAAGAACTGACAGATGGGTGAGGGAGGCAGATTTCAGCCACAGAGGTAGGGTGGGTGGGTCCCAGGTGGTTCCTCAGGAAGCCCAGAACTTTGCAACCATCAGAGGTCTCTTGTCTTTTCCATGCCTTCAGCCCAGAGGCAGCTTGGAGCATGCAGGGTGGGACACCTGCCATGGTGGACAATGGAACAGAAGACCTGGGTCAGATCTCCTTCATAATGGTGGGCATTCCTGGCCTGGAAGCTTTTCACTTCTGGATCGGCATCCCGCTCTGCCTCGTCTACATGGTGACTTTGGTGGGGAACATCATCGTGGTCTTGGTCATCAAGATGGAGCCTGATCTCCACAAGCCCATGTTCCTCTTCCTCAGCATGCTGGCCATGAATGACCTGCTCCTCAGCACCACCATTCTGCCCAAGATGCTGGGCATCATGTGGACGGGCTCAAGGGAGATTGGCTTCAGCGCCTGCCTGCTTCAGATGTACTTGGTCCACACCCTCTCCATGGTGGACTCTGCCATCTTGTTGGCCATGGCCTTCGACCGCTATGTGGCCATCTGCCGCCCACTGCACTACGCAACCATCCTCAGCAACACGGCAGTTGCCAAGATGGGATTGGCAGCTGCTGCCCGAGGGGCGATATTGGTCATCCCCTGCCCTGTACTTCTCAAGAGGTTGCCCTATTGCTTCCACAAGGTCATCCCACACGCCTACTGTGAACACATGGCCGTGGTCAAGCTGTTCACATGTGCCAATACATTTATCAACCGGACCTACGGCATTTCTGGGGCACTCTTGGTGGTGGGGCTGGACCTGGGGCTCATTGCCACATCCTACGCTATGATCCTGCAGGCCGTCTTCCAGCTGTCATCACGAGAGGCCCGGGCCAAAGCCCTGGGCACCTGTGCTGCTCACACCTGCATCATCTTGGCATTTTATGTGCCTGGCCTCTTCACCTTCCTCACCCACCGGATTGGCAAACACGTCCCTGCTTGCCTCCACATCATCCTGGCCATCCTGTACATCCTGCTGCCCCCCATGCTGAACCCGCTGGTGTACGGGATGAAGACTCAGCAGATCCGCCAGCGGGTACTCAGCCTTTTCCACCAGGGAAGAAAGGCAAATTTGTAGCCTGGGAAACAAGAAGGAGGACCTGGTGGGTCATCCCCAGAGCTGTAGGCCCCGTAGCAGCTCCTCATCAGATCCAGTGGGATATCTGGACCGGTTCCAGTCTGGCTTTAGGCCAGGGGGCAGACAGCATTCACCACACTTGCTGATGACCTTTGGCAGAGCCAGGACTGGGCGATGCCCCATCCTTATGTTTATTTATTTATTTATTTATTATTAAATTTATATCTCGCCCTTCTCCCTGAAGGGACTCAGGGCAGTGAACAGCCGAGAATTAAAATACCATACAATATAAAAGTTAAAATAATTAAAAATAAATTAAATTAAATGGCCGCCCCAATTTAAAACCCCTAGCGATACAATTAAAAAACTAACCCATAAAACCTATTCAGGCCAGGCCAGCTTGCTGAAATAAAAACGTCTTCAGGGCCTTACAGGAAGTGCGGAGATCCGGAATCAGCCGTATTCCAGGAGGTAGCTCGTTCCAGAGGGCGGGTGCTCCCACAGAGAAGGCTCTCCCCCTGGGGGCCGCCGGCCGACATTGCTTGACCGACGGCACCCTGAGGAGTCCCTCTCTGTGAGAGCGTATTGGCCGGTGGGTGGTTATCGGTAGCAGAAGGCGGTCTCGTAAATACCCTGGCCCTAAGCCATGGAGCACTTTAAAGGTGAGAACCAACACCTTGAAGCGCACCCGGAAGACCCCCGGGAGCCAGTGCAGCTCGCGCAGGAGAGGTGTTATATGGGAGTGCCATGTCGCTCCCGTAATCACCCGCGCGGACGCATTCTGGACCAGTTGGAGCCTCCGGGTGCTCCTCAAGGGGAGCCCCATGTAGAGAGCGTTAGCGTAGTCCAGGCGAGAAGTGATGAGAGCACTTCTCGCCTGGATCATGTTCCTTGATCTTTCAGCGGCTTTCAATACATCAGCCACAATGTCCTTCTGGACTGGCTGATGGTGGTTAGGACTGGGAGCCCCATTGGTTCACCTCCTTCCTCAGCAGTCAGCTCCAGTCAGTGTTGATGGGAAGAAGAGGCACTCTACACCCCCAGTCCCTCACGTGTAGGGTGCCTAAGGACTCTCTGCTTAGGTAAAGAACAGTGACCCAATGGGTCAATGGTTGTCCAGTTACCTTACATAGCCCTTTGTGGCATAGTGGGGTTTGGAGGAGGAAGAGGAGGAGGGTGGGTGGGTGGAGGAGGAGGAAAAGGACTGTGAGTCCCTTAGTGCTCTCTGAGCTTGGTTGTTTTCTTGCAGATGTTTCATGACCCAACTTGGTAACATCATCAGTGCTAGAATGGAGTGGGCTTTGCACAATCCTCGCTCCCTTCTAGCACTGATGCTGTTCCCTAGTTGGGTCATGAAATGTCCACAAGGAAACCACCTAGCTCAGAGAGCACCAAGGACCGCCTATTTCAACCCTGAGTTACAGATATTCTCTCCTGCTGGCAGATGGAAGACACCTGTCATGCTGCTCGGGGGAAGACCACCTTAGGACCCTACCAGGGCAGCCTTCTGGTCAGCCACAGGAAGCAGAATTAGGGAAGTTTGTATTTGCTTAGATAGGGTTGAGCAGCATCACAGGCACAGCAGAGCAACCTGACAGGGCCTGCGCATAGCACAGTAGAGATAAGAAAGTGCTTGGTGCATGTTTATCTAAAATGGCATTTGCCTGCTTATCTTCATGCTTGACACCTGCCTTGTAAGCCGTGGCCTGCTGGTAATCTGCACCTCTCTTCCTCTGGAGTAGATAGAGCCTGTCTCTTGCAATGGGCGGGGTCTTTCATTGTGAACAGGTCCTCCAGGCTCCTCTGACCTCACTAGGAGACCAACTAGAGGCTGAATGTTGGGCTCCTGGCCATGACTGAGTCGATGAATGGACCGTGATCAATTCCATTCCAAAGCCAGTTGAGAGGGGCTGGGGGTCTGTTATCTCCAGCTTTTCCTGCTTCTTCTCCCATAGAGAGCCTAAGCTGGGAGGGAGAGAAAGGCTCCCTCGAGCACAAACTCAGCATGCTGGCTGGGGAATTCTGGGAGTTGAAGTTCAGATGTCAGGCACAAGGAAGCAGGATAGAATTCAAAAGCACCACAAGTTTATTCCATGCAACCTATACACAAGAATCTGATCTACTAACGGTCAAGGTACCAGATAAGACTCAACAGACTTCAAGAGGGGCTGGACTTGGGTCTCTTTTGTGGATGTTGGGACTCCAGGCTGATAATGCATTTGACCTCATCCTCAGCCTGGTCATCTCCGACATCAGCATCTTAAAGGTGCTGAGAATGAGAAATGTCTATGGAGATGCTCTATCATCCAGGTCATGATTGTGCCAAAGAGGCTTTTCCAAAAGGCAACTGGTTTTTTTCTTTGAAAATGTTTTGCTCCTCACCCATGAAGCTTTTTCAGTTCTCAATTCGGTCCAGTTCTTCAGAACTAAAGAAGCTTCTTGGATAAGAAGTGAAATGTTTTCAAGAAAAAAAAAACCCAAGAAACTCCAGTTGCCTTTTGAAAAAGCCCCTTTGGGGCAAAGATGAGAAAGAGGGCCCTGGGAGAAAGAGGGAGCTGGGACTGAGTGGCCGAGAGGAGAACGCCGGAGAAGAGCTGTAAGGCAGCAGGGGATCCCCACCCTGGCAGACACCCGGAGAACCTACCGGAAGCCAAGAAGAGATCTTTGAGGAAGAGAAGAGCCATCGTGAAGGAGATCAGGTGCATAAACTGATCTCCTGAGTCCTTTGGGAGAGGGGCGGCATATAAGTATAATAAAATAAATATAAATAAATAAATAAGCAAGATCAGACCTGGAGGATCAGCCATTAGATGCCCCCGGCTGCTTCTCGTGATCCTCAGTGACTATGCCTGATTCAAAGGAGAAGCCAGTTGGATTTTATTTTGGCTTTTTTTTTCTTTGCTTTTTTTCTTTTCTTTTTGTCTTTCACTGTGAGTTGTATTGTGTTGGGGAGGGGGGGTTGCACGAAGGGAGGCTCAGCCAATCTCATCGTACACATGTTGTACTCTGACAATAAAGGTTTGAATTGAATTGAATTGAATTTTTGGCTACTCAGTCACTTACTGTTTTCCAACTAGAACTTCACTCCTCATTCCTGTCCTCTCTCTATGGCCAACCTCCTCAATGGACCCTTTAGCACTGATCAAACAAACCCCTTTGTCCTTCCCCACCCATCCATTCCCAACCTTCTCTCTTCTGGCTTTCTGGACCCGTCTTCAACCCATGGGCAGTGCCAGCCCTCTCAGGAGACATCCCGGAAGTCCTCCTCGTTGAGAAAGGCTAAAATAACCAGACCTTAGAAAGCCTGGCCAGATTTCTCATCCGGTCCCTCATTTACTCGAAGCAGAGCCTTCCTGGGCTTCTTCCTCAATCCCTCCGGTCATCTGAGCTCAGTGGATGGTTTTCTAATGGCTGCCGCAAGTTTCCTTCCAGCTTCTCTCCATGTGTCTCCAGGGAACAGTGGTGGGAAGACTGAACCACAACATAGGGACTCTTCCTAGGATCTGGAGCCCAAAAGGCCTTCATAGGAGTGCAGCTCCCTTCACAAAGCCTTCATAAGGCCACACTTAGAATCCTGCACGCCGTATGATAAAAAAGATGTGCAGAGAAGAGGCACAAAGATGATTAGGGGACTGGAGGATGAAACATACGATGAACAGTTGCAGGAATTGGGTTTACGCAGTTTAGTGAAAAGGACGACCAGGGGTGGCGTGATAGCTGTCTTCCAATATTTGAGGGGCTGCCACAAAGAAGAGGGAGTCAACCTATTCTCCCAAACTCTGTTATTCTATCATTCTGTTGAGCGATGGTCACAAAGGGGGCTGTGTAGGGGTATTTGAGCGGGGGTGTCTTCTTCAGCCTCATCGGCCTCATTGGGGGAGGGATTTCTAATGGGGTTCCTTCACACATTTGCAACACAAGGGTTCAGGACCCCTGTAGTAAGGACATTTTCAAGGAAATACACAGCACAAAGAGACTCTATGATCATCTAGAAAGCTAGAAAGCTTTATTGATTACAACAGTTGAAGCATTTCCCTCTCTCTTGTGCTCATACTCACTATAAGGATGGCCAGGTAGGTGCACAGCTTGTGGACAACACCACCCCTGGGCATCAGGACTGATAGGTCTGGCTCACCCTGAGCGGCTGTCCCCAACTCATAGTCTGCCCGTGGAAGGGAGAGCTGCAGCCATTCTTCCCCTTGCATCAGTTTGTGCCTTTCTCCAGGAGGGAGGGGAGGTGGGCTATGTATTACATGGACCCCTGGGCTTCAGGACCAACAGGCACCTTCATCTCGAGATGGGTTGCAAGGGAAGAGTTCTATGTAAGAGATGTTGGCTTTGGATTCAGTTCTGACTCAGGGAAGACCATCCAGAGGGGACATTTCTCCACCCAGGTCCTTGGTGTTGAAAAAAAGGAGAGGGCTTTTTATGGAAGCTACCTGTTCTGTTACTGCTTAAAGTGCTTATTCATTGTGGCCTCACTGATTGGTTAGGATCTTGGAGGACTTCAAGATGACAACCTTCAAAACTGCTGGGTCATAGATCTTCTCTGAGAAGTGATATCTTTAGCCCATCACTACAACAGTGCTTGGGAAAGTCATGAGACATCATGAAGAAAAGAGTCCCAACACCCTGTCCCGGATCTTCTTGGTCCGTAGGCCGTAGATGATGGGGTTCAGCGCAGGTGGAACTATGAGGTAGATGTTGGCAATGAGGATGTGGACAGAATGGGGGACGTTGTGGCCAAAGCGGAGGGTGAGGAAGGAGAAGAAGGCCGTAGTGTAGAAGATGAGTATGACGCAGATGTGGGAGCTGCAGGTGCCCAGGGCCTTGAAACCGGCTTCTTTGGAGGGCAAGTGGCAGACTGTGTGCAGAATCAGACCATAGGAGAGGCTGATGAAGCAGACATCGAAGCCCCCGATCAGGAAAGCCAAGGTGAGGCTGTAGCCCCCACTGGCCGCTGTATCTGCACAAGCCAGCTTCAGCAGAGCCATGAACTCGCAGTAGCTGTGGACAATGACCCTGGACTTGCAGAAGGGCAGCCGCCCCACCAAGAATGGGTGTGGGAGGAACAGCACCAGCCCCCTAACCACCACGGCCAGCCCCACCTTGGCCAGGAGGGCATTGGTGAGGACAGCCGCATGGTGCAGGGGGTTACAAATGGCCATGTAGCGGTCATAGGCCATGGCCAAGAAGAAGCCAGACTCCATGGCAGTGAAGGAGTGGATGAAGAACATCTGGGCCAGACAGGCGTGGAAGCTGATGTCCTTCTTGCCAAACCAGAGGATGGCGAGCAGCTTGGGCAGGGTGGAGGAGGAGAGCACCAGGTCCGTGAGGGAGAGCATGCCCAGGAAGAGGTACATGGGCTTGTGTAGGCTGGGCTCCATCTTGATCACCAGCAGGAGGCCAACGTTGCCCAGCAGAGCCACCAGGTACATGGAGCAGAAAGGGATGGAGAGCCAGCTGTGCAGGGACTCCAGCCCTGGGATGCCCAGGAGGGTGAAGGCATCATGGAGCGTGGCCGTGGCATTCACAGGGGCACCAGAAATGATGTGCTGCATGGTGCACCTTCATCTGCAGAGCCTCGTCAGTCAAAGTGACCCTTGGGCAGAAGGAAAGAAGATTACAATGGGGGAGGGGAACATAGGGGATAGCCATGACTGTGGGCATAGCAACCTCTCTGTGACTTTGTAGCCAATCTGTGGGATTAAAAATAGGTTAGAGATGGAGATGGAAATATGAAGATGGAGAGATGGAGACAGAGAGATGGACATGAAGATGAACATGAAGAGATGGAGATGGTGTTGGAGAGATGGAGATGGAGATGATGGAGAGACAGAGAAAAAGACAAACTATGATAGAAAGTGAGAGAGATAATTGAAAATAGAGCCATCCTATCTCCCAAGATCTGAGCCATTCAGCCCAGAGACTGACCTGGCTGTCCACCAGACACGCTGCTCGCTGGTGCTTTTCCTGCAAGGAGAGTGCAGGAGTCAACAGCCAGGCAGGTTATGGCCGGTCCTTCCCCACCACTTCAGTGGCCTTGGGGGAGTTTCTGTCCCTCCTGCAGATCCCTGGACCCTTTGCACAAGCAGCCCCAGAGAGCCAAAGGGATTGCCTTCCCCCTCCCCTGCCTCCCTCTGAACCCAGGTACCAAGCCAATTCAGGTGCTCTGGATATTTCTGGCTGGTGGGACCTTTTGCTCTACCCCACAGGTGCCTGGGCTTTTATTCCCTGGTTTTCTCATGAGTGCTCATTAAGAGAAAGACTACGGGATAATCCTTGATCATCTTGCTGAACATTGTCTTGATGCCCCTACATCATTCATCTGAGTCAGGGGTCTCCAAACATGGCAATTTTAAGACTTGTGGACTTCAACTTCCAGAAGCTGAGGAATTTTGGGAGTTGGTCCACAAGTCTTAAAGTTGCCAAGTTTGACACGCCTGATCCAGATGAATGTTCCCAGAAAGTCCGATGATTCCATTTCATAATTCTCTCTAGTATGATATGCCTAAGCAGAAGAGGAGCCTGCTTCATGGACAAATTCATGACAGATGCTTCCAAAATGAGGGGCAATACTTTCAGTTCCTGCAGGCACCAATGTAGTGATCACCAATGGTTGTCAGAACATCCTCAATGGTTGAACAGGGAAGCTAAAGAGGCCTCCCTCTGGGGCCTCCTATACTGACATCATCGGGTTCATTGCCTGCATCTCACCAGGGTTAAAGGGATGGGGAAACACACCCAGGCCAAGCCCCCTTTGGGTCAGAAGCTAGAACAAGGTTCAAAGTGAGATCATCCGTGACTTCGGGGTGGATTTCCATCAGTACGCTGATGATACTCAGCTGTACATTTCCACCCCGGGCCACCCCAATGATGCCCTTGATGTGATGTCCTGGTGCCTGGAGGCCATACGGATCTGGATGGGGAGAAACAAGCTCAGACTCAACCCCTCCAAGACCGAGTGGCTGTGGTTTCCGGTGTCCCGTCATAGTCAGTTGGTTCCATCACTGACTTTAGGGGGTGAGATCTTGGCCCCCTCAGAGAGGGTTCGCAACTTGGGTGTCCTCCTGGACCCAGCTGTCTTTAGAAGACCATCTGACGGCTGTGGCCATGGGGGCTTTTTATCAGGTTCGCCTGATCCACCAGTTGCGTCCCTTTCTGGACCGGGATGCCTTGCGCACAGTCACTCATGCCCTCATCACTTCCCGTCTGGACTACTGTAACGCTCTCTACATGGGGCTCCCCTTGAAGAGCACCCGGAGGCTCCAGTTGGTCCAGAATGCGGCCGTGCGGGTGATTATGGGGGTGACTCAATGCTCCCATGTAACACTGTTCCTGCGCGAGCTGCACTGGCTCCCGGTGGTCTTCCGGGTGCGATTCAAGGTGTTGGTCGCCACCTTTAAAGCGCTCCATGGCATAGGACCTGGGTACTTACGAGACCGCCTTCTGCCTCCAATAGCCTCCCATTGACCAGTACGCTCCCACAGAGAGTGTCTCCTCAGGGTG
This sequence comes from Pituophis catenifer annectens, assembly GCF_029215685.1. Classification (NCBI taxonomy): domain Eukaryota; kingdom Metazoa; phylum Chordata; class Lepidosauria; order Squamata; family Colubridae; genus Pituophis; species Pituophis catenifer. The sequence continues at coordinate 131,727,814 of NW_027256884.1, forward strand.
CCGTCAGTTAGACAGTGTTGACTGGCGACCCCCAGGGGGAGAGCCTTCTCCGTGGGGGCACCTGCCCTCTGGAATGAGCTGCCCCCGGAGATTCGTCGGATTCCCGACCTTCGTACCTTTCGCTGCGCCCTTAAAACATTATTATTCCATCAAGCAGGGCTGGCCTAAAATATTATTTTAATGGGTTATTTTATTTTAGATTATTGGCCAAACTATTTAATAATTTTAAATTGTTTTTAACTTTTATATTGTTGGTTTTTTATCTTGGCTGTACACCGCCCTGAGTCCTACAGGAGAAGGGCAGTATAAACATTCAATAATAAATAAATAAATAAATAAATAAATAAATAAATAACCCCCATACTTGGTCTGAGGGAAAAGCAGCTTCCTGAATTCCCCTCTTCAGGATGATGGGAGAGAGAAAATGTAAAGGTGTTTTTTTAAGAATATAACCTGGACTGTTTTGCAGATTAGTTGATACTAGAGGAGAAGGCAGCCTCTCGAATAGATCTCGCTTTGTCTACAAAATTCAGATTTCTTCAAAGCAGTTGCCTTTCAAAAAATATCAGTTACCTGGTGAGTTTACCTCCATTCTTCAACAAAATAAAAATTAAACATAGGTTTAGGAATTTAAAGAATTAGAAGTAAATGGCAGATTTTGATCTAAGAAAATTATAAACAAATTAAGGATCCAGACAAATTTGAAATAACTGTAAAAATAAATAGCTTCTTGTGAGCTATCTTGGCTCGCAACAAAAATAAGTGATTTTATTATTTTAGAAACTGAACATCAGTGGGGACTAAATATTTTAAGGAGTGGTGGTGGGGAATATAGTCCTGTATTGATATCAGTTAATTAGACCTTACAAGTGACACAAAATATTGGAAATAATAAAGGAGATCTTTGAAGAATGGAGTCAGAAATTCAGAACAGAACAAAATAACAGAGTTGGAAGGGACCTTGGAGGTCTTCTAGTCCAACCCATACTTAATCAGGAGACTCTATTCCATTCTGCACAAATGACTGTCCAATCTTTTCTTCAAAGCCTCCAGCAATGGAGCATCCACACCTTCTAAATACAAGCCATTACATCAATTAATTGTTCTCACTGTCAACAAATTTCTTCTTGGTTCTAGGTTGGTTCTCTCTTTGATTAGTTTCAATCTATTGTTTCTTGTCCTGCCTTCAGGTGTTTTGGAGAATAGATTGACACACACACACACACACACACACACACTTCTTCGGGGCAGCCCCTCAAATATTGAAAGACTGCTATCATGTCTCCCCTGGTCCTTCTTTTCATTAAACTAGACATACCCAGTTCCTGCAACCGTTCTTTGTATGTTTCAGCCTTCAGCCCCCTAATCATCTTGCTTGCTCTTCTCTGCAATTTTTCCAAAGTCTCAACATGTTTTTTGTATTGTGGTGACCATAACTGGATGCAATATTCCAGATTAGTAGCTACAATATTAACAGTGTCATTAATAATGTCTAAGTCTTGGAGAGACTATGTCCAAAAGATGTTAATGAAGGAATGACAGATGTGGAGAAAATCTTGTCGGATAAGGCAAAGTACAAATAACAGGCCAAGAGAATGATTTGGAAAAGGACACTTTATTGGATATACAAAAGAAACTGGCTGAAGTTTTAAAACTTAAAAGAGAAATACAAATGATAAACCAAGAGAACTACCCAGAGAAATGTTTTCTTATTAGATCTAAAAAGAATCTTGTAAGACCCTTGAAGAATTCTGTGCGATGGAATAATGGAAGAGGAATCAAATTCTACGATAATATTAAGTCTGTTAAAAATACAAAGAAGGAATATAAAGTTGGTGTATTTGATCAAGATTAAACCAAAGATATTTTATTTGTAAAGTTCTGGCCACTTTGGCAGATTGGGCAGCAGGCTACTACAAAGGTATACAATATGCCCAGGTATACAAGTGGCACTTCACTTCTGTTCAGGCATAAGCTTCCAATATATATATATAGGTTGCATTCATTCTGATGGCTTTGCCATGCCAGTTGGCATCCTTCATGGGCTGCCAGCGGAGGCCACTCACTGCCAGCACAGTTTTGGCCTTGCAACACTTACCAACCAGGATTTGGAGGGTCCTGGGAAATATTTTCAGGAGTTGTTCCAGTTCCTCTTCCTACTCAAGTGACCACACCCAGGCAAAGCTGAGGGACAAGGGGCAGAATCAGCAGAGTGGGACCCACTGCTTCTCACAACCCTCTTACTTTGTCTCTGAACTCCTGACCATAAAACCTGTCCAAAGATAGCCTGGCTTCTTAGGGAGTGGGCCTAGAAGGAAGAGAGAGATCCTCTCTCCTGCTTCCCCCCCCCAATCCAATCTATGCCCCCCAAGCTACCACAGAGCTGATTTGGGACACAGGTTCATTGGGGATTTCTTTTGCAGTAGATCCAGGTCCAGTAGTGGCCTGAGTAACAGGTCACCAGTGCAGGTCCAAAGGTGTTTTTTTCCAAAAGGCAACTGGACTTTCTTGGTTTTAGTTCCCTAGAACCGAAGAAGCTTTTGGGATGAGAAGCGAAACGTTTTCAAAGGAAAAAGCAAGAAAGTCCAGCAAAAAAGCACCTTTGGGATAACCGTGATCAGAATGATTGGAAAGCTCCATAGACACTTCATATATTTATACATTTATGTATTTTATGTTTTATTGGGTTTGTTTTTATTTGTTGTGAGCTGCCCTGAGTCCTACGGAGATAGGGCAGCATACAAATTATATTAAATAAATAAATAAATAAATAAATAAATATCAGTGACTGTCATTGATGCCCCCTGCCCCTGCCTCTCCTCCCTTGAAGAAGAGAAGTAGGAAAGGACAGAGAACTATGGGAATAAATTCATCAATCAGGGTCTAAAACGCTGTGGGGGCCAGACCACCCAAGCCACATAACTGAGTTGGGCTGGAATTTGCGCATTGAGCAGCAAAAATGTTGCTGGCTGACTCAGCTGCCAACTTGAGGCCTGGAGGAAAGCAACTCAAGTGGTCAAGGAACACCCTGGGTCTTGCCCTTGCTCACGAGAAGAGCGGTGCTCTGTTCCCCTCATTAGCTTGGCTGCCCATTCTGGCACCTTTTTTGCCTCCACTGTGTTCTTCTGAAGTGTGATGCCATCTCAGGTATGTATTCCAGGGGCCACCACAGCACGGCAGCCCCACCTGCAGTCCCTTTCTTGATTATTCCTTCCAGGGGATTAACTGCCCCTTTTAGGCATTTTTCCATCCTTCCTAGTTTGGTTGTACCAGCAGGAATGAAGGGGCATTTGGGAGGGGGCTCTAATGAAGTAGGGGATAGCCCACTTCCTCCCTGTGTTCACTTTGCTCCCTCCCTCCCTCCATCTACATCCTGGTCAATTTTATTTTAACTGAATTTTATATTTCCCTATTTTTTGTTTTCATATTTTATTGAGCATTTTAATTTAATGTTTGCAAGCTGCCTAAAGCTGCTTCAGCTAGATGGGCAGCATATAAATTTGGGAAAGAGAGAGGAGGGAGGGAGGGAGAGAGACACAGAGAGAGACAGAGGGAGGGAGATACAGGGAGGGAGGGAGGGAGAGACAGAGACAGAGAGAGAGACAGGGAGAGAGGGAGAGACAGAGACAGGGAGGGAGGGGGAGAGAGACAGAGAGGGAGGGAGGGAGGGGGAGAGAGAGGGAGGGAGAGGCAGAGATAGGGAGGGAGGGAGGGAGAGGGAGACAGAGAGGGAGAGAGGGAGAGAGAGAAAGAGAGATAGAGAGGGAGGGAGGGAGGGAGAGAGAGACAAAGAGGGAGGAGGGAGAGAGACAGAGAGGGAAGGAGAGAGAGGGAGAGGGAGGGAGGGGGAGAGACAGAGAGGGAGGGAAGGAGAGAGAGACAGGGAGGGAGGAAGAGACAGAGAGGGGGAGGGGGAGGGAGAGCAAGACAGGGAGGGAGAAAAGGAGATAGAGACAGAGACAGAAAGACAGGGAGGGGGAGAGAGACAGAGAGGGGGAGGTGGGAGGGAGAAGGAGACAGGGAGGGAGAGACAGAGACACAGAGGGAGGGAGGGAGGGAGGGGGGAGAGAGAGATAACTTTGCACTGGTTTCAAGTCAACATCATTCTATTCATTTCAGCTCCTTTCTTCAGCCCATCAAGTGCATTTCAAGAATTCTTTCTGTCTTCTAGGTGATTTGCTGTTGCCTAAAACTTGATGTTCTGTGCAAGAGTGATGGGCACCTTTCCCTGGCTACCTGTTGAAAGTGCCCTTCTTGGGACTTCCAGTTGACGTCGCAGCAAGACAGTCGGGGAAATAGCAGGCTCTCATGAGTCCCACGAAAACCCCGGCTGCCGAACCGCCGCCGATGGGTCTGTGGACCAAACCTGTCCTGTAGGGACGGGGGAAGAAGAGGGGCACCTCGGAAGACCGAGAGGAACAGGGAAGTTCCTCGGAGGTCAGAGGGAACCCTCTGTGAGTTGACGGTGGAGGGCGGCAGCCATGGCGGCTGCCATGAAGCTGTGACAACTGGGCAAGAAAAGTGCTGGAGGAAAGCGAAGTAAAACGGAGCCTTTTGAAGCCGGGTGAGTGACAACAGCCCAGGCTTGCAACAACGTTTGGAGCTCCATTAGTAACCAGAAGACCCCTAGCCTAAAACAGCGGCTAAGTAACAAAGGGGCTTTGGATTTTTTTTTAAAACTGTAACTTTAAAGAACAAAGACCCGAGAAACAACTAATTTTGGAACAAGAACTAAGAGACTTAATTTAGAGCTATGGTAAAAGGACTAAACGCTTTAAAAATCTGAATTGGACTAAGGAAAAAAAAAGAAGATTTGATACTTTTTTAACTAAAAGAAGAAAATAAAGTGGATGGTTATATAATAAGAAATAAAATGGAGTCTTGCATGACTAATGGGAAATGTGGATTATAGAGAGACACCATCTGGCGTAAAGAGGAACTTTGTAACCTCCCTTTGTTATGAGAACTTTACAAAAAAAAAAAATTGCTGAACTGTGGAGGAGGATTTTTCTTTCCTGACTGCAAACAGCTGGACTTTGATGAAGAAAAGGAATTTACAATGGAACTCCTACAGTTGAACAAATAATAATTTGAATGTTGCCGCAGGAATAGAGGAAGGATTAAGCACAGCCTTAAAAGAAAGAGATTTGATACATTATATCCGGAATAAAATATGAAAAGAGATTTAATTGGACTTATGGAGAATAAAATTAAAAACTTGGGAAATGGAAGAAAATTTATGTTTGTAGACGAGGAAATGAAGATAATGTGATTAAAAATAAAATAAAGTAAAGATCATTGTAATAAATTAAAGGGAGGCTTCTATAGAAATTAAAAATGTTAAATGAAACTAATTAATACATGTAAAGATATGTTTAATGCAAGGACTATGTTTTAATGGTAACATGTTAAGGTAAAGAATAAGGGTGAATATGATTAATTGAAAATGTTAAGAGGAATTTAAAAATATACTTAAAAATATGTTTTAAGCAAGAACCATATCTCAAGGTTAAAATGTTATGAATGCTATGAAAAAGGATAAAGAAAAATATGATTAAATGAAAAGCAATGCATAGATGGAGGGAAACGACAAAGAAAGGTTTAAGTAGAGACTATGAACATGCTGTATTTCACAGCCAAAAAGCTATAATATGCTATATTGAACAGTCAAACAAATGGTCATGCTGGGTATCAGCCAAAACGAAACTTAATATGCAACTTAATAAACAAAAATAGAAATGCTGTGTTTAACAGCCAAACAAAAGGCATGCTGGGCAATGGCCAAAAAATAAAAATATGCTACATTCAACAGCCAAAACAAAGGGTTACTCTGTGATTAACAGTCAAGAAATAGAAATGAGTGGTTTAACATCAAAGATAATAAAAAGAGGTGGGATAACTAAAATGAGGAGGTGTATGTTGAGAGTGATAGTTAAGATAAACCGTATAAGTTAGGTTTAATAATAATTAAATAGTTTATTTATTTATTTATTTATTAATCAAATTTCTATACCGCCCTACTCCCGAAGGACTCAGGGTGGTGAACAGCCAAGATAAAATACAGATAATACAAATATTAAAAAATCCCTTAAAATTATTAAATATTTCGGCCGAAACACAGATTAAAACACCCAATTTGTAAAATCACGAATTAAAAAATTTAAAAATTTAAAAGATGGGAGTTAGGCCAGGCCAGCTTGCTGAAATAGAAAAGTTTTGAGAGCACGGCGAAACGTGCGCAGGTCCGGGATCTTCCGTATCTCTGAGGGGAGCTCGTTCCAGATGGTAGGTGCCCCCACAGAGAAGGCTCTTCCCCTGGGGGCCGCCAGTCGACACTGTTTGGCCGACAGCACCCTGAGGAGCCCCTCTCTATGGGAGTGTACTGGTCGGTGAGAGGCTATTGGTAGCAGAAGGTGGTCTCGTAGATACCCCGGTCCGATGTCATGGAGCGCTCTAAAGGTGGTAACCAAAACCTTGAAGCGCACCCGGAAGACCACCGGGAGCCAGTGCAGCTCGCGCAGGAGGGGGGTCACATGGGAGCGCCACGTCGCTCCCATAACCACCCGCGCGGCCGCATTCTGGACCAGCTGGAGCCTCCGGGTGCTCCTCAAGGGGAGCCCCATGTAGAGAGCATTGCAGTAGTCCAAGCGGGAAGTAACAAGAGCATGAGTGACCGTATTTAACGAGTCCCGATCCAGAAAGGGACGCAACTGGCGAATCAGGCGGACCTGATAAAAAGTCCCCCTGGCCACGAATGTTTAATTTGTCTAATATAATTGTAAGACTTATGTTGTTAAAATATCCATCTAAGCAAATGAAAGAGAAAAATGAATTGATAACTGGTTAGGATTTAAGATTTAAGTAACGGGTTTTGGGGGATAATGGCATAGTTATATAGATAGATATGAGGGAAATATTTGTTTAAAATATTGAGTTGTGTTAATTGAAAATAAGATTTGTTAATGATTTGTTTTAATTTGTGACCGGAGCAAAAGCTTCATTTTGAAAAGATGTGTTTTTTTTTTTGTTTTTTTTTTTGCTTTAAAAAAAATTTTTTTTTAAATTATCCAAAAAAAGAAAAAAAAGAAAGCGCCCTTCTTTCCTTTCCTTTCCTTTCCTTTCCTTTCCTTTCCTTTCCCTGCCTTGCCTTGCCTTGCCTTGCCCTGTCTTTGCCTTTGCCTTTGCCTTTGCCTTTGCCTTTGCCTTTGCCTTTGCCTTTGCCTTTGCCACACACACACACTCTGTGGCTTTTGTGTCCAGGAGGGCAACTTCTGAAGCTGTCAGAGAACCAGAGCTACGGAGGCAGGAAATGAATTGTGGAGTTTATTGTCCTTCAGTTAAACTCTGGCCAGCAGCATCACCACCGCTGGTCTGGAGAAACCCTTGGGGGAAGCAGTGGTCCCATCGGACCAGTCTGGGCCATTTCAGGCTCCGTCTTTGAATCCGACCACGGGTGTCCTCTCTGCCAGGAGCGCCTCCAAGGGCCCGTCGCCTGCCCTCCCTCAGGGACCCAACCGGCCCAGCTGGGCTGCTCGGCTGCCAGGGCTGCATCCAAAGCCCTCACTGATAAAAGGCTCCTTGGCAGCAGAGGAGCTACACAGCGGCTCCTCAGCCAACGCAGGGATGGCCATGTGCGCTCTGCGGACTGCCCTGCACTGCTGGGCCCACGACGTCTCAGCACCCGTGCGATCGGGAGGGCTGCCTGGGAGAGGCCATCGTTGGGGCCGGCCATAGCTGTGCGGTTGCCTTTGGCCACGGCTGCACCACCAGGTGAGCAGGGGCATCCTGTGGAATTAGGACGCAAGGCAGGCTGAGAGAAGGATCTGGGTCGTTCAGCTCCACTGCCACCCTCGGGAAGACTGGCAGAGGACTTGGGCTGGGAGAAATTTCTGTTCCTGGGTGGCATCAGTCCTGGGACATGTCTTCCCATGACTGAACATCATGGAATCCTGGAGACAGAAGGGGCCTCAGGTGCCCCTCCCCACCCAGGGCGGGGATCCAAAATCCTGAGGGTGGGATGGCTTCCATCTGTGGGGGGGGAGCTCAGGGAGGGGGGGCTGGTCCACTCTTGAATTGAACAGAAAGCTTATAACAGAAGAACAGAGTTGGAAGGGACCTTGGAGGTCTTCTAGTCCAGCCCCCTGCTCAGGCAGGAGACCCTAGACCATTTCAGACCAATGGTTGTCCAGTCTCTTCTTAAAAGCCTCCAGTGATGGAACACTCACAACTTTCTTGTAGCAAGCCCTTCCACCGGTTAATTGTTCTTGCAGTCAGGAAATCCCTCTGTAGTTCCAGCTTGCTTCTCTCCTTGGTTAGTTTCCATCCGTTGCTTCTTGTCCTGCCTTCAGGGGCTTTGGAGAACAGGTGGACCCCCCCTCTTCTTTGGGGCAGCCCCTCAAATATTGAAACACTGCTATCATGTCACCCCCTGGTCCTTCTTTTCCTTAAACTAGACATTCCCAATTCCTACAATTATTCTTCATAAATTTTAGCCTCCATCCCCCCTAATCCTCTTTGTTGCTCTTCTCTGCCCTCTTTCCAGAGTCTCAACGTCTTGCAGTGTTTTGGGTTGATAAAGACCCGCAAGATCCCTTTCGGACACACACTGGAGAAGCCAGCCCCCCTCACAGGAGCTTTTTCCCCTTCATTTTGCCCCCTGGATGCAAGATTGGACACTGTCCCCAAGTGTTGGGTTCCTCTGTTTTGGCCTGAGTTCCAGGCTGGAACTGGGGAGCTGCGGGTGGGCAGATGGTGGGCCAGCCTGACCTTCCTGAAACAGTTGTGAGGATATTGAAGGAAAGGGGGGGGAGGTTTCCTGAAGGAAAGTCAGAATTAATCAATTTGTTGGATGTTGGATCCTGACCATACAGCTGTATCTCATGTCTTCCTTCACCCTTAATCTTCCGTTTAATTAACAATTGTTAACAATTAACCAGGGGAACAGCTTCTCTCCAGAAGTTGTGGGGGCTCCACCACTGGAAGCTTTTAAGAAGAGAATGGACAGCCAAATTTGTCCAAAATGGTCTGAGGTTTCCTGCCTGAGCAGGGGGTTGGGCTAGAAGACCTCCAAGGTTCCTTCCAATTCTGTTATTTTGTCATTCTTATTTGCAGCTCCTCGTAATCCTGACCACCAGCCCATTGGTTCCTCCAAGGAAGGCCAAACTGCCAGGCTGGGCATGGAGTCCCCTCCCGCTAACCGTTCCACCTTCAGTCCCACTGCTTCCTCCTCCTTCGTCCTCCTGGGCATCCCTGGGCTGGAAACCCTGCATGCCTGGCTGGCACTGCCCTTCGGCTCCTTGTACTTGGTGGCCCTGCTGGGCAACTGCACCATTCTTCTGCTCATCAAGACAGACCCGAGGCTCCACCACCCCATGTACCTCTTTCTCTGCATGCTGTCCCTCACTGACCTGGTGCTGTCCACTTCAGCACTGCCCAAGATGCTGGCCATCTTCTGGCTTGATGCCAGAAGCATTGGCTTTAGCAGCTGCCTGGTCCAGATGTTTGTCATTCATTCCTTCACAGCCATGGAATCTGGCTTCTTCCTGGCTATGGCCTACGACCGCTACGTGGCCATTTGCAAACCCCTGAGGCACTCCACCATCCTCTCAGGTCCCCGCATTGCCTCCATCGGCAGTGCAGTCCTGGCCAGGGGGCTGGTGCTCTTCTCTCCACACCCCTTCCTGGTGGGGAAGCTGCCCTTCTGCGGGTCCAGGGTCATCACCCACAGCTACTGCGAGTTCATGGCAGTGGTGAAGCTGGCTTGTGCAGACCCTGCAGTCACAAAGGCCTACAGCCTGATGGTGGCATCTCTGATTGGAGCCGTTGATGTCCTCTTCATTGGGCTGTCCTATGGTCTGATCCTGCGCACAGTCTGCCAGCTGCCCTCCAAAGAGGCTGGCCTCAAGGCCTTGGGCACCTGTGGGTCCCACGTCTGCGTCATCCTGGTTTTCTACAGCACGGCCGTTTTCACCTTCCTCACCCATCGCTTCAGCCACGGGAGCATCCCACCTCAGGTGCACATCCTTTTTTTTTTTTTTTTATTGAAAAGTTTTACAAAAAGTTTACATATTCCCCCCCCCCTTCCCTACCTCAACCTCCCCCCTCCCCCCCTCCCCTTCCCAGAACAAATTACAGGATATAAACTTCAACAATCATAATCAATCCTAATCTAAACAATTATGACATTTCACATCTCTTGTTTCTTCAATTCCCTAATTACCCGCCTAGCTTTATTACTTAAAAACACACTAAATATCTATATAATCATTCATAACCTATCTGCAATTTCTTATTCCGATATTTGTTTTGAATATAATCTATCCACCTTCTCCAATCTCTTAAATATCTTTCATTTGAATGATTCTTCAGGTACGCCGAGATTTTTGCCATTTCCGCTAGATTTATAACTTTCATTGTCCACTCTTGGATTGTAGGTAAATCTTGCTTCTTCCAATATTGTGCCACCAACAGTCTTGCTGCAGTTATTAAATTCAAAATCAATTTAGTCTCTATAACTGTACAGTCCGTAACTATACCCAAAAGAAACAGCTGTGGTGTAAATTTCAACCTCTTTTTAAGAATATTTTGTAAAATCCACCAGATTTTAATCCAAAACGCTTTAACCTTTTTACATGTCCACCAAATGTGAAAATAAGTAGCATCCTCACAATTACATCTCCAACATTTTGGTTGTACATTCGGATACATACGAGATAACTTTTTTGGATCTAGATGCCATCTATAAAACATTTTATAAAAGTTCTCCCTTAAATTTTGCGCTTTGGTAAATTTCACATTTGTTACCCATATTTTCTCCCACGTTTCCATCATTATTGGCTGTTCAAAATTCTGCGCCCATTTTATCATACAGTCCTTAACTAGCTCTGTTTCCGAGTCCATCTCTATCAGTATATTATACAATCTTTTTATATGCATTGGGCTTTGATCTCTAATTTGTTTAATTAAATTTTCATCACTTTGTATAACACCAGTTTTCTGGTCTTTTCTCCATCTGGCTTGTAATTGTACATATTGAAACCATGTTTGAATTATTTTCTCCTCTTTCAACGCATTCACAGATTTTAATTTTAATATACCTCCCTCCATAATGAGAATATCTTTATACGTAATTACATCCTGTCTACATTCTATACTTGTATTCTCTATTGCGTGCCTGGGTGCTGTCCATATAGGTATTTTTTCATTTAACTTATATTGATATTTCTTCCAGACACGCAATAAAGCATTTCTCAGTATATGACTCTTAAATGCTCTGTCCACCCTTTTTTCATACACTAAATAAGCATGCCAACCATAGACCAGATCATACCCTTCAATATTCAATATCCTTCCATTTGTTAAATTAATCCAATCACTAATTGCTGATAAAACAGCTGCTTCATAGTACAATTTTAAATTTGGCATTTTCAGTCCTCCTCTTTCTCGTATGTCCTGCATTATTTTCAATTTTATCCTTGGTTTCTTACCTTGCCATACGAACTTATTAATACCTTTCTGCCACTCTTCCAGGTTGGCATCCTTTTTTAGTATTGGTATCATTTGAAAGAGGAACAAAAACCTAGGCAACACATTCATTTTTATAACTGCTATTCTACCCAACAAGGACAATTGTAGTTTTTTCCAATTATCCATTTCAACTTGTATTTTATGCCATATCAATTCATAATTATACTTATACAATTTACCATTAGAAGATGCAATATAAACTCCTAAATACTTGACTTTTTTAACTATTTCACATCCCGTTACCCTTTGTAACTCCTCTTTTTGATTAGCTGTCATATTTTTAACTATCATCTTTGTTTTTCCAATGTTTATCTTAAACCCAGATACTTGACCATACTGTTTTATTATATCAATCAAAACCTTTGCTGATTCCACTGGATGAGTTAAGGTCATAACCAAATCATCTGCAAATGCCCGTATCTTATATTCATAATCTCTAACTTTGATTCCCTTTATCCCATCTGCATTACGTATTTTATTTAACAGCAACTCCAAAGTTAATATAAATAATAATGGCGATAAGGGACATCCCTGCCTCGTGCCTTTTTCAATTTTAAAAGTTTCTGTCAAACTGCCATTAATAATTATCTGAGCTGTCTGTTCCTGATATATTGCTTTTATAGACTGCATAAAGCAATTCCCAAATTGCATCCTATTGACCACTCTCAATAAAAATTGCCAATCTAATCGATCAAAAGCTTTTTCCGCATCCAGAAATATAAGCACCGCAGGGATTTGGTTATTCCTTTCCAAATGTTCCAATATGTCAACAATTTGTCTTACATTATTTTTCATTTGTCTACCTTGTATAAAACCGGTTTGGTCAGCATGAATCGTCTTCTGCATTACTAACATTAACCTATTTGCCAATATCTTAGCAAATATTTTATAATCTGTGTTCAATAAGGATATAGGTCTATAATTTTTGGGTTGTGTCAAATCTTGATCTTCTTTTGGAATTAACGAAATAAAAGCTGTTTTCCATGAAGGTGGTACCCCTTCACCCAGCTGAATTCTATTGAATAATTCTTTAAGAGGTAAAACCATCTCCAATTGTAAATATTTATAGTACACAGCTGTTAATCCATCCGTACCAGGAGCCTTACCAGTTTTTAACTGTTTAATTGTTGAGAGGATCTCCTCCTCTGTTATTAATTGGTTTAACCGTTCTCTTTGTTCCTCTGTAACTATTGGAATATTCTACTACGTGGCCATTTGCAAACCCCTGAGGCACTCCACCATCCTCTCAGGTCCCCGCATTGCCTCCATCGGCAGTGCAGTCCTGGCCAGGGGGCTGGTGCTCTTCTCTCCACACCCCTTCCTGGTGGGGAAGCTGCCCTTCTGCGGGTCCAGGGTCATCACCCACAGCTACTGCGAGTTCATGGCAGTGGTGAAGCTGGCTTGTGCAGACCCTGCAGTCACAAAGGCCTACAGCCTGATGGTGGCATCTCTGATTGGAGCCGTTGATGTCCTCTTCATTGGGCTGTCCTATGGTCTGATCCTGCGCACAGTCTGCCAGCTGCCCTCCAAAGAGGCTGGCCTCAAGGCCTTGGGCACCTGTGGGTCCCACGTCTGCGTCATCCTGGTTTTCTACAGCACGGCCGTTTTCACCTTCCTCACCCATCGCTTCAGCCACGGGAGCATCCCACCTCAGGTGCACATCCTTGTGGCCAACGTTTACCTGCTGATACCACCAACCCTGAACCCCATTATCTACGGGGTGAGAACGAAGCAGATCCGTGAGCGAGTGCTGAGGAGGCTCCGTGGGAAGAGGGACTCATAAGGCCTCTGTGGGCTCTCCTTGTCACCCCCCCAGATGACCCACCTTGTGTTATACTAAGGGAATATTTTATCTATTGCAGTTCTAGGGAGGGTTTACAAAAAACTCGGAAGCTTTGAGACATGCTTGGAACAAAGTCCAGTGGCAATGCGGAAGACCATTGTTTTTTCGAGGAGTTTAGGGACAAATTTTGATTTCTCCTTCATATTGAGAAAAGTCTAGAAGTTTAGAGCTCTCCTGAGCTAGCTTGCTTGAGTTGTTTGGCTCTTGTTTACTGAAGAAAGGAGAAAAGGGAAGGAAATCTTCACGTAGCTTCCAAGACTTTCGATTCCCATCCTGGAATCATGGGCTAAGCAGCCAAGGTCAGGTCTTGTAGTCTCCTGACCATTGCAGGACCATGAAGTCCTGGTGCCAGGTTTTGATAACAGCCATGGTTGGCGTTGTTGGGAGCTTCTGCATGGAGCCCAGCGCTAAGTACTGTGGGACCTGCCCCCTCACCGGGGTATCTCTGCTATCGTTGTGAGGGAGCTCCTGGCAGCTCAGTTTGGGTGTCAACTCGCTTGATTTGCATACTTTTTATGTTATGCTTGCCTGAGCTAATAATAAAGCTTAAAATCCCTTTATTTACTGGTGTACTTATTGTCTCTAGATCCAAAGGAACCAATTGCCTGGCCACCTGATCACTGCACTGACACTTGGCAAACACACAACTGTATATACAAATGTCTCATGGAGCCATCCTAAGTCTCGACTACCCAAACATCCATGGTTGCCCCAAAGGTGCTTTTTCAAAAGGCAACTGGCCTTCCTTTGTTTTTCCTTGAATACGTTTCACTTCTCATTCAAGAAGCTTCTTCCGAACTAAAGAAGCTTCTTGGATGAGAAGCAAAACGTTTTCAAGGGAAAAAAACCAGGAAAGTCCAGCCACCTTTTAAAAAAGCACCTTTGGGACAACCGTGACCCGGATGACTGAGAATCCCCATAGACATAAAGGAGAAGAGCACTTAAATTTGCCTTGGTATTACAGAATGAATCAAAATACTTCTGAAGGACGATGCCCGCAGAGGGAAGATGGTATGATGGGTTACAGTGAAAGTTCTAAAGAATTGGTCCAATGGTGAAATCCAATTTTTTTTTACTACCAGTTCTGTGGGCGTGGCTTGGTGGGCGTGGCAGGGGAAGGATACTGCAAAATCCCCATTCCCTCCACACTCCTGGGGGAAGGATATTGCAAAATCCCCATTCCCACCCCACTCTGGGGCCAGCCAGAGGTGGTATTTGCCAGTTCTCCAAACTGCTCAAAATTTCCACTACCGGTTCTCCAGAACCTGTCAGAACCTGCTGGATTTCACCCCTGGTTTAGTCTGTCTATTGTGTGTAAAGAAATAAAGAGCTAAATTTTCACTGGATTGTTTCATTGTTCCTGGGCTGGCCCTGACAATACTGCAACACTGGATGTATTAAAGGATATTTGGGAACAAGGAACCCAGAAGTTAGTTTTAAGAGTATCTGCCATTATAGATACATGGTGCTTGGAAAATATTATGGGAGAGGAGCATGTTTCATTGGATAGGATTTGAAAATGGAAAATAGAATAGAATAGAATAGAATAGAATAGAATAGAATAGAATAGAATAGAATAGAATAGAATAGAATTTTTTATTGGCAAAGTGTGATTGGACACACAAGGAATTTGTCTTGGTGCATATGCTCTCGGTGTACATAAAAGAAAAGATATGTTCATCAAGAATCATAAGGTACAACACTTAATGATAGTCATAGGGTACAAATAAACAATCAAATCATACTAGGAAACAGTCAATATAAATCTTAAGGATACCAGTAACAAAGTTACAGTCATACAGTCATAAGTGGGAGGAGATGGATGATGGGAACGATGAGTGATTAATAGTAATTGTAATGCAGACTTAGTGAATAGCTTGACAGTGTTGAGGGAATTATTTGTTTAGCAGAGTGATGGCATTTGGGAAAAAACTGTCCTTGTGTCTAGTTGTTCTGGTGTGCAGTGGTCCATAGTGTCATTTTCAGGGTAGGAGTTGAAATAGTTTATGTCCAGGATGAGAGGGGTCTGTAAATATTTTCACAGCCCTCTTTTTTGACTCGTGTAGTATACAGGTCCTCAATGGAAGGCAGGTTGGTAGCAATTGTTATTATTATTATTATTATTATTATTATTATTATTATTATTATTATTATTATTATTATTATTTCTACTACTACAACAACTACTACTAGTAGTAGTAGTAGTACTATAAATTATTGGAAGGAGAGGCTGTACTGGATGCACAAACGATGTCTCAACAAAATAAAAGAGTGACCTGGATAAATTTCTCATATTGGATTTACAAAAGACATTTGTTGAAGGTTTGAAGAATTTCTGAGTCCGGGCAAAGAAAAAATGAAAATAAACCAAAATCTAGGACATTATTTGAGGGAATTAAAAATCAAGATTATTAAATGTAAAGTGAAGGAATATAAAGTTGATTTATTTATGTTGTTATTATGTTGTTATCACTTGTAATCTTTAATGGACTTCTGCAGATCAGGACTGAATGATCAGATTTTAAGGATTTGTTTATAGATAAGAGATGTGATATAGAAAGAAGAAATCATTTGTTGGATTTTAAGGGAAGGTGATAACTTCTCTTAAAGTTACTAAAATTGAATTCAGAAAAATGACATTTTCAGCCTCAGAGATGATAAAATAATTAGAAGTTACCATTACATTAAAAAAACCAGAAAGCATATAAATTAATTTAATAATCAATAAGTATTTACTATGAATTAATCAATTTTGCCCCCTTGGACCCTAGGAAACTTTCTCTTAACATCTTCATCATTCTCACTCTGTTCCCACTCAGAGTAAGGAGGGCTGTGAAAGAAAGCGAGGCACAAGGAAAGAAAAGCAGTGTGTCCGGGGGGTGGGGGGGGAGCCAAAGCTTGTTCACTAAGCCCCTCCCTCCCTCCCTTCTCGTCCTGGCACACCAGCCTCCCTGCTTCAGGTTTTGCCTTCGGCCCTTCGTGATAACAGGAACAACCTCAGCAGGGACAGCAACAGCAACACTTTCCTCCCAGCATTCACACAGGTTGTGAGTATCAGCTGGAAACCCTCCTTGCTCCGCGATTGAAGGCAGATCGGTACTGTGGGAGATTGGATGCTGCAGCTGGGAGGTGGACCCTCCAAAGACACACACATCCCCGAGTTCACTTAGAGAACAAAACCTGAATTGGGGGTCTTGCGTAGCCCAGGAGCTTATTCCTGAGGGTGAGGGGATCAGGATTTGCGGCAGAGCTTTGGCCATAGAGGCTAAAGCCCCTTCCCCTCCTTAATTCTGCAAGCACCTGGAGTGCCTGCTGGGTATGAAGTGTCCAGGGAGCCCGGCCACCTCCTTCTGGCTCTCGAGGGACAGAAGAGTCTGGGCTGCTACTGCAGGAAACCTGCAGGGATCTCCTGGCTCTCCTTAAAGGAGCAACGTGGCTCTGGGAGCCTGCAGAGAATGGACCTTGCAGGCGGAGGCAGATGAGAGCTGCTGGCCAGGTGAGGAAAGGGAGGACCTGAAGGCAGGAATGGGCAGTTCTTCCGCATGGTTAGGATAGGCGGTCACTAGGTCTCCAAGCAGATGGGGAGACCGGCAGGTGGGCTCCCATGGCTGCCTGTTTTGTGGGGTGTGGGTGCTCTTTGGCCTGGGAAGCCCTCTGGCTTTCTCTCCCGGCTGTTCTATGTGCAGAGGTGGAGCTGCACCTGGGCTCTCCTGCTGGGACTGAAGGCAGGCTGGCCCCCTCACATTGACTGACCACCTTCTATTGTCATTTCAGCCCAATCAAGACTCAAGGGAACCTTCTGTCCATCATGACCCGGCCCAATCACACAGACATGGACATCCCTCCCTCCTTCTTCTTGGTGGGGATCCCAGGACTAGAGACTGCTTACTTCTTGCTGGCCTTTCCCTTTTGCCTGACCTATCTGCTGGCTCTCGCAGGGAATGGAACCATATTCCTTATCATCCAAATGGAGAACAGTCTCCATCAGCCCATGTATATGCTCCTAGCCATGCTGTCCATAGTGGACATGGGCCTGTCGAGCTCCACCATCCCCAAGATGCTCACCATCTTCTGGCTAGGTGCCCATGACATTGCCTTCAATGCTTGCTTGACCCAGATGTTCTTCATCCATGCCTTCACCGCCCTGGAGTCTGGTCTTCTAGTGGCCATGGCCTTGGATCGTTACGTGGCTGTGTGTTGCCCCCTGCGATACACGGCTATCCTCACTGGCTTCACCATTGCTAAACTGGGCTTGGCCATCGCTGCTCGGGCAGTGGTGCTCCTTGTCCCCTTAGTTCTAATGGTGATGCATCTGCACTTTTGCCAAACACGGGTCATTGTCCACTCATATTGTGAGCATATGGCCGTGGTCAAGTTGGCCTGTGGGGACACCAAAATCAACAGTGCCTATGGCTTGGTGGTGGTTGCCATAGTCATTGGGTTTGACATAATGTTTGTTTCTTTCTCTTATTTCCTTATTCTTGGGACAGTCTTCCGGCTCCCATCAAAGGATGCCCGTTGGAAGACCCTCGGGACCTGCAGTTCCCACGTTTGTGTGATCCTGTTGTTCTATACCCCAGCTATCTTCTCCTTCCTCACCCACCGCTTTGGCCACGGAGTGGCTCCTTATATCCATGTCCTGGTAGCCAGCCTCTACCTCTTAATCCCTCCAGTGCTGAATCCCATTGTGTATGCCTGGAGGACAAAGCCCATCAGAGAAAAAATCCTCAGGATCCTTCAGCTTTGCAAGACATGAGGGAAGAGCAGCAGAAGCCACTGATTATGGAATGTGACCACTGGAAGGGCCCAGAGTTCTCATAACCCCCATGAAATGAGTGAGTTCTTTCCCTACCTTTTCTTTTCTTCAGAGTGAGTGTCCCTCATCTCTGGGTAGCACAATTTGTCAGAAAGCAACTTGGATTGTAGGCAAGCCAAGGCTATAAGTGGATTAGGGTTTAGCTGTCCAGCAAGAGAAGTTCTCTTTAGCTCCTGATGTCCATCACATCTCAGACGGCTTGAAGCTGGTAACACTTATTTTTTTTTAAATTTGATTTATATGCCGCCCTTCTCCTGAGACTCAGGGCGGCTTACAGTGCGTTAAGCAATAGCCTTCATCCTTTTGCATATTTATACAAAGTCAGCTTATTGCCCCCACAAACTGGGTCCTCAATTTACCTACCTTAGAAAGGATGGAAGGCTGAGTCGACCTTGAGCCTGGTGAGATTCAATCTTATTTTAATTGCAGACAGCTGGTGTTAAATTACAGTGCTTAGTCTATTGAGCTATCCAGGCTCCCTGACAGCTTACACTGACACTGGCGGTCAGTGTAAGCTCCTGGGCTACGCAAGACCCCCAATTCAGGTTTTGTTCTCTAAGTGAACTCGGGGATGTGTGTGTCTTTGGAGGGTCCCCCTCCCAGCTGCAGCATCCAATCTCCCACAGTACCGATCTGCCTTCAATCGCGGGGTTTCCAGCTGATACTCACAACCTGTGTGAATGCTGGGAGGAAAGTGTTGCTGTTGCTGTCCCTGCTGAGGTTGTTCCTGTTATCACGAAGGGCCGAAGGCAAAACCTGAAGCAGGGAGGCTGGTGTGCCAGGAGGAGAAGGGAGGGAGGGAGGGGCTTAGTGAACAAGCTTTGGCTCCCCCCCCCCCGGACACACTGCTTTTCTTTCCTCGTGCCCCGCTTTCTTTCACAGCCCTCCTTACTCTGAGTGGGAACAGAGTGAGAATGATGAAGATGTTAAGAGAAAGTTTCCTAGAGTCCACAGGGGCAAAATTGGGACCTCCAATAGCTGATTCCCTTCAGTTTCTAAACTTTGCGTGTCAAATTGATTAATTCATAATAAATACTTATTAATTATTAAATTAATTAATATGTTTTCTGGTTTTTTTTTAATGTAATGGTAACTTCTAATTATTTTGTCATCTCTGAGGCTGAAGATTCCAAATTCCAAATTCAGACAATTTTAGTAACTTTTTTTTAAAGTTTTTTATTTTTTAGACAAACAAACATTTAATACACAGTTTTCTCTTCCCTGTGACATCTCGGTGTTATCATCCAAAGTTCTTTCTTCTTCTGTATAGTTGTCATTACTTCTCTCTTGATCCTTATCCAGTCTACAATACCAATTCATCACTAACATAATATTCAACTCATTACATATTTTTACATACTTATATAATTAATCATTTATATCTCTTCTCCAACCAATAATAAAAATAAAAATATGATCCAATATGAGAAATTTATTCAGGACATTCTTATTTGTTGGGACATCAATTGTACATTTCCTTCCAATAATTTCCATTTTTAAATCCACTTTCAAATCCTATCCAGTAAAACGTGCTCCTCTCCCATAATGTTTTCCAAACACCATGTATCTATAATGGCAGATACTCTTAAAATTAACTTCTGGTTCCCTTGTCCCCAAATATCCTTCAATACATCCAGTGTTGCAGTATTGTCAATGATACAATCCAGCCAAAGTGGATTTGCTTTACAACAGTCATATACACTCAATTGCTGCTGCAAAACTGTAAAATCAGGCACATCCACTTGAAGACTCACTTATCCATCAAACTGCAGGCTCCGTTGAGGTTGTCAGTTGAGGACTCCCTGCAGTCCACTTGTATCTTTCCAAAATCAGAATTCTAATCAGCTTTTTACTCTTTATTCCCCTAAGAGAATTGGGTATTTCCCCAAGAGACACGGAGCCTGGCCACCCAATAGTTTTCCTCCCTTATATCTGGTTGCCGTGAGAGGGTGATCGATGTTCACATCTGAGTTCAAAATGGCTCTTTCTACCGCTGATATGAGAGTTCAGCAGGACTAAAATGACTTGTACCTCTAATTGATACTCTCTCCACAGGACCCTGGATAACTAGGACATGCCTACCAGCTATAGACTATCTAGCTACAAAATGTACTCATTGGGAGAACTCCTCAAACTGCGAGATGCCCCCCTCTCGCAGGTCTGGCCCTCTTCTTTATCGAGGGCCTATCTCGATGACGGACTTTGGAGTCCGGAGAGATGGCATACAGCAAAAAGAGGGTTATGGGGTTTTTTAGGGAAATTTCTTAATAAGATTTTAAGGGATTCTGGGAGGGGGGTAGATTACGTGGGTTCGGGGGAAGACCCGCGGGGGAGGGTATCTGGGCCAGCTGTAGGGCATGGCATGGGAGGTGTGAACTCTGGGGTCAAGGAGATGATTAGATCTTACGATACAGATGCCCATAACATGGCAGGAGCAGGGGGCCACATCATCCTACGGGAGTGCGTCCTCGCTGTTTACAAGCGGTGGCGCGCTCCGACCCTCAAAGCTCTTCTCGTTCCCCAGGTTGTACGGAACCTCGGGCCCCAGGCCTTCGGCTGATGCTGTGCAACGCCAGGTCCATGGTAAATAAAGCCCCCCTCATTTGTGATCTTATTCAGGAGGGGGGTGCGGACCTGGCGGGTATTACGGAGACCTGGTTGGGCCAGGAAGGGGGAGCCCCCCTTGTTGATATGTGCCCACCAGGTTTCCGTGCTTTCCATCAGCCAAGGTCTCAGGGGAGGGGCGGAGGGGTGGCGGTTATTATTAACGAGGGTCTTGGACCAAGGGAGGCCACTGTTCCTCAGATGGCTGGATGTGAGTCCCTTCTTGTGAAGTGGGGTCATAGGGTGCAGTTGGGCTTGCTAGTCACATACCTGGCTCCCTGCCATGTGGCAGCAGCCCTGCCTGAGCTGCTTGATGTTATAGCCGCGGTGGCTGTTGACACCCCCAGGCTTATGGTCATGGGGGATTTTAACCTGTCATCAGTTGGCGAGACATCTGAGGTGGCTCGGGAGTTCATGGCTTCCATGACGGCTATGGACCTGACCCAGTTAATTTATGGCTCTACTCACATGGGGGGACACACACTGGACCTTGTTTTTTTTTTTTTTTTTTTTTTTAATTTGATTTATATGCCGCCCTTCTCCGGAGACTCAGGGCGGCTTACAGTGCGTTAAGCAATAGCCTTCATCCTTTTGTATATTTATACAAAGTCAGCTTATTGCCCCCACAAACTGGGTCCTCATTTAACCTACCTTAGAAAGGATGGAAGGCTGAGTCAACCTTGAGCCTTGGAGAGATTCGAACCAGCAGTAAATTGCAGGCAGCTGTGTTAATAACAGGGTGCTTTAAACCACTGTAGTACCAAGGCTCGTTTTTGACTCTGGACAGTGGTTGAGTGATCTCGAGATAGGGGATATAGCGATTGAACCCTTGTCATGGTCAGATCACTCCCTCCTTCGCCTGGACCTTCGAACTGCCACACCCCGCCGCAGGGAGGCGGAACCGACCAGGTGGTTCTGCCCCAGGCGCCTGATGGATCCTGAGAGATTCCAGATGGAGCTTGGGCCATTTCCTGAGGTTCTAGCACATGACTCGGCTGAGGACTTAGTGGCCGCCTGGGATAGGGCGGCGGCTGATGCTTTAGACCGAGTCGTGCCTTTGCGGCCTCTGACCCGGCGCCGGTCTCACCTGGCTCCTTGGTATACTGAGGAGCTGAGGGAGATGAAGCGCTGGAAAAGACGCCTAGAGAGCAGTTGGAGGGCTAGTCGTTCTGAATCCGACCGAACACTGGTAAGATCTCATATTAAGAATTACCTAGTGGCGATAAGAGTAGAGAAGAGTAACTACTTTTCTACTCTTATTGCGTCATCAGATAATCGCCCAGCCGCCCTGTTTAGGGTGACCCGCTCTCTGCTCCATCAAGAGACGCAGGAAGACCCCTTGGAGGGTAGAGCTGAGGATTTTGTACAATATCTATATGACAAAATTGCTCAGATTCGTGAACAGCTAGACTCTGACTGGATTGATCCAGAGGAGATGACAGGGGCAGGTCCTGAGAATATTATTTGGGAAGAGTTTGATCCTGTGACTCCCGAAAGCGTGGACAGGATACTGAACAGACTAAAGGCGACCACATGTTTATTGGACCCGTGTCCATCCTGGTTGGTACTGGCCTCCCGGGAGGTGACACGAGGCTGGCTCCAGGAGATTATAAATGCTTCTTTGAGTGAGGGTGTCTTTCCCACCGTCTTGAAAGAGGCGGTGGTGAGGCCCCTCCTCAAGAAGCCCTCCCTGGATCCAGCTGTATTAGCAAATTATCGTCCTGTCTCCAACCTTCGCTTTGTTGCAAAGGTTATTGAGAGTGTGGTTGCACGACAACTGCCTCAGTACCTGGATGAATCGAATTATCTAGATCCGTTCCAGTCGGGATTCAGGCCCGGGTACAGCACAGAGACAGCATTGGTCGCATTGGTTGATGATCTCTGGAGGGCTCGAGACAGGGGTTGCTCCTCAGTCCTTGTCCTATTAGACCTCTCAGCGGCTTTTGATACCATCGATCATGATATCATGCTGCACCAGTTGGAAGGGTTGGGGGTGGGGGGCACTGTTCTACAGTGGTTCTCCTCCTTTCTCTCTGACCGGTCGCAGTCTGTGTTGACAGGGGGGCAGAGGTCGACCCCGAGGCCCCGAGGGTGCCACAAGGATCGGTCCTCTCGCCCCTTCTATTCAACATTTATGTGAAGCCGCTGGGTGAGATCATCTGTGGTTTTGGGGTGAAGTACCATCAGTACGCTGATGACACCCAGCTGGGGTTCGCAACTTGGGCATCCTCCTGGACTCACGGCTGTCTTTTGAAGAGCATATGACGGCCGTAGCCAGTAGGACTTTTTATCAGGTTCGCCTGATTCGCCAGTTGCATCCCTTTCTGGATCGGGACTCGTTACGCACGGTCACTCACGCCCTTGTCACCTCACGCCTGGATTATTGTAATGCTCTCTACATGGGGCTCCCCTTGAGAAGCACCCGAAGGCTCCAACTGGTCCAGAATGCGGCCGCGCGGGTGGTAATGGGAGCAATGTGGCGCTCTCATGTAACCCCCCTCCTGCACGAGCTGCACTGGCTCCCAGTGGTCTTCCGGGTGCGCTTCAAGGTTTTGGTTACTATCTTTAGAGCGCTCCATGGCTCAGGACCAGGGTACTTACGAGACCGCCTCCTGCCACCAATAGCCTCTCACCGACCAGTTCGCTCCCATAGAGAGGGACTCCTCAGGGTGCCGTCGGCCAAACAATGTCGACTGACGGCCCCCAGGGGGACAGCCTTTTCTGTGGGGACACCTACCATCTGGAATGGGCTTCCCCCAGAGTTACGAAACATCCAAGACTTACGCATATTCCGCCGAGCCCTGAAAACATTTCTATTCCAACAAGCTGGTCTGGCCTAACTCTCCCTTTTTAATTGGCTTTTAAACTGTCTTTTAAATTGGGTTTTAAACCTCTTTAGATAAATTTGGATGTTTTTTAATCTTTGAGCCTAAATTACTTAATCTGTTTCTTAATAGTTTTTAACTTCTATATGTATTTGTATTTATTATGGCTGTTCACCGCCCTGAGTCCTTCGGGAGTAGGGCGGTATACAAATATGAAAAATAAATAAAATAAATAAAATAAAATAGCAGTTGCTGAGGCTTTCTCATACCCCCCACCCCACCAGCTGCTGGAATCTGCCTTCCTAAATGCCTCATTTGAACAGTTCCAGGAATGCTTTGTAATCCTGCAAGAATGTGGCAGGAGAGCCAGTTGCACTCACCACCCAGTGTGGCCAAAAGCAGGCCTTTCTCGCAAATCAGCATTTCCTTGACCTGGCAAGGTCTCCTCAGACCCTCTGCATCAGGGCTGACCAGGCAGAGCATTGGCCTGCAGAACTGGCAGCCAATCAGGAGACAGCAGGAGGCTCATAAGAAGCTAAGCAGGTGGGACCAGATGAGGGCCAGGTTTTGGCAGGGCACCCAGCCCAAGGTCACGGGGGCAGCTATGAAGACCTGAGCAAAGGCCCTTCTGCTTGAAAGGAAATAAGAATAGAGATGGAAGGGACCTTGGGGGCCTTCTAGTCCAACCCCCTGCTCTAGTTTAGTTTTTAGTTTAGTTTAGTTTAGTTTAGTTTAGTTTAGTTTAGTTTAGTTTAGTTTAGTTTAGTTTAGTTTAGTTTAGTTTAGTTTAGTTTAGTTTAGTTTAGTGTTGCACCTCGTACAACGAAATTAAATACCATCTTCCGTGTACATTATAACTATAAAAATAAAACAAAAAGGCATCCTTCACATTCTATACAATTGAACTGAAAACCTGATATTGCACTAATATTGGATTATACAGTAGAATTCAATATAGTTACTGCCCTGGGACAGAAGCTGTTTTTCAGCCTATTTGTCCTTGTTTTTATTATCCTGTACCGTCTGCCAGATGGTAATAGTTCAAAAAAAGGGCGCCCAGGCTGAGATGGGCACCTTTAAGAATGTTTTGAACTTTCTTAAGGCAGCGGGAGCTATCAAGCTCTTCCCAAGAGGGGCGAGGGCAACCAATGACCAATGGCGTTGACCCTCTGGAGCGCTGTCCTATCTGCCCCTGTGCAATTGGCAAACCAGACACAGGTGCAGGAAGTTAAAATACTCTCTATGGTGCAGCGGTAGAAGGTCACCAGCAGTTTTCCATTCAGTTGTTGTTTCCTGAGAAGTCTCAGGTAGTATCATCTCTGCTGGGCCCTTTTGACCAGTGCTGCAATGTGAGTGCTCCAGGTCAGCTCCTCTTTTAGGATAACACCCAGAAACTTAAAAGTGGCCACTTGCTCCACTCGGTCTCCATTGATAAGCAAGGGCTGGATGTCTGATCTGTTCCTTCTATAGTCACTGTAAGTTCCTCGGTCTTATTGGTGTTAAGGAACAAGTTATTCTTTCCACACCACAAAAGCAACTAGTCCACCTCATCTCAATAGGAAGACTCTTTCCCTCCCCAGGATGAGTCCCACCACTGTTGTATCATCTGCAAATTTAGTAATAGTATTACTAGCGTGAGTGGGAATGCAGTCATGCACTCTCTAGCAGGAGACCTTATAGAATTTCAGACAAATGGCTGTCCAATCTCTTCTTAAAAACCTCCAGTAATAAAGCACCTACAACTTCTGAAGGCAAGCCTTGTTCTAATTGTCAGGAATTTTCTCCTCAATTCCAGGTTGCTTCTCTCCTTGATTACTTTCCATCCACTGTTTCTTGACCTGCCTTCTGGTGCTTTGGAGAATGTTTTATGTTTTATGTTTTATTAAATTAAAGAATAGCTTGACCCCCTTCTTTGGGGCAGCCCCTCAATCAGGGGTGGGCTGCTGGGGGTTTACAGCGGTTCGGGAGAACCTCTAGCTAAGATTCTGTGCAGTTCAGAGAACCCCCAAATCCCACTCTTGGCTCACCCCACCCCGACCCTCCCAGGAGTCCCCACGCGGCCCGTTTTGGATGCAGGTAAGTGCAGGGCACATGCGGAGGCTCGGGGAGGGCAAACACCGGACCTACCAGAAGTTCGGTAAACCCAGAAACGGGCCCGTTTCTGGCCTCCAGAGGGCCTCCAGAGCCTGGGGAGGCCATTTTCGCCCTCCCAGAGGCTCAAGGAAAGCCTCTGGAGCCAGGGGAGCGAAAACACCACCACCACCCCGTTGCCATGGTGCAGGAGGCTGACTAGGCCACGCCCACCATGGCCGCACCCACCCAGCAACCAGGCAGAGAACCCCTTGCTAAAATTTTTGAAGCCCACCCCTGCTCTCAATGTCATGAGAAATGTCAATGAGAGAGCAGCAATGTCCTTAACGAAGCCATGCCACCCCTGGGGCTATAAAAGAACAACCTCCTTGACCTTCTATGGAAGCAACTCTCTGATGATGGGCATGTATGATTTTTGGATCTTTTTATTTATTTATTTATTTATTTATTTAATATAATTTGTATGCTGCCCTATCTCCGTAGGACTCAGGGCAGCTCACAACAAATAAAAACAAACCCAATAAAACATAAAATACATAAATATGCATACATAAAATACATAAATGTATAAATACATTTTTGCTCCTGGTCCTATTTCTAGATGCCTGGCTTGAGAAGGCAGATCAAACTTCTGCCATCCCCTCACTTCATAGGGTGGAGCTTCCAAGTTCTCCACCATCTTGGACACTCTTCCCGGTTCCTTGGCGTCCTTCTTGTCAGCAGGAATCCACCTCTGCAGCCACAGCACTGGATTTGTTGGTTAGACTTGTGAAGACTGTTTCCATGATGGGAAATCCCTCAGGCAAGGAAGAAGGGCTGCTTGTGCAAAGGACGTTGGGATCCACAAGAGAGGCAGAAGCTCCCCAAGGCCACCCAAGTGACGAGGAAGGACCACTCATAAATTGCCTGGCTGTTGACTCCTGGATCCTCTTTGCAGGAAAAGCATCAGCCAGCAGCATGTCTGAGGGGGACGGTGGATTGATCTCCCCACCCAAGGTCAGTCTCCTGGCGGAACGGCTCAGATCTTGCTAAGTGGGAGAGAAACAGAAGGGGGGAGCAGCAGTGGCTATGAGTAGGGCATGGGTCTGGGGTCCTCACACACAAGTCCTTCTTCAATGAAAGGGCTCCGTTGTTTTTTGGTGTGGTAGTTTGAAAGTGTAAATATTTCTCGGCCATTCATTTATCCCTAGTTTTCCAGGCCACAGACTCAAAATCAACAAGGGGAAGGAAATACAATAAAAAGAGATTGACAGAACAAAACAAAGACCTCTCCCCACAGTTCTCAGGCTCTAGTAGATGCTGAGTCCGAAGCCGTGTTGGACCAGCCTGGCTCTGTCTGGGGCTATTCCCTAATGCGAGGGACCTGCTGCTCAGAAGGTCCCCTGCTGTCCATGGCTCCATGTAAAGTGGAGCTCAGGAAGCATCTCCTTGACAGATCCTCATATCTGTGAAAGAAAAAACTGTTCTGCCCAAATATCAACGTTTTTCTACAATTCCAAAACCCACCAGGGTGAGGCAGGGACATCCTTGGGCACACAACTGGGCCCCAGTATTTCATGTGAGCTTCCTTCTCCTTCCCAGCCCGCCGTCTGCAAGCTGGGACCCTCCTTAGAAGCACAGAATTTAGAGGCACCAGGTCAGTCCACAGTGAGGTCACCCCTGTTGTTATGAGAGCTAGGCTTCCTGTCGTGAAGGTCATGCTATCGTTTGCCTTTCAAAAGCTTATGTACCGTTTCAGGGGATCTATAGCCCATAACCTTGTAGGCTTTGGGGCTCTTCAGCGTTCCTTTGGTGAGGAGCCCAAATCACTGTGAGTTCCTTACTTGAGTGGGCATTTTCCGTACTACCCACAGGATCAAAATGACAAATCCAGCTCAAACTCTATTGTCTTTGGTTCCTGGCGATTAGATGGGCACTTCCAAGTACTGTTTTTTGCGAAATATGATGGATATTGTTTGCCATAGCCTTCTTCTGGGGTTTTGTAGATAAAGAATTCTCAAGGCAGCCTTATAGGTGCAGAAATTCTCACCCAACAGATATGAGAGCCAACCCACCAGACTCCACTAATATCTCTGTGTGTCTCTCTACCTATCCATATCTTTTTCTTTCTTTTTCTTCCTTTCTCTTTCTTTCTTTCTCTTTCTTTCTTTCCTTCCTTCCTTCCTTCCTTTTTTCTATATCTATCATGTCTATCTATTGATCTATTTATATTTATCTTTCTTTCTATTAGCTATTCATCTAACTATGTCTATGTCTATCATTATCTATCTTTCAACCTCTGCTATGTCACAGAGAGGTTGCTATGTCCACAGTCATGGCCATCCTCTGTGTTCACCTCCCCCAATGTCATCTCCTTTCCTTCTGCCCAAGGGTCACTTTGACTGACGAGGCTCTGCAGATGAAGGTGTGCCATGCAGCACATGATTTCTGGTGCCCCCATGAATGCCACGGCCACGCTCCATGATGCCTTCACCCTCCTGGGCATCCCAGGGCTGGAGTCCCTGCACAGCTGGCTCTCCATCCCTTTCTGCTCCATGTACCTGGTGGCTCTGCTGGGCAACGTTGGCCTCCTGCTGGTGATCAAGATGGAGCCCAGCCTACACGAGCCCATGTACCTCTTCCTGGGCATGCTCTCCCTCACGGACCTGGTGCTCTCCTCCTCCACCCTGCCCAAGCTGCTCGCCATCCTCTGGTTTGGCAAGAAGGACATCAGCTTCCACGCCTGTCTGGCCCAGATGTTCTTCATCCACTCCTTCACTGCCATGGAGTCTGGCTTCTTCTTGGCCATGGCCTATGACCGCTACATGGCCATTTGTAATCCCCTGCACCATGCGGCTGTCCTCACCAATGCCCTCCTGGCCAAGGTGGGGCTGGCTGTGGTGGTTAGGGGGCTGGTGCTGTTCCTCCCACACCCATTCTTGGTGGGGCGGCTGCCCTTCTGCAAGTCCAGGGTCATTGTCCACAGCTACTGCGAGTTCATGGCTCTGCTGAAGCTGGCTTGTGCAGATACAGCGGCCAGTGGGGGCTACAGCCTCACCTTGGCTTTCCTGATCGGGGGCTTCGATGTCTGCTTCATCAGCCTCTCCTATGGTCTGATTCTGCACACAGTCTGCCACTTGCCCTCCAAAGAAGCTGGTTTCAAGGCCCTGGGCACCTGCAGCTCCCACATCTGCGTCATACTCATCTTCTACACTACGGCCTTCTTCTCCTTCCTCACCCTCCGCTTTGGCCACAACGTCCCCCATTCTGTCCACATCCTCATTGCCAACATCTACCTCATAGTTCCACCTGCGCTGAACCCCATCATCTACGGCCTACGGACCAAGAAGATCCGGGACAGGGTGCTGGGACTCTTTTCTTCATGATGTCTCATGACCTTCCCAAGCACTGTTGCAGCGATGTGTCTCTTACCAGAGAAGATCTGCACACGTTGCAATGTCCAACCGAAGGAGAGGAAGGAGACTTTGCAGTTTAGGGTCGGTTTGGAGGAAGAAATATCTGCCTAGCCTCTGTTGGGTCTTTCTGGTGTCTCCCAAGGGAAGCCACACAGTCTGGCAATATTCTGTTAGGATATTTAAATTTAGTAGCTGGAACAGGGAAATGTGCAATGGGCCAGAACAGGTGGCCATAGTTGATTGGCTGCGGAGTGCCACCTCCTGCGTGAGGCAATCTGTGCTATGACTGGTTGCTGTAGGTGTCGTTTCCCTTTCTGTGTGTGCTCTGTGTGCTGTCAGTGATTTTCCTCATGATGCTCCTGTTTGCCTGACCATCTTGTCTGCTGTACATGCAAATGTGAAATAAATGTACTTGTATAGCATTAGACGGTTCGTGTCGATAACCTGGCCTCCTGCTGCATAATTTCTTGACGTTCTTATAATATAGGTGATCAACCATAAATATCTCCTTTGGCCAGGAGTTCGCAAGTGGTCCTGCCAAACAATCTGAGTTTTGTAGGTTCTCGTCTTCAGGTCCACCAGATATTCTAACCAACCAGTGAGGCCACAACTAACAAGCAGCTCACAACTCTTCCCTTGCAATCCATCTCCAGATGAAGGTGCCTGTCAGTCCTGAAGGCCAGGGGTCCATATAAGATGGAGCCCATCTCCCTCTTTTCTTCCCCCTCCTGGAGAAAGCCATAAAAGGGGAAGAATGGCTGCAGCTCTCCACAGCTGGCACCCTTTGTTGTCACCTGCTGCATTTGTGGCCCTTCCACGGGCAGCCTATCAGTTGGGGATAGAGCAGCTCAGGGTGATCTAGACCAGCAGCCCCCAACCTTTTGGGTGCCAGGGACCAATGGTGGTTGTTCTATGGATCAGGGAGCTGCGTGGTTTTGGGCACTGCCTGGATCCTGTGCATGCACAGATGGAGCTTATCTTGCTTGTGTGGCCAGTTCCTGGTGGGTCACAGGCCAGGGATTGGGGGTCCCATCACTGGGGAGACACTCTTTGCCCACCGAGCAGAGAGGCCTGTCCTGGATTGGTCAGTAAAAGATGCCCTTCCATCATCGAACCCCCCCTCACACTATTCATTGTTACCTGAGCATAAAAAAAAAAAAAAAGAACTACTAAGCCAAATAAATTAAAAGCAGAATGGAATTTACACAAAGACCCTTCACTGTAATTCTCCCTCCCCTTCTGCTTTTATTTGATTCCATCCCCTCAGTTTTTTAATTGAATTTGGTTTTAATTGGGTTGTTTTTAATATCTTGGGCCGAAATTATTTAATTGTTTTTTAAATTGTTTTTAAATTTTATATGCAATGTTTTATCTTGGCTGTACACCGCCCTGAGTCCCGCAGGAGAAGGGCGGTATAGAAATAAAATAAAATAAAATAAAATAAATAAAATAAATAAATAAATATTTGTCCCATGACCAGTTTTATTTTTACCTTCCAGCCCTTTGTGTCTTTTCTTCTTTCAATTTCTCACTTCTCTCTCTCTCTCTCTCCTTCTGTCTTTCATCTCATTAATTCCAGGCAACCAAGGTTTCCTGGTTTACCCCTTCCTCTTGACCCCCTCCCTCATCCTCCCATTTGTATTTTGATCCTCTCACCCTTTCACCTCTGTATGACTAAACCTTTTTTTTTACCTTGTCACTTGCATTTGTCTTCAGTCCAAAATCATTTACCACCAGCCATTCTGGCCCTGCCTCTCCTTTTAAGCCAATTGCACAACAGTCTCTGAAGGAGGGGATGGACAACCACCTCTTTCAAAGCAGATGGAACCAGCTCCTCCCACAGAGAAGCATTCGCCACCTGCCATGTGTTCCAAAGGTGGAAAAATGAATAGAGAAAGTATTATTAGATATGCAAATAACAGCAAATATAGCAGTGCAAAGAATGAATAGTTGTGAGGGGTCACTAGCTCTGATGAGGTTCCCTAGTTTGGGTCATGAAACAAGTAAGCTCAGAGAGCACCAAGGACCCCTCGCGTCAAATATTCTCTTTTATGAATAGTTGTGGAAAGAAGCAAGAATAGCTCCATATAAATGCCACGGAAGAGCTTTTTGATAGGATAGAATCGAATAACAGAGTTGGAAGGGACCTTGGAGGTCTTCAAGTTCAACTTCCTGCACCATTTCAGACCAATGGGTGTCCAATCTCTTCTTTAAAACTTCCAGTGTTGGAGCCTTCACAACTTCTGGAGTCAAGTCGTTCCACTGATTAATTGTTCTCAATGTCAGGAAATTCCCCCTTAATTCCAGGTTGCTTCTCTCCTGGATTAGTTTCCATTCATTGCTCCTTATTCTGCCTTCAGGTGCTTTGGAGACTAGGTTGACCCCCCTCTTCTCTGTGACGGCCCCTCAAATATTGAAAGACAGCTGTCATGTCACCCCGGTCCTTCTTTTCATTAAACTAAACATACCCAATTCCAGCAACTGTTCTTTATATGTTTTATTCTCCAGTCCCCTCATCCTCTTTGTTGCTCTTCTCTGCACTCTTTCTAGAGTCTCAACTTCTTTTTATAATATGGTGACCAAAACTGGATGCAGTATTCTAACTGAATGTGGAAAGAATTACGATGTCAATTTAATGAGGAAAGAATGAGGATACGATTGTTTGCAACTGCTGTAAAGAAGATTGGAAATCACTTCTTTTCTTTTTTGACTATTTGTTTTTATATTCTCTTATTCAGTCATGGGGAGAGGGCAGGATCTCTCTCTCTCTCTTTCTCTCTCTCTCTCTCTCTCTCTCTCTCTCTCCTGTTGTCTCCCTATGACCCAGCCTCCTCAATGAACTTCTTCAGTGTCGATCAACCCCCTCTATATCCCTTTGTATATATAGGCCTGTGTGGGTGTAGGCAGAGGAAGAGAAGCCCAAGAAACTCCTGATTGGCTGGAGTTTAAAGAAACAGGTGGGAAAGCAATGCTGCACTACAAAAGAGCCTTGATAGTACAGTGGTTTAGTGCACCCTGTTATTAACACAGCTGCCTGCAATTTCTGCTGGTTCGAATCTCTCCAAGGCTCAAGGTTGACTCAGCCTTCCATCCTTTCTAAGGTAGGTGAAATGAGGACCCAGTTTGTGGGGGCAATAAGCTGACTTTGTATAAAATATACAAAAGAATGAAGGCTATTGCTTAACGCCTTGTAAGCCCCCCTGAGTCTCCGGAGAAGGGCGGCATATAAATCAAATAAATCAAATCAAATCAAATTAAATCAAAAGCTGGAAGGAATGAGTTTTTGCTTTAATTATATTTCCTCCTTCTCTGCTGCCTTTCATTCTTGGCTTAGTCTTTGTTCTTTTTTTTTTTTTTTAATTTGATTTATATGCCTTTCCTTTCTGCACCACATACCTTGCCCTGAAAGGTAGTTACAGTAACAATAACAGTAACAGAATAAGCAAAGTGGACAAGACCTTGGAGAGCTTCTAGTCCAACCCCTGCTGAAGGAGAAGGCCTTCTACTATTCTGGGCAAACGGCTGTCCAAACCTGTCTTGAAACTTTCCAGTGGTGGAGCAGCCACACTTTCTGGAGAGAGGCCATTCCACTGATGAATTGTCCTCATCATCAAGAAATTCCTCCTTAGTTCCAGGCTGGATCTCCCTTGTGCTACTCCTTGCCCTGCCCTCGGGTGCTTTGGGGAATCGCTTGATGCCATCCTGTCTGCCACAGCTCCTCAAATATTAGGAGCCTGCTCTCGAGCCGGCCTTACGCCTCCTTCACTAGGCCAGGCATTTTCAGTTCCTGCAACTGAATAGGATGGTGGATTTTTTTCCCCTCTTGCATACGTGAATGCCTGTATGGAGGTCGAGTCATGGCAACCGGATGCCTTTTCTCGCCTGACAGTGTCCAGACATTAATTCACACCCATCCTAAGTTTTCCCTTTGGCCTCTGTATGGTGGCCATGATTCTCCGGTCCTGGAGGGAAGGCCCAAGGCCTCGGGGGACTTGAGTGCCAAGTGGCCTTGTGCAATCCTCTGTGCTCCTCTTCAGCAGCCCTGAGATCCCCGAGGGGAACTCCAGGGGGCGCCAGGCCATAAAAGCTGCTCCTTGTGCAGCCAGGTGGTGCAGCCAGGAGGGAGCAGCCTTCCTGGTCTCCCTGGATGCAGCTGCGGGCAGACGCTCCCCTCTGGCAGGCCAGCTTCCCCTTCCCACGGCTGAGCCCACCTGGCAGGGACTCTTTCCAGGTGAGTGGGAGGGCGAGGGCTGGAGAGGCCAGGAGGGGTCCTGGCAAGGGCAGGGTCAGCTGCTGCAGGATAGGGGGACAAGTTTATTTGTTTATTTTTAAACTTATATGCTGCCCTCTCACCAGAGGTGACTCTCGTTGGCTAACGTTCAATTAAAATGCAATATTAAGCATCAAAACAATAAATAGGGATCTTAATTTTAATTTTAAAATTCAGTTAAAGTTGCTGCTGATCACTTGGTTTGATCTTGAGCTCCCAGAGCAAACAAAAGATATATAAGTGATAAAAACCGAACAATATCTGCACTGTGAGAGCCACTTTGGTGCCATGGTTAATGGTGCCATTCCTGAAGGCAGGAGACTATGACTCCCCTCGCTCCCTTAGGCACATCTGTATCTTAAGGGCCAGGCTGAGGCAGTTGCTGAGTGATGGAAGTGCTGTCCTTAGATTGTTCTGCTTTACGTCCACCTGGCACCTGGTCCAAAAATAAACAGGGAAGTTGTAAACTAAACTGGAAGGGGGAGGAAGATGGACCCAGATTCCTTGTGTATCGGGGATGTGGCTACACATGAGAATGGTGTGGGCAGGAAATGGTGCTCAGAAATTCTCAACATTACAAAGATGGTTAGGGGCTGGAGGCTGAAACATATTTTGTTTGTTTGTTTGTTTTGTCAAGCATGTAATAGGTAACAGGTATAAGTATAAACATAATTATGAATACATGAAATGGATACATATAAAAGGGAACATTAGGACAGGGATGATAGGCACACTGGTGCGCTTATGCATGCCCCTTAGAGACCTCTTAGGAATGGGTTGAGGTCGACAGTAGACGGTCTACGGTTAAAGTTATGGGGGTTAGGGGAAGAAACCACAGAGGAGCAGGGACTGGGCATGGCTAGATGAATGAAAAGAATGACTAAGGGGAACATAATAGCCCTCTTCCAGTATTTGAGGGGCTGCCACAAAGAAGACGGGGTCAAATTATTCTCCAAAGCCCCTGAAGGCAGGACAAGAAGCAACAGATGGAAATTAATCAAGGAGAGAAGCAACCTGGAACTAAGACGAAATTTCCTGGCAGGGTAACAATTAACCAGTGGAACGGAAGTTGCCTTCAGAGGTTGTGGCTGCTCCAACACTGGAGGTTTTCAAGAAGAGACTGGACACCCATTTGTCTAAAATGGCATAGGGTCTCCTGCTTGAGCAGGGGGCTGGACTAGAAGACCTCCAAGGTCCCTTCCAAGGTCCCTTTTGTTACTCTGTAAGCCATGATAGTATGGATATCAGTAAATGATGAGATGCCTGATCTCCAGAACACACTGAGTATGGTTAGCAAACAGAAAGCACTAGAAATCCTGATTTGGGAACATAAATATGTCCATTCAGGTGTCAAATAATCCTGGTGAGTTGAGAACACATAACTGAAAGGACAGTTGAAAGAAGCCCACCTAACAAAAAAGTGGCTTGTTGGTGAAGAAGTCCTGGGCCCCCAAGAAGGTCAAGGTCTTAAATTTGGAAGCCCTCCTGTTGAAAGCCTCTGGGTCAGAGTAGAAGGAGGGGGAATCCAGGAGATGCCCAGGCAGAGGATTTGGAATTGAAGGAATTGGGTATGTCTGGTCTAGTGAAAAGAAGGATTAGGGGTGATATGACAGCAGTCTTCCAATATCTAAGGGGCAGCCACAAAGAAGAGGGGGTCAACCTATTCTCCAAAGCACCTGAAGGCAGGACAAAAAACAATGGATGGAAACCAATCAAGGAGAGAAGCAACTTAGAACTAAGGAGAACTTTCCTAACAGTCAGGACAATTAACCACCCTCCCAAAATGTAGGTCTCCACTTTTTGAGGAGAGGCACGAGCTTCCCTCCTGGGCCTCCTGAGGTGCACATTCTCTGTCTTCTGCCTTTCCCTAATTGTTATTTCCTGTGGCTTCCAGGGCCCTTTTCACACCGGGCTGGTAGCTGCTGCTTTCCATAGCTGCCGCTCGTCCCCATCGGGGCCTAAAGTCCAGGGCTGGAACATGCTGGCCTCTTCCTTATCGGCAAACACAAGGTGCTTTTCCCTGGGATGATGCCCGCCTCTAATGCCTCCCACTTCTATTCTCCCTCCTGCACCTTGCTTGGCGTGCCAGGACTGGAAGCTCTGCACCCCTGGCTCTCCATCCCTCTGTGTGTTGGGTATGCGATCGCTCTTCTGGGGAACTTCACCATCCTCTCCGTTGTGAAGACCGAGGCCATCCTCCACCAGCCCATGTTCTACTTCCTCTGCCTGCTCTCCTTCGTCGACCTGGGCCTCTCCACCTCCACCCTGCCCAAGATGCTGGCCATCTTCTGGTTTGGCCTGGGGGAGATCACGTTTGACGCCTGCCTGGCCCAGATGTTCTTCATCCACACCTTCACGGGGATGGAATCCGTGGTGCTCCTGGCCATGGCCTTCGACCGATTTGTGGCCATCTGTGACCCTCTGAGGTACACCGTCATCCTGACCAAGGAGCGGGTGGCCTGGATGTGTGCTGGGGTGGTGTTGCGACCAACCCTTCTTGTGATTCCCATCACGCTGATGACTCTGCGCCTGCCCTTCTGCACGCCCCACCTCACCATCGCCCACACGTACTGCGAGCACATGGGCATCGCCAAGCTGGCCTGCACAGACATCCGGGTGAACAGCATCTACGGCTTGTTCACCATCGCCTTCCTTATGCTGGACTTAGTCCTGATCTTTGGGTCCTACGTGCTGATCCTGAGGGCCGTTTTCCACCTGCCTTCCAGGGAGGCCCGGCTCAAATCCTTGGGCACCTGCAGCTCCCATGTCGCCGTGATTTTTGTCTTCTATACACCAGCCTTCTTCTCCTTCCTCACCCACCGCTTTGGACACAACATCCCCCTCTTCAGCCACATCCTCATTGCCAACCTCTACGTCATTCTGCCCTCGATGCTCAACCCGGTCATCTACGGCGTGAGGACCAGGGAGATCCGGAAAAGAATCCTGCGCTTGTTCAGCTCCGGAAGGGGACTCTGGACTCACACTTCCTGATGGTTGGGGTGCACATGAAAAACACAGATATATAAAAATATAAAGAGAGGGTAAAACCACACACATATATATAATATATATATGGCTTTAATATCTCTTTATGTTTTTAACTGTATATATAAAACCATAAGCTGCCCAGAGTTACCTTATGGTAAGATGGGCAGCCAATACATTTTATAAATTATGTATATAATGTAATATGTACGTACGTACATAGTGTGTGTGTGTGTGTATTTATTTAGATAGTACCTATAGATACATATGTATGTGTATATATACATACATATATACATACACAGACACACGCACACATATGAAACATATGGTGAGCACATGAGAGGAGAGAAGCAAACACATGCAACGCACGTAATGATATATGAAACATCTCAAGGGGGACGGCAGTGGCTCCATAACTGGATGTCCAGTCCAGCTGCCCAGGTGATGACCTCTGGCATTGCTTCATGCAGCTCTTCTAGGGAACCACCCCATGCATGTTGTGGGCAGTCTTCCACAATATGCTTAATGGTTTGCATATCAGCACCACAGTGATAACAAGGGGAATCAGCCCAACACACACGCACACACCCCTACCTACCTACTTTATGTCAGAGTTTGCTGAACACCAGTTGCCTACAGCCTTAACCCATAGCAGTGGAGCATTAATAGCAAGAGCACCTAGACTTAAGATACCGCTTCACAGCCCTCTCTGAGCGGTTCACGGAGTCAGCCTGTTGTCCCCAACAACCTGGGTCCTCATTTTACTGGCCTGGGAAGGATGGAAAGCTGAGTCAACCTTGAGCCAGTCAGGATCAAACTCCAGGCTGTGGGCAGAGTCAGCCTGCAATGTTGCACTCTAACCACTGGGCCACCAGGGCTCCTTATTAAAGTACATAAATTATAACATTTAATCAAAGATCTTGTCTTTATTGAAGAAGAAAAGGTTCATCAACTAATTCAAATGATGAAAGCTGGATTTCATAGTAGCATTTCATAAAGCAATTTTTTTTTAAAAAAATTATTTCTCATAACACATTTACATGTACAGTCATTTCCATCATTTTTCATTCATCTACTTTCATTTTTCATTTTTCGGGACTGCTCTTTTACCCTTTACCTTTACTCCAATCTTTCCTCTTCTCCTCCTGTCTCTTCCTTCCTCTTTCTCCTCCTACTTCCTTCGTTCTTCCTCTCTTTCTTTCCTACTTCCCTTTCTCTTCCCCAACTCCTCTCTTTTTCCCTCCTTCTAACCTTCTCCTTTGCTCCTCTTTCCCCTCCCTTTTCTTCCTCTCCTTTTCCCTTTCTTCCTTCTCTCTTCTTCTTCCCTCCTCTCTCTCTACTTCTTCCCCTCTCTCCTGCTGTTTCCCTTTTCAAAGTGGATTTTTAAGGGGCAGAGAAGCATAGATGTTAGAGTATCGCCAACAATATTTAAGAAAAAGGGGCCTCTCTTCACAGATTCCAAGAAGCCTTCCTGAGGGGTTTTTTTTTTATTTATTTATTATACAATTTATATGTTGCCCATCTCAGCATCCAGAGCAACTCCTAGGCCATTCCTTCTGTAGCCTTGACAGGAATATCTGGGAAGAATATTTCAATTAGCCTCATTTTGCACAGAAAATGTCTTTCTTATCGCTCACAAGCAGCAAGGGCATGTGGTTAAGGATTTTGTTTTAAACTGAATTTTATGTTTTTCTTTTTGCGATCCGATCCGTTGCTGCACCGTTTACTCTTTTCTGGCTCCATTCAAAGGCTTATGTCAAATCCAGATAGGTCGTGTCCCTCTCAGATCAGAACAGGAGGAAGGGCCAGTGAGAAGGGTCAACTGTAATTCGGCCCCACCAAAATATTTCCAGTCCAGTGAATAAATGGCAAACTGACATTCCCACAAACTGTGGGAGACATTACAGCTGAAAACAGCAGCTGGATGCTGGATCTGGACTGCCAAAATCTCTCTGGAGAAAGGAGATATCTTCAGATTGCCCATATAAACTCTGCACAACTGTTTCCTGTGAGAGGATGGCAGAAACCAACATTTTTTGCGGTGAGCTTGCAAACAGCTGGGATTGCAGGGTTCATAGCCCTCAATGTAGCCTTCTGGAAATCAAAATTTGCTCAAACCCCACTTCTTAATCATTTTAGATTTTACTTTTTTTCCTTTGCCTTTTTAAAAATTGAGAACCTTTAGAACCGCACATTGGATCATATTCACCTAAAGCGTTTTTTTTTCAAACCTTTGGGAAAGAAAGTTTAATTATGACTTTATTGTGTTGCAGAAAAATTGGAGGGAGTGGAATATACAGCCAAAGGGTGATTACGGTGCTGTTTTTAGAAAGTTTTAAGCTGATTAAGGGTCCAAATGAACCCTTCATTAAAAGAATC
Organism: Pituophis catenifer annectens; assembly: GCF_029215685.1. Lineage (NCBI taxonomy): Eukaryota > Metazoa > Chordata > Lepidosauria > Squamata > Colubridae > Pituophis > Pituophis catenifer. The sequence continues at coordinate 131,766,551 of NW_027256884.1, forward strand.
CTTCCCTGGGAATCTTTTTATGTTTACATCTGGAAAAAAGAATGTTATGAAGACTTTGAAGGTAGGTCACTAGAGGAAAAAAACTAAATTAATGGATCCGTTATGACTTTTGAACTCTGAAAATAATTTTAAAGATCTGCTATAATAGAATAACTAGATGATGCTATAGAAGAGAACAAGTTCCATTAAAAGAATCATCTGTTCAGAGTCCGGTATCTTTGTGATTCTCCTGAGCCTGGGTCAGTCTAATTGGGGAAAAGAAGTCATGACACCATGTATATGGTGTACGTATGTATGTACTTATATATTGCACAGTTCATGGAGTTTATAAGAAACAAAAACTACAAACTAAGCAGCCATTAAAAACACACTCCCCATTAACCCACAAACCCCAAATACAAAAATATGGCCAGCATAAAACCAATCAGAAAAACTGAAACGGGAAGGTAGCTTCACATTACCAGTCGTGCACCTGTGCTTCAGCCGGGAGGGGCTTGGAAGAGATAGACAAGGGAGAAGAATGCCTAGGCTGGCACCCCAGGCATCTACCCTGGCAGAAACCCATCCCACCACCTGGAGGCCCCTGGAAGCCCTCAGCTTGAGCGGCCACTCCGGCCTCCTCTTCTCCACTTAGGCTTGCAAGGCTGTGACTATCTGAGTTTGGTTCTTTTCTTGCAGACCTTTCATTAGCCAAACTAGGTAATATCCTCAGTGCTACCGGTAGTGATAATGTTCCCTAGTTGGGTCATGAAACGCCTGCAAGAAAACCACCAAGCTCAGAGAGCACCAAGGACTCCCTCATCTACAAAGATTCTCCTTGACGGGTAAGGGTGTGGCTGTCGGGGCAATCCAGTCTCCCATCTCCACCTTGCCAACTCTCCAGGCCCCAGAACCTGCCCATCCTAGGCCACCGACCTGCCACTGACTTCCTCGCCACTCCTCTCTTTGTGAAGCAGCCTTCCTGGCTCCCACGTGCTCCCTCTCTCCCAGGGGCTCTCACTTTCTGGGTGTGCAAGGCAAGACGACAGCAGGCTCATCTGCTGCTTTGACAGCCCTCTCTAAGCGCTTTACAGAGTCAGCCTCTTCTGGCCCCCAACAATCTGGGTCCTCACTTGACCCACCTCGGAAGGACGGAAGGCTGAGTCAACCTGGAGGCTTCTCCAGGCTGTGGGCCTGGAGGGTTTGCCTCCTTGACTTCTGACAGTCCTTGACTTACAACGGTTCATTTAATGACCGTTCGATGTTATAACGGCATTCACACTTACAACCATGATGGTATCCCCAAGGTCAGGTGATCAAAGCTCAGCCGCTTGGCAGCTGGTTCATATTTATGACTGTCCCAGTGTCCTGGGGGTCAATTGATCCCCTTTTGTGACCCTCTGACCAGCGAAGTCAATGGGGAAACCAGCCTTGCTTAAAAACTATATTATTAATTTAACACCTGCAGTGACTCACTTAACAACTGTGGCAAGGAAAATTATAAAATGCGGCAAAATACACCCTTAGCAACAGAGGTTTTGAGCTCAGTTGTGGTCATAAGTTGAAGACTATCTGTCCTGTAACCCCTTCCCCATCGGGGCTCTGGGGGAAGGATGCCCTGTGCAAGGTGGCCCAGGGGCTTTCAGTGAATGTCCCCCCCCCCCACAAGGAGGCTGCCTTGCCCTTAGCAAACAGGCACAAACCGAAGGGAAGGAAACACCCAGGAAGCAGCAGCAGCCTTCCCACACTTGCAGGGTCGGCAGAGATCTCCATCTGGGGGTTAAGGCCCGGCTGCTTGGGAGAGCTTCTGGGCAGGGGGCGATTCTTCCACGAGGGTGACTGGTGGGTGGTCTTTGATCACTGGATTACCTGGGGCTCTGAATGCTTTGGATGCTTGCAGGAGGCCCTGGGCAGATCATTTGACCCCGCTAAGCTCGGTCAGCCTTAACCTTGGCCACGCAATTGGCTGTTGGGGCCTAAGCCGCTCTCCCCATAGCCCCCCTTGTTTGGGTCAGGGCAGGTTGCCAGAACTCCCTGCCTTGTTTGCCTAGAAGGCAGGCTGCTGTTCCTGGATAGAAACCTCTCCAGACGATCAGGGACCATTTGGGGCAAAGGAGGCCAGGCCGTAATTAGTCTACGCCCCCTTGAGACCCTGGCCAGGATGGGACTTCTGGGCTCTTTCAGGAGGGGCCATAAATGCCACCCACTCTCGAAGGAAGACGCTCAGCCTCCCAGTGGCCTCTTGCCTCTCTTCCTGCACACCCCTCCCTAGTAATTCTGCCTGCATCTCTGCAGCAGTTCCCGGTGAAGATCTGGACTCCTTGACCACTCAAGACTTTCCTGGCCAGCAGTTCTCACAGCTGCCAGGACTCTTTGCTGATTGACTGGCGACTGTGCAGCTGTTGGAGGCAGAGACTGTGTGGCCGGTAGGAGGGAACCACACCTAACACCCCCCCCCCCATGAAAGGATGTGGCCCTCCAACAGCACCCATTTCTACTCTCCCATCTTTGTCCTGCTGGGTGTCCCAGGGCTGGAGGAGGCACATGGCTGGCTCTCCATCCCTTTTTGTGCTGGGTTCCTCATTGCTCTTCTGGGGAACTTCACCATCCTCTCCGTTGTGAAGACCGAGGCCAGCCTCCACCAGCCCATGTTCTACTTCCTCTGCCTGCTCTCCTTCGTCGACTTGGGCCTCTCCATCTCCACCCTGCCCAAGATGCTGGCCATCTTCTGGTTTGGCCTGGGGGAGATCACGTTTGACGCCTGCCTGGCCCAGATGTTCTTCATCCACACCTTCACGGGGATGGAATCTATGGTACTCCTGGCCATGGCCTTCGACAGGTACGTGGCCATTTGTGACCCACTGAGATACTCCACTATCCTCACACAAGCCACTGTGATTTGGATATGCCTGGGCATAACTCTAAAGCCAGCCTGTCTGATATTTCCGATGACTGTAATGTCGAAATGCCTGCCTTTCTGCAGTGCCCACATCAACATGCCCCATACCTACTGCGAGCACATGGGTATCGCCAAGCTGGCCTGCACAGACATCCGTGTCAATGTTTTCTATGGCCTTTGGGTTGCTTCCTTTCTTGTGCTGGAGTTGATCCTGATCGCCGCTTCCTACGCGAAGATCCTGCAGGCTGTTTTCCGGCTTTCCTCCAAGGAGGCCCTTGAGCACCTGCAGCTCCCACATTGCTGTGATTTTTGTCTTCTACACACCAGCTTTATTCTCCTTCCTCACCCACCGCTTTGGACACAACATTCCCCATTTTGCCCACATCCTCATTGCCAACCTCTACGTCATTCTGCCCCCGATGCTCAACCCGGTCATCTATGGAGTGAGGACCAGAGAGATACGGACACGGGTGCTCCGAATTCTTTCTCAAGGGCGTCCCGTTGGGAGACACTCCGTGAAATGACTTCTCCATCGTGTAGAAGAGTCGCCTTCGACTAGTGGAAGGGAGGGGAGGCAGAAGCTTCCCGTGGTCCCCTCCAGAGGAAGTGACCCCCACTGATCTGTTATGGCTTTGTCACAGACAGACACAGTCTTACATCCCTGTGTTCAATGTGAACACAGGGATGTAAGACTTTGACCCTGGCTGCTTAAGGAAACTCAGCTGCCCAAAGAGCCTACAAGGGCGAAATAGTAGCTTGTTGGATAGCAAGCCAATTCAAAACGGAAAATATTTGCAGTAAATATGTAGGAAAAGTAACTGTGGTGAACGATGCCTGCGAAGGGGGAGCCGGTGTGATGGACTACAGTGAAGCAGCAGTTTCCAAGGAAGCAAATGCCAAGGAGGGGTGGGGGGGGGGCAAACAAGAGGCAGAACAGCCCAGAGCTGGATTGGAGACATAGGAAGAGAATCAGAATAGCCACTACCTAGAATCTCCTAGGATATATCCAGTGATTTGAGATTAGCACGGGTTTAGTCTGGCAAGATTCCATTGATTGGGCATAAGCAAATAAAGAATTTAACTTTGGCTGGATTGTTTTATGTAGTTCTTGGGATGGGCTCCACAGCTCCTGCCCTAAGAGGAAGCCTACAGTTTTAGAGCTGGGAACGAGGGAGGTCCCGTTGAAAGGCGAGAGTGGAGCTCACCTAAAGCAAGAACAGGTCCTCCTCATGCAAGTTCCAGACACAGACTTTGCAATGGGGGCCGAAGGGTTCCTTCCAGCTGCAAGGAGCCCCCTCCCAGTCTTGACTTCTCCCTATTAGTAAGGATTCAGTTCAATGATTGTGCAAGAACTGTATCACAGGCATTATCCTCCAGTTAGCAAGCCGCTAAATCTCTTGCAAAAAGGGACTCTAACCAGGAATCTGACCAAGGTCTGCTTGTGTTGGTTTTGTGGCCATGGCTGATTGTTGCTGTGTTGCTCAACGTGGTATCTGTCTCATCAAACACTTAGTTTATCAACAGTGGGATACTGGTGTAGATACTTGGCGCTCTCTGAGCTGGGTGGTTTGCTTGCAGATATTTCATGACCCAATTAAGTAGGGCCAGAAGGGAATGGGGGTTGCCCTCTCTTATATACTAGTGACTTGCCCTGTCAGTGTTGCTGGGGTTTTTCTTGAGGGTTCCTTGAAGAGGCTGATGTTTACTGTTTGATTATTTGTCTGAATTGGTAGTTCCTTGATTCGAGTATTGTTTACTTTTTGCCTGTTGGTGGAATGTTAGTCTTGGTGTTACCCTCTGCTCCCCTGGGTACTGATTGCTGATGAGGTGTTTTAGTCTTTTTGCTTCCTTTTGGGCTTTTTTCATTGCTGTTTTTTAATGGTTTGTAAATTTTGTTATCTCTATGAGCCTGATTTGATCTGGTTGATTTGTTTGAGTGCCAGGATTCTCTAGCATTTAATCAAAACTGCCAATTCGGACAAATAAGCAAACAGCAAACAACAGCCTAAACCAGGAAGTACCAAGAACATTCCCACCAACACTAGCAGGGGAAGCCACTAGTACGTAAAAGAGAGCAAACTTTCTAGCACTGATGATGTTGCCTAGTTGGGTCAAGAAACATCTGCAAGAAAACCACCAAGCTCAGAGAGCATCAAGGACCTCTCAGTTCAACACTGAGCTACAAATATTCTCTTCTATCAGTATTGCTGTAGAAGGGGAGGGGACAAAGGGGGAGAGAAACAGAGAGACAGAGGGAGAGGGAGGGGGGAGAGAGAGAGGAGAAATAATATAATAGACCCAAATCAATCTTCAGGATGAAGGACTTATGGACTCTTGTCCCAGCTCAACACAGGGTCCATGCCCTTTACCCAAACTTGGACCCAGCAGAATTAAAGAACTTTTGTCCAGTCTCCAACTTACCTTTTGTGGGGAAAGTTGTAGAGAAAGTGGTGGCACTTCAGCTCCTACGGACATTGGATGAAACGGATTATCTGGACCCTCTTCAATCTGGCTTCAGATCTGGCTACAGCACAGAAACTGCTTTGGTCACACTGATGGACGATCTCTGGCAAGCCTGTGATGGGGGTCATTCCTCTATCGTGGTGCTACTTGACCTCTCAGCAGCTTTTGACACCATCGACCATGGTATCCTACTAGGCCGACTAAGGGAGTTGGGAGTGGGAGGCACTGTGTTACGGTGGTTCTCCTCTTATCTCTCCAATCCGTCTCAGTCGGTGTTGATAGGAGGACAGAAGTCGACCCCTAGGCCCTCATTTTGGGGTGCCTCAGGGCTCGGTCCTCTCTCCCCTTCTATTCAAACTGCTGGGGGAGATCATTCAACGATACGGGGTGAGGTATCAGCAATATGCGGATGATTCCCAGCTGTATATCTCTACCCCGCGTCAATTCAGTGATGCAGTGGATGTGATGTGCCAGTGCCTGGAGGCTGTGAGAGACTGGATGGGAGTCAACAGGCTCAGACTTAACCCAGACAAGACCGAGTGGCTGTGGATATTGCCTCCTAAAGACTATGTTGATTGTCCATCCTTGGTTCTGGGGGGGGGGGGAGAAATTGCCCCCCTCAGAACAGGCTCACAATTTGGGTGTCCTCCTAGACTCACAGCTAAGATTAGAGCAACATCTGACAGCTGTGGCGAGGGGGACCTTTGCACAGGTTCACCTGGTGCACCAATTGCGACCCTACTTGGATCGGGAGGCTCTTCTCAGAATCACTCATGCCCTTGTCACCTCACGGTTAGATTATTGCAACGCGCTTTACACGCGGCTACCCCGAAAAGTGTTTGGAGACTACAGCTGGTCCAGAATGCAGCCGCTCAAGCGATCGTGGGTGCACCTAGATACTCCCACATTATACCAATCCTCCGTGAGCTGCACTGGCTTCCTATCGGTCTCTCGTCACAATTCAAGGTGTTGGTTATTACCTTTAAAGCCCTATATGGCTTAGGGCCAGGCTATCTTCGAGACCGTCTTCTACCGCATAGCTCCCAGTGACCGATAAGATCCCAGAGAGTTGCCTCCTCCGGGTCCCGTCAGTTAAACAATGTCGGATGGCAGGTCCGCGGGGGAGGGCCTTCTCTGCGGCTACCCCGGCTCTCTGGAATCAGCTACCTCCTGAGGCCCGGACCGCTCCCACCCTACTGGCCTTCCGGAAAATGGTGAAAACGTGGCTTTTCCGGCAGGCTTGGGGCCTTTGATCTCGCCACTGCAATCTTGCGAGATCCGGCCATGAGCAGTGTGTATGGGTTTTTTTAACGTCTCTTATTGTATATTGTTCATATTGTCTTTGTTGTAAGCCACCCAGAGTCCTCAGAGAGTTGGGCGGCATAGAAATACGAATAATAAATAAATAAATAAACTGAACACACTAAGGTGATTGCAAAACAAGCTTTGTTCTGCAGAAGGAAGGATACAGAGAGCTCCCTCTCAAAGTCTGTGTGATCCCCTCCCCCATAATGTCCACAGGTGGGTTTTATGGAGCATTAACCAAAAGTTATAGCACGTTTAACGCCACAAGGTCACAAGTTGTTCTCCATCCTCCCTTTTTACAGTAATTTCTTTACCCTGTAAACTCTGCCGACTGCTAGCAGTTTGATCCTAACCAGCTGCAGGTTGACTCAGTCTTCCGTCCTTCCAAGGTCGGTTGAATGAAGACCCAGATTGTTGGGGGCAAAAGGCAAATATTGTAAACCTCTCAGAGGGTGATATAAAGCACTATGAGGTGGTATACAAATCTAAGTGCTATTGCTATTACAGGTAGTCCTTGACTTACAACCACAATTGAGCCCAACATTTCTGTTCTTAAGTGAGACGTTTGTTAAGTGAGTTTTGCCCCATTTTATGACCTTTCTTGCCACAATTGTTAAGTGAACTACTGCAGCTGTTAAGTTAACAACACAGGTATTAAGTCAATCTGGCTTTCCCATTGACTCTGCTTGTCCCAAAGTCACAAAAGGGGATTACATGATTCTGACACAGTGCGATCGTCATAAATATGAATCAGCTGCCAAGCATCTGAATTTTCATCATGTGACCACGGGGATGCTGCAACGGTCATAAGTCTGAAAAATGGTCATAAGTCCCTTTTTTCAGGGCCATTGTAACTTTGAATTGTCACTAAATGAACTGTTGTTGTAAGTCAAAGACTACCTGTACTACATTTATTCACTAGCCATCTCACTGACATGTGATTCAAAAAAAGCCCTGAGCATTATTTTAAAAAAGGAACAAAAACATTTTTCCCCATTTTAAATATGAGAATCCCAACATTCAGTGTTGAAAATAGGGCCCACATCCTGGGCTCCAGCTGAATTTAAAAAGGGAGGGGGGGGAGAAAAGTAGAGAAAATGAAGGTCTGCAGACAGAGCAGCAGATGGCGCTGTTTCACCATGAATGGAGAGTTCCTGTTAACAGAGGCCAGAAGATGAATCTCTCTCTCTTAGACACACAGCTGCTAATCCAAAACCAGTGGCGGGAAATCAACACAGAAAAGAAGCCCAAAACCTGAACCCAATCCTCGGCCAGAGGTTTTATCTTTTTCTACCAAAAGCTGTCTGAAAGGAGGATTTCTTTGCTTCACTTCCCTGCCCCATCCAGCTTCTTGGGGAGGCTCCTGTGCCAGCCGCAGGTGACACCAAAAGGCCCAATGTTGGCAGGGGAAGTTCCTGCATGCCCAAGCCTGGACAGCTCCAACATGTTGCCCTCCCCCATGGGAAGAACTTACAAATGTATATAACTGTTAGAAATATTGCATAGGAAATCAGGTTGACTAGCCCATGTCCCCCCAAAAATTACTGATTAACAGCCTCTGAAATCCTTTAAACTTACGGCAAACATAAGAATTAAACACTTACTTCAAATTGTGTACCCACACAAGCAAACAAAGCTCAGTTAACGCAATGTAAACATAATTATAATGCTCACAGTTCAGAGATCCAATCCACATCATTTGATTTAATCAATCTCTTCTCCAGATCAACACGTACACACCCCCACACCCCTCAAGCGTCACCCAAGAACCAGCGTGCACCCGTATCTATATCCCTCAAGACCCACACCAAGGACACACAGACACCCATCACACACAGCCCTTTAGCACATCGCTCTCTCTCTAGCTGCCCCCACACGGAAGCCTCTTTGCTTTGGGGAAGGAACAATGCCTCTTTCCTCACAGCAGTCTGGACCCCCAATTCTTCTTCTGAAAGCCCCATAAGACAGCACGGGGGGGGGTCTTTCCTCAGCCTCCCAGAGCACCAATCGCAACCCCAGCACGATGAGGGCCCTTGGCCAAAGAAAGGTTGCTGGATGGAACTCCATGGCCAGCAAATGATCCGGAGGGCTGGCTCTGATCTGGGACTTCTGGGTGGGCCTTGTTTCTAACTCACACTTCTGGCCAGCCCAAATTTTGCAGCAAAATGATGAAGGGACTCTTGCTTTGCAGCAGGGGTGAAATGCTCCCAGTTCGGACCGGATCACCCGATCCAGTAGCGATGGAGGTGGGTGGTTCAGAGAACCGGTAGCAAAAATCCCTGCCCCCCCCCCATGCCCATCTGAGCCGCACAATCATCAGAGGTTTTTTTCTTACTTTTAAAAGCATTTTTTCTACAACCTCTTTGGCTGAAAAAATGTTTTTAAAAGTTTTTTAAAAAGCCTCTGATGATCGTGCAGCTCAGCTTAGGTCGTCAGAGGCATTTAAAAGAAAAAAAATGCCTCTGACGATCCCAGCTGAGTTTTTTAAAAAGCCTCTGCCGATCAGGCAACTCAGCTGGGATCGTCAGAGCCTTTTGAAAGCATTTTTTTACAACCTCTTCACAGAAGAGGTTATAGAAAAAATGGTTTTAAAAGTTTTTTTTTAAAAAAATTGGCCACTCCCACCCAGTCACATTAGACCCCCCACCAAGCCATGCCCACAGAACCGGTAGTAACAAATTTTAGATTTCACCACTGCTTTGCAGGAAACCCCAAGATCCTGGGCCAAGTCCCCTCTGTCTCTGCTAAGCAGCACCCCAGGAGATGGTCAAGGGGGAAAGGAGAAGGCCTTCCCAAAAGTGCTTTTTCAAAAGGCAACTGGGCTTTCCTGTTTTTTTCTCTTGAAACAGTTTCACTCCTCATCCAAGAAGCTTCATCGGTTCTGAAGAAGCTTCTTGGATAAGAACTGAATCATTTTCAAGGAGAAAACAAAGAAAGCCCCGTTGCCTTTTGAAAAGGCTCCGTTGGGACAACCAGGACCTGGAGGATTGAGAAGCTCCATAGACAGGAGGTCCTCCCCATCCCTCGGAGTGGGGCTCATCCTGACACACACATACAGTCAGCACAAATGGGGGTCCTTATTCTGGAAACTAAGATACTTTTGCCAATGAAGCAACGTGCTCTAATGATATATACAAGCTTCACTCCTAAGTGAAGGTGACAACTGAGAATCGTGCACCAAAAAACCCAAGTTATACTTTCCTATCCCTTAATTGTCTCTCATTGCTCCCCTTGGAGTAACCAGTCAGGTTCGGGCAGGATGATTCCCTAAATGTCAGTCCAAGCGTGGTTTGGTATGCGGCCCCCTCCTTCTTGAGGCAGCATCTCCAGGTTCAGCACCTTCATTTCCCAAAGCATTCACCCCTTCATCCATCCCCCTCCCCACAGTTCATGGCAGATCTCATGCCAAGGACAGCAGAGCTAGGAGGAGATCTAGGAAAAGGCAAGTATGACATTCTGACTATGTGTCAGAATGGTCAAACGATTGGCAACTTCAAATCTCAACCAACAAATGCTCCATCTTACACATTGGCAACAAAAATCAGAATACTTAATGCAAACTGGGCGGATACGACCTCGTAGATGACCCTCACTCTGTCAAGGACCTAGGAGTACTCATTTCAAAAAATCTAAGCCCCAGAGCTCACTGTAACAGCATTGCCAAAAAGGCATTAGGAGTTGTTAACCTAATTTTGCAAAGCTTCTTCTCCAGTAACATTGTACTGCAAACCACAGCATACAAAAACTTTACCAGACCAATTCTTGAATGCAGCTCATCTGCCTGGAATCCACACTATATAACAGACATTAATACAATTGAGCGAGTCCAGAGGTATTTCACGAGAAAAGTATTCCACTCCTCTGCTCGCAATAGAATACCTTATGCCACCAGGCTTGAAATTTTGGACCTGGACAACCTAGAACTATGCCGCCTATGGTCTGACCTAAGCTTAGTACACAAAATTTTTTGCTACAACATCCTACCTGCCAATGACTACTTCAACTTCAACCTCAACGGACAAACAATAGATACAAACTCAAAGTTAACTGCTCCAAACTCGATTGCAGAAAATACAACTTATAGCAACAAAGTGGTCAATGTCTGGAACTCACTACTTGACTCGTTACATCCTCAAACCCCCAAAACTTTAACCTTAAACTGTCCACCATGGACCTCACTCCATTCCTAAGAGGACCATAAAGGGGGCGTGCATAAGTGCACCAGCGTGCCTACCATCCCTGTCCTACCCATTTATTTGTACTCATTTAATATGTATATACTTATACCTGTTCACACTTATACTTGCTTTCTCATACATACTTGACAAACTAACTAACTAACTAACTAACTAACTGACTAACTAACTAACTAACTAACTAACTAACTAACTAACTAACTAAATAAATAAATAAATAAATAAATAAATAAATAAATAAATAAATAAATAATAAGTAGCTGGCTCCAAAGAAGAGAGGCTGTTGGGCAGTCCATCAATGGACACGGAAGCGGCTTTGCCCAGAGCACCGAGTCTGCCTCGGTAGGAGTACCGGAAGCTCACTGTTGCTGTAACCCGGGGTCTTGCTGCATGACACCATTCACAGTTTTCTTTGTTTTTGGAGGAGACTGTCCTCAAAGCCATGGAGGCTTGCTTGCTTATTCATTCATTCATTCATTCATGAAATTTATTTTCCACTGATCTCTTATCCAACTATTCTGGGCAGCTTACAGCATAAAAACATAAAAACATTTCAAAAAACATGAAAGCTATCATTGAACACAACAGATAAAATCATAGAGTAATAAAAGTGTTAACACAAGATGGCAAAGGAAGGAGCTGGACATGCAGGAGGAGGGTGGGGGTGGGGATTAGGTAAACCTCCCCCATTAGGTCCCCAAGGCATCTGGCAGAGGCAGCTCTTAGGAAACGTCAGGAGGGGGGGGAGTCACGACAGACAAGGCTCATCTCCTGGATCCTGCCAGCCGAAATCCCTTAGCTGGCAGGATCCGCAATGGGTCCCCTCTGCCAACACTGGGGGGTGGGGGGATCCATAGGGCTCACCAGCAGCTTCTGTCAGCAGCCACATCTTCTGCCTCACTTGGCTGAAGGTCACAGCGGTGGGGTTTCTTTCCCAACGTCCTTGTCCGCTTACGTGGCCAACCTTCAGCTCTTCCCAGACTCCCAGACTATGGAGCAACTGGCAAGGCGGAATTGTGTCCATTCTGATAACCTCTCCCATCATCTTATCTGCCCTCTGATAACCAGACACTCAATGACAGTGGACTCCGCGTGATCCAAGACCTCCAGACTGTTGGCACGGTCTTGCCAAAAGATGTCGAGGATGGAGCAGAGCGTGTTCCTGTGAGATTTCTCCAGGCGTTTTAACACACCTTCAGTGCAGAATCCAGGAGTCCCATCACCTAGGAGAGAAAAAAGCTCTGCAGACTTTCAGATTTGTGGAAGTGCAGATGTTGTGTTGGAACAGTCTAATACACAGCTGCCCCTGCGCTTAGCTGGTCTGGATGATCCTGGAGTCAATTTCTGTGTCCCAAGAAGTCTCAAAGGAGACCCAGATCCTTCTTGCCAGCACTACTTTTTTTAATTACTATTTTTTTTTTGTAAATATTTTTTTTATTTTTTCCCAAACATAAACATAAAATATAACTTTCAAGAACAGAGTTTCAATCCGGTCATAGATGGTTAACATGCTTACATTCTTTTAACACGCTCTATTCCACTTTTCCATTACATCTTTAAAAAATTTAAAACAGCGGAAAAAAACAAAAAACAAATTTAAACATATAATTCTAACACTTTCATCTAGGCAAATCTAATATATCAATAAAATTTTAACTTCGAATTAAATTTTAGCTCATTATCTCTGTATCTATATCTCATCAATGTCCAAATAGTTATTAACAATATTCTAGTCTCTTATTTTAATTATATACCTTACAATTTTATCACCAAAATTATCAATTTCAATACAACTCCATTTTGTTGAAATTTATAAAACACAATTTTATCAACATCTTAATTATTTGACCCTTTTTATCAAATCAAAATATCTTGAACTTTCCAATTTAATATCCCACATATTACAGTTTTATCACAAGAACATATTGCTTATTCTTCTCCAAATTATCAACTCTTTTGAGATTATTCCCAATATTATTTCCTCCCAATCTCCCAACATTATTGGCTGATTTCCAGCATATTGTATTTGACTAGTTTCTAGCATAAGCTTCTCCCAGACTCCCTCCATTGCTTGGCTGACTTCCAGCATATTTTATTTGGCTAATTTCTAGCATAATCTCCTCCAGAACTCCTTCCATTTTTTGGCTGATTTCCAGCATATTTTTCTCCAACTCTCCTCCTATTGCTTGGCTGATTTCCAGGATTTTATTGGCTGATTTCCAGCATTTTCTGTTTGGCTGATTTCCAGCATAGTCTCCTCCAACTCTCCTGCCATTGTTTGGCTAATTTCCAGCATTTTATTTATTTTCCCACTTACTTCCTCTGAGTCTCTAACTCTTATCTAGTTAGTATCCTTCACCTCATTATTTTAGTTTTCCCTTACATCATAATTATCTATTTAATCTCTATATCTCAGCATATTCATCAAAATTAATTCTCATTATGTTTCATAATAATCATTTCCCATATTTGTTAAATTAGATCAGTTTATCTCTATCATCTGTGTATTTCATAGTTTCATTCAGTAATATATTAATCAATCATAGTCAACAGTCTAACTTTGTTTGCAGAATATAGTCAAGACATATTACATCAAATAATAAGTTTTCTTAAAATTATCTCACATTACTATACACTTCTCATAGTAATTTTTAACCACTTAATATATAAATCCCTATTTTAATTGCCATTTATTATTTTTTTCTTTATTATTCCAAAAACCTTCCTGTTTAATCCAAAAGAAAAAAAAAACCCTTTTATTCCTTTAGGCTTTTAAGCATTACATTACAATTTAGTTAGATTTAGTTAGATTTAAACTAAACTACATATAGTTTAGATTTAAATCTATTTTGTTTCTTCTTTTTCCTGTCTGTCCACATATTCCACTTCAAAGTTCATCTGTTCAAATTAAAAGTTCTATATATCACTTTGATGCTCTTATAAATATCTGCTCCAAGCATGATGTCTCCACTTCCTGTCTTTGTTCGTGCGCCACACCTTCTTTTTGTTAAGTCTGTAAGTTTCCATTATAGAAAAGGTCCAAGATCTTTCTTCTTAAAATCACCCAGAACAGGATAGAAATTTCCAAAGTCTATTAGTCTAATGTTAATTCCAAAGTAATCATAATAATCCAAAATAGAAAGCCATTTAGGATATTTCTTTTCCAAGCAGAAAGTAAAATCTCTTCAATCCACTTTCCTGCTTAGTCACCGCAAACTTCATGGCAATTTTGTAGCCATCTGTCTGTCAATCTTCATTAACTTCATTAACTTTCACAGGTTTAAATTCCCCAAAAAATACTTCTTCAATCCACTCCAAAGAGAACAGGAAAAAAAAGTCCAATTTTCCAAATTATTAGAAACAAATTCTTCTAAGCCAAATTAATTAATGCAAAGTTTGTCTTGGGTCTCCATTCTTTTCCCCCCTTTCTTTTAAGTCTTCAAGCCCCACAGATCAGTAGCCGCTGTTTAAAGGTTGGGGTCTTATTTAAAAAAAAATATTCCAAGTAATCCCTTTATTTGCCTGGGTTGGTGTCACTCACCCAGCTTTGAAACGCTCGTTCTTTCTTCTTCCTCCTGCACGATCTTGTGTCCCGGTCTGCCGCGGCTTTGTGGCAGCCGCCATGGCTGCCTACCCCCGCCGCCGACTTTGAGGATTCCCTCTGGCCTCCGAGGAACTTGCCTGTTCCTCTTGGCCCTCCGAGGCGCTCCTCTTCACACACCCCACATCCCTACAAGATGGGGATCGGTCCGAAGACCGGTCGGGCAGCGGTTTGTCAGTCCGGGTTTTTCATGGGCTCGTTAGAGCCTGCTAATTCCCCGACTGTGGCGCCGCGGCTCCAGACCGGAAGTCCCATTTTTTTAATTACTATTTTTAAAAAATAGTACTGGCACGAAGGATCTGGGTGTCTTGATAGACCATAGACTGGGCTGCATCAATGTGGTACCAAGCTCACAGGGAATGATAGCTCCACTCTATGCTGCACTGGCTCAGGCCACATCTGGACTACCGTGTCCAATTCTGCTCACCAGCATAGAAAATGGGTGCTGAGTATGCAGTACAGGAAGACGTGACAAAGATGGCAGAGGGCTTGGAGACTCAGTCCCAGAAGGAATGGTTAAAAGAATTGGGGGTGATGAACCGAAAGCAGGGATGTCCAACCTTGGCAACTTTAAGACTTGTGGACTTCAACTTCCAGAATTCCCCAGCCAGCAATGCTGAAGGAAAGAAAATGTACTCTGTAGGGCTCCCAAGGCTTGGATAGGAAGAATGGTTGAACGTCTTATGAAGAAAAATCCAAATTTGGAGTAAGGAAGGACATCCTGTGAGAGCTACCAAGCAGTGGGACCTCCTGCCTCCTGGAGTAACGAGGCTCCATCACTGAAGTTTTTCAAAGCAAGTTTTGACATGTGTCTGGGATGGTCTGAGCACCCCAAGTTTCAGGGATGCCACCTGCATTGTGTTCACACTCCTGAATTAGAAGGTCTAACTCTCCCCTTGTCTTGAGGCCCATGGAAAAACTCTCGAGTGGGGAGCCACCTCTTGGTTGCAGCATGCTGGCTGTCTCCACCTGCCCTCCTCCTACTTCTTCCTTCAGTCACTTCCTTGGCTCGAGGGCTGGGCCATGCTGGGCCATCCTCCCCCTTTGCCCCAGTTCCCGCATGGGTGGGGCAGGCTGGGGCTGGGCTAGGCTGGTGTCGGTGGGTATTACAACTGGCAGACTTGGCCTGCTGTGACAGGTGCGCAGGAGGGCTCTTTTCTGAGTTTGCCCCATCCTCCTGCTGCCCAAGGTTGCCAGTTAGGCTGAACGAGGGAAAGAGACACCCAGCAAAGCTGGAGGAGCCGTCGGCAGAAAGAGGCCCCCAGCCTCTTAGTAGCAGCACTGCTAGAGAAAGGCAGGAGGACTCTGGCAGGCAGCAGCCCATGTAACACAGCAATGGAGGAGGTAAAATGGTGCATCCCCCCCTTCCCAGAAATAAAAGACTAAATGAAGAGAAACCCCTCACTGCAGAGAAGTTGCAGGACCCCAGCCGTAACAGAATAAGAGATTTGGAAGGGACCTTGGAGGTCTTCTAGTTCAACCCTCTCCTCAAGCAGGAGACCCTATATCATTCTGGACAAATGGCTGTCCAGTCTTTTCTTGAAAACCTCCACAACGTCTACTGTAGAGGCAAGCCAAATGGTTTGCCTCCAGAAGTTATGGAGCTATGGTTGCATGGTGGCGCAGTGGTTAAAATGCAATATTGCAGGCTCTGCCCATTGCCAGAAGTTTGATCCTGAACAGCTCAAGGTTAACTCAACCTTCCATCTTTCCAAATGGAGTAAAATGAGGGCCTAGGTTGTTGGAGGCAGCAGGCTGCATTTGTAAACCACTCAAAGAGTGCTGTACTATGGAGCAGTACATAAGAGCCTATACCCATGATGGTGAACCTATGGCACACATGCCACAGGTGGCACACTGAACCGTATCTGCAGGTACACGAGCCGTTCCCCTAGCTCAGCTCCAGCACGCATGCATGTACTGGCCAGCTCATTTTCAGCTGCCCCTCCCCTCCCACGAGTCTCCATGCGGCCCATTTTGGATGCCAGGTAAGTACAGGGCTCGCGCAGAGGCTCTGGGAGGGCATTTTTGCCCTCCCCAGGCTCCAAGAAAGCCTCTGGAGCCTGGGGAGGGCAAAAAACGGGCCTTCCAGGCCCACTGGAAGTCAGGAAACTATTGAGCCAGGTACCACCTACTCTATATCTTTGCATTTGATTTTTCTTGCCTAGGTGTAAAACTTTACTATTTTCACCACTGAATTATACTTTGTTGGATAAAGCCCAGTGTTCCAAGTCTGTCAAGATCCTTCTGTATTTTGAGCCTGTCTTCTGGAATTTTGGCTATTCCTACCGGCTTGGTGTCATCTGCAAATTTGATAAATTCCCCTCCCATTCCCTCATCTAAATCATTTATGAAGATTTGAAGAGCACTGGGCCCAAAACAGACCCTTGAAGTGCCCCATTACTGACTTCCCTCCATGTAGATGTTGCTCCATTGAGGACTACACTCTGTTCATAAGTCAGTTATGAACCCATCTGGTGGTGGTGGTGTCTTCCCACATTTTCCTAAGTAAGTAAGAAGTCGTGGTCTACTTTGTCAAAGGCTTCACTGAAGTCTACGTTTGCTATGTCCACAGAATTCCACTAATTTAGTCACTTCATCAAAGAAGGCAATAAGGTTTGCATGAGCCATGAAGACTCAGACAGCTGTCGCTGCAGAAGCTGCCTTGAATGACCCGCCCAGCCAGCTCAGAACTAGGGGCCCTCAGGAGGACACACACACCCCGCTCTCTGAACACAGGTGTGGGGCAGGAGAGGCAGACCCAGACATACCCACTGCCAGCACTTCAATACACGAGGGAGCTTATTCTGCAGATTTATGTGCTTTTGCCAATAAAGCAAAGTGATCTAATGACATATACAAGTGAAAGTAATATTTACAAAATATTACAAAACCCAAAAACAGAAACACAAAAGAAAGAAGTTCCTTAATTTTGTCCCTCTCAACTCTCTTTCCCTCATTTTCAGCTTGGGCTTTATTCAGCTTCTTCTCTCCCTCCTTATCTCAGTTTCTGCCACTGGAACATCCAGGAAGATCTGGAACCGTTTAGAGCAAGCTACGTACGTGCTACCACCGAGGTGCTTTCCACCACTTCCCCTTCTTGCGTGGCTGATCACAGCCTCGTCCCTCTGCTGTGTCCTCAGTCTTCCATGGAAAAACTCAATGGCCCAGCACAGACCCAACCTCTTTCCTCCTCCAGGCAATGACCTGCCAGCGGTTTGGACATTAATCCCGTGCTTAAGGCCAATAGTGTTGATTGCTGGTAAGGAGGAGTTTTGGTCATATGGACAGACTGAACATAGCTTCCACTGGGAAACTGAGCATCCTAGACCAAGCCAAGTCCAGAAACACTAGAGAATTCCTCGAAGCTTGGCATTTAGACACATCAGCCATCAACAGGCACATAGAGATATACAACATCTACATGTCATTCAAAAGAGACAATCAAAAAAGCCAAAAAAAAGGAAGCAAAAAGACCACCGTCTTTTTAATACCAAGATTAGTACTAGACCAACAATCAATAAGCAAACAACACACCAATCAAGGAACTACTAACTCAGACAAACAAGCTAACAGTAAACAACAGTTTACTCAAGGAACCTCCAAGACCATTCCCACCCACACTTGTTTATAAAATGAGAGCAAATCCCTCTCTTCTAGCACTGATGAAGTTACCTAGTTGGGTTATAAAACATCTGCAAGGAAACAATCAAACTCAGAAACAACCAAGGACCCCACAGTCCTCTTCCTTCTCCTTCATTCTGCAAGCCTCCTCCCTTCTAGCATTGATGGTGTTCCCTAGTTGGGTCATGAAATGTCTGCAAGAAAACATCTAAGCTCAGAGAGGTGTAAGATGCCACCAAAGGCCGCTATCAGCTGCCACAGGATATGTGTGTGGCCTGGAGCCGAAAGAGATGCGGGAGAAGCCTAGCATTTGCTCCAGTTGAGGATGAACCAGGAGGGAGGGAGGGAGGGAGGGTTTGGCCATGGCAGATGGAAGAGGCGCCAGGTGAGGTTCCAGGAGCCCAACCCCACCAGAGATCAGCTGCTTTCCTGTCAACCTCTGCTCTAGCGGGCACTGACTCACTCTCTGGCGCCCAGCCCCACCCGTCCCTGTTGCGAAAGGGCCCCGACAGGCTTGGGCTGGTTCTCCTCCTTCTGTCAGCCAGGAGGGCAGGGCCATGGAACTGCTCTGGCCAGATGCATGGATGGCCTCACGTGACGGCAGCAGGAGGACACATGATCGCAGCAGGCAGCTCCCTGGACTAGCCATAAAAGACCAAGATCTGGGCTGCCCCCAGAGGCTCCTCAGTCGGATACCCACCCAGGCTGCCAGCTGCTTCCCCAAGAACTTGAGCACCATGAACGTTGGGGGACTTTCTCCTCCAGAACCAGCCACCCCTGAAATCCAAGGCATTGCTCAGCAGGTAGGTCATCCAGCCAATAACCCATCCCAAGGACTTTGTCAAGTTCCCTTCCCTGCTTTGCCAAGAGATGCCCCAGAAGTCCCCATCGTCTGGCCAGGCCAGCAAGGAGCTGTGTCCTGGCATCTCTCCCTCTTGCGGCCTCATTGCCTTGACCAGGTCCCTTCTGTCACCAGGTGAAGAACAAGCTGGAGGCGGCGGCGAACAAGAGGTTTGCCACCTACAAGGCCATTTTGTACTGTGCCCAGGTGGTCGCTGGCATGAATTACTTTATCAAGGTCAGTGGCTGAACCACAGGATGCACCCAATCCCAAGTGGGGGAGGGGGGAATCAGCCTCTTACCGGCCATCTGAGGTTCTTCTCTCCGCTTCACAGAGGCTGCCCTCCAAAGACCCCCCCCAGTTGCTGCTGTGGCGCCTGCATCTGCCCACCTTCCTTAGCTTCAATGCCTGCTTGTTTTCTTTAACCTCTTCTGCCAACCCACCCCACTGAGTCACTGGGGGGTTCAGTGCCAACTCAGCCACTCAGATCTTCCCTTGAGGGCCTCCTGGACCTGCTGGAGCCGATGACCTTCCTCCAAGCCATTCTCTCCCCCCCCCCCCCCCGCCACTCTTCGCAAAACCTTCTGGCTTGGAAGGGCTCTTTAATATTAGAAGAGGAAGGTCTTCTGCTTTGGGTTTTAGCCAAATCGGCTACTAGGTCCCTGACCCAGCTCTACCAGCTGGGCTAGGAAAGACCTGTCTGAACCTCGGGAGCCAGTGGGGTCTTCAGCCAGCACTGGAAAGGATTTGAGGGGTCTTCACTCTTTGGAGGCATCAGGCTGGAGAAGATGGCCTGATCTGTGGCTGCTTAGTCTGACCCAGAATTCGTTTCTGGAACCCTCCCAAGAAGTAGGTGTAGTCACCCCGTCACCCTGCCTTTGGGGATGTGGCTGTTGGGTCCTTGGCCCTTGTCCTGATGAAGCCCACCCAGACCGAAGGGGCCATGCGCCTGATGTCCATGTCCTGCTGCTCCCCCCCCCACAGATGCGATGTGGTGACAAAGAGAAGGATTACATCCATCTGAGGATCTTCCAGGCGCTGCCAGTTCAAGGCGGACTGGTTGAACTCTCCAGCTTCCAGCTGGACAAGACCAAAGATGACCCCATCACCTACTTCTAGGCGCAGCTGTCCGTCTCCGCTTGGAGGGAAGCCGTGGAAGAAGCGAGGCGTGCACTGAGCCATGGAAGCTTCTGAACGGAATAAACACATTTGTCCAAAAATGCTCATGGACTTTTGGTACAGACTGAGCTGGCTGGAATTAGAGTTCTCAGCTTACGACAGTTCATTAGCGACCATTCAAAGTTACAACGGCACTGAAAAAAGGGACTTAGGAGCATTTTTTCACACTTACAACTGTTGCAGGATCCCCACGGTCACATGACCAAAATTCAGATGCTTGGCAACTGACTCATATTTATGACGGTTGCAGTGTCCTTGAGTCACATGATCCCCTTTTGCCACCCCCTATCAAACAAAGTCAATGGGGAAGCCAGATTCACTTAACAATCGTGTTACTAACTTAACAGCTGCAGTGATTCACTTAACGACGGTGGCAGGGAAAGTCATAAAATGGGGCAAAATTTGCTTAACAACGGTCTCAACAATAGAAGTGTTGGGCTCAATTGTGGTCCTAAGTCGAAGACTATCTCTAGTTAGAAACTCTCTTCTGCTGATTCAGCACAGATTCTCCACACCCTGAAAACCCGGGGGGGGGGAGAGGCGGGGGGACTGGGTATGAGCAGGTCAGCAACCCAGAGACCCTCCCCCTGGCCTTTCCCTGAAGCAGAAGCTCCAGAGACCCAAGAGGGGGCAGAGCCTCTGCAGGAGGAAGGAAGGGAGCCTCAGGGCCCCAAAGACCTCCGTCTGCTACATCCAGATTTTAAAAGCTGTCTTTAGGCTTGCGGAACATCTAACCTCATTCTGTTGGGACAAGGCAGACAGAAGATGAAAGTTAGATAGTGGGAAGGGGGAAATTGTGGCTTACAAGTTACTTTCAGGAACCATGAATGCATCTTTGAAAGCGACCAGCTGCTGATTAAGAACTAAAAATTGCGAAGAGGGGCTAAAATAACCCTTTATAACAGGGGTGGGGAACTATGGCCCTTTCATGACCCATGGACTTCAACTCCCAGAATTCCTAAGCCAGCCATGCTGCCCACAGGTCAAAAAGCAGCCAGAGTCCTCCGCCCTTTCATCGGGTTCTAACTGGGCAATGGAACTCAACCCTCCGCCCGGTTCCTATAAAGGAGGGTCCGAGGGAAGCTTTGGGAGACAGAGCCCGCTCCTCGTCTACGCAGAATGACCTCTGCCTTCACTCTGGTGCGGTGGGGGGGGGGGGTCTTTGGGCTACTAAGAGTTTCTGAGACGGCCATCCCCATTGGCCTTCCCGGGGGGGGGAGAGGGGGAAGCAAGGACTGCGCGGGGCAGGCTGCAGACATGAGCTAGGAGGAGCGGGAGGGGGGCTGCACTGCGGTCAGCCGGAAAAGGCGGTTGGGGGGCGATGGCTTCGTCCCACATGGGAGAGATTCAACAGAGGGGATCCGCCTCTTTAGGGGGGCTCTGCTGATCCACAAATGACCCTCTGATCATGGGGGGAGCGGGGGTTCTCCCCGGAGCCGAGGGGCGACGCATGGCCACAATCACAACCCAGGAACCCGCTTGGCTTCTTTCCCAGCAAAGGCCCAGAAGCACGGGGGGCTTCCTGAAGTCCTGCCGCGGTCAGGCCTCGCCGGCCGCCTTGCTCCCCTTTGCAGACCCTCCGGCCTGACTCCCAAGAAGCGGCCGCCTCTCCTTCGGCGGCCCGCGGTCCGGAGCGCCGCCACGCGAGGAAGCCGAGGCGGGACTCGTGCGCCTACCCGCCCGGCGCCACAAATCTCCGGCCTCAGGGACCTAAGTCCGGCCGCCGCCTGCGCTGAGCCGGGGACGCCGAGCCGCCGCCGCGCAGTTGAGCCGGGCTCCGGACGGGGCGTTGCCCCCTCCGCCCCCCCAGCACCGAGCTCCGGCCTCCTGGCGATGGGGCAGCCCTGCCGCGGAGCTGGGCGCGCACCTGGCCGGCCGCTGGGCTCCTCCGCCGCCTTCCCGAAGACGCCGGGCTGAGCGGCTTCTCCCACCCGCCGGCTTCCCGAGCGCCGCCACGTGGTGCCAGCCGGGGGAGAAGCGCCCTGCCCGTCCGGCTGCCGGCGTGGGGCGGGGCGGGGCGCCGGGCATGCGAGAGGCTAGCAAGGCCGGGCTCCCGGTCGCTGCCGGGGGAGGGAAGGCCGCCCTCCCCAAGACTCCCGCAGGGCAGGAGGGGGTTACTGGCCCGCCGGGAGGCCGGTCCGCTCGGGGGCTGGGCGGATGAATCAGCATCCGCTGCCGCTCGCTCGGCGCGCCCGCTGCGGCCCCACCTGGCCGCCTCCCTGAGCCGCGCCGGGTCGGGGTCGGGGCTGCTTCCCCGGGGGTCGCGCGGAGCCCCGCCCGCTGCAGCCGCATGGAGCCCGCCGGGAGCCTCCTGCGGGGCAAGCCCTTCTATGGGCGCGAGTGGGCGCTGGGCCGGCTGGCGCTGAGCCTGGAGGGGGGCGGCGGGGTGCTTGTCACCGGCGGCCCCGGCAGCGGCAAGACGGCGCTGTGCACCGAGGCGCTGTGGCCCACCTCCGCGCCGGGCCTCCGGGTGGGGCTGGCCGACTCCGCCCTGGCGTGGCACTTCTGCCAGGCGCACGACGCCGACGCCACCTGCACCCCGCGCGGCTTCCTGCTGCGGTTGGTACGGCAGGTCGAGCGCTGCCCGCTGCTGCCCGGCTACCGCCAGCGCCTCCGTCGGGCCGGCGCCCCCCAGACGCTGGAGGCGGCCGCCTGCAAAGATCCGGACGAGGTCTTCCGCAGGTAAGCGGCCCCCGGCTCCCCTGCCCCAGCCCCGCAGCCCCTGCGCTGCCCTTCCCCGAGAGATGAGATGCCCGAGGAAGCGAGGTCCGGTTGCAGCCCGCTCCCCGCCGGGTCCTGGCCGGCCTTCTCGGGGACATTGGGGCGGAGGCTGGGGGTCCCATCTCCCCCCTCCCCCTCCCTCCGATCTGATGGGGTGCCTTGTAGAGCATCTGCGGCCCTGCAGAGAGTTTGGCTGCCTGGGATTCCAGACTCTTCCTCGGTTGCCCTACTTGCAGTCTGGGAATTGTGGGGATGGCTGGGGGGGGGGACAGTTTCAGGCAATGAGGTTCATCCTGACCCAGCGTGGCATAGCTTGGCTGAAAACTTTGGCTGAGTGGGGGGGGGGGGTTGTTGTGCTGCCAGTGTTGAAAGACCCCAGCCTGATCCATGCGGGTGCTGGGTTTCCTGGACGAGTGGAGACGATTGCAGGCCCACTTCCTGCGGCCGTTTCCACTCCATTCCTGGGCCGGATGCGCATTTCCTGTCTGCTTAGGTCGGCCTCTGCCAGGCACTCTGCCCACGTGTGGGAAACCCGTTGGTGAAAGGGGCCCCTGGGCCAGTGGCCAAAGCAGGGCCTTGGATGCTGGAAGAGGCAGTCTGGGTCTTCGTGGCCGTAGCACTGAAGGCTGCCCGCCCCTTTAAGGAAGCTGCCGGGGGCTGCAGAACTAGCCTCCCCTGGGGGCCCTGCTCCGGACCCCCAGTTCTACAGTGGGTCTGCTGGCAGGAGGGCTTTGTCAGAAGGCAGATTGAGGCATGTCAGTCGGTGCTCACAATAAATGATGGATGCTTTAACTTTTATCCAGTCGCTCTTTGCTTTAAATTGCCTTTTGATCCACATGTTGCTTTTAAGCTTCCTGTCTTTGTTGACTCTGACCAAATGCTGTTTCCTTTCATCAAAGATAGCTTTAAATTTATAGACAAAATATAATCTAACCTGCAGCTGTGAGGGGTTCCTGGCCTAGGCCTATTGGCCCCAGTTGCAGAACTCTGGGGGTTCCCCTTCCCTCCTTGTCAATGGTTTCCTTTCTCCCACAGAGCGGTGCTGCTGCCCCTGCTGGACCTGCCACCCCCCACAAAGCCTCTGCTGATCGTGGTGGATGCCTTGGATGCGGCCAAGAGAGACCGCCAGGAGGAGGAGGAGGAAAGGGACCCCACCCCGGGGCCCAGCAAGTCCATTGCCCAACTTCTGGGAAGCCATCTACGGCTGCTGCCCTCCTGGCTGCTCCTGGTCTGCAGCGCCCGCTCTCACAGCCAGGGAGTGCTGCGCCTCTTTCCTGGTGAGCAGGGTCCTTGGGGTGGGGGAGGGGAGAGGCTCTTGCCACAGAGCTGCTGCAGCTGTCCTGGGCCACCTTCCGGGTACCAGCTTCCAGCTTTCCATGGAAACAGTGGTGAAATCTACAAATTTTCACTACCAGTTCTGTGAGTGTGGCTTTTGGTGGGTGTATCTTGTGGTCATGTGACTAGGTAGGCATGGCCAACTTAACATCACTCACATCACTCACTGTGAGAGCCAGGAGTTGCACATTCTGCCCTTCAGAAGCCCCCAGCGCTTTGAGTTTCCCTCCGCCATCTGGCTTGACTGCCCAAGCGAACCTCAGAACCTCTTGCCCCGCTCTCCATCCCGGAGGGCCGCACATCCCCCCTGCCAATCCTCCATACAAACCGCCCACCCCATTTCTGCAAAGGTAGAGCCCCTCTCCCCAGGGCGATCCAAAGAGGGGAGGGGGATGCTGCAGAAAAGGCCGCCTTCCACCAGGGCCCGCGTGCCTCCCGTACCGGCTCCACGGGGCTTGGGGCTCGGAAGCAGTCCAATGGATTCCCACCCGGCCACCTACCTTCTCTCTTTGACGTCAGCGCCACTCCGAGAACTCGGCCCGCAGAGTCCAGTACTCCGGGGGAAGGAGGCTCAGCCATGGCGCCGCTTCCTGCTGGCAAAGAAGTGGGGCAAGAGAGGCAGAAGCTGCCCACCTGGCTGCAGTCCTCCACCTGGCCAAAGCCACCTCCTGAAGCAACCCCGCCGCTGTTCGCTTTCCTTTCGTGGCAGGAGAAGGAAGAAAGCAAACGGCAGCATTGCAGCATATGCGTGTCTGCATGTGCAGCAGCCCCGGGACATCCGCGGTCCATCTGCCCTCCCAAAGCACCGCCGTGCCACCACCGTTCACTTTCTTCCTTCTTCCGCCACAAAACAAAAGTGAACAGCGGCAGGGTTGCTTCGGCCAGGTGGACGTCTTGCAAACCAGCTATCTGTGACATGGGGGCAACCGCTCCCTTGAGAACAGGTGCCAGATGGGTGGCATCAATGGTGGGATTCAAATAATTTAACAACTGGTTCTCTGCCCTAATGATTTCTTCCAACAACCAGTTCACCAAACTGCTCAGAAAGTTAACAACCGGTTCTCCCGAAGTGATGCGAACTGGCTGAATCCCACCACTGGTTGGCATGTTGATGCTGGGCACTGTTTGTTGCTAGGGCCTGTGGCCCTCTGCCCCCATGAGAGGGAGCCAGTGTCGGGCAGGCCATTGTCTTATCCAGCTTCTTCCACTGCAGGATTCCGACAACTGTGCCTCGATGACCTCCAGAGGGAACCTGTCATCTGTGATGTGCAACATTACATTCTCGCCCGGATGGACCGGGAGGAGGCTCTCCAGCGGCGCTTCACCCAGGACATGATAGGAGCCCTGACCCAGCTTCACCTGAAGAGCAACGGCTGCCTGCTCTACCTGGAACAGGTATTAGACAGGGTGGTGGAAGAGTTGGTCCCCCTGCAAGAGGTCCGTCACATCCCAGGGACGCTGTCTGGACTGTACCTGTGGCTCTGCCAGCACCTCTTCCCACACAACCAGTTTGCCCTGATCCGCCCTGTGCTAGAGGCCCTTCTGGCAGCCCCTCGCCCACTGACGCCTCGTGAGCTTCATGCTGCCATCTGGACATGCCATCCGGTGGTTCAGGAGAGCTTTCAGGACCACCTGGCAACCTTGGCAGGGTTCCTTCAGAAGGGCCCAGGGGGTACCTGCATGTTCTTCCACGTCAGCTTTGCCGAGTGGCTTTGTGATATCAAGCATTGTACATGGAAGTACCACTGTTGCCCAGCCCGAGGGCACTTCCTGCTTGCCATGAGTGCCTCCTGCCGGGCACCAGAACTAAGCCCAGAGGAGGTGATTGATCTGGCCCGGCACTTGCTGGCTTCTGAGCTCGACCTTGAGGCCTGGCAGCTGGCACTGTGGCTGGTGTGGTGCCGGGTGCCTGTGGAGTGCTGCTTAGGGCCAGAACTGCTGGTGCCCTTGGAGCCAGCAGTGCTCGAGCTGCTGGTGCTGGCAGGCGCTCGCCTGGGGGAGCGAGGGCCAGCCCCCTCCCTGCACCATGCCTTGGAGCGGGAGGATTCTGTGCGGCTGCTACTAGAAAACGGCACCAGCGTTAACCAGCGGGATGTGGACGGGCGCACGTGGCTGGCTAGTGCCTCCCACAGCGGCAACCATGAAGTAGTGGGGCTGCTCTTGACTCACGGTGCGCAGCTAGAGGCCCCTGATCACCACGGACAGACCCCCATGACCTTGGCTGCTCGCCAAGGACACACAAAGGCCCTGCTTTGCCTGCTGGCCCACGGCGCCAAGGTCGATTGTGCGGATCACAAAGGTTGGACAGCGCTGCGTGCGGCTGCCTGGGGTGGTCACAGCGAGGCCGTTGGCATTCTGCTGCAAGCTGGCGCCAGTGTTGATTGCGCCGATACAGAGGGGAGAACGGCACTGAGGGCCGCTGCCTGGGGTGGCCATGAGGACATTGTGGCCACTCTGTTGGCGCATGGAGCAGATGTCAACCGGGCTGACTCTGAGGGGCGCACGCCACTGATTGCTGCTGCCTACATGGGGCACAGAGGGATTGTGGCTCTGTTGCTGAGCCATGGGGCTCATGTCGACCACGCTGATATGGATGGGCGGACGGCCCTTTCTGTGGCCGCTTTGTGCATTCCAGTGAGCCATGTCTGTGCCAAAGTCGTAGAGCTTCTCTTAGATCACGGTGCTTCTCCAGGACATGCCGACCGGGACAATGTGACTCCCTTGCTGGTAGCTGCCTACGAAGGCCACGTGGATGTCGTGGAGCTCTTGCTGGAAGCAGGGGCAGAAGTGGACCAGGCTGATTCCAGAGGCTGCACCCCACTCTTGGCTGCTTCCTCCATGGGCCATCGGGCGGCGGTAGAGACTTTGATGCTTTGGGGGGCAGCCATTGACATCCTAGACAGTGAAGGCCGGACTGCTTTGGGTGTTGCAGCTGGACAAGGCAGCGAAGCCGTTGTCCAGGCTCTGCTCAAGCGGGGCTTGGATGAAAACCACGCAGATGGGCTGGGCTGGGCCCCACTGCACTTGGCAGCTTGGCAGGGCCACCACAGGACATGTGCAGCTCTTTTGGAGGCTGGAGCCCGTGTAGGCGAGCCGAACCGGGACGGCCACGTCCCACTAATGCTGGCAGCACAGGAAGGACACATGGATGCTGTGCAGCTCCTGCTCGAGCACCGCTCCCCCATCGACCACCAGGGTTACGATGGGCTCTCGGCCTTGTCTCTGGCTATGCTAGCCGGACACCACAGCACCGCTGAGCTGCTTCTGCGCAAGGGGGCAGAGGTGAACTTGTCTGACTCTGAGGGTCGGCCCATGCTGTACCTGCTGATGCTGGAGGGCTGTGTGGAGATGGCCGAATTGTTACTGGAGCATGGGGCTAGGCTGGAGGGGCGGGATGCCCAGGGCCGCACTGCATTGCATGTCACCTGCTGGCAGGGGCAGGTTGAGGCCACCCAGCTGCTGCTGAGCTACGGAGCGGACGTGGATGCCCTCGACAAGGAATGCCGCTCGGCCTTGCACCTGGCTGCCTGGCAGGGCCACGGGAGCATCGCGCACCTGTTGCTGGAGAGGGGGGCACGGCCCAACCACAGTTGCAGCCAAGGGGCCACTGCTCTGGGCGTGGCTGCACAGGAAGGCTGGGCTGATGTGGTGAGGGTTTTGCTGGAGCACGGGGCCAGCCCTGATGTCCGGGACAAGGCAGGCCGCTCCCCGAGATGGCTGGCAGCCAAGCGGGGCCAGCAGGTTGTGCTGAGGCTGATGGAAGGTTACGGGGCCTGGCCAGGGCCGGCCTCTCCCCAGCTGGGCTCTCCCAGCAGCTCAGCCAGCAGCCTTGTCCCCCAAGGCAGGGGAGGCAAATCTCCTGCGGCCTGGCTGGGCTCCACCGATGATGCACAGGCCTCCCGTGGCTCTTCAGCCACAATGTCCATTTTTCACTCCCTTGCTGCCACCCCCCCAATAGTTCCATTGGACTCACTCTCTGGGGCACAACAGATGCCCCAGTACTCCCCACCCTATCGGCCCCAGCCAGGCCCCTTAGCCCTTCTGCCATATCCAGCTCAGGACAAGCCTAGCAAGGAACCCAGGGGGGGTCTGATCTTCACTGACACGCTGTCTCCCCACCTGCACCGGAAGGCAGCCATCAAGCTGCAGTTCGAGGGCCCCACTTGCGGCTATCACTACAAGCAGGAAACTCCCCTTTGATCTGGAGAGGGGGGCAAGGCCGGTGGGGCTGGTCGGCAAGAGGTGCAGTCCTCGGTGCAGAGGGCTTTGACATTCAAGGCTCGGAATGCTGCGGGGGGTCCACTTTAGGACCTCCGGTGCCCACCCCAAGACCTGCTCCAGCTCTGGAAAGGGGGGCCCCATCCAAGAAGGGGGGGCAGAAGTGCCACAGTGGTGTCAGAGGCATCCCCTGCTCCATGGCCATGTGGGGGTCATTTTCCTCTGGACAGCTGAGAGCCTCCTCCTGGGAAAAGGGGCCAGTGACCCCCAGCTGGCCCTGGCTGGCTTTCTGCACATAGAAATAGGCTAACCATAAAGCTGGCACACCACACAGTGCCTACGTGCGCACAACCTCTATGCACAAAAGAACCACCATTACGGGTTAAGATGCCCTTGTTCACACAGTGTGCTGGATCACACATCACCCAGGCCTTTTACACTGATCTGTGGCCTCGTGTGAATTCAGCTGCTGACTGTGGCACGGAGTGTCTTTGAACATCTGCTGGGAAGGAAGGAAGGAGAGGGAGGGAGGGATGGAGTAAGGAAGGCCCCTGATGCATTCCTTCTCCAGCAGGTGGAAAGCCAGCCAGCCAGAGACCTGCTGTGTCCCTGGGGTCTCTGACCACGAGGCCCTTAAACTTGACTACCTCCGGGGGGGGCGTGATCTGAAAGGGATGGGGGGGTGAAGCTCCTTCTGCTGATGCTTTCTGTCCAAGCAATCTCCAGATGTGGGGAAGCAGCTCCCATCACAGCCCAGTCGACCACTTGGAGCTCTGCTGGGTGGAAATTATGGGGTGCCCCAAGGGGAAGAAAATGCTGGGTGCCTAAACCTGCCTATGTCCATGCCCATGCCCGGTTCTGTGGCAGCAGCAGAGCCTTCGTGGTTGGCAGCTCATAAGACAACCAGGACGTCCCCACAGCATCTGCTGCTCTGGGGGGGGGCCGCCTGCCCCCTCCTTGGGCTGGGTGCTATTCGCACTTTGCCTTTTGGGAGAACAGCGCCTGAGTGTCTTCGGAAGAGCCTGGCACAGCACTGCCAGGGAGGACCCTGCCCTTGGGTGCTCTTGATCACCCCGCCTGCTGACCTGGCTGTGGGGGGGGGAGCAGCGGGGAAGGGGGCCATTTTACTACTCAGAGATGTGGAAGAGCAGACCTCAATAAAGGTTTCAGCCGACTGGTGTTCCTGTCGTGTTGTCTGTGGGGGGTCCTTGGGGGAAAGGAGAACC
The DNA here is from genome assembly GCF_029215685.1 of Pituophis catenifer annectens. Classification (NCBI taxonomy): domain Eukaryota; kingdom Metazoa; phylum Chordata; class Lepidosauria; order Squamata; family Colubridae; genus Pituophis; species Pituophis catenifer. The sequence goes on from NW_027256884.1 coordinate 131,796,138, forward strand.
CGAATGGGGTGGGGAAGGTGGGCAGACACAGCATCCGCCCAACGCAAAGACCCGCCGAGCACCCAGGAGCCTTCGGAAGGTGCTGCAAAGGCCAGTGCATTCCAGGGGCTCAGTTAAGGGAGCCTGGGGAGCAGGTGCCCTGTCCCGTGCCAGGCCAGGCCAGGGTCCAGCCCGGGGCTGAAAGGCGCAAAGAAGCTGCTCCAGGCTAGGGGTCAGGCAGGCCAACCTGGTCAGACAATGCAACCGGCAGCTCCATGCAAGCTTTGCCTGGCTGCTTCCTTGCCAAAGGCCACTGGACTGAGGCCGGACGGTCCTCTGCCGGAAAGGCCACGATGGATCAAGCACTTGACTGGACACATGGGGTTAGGCCAGATGACCTCCAAGATCCCTTCCAGCTCTAGGATTGTAGAATTCTGTTTCCTGGCAGGCCCGTCTCCCACCGAATTGTCCATGCCCTGCCAGAACATCGAGTGCTGCCTTTGAAAGCTTCCTGGTGTCCTGTGCTTTAATTCTATCAGGGAGAAGTTTGGCCGCAAGGGAAGAGTAAGCCATGCTTTGCGCTGTTTTGTTACACAACAGTTGAGCAAACAACTTTGTGGGGTCTAGAAGCTCGGCTGCTGTTTACACAGTGGGACTGAGTCCGCCCAGGGGGACCCCTTTCCCCCACCCCACATTTGCCTTTTGCCTGGGACCCCCTAAACTGCTTCAGCCCCCCAGGATGCGTGCTTCAGTGGACGGGGGGCGATTTTGGTGATGTGGCCAGTTCTTAGCCTGCCTCGGTCCTTGCCGGCTCTCAGCAACCAAACGGGGATATCCCAAAGGTGCTTTTTCCAGAGGCAATTTTCTTTGTTTTTCACCTCTCGTCCAAGAAGCTGCTTCAGAAGAACTGAACGTGGATGAGAAGCGAAATGTCTTCCAGGAAAAACCAAGAAAATCACCTCTGGGAAAAGCACCTTCGGGCCAACCATGCATGATGGAGAATCTCCACAGGCGCCCAGGGATAACCATGCACCACAGGGGTGGGCAAAGCCAGCACAAAGGCCATCCTCAAGGGCCGAGTAAGGAACAGCCTTGCCAGGGTGGCGTCCAGGTCCCTCCCTCCTTCTGGGCCTTGGGCAGGAGGGGGGGGAGCCCTTCCTTCAGCCAAAGCCTCCCAGGATACTGTTACTGAGGCTCCGGGTGGGGGGGAGCCCAGGCCATCTGGGGGTAAGCAAGGGAGCCGTTTCCAGAGCCAGCCCTGTCAGCAGAGGGGCTCTGAGGCTGCCAACAGGCGCTTTGAAGGCTGCCAGTGGGTGCAACCAGAGAAGAGTGGCAGCAGCGTCCCTTATGCCACCCACGCAGCCTGCTGGAGGGCAGCCAGCTCTCAATGCAGCTGTGCCCAACTGCTCCTCTTCTGCAGCAGTGGGGCAGGCTGGCCTCCCACAAGCCCTACAGCAGCCGCGCCAGTTAATCCCGGCACGGCTGAATGCCAGAACCACAGAGCGGCCCCTGGTGTGCCAGGGAGGAAGGCGCAGGGGAGTGCCCCTGCCTGAGGAGAGGATAGGCAGCTCAGCTGGGCATGCACGGGCGCAATTCAACTGGTCAATCTGACCAGGGCAAACACACCAGTGCCTTCGTGTGGCCTAGACTAGCACTCTAGGTGGGGCTGCCCTTGAAGACCATTCTGGAGGGGCAGCTGGTCCAGATGGTAGCAGCTCACTTTCCGGAGGTGCCACTGGCAATTTATTTCTTATTTATTAGTTTGATTTATATATGCCACCCTTCTCCGGAGACTCAGGGCGGCTTACAATGCTTTTAAGCAATAGCCTTCATACTTTTGTATATATCTGCTTAGTAGGGCTTTTGGCCCCCCCCAAGCGGTGTTCTTTTTTATACAAAGTCACCTTATTGCCCCCACAATCCGGTCCTCATTTTACCTACCTTGGAAAGATGGAAGGCTGAGTCAACCTTGAGCCTGGTGAGATTTGAACTCGCAGTAATTGCAGGCAGCTGGCAGCTAAATATTATTTTAACAGTAGTTTAGTCCACTGCACCACCAGAGCAATGATGCTCTGTTGGCTCTGGATGTCACATTTAAAGCCTCGTGGTTGGCACCTCCATACCTATAGAAGGGGCTGCTCCCAAAAGTTTTCCTACCCATTCGGAAGAGGGGATCCCTCATCCCAAAGAGAACCATCCACAGGCATCTTGGAGGCTTGCTGAGCAGATTGCAGCCTTTCTCTCTCTCTCCTCTCTCTCTCTCTCTCTTTCAGACACACACATGCAGACAGGGGAGGGGAGGGGAGGAGAAGAGAAAGGGAGCAGGAGAGCCTGGGGGAGCTTCCCTGAATTTGCTGGGATTTAGGAAGGGGATCAGAACTCCCAGCTGAGATGAACTGGCCGGCTACCTCCTGGGGATTGTTAAATAATGCTTGTTTGAGGTCAAGTGAGCTTGCCGCAGTGTGGCTGCCCTGCAAGGAAACCTGCCCCCCTCCCCCCAAGAGGCAGGGAAGGGCCGATGCAGTCAGGCATTCGAGATTCTGTTACTGAAGCCGATGTCAATCAATAGAGTTTCACCTGGTCTTGGGGAGTCGGTTTTCTCATTCGTCCTACCTTGCAGGGCTGGCTCTCCCTCTGCATCATTTCCCAGACTTTGTGGCCGCAGACACCCCCCCCCCACGTGGCAGAGGAAGGGTGCTGCTTCCTCCTCCTCCCCCTCCCGCCTAGATGATGCAAGCAGAGCAGCCTTTGTGACTTCACAGGCCAGGTGGGCTTCTGTGCTGGTGCCCCGGCCCTGCTGCCTCCAGGACCCTGGGGGAAAACCCTCCTCCGGAGCCCCCCAACTGGGCCCCCCCGTCTCTCCTGGCTTCCCTTATGGCCCACCCCCCACAAACACCCCAGACCCCTTACAGGCCAGCTCTGCAGCAGGCAAGATGGACAGCGGAGGGACCCCAAGTCTCAAGATCAGTGAGGCCGATGCCAACTGGGAACTGATCCGGGACAAGGTGAGAGGGCAGAGCTGGCACTCTGGAGGGCTTTGGGTCCGGCCTGGATGTGGGTCAGGAGCAGCAGCAGCTGGGGCAGAGCAGGACCCCTGCATCCCCTTGGCCTGGATGGGTAGGGGCTCAGTAGCTGCAGGTGGCAGTTCCAGGGGCAGCCCTTACCTGGGGAGGGGCCGTGTTCTTGCCAGGAGAGCCCTGGACACCTGGGCCCATTTGATCATGGGTGAGCTAACGGTTCTCTTGATTGATGGATATCTCTCCAAAACCCATCAATTTGAAAGGTGGGGGGAGGGAGAGGGAGATGCACTTGCAATCTGAAACAATGGCAGCCAGATGAATGAGGTCCTGGGAGGAAGAGATCATTCATGAAACTGAATCTACGTGACCCAGGATAATGCTCATGCTGGAGCCCCTCCTCAGGGAACTTCTCTCTAGCAGAGGGTGTGCTTTGGACTATTCTCTGTGGTATTTATATGGTGCCTGTTGTGTGTGGCTTTTCAATCAACATCTAAAAAGCCACACACAACTAGGTACCACATAAGTGCATGGAACAGCCCAGAGCACACCCTCTGCTAGAGACGAGTTCCCTGAGGAGGGGCTCCAGCATGAGTCCAAAAGCTCAGAAGACTAAACCTCTGGTCCTGGTGACCGACCCGGATTGGATCCCACAGAAAGATCATTTCTCCAGGCCAAGCTGATCTGGCTGCTGCTCCTGCCTGATCACCAGTTGGGGGCCCGGATCAATAGCAGATGACTTTCAAGCCCGCCCAGCGGGAAGTAGCCCATAGCTCAACCTTAACCTGGGTGGATTCTGCAGAGGTGAGGAACGATGATCCACCCCAGAGGGAAAATTCCAAATCCCGCCTGGAATAAGACAATTGGAAGCTGCCTCCAGACTGGAATTGTTGCCAAGAAAACTGGGTAGATGTGTTTGTACCATTAAAGCCAGATTGGATAAGAGATGCTGACATGCGTGCGTGCGCGCGCACACACACACACACACACACACACAGAGGTCCCTTACTGGAGAACGGACTCTCCACAAGTAGCATGAGCAATTGATCTGCAAGAGCAAACCGGAGTGACTTGGCAGGGCTCCAAAGTGCACCCATGGCTGCTGCCACTGCCATCAAGAAGAAGGTGGGGACCGAGGGAGGGAACGGCTCTTGGCTCTTGGCTCCTGCAGCCGATGTGCTCTTTTCCATTCTGAAGACAAAACCAGGATTCTGCACAGGCACTAAGCAGGCAGGGAGGAGAGGGGCTGGGGGGCTGGAGTCTCCTCCCGGTAGCCCATCACCCAGACAGCCTATCAAGGTGTTTGTTAAGAAGAGGGGACTTTGACTTCCAGAATTCCTGCTGGCTGTAGAATTCTGGGAATTGAAGTCCACACATCTCCAAGGGTGAGAAACACTGGTCTATCAGGTGAGATGTGAGCCTTCTTGGAGGCCTTTGAAGAAGACGGAGACCCTTTCCTGCTGATCCTCCCAGGAAGAAACATGCCTTGGGGACCCTGCGAGGGGCGATGAAGGGCTGGCAGGAGGGAGGACTGGAAATACACAGGGGGAGGGTTTACAAAGGATGTGACCCAGCACCTGGCAAAGAAGGGTTGGGCATGGTGGGAACCGGGAAGGCTCTGAGCTGAATCCTGTAGAGAGGGAGAAGGGTGCCTGGAGAAGAGCAGGAGACCAAGTCTGGGGGCTGCGCTTTGAGAGGTGGGGCAGGGCTGGAGGCTCCCAGAGACAGGCATGTAAATACAGGACGAGAAGAGTCCAGTTGCGTGTCCCAGGGATGCCAAACTCTCTCTAAAGGGCACAGAAAGGCTAGCATGTATGTCGGCCTCTGGCACATGAGTCCAGGCAAGGGCACCGGGATAAGGATGCAAGAGAGGAAAATGCAGAGGGATCTTTCTAGAGGTGGTTGAGAAGATCTGGAAAGTGCCGCCCCGGCTGGAGCAGAAGACAGAGCTTTCTCTCGGGAAATCATGGGAGATCTCAACAGCCCAAACATCTGTTGGAAAATCCACTTGGCCAGTCCGTGAGGTTCAAAAACTCCGCAGAGGACAGGCCACAACTGCCTCCAGCAAGCTAGAGAGGAAGAAGCAGAATCCCAGCATCCCTGTTCCTGCTGAAAAACGGGAGGGGGCCCACCAGCTCCCCGAGAGGTTTCAGATTCTCTTGAAACGGACAGAGCGGTGATATCTTTCCCCTGCCCCACCCTCACACTGCCCCTCACACCCCCTAACCTTTGTGGCCCCCTTCCTCCCTCCCCATCTGGGTCCAGGGCCTGTACCTTGGCCTTCTCTTCCAGCGCGCACACAGAAGAGGTGGAGCAACACTTCTCCTCCCCAAAGGCAGGGAGGGCCACACTCCCTGTGACGCCCTCCCCCTCTGTCTCCCCACAGGTCATCGAGGAGCGCTTCGGGCCCACCGTGGTGCCGGTGCCCTTCCTGGAAGATGCCACCTCCTATGACCTCCTGACGGTGCTGATCAAGAAAGCACAACTGGGGCAGACCCTCCTGCGCAGGCAGAGCTGCCTGGTGCCCATTGGGCCCCTGGAAAGCCTGCTGCCTGGGGGGCCCGCCCCGAGGGAGCTGACCCACTGCACCCGCGAATACAGTGCCCGGGTGAGAGGCGAGTCCCGCTATGAGGAGACACGGCTGGTGGATGGGGCCCTGCGCCACATCCGCCTCTGCATGGTCGGTGTCCATAAGAAGGTGGCCTTCTTGGCCCTGCGTCCCGGGATGGTGGCCCTGCGCCCCGACCTGCCCTGGCTGCGCTCCCAGAGCAGTCTCTACGTGGTGCACGAGGTCTTCTACGCCGGCAGCCTCTCCCTGGCTGTCACCCAGGAGGCTGAGCACCGGCACTTCGTCCAGGAGCAGCCCCTCCCCGTGGCCTTCTCCTGCCTCAAGTTCGCCCTCAGCCACAAAGGCGTGCTGGGCTCCCAGAAGCCCATGGGCCATAGCCTGCCTGCCAGGGCGGCCTGGGTGAGGATGGCCATGCTGGAGGCCTCTCCCCCAGCCAGGGCTCTGGAGGCCCCCCTGCCCAGAGAGAGCATTGCCCTGCGCAAGCGATGGAGGGCCCTGGGCAGGCCTCTGCGGACAATGACAGGTGAGGAAATGGGGGGGGGGAACGTTGCCTTCTCCCCCAAAGCAGGGATGGAGTCACTGGGCTTCCCTCTCCCGCTCCTGTTTTTCCCTAGAACCAAGGGCTTCAACCAGCTTTCACGGCAGGCTCTCCTCCTCTGGGGTGCCAGGCAAAGGGCCGCAGCTCCCCTTCCCTCCCACTGGGGGGTCTCTCTGGAGCCCAAATGGCCTCTTCTAGCCCCGCCAGAGAGCAAGGCCTCCTGGCTCACTCCCTGCCTTCCCTGGAGAGATGCCCATCCCCACCCATCTGCATGTAGCTGTAGAGGAGGAGGAGGATTGTGGATTGTAGGTGATCTCGTTTTCTTGCAAACATTTCAGTGCTAGAAGGCAGTGTGAGGTTTGCAGAGGGGAGGACAAAGAGGAGAAATGAGGAGGAGGAAGCTTGGGAGAATAACCTCCAGACTCAGATTGGCAGAGGAGGATTTGGGATTCTCAGGAGGGGGGAAACTCAGGGCAGTTTTTCCCTGGGGAACTCCTACCATGACCCCCCCCCTCCTTGTTCTGCATCCCCACAGGGAAATGGCCCTTCAAGCAGCGACGGCCCAAGCTGGGGTTCTCCTGTGGCAGCCTGGCCGACCCCGAGAGGCACTGCATGTCCCTGCCCCTTCTGCAGAGCATTGCGGCCGCCGAGAGCGACACAGAAGAGTGACCTGGATGGCAGCTCCTCCCCACCCAGTAATAAATCACCTTTTTTCGCATGTAGCAATGCCCAGACCCTCACCTGGGTGGGGTGGGGGAGAAGGGGGGCTGTTTTCCAGACAGGCAGGGGCTTTTTCTTCAAAGGCGGACACCAGGGCCCCTCCAGCCCCCAGAGGACAAGGAAACCCAGCCCTGTGATGGGCCCCGTCATGGATCCTTGGCGACCTGGCACTGAAGGGGGGGGAGGGGGGGCTTCCATGGCACGGCTGCCCAAAGCCTTGTTGGGGAACTTGAGGTGCCCACCAGTAGGAAATGAAGAGTCCCCCCAAAGGAGCAAGAGGGTCCCTGTCTTGGCTTAAGCTGCCCCTCCCAGAGGTCAGGGAGCAGAGAGAAGGAGAAGGGCTGGAGAGAGTGCTGGCCATGGAGACATCTGGATGGGCAAGGGGCAGCTCCTCCTCAGACACACCGCAGAGGGCAGAGGCAGCTTCATGTATATACATATATATATATATATATATATATATATTGCAACAAACAATTTTTTCCAGAAAAAAACATTCATTCCCAATAAATTAAAAAGGTCCATTTCCTGGTATGGAGTTTTAAAAAGGGAGGGGCCTCCCTGTGGGTGTCCCACCCCAACCGGGCAGGAGAGTCGGTGGGGGTGTCACTCCGGGGGGGGCTCCAGCAGGAAGGGCGAGGTGACAGCGTGGGCCTGGGCGATGGCCGCCAGCTCCTTGAGGAACTCGCTGAAGATGACTGCGCAGTAGACGGCGTTCTTCACCCGAAGCGCTTCGCTCTGCTTCTCGGCAGAGCTGCGGAAGAGGGAGCTGCCCGAGAGCGCCTGCATCACCTGGCCTTCACGCACGTGCTGCAGGGCCAGCTGGGCAGCCTGACGGGCCCGCGTGGGGCTGTTGGTGTGGCGCATGATCAGCTCCCCGATGGTGGGCTTCCGGCTTTTCACTGGCGGAGAGTGAGCAGGGGTCAAGACAGGCAGCAGCCTTATGGCCAGTGGACAAAGGCTGAGCTTCCCCAAGGCCCGCGGGCCCGACACACACACACACACACACACACACACACACACACACACACCAGCAAACAACGACAGCTAACCCAGGGGAGCCCCTCCCACCCACACCCAACGATCCCCAGGTGCCCTTTCTCCCCCTTGCCTGGCTCCCATGGGCAGATCCCCGACCATGCCCAGCGTTGCTCACCGAGGGCCTCGGGGCGGCGCAATGGGGGCAGGGGGTTGGTGGCGTCAGGGGCGTCCGGCCTGGCCCGGGCAATCAGGTACTTCCTGGCCTTGAAGAGGAGCGAGGGGAAGTCCTCCTGGCTGGCCGCAAAGCCCTCTATTTTGTTCTTCACGGAGCCCAGGACCTGCCGGAGGGGGAGAAGAAGCCAGCCCTCAGCCACCTTCTGCAGGGAGGGCCGGGGGGCGCCCCTCCCCACTGGCCACAGGGCTACCTGGAGGAGGGACTTGACGCTGGGCTGGAAGACCATGTTGGTGTTGAGCAGGAAGGAGCGCAGGAGGGGCTGCGGGTAGCAGGCGAGCTGAGCCAGCAGCCCCGTCAGCAGGAAGTTCACGTAGAGTGAGTTCTGCAGCATATTCTCCAGCTTGGCCAGCAGGATGGCCAGGAAGGGGCCTGCGGACACGGGTGGCCATCAGGCGGGTGGACTGAGGCATGGGCCCACCCCAGGCCCTGGGCTGCTGCGCAGGCCGGCCCAGGGGTAGGAAGGGGACCCATCCTGCCTCTTGGCTGGCCTATACTGGACCCGACAGCCAGCCTGAAATGGGAAGGACCCCTCCCCTTCCCTCTCCCACACGGGCCTAGAACCACCGTGAACCTGCCGCCCATTGCTGGCAACCCAGATAACCCCCGTTGTCTGCCCAAATAACCAGGCAGCAGCTTCCATTACAAGGGCCATTTAAGAAATGAACTTCCCAAAGATTTGCAAGATTCTTTCTTGGAATGCCAACGGACAGTACAAGGCGGGAAAACCGCACCCAGGGGTCCTGGGGTAAGAAACTCACCTGTGAATGGCTGGCTAGGAGGCTGCCCCGAGGCCCGGGCGGGGCTGCTGATGATCTGGGACAGGGGGTCAGCGGGTGGGGTGGGGGCCAAGCCCTCGGGGCAGGAGGAAAAGCGGTGGTAAGCTTCCTCTTCCTCCCGGGATAGTGGTTCAGGCCCGGGTGGGGGGCCCGAGCCGGGGTCTTCCTCAGTTCGGCCCCCATTGGCCATCTCGTCCTGCAGCTGACACAGTTCCCGGTGGAAGTCCTCAACCGTCACCGGCCCCCCGTTCTCCAGAGGGGCCTGGCTCAGCCCCTCGTCTGCAAGCAAGTCCAGGCAGGAGGCACCTTCCCAAAGGTTGGGTGACGGGACTGACCCGTTCTCCAAGAGGCCCTCCGGGGGGCACCAGCGGACCTTCTTGATGCCAGCGTCCACGTGGGCCCCATTAAGCAGAGAGTGCTTGTCTTTGGTGTCCGCAGGTGGGGCAGTGCTTGGTGGCAGACCAGCAAGGGCCCCTTCTAGGCTCGCCCCCCGCTTTTTAGTCCGAGGGGAGGCAGGTGCAGGGTCTGGCGGGGGCCCCCTGGGATGGACGGAAGCGTTGGCTGCCAAGGAGGCACCTGGAGGAGGAGCTAAGCTGACCGCATTGGGCTCCTCCCCATCGTAGGGGGCTGACCAGACGCGACAGGCACGGACGCAGAGGTCAATGTTGAGCCGTGCATCCCGCAGGTATTCCAGGTAGTTCCCTTCCAGCTCCGAGACCTCCTCCCACCTGCCGGGACGGTGACCGGGGCTGCCCGTGGGCGTCCCTGGAGAGTGGGGGGTAGCACTTGGGGCCTCCATGCTGAAACTAGACTGGCGGGTGAAGAAGGAGATGCGAGACGGCGTGGAGGGCCTGGGGACGGTCACCACGGAGGAAGAGTCCACGCTGGGGCTGCCTTGGCCTGGGGACATGGAGGAGGAGGGTCAACCAAGATCCCAGAGGTGCTCCAGACAGTGCCCCGTCCTCAACAGGAGGTGCTCTGCATGCACAGGAAGAGTCCCAGCAGAAGGAAGCCCTTTCAGGTAGGCTGTCCCCGCCACCCGCAGCCTTCTCTGGGACACACCCCAGCCTCACCCTTGGACCAGGCTGCCCGTTCCTCCTCCTGTTCAGGGGTGGGCAGGCTCTCTGGGCAGCAGCAGCGAGGGATCAGCGAGAGGAACTTGGCAGCAGCCTTGCCATACAGGTCCAGCTCCTTGACCGCTCTCTTCTGGCTTAGCATGACGTGGCTGCAGGGGATCAGGTACCTGGGGAGGGGGGACAGCGGCTGGTGAGTGAAGAATCTGCAGGGTGCTTAGGGACCCACTAGGGGGAGCTCCTCTTCCAGAGATGCCAAGCAAAGGAAGGGGTGCCTGGGCAGCTGTTCTAAAGGGGGTGATTCCCCCCCCCACCCCCGGCAGACCTTCCTCGTCTGGCTTCAGCACTGCTGGGGAGCCATTCACTTCCCCTTCCACCCAAAGAAGACCTCTCTGCCCCACCCTTGTTGGGCAACAGGTCTGGCCTCCTGGGCAAAGCAAGCCCTTCATGGGGGGGGGAGGTGTCCCCTGGAGGGGGATTCTCCCCTGCAAGGAATCCCCAGTACCTCAGCACCAGCTGCAGCAGGACATCCTCACAGTGCAGGCCGATCAGCGTCCGGAAGAGGCTAAGGGAGACCATGCAGAGCTGGTAGAACAAGAGGAAGGGGCAGAATTAGAGGAAGCGCCCCCCCTCATGAGTTCCTCCCCCCCACACACTGAACTAGGTAAAGGCCCCAAGCCACCACCACCCCAGTCAGGGCGGGCCTTCCTGCAACCCTGAGCTAGGAAGCCGTCCTGGCAAGCCAAACTGCTGCTCCTCGAGGGGTGTAGGGGAGGTGAAGGGGGTCTCTCTCTTCTGGAGACTGACTTGGGGGTGAGGAATGTCTGTTTTCAGCCTTCCCGTGTTCCTCCCGGCCTCCCTCGTGTGCCCCCCCCCCCCGGTGCCCATGCCAGGCTGGTCACCTCACCCGGGAATTGCTGGCGATCCGTGCCACCAGTGTGTCCAGGATGGTGCTGCTGTCATGGTGGTGGAGCAGCAGGAAGCACAGGAAGGTCTTCAGCAGGGCCGTCTCACTGATGCTGCGCAGGAAGAGGTCCAGGTAGGCTGTGCTGGCAATCATCTCTTCTATGGACGTCTGGCAGACAGAGGGACCTCAGCAAAGGCACCGCCCCCCTGGAGCTTGGGCGCTGGCACCACCACCCTACGATGGCTCGTCTGTGGCAGAATCTCTGGGTGCCTCATCACACCCCTTAGGTGCCCGGCCAAAGGCAGCCCTGCCCTCCTGCCGCCAGGAATCAAAGACCGTGCGAGGCAATTTGTCCAGGTGGCATCAGCCCTCTTTCGAAAGGGAGAGAAGGCTCATCCTCACCTTGTGCAAAGCTGGGCCCATAACTGGCACCAGGAATCCATTGTGGATATAATCCACCAACTGCTTCTGGACCAGTGGGTGGGCCACCTGCAAGGAAAAGGGGCAGGAGTCAGAAAGGGTGCCCAGCCAGGACCACCAAGAGGAGGAGAAGCAGGTCAGAACTGCTGGGGAAGACCCACAAAATACCTCAGGAAGGGCAGCTGCCTCTTCCACAAGCTCACACCCCCCCAAAATACACCAAGGAGGGGGACTCATCAGAAGAACGGCTTGAGGTTCTACCTGTGGGGGGGAGAAGCAAGGAAGCTGGACAGGGTCCCTATGGAAAATGTGGGAGGGGCAGGATCCACAGAGACCAACCTATGAGTGAAGGCCACTTCAACAGAGGGGCTGCCTAGCCCTGTTTGCACATGGACAGCAAGAGACCCCACCCCGCACCCCTCTGACCTGCTCTGTGTGGGGGGATGTTACTGCTCCCACATTCCTCCAAATTCCGCAAGAGCTGAACCCCAGGACTCTGCTCAGCTCTCCAGGCGAGACCTTCTAGGTGAGATCTGCTCAGGGTTTGAGGCGGCTTCTGGATGTCCTTCTCTCCCCCCACCCACCTCAGGTCTCCCTGCTGGACAGCAGCCTTACCTGGATGACCGCATTGCAAAACTCCAGGGAGTTCATGAAGAGGACCAGCGACGGGACCCCGATCCAGTCCTCCCGGCGCAGGAAGTGCCAGTCGTCCCCACGGACTTCAAGTTTGCGGGGCAGCGAGGAGTAGAGGGCGCTCAGTCCCGTAGCCAGGACCTGGGTGGGGATTGAAGATGCTGTCAGAATGGCGGTGGGGGCATAATCAGGCAAGGCTTCTGAAACGGTAGCGGATCTTTCATTCCCAGGACAGGGAAGAACGCTGCAAAGAGTGTCCGCATGGCTGCGTGATGACGGACAGAGTGGGACCAGCTGCCTGCCTGCCTGCCTGCCCGCTGTGCCCCTCTGGCGGTGGGGAGACAGAACCCCCCCCCAGTGCAGACAGCTGCCCCATCGCTCTGTGAAGCGGCTTTGGCTTCACTGACGCCTGCCCTGCCATGAGGCGTTTCTCACCCTCTGCCACCTGAGGAAGATGCCTGGACTTCCGGCTCCTAAAACTCCCCAGGCAGCAAAGAGAGTCTCTCTTCTTCCATCCAGGATGCTGGTGGGAGCTGCCCCCCCCCCTGCCCACACACACACACACACACACACACACAGCTCAAGCGTGCCAGTGTCCTGGTGCCCGCCCAGGGACAAGAAGCTGCCCAAGGCCCTGCAGAGCATGCCAAGCCTCCTCCTTCACACGCATCTGGAAGAGGGGGAGGGGGCAGATGGCCTTCCCCAGTGGGGGGTGGGCAAACGGGCAGTCAATGCCCCCCCTCCAATGCCCGTGTGGGCTGACTGCTGGAGCCACTGGGCCCCCTTGCGGGAAGCACCTCCACAATCTGAGCAGCATCTGACAGGCAGGCACAGCCCGGCAAGTGCAGAGCCAGCACGCCAAGTTGGCTGGCCGACCCTGCCGCTCCTGGCCTAGACGAGGGTCTGCCAAATGAGCCCATGGAGGAAGCACAGCCCAGAGACCACCAGCAGCGTCTTTGCTATTTCTGGCCTGACATTTCAAGTCTCTTCTCCTCCCTCCACAGCCTGCAATTCTGGGTGCCCACATTCGCTTCTAAAACTGGTTCACCACTCTATAGCAACAGGGTAACAAATATAACCAAAACCTCAGCTCAAAATAATGCAGAATGGGATTAACATAACCACTTTAGGACAGCTGTTAAAAATAATCATTAAAACATAACGCCACGGGGAATTTGGAATGAGAGCTGTAGGCTACTTTGCAAGAGCCAAGAGAGGCTCCAAACGGCAGCCGGGGGCCAACCAAATCAGCAGAGCGACAGGTGCTGACGCCTCCCCTGGGCTGGCAGGGAAAGAATACCCGGAAGGTGATTCCTGCGGCCTTACCGGGCAGAAGTAGGAGTGTTCGGTGATGTAGCGTGCAACAGTCTGGCTGCCGGACGACACAGCCATGAGCAGGAGCAGCGCATCCCGCGCCTGCTGGCCGACGACCCCCTCGTGGTGGATGAAGGGGATGAGGAGGGAGAAGAGCAGCAGGTGGGGGGGTCCCTGCTCGGAGGGGCTGTGGAAGAAGAGCTCCAGCAGTGGGGGGTCCCGGGCCACAGAGACGCACAGCTGGTTCAGCAGTAGCACCAGATTGGTCTCCAGCAGGGGCGAGGTCGGCTCGGCGCACAGGGCCAGCAGCCGCAGCAGGGGGGCCACCACCCCCTTCTGGTGCAGCAATGGCTGGTGGGCCTGGCTGATCAGCATCTCGAACAGCTTCAGCAGCTCCACCTTGCGCTCCTCGGGCACCTCCCGCTGCAGGTGCCAGCCCAGCAGGTGCTCCAGGACATTCTCCGAGACTGCAAACTGCAGGATGGGCCCCATCGCCAGCTCAGCACGTGGGCGCTCCTCCGCCAGCAGGGTCACCATCTGGTAGGTGTTGTTGCGCACGGCACTCAGGTCATCCGCAGCCCCCGGGGCCACATGGGGCCCACGCTTCTCCAGGATTCTCAGCACCTACCAGGAGAGGAAATGTGTCAGGCTGGGTCCCTCCCCTGCTGGGTCCCCTGACTTGAGGAGGGTCTCTTGCACACCCGTCCAGTCTGCTCCACACATACACACCGACTGTGGTTTCCTGTGCTCCGCTGCCCCTTCACGCTGCCCGACTGCCCAAAGCTGCTCACCTGGGCCACTCACCTGAGTCACTCACCTGAGCCCAGTGGTTCTTGAAGACCATCAGGCAGGTTTCGGGGTCCGCCATCACCGGGCCCTGCAGACTGGCACCCCGGCTCGTCCTCGGCCCAGCTGCCGCTCGGGGGTTCAGTTTGCTCAGCCAACTCATCTTCTCCATGGGGAGGGGCAACAGCAGGGGGGGGCTGCAGGCAGGTCAAAGGTGGCCTCACGTGAGGCAGAGCAGGTGAGGGCAAGCCGCCAGTCTCCCGGCTGAGGCATCCATGTCGCTACAAACGTGGTGCCAAGCTGCAGATACGAGACAGAAAGTGGGCTGTGAGGGGGCGGAGGGGGACCCCCAACTGCCCATGCAGAAGACCTTCCAGGGCTGGAGAATCAGAACTCCAGAAAGCAGACCCACCAGGCAAGGAAGGGGGCAGACACAGCTGGCAGGCAAATGATCTGGGCGTCTTTGCAAGTGGGCACCAGCTGCTTCCAACCCTGAGAGTGTCTTTGCTGCCCCTAACCCTTCAGGAGAATAGAAGAGGCCGTCGAGCGGGGTGGGGGGGAGGGGACAGACGGCCACAGCCCAGCCTTCCTAGGCTACAACTTTCCTCCCTGCCTCCTTCTCAGGCAGAAGAGGATAATATAGCCTTTATTGTCATTGTACATCATGTATACAACAAGCAGCATCCCCCCCCCAAGCCGTTTGGCCTGCCCAAGGCTGCCTGTTCTTAAGGAGCAGGGCATCCGACATCCTAGCCCCAGAACAGGAACCACAGCTACCAAGCAAAGAGGAGACGCCGGGTCCGTGCCAGGGAATTCCCTTGCCAACTGCCAGCAAGGAACTGCTGGGGCACATAACCCAGGGAAGGCTGGGGATCTCCTCAGGTGCCAAGGAAAGGGGGGAGGACTGGCTCCAAGGAGAGGAGGCGGCAAAAGCCGCATGATGGGCAGCTGCCATCTGGGTGCCCCTAGCACAAGAAGGGCCCCTTCAATGCTTCTGCATGTTCCGTTATCACAAGATGAACTGAGGCTCAGAAACCACTTCCTGAACATCATTCTGCCAATGGGCAGTGCCAGGGTTTACTGACAGTTAGTACCAAGCTTTGAAATGGCCTCTCAGCCCAGCTGGAAGGGTTCCTTCCCTCGCTCAGGGCGCACCACAAGCTAGTCCCTCCCGACAAGGCAGATGCCCTCAATGCCCAAAAAACCACCCAGAGAAGCAGGGGTGATTTGCTCCCAAGACCTGAAATGGAGCCTGTAGACAAAGAGGTACTGGGACCAATCTCCCCATGTCCAGGAGGCAGAAGGCCTCCAAGCTCAGGGGCAGCTGGGCTTCCTGAGCCGAGAGGACCTCCTCATCTGCCAGCCAACAGCAGCTCCATGGCTGCTCTGACAGAGATCTCGGCTGCTTCATCTACTGCCAGCTGGACCTGCCAGGAAGACGGTCTCGGCTCCTTTGAAGTCAAGCATGGCCCGTTTGCAAACTCCAGCAGCCACCGCCAGCAGAGGACCAACGTGGGCTCAGCCCCATGGGCCCTGAGCTGCTGCAGCAGGGAAGCAAGCAGGATGGCCGTGGCTCCAGTTCAGCTCTTCTCCCCACAAGGTTGTGGGCAGCCAGAGGGCATGGGGAGAAGGCCTGGCTGTGTGTCCTAGGACAGAAAGGCACCACCAGCTGCGAGTGCGGCAAGAGGAACTGGCTGGCTCTGCCACCACCAAAAACCAGGACCAGCCTCCTAGCAGCCTTCAGTGGTGCCACCACGAGAGCACCATAAGAGGCATGACCCACATCCGCCAGCCTAGGCCAAGGGGCAAGGGCACACTCAACAGGCCAAGAAGGATGGCAAAAATGCAGCATCTGGTTGTAGATCTGCGTCAGAACTGCCACCTCACCCCTGCACTCTGCAATCGTCTCGGTACCAGTCTGCCAAGAACCCTCGGGGGAGGGGGAGCACTTGGGGGGGAAAGTGAATGTTTAGAAAGCGGAGCTGCCTGCCCCATACGGCATTTCAAAGCCAATCCGGGATGAGAGGAATGCAGATGCAAGCCAGCTGACAGTCAGGGCGGCAGTTTCCAAAGCATCTTCTTTGAAATTGATTGGATGGTGGGGGAACAGCGACGGGAAGAGCCTAAGTGGGGAAACATTTTCACTTGAGGTTTTGGCACGCAAATTTCAGTTCTGGCTTTGCACTCCTTTGTTTCACTTGGCTTCTAGTAAACCATGCTTTTTTTCCAGCCGATGATGTTACTTAGACGCTCAAGCTGAGGCAGAACTGACACTCAGCACGTGGGCTGCCTTCAAGTATGCCAAAAGAGGAGAGGCAGGGGGCTTCAAAACAGGGGGTTTAGGCTGGGACCTTCCATTCAGCTTGGGATTCCCTGAGTTCCCCTCACCCACCCCAGGGATGGGCTTCTTGCAAGGCCCCGTCGAAAGGTCCTCCCGTTGCACCCAGCCAGCCCCGGTCCAAGTGTTCCAGTTATGGGAGAAGCTGACCCCCATCTTGCAGGCCCCAATCCCGTTTACATCTCAATTCTTTGGCCTGCCCAGGCATAGGGAGCAGCTCAGGATCCCGGCTCCAGCAATTGGGCGAGGGGAGCAGTTGGCATGAGGATGCCGGCAAGGAGATGCCCTTTGAGCCAAGACCAACCGGCTGCCCCTCTCAACTCTGGGTAAGACCCAGAAAGCTGCATGATTTCAGCTGACCCAGGAGTGTGACTTTCAAAAAGGGTCCTGTTGCAAAACATAACTCCTGAAATGTCTAAGTAGATATTATAAATTTTAAAGCCACAAAGATGTATTTTTACACAGGGTGCAACATTCAAGGACACCTGTAGAAACACAAGTTTGAAATGGAGGAGGGATGCAAACACTGCTCCTGGGAGTCACGTTCCAGCATCTACGGTAATCCTTAAGCAGAGCCCCCCCCCCACACACACACACAGAACATTCCCCCCCCTCCCCCAAAGGAGGCTGAAAGCGGTCCTTGGCCTTCGGTCGCTGGATCACGAAAGCTTCTCACATGCACCAAAACGGCCACAAATATGAGGTTCAACTAAGCTCAAGCTGAGAACACCAAAGACCCCCCACCCCCTCCCTTAAAGACCCTCCCTTGTTTTGAAAACCTCCCTCCATTATCCCAAGGAGCCAGATCCAAACCACACCCCACCACAATGGGAGGGAGGGAGGATTGGTGAGACCTCTGGATTTACAAGCCTTCCCAACATTAACACCAAAGTCAGTTTCTACTGCAATCAGAGGACTGAAGGGGGGGGGGTTGCTCACAGCAAGGCATCCAATAGCCAGTGGGAGCCAGACACCCTCTCTGCTGGGCAAGGGCAGGGTGGCCCAGGAAAGGGCTGCGATGCCAGGCCCAGAGCTCACTCACAGCAGCCACTCGGCCAAGGCCACCTGGAGAGCCAGGGAGAAGCACTCCTCCACTCTGTGGGGCACTGAGGGACAAAGCCATCCCAGAATTTCCCAGGCCACAAGAAACGGGGCTGGGCCAAGTCCTACCAAAGGGTGCCGAGTGGGGGCAGCAGCAGCACCCCAGGGCCACCAGCCCGTGAGAGAGAGACGCGCCAGCCCCCGACAGCTGGGCTCTGCCTTAAGGTGCCACAACATGCCCAGCCCTCCTGCCAGTCCTGCCCCTGCCCACCTCCTTCCAGGGTCACTGGCTTTCCCACCCCGGCAGGGGCTTGTAGAAGGGGCTGACTGGAACCCCTACTAAGACCACCTCCCCATCCCCAACATGGGGCAGGCGTCCCCTACGCACACTCACCCGCTGCCAGGACAAGAAGGCGGAAGCAGCTGCTTGGCCGTCTCTTTGGACTTTGCCCCTTCCGGGAGCCAGGCGGGCACTGCCAGGAGCCCTGAGGAGGCAGGTGCAGGCCGAGGCAGGAGAATGGCCTTCCTCAAAGGCCACCCCCCGTCTGGCTGGACATGAAGGTGCAGAGAGTCCCTAGCCAGGACCCAGAAAGCAGGGGGGTCACCTGCTTTCCGGCCATGAAGAGATGCCCCAGCAAACTGCAGCTGAGCTGGGCACAGTGTCCGGTCCAAGGAAAGCCCAAAAGAAGCCAAGCCCAGGGCCTTCCCAGACCGGCCATCGAAGCCCACCAGCCGAGTCTCGGTCTGAACCAGCTGGGGGGGGGCCTCTTGCCAAGGGCAGGCAGGGGGGCCCAACCCAGGTGGAGAGGGGGAAGGGCTACTCTGCCCGGCATCGGCCCCCAGCCAGAAAGGCAAGTCAACCGTGGGGCTTTCAAGCGAAGCCTTGTTTCAATGGATGGGAAAATGTACTTGGTGGTGCCCACTTCCTTTCGCTGAGCCCCATCACCCCCGGCCTCGGTTGTGGCTTGTGGGAAGGCTGGTTAGTGATGTTCACCTGCACACAGGTGAAGGTTAAACGGTGCAGAGGCCGGGTTCCCTGGCACCTAAAAGCCATCCATCCCAAGACGGGCATCTCTGAGCCCACGGAGGCCTCACTTGTCTTGGCGGGCACCTTCCCGCCCCCGCCCCCGCCCCCTTAGATGAGGCTTCCCCCCTGCTCCCCATGCAAAGTGATTCCCACATTCCTGCTGGTCAGGAAGTCCCCGCCTGGGCCAGCTGTCCTGGGTGGCAGAAAAGACCAAAGGCCACCACAGCTCCTGCCTTCTTTGGAGCCGCTCCAGAGACCAGCTAGAATCAGCAGAAAGACACCCCCCCAGCCATCTTCTTCCCCACCCCTCACCCCCAGTACTGCAAGGCAAGGAAAACCCACACCTGAGTCTGCACCGCCACAGATGGGGCTGGGGGCTGCAGTTCTTCCCATGGGGGTGGTTTATAATGATGTCCGGAGAAACCAAAATTCACAGGGGCTCCCTAGACCTTCCTTGATCCCAGGCATCAGAGCAAAGGAGGAGGGGGGTGCCAAAGAAATAGCCCACAGGGTGGAAGGAAGCTAAACTAGTTTGGGGGCTGGAATTCACTCAAGGCGCCCATCCCTTGACCTGGCTACGGAAGCAGCTCCTGGCAGTCGGGCTTCAGGGTGACCTTGATCTGATCACTCTCCCTCCGCCCAGCCTACTCCACAGGGCTATTGTGTAGGGGGGCTCCGGAAGAGGAAACGCTACGCAAGGGGCCTTGTGGTGCCCCAGTGGAAAAGGAAACCTGAAACAAGCCGATCAATAGTGGCTGCTTTTCCAGAATGCCCAGCTCTCAGCCAACCGCTTGGACTTTGAAGGACGCCTCCGGTGTCTGAGCTGCTCAACGTATTGATAAAGGATCTGGACGATTCTCAACAAAGCCCGGGGTTTATGTGGGAAGGAACAGGGGTGTGAATTATGTTTCCAGGAAGCAGGGATACAGGACTGGCAGCTGCTCCTCTGGAAAGGACTTGGGCATTTTGGTGACTCACCAGCTGAGCTAAGCCAACCGCGTGATGCAGCTGCAAACAAAGCCAACACAATCCGACAATGCCCCAAGAGCAGCCTTCTTCCTTTCTCTCTTCTGCTGCTCAGACCACGCCTAGAATGTGGGGAGCGACCCTGGCCATCCGAGGTCCCCTCAGGGAGGGAGTCAGGAAGAGGTGGGTGGTCAGCTGGAGGCAGAGGGGGCAGAGGGGGAGGCCCGGCTGCTCTTCCAAAGGACTGCCGGATGACCAAGGGCCCCAGCAGGAGCCTCAAGGAAGCCCATTTCACACGAGGGAGGCGGCCTGCCTTGCCCTGTCAGCATCTGAACCGAGCCTGGATGGGCATCATTTGGAGGTGCTGTTTGATGGGGGCCAGACTAGATGATCTCCAAGATACCTTGAAGGCCAGGAGAACTTCCCCATGCAAAGCAAAGCAGGGAAAGGAAGGAGTGCTTGAAAGCACCCCAATATCCCTCCTTGGGGACTTGGGTGATGGAATTGTGCCCCCCATCAGGCGACTCCTGTCTCTCAAACGGGACTTTGCTGGATGAGGCTGGCACCGATCGGGATGTGGCACCCAGAACTATGCCAGGTTTGTGTTTGTGGGCTTCCTGTTACTTCCCCAGATTAATTCCTCTGTTGGAAGCAGCCAAATTCTGGGGCACAAAAGATGCAGCCCCCCCCAGCCTCCTCCCCACCTATCCCCCAGGTCAGCTTGGCCTCACTGGTGGGCAGCTGTTCTCCAGGGCAGCCCCGGCCCTCTCTGGGGCTGATCCCAGGCTTCTGCCAGTAGGTGCTGCCCACCAGGGCCCACTGACTGACTGGCAGACCTACCTGGAGGCTGCAGCAACACGCACGCACATACACACACACATGCACACAAAAGATGGCATGACCGGGGCTTTTTATTTTTGGAAGGGGCAGCAGAGTCTCCCTTGGCCCAGATGCGTAAGGCTGGGTGAATGGGGAGGGGTGTCAGAGAGAATCCCCGGGGGGGGCGGGGACAAGCTCTCCTCCAGGCAAAGCTGGGTGCAGACCCCCACCCCCATGGCCAAATGGGCTCTCCCCCCCCCATCCAGCCTGGTTGTCCCATGTCCCTCTCCCCAGGATAGCCCCCTCCCTGCCACACATGTGGAGCACTTCCTGCCAGCTGCAGCTCTTCTCCCAAAATCGTTGGGTTCCCCCTTTGGTGCAAGTCATCTTAGATTCCCCCAGGCAGAAACTGAGGATTGTGGGGTAGGAAGAGGAGGAGCTTTCTACAAGACCACCACCACCCCTTATCATTCAGCAGGGAGCTGGGGTGCCCCTCCAGCAACCGCTGCCCTCCCTCCAAGTAGAATGCCCTTGGCAGAAGCTGCCCATCAGGATGCTCAGAGGACCCCTATCTGTGTGTGGGTTGCAGGAGCAGCCCAGCCCCCACCCTGGTAAGCCCACCCCTCACTGCAGCATGAAGGCTCCCAACTGAAGGCACAGGAAGAGGGGATCCCCACTTCCCCATATTTAGGGGGGAGGGGACAGCCTAGAGGCCATCTGCCCCCACACTTCCTCCCTGCGAACCAGCAGTCCCACAAGTGGTGCCAAACTTGTAGGCGTCCTTAGGAGTGGAGCAGCTCTTGCCCCACAGCCCTTGGTGAAGTTTGGGCTGAGGAAAGTCAGAGCCTGCAGCCATTCTGCTGGTGAGGGGGGCAGGAGGAGCCTCCCCCCTCAAGAACCTTCTCCTCAGCCAGAAATAGACTTTGTGGGGAGGAGAGAAGAGGGGAAAGTCTGCCAAGGCTCCACTCAGAGGGCAAGGGATCCACAGGTCACCTAGTGAGACAAGGACTCCAAGAAAGAGGAACCCCACAAGCGCACGCGTATGCGCGCACACACACACACACACACACACACACACACACACACACACACACACACTGCTCCTCTCAGACAGGGGCTTCCAGGTCCCCCTTCCCCTCCTGGGCTTCCTTTACACCTGATGGGCAGAGCAGAGCAGGCAGCCACAGATCCCAAGGAGGGCTTGGGGGGAGGGGCAGGGCCCTGCCTGGGCCCTCCCTCCCTCTGCACAGCCTGGAGGGGCCCCCAAGGAGGGCAGGGAGAGCAACTTGACCTCCAGCCTCTTCCCGTGGGGGGGAGGGGGGCACAGCAGCTCCCGTCCTGGATCCACCCACCCACCGGCTGAGCCAAGGAGGAGCTGCATTTTCACAGCCTCTGGGCTAAATTTAGCTGTTTTTGCAAGGCACTTGCCGGAGGGGCCGCCGACCTTGGAAGCAGCAACAGCCAGGGGAACAGAGGCACCGGCAGTGCTGGAGGGGCTGGGGGGGGGCAGGAGCAGACAATCCCCCCCAGGAAAAGGGGGGAAGAGAGCACTTCTCCAAAGGAAGCCTTCTGTCCAGGGATGGTGGCCTTCACTTTGGGGGTTTTCCCCCATGACCTCAGCCCCTCCCAAAAGAGGGCAAGGCATAACTCCCCGGAGCCTGTTCTCGACCCCTCCCCAAGCACAGCTACCCATGGAGGGAGGGAGGGGAGGCCTCCCCCTCTCACCTGAGAGGCCAGGCAGGCTGGCCGCAGCAACCCAGGCGCTGGCCGGACCCTCCTCCCCCCCTTGCGGAAGCAGGGCAGCCCACCAGAGGCCTCCCCAGGAGGAAAGCTCCCTCGGAAGGGAGGAGGACGGCCCGGCTGCCCGCCCAGACGATGGCCGGCCGACTGCGGAAGGCTCTGCGGCCAGATGGGCGCACCCAAGAGGGGCGATACCCGGGCAGCGGCGGTTGCCTGGCAGCGGGCGCCTGACCTCAGCCCGAGGAGCGCAGCTGCAGCGCCACCGGGGCCGGCAGTCCCTCGGGAGCCCCGTCGGCAGAGAGAGGCCGTCCTGCCGAGCGCCCCAGGCCGCCACAGCCGCTCCGGCGGGCCAGCCTCAGCCGCCCCTCGGAGCGAGAGCCGCAGGGACCCGCGGGGACAGGGGACCCTCGCCCAGAAGGGCCCATCGCGGAAGCCCCACACCCCAAACCGGAGCTCCCCCGGGGACCCTCTCTGCACCCGCAGCAGCCGCCTGCCTCGCAGCTCCGGACCCCAACGCCGACGGCCCCGCACCGCCCCTCCCGCAGCCGCCAACCAGCCCCCCCTGCGCGGTGTCCCCCACCCCTCGGCCTCCCGGTCCCGCCACGATCGGGCGGCGAGCAGGCCGCGGGCGAACCCCAAAAGCACCGGGCGGCCCCTTTACGGCAGGGCGGAGGGAGCTGCCATCGCCGCGGCAAGCGCGGAGCCCCCGGGGAAGAGACCCCGCCGCCGCCGCCGCCCGCGGGCGCCCGGTTACACACGGCGGCGACGGGAGGGGCGAAGCCTTGGCAGCCCCGCCGCCCCCCGGGACTCTCGGCGGGGTCCCCCAGGAACAGCAGCGCCCCGGCCCAGGGCCCGCTTACCCATCGGAGCTCCTGTCCCGCACGCGCTGCAACTGGGGGGAGGAGGGAGGGAGGGAGGGAGAGGCGCTCAGCTGGGCTCCCGCTTGCAACCCACCTCGCCCGCGCCGAGGCTGGCCGGGTGCGCTGCTCGCAGGCCCGGCCCGGAGGGGGAGCGGAGGGGGGCGGCCGGGGGTCCCCAAGCCCCTCCCCGGCCGCAGGGGGCGGCCTTACCTGGCTGCCGCCGCCGCTGCCGCCGCCATTTTCCCCGCGCCGCCGCCCGGCCAAGCCCCGCCCGCCGGGAGGAGCCCTCCCGCCGCAGTCTCCGCCTCGGTCCGCCCCCACCTGCAGGCCCCGCCCCCTCAGCGCCGGAGGCTCTCTGCACGCGCCCCGGGACCGTGCCGGGCGCCCCTCCGAGCGACTCAGCCGCCCATGCGGTGGCCTTACGGGACCCGAAGGTGGCGCTCGGCCTCCCCTTCGAACAGGAAGGTGCTTTGCCTGGTGCTTTGCCAACCCAGGTGTTGCCTTGAGCAGCTGCCCTGATTGCGCAACCCTTTTCTGCAGAACGGCCCTCCTGAGGCTGTGGAAATAGTGCCCAGCCCCAACCGGGAGATGGCATCACATCCTGTGGTCTAAGGAAGCGGCCCTCAAGGCCGAATCACACCCACTTCTCCAAATGACAGCAGCCTCAGGCCTTTGATGCAAGCGCCCCCCCATACCTGGGCCAAGATGTCCATGGTCAATGGGGGGGACTTGTACTGACATCTGGGAAAGCTGCTCTGCTCAGGCAAAAAGAAGCCCCCACCTCCTCCAAATAACAGACGCAGCCTGCACTGCTCTTTTGGCCTGTTGACTTCCAGCTTTGCTTAACGTGGAGTTTTGGGGGCTACCTTGCACCCTTGAGTTTTCCTTGCTTTCATTTCTTGTTATAGCCCCATGAAAACACCCCCCACCCCCCACCCCCAAAAAACGAGCTGCCACATGGGATGCATCTACAGGCTTCCTGAAGAGAGAGAGAAAAAAGGAACCCCCTCCCCAACCTCCAGGCCTTGAGGTAGAATCCATGGGACAGCCCCCACTGTGGGATGCCACCGCCCTGGGCTCTGATGCAGGGGAGGGGAGAGTAAACACTTAAGGGCAGAGATCCCCACCCATGTGGCCAACAATGGCCATGGTCTTCCCAGCCATCACTCAGAAAAGGTGGGTGGTCTGAAGAGTGACCAGGAAGGATCAGCATCTGGGTCTGAAGACCCTTGTGGAGGGGGAGGCAAGGGGGAGGGGCTGCTCCCTGGGAGACTGGAGGCAGATTGGACACAGCGAAAGACTTGAGGGAAGACCCAGGGGGTCTTCAAAAGGGGGGAGGGGGCTGGCCTAAGAGAAGGGGCTCAGTCTGATCCTGATCAATGGAGCAGGAACTCCCAAGAAGCAGCCAAAGGTCCGAAGTGCCCCTTGATCTTTCTCCTGGTCAAGGCGGGGCTGGGGCCTGGCAGGCACCTCTGAGGGGTTTCGGGAGGGGTGGGGAGGCAGCCTCTCTGTTCTTAAAACAGATCCAGAAGAGGATTCACACCCTTCTCCTCTTCTGCTAAAGTTATACTGGGGTGGGGGGCTTTTGGTAGAGAAGAGTGTTGCAGAAAACCCCCATCACATAATGTGGTTGTTGGTTGGAGAGGGCAGTTTTTTTACTATATGCTGCCAAGAAGACAACACAGTTTCTCTGCCAGGCCATCCTTGAGCCTCTTCCAGTACATGCTCTGCAGGCAGGAACTGAGGAACCCACCTCTTCATTCTAGGACTCCTCACTGGATCCCAACTGAAAGGGGAGGCAGCAAACAGGATGCCCGACTGTCTCTCCATATATGTATGTATTGTATGTGTGTGTGTAATATATATGTATTATACATGTATTTATGCATTTATAGATGTATTTACTCATCCGCCCATCTCACTATGTGAGTAGTAGCCGAAGTTCCCTGATTGTGCTGAGAACACAAAAACAGGTTTTGTCTGTCCGATTGTGCGTCCACACGTGCGAAGCGCAAACCCACAGCACGACTTAACTCGAGGAACAGCCTTTAGGACGGAGCAGGGATCGCGCGCGGGCTCCACTGCGCGGAACCCGGCTCGGACTGCAGGGCGCCGGGCCACGGGCTCTCCGCGGAAGGCTGCCCCTTTGGTCTCGTGCTCCGGCCTGCGCGTTCCCGGTCTCCCCGGATCCCGCCGCGCCACGTCCCTGATTGGGCCGTTTAGAGTCGCACCTGCCGGCGGAGACCCGGGGGAGCCGCGTTGCCACGGGCTGCCTGGCGCGCAAGGGACTGGGGGGGGCGGGGGCGCTGGCGCAGAAGCCGCCCGCATCGCGCCATGAACGGGGTGGTTCAGGGAGCCCGGAAGGGGGCTAAGGCCGAGACCGCCGACCCCAAGGCCCCGCGGTAAAGGGGGCGCGGGAGGGGGGCGCGGGGGATTCCGCCGGTGTTGGGCGTGCGCCTGGGAACAGAGGGCGCGGAGGGGGCTGAGGGCGAGCTGGAGAAAGCCCTCGGGAGCCTCCGCAGAGGGGAGCGCGGGGTCTCTGGCGGGACCGGGGGCTTCCCCAGGGAAGGCGCGCAACGAGACCCTCCGACCTGCGTGCCTAGAGCGGGCCACCACCGGCGAGCTCTGCCGTCCTCGGAGGGAGCCCGGCTCTTTCCCGAACGGTGCATTCCCACAACATCTGTGGCACCGAAGCAGGACGAGGACGAGCATTCTCCCTTC
The DNA here is from genome assembly GCF_029215685.1 of Pituophis catenifer annectens. Lineage (NCBI taxonomy): Eukaryota > Metazoa > Chordata > Lepidosauria > Squamata > Colubridae > Pituophis > Pituophis catenifer. Next base: position 131,821,598 of record NW_027256884.1, read on the forward strand.
TCCCCGTGCCCGGTTTTCACCTGGCTGTTTTTGCTTCGGGTTGGCGGTTAACTAGCTTATGCCGATTGCCTGACCTGCGGAATGGGCAACTTGGGTCATTTTGGGGTGCAGGTGGCATGCAGACTGGCATCTGTTACTCCCCAGGAAGAGGAGTTCAGACCCTGCCAGCCCTCTCAAGGCCTTTCCTCTGCGGAAGATGGCAAGGCCAAGGAGAAGGTGGCCTAAGCCTGACTTTCTCCTGCAACACCTCTGGGCAGTCTGGCACACAGAGCAATGCCACAGGGTCCCCCCTTAAAATGTGACATCCCCCAGAAGTTTCAGGGGGGCCCTCTTTACTCATCCCTGACACTGGCCAAGCCCCCCCACACCTCAAAGAAGCCAAGGGGCGGCCTCTATGGGCTCAGCTGCCCCCAGGCAGAAAAGGCAGCGATCAGATCTGCCCATGGCAATGCCTCCCTCACCCCCAATGCCAAGTGAGCAGCTGGTGCTGACCCAATTTACGGATGTGTTAAAGGCAAGGAATGGGGGCTTCTCCGGCCTTGTTTCCTCCCCTTCTATCAAACCCCCAGCTCTCAGGAAAGCATCCCCAAGTAGGCCGGGGGCTCTGAGTGGAGATGGCTGGACCTGACCCCCACCTTCCCACAGCAACTGTTGGGCCTTCAGAGGGAAGGGAGGAGCAGCAGCCGGCAGGGCCAAAGGTTAGCCGTGAAGAGGCAGCTGTAGGACCCCTCTCGTCCCCCTGATTCTCCAGGGTGCTCTGTTGCAGTTCAGGCTGCTTCAGCCCCACAGAGGAAGCCCCTCAGGAGCCTGCCAAGGATGGAGAGAGGGAGCCAATCTGAAAAGAGCAGGACTCTCTTGGTGACAAGCAGAGGGGCCCTCAGACGGAACCCGGCATGCCTGGGATGGGCCCAGGGCCTCAGGACCACCAGAGTGGGCCACCAGCAGAAGGCCTGGGGAAGCAGGACAGCTACTGCTAAGCAGGAAGGCTTCTTTAAATCGGGCACTGCTAAGGCGGACTCTGGTTTGATGTGGGGTCTGATGGCAGCAACATAACCTCACAAGAGCCTGGCATAAAAAGGAGCCTAGGATGCAGGCAAGAAAGGAAAGGCTGTGGTGGCAGCAGGGGCCACATCCCGAGGGGTGGGGGTGCGAGAGAGCCACAACTGCCCTTTGGGGGTGTCTGTCTGGGACGCCCCCTGCTGGAGTGGTTCCCACCAGAGTCCTTTGCCAGCCCTGCTTCTTCCATTGTGGATCCTAAGAGTTTTATATTTACTTACTTACTTACAGTTGCACCTAAGTTAAAACATAGAATTTTAAGATCAAGCATTAAAACCAGAGACACACAGGGAGGGAGGGCGGGGGGGGACAGATTGGGGGGAGGGGAGATCTTTTGTTACTGGATCCACCACCTCCATTGCACAGTTCCCCCACTCTGGGCTCACTTCTTGAGGCCCTACCAAAAAGGTAGGAGGGTTGTGGCCAACCTCACACCAAGGGGGGGCAAGATGTTACAGAGGGCAACAAGAGAGAAGCCCCCCCTCCTCCTGGACCCCACCAGCTGGAATAATCGGGCTGACGGGACCCACAGTAATGCCTCCTCCACCAGCATGAGTGGGACGGGCCAATCCCTGTGGGGTGAGATGGTCCCTCGAGTAACCTGGCCCCATGCCATGAAGGGCTTTAAAGGTGATCACGAGCCCCTTAATGGCACTCGCAAAGAGTCTCTCGCTCCCGGCTTTCTCCCCCCCTGCAGCAAGGCCTCAGGCAGTGGGACTCGCATCCTGGACCCTTCTGGAGACAAATACTACTACTGGCTGATCCTGATGGTGCCCCCCATCCTTTACAACTGGGTCATCCTCATCTGCAGGTAGGGCGCTAAGGGGGCGGGAGGTCTGACCCGCCACAAGCTGCCATGCGCAAAGGAGCTCCTGAACTCCGTCCAAAATCAGCAGAGGGCCAAGAAAACCCCAACTCAATTCCTCCCCATCAAAGGTGGACATTTTTATCGGCCAAGCCAGGAGCAGTCAGAAAAACTAGAGGTGCAAAAGCCCTTCCAGGGGAGGAGGAAGGAAGGGGGTGACCGGCCCAGAGCAGGGGGACCCTTGTGTGGGGCAGCCCAAGAAGGCAGAGCAGGGGACAGGCCTTTGTGGGGGCTCGGGGAGGGGGGGGTGTTGCAGAATGGAGAGGGCGGCTCAGCCAGAGAGGGAGGGAGGGAGCATCGCCACTGCCATGGGGCAGAGCTGGAGTGGTGGGGGGGGGGGGTGTAGAGGCCTTCATGCGTCTCCTGTCCTTCCCAGGTTCTGCTTCCCTGAACTGCAGCAGAGGTACCTGCTGCTCTGGCTGGCCTTGGACTACCTCTGCGACCTGCTCTACCTGTTGGACATTGTGGTGCATTTCCATACAGGTTAGTGGGGTAGAAAGACATCCCTCAGGAGGCCAGAGCTGCCCAGTTGGGAGCCCTGAAGAAGCGGGGGGGGGGGACAGGGAGCCCATCTGGAGGGAGGAGAATTTGGAGGGCTCCATCACATGCTGCTGCCCCACAGTCAAAATGGAGGGCCTGAGGAGGGGGTGGGGTGACCTTCCTGCTCCCCCCATGGAGGGCTGCCTCTTGTCGCTGATCTTCCCACCAAGTGGGCTGGGCCTCCTCCGCCCCCTCCCCAAAACCTTGCACCTAGTTTGGCGACTCTGAACTCACTCAGGATAGAGTTGCCAGGGGGTGCAACCCCCAAAGCTCAGCCCAGGCCTGGGGGGAATCCGGGGCTCCTGGGCCGGCTGAACTTCAGGATCGCAGATCTGAAGTGCTGGGTTATGATTCCTGCCCCTGAAGTGTTTGCAGATGCCCCCTGACTCAGTCCTGAGCCCTTGGGATGCCAGGCCGAGGAGCGTGACCCAGCGTGATCCCTCTGGGAGGAGACCCTGGCTTTGGAGGGAGGCGGAGTCTGCACTGGGGGGGGCTGGTAATGGGCAGTCACTAATGTGTGTAAGCCAACCCAAAGGGACTCTGAAAGAGCACTCTTCCCCACCCCACTTTTCTCTGGGGTGGGAGAGAAGCAATGCATGCCAGACTTCCTGACCCCCAAGAGGAAGAGTGGGGCGCAGAGTCTGCAAACCGATACAGGAGAATATTTGCAGCTCAGGGTTGAAATGAAGGGTCCTTGGTGTGTTCTCTGACCTGGGGGGAGGTTCCTTGCAGACATTTCATTATACAAACTAGGCAACAACATCAGCGCACTGATGGTATTACCTAGTTTGGGTAACAAAACATCTGCAAGAAAACCTGGGCAGCTTCAGAATTTTTGCCTAGAGTGATGCATTACAGCCTCTTTCTCCTGCACAGGAGCACTGAGCCCTTTTGGCTGCCCAGGCTGACAGTCCTCAGGATTCTGGGATATTTGCCTTTTGGGATTCCAAAAGGAATACACACTTACAAAGACATCCAGGTCATCCCCCCACCCCCCACTCCAAAAAAAGCTACTTAGATTCCAGCTGCTTTGCAAATAATCAGTCAGCAGAGGGCGCTCTTTAACAGGCCAGAAATACAAAGCCAGCAAAAAAAAAGGAAGCAGGAAGGCTGCATGTCCAGAAAACATGGAAAATGACCCCCTCTAGGTCTTCAAGGACTTCCACGGTGGGAGAGCCAGTGGGCTCCCTGGTGGGGTGATGTTCCCAGGACAGGAGCCACAACAGAGGAGGTGCACTTCCTCGGTCTTTGAACGCAGTTCAAAGGGTCCAGGCTGAATTGGGCCCAGATCCCAGCTGGTTACCAGAGGAGACCTCCTATGGTCCTGCTGCCGCTGAACTTCCCTGCCCCAGCCAGCCACCAAGGCCTGAAGGGTGAGCCGGTGGTAGTTGCTGGGCACTGCCCGCAGAACACTTCGCCAGGGCATCCTGGTCCCCAAAGGCCTGCAGCTGCCCTACAAGCCAAGGCCGAGCTTCGGTCACAGCCAATGAGACCAAGAGAACCCCGGAGGACCCAGGCTGGCACTGCCCGTTATGGAAGGAGCAGGACGCCGTCCCACCTGTGCTGGTGGCCCACCAGGATGCTACCCTGATCACGTGGTTCTGCCCTCCTACAAGGGGCCAGGAGTGATGCACCCCCAATGTGGTGGGGAGCAGTTAGCCAGGGACCAAGGCAGCTCCTGTCCCGTGACTTCACACAAGAGCTCCAGCTCTTCCTTTAGCTGAAGCCCCACCAGAATCCTCCCCCCTCCAAAGGCTTAGATTGGGTTGGGAAGAATCCTCCAGTCCAGCTGGATCAAGGCAGGCAGTGACTTCAGTGGTGGGTTTCAAAAATTTTTACTACCGGTTCTGTGGGCGTGGTTTGGTGGGCATGGCAGGGGAAGGATACTGCAAAATCCCCATTTCCTCCCGATCAGCTGGGACTTGGGAGGCAGAGAATAGATGGGGGCGGGGCCAGTCAGAATTTTTACTACCAGTTCTCTGAACTACTCAAAATTTCCGCTACCGGTTCTCCAGAACTGGTCAGAACTTGCTGAAACCCACCTCTGAGTGACTCCCTTCCTCAGAGGGCTGGTCATTTCTCCTATCTGGGCACACACAGATGCCCAGAAAAGCCAGTTGGGGGATTCCCTGTGCATCTCCTTGGCTTCTCCAAGCAATCTTGCCAGAGGTTGCTGGCACAACAGGTTGCCCGGGGACTTTCTTCTGAGGGACTTGCTCATGGGTAGCAGACACCGGCAGCAGCCATGACTGTGGAGGGGAGCCGTTTAAGTGGGGCAGCAGAGTGGCTCCTCCAGCCCTTTGCCAAGCACCTCTCCTATCCCCCCCATGCTGATGCCTCCCCCCTTTCTCTGCCAGGCTTCCTGGAAGAAGGGTCCCTGATTCAAGACCGTGCCCAGATCTCCCGAAAGTACCTGCGTTCCTCGTCCTTCCTGTGGGACTTCCTTTCTGTGCTGCCCACTGACCTCCTCTACCTGTACGTGGGGCTGGACAGGCCAGCGGTCCGAGCCAACCGCTTTCTGCGGAGCCCCCGCTTATTTGAGGCCTTTGATCGCATCGAGACCCGTACAGCGCACCCCAACTCCTTCCGCATCTCCAAGCTGATGCTCTACATCTTCGTCACCATCCACTGGAACAGCTGTGTCTACTTTGCGCTCTCCAACTTCATCGGCTTTGGCACGGACGAGTGGGTCTACCCCAACAGCAGCCTGCCCGGCTTCAACCGGCTCCTTCGCCAGTACCTCTACAGCTTCTACTTCTCCACCCTCATCCTGACCACGGTGGGCGATACCCCCATGCCCCAGCGGGAGGAGGAGTTCCTCTTCATGGCCATCGACTTCCTCCTGGCCGTCATGGGCTTTGCCACCATCATGGGGAGCATGTCGTCCGTCATCTCCAACATGAACCATGCTGACAAGTCCTTCTACCCCAATTACGACCTGGTGAAGGACTACCTGCACTCCCAGCAGGTCAGCCGGCAGCTGCAGCACCGGGTGGTTGACTGGCAGCAGCACCTGCAGATGAATAAGAAGATGACCAATGAGCTGCAGATCCTCCAGCACCTGCCCGAGCGCCTGCGAGCCGAGGTGGCCATCAGCGTCCACCTGCCCACCCTTCGCAAGGTCCAGATCTTCCAGAACTGCGAGCAGAGCCTGTTGGAGGAGCTGGTGCTTAAGCTGAAGCCACAGGTCTACAGCCCCGGGGAGTATGTTTGCCGGAAGGGGGACATCGGCCGGGAGATGTACTTCATCCGCGAAGGGCAGCTGGCCGTGGTGGCGGATGATGGTGTGACCCAGTATGCAGTGCTGGGGGAGGGGCTGTACTTTGGAGAGATCAGCATCATCAGCATCAAAGGTGAGGGGAGGGGAAGGGGAGGGATCCCCCCAGGGTACCACCTGAGCTGCAGAGGAGCAGACCCCCAGTTGAGAACTGTGAGGGTCCCCTCCTTTGGGGGTTGAAGATCATGCCTGTTGCATCTCTTTGTTCGGGTTCTCCAACAGTTCAGTGCTGCTTGCTTTTCACTGACCAGAAGGGGAGGCGCCTACTGAGGACATGACAGTTGAGAATTGGGGAGATGACCTGGAGGGAAGTTTGTAAGAGCCATCGCATAAGCAAAGGGAGCTGAAACTTTCCTTAAGTCTTGGGAGACAAGATAACATTTGGAAGTGGCTCAGAAAGACTCCTCCCCGATTGACTGGGGATTGTCAGACTTAACCCAAGAATGATGCAAAACAATCCAGCCAAAGTTCAGTCCATTATTTGCATGTAGACAGAATCTTGCCAGACTCAACCCTTACTACTCTCAACAGTTTCTTATCTTGGGCGATCCTAGGCGGCCCTAAATCTCTTCCCCTTCACACCTCCAGCTCCAGACTGTGCTGTCTCTTGCCTGCCTCCCCTCCCTCCCTGAAATGCACCCCTCCTGCCTGGAAACCATCCTGCATTACTGTGGTCCATCACAGGCATAAGAGGAAGGGGAGGTAAAGCACAGAGAGGCCTGCAAGATTCAATTATCACTGCCTCTCTCAAACTCTAGTTCTAGAGTCTTCCCATGTCGGTGGAGATTCTCAGTCATCCAGGTCCTGGTTGTCCCAAAGGTGTTTTTTTCAAGAGGCAAATAGTCTTCCTTGTTTTTCTTTGAAGATGTTTCACTTCTCATCCAAGAAGCTTCTTCAACTCTGACTGGATGGTTGGGAATGGAAGGATTTATATTCCTAGCAGACAGCTGGTCATTTGCATTCTTTCAGAGAGTCGTTGAGGCCACCTGGAGGTTTATCTGTATCAAGATAGATGATGTATCCCTCCCCCTCTGTCAATTCAATTTTGACATAGATGGCCTCTTTGACCCTTCTGTAAATCTCTCTATCTAAAATGCAGACTTTGATGTCTTCAAAAGACTGGCCTTTAAATGCAAATGGACTGCTGAATCTTGTTCTGATGGGTTTGTCCTCCTATGTTGTGCCATGCGTTTATGAAGTGTTTGTTTTGTTTCCCCAATGTACAGATCTCATATGGCTCACTTCATTGTACCGCATATACCAGGTTGGTCAGGTATATGCAGTACAATCAGCTGCAGTCTTAGCACGTGCAGGAGCCTCTCCCGAATCTTCCTGCTTCCCCGCCCCTCAGGGAACCAATCCGGGAACCGCCGTACGGCCAACATCAAAAGCATCGGCTACTCGGACCTCTTCTGCCTCTCCAAGGAGGACCTCAAGGAGGTGCTGGCCGAGTTCCCCAACGCCAAGGCGGTGATGGAGGCCAAGGGCCGGGAGATCCTGCTCAAGATGAACAAGCTGGACATCAATGCCGAGGCAGCCGAGATTGCCAAGCAGGAGGAGGAGGAGCGACGGACGGCAGCCCTGGAGGACGGGCTGGACGCCCTGCAGACGAAACTGGCCCGTGTCCTGGCAGGGCTGGAGTCCAGCGCCTTCAAGATCGCCCTGCGCCTGGAGCGCCTGGAGTGGCAGGTGCAGGTTTGGGGGGAAGGGGAGGGGAAGGGGGATGGCGCAGAGGAGGGGACCGAGGCTTAGGTGTCCCCCTGCACCCTTTCACCAGCTGGCCTTGGGGCTGCAGCTTCTGCCGGGGGATGAGCCGTTTTTAGGGAAGAGCCTTCCTGGATCTGGAGTCTTCCACTTCAGATGCAGGGGGCAGGAAGGGAGGCTAGCTGGAAAAGGAACCCAGAGCAACGTTCCCTGGGTGCAGGCTGTGTTGGTGGGGGGTGGGATCCTGACCCAACAACCACATCCTTCCTGCTTTCCTCCCTCCCTCCCTCCCTCCCTCCCTGTTTTTCTGAGTGTGGGGTGGGGACAGAGTCGCCCCAGGGCTCCTGTATGGGGTCTTGGAGAGGGGCAGCCAATGAAGGTGCCTGCAGCCTCAGGGCCTTGGTAGACTCATGTAATGTAAGGCTCACAAGGGGCCTTGGAGGTCAGCTAGAGGGTGACATTCCCGATAGACAGCCTCTCTTCAAAGGGGAGTCCACCAGCCCCAGAGCCGCCCTCGTCCACTCTCCTGACTGTGATCGGCTGCCATTGTTTGTCTTTCTTCTGGACCAACTGCGAAGAATTCCTCCCATTCGCTCTAGGACAGCCCTCAAATACACACACACACACACACACACACACACACACACACACACCAGGTCTCCAGCCCTTCTGGGCCCTGGTCACTTTCCCTGCTCCCCCCTGTGGGGGCTCTGGACAGAGGAAGACGGAGGTCAGAAGTCCAGAGAGCCATCTGCGGGCCCTGCACCTCAGCAGCCCTCGGCCACCTGGGCAGGTGAGAGTGGGATGAGCTGGAGTGGATGGTATGGCCGAGTCAGGCACCTTTCTGGTATTTTAATTGGCCTTATTTCTCTTTCCCTTTCATATGTTTTGCTAGCAACTTGCCATAAGCCTTAACTTTCAAGAAGAATGTAAAAAAGCCTTTTCTTTGGCCAAAGTGTTTGATACATAGTAAATAAAATACTTTTGTTTTCTGCTGTCTCCAAGCTTCAACAAACAAAGCACTGTGAATGTATCTTTTTTGTGTTGTTGGTCGGGAAGTCGTGTCCGACCCATCGCGACCCCATGGACAACGTTCCTTCAGGCCTTCCTGTCCTCTACCATCCCCTGGAGTCCATTTAAGCTCACACCGGCTGCTTCAGTGACTCCATCCAGCCACCTCGTTCTCTGCCGTCCTCTTCTTCCTTTGCCCTCCATCGTTCCCAGCATTCGGCTCTTCTCCAGCGAGTCCTACCTTCTCCTTAGGTGGCCAAAGGGTTTGAGTTTCCTCTTCAGGATCTGGCCTTCTAAAGAGCAGCCAGGGTTGAATGTATCTTTACCAATTACCTATTCCAGTGTTTTTTCCTTTGCAAATGGTTCTTTTACTTTTATTCAGAATACAATGTTCTTTTCCGTTCTAATCCTTTCATATTATTAGATGTCTAATTTTTCATAATATAACTTGACAGATGACTCTTCCTAATCCAATCAACTTTTACCTTGAAGTTTTTTTTGTTGGCCAAACTATGAAAAAGAAATGCAATCTATATTCCAGGTTCTGTCTCTTATAAAAGGGAATTCTTTTTCTCGGAAGGTTCCAAACAAATCATGGTCTTCCAGTCATAGAACATAGAATAATAGAGTTCAAAGGGACCTTGGAGGTCTTCTAGTCCAACCCCCTGCTTGAGAAGAAGACCCTAGACCGTGATGGCGAACCTATGGCACACGTGCCACAGGTGGCATGCGGAGCCATATCTGGGCACACGAGTGTTGCCCTAGCTCAGCTTCAGTGTGCATGTGCACACAAGACAGCTGATTTTTGGGCCTTCCGGGCCCACCATTTTTGGCCTCCAAAGGGCCTCCAGGGGGATTGGGAAGGCCGTTTTCGCCCTCCCCAGGCTCCAACAAAGCCTCTGAAGCCTGGGGAGGGCAAAAAACAGGCGTACCGGGCCCACCATGCCATTGTGTGCCAAAAGCGTGGGGAGTGGGGGGGGAGTTTGCACGCACATATGTGGGGGGGCAGGGCACATTGAATTATGGGTGTGGGCATGCACACGCACGACCCTCCCGTGCTCCCCACCACTTTTGGCACAGGATAGCAAAAAGGTTAGCCATCACGGCTCTAGACCTTTCCAGAAAATTGGCTGTCCAATCTCTGCTTAAAAGCCTCCAGTGTGGAGCATTCACAACTTCTGGAGGCAACTTCCATTCCACTGGTTAATTGTCCTCACTGTTAGGAAGTTTCTCCTTAGTTCTGTGTTGCTTCTTGTCCTGCCTTCTGGTGCTTTGGAAAATAGTTTGACCCCTCATTTTTGTAGAAGCCCCTCAAATATTTGGCACACCGATTTCCTGCCTCCCCATGTCCTTCTTTTCACTAAACCAGACATCCCCAATTCCCACAACTGTTCTTCATATGTTTTAGCCTCCAGCCCCCTGATCATTTTTGTTCCTGTCCTCTGCACAAGTCCTGGTATTTTAACTGGGATCCAATAAATCGAGGCAAGAACCTGGAGCCACATTTGGCCATCAAAATCAGCCCCTTTCTCAGTCCAGCCACCGGGGGGGGAGCGATGACCCCCTTCTGGGTGCTCTCCTGGGCTGCTCCCCTCGCTTTGGCTTAGCCTTTGGCAAGTTGCCTGGCTGGCCGCAAATTGTATAAACGAACACAAATGTCAATCCTGATGTTGGCCAGGGACAGCATTGGCCGCCTGCGGTCCAATTGAATGGTGAAGCTAAAAGCTCCTTCGGCTGACGGCTTCTGGGAGTTGAGGCTTCGGCAGATGACGTCCAGATGAAGCCCCTCGGCCGCTCTCTCCATTGTCTGTCTGTTTAGAGAGTCAGACCGTGACCTGGGTGGCGATATGCAAGCGCCATTGCCAAGGCAACCAGGGGGAAACACTTCTTAATGTCCGGAACAAGCAGACAACATTCTGAAGTGGCTCTGATGGACACACACACACCTGCCCGCCCCCGCCCGCCCCCCCCTTTAATCCACTGAATTTGAAAGAGGGGGGGGGCAGCAGGAGGAACAACATAACCCAGTTTCCAAAATTCAATTCCTGCAGCCAAAGCAGCTTTAGGCTTTGCTCACTCAGCCTGGTCTCCCTTGAGGAGCTGAGAGTTTGTGTCTCTTTGGTTGAGACCCTTCGGGGTGCCCACCTACGGGGCCAAAGGGAGACGGGCCCCGGCCATCCAGAGGAACCCTGCAGGTTTGGCCGAGTGTCCACACCAGAATGAGGGTTGGGCAAGCATAGATTGTGCTGAGGGGGAGGGGGGATGGACAGACGTAGGGGAGACCGGAGGCTCATTTCCCTATAAAATAAAAATGGCAGGAACACCCAATGCTTGCCTCCCTTTCAGTCCCTTTGAGAAGACCCTCACCCATTCCATCACCCACAATCCTGGTGGACTCCAAGCACACACACACATAGAGAGAGAGAGACCCCTTTTGTTTTGCAGCCAGAGACCCTTCCTGGAGGTGGAGCGCCTGGGCCCTTTGCTGGGCCCCTCTGGTGGGCTTTGAGCTGCCCTCTGTCTCACAGCTCTCTCACGGAGGGTCCCCCGCAGCCTCTCGGCAGCCCCAGGCCCTGGTTCGTCAGCCAGCCAACGCAAGCGCCAGAGGAGGTGCAGGCTCACAAAGCGGGGTGGCCAGCAAGGGACTTTGGCTCTCCAGGCGTTTTGCGTATCTCTCACAGATCCCTGCCACAAGGAGGCTCTCGGACCTGCCCAAAGACCCTTGGCTCCATTTGGGTGAAGCGATGGGTTCTTTCGCTAAAGGCTGCTGGCTGCACTGAAGTCAGACTTGAACTACATTTCCCCTGTTAAAGGTTACGAACATTTTCCCTCATCCTAGCCCTCTCCCCGTGACCAGTCTGTCTTCAGCCAATGAAGAGCCCCCTGGGTGTTTTGAGAAAACGCTGGGATGTTTGGGGGAATCCACATTCCTTCTCAGGGCGTGTGGCCTTGGGCGCTAGCACAAACCTGTTCTGAGCTTCTCTGTTTCTTCCTCAAACTGTCATTCCCCACTCCCTATTTCCCATCACATGCCATGCACATGTAGTCCTCCTATTCCCCCCCCCTTGCTTCCTCCCTCCTGGCCTATGAAGGCAGGATGCCAGCAAGGTGCCAAGCCAAAGATGGCAGACCTGACAGAGGCATCCTCAAAAGGAGAGGCCAGTGCTCCTGTGCGTGTGCAGAGTGAGTGTCCTTGCAGCCAACCCATTTGAAGTCTCCAGCCTGAGGACAATGGAGCTCCCAGCATGAACCACAACAGGCAACGGGCCCCGAGTGGGTGCTCTTCTCTCTGTCTCTCTGCCGCCCCCTTCATGTGCGTTCCCTGTCCCTGCCTCCCGGCACACATCCTTCTGTGTCAAAGCACAGCCCTCCCACGTATGCAGGCAGCACACAGAACTATTGTCAGGCAAAGCGGGGGGGGGGGGGAGGGGGCCTTGAAACGCCCAGCCACTTCAGTGCTGCGTGGGAATGCAGTTATGCCCAGGTGAGAAAAAGACACTACTGATCCTCCACAGCAGCTCTGGAGACAGGTGGGGGCCTAAAAATAACCCAACTGGGGCAGAATGTGGGGTGAGAGGCTTGCCAGAAGAGAGGGGAGGCAGGCATGGGGATAGAGAGGGGCCCAACTTTCAGACAGGAGCCTTGCCCCTCCCTGCCAGAAAGACCCACACACGCCATCTGAGAGGCTTTGGGTCAAGACCTCCTGTGGGCTATTTGTGGGGCGCATAAGGTGCTTAATTAAGGCCCCCCCAGACACACATTACTCCACCCAGAGGCTGAGAGTCTCCAGTGTGGGCTCCTGGCCTGCCTTTGCTCAGCTCCCTTTGGGCTGGTGGACCTTCAGCCTGGATCAGGAGGCTTCCTACCTGCATTGGGGGAGGGGGAGAGGAGTTTTGGGCTCCTCTGGGCCAGTTTGTGATCCTGTCGGATGCCCATCACTCAGCAGGGAGCAGGAGAAGCACAGGGGTGGTCACCAGCCATCTTCACACAGCATGTGCAACCAGGTCAGCCAAAGGCACAGTGGCTCCACTGCTTAACAGACTCAGTAGGTTTAATCTGGGGTGAGTTTTTATGGCAAAGTCTGCTCTGGAATCCCAGCCTGTTTAGTTAATTTAGGGCATGAGGATCTGGTTCCCATGAAGAATCGCCTGCATGAAGGAACCCGGCATCAGCTGCCAGAATACCTCACCAGAAGAACAACGCCAATCCGTGTGTAAGCTTGGGGGTCTGGTGATGAAGTGGGGAGGGGGTGCCGCCGCTCTTCCAGAAGAAAAGCCTGGCCGGCTGGAGAGGAGGCATCGGCATGTGGCGGTGTGAACCGCTTAAGCTTTTTGTGGGTGAATGAGCAGCGGAGGGGCAAAGCCCCTTTTGGACCGCTTCCCCTCGCGCAGGGAGACGGAACCGACCAGGTGGTTCCGTCCCAGGCGCCTGATGGACCCTGAGAGGTTCCTGACGGAGCTTGGGCCATTCCCAGAGGCTCTGACTCACGGCTCGTCTGAAGAACTGGCGGCCGCCTGGGATAGGGCAGCTGCCAGAGCCTTGGACTGCGTCGTGCCTTTGCGGCCTCTGACTTGGTGCCGTTCTCAACTGGCTCCTTGGTTCTCCAAGGAGCTGAGAGAGATGAAGCGCCAGAAAAGACGCCTAGAGAGCGATTGGAGGGCCAGCCGCACCGAACCTGACCGAACACTGGTGAGGTCTTATATCAAGACCTACCTAGTGGCAATAAGAGTGGCGAAATTTAATTATTTTTCCACTCTCATTGCATCTGCAGAGAACCGCCCAGCCGCCTTGTTTAGGGTGACCCACTCCCTACTGCAGGTAGGAGTGAGGGAGGATCCCTTGCAGGATAGAGCTGAGGATTTTGTGCAATATCTGCATGATAAAATCGCTCAGATTCAGGGCGGCTTGGACTCCAACTGGGTAGCCTCGGACGGGATGATGGAGGTGAATCTTGAGAATGTTATCTGGGAGGAGTTTGACCCTGTGACTCCTGAGGACGTGGACAGGATTCTGGGGAGGCTTAACGCTACCACATGTTTATTGGACCCGTGTCCCTCCTGGTTGGTGCTGGCCTACCGGGAGGTTACACAAGGCTGGTTTCAGGAGATTATCAACGCCGCGTTGAGTGAGGGCATCTTCCCATCCGCCCTGAAAGAGGCAGTGGTGAGGCCCCTCCTCAAGAAGCCTTCCCTGGACCCATCTGTATTAACTAATTATCGTCCTGTCTCCAACCTCTGCTTCACGGCGAAGGTTGTTGAGAGTGTGGTGGCGAGACAGCTTCCTCGGTTCCTGAATGAAGCCGTCTATCTAGATCCGTGCCAGTCGGGCTTCAGAGTGGGTTACAGCACGGAAACGGCATTGATCGCATTGGTTGATGATCTCTGGAGGGCCAGGGACAGGGGTTGCTCCTCTATTCTGGTCCTCCTAGATCTCTCAGCAGCTTTTGATACCATCGATCATGGTATCATGCTGCGTCGGCTAGAGGGGGTGGGAGTGGGGGGCACCGTGTTATGGAGGTTCTCCTCCTTCCTCTCTGACCGTACGCAGTCTGTGTTGACGGGGGGGGCAGAGGTCGACTCCGAGGTTCCTCACGTGTGGGGTGCCACAAGGGTCAGTCCTCTCGCCCCTCCTGTTTAACATTTATGTGAAGCCGCTGGGCGAGATCATCTGTGGCTTTGAGGTGAAGTGTCAACTGTATGCCGATGACACGCAGTTGTACATTTCAACCCCAGGCCACCCCAATAATGCCCTTGATGTGATGTCCCGTTGTCTGGAGGCTGTGCGGATCTGGATGGGGAGGAACAGGCTCAGACTCAACCCCTCCAAGACTGAGTGGCTGTGGTTTCTAATGTCCCAATATAGCCAGCTAACACCATCGCTGGCTATTGGGGATGAGATCTTACCCCCCTCAGAGAGGGCTCGCAACTTGGGCGTCCTCCTGGACTCACGGCTGTCTTTAGACGATCATATGATGGCCGTGGCCAGGGGGGCTTTCTATCAGGTTTACCTGATTTCCCAGTTGCGTCCCTTTCTGGATCGGGACACCTTGCACACAGTCACTCACGCCCTCCTCATTTCCCGTCTGGACTATTGTAATGCTCTCTACATGGGGCTCCCCTTGAGGAGCACCCGGAGGCTCCAACTGGTCCAGAATGCGGCCGCGCGAGTGATAATGGGGGCGACTCATCGCTCCCATGTAACACCCCTCTTGCGCAAACTGCACTGGCTCCCGGTGGTCTTCCGGGTGCGCTTCAAGATGTTGGTTACCACTTTTAAAGCGCTCCATGGCTTAGGACCTGGTTACTTACAGGACCGCATTCTGCCATCATCTTCCTCCCACCAACCGACACGCTCCCACAAAGAGAGCCTCCTCAGGGTGCCGTCGGCCAAACAATGTCGACTGACGACCCCCAGGGGGAGAGCCTTCTCTGTGGGGGCTCCTGCCCTATGGAATGAATTGCCCCCGGACATACGAAGGATCCCCGACCTCTGCACCTTCCGTCGTGCTCTGAAGACCCTATTATTTCAGCAAGCCGGGCTGACGGAATAAACGATTTTAAATTGGGTTTTAAAAGTGGTTTAAAATGGTTTTAATTGGAAGTTTTAATTTTGGCCAAAGATGGAATTGTTTTAATAGGTTTTTTAAATTTTGTCTTGTATGTTGTTTTATCATGGCTGTTCACCGCCCTGAGTCCTTCAGGAGAGGGCGGTATACAAATATAATAAAAACTAAAAACTAAAACTAAACTAAAGCCCGAAGGCAGCCCAGAGCGCAAGAGCTGCTGTGTGGCCCTCCCTCCGGGTGCCAAACACTTTGCTGCATTACACAAGTGTGGAAAAGTGAGATTTACACAGCTAGGCAAAGCCATGTTGTGGCACGCAGGGACCGCCTGGCTTCTGCGGTGCCTCGGAGTGCGATCCCAGGAGGGGAGGAGAAGCCGCGGCCACCTCTTCTCCGCCCCACCGCAGATGCCCAGCACCAGAACAGCGCCGGACAGGTCAGGAATGCCAGCCAGAGGGCGCTTCCCCCACCCCACCCCCGCATCTCCTGCGTCAGCGAATTAACACCAGCAGCATCCAGGACCAGGAAGGGGCTCCCCAAACCCTCAGGCTGCAACACTGCGGGGAGAAGGGAAAGGGGCAAGAATCCAGGCACAGGCAGCCCTGTCCAGAGCCCACATTGATGCCCCCCCCGAGGTCACCCAATGACGCACTTGGGAATTACCTCCCCCCCCCATACACACATACAGGCTCCTCTCCCACCTCCTTCCAGCCACTCCTGCAGCTGGATTAAAGTAACAGCTGAGACCTCCCCCTCCCCCCCCTCCCCCCCTCCCACCCCCCTCTGCAACTGGGAGGACCAAAGCCCCTCTCATAAAGTGGGGAACATCTCCCCCCCCTCAAAATTCTGGGAGTGTGCCTGCAGAAGTGTGCCTGGCAGTTCAAAAGCAGCCAAGGCCCTGGGCTCCAGCTTGGGACTCACCTCGGCCGGTCCCTTACCTGAAACTTGGTGCCAGGAAGACTTTGGCTCTTCACTCAGGATTTTAATCATTGCTACTGTATCCAATTTATAATGTGTTGTAATGCTTTGCAATCTACAGGGAATCCTCAATTTATTATCACAATTGAGCCCAGAATTTATGCTGCTTAGGGAGAAATCTGTTATGGCAGTTTAGTCCCATTTTATGGGGGTTTTTTGCCACATTTGTTAAGTGAATCACTGCAGTTGTTCAGTTAGTGACTGTCTGGCTTCCCCATTGACTTGGCTTGTCAGAAGATTGCAAAAGGTGACCCCGTGACCCCAGGATACTCCCACCATCATAAACGTCAGTCAGTTGTCAAGCATCCGAATGTAAATCGCAGGACCACGGGGATGATACTGCAACGGTCATAAGAGTGAAAAATGATCATAAATCACTTTTTTCAGTGCCATTGTAACTTCAGTCACTATATGAACGGTTGTAAGTCGAGGACTACCTGTAATGCTTTGTTTTGGTTTTGACTTTGTTGTACAGGTAGTCAAGTTATAATCACAATTGGGACCGAAACACCTGTTGCTCAGTAAGACGGCTGTTAAATGAGTCACACCTAATTGTACAACCTTTTTTGCCATGGTTGTGAATCCAGCTTCCACCACTGACTGCTTGCCGAGAGCCGGCTGGGAGGGTCGCAAAGGCAGATCACGTGACCCTGGGGTGCTGCAGCTGTCACGAGCGCCCGAATGTTGATCCCATGAGACCAACCGGGGGGGGGGGGGGGACTCCACCACAGTCCTTCAGGTGGAGAATCCGTTGTAAGTCATTTTTTTCAGCACTGTTGTAACTTTGGTCATTAAACAAATGGTCGTAAGTGGAAGACGGCTTGTCCCCCTTCTGCTCAAGAGCCTGCCCGAAGGTTCAGATTTGGGGATGGCAGGACTGGTCAGGCAACACAAGTCCCTTGGGGGAGCAACCAACCTGCGTTCTCCAGAACAGGAAGGCTTACCAAAAAAAGCTCATTATACGGATCATTATTACAGTGAGCTTATGTTATAAAACCCTTCGGACTTCCTAAGCTGCTCCTTTCATTTTTCAAGGACTCTATTTTTCTCAAATGTTGTTTGATTCCCTTCCACCCAAATTCCTCAGGTGTCTTTTAGTCTCGAAATCCTCATTGATTTATCAATCAAATTTCTAGGCCACCCAACTCCAGACCGGCTCTGGGGAATTTCATAAATTAGTAAACAGAAAGACAAAATGTGATGCAAGAACAGCCACAGCTGCCAAGGGAATCGACAAACCTTCTCCCCACATAATCTCCAACCTGAAGGGGCCGGTCCAAGCCCCAAAGCCCAGGCCTGCAGAAGCCAGTTGCCTATGGAGGGCTTGGGATGGGAGAGCCGTGCACCCTTCTTTAAAGGGACAATCCTGCCTTTCAGAAAAAGGCCCTTTGGAGTTGCCTTTTATGGTGGCTAATTGACGTGGCTCTTGAATCGCCTTTCGTAAAACATGGTTAGAAAGGTAAACGGTTTTGAATGCTCATATGGACCTCTTTCCAGATTTGCCCCCTTTTTAGGTTAGTCCTTTATTTTTCCTAAGAAAATGTGGTCATTGAAGGTAAGGTGGGAGCTGCTCCGGAAGGAGGCCTTGGATGACTGGCCAGGGAGAGCTGCTTCCGGGTCCAAGTTGGACTTTGCAAGCCAAGTCCTTCTGATCCCAAAGACAGACAGATGCTGCGGGAGACGGACGGGCCCTCGGACAGTTTACGCTTCTAAAAACCAGGGCTTTGATTGAAGGCATGAGCTGCCACTCTCAGCACATCAGCTGTAGCTGGTGGCTCCACTGATGCAGGGTTTAAATTGGAGTGAGGCAGGGATGGGGAGAAAAAAAAGGGAAGCTGGGGGTTCCATGCGAGGCAGATGGTCCTCAATGTACGACCATTAGTTCAGTGACCATTTGAAGTTACAACAGCGATGAAAACAGTGACTTACAACTGGTATAATTACAGCCACTGCAGCAATCCCGTGATCCCCTGATCAAAGTCCAGATGATTGGTAAGTGGTGTGTATTTATGTGGTGTCCTGGGGTCGTGATCCCCATTTGAAGAGCCCTGGTGGCCCAGTGGTTAGAGTGCAGCATTGCAGGCTGACTCACTGCCCACAGCCAGCAATTCGATCCTGACTGACGCAGCCTTCCGTCCTTCCCAGGTCAGTAAAATGAGGACCCAGATTGTTGGGGGCAAAATGCTGTAAATCGCTCAGAAATGGCTGGAAAGCACCCTGAAGCAGTATATAAGTCTTAAGTGCTCTTGCTGTGGCTTCTCAAGGTGGGGAGCCATTTTCGCTTCCTGACTCCGTGAGTCACTTGAGCCCGTGGCAAAAAAGGTTGCAAAATCAGGCAATTGAAGGAGGCAATGAACAATCGCCTTGTTTAACAATGAAAATTCCTGTCCTAATTGTGTTGTAAATTGAGGGCTCCCCTACCTTTTCAATTAACCATTGCAAAGAGCTAAAAAAACCCACTGTATTTCCAAGGCATCCTTCAGCAGCTGTTTTCCTGACCACCAAGAGGCGCCGGTTTTATCCTATTGGGGCTCATCAGATGGGGGTGTCTGATGTTATTCAGTGGGGTTCAGATCTTGGAATTAGCGTGCTCGTACTTCAGTCCACCACCTGCAATGCATTAGCTTCAGGGATTCTCCGGATCCCAGGACTCGGGAAGGCTCCAGGAAGGGGCAGCCGAATGGCCTGCGCCCAGTTCACCTTCCCCTCGGCTCTGTGCAGTTCTTCAAGCCCCGTTTCTGGAGGGGGGGCATCAGATTTCCCAGGAGTTTCTTCCTGTCCAACTCGATCCAGCAGATTGGGCATGCAGCAGATCCCATCAGCCAAAGAGCCGATTGGCAGGAACAAGGGAGCTAAACTGCCCAGAGTCACTTCAAAACAAGATGGGCGGCAAATACATTTAATAAATGAACTAGAAAATGGGCTTTTTCTGCCGCTGTTCTGTGGAATATTCTCCCCTTGGGAGATTGGAGCGGCCCCAACTCTCCCTCTTGCCTTTCCACCAAGCTTTAGAAACCTGGCTCTGCATCTGGGCCTGGCCGGAGAGCGTGTGACGGGCCCAGTTTCTTGGCTTTACTGTTAGTTGATTAAGCACCACAGCTGCTCTTTGTACTCATTTATTGTTTTGATGCATTTGTTGTTTTTTTTTTTTTTTTTTTTTATAATAATTAATATACTGGAATATTATGAGCAAAAATCAGATGAAAAGATGGCCTTACTCTTCCTCGACGCACAGAAAGCCTTCGACAATCTTAACTGGGGGTTCTTAATATTGCAATTAGAAAAAATGGGAACTGGCGAGAAATTTCTTAATATGATCAAAACAATATATTCAGATCAAATTGCAAGAATATGGATAAATGGAGAGACAACAGACCAATTTAAAATATCCAAAGGAGTGAGACAAGGATGCCCCCTCTCTCCTATACTATACATATTAGCACTAGAGCCCCTACTGAACGAAATTAGGAATGACAATGAAATAAAAGGATTAAGAACCAAAAACCAGGAATATAAACTACAAGCACTCGCGGATGACGTAGTATTTATATTAGAGCAACCGAAACATTCAGGATTGAATTTATTAAGGAAGATAGAACAATATGGCGAAGTGGCAGGTTTGAAAATTAATAGACAAAAAACTAAATTATTAACTAAAAATTTGACAAAACCCCAGGAGGAAGAGCTGGAAGAGGCATTAGGAATACAAACAACAACCAAAATAAAATATTTAGGAATTTGGCTCACCAATAAAGTATCATCATTAAAAGAAGATAACTATATTAAATTGCTTAAACAGATACAGAAGGACTTAGAGGCATGGAGTAAATTAAAACTATCATTATTAGGCAAAATTGCTTCAATTAAAATGACTATTCTACCAAAAATGTTATATTTATTCAGAACAATACCGATAAATCCGGGGAAAACATATTTTAAAGACCTCGATAAAATGATATCCAAATATATATGGCAGGGGAAGAGAGCCAGGATTAAATTGAAACACCTGCAAGATACCAAAGAAAGAGGCGGCCTGGGATTGCCAGATTGGCAAACATATTACATTGCAACAGCCCTAACTTGGATCAAGGATTGGATGACACTCAAAGACAAACGAATATTAGCTCTAGAAGGATTCGATCTGTTCAAAGGTTGGCACGCATTCCTATGGGAGGAAAAGCCCAGACAGCATGAGCACTTTAGGAGACACTACATTAGAGGAGCACTGGCAAAAATCTGGATTGAAATAAGAAGGAAACATTATGATAAAATTCCAAGATGGATATCAACCATGGAAGCACAAATCTACCCGAACACAATGGATATGAATAAAATGAAGACCTATGACGAATTGCTGAATACAGAGGGAGATATAAAAACAACAGAGGAATTGAGACAACAGGGCACGGACATTGATTGGTGGACGTATTTACAGATAAAATCAAGATATAAAAGCGATATGAAAAAATTTGGAATCCAAAAAGAAAGAAATGAATTAGACAAAATCATAATGCAATCAGATGATAAATTAATAACTAAAATATACAATTATTTGCTTAAATACAAACTGGAAGAAGAAGTGGTGAAGGAAAATATGATTATTTGGGCTAAAAATTTTGGATATAATATCAATCTAGAAAAATGGGAAAAAATGTGGAAAGTCAATACTAAACTGACAATGTCCGTGCCCTATAAGGAAAATACATATAAGATGTTTTACAGATGGCATCTCCCCCCTGCACGGCTGGCAAAGATGTTCCCCAATACTAATCAGAACTGCTGGAAATGCAAAACACAGAAGGGGACTTACTACCACATGTGGTGGTCATGTCCAAAAGTTAAAAAATTTTGGAAAACAATTCAAAGTCAGTTGGAAGAAATCACCACCCAAAAAATACCCCTCAGACCGGAAACATACTTATTAGGAATACTCACAAAAGATTATAAAAAAGAGACACAATACCTAATTATACACATCCTAACCGCTGCCAGAATCGCCTTTGCACAGATGTGGAAATTGGAAAATACGCCAACAGAGGAAAAAGTAATACAAAAAACAATGGAATGTGCGGAAATGGATAAACTGACCAAAGAAATTCAGGGAAAAGAAGACTCAGACTATTACTTAATTTGGCAAAAATGGTATAACTGGTTAGAAAAAAAGGACACGAATTAAGGAAATACCATCCAACTATATCCAAATACAGAAATAAAATGAAATATCATTATATAAATACTGATATATGATGAAGTATAATATGTACAGATATATTGATATATAATTACCGATGTAACTCTACTTCAAAGCTCAAGTCCCAGGACTTGATTTTATTGTATAGTTAGTTTATGTATAGTTTGTTTAAATGTCTGTGTTTGTCTGTGTATGTTGGACTATAATAAAAAATTTAAAAAAAAAAAAAAAAAGATGCATTTGTTGTTTTAATGTTTTCTGTTTTTTGATTTTAGAATTGTAAGCCGCCCAGAATCATTGTTGAGTTGGGCGGCTATAGAAACCGAATGAATAAATAAAAAATTAACACCTGTCTCTCCCTGCTTTGAGAGGTTGAGGGAAGATGGACCATAGAAGCCATTCTGAGAGCTTCACCATATGCTGATTTAATTTATAGTTCTTCCCCCACGCACATTAAGTTTTCTTAACTTTCAGGTGGCTTTGAGGCTTTGAGTTTGAGGCTATTTTCCACCCAACTTCCATCCTGATGGAACAGGGTGAAAGAGACAGGTTCCAACTCAGCAAAGGAGAGATTTATTCAAACGATACACTGAATAAATTAAGGGAAGCCGGGATAGGAAGAAGTTGAGTGTGCTTTTAAAATTGGAGGAGGAAAGATCAATGACCTGTGCTAAGCTAATATATTACTCTGATGGGTGAAAATGCAAAGGATCTGCAAGCCGTAATAATAAAAGGAGCGTAGTGAAAAAAATGGAACTAAAATAAATTTAAAGAAGACCAAATAGATGAGAGCAGGTATAGACCAGCCTTAGAACCTATAATTAACAAATTGAGGAGGTGGAGAGCTTTGGCCTTTTAAACTCATCCAACCACAGGAAGGGAACAAGCAGTCAAGAAGACAAGCCATGTTCTAGCTAAGCCATGAACATAGGTCCCTTGTAATAGGTCGACAGGCGATGCCATTGCTACTGCCCTACATTCTGTAGTGAGTCATCTAGAGAAACCTGGGAACTACATCAGAATGTTTTTCATAGACTACAGCTCGACTTTCAACACCATTTTGCAGGGCATTCTCATCAAAAAGTTGACTGACTTGAATTTCCCCTCTCTCCCCTGTGATTGGATTATTATTATTATTATTTATTATTTATTGAATTTGTACACCGCACTACTCCCGAAGGATTCAAGACGGTGAACAGCCAAATAAAATACATATAATACAAATGTTAAAAAACCATTAAAATACAATTAAATAATTGGCCCGGCAAACGAAATTTAAAACACCCCAAATTCATAAGACAAATTTAAAATTTAAAATTTTTAAAATTTTAAAAAACAGTTTAAAAGAGAGGTTAGGCCAGGCCAGCCTGCTGGAAAAGAAATGTTTTGATGGCATGGCAGAAAGCGCACAGGTCCGGGATCCTTCATATCTCCGGGGGAGCTCATTCCAGATGGCGGGTGCCCCCACAGAGAAGGCTCTCCCCCTGGGGGCCGCCAGTCGACACTGTTTGGCCGACGGCACTCTGAGGAGCCCCTCTCTATGGGAGTGTACTGATCGGTGAAAGGCTACTGGTGGCAGAAGGCGGTCTCGTAGATATCCCGGTCCTAAGCCATGGAGCACTCCAAAGGTGGTAACCAAAACCATGAAGCGCACCCGGAAGACCACCGGGAGCCAGTGCAGCTCGCGCAGGAGGGGCGTTACATGGGAGCACCCCATCGCTCCCATAACCACCTGCACGGCTGCATTCTGGACCAGCTGGAGCCTCCAGGTGCTCCTCAAGGGGAGCCTCATGTAGAGAGCATTGCAGTAGTCCAGGCGGGAAGTGACGAGGGCATGAGTGACCATATTTAACGAGTCCCAATCCAGAAAGGGGCAACTGGCGAATCAGGCGAACCTGATAAAATGCCCTCCCGGCCACAGCCGTCAAGTGCTCTTCTAAAGACAGCTGTGAGTCCAAGAGGACCCCCAGGTTGCGAGCCCTCTCCATGGAGGCCAATGACTCGCCCCCAATAGTCAGTGATGGCACCAACTGACTATATCGGGATGTCGGAAACCACAGCCACTCGGTCTTGGATGGGTTGAGCCTGAGTCTGTTCCTCCCCATCCAGATCCGTACAGCCTCCAGGCACCGGGACATCACTTCAAGGGCATCATTGGGGTGGTCTGGATTAAAGACTTTCTGACAGACCCGACCACAAACAGTGAGGACTGGGTCTTTTACATCCTCCTCCCTGAAGTTCAGCACTGGCTCTCCTCAGGGCTGTGTGCTCAGTCCTTACCTGTACTCGTTGTACACATACGACTGCATATCTTTTGATCCATCTAATATGATAATAAAATTTGCAGATGGTATACCACTGTGCTGGGTCTTATCACAGGAGGAGACGAATTAGCATACAGGGAAGAAGTCCAGGAGTTATCCACATGATGCTCAGAAAACAACTTGCATCTAAACACCAGCAAGACAAAGGAGATGGTGCTAGACTTCCGGAAGCAGAGAGAGGAACCTGCCCCACTCTACATCAAGGGGGGCTGTGTGGAGAGGGTCTCTTCTTTCAAATTCCTGGGAGTCCAAGATCTCACCTGCAAAAATAACACGTTCCAGGTGCTCAGGAAGGCTCAACAGAGACTCCACTTGCAAAGGGTCTTGTGGAAAGATCAGGTAGAATGACGACTGATGACTTCCTTCTACCAGACTACGATAGAAAGTTGTCCTCACATATTGTGTAGTTACGGTGTGGTATGCTGGCCTGACAGCCGTGGACAGAAAGGCATTACAGAGGGTGATGAGCACAGCACAAAGAATGATGGGCTGTCCCCTGACCTCACTGGACGAAATCGCCAGGACCCGCCGCCTTAGCAGAGTGAGGAAAATCCTCAGGGACGATTCACACCCTGGTCAGCACTTCTTTACTCTCCTACCATCCGGCAGCAGATATAGAAGCCTAGCCAGCCAAACGAAGAGGCTGAAGAATAGCTTTTATCCGGGGGCTGTCAGACTTCTGAATGCAACATAACACCACAATTAGGTTTAATAAGGTAGACTTGCAGGGCCAGCGCAACGAGCAACATGTTCATACTGGTGTAATAGACAACTCAATGCTCAAACAACTAAAGGGAACACAAGCAGAAGACATCCGAGATCTGAATGAATGAAATAGCCTTATTAAATACTTTGTTCGTTACATACAGTACTTTTGTGTTCCCTTTAGGTGTTTGAGCAGTGTATAAACTACTGTATGTAAAGAACAAAGTATTTAATACGGCTATTTCATTCATTCAGATCTCGGATGTCTTCTGCTTGTGTTCCCTTTATTTTTTTGAGCAGTATAGTATAATGTTACATACATATAGATATATGGGAATGTATGCCAGTTATTACTTATTTCGGTTTAGGGATTTCTTTTTCTTTTATTTATTGAGTTATTGAGATGTGTTCTGTGTTTCAGGGGGGGCTGCACCAAGGGAGGCTCATTCAATCTCATTGTACACATGTTGTGCATTGACAATAAAGGTTTGATTTGATTGATTTGATTTGATTTGAACAGAGTGCGCCACTTCTGCTGTCCCCCCGGGGGGCCACTTTGGGGAGGAGGTGAAACAGGGCTGGAGCTGCTCTAAGGAATCCATCTTGTCCCTTAATTCCCCCTTCAACTCCAAAGATGCAGAAGAGAAGCTGCAGGGCCCACTTGGTGAATGCTGCAGCCAGAGACCCACGGAGAGGCTAAGAGGAAGGTGATCCACTCCACATGCCAGGACTAAAGGCACACAGCCAATGCGCTAATTGTCGGTGTTGCAATATTTTCAGGATCAGACTCAATAAAGATAATAGAAATTATAGGTTTAAATATAATTCTCTTTAATCATAATAGGCATTCTATATTCGCTGAATATTCAAGATAGAAGCAAGGAAAATGGGGAGGATGGCTCCTTTTATATACAAGGGGCGGAGCCAGGAATGGGAGTGGTAAAATATGAGTACATTAAAGCTCAAGTAATAAGTTAACCCCTGATGTTCCATATATACATTATTTACACATTAGAGAATAAGGCATTTACATCTGACAAATCCCCCTCTAAATGCCGGTTCGTTATACAACACCAGTTACATTCAGATTCAGGACAATATAATACATATAATTTAGAAGTTAAATATTTGTGTTGTTTAGAAGGTAAGGGTTTTGTTAATATGTCAGCTAATTGTTCAGAAGTATCACAATGTATTGCTTTGATGAATCCGTCTTGAGATAGTTGTCTCACGTGCTTAAATTTTATATCAATATGCCTGGACCTTTGTCCAATTGCATCGGATCTAGAAATTTCAATGGCCGCTTTATTATCTTCATGCATAATAAATGGTAAAGTAGGTTTCTTCCAAACATCTGTGATCAAATCATTGAACCATACAAGGTTATTTGCAGCTTTAGACAAGCAAACATATTCTGCTTCTGTGGTAGAGGTGGCTACCAGTTCTTGTTTACCAGTATACCAGTAAACTGGACAATCGTTCAATAGAAAAACATAACCAGAGGTACTCTTTCTGCATGATGTATCACCAGCCCAATCTGCATCAGCATAACAAGTAATTTTTGGTTCTTTGTCATTATTGGGTTCCAATATTAAACAAAAATCTAATGTACTTTTCAGATATCTTAAAATTCTTTTGACAGCTTCCCAATGATACAAGGTTGGTTTGCTAACATATCTTGACAATAAATTGAGAGGTAATGCAATATCTGGCCTAGTCCAATTAGATATATAAAGGAGTGAACCTATAACTGATCTGTAAAATGTGTTGTCTTTAAACTCAGGGGAAGATTCATCATTGTTTCTAAGAAAATCAGTTTGCATAGGTGTGTCACATGTTTTGGCATTATTTAAGTTACATTTGTTTAGGAGTTCAATGATTTTATCTTTTTGAGTAAGTTTGAATCCCCTTTTTGTTTTGTTAATTTGTACACCAAGGTATTTATTCACTCTACCTAGTGATTTCAATGAGAAGTGTTCGTTTAACTTATTTACAAAGATTTCCCTGCTCTCTTTATGCTTTCCAATATATAAAATATCATCCACATAAATTAATACAAATTCAATATGATCATTACTCTTTTTTACAAAGAAACAGTTATCAGCAGTGGTGGCGTTGAAATCCATGGTCTTTAGTACTTTTACCAAACAATCGTACCATCTTTTGCCAGATTGCTTCAATCCGTACAGACTCTTATTTAGTAACCAAATTTCGTTCTTATTAGTGTATTGACTGTGTGGTGCTCTTACATATATTTCCTTATCTAATTTTGCATGTAAGTATGCAGTCTGTATGTCATATTGAAACACGTCTAGATTGAGTGCAGATGCTACTACTAGAGCTGTTTTGACACTCTCTGTTCTCACTGTGGGTGAATATGTGTCAGTATAGTCTTCTGGATATTTTTGTGCATAACCTTGTGCAACTAGTCTGGCCTTGTATAAGGTATTTCCTCCTTCTAAATTCTTAATTTTATAAATCCACCTGGTACCTATAATTGTTTTATCCTTAGGTGCGATCGCAGGTGTGAATACATTTAATCCTTGTAAACTTTTCATTTCTTTTTCCATAGCTAGTTCCCATTTTTCTCTTTCTTCACGGGGAAGTTTCAATACTTCCTCATATGTATTAGGTGTTATTTGTTCTCCATCCATATGCATAATATAATCTTTGTATTTATTTGGTATTTGGTTTCTATTATTTCTAATATTTCTTTCAGGTTTGCTATGGTTGTCATGCAAATATCTGGCTTCCTTTTTTGTTAATGTGTCTGTCTTTATTTTATGCTGACTATTTGTCCAAGTTTTGGTTTTGTTCTTACTTTTGTTAATATTTTGATTTTCTGTTGTTCCTTCCTCGCAAGATATATTATCTTTGCTTTTATTAGAAAAAATTTCATTAAGGTGCAACTTAGACCAATTGGCCTGCTCATGAAACACAGCTGTTCTGGATACTATAAATTTGTTATTATTATCGATGAATCTGTACCCTTTGGTTCCAGTTTCGTATCCCATGAATCTTAATCTCCTGGATACGTTTTCTCCCTTTCTCCTCAATTGTTTAGGTATGTGCACGTCTGCAGTAACTCCAAATATGTGCATGTGTGCTAATTTAGGTTTTCTATTGTACATCACCTCATATGGTGTCTTATTCACAATACTGGACCATGTTCTATTTTGAGTGTAATTTGAATAATGTAAGGCTTCTGACCAAAATTGTTTGCCTAAACCAGCATCTTCTAATGTGCATCTAATCATGGTTTGTAGTGTGGAGTTCTTTCTCTCTGCAATCCCATTTTGAAAGGCAGAAAATGGATTGGACGTGAAATGTAGCATCCCTCTATCCTTTAACCATTGGGAGAATTCTTTAGACATGAATTCACATCCCCTATCTGTCATAATTTGTTTTATTCTGATATTATGTTGTGTTTCTATGCGTTTGTAGAATTCCTTAAATTTCTGAAAGGTTTCATCCTTGTGCTTTAATGTGTAAACAAAACCATAGCGACTGTAATCATCCACTATTGTTAGGAAGTAACGTTTTCTATAGGTAATTGATGGAGTTAATGGACCAACTAAGTCCATATGTACCAAATCAAAAATATTGTTAGTTGATCTGTTAGATTTTTTTGGTCTAGGACTGGTTTTTAGTTTGGTGGATTTACATACTGAGCATTCTAAATAATTTTCACAATTTTTTATTTTTACACCTTCTGCGTGTTCAGTCATTTTTTGTACTACAGGAAAGCTTGCATGTCCTAACTTCCTATGTAAGATATGAGCACACTCATCATGAATTGGTTTACCTATTTTTGGTTTCTTCTCATTGTGTGTATTTTTGTTATCATGAGTTATTTTACATTCATCATTGTCACTGTTACTGACATTTTCATCATCTGCTTCAATACAATCTTCCATATTTGAATCAATGTTATGTAACCATCTTTCTTTGGTTATCAGATAGGGTAGACCCCCTTTTATCATCACAGTGCCTACATTTGTTTTGTTCTTTTCTATAGTTGCTTTCCCCTTTGAGAAAACTATATTGATGTCAGATTCTCTGCTTAGTTTTATAGCACTTAGTATGTTGTGAGGTATTTCTGGGATTAATAATACCCCCTCTATTTTCCCTAAACCAGGCAAGGTCACATTTCCTCTGCCTAACACTTGAACCTTTTCTTGATTAGCTACCTTTATCACAAACTTATCTTCTGTAAATGAAGATAATATACTTTTGTTATTAGTGGTGTGATTTGTTGCACCAGAATCAATAAGCCAATTATTGTTCTCATCTTGTTGTGTTTTGGTGCTGTCTTGTTTATTTAGCCCATTTAGTGACCCAGATTTTCTCTCTTTTGAATTTTCTCTACCCCCTCTACTTTCTCTGTAGTTTGGTGGGCTTCTATATTTGTGTCTATCTGTGGAAGATTGTCTGTAATTGTATTTGCTCCTATATTCTGGTCTATGTCTCTCCCTTGGGACTTTGGGACAGTCTCTTCTACTGTGTTCCCTGGATCCACAATTGTGGCATCTAAAGACCTCATTATATTTATCTTGAAAGACTACTTTCCTAAAAGATTTGTGTTCTGTTTGGTTACTGGAACGATTTTTTCTTGAATTGTCTTCTGCTATCAATTTGTTAGATAGACTTTCTATTGATAAATATCCCAAATTAATGGTATCTAAGTGTGACATAAAGCTATCCCATGATGGATCAAGTGAATTGATAATAACACTTTTCATAGTTTGATCTGAAATCACTTCCCCCCTCAATTGCAGCTCAGCTCTTATTTTGTTTAGATTTATCAAATGTTCACTTATAGAAACCCCTGGTTTCACTCTAGAAGAAAAGAAATCCTTAGACATTCTTGTGGTTGTGGCTACGCTATCGCTGTGAAATAGATTAAACATGCATTGAATTATTTCTGATACAGTTAGGTTTGGTTTGATGCTATGATACATTGCAGGAGACACGCTAGAAATTATTATGAAAAATGCTCTATGATGTAAACAGTCTATTTTTAAAGTCCAAGGTCTTCTTGGAGGACTAGTTATAAAGAATAGTAAATTTTCTTTCATAAAAATAACCTGAAGCTGTTGGTACCACTCTTGTAAATTAATGCCATCAACTCTAAGTTTTGGGAAGTCACTGGGTAAGTTCCCCACATTATTTTGTCCATTACTTACAACCTGAGGCAGTCCGTGGTCTCTCAAGTGCAGGAAATTACAGAACGGCATTGGGATGCTTGTAACGAGTCTGCGCGGTTCTCTGGCCAGTTCAAGTCTTTCGGGGCCGTCTACGTAGTTTTGCACATGCGCGTTGCTCATTTCTTCTTTGGCGCCGTTGTGGAAGGTTCTCTCCATTTCAGCTCTCTCGATCCGCTCCTCTTCAGATGAGTCGGTCTCTGGCTCGGTTTTTGGGGCTTTGGTGATGGCGGCGGTTCTTCTCTTTCTCTTGTGTGTGCTGGCACTCGATTCTGTCTGCGGTGTAGGACGGAATCGGCATGGCTCTCTGGGCTCGGGTGTCGTCGTTTTCGAAGTCAGGATGGGAGCGTGCAGGTCTTGAGTTGTCGGTTTGATTGCTTGCTTCTTCGTTGATGTCTTAGAAATTTTCAATCTTGGCCCAAAAGCAGCAAAAAGTGTTTTCATTGCTGACTCTACTTGAGACTTTGTTAAATCGTCTTCACTTTCTGATTTTGGTTCATCTGAAGAGTTTGAGACTTCTTTTTCACTTTCTTCGTCTGATAGCGTTTTTCGCGCCAGAAATTTTGAACTGAGCGTTTTGATTGGCTCTGCTTCACTCTCTTTTGAAGTTCGTTGAAACCAAGATGGCTGCCGTTCAAAATTTCGCGCGGGGTCACATCTTTTCTTTTTTACAACTATTTTCTCAGTAGTCATTTCACTCACAGTTTTTTGATCTTTGGGTTTTTCTTTAATGATGTTTTTCTCTCTCGCTGCTCCGCTGTTCCTCAGCATCTCCTGGAGGTCCGCGATGAGGCTTTCATCATTCTTTTGGCTTTTTAGTATTTTTAATATTTCTGACCTGAGTTCGTTATTTTCTATCTCGATTTCTTCCTGGTCGTTATTTTCACTCATCAGTTCTTCTTCTTCAGTGGTGTATTCTTCGGATTCTCTCGAAATCGCATTAGTGGATTCGTTGATCATCTCTTGATCAGTTTCTATTTCTTTGCTGTAGGCCCTGGTGTTGGGCCTATCTTTCTTGGACATTTTTAATTACTTATTGAGTCAATTAACCATCCTCTGCTACCAGCTTGTTGCAATATTTTCAGGATCAGACTCAATAAAGATAATAGAAATTATAGGTTTAAATATAATTCTCTTTAATCATAATAGGCATTCTATATTCGCTGAATATTCAAGATAGAAGCAAGGAAAATGGGGAGGATGGCTCCTTTTATATACAAGGGGCGGAGCCAGGAATGGGAGTGGTAAAATATGAATACATTAAAGCTCAAGTAATAAGTTAACCCCTGATGTTCCATATATACATTATTTACACATTAGAGAATAAGGCATTTACATCTGACAGTCGGCACCTGTAGGAGCGCAGCTTCCCCCCCCCCATGCCTTCAATAACCTGGGAAGGTGCGTCCCATGACCAGGCTAGGTGACTTTCTTGGGCCTCGAGGTTCCCACACAGGCGCAGCCCCACCCAATGAAAGGATCCACCAAGCAGTCGACCACGCCCGGGAGACAACTTCACCAAGAGTTCTGGGAGGGGGCAACGCTGGTGCCTCAAGCCCTCCTGTGGTCACCGGGCGCCGCAAAGAGGCTTAACGGGGGGGGGGGGGGCACCACGCAGGTTACAACCCTCCCGCCCCAAGATGCACAAGAGAAGGCTGGGTAGGCGGCAGGCGCAGAGCTCCTGTTCAGGTTGGGGCACGGAGCGTCGAGGATCAGCCGGAATTCATTTACAGGTAACGTGCAGCTCCGCAGCTCCCGCCTTGGCCAGGTAAACAGCACCTGTGTCAACACCGGCCGCGCGCTTCCGCTGTCCCGAGCAAACAGGACGTGCCTGGCAGGGCGGCCGCTGCTGGGAAACTCTCCTGCCTGACGGAAGGCCCCGGCAGCTGCGGCTGCTCTTAGCCCCCCCACCCCCAAAAAGAGAGGAAGGGGCGCCTCTGCGCGGGGACGGGATGGGTTGGCTAACCCCCGGATCCCGCCAAGCTGCCTTCTGCCTCGAGGTTTCCCCGCAGTCCCCAAGCACTCTGCACATGGCCCGTCCTGCCCCGACGAGCCGGACCTGGGAAAAGGGCTCCGTCCGCCACGCCTCCGCCACTCAGCTCAGCCGCCCGTCCCCCGCAGCAGGGCCAGCGAGCGCCGGTCGCCGTCAGGGGGCGCTCCGCCGGGACTCGCGGACTGCGCTGCTCAGAATCCGCTGCGGCGCCGAGGCTCCCGGAGTAGCCAGAGGCAGCCGAGCAGGCGGCGGCGGCGGCGGGTCCCGTACGGGGCTGCGCTCGCTGCGGCGACCCCGTCGGGATGGAGGGCCGGCGTGGCGGGAGCTGAGCGTCGCTCATGGACGGCCAGACGGAGCCTGCCGCGATGGAGGAGGCGCGGCTGCTCAACGCGTCGCTGCTCTGCCGGCCAGAGAACGGCTCCTCGCACAGCTCCTGGAACGGCACCGGCGGCGGCTGCGAGGCTTCCCACAGGTCCGGAGGTGAGGCTCCCCGCAGCCCCGGTCAGTTCCGCGCCCTCGAGGCAGCGCTGAGAACCCCACCGCTCGTCCCCGCCTCTGGCAGCTGGCCGGCCCCGACAGGCTTCCGCGGTGGGGCAGCAGCACCCGCCTCTCTCTTGGCCGCCCCGGTTCTGCTCTCCCCACTCGTCGAAGTGTCTCTGCGCATATGAAGAGCGCCGCCTCCTCCCCCCCCTCCACCCTTTGTCCGGGAATCGCGGGCCCGTCGGCCGCTGCGGATGGGCCCTCTGGCGCAGGGGAAGGGTTGGGGGCGGCCGAGAGGGGCAGCTCTGGACTCGCTGAGCTCCTGCCTGACGCTGCGGCTGACCCGAGACCTTTGGTGAACTGGGTTCTGACGTGCCGTGCCCGAACCGAGATGCCAGTCCTAGAGGAAGCCTGGCTGCTGCCAGCCAGGGCACAGACCGGCCTCCCTCTTAGCCCCCGAGCTTCTCCCCAGTCTGGGGCCTTTCGGGGGTCCCCCAAAGCCGAACAAGCAGGGAAGCCTTGGGTGTAAAAGCTCCTGAACCTGAACATGCCTGCCTCTCTCCCCACCCTCCGCTCTGCTTTCCATGGGTCCCTGCCTACCAGCATGCCTGGAGCAAGGCCTGGGGGCCACAGGTGGCAGGAGGGCAAGGCCAGGCACAAGACCCAGCTTCCTGCCTGGGGGGCAGGGGGGAAGGCACAGGCCAGATCTCCTTTCAGGGGTGGTCCTGGCCCAGGCTCTAACAGGGAGGAAGGGAGGCTTCTTGCTGGGTCGGCCTCTGCCCCCAGTGGGCACCCAGCCTGGCCCTCTGACCCTGCTCTGCCCCCCAGAGCTGGCCCTGGCAGTGCGGGTGCTGCTCTACTCGGTCATCTTCCTGCTGGGCCTGTGTGGGAACGCGCTGGTCATCGTGGTGCTGGCAGGCAACAAGCGTCTTCGGACCATCACCAACTCCTTCCTGCTCTCGCTGGCGTTGAGTGACCTGATGATGGCGCTCTTCTGCCTGCCCTTCACCTTCATCCCCAACCTGATGCACAACTTCATCTTCGGGAGGGTCGTCTGCAAGGCCGTGGCCTACCTGATGGGTGAGGGGGCTCGGCCTGTGTGGGTGGGGGGGTGTTCTTGGGGTCCCCTTGCCCCCTTGCCTGGCAGCTGCCCTGAGGCTGCAGGGCCTGTGCCCCCTTCCCCCTCTCCCTGGGAAAGAGCAGCAGGTGACCCGCCCAGTGCCACCTGACCTGCTCCCCTCCCCCTTCCCTCTCCCAGGGGTGTCGGTGAGTGTCTCCACCTTCAGCCTGGTGGCCATCGCCATCGAGCGCTACAGCGCCATCTGCAGGCCCTTGCAGTCCCGCGTGTGGCAGACCCGCTCCCATGCCTACCGGGTCATCGCCGCCACCTGGGTGCTCTCGGCGCTGCTGATGCTGCCCTACCCGGTTTACAGCACCACCCAGCCTATGCGCAACCAGCCCCACCACACCCAGTGCAGCCACAACTGGCCTGGGCACATCAGGCAGGCCTGGTAAGTGGGGGGGGGCAGACTGGACTGCGTGGGGGTAGAGCTGCCTCCAAGGGCTCCTCCATCTGCTTCCCCATAGCCCACGCTGCCTGGCCAGGAGGGCTGGTCTACTCCCCTGGAGCCCCAGCTGGCCTTTGGAGGCAGCTCCTGGGGGCCTGGTCGGATTGAGCCCCCTTGGCATCGGGGCCATGAGCTGAGCAGGCAGACTCAGAGGAGAACTGCCAGGGGAGGCCCAGCCTTTGCCAGGGTCCCTTCTCTGGCCAAGCCCCGTTTAGGACCAGCAAGGACCACGGCAGCCACCAGCAGCAGCCTTCAATGGTTGGGGACGAAGACCTTCCGTCGTTTGCTTTTCATGCAGATCCAGCACCGGGGGGGGGGGGGGGTTGGGGGTTGATGGTTAGGTTGGAAGGTGCCTTAAGCTGCATTTCTTCCTCCTGAATGAGGAACCAAGCCTGTGTTTTAGGCTGGGTCGCCTCTGGCACCGTTTGGTCTGGCACCCCGTGGCCAATGTCCCTGCATCAACCCTGCAGTGTCTGGCATCCGTTAGGAGGTGGGGCAGCTTCTGCATTGAAACTGAAGGCTGCGACTTTGTATGAAATGTGATCTCTGTGTGTGTGTGTGTGTGTCTGTTGGCCTCAGGACCACCCTTAGCTCTGCACAGCCCAGGAGCCAGAGGGAGGGGCCGGTGCTGGGGGTGGGCAGGATCTGAGCATTTATCCTGAGGTTTGCAAGGGCTTCCCACTCACATTCCTTGGGAAATGAGGCTGGGGGCAAGGAAAGGCAACAGTTAAGAGCAAGGAGGACTTCACGTGCGAGATCCGGTTGTTTCGATCTCTTTGCATGGCTCTCTCAAGGGCCAGCAACACTCGGGACCCCTCCAGGAGGAGAGAGATGCGGCAGGTGGCAGAGGAGGGTTTGGCCTGGGGAGAGGCACTGACCGACTGGTCAGGACTGGAATCTGGCTGTCCTCTGAGCACAAAGCACTTTGAGGAGGGGGGGGGCTTCTCTGTCTCCTGGCTTTAGCATGTGCTTTTGATGTGCACCTGGGTGACGAGGGAGAATGACAGCAGAGGAGCCCAAATTGGACAAATGTCAACAGCCTCATCCACAGGATTTAAACATTCAGAAGGACGCAAGTCAAAGAGCTCTTTGACAGGCTGATGTCACCAGAGACGGTCTCACTGGGCTGGGCTCCATCTTCACCTCTTCTGGCCTTGAACCGTTCCCCCCTGAGGAAGGGCTCCCTTGGGGACCCAGCCAGCCAGCCAGCCAGCCAGCCGTGGTGGTCTGGAGAGGGTGACCCCGTGGGCAGGGGCACCATTGGTGCTTGCCTGGGAGTGCCAGCAAGAGATGAAGATAGCCAAGCGTGGGAGACGTGTTAAGTGCGTGAAGCAAGAGGGGAGAGGGCTTGACCTCAGGTTCATCTTCCACCCACCTGGCCTTTGGGGGGTCCCAGCCTAGAAAAGACCCTGCATAAATCTTAGACCAGGCCCAGCAGTTCCTTTGGCACCACTTGCTAAGCCTGAAGGGTTTTAATCCAGGCTGTGTGTTTATCTAATATCTTCTGCAAATCCACCTTTTCCGTTGGTTTAGGACCACGTGTGTTACTACTTGGTGGCAGTGGTTCAGTTGGTGCAGATGAAGGGGGCTGTTGCGGCTCTCCCCTTCTTTCCTTCCTTCCTTCCTTCCTTCCTTCCTTCCTTCCTTCTCTGCTAGGTACCTGCTGCTGCTCATCATACTCTTCCTTGTCCCGGGGCTGGTCATGATCGTGGCTTATGGATTGATCTCCTCCGAGCTCTACAGGGGGATCCAGTTTGAGATGGATCTCTCCCGTGAGGCCAAAGGTGGGTATCGGGTGAAGGAGGCTGGAAACAGGTTCCCTTTGGGGTGATCTCTGGGTGCCATGAGAAAGCAAGGATCTGGAGGATGAATCTCAAGTTGGAGAAGGTTGCCCTCATCCTTAAACGGACTTATGACTGCCATGGAACCTGCCCATAATAGCCATCATGGGGCAGACCCAAGTTTATGACCTTTTTTCGGTTGTAACCGAATGTGGCGGCCACTGTGGTCAAAAGGGGCACTGGAGTTATTTAAAAAAACACTGGGTCTGTCTCAAATGGTCTGGGGTCTCCTGCTTGAGCAGGGGGTTCCCTGCAAGGTCTTCCAATTCTGTTATCCTGTTTCTGTTCTGTTTGGCAAGCTGAGGCATTTTATTGGGCAAAGCAGCAGGAATTGTGCACCTGGGCTGGGGATAGATACCAGTTTAGATGATCGTGGGGATCTAGTAGATATAATATACCTTTATTTCAACACAGCTTTCAGCCTAGCTTCTCAATTTTGTAGGCAAGCAAAAATAAAGGTCGGGTCCAAGGAAAGACAGTGAGGTGGACCCATAGCTTAGCTGAACAATTGCACACAGCCGACATGGCTTTCAGGTCCCATCCTGCTGTGCCCTTTTATAAACAGCTTAGATAAACCCATAAAGTGACCCCCATCAAATCTGAGGCCACCGTGGGACCAAATCCTTATTAAAAAAAGCGAATCCGGATCCGCTTCAAGGTGCTGGTATTGGCCCATAAAGGCCTACATGGCTGAGGTCCGGGGAATTTGCAGGACCATCTCCTGCCTGTTTCCCACCGTCCTGTCCGCTCCCGTAGGGTTGCTCTCCTCAGGGTACCATCGACCAGGCAATGCCATCTGGCGACGTCCAGGGGAAGGGCGTTCTCCGTGGGCGCCCCTACCCTCTGGAACAACCTACCCACCGACAGCCCCGGATCTCCGCTCCTTCCGTCGAGGCCTGAAGACTTGGTTATTCCAACAAATGGGCTGATTCTGATCCTTGGGTTTTTAGTATTTATTATTTTAATCTGGTTTTAGTGGGTTTTTATTATTGTATGTTATTAATTCTGTGTTCGCCGCCCTGAGTCCTTCAGGAGAAGGGCGGCATATAAATTCTGTAAAATAAAGAAATAAATAAAATAAAATCAATCAATCAATCAATATTTAAGCCATTCTTGGCAGGTTTGATTGCTGGACCAAAACCGAGGAGATAAAATTCAGGACATAAAAAGCGAATGCTTCCATTTATGCTCAACCAACCCCTCCCCCCCCAAAAAAAGCTCAAAACTCCAGGCTTTTTGGCAGCAGTAAGTGAAAAATGACTCTTAAGTGGGTCACAAGTGGCATGTCAATTGCGGAGAGCAACATTCACAGCAGCCCCTGGAGGGTCCAGCTGCATGAACAGGACTGAATAGGAGGCGAGAAGGAGAAGCCGCTTGCTCTGCCTTCAAGGTGGGAAAGTGCTCAAGGACAGAGGGAGAGCAAATGGCTGACGCTCTTTCTGCCAAGGAGGCAAATGGGGGCGTCATTCTCCATAACACAGACAAGGATGGTGGAGCCGCTGCTCCTTTTGGGGTGCAGTCCCGGAAACCTCCCGGGCTCCCCCTTGTCCTGGGACAGCCAGCTCGGCCTCCCTGCTCAGCCTCTCCTGCTCTTGCAGGAGCGGGAGAGGGTCCCTGTTCAGGCGTCTGCTCCCTCCCCAGCAATCACCATTTGGCCCCCTTTCCTAGAGCACCCCCAAACAGAATCACGGGCACTGCCAGCAGGGAAAGATTGCGGGCACTGAATGTCAGGAGGATACGGTGTTCTGCTTGCCCCCCTTCTGACAGGCACCCTAGGCCCAATCCCCCAAAGGCTCCGAGGAGCCGAGCATCCCCCACAAGGTGTCTCTCTGTCTCTGCCTCCCTCAGGTCAGCAGAACGGGGCCACCATGGAGCTCCTGGCCTCTTGCGACGAGGGCGACGGCTGCTACGTCCAGGTGCCCTGGCCCACCGAGAGCCCGATGGAGCTGCCGGCCTTGAGCCCGGAGGACGGCGCCAAGCGGGAGCGGGCACGTGTCAACAGCTCAGAGGCCAAGCTGCTGGCCAAGAAGCGGGTCATCCGGATGCTGGTGGTGATCGTGGCACTCTTCTTTGGGTGCTGGCTGCCCATCTTCATGGCCAACACCTGGCAGGCTTTCTACCCCAAGGCCGCCCAGCGCGCCCTCTCAGGAACCCCCATCTCCTTCATCCACCTGCTGTGCTACTGCTCCACCTGCGTCAACCCCTTCATCTACTGCTTCACGAACAAGCGTTTCCGCCAGGCCTTCGCCACCACGTTCACCTGCCGCGCCATGCCCTGCTGGTCCCGGCCACGCCGTGCCCCCGAGGAGGAGGCCACTGCCACCAGGACCTCCTTCTCCAAGTTCAGCTACACCACAGTCAGCAGCATAGCCCCACCCGAGCACTGAGGCTCTCCTGCCCGGCCCCACGTCCAGGAGACCCTCAGGGCCATGCCTGGGCCAAACCCCACGGCCTTTCCTTCCTCCCCTGCCTGCCGGCCCCTTGCCAACCCCAGGCTGAGGAGGAGATTCCACGGGCCCAAAAACCTGGGAGGGAGCAGGTCTGTTGAAGGGGGGGAGGTTAATGGGTGGACAAAGCTGTTTTCTTGCCTATCTCCCTGGCCCTCTCCCGTACAGACACCCCTTCTCTTCCCTGGGAATCACCCCTGCTCTGAAGGTATTAATTGCTATGCTTCATTCCCCCCCCCCAATTCCCCAACTGAGGGGTGTAAAATTGGAGAGGGGGTCCAGCTTGTGGAGTCCAGCAAGGCCTCAGTGCTCCCCGGGGCAAGAGGTGAAGCTGAATCAACCATGAGTTCCACAGGTTGGGGGAGTTAACAGCCCCATAAGCACTGGCCTGCCTCACAGGGCTGTTGTCGCCAATCTGGAGAAGGAGCAGCAATGTCTTTGCCTAGAGGATTTCCTCTCCCCCAGCCCTCCTTCCTGGACACCCCTTCACACCTGCTTTGAATAGCTGTGTGCCACTGCCTCTACCCCGCCCCCAACTGAGGAGTCTGGCTAGGGGTTCTGGGGGTCCCTCTGTTCACCAGCGGTAGAACCCCTCATGTCAGTTTGGTGGGGGCGAATGGGGGCCTTTTCTGTAGCTTTCTGTGCAATAAAATTCTTGAAATGGCACTGCTGCCAACGCAGATGGAACCGGCTGATCTGGGTCTCTGGCACAGACTGAGCCTGGGGGGAGGGGGCTCCCTTCTGTCCTCCCCTCCCCCACTTACTCCCCCCTTCTGCACTGTTGCTTGCAAACACTCACTGCCAGTGTCTGAGTCACCCTGTTGCAGAGGGACAGGAGAAAAAGCAGGGCCCCACTCCCTGCACGCCCACAGGCTCCCTCCCCCCAAGCCTAGAAGATGGAGCTGCTTCTCCTGGCCAGTGCTGTGGGGGGGCAGCCCTCGGCCACAAGGCTGCCCAACCAAATCCCCAAGGCCAAGAAGGGCAGATCGAGGGGGCTGCCACCACCTGCTATCATCCCCCCCCCCCGCCCTTTGGAAGAGAGACGCCGGGGGCAGAAGGTGGCCGGCTCCAGTGCTGGAGCCCAGTACTGCCCCCCCTCCCCCTCTGGGTGGGCGCATTGAATCGGCCTTGTTGGGCTGGTAGCCACGGAAGGTAAGCAGCCTGAAGAAAGAGGCAGTGGTCGGGAAGGAAGCAGGGCTAGGGCCGCTAAAGGAGGGGAAATTGCCCGCAGTGGGTTTGTCTATGACCAGGCATTGCCTGTTAACTGGCCTGGCTGTGGCAGCTTCAGGGGGCACATAAGGAAGCTGGTTCACCAGGTAGAGCAGTTCAGAAGAGAAGGCAAAGGGGGGGGCTCTTTGACTCCAGCAGAGAAGGAGGGAGATGGAATCAGCAGTCCAGGCACCCGGTTTATTTCCCCTTCTGAAGATGACAGGAATTGTGCACAGATGGCACCGATGCAGCCTGACATGCCCACCCCACTGCTGGCAAAGCGACGGTGAAGGGCCAGAGGCAAAACCTTAGATGCAGGGAGGAAAGAAGGACCCAGAGGCTGGGGATGATGGGGTTGGAGCAGTGTTGGAATTCAGTTTTTTTTTACAACCAGTTCTGTGGGCATGCCTTGGTGGGCATGATGTGGCTTGGTGGGCGTGGCAGGGGAAGGATACTGCAAAATCTCCATTCCTACCCCACTCTGGGCCAGCCAGAGGTGGTATTCGCGGGTTCTCTGAACTACTCAAAAAAAATATTTTTTTTTTTTAATTTGATTTATATGCTGCCCTTCTTCGGAGACTCAGGGCGGCTTACAGTGCATTAAGCAATAGCCTTCATACTTTTGTATATTTATACAAAGTCAGCTTATTGCCCCCACAAACTGGGTCCTCATTTAACCTACCTTAGAAAGGATGGAAGGCTGAGTCAACCTTGAGCCTTGGAGAGATTCGAACCAGCAGTAAATTGCAGGCAGCTGTGTTAATAACAGGGTGCTTTAAACCACTGTAGTACCAAGGCTCCAAATTTCCGCTACCGGTTCTCCAGAACCTGCTAAATAGCACCCCTGGGTTGGAGGCTCCCTCCTGGAAGCTATCACTCAGGCAGTCTATCAGGTGAGGTGCCTGCCTTCCTGGGCATTCAGCAGAGGTGGTATTCAGCCAGTTCGCGCGAACCATTGGTGGAAATTTGCCCAAGGTCGCCAAACCGGTAGTGATGGCCAGCTGGCCACACCCCTGAATTGTCCCCGGTCCCCTGATTGCCGCTCGCTCGCACCACCTGGCATATTCATCGCCGCCGTGTTCTTCATGCACGCGCGTCCCATTGCCTTACAAGTCCAATGGGCTGTGCATGTGCAAAGAACATGGCAGTGATGGCAGCAGCTTTTTCTG
Source organism: Pituophis catenifer annectens (assembly GCF_029215685.1). Lineage (NCBI taxonomy): Eukaryota > Metazoa > Chordata > Lepidosauria > Squamata > Colubridae > Pituophis > Pituophis catenifer. The sequence goes on from NW_027256884.1 coordinate 131,861,722, forward strand.
TCACCTCTGGTATTTTTCGATGGCCTGTGGCCAGTCACCACCACCTCTTTAACAGCCACTTTCCAGCAGCGGTGGCTGGCTGGGAGCCGCCAAAAAGTCTGTTCAGGTTGCCTTCCGGCCTCTGGACCAGCCGCCATGGAAGGTAAGCAGCCTGAACAAAGAGGCGGTGGTCAGGAAGGAAGCAGGGCTAGGGCCGGGGCCACTAAAGGAGGGGAAACGGGGGTGACTGGCAAAGGGAGGGTGGGGGTAGATAGGTGGAAATTCCAAACATTTTCCTACCTTCTGTGGGCGTGGCTTGGTGGTGGGGTCATGTGACTGAATGGGCATGGGCGTGAATGATGTCAAGTTGGCCACGCCCACTCAGTCACATGCTCCCCACCCACCTAGCCACGCCCACTGAACCGGTAGCGAAAATTTTTGAAACCCACCACTGGCATCCAGCTGTCATTTGACAGAAGGGAGTGGCCCTTTCCTGCTGATCCTCCCAGGAACAGACATTGCAAGGAGCACTGAAGGGCTGGGCAGGAGGAAAGCCTGGAGAGATGGGGCATTTGGAAAGGAAGGGGGAGGGGGACGAGTCCTGAGGGTGAAGAGCAGAGGGGAGGGCAGCCCTTGGCAAGGAAGGGTTTAAGCTGAATCCTGTAATGGAGGGAGAAGGGAGCCTGGAGAAGACCAAGTCTGGGGCTGTGTTTTGAGTGGTGGGACGGGTGGAGGCATCCAGAGACAGGCCTGTAAATACAGGACAAGAACAGTCCAGCTGCGTGTCCCAGGGATGCCGAACTCTCTACACAAGTGCATAGGAGGGAAACAAAAGAGAAATGTCAGTGCAGAGAGGCAAACACAATTTCGTATTCCTGGAGCACAAGGGTTAGAGGGCAGAACTTACTCAGAAACGAGGTAACATAACTGGTGTGAATCTGGGCTTGCTCCCTGTTTATAGCCCATAGCTTGCCCTGCCAGTGTTGGTGGCGTGTGGTCTTCTCCTTGGCAGTTCCTTGATTACAGTGTTTTCTGCGTGATTGTTTGTCTGGAGTTAATCCCTGCTTATTTGGTGGTTGTTTGGAGAAATGTTTTCTAGTATTTTTGTTTTCTTCACAGCTTTTTACTGACCTTTTGACTGGGGTGTAAATATGGTTTATGTGTCTATTAATGGCTGATGCGTCTGAGTTCTGAGCCTCCAGAAATTCCCAAGCATTTTTGTCCATGTGTTATAAGATTAAGGAGTTTGATCATCCTTAATCTCATTCATCATCTTTAATCTCTTTCATCATTCTTAATCTCACAACAGACAGACACAGCCAACCAGAGTTTCAGCCAGTAAACTGTGAGCATCCTAGACCATGCAAAATCCAGACATGCTAAGAAGATATTCTTGTTTCTTGCCAGAACGCATCCTCTCCACACTCACTAGCACTGATGATGTTCCCTAGTTGGGTAATGAAACGTCTGCAGGAAAACAACCAAGTTGAGAGAGCACCAAGGACCCCTCAGTTGTCGTCGTCCTCCTCCTCCTCCTCCCTACTCACCCAAGAGGATGAGGTGTTATGTACTAGGGGGAAAGGGAGGAGGCAGCGCCCGCTGCTGTATGAAGCTGAACCGAGGGTCTGGCTCTTGTTTTAAAAAGGCTGATACCAGTCAGGATTCAGGCCAGAGCATGAGATGGAAGCGGCATTAATTATCCATGGGGTGATTTAGGGCAGGCGTGGGTGGGCAGCGCAGCCCTTTCCCCTCTGGTGGAACTCACAGCCACCCTCAGTCCTGGTGGCCTTCTGGGCTGCCTTCAGGAGTTTGGGGGGCCGGGAGCAGTTTTTAGTTCCAGCTGGGCAGAGAAGAGTTTGAGCCTTTGGCAGTGCCAGGGGGCGGGAGGGGGGGGTCTGGCCTCCCCTCATCTCTTTTCAGCAATACATGAAGCTGCTGGGAAAGGCCATTGCTTGGCTTCAGTTGAGGCCCCAGTCCTGGAATGAGAGAGAGGCTGGCTACTCCTCCCCTTGTCTCCCCTCTTTTGGACGACTTCACTTCACTCTGGACTGACCCTGAACATTTCCCCAAGCAGCTATGATGGGTGCAAAATGCAGGTGCTCCCCCTGCTGGCTGCTAGAGGACAGCACGGACTGGATGAAGGACCAGAGAGGACCAATCCAGCCTTCACGGGAATGCTCATGGAGCTCCACATCTCTTGGATTGTGCAGATGAACCGAAGCATTTCCCAAAATATCTGGATGGCCCTGACTTGCTGGCTTTTCCTAAGGCGATCATGACCTGGTGGCTCCATCAGACCTTTGGGCCTCAGGGTTCCGTGTCCAGTGGCTTGATTTGCCCTTGCTACAAATAGGCCGTGGCATATGATTGGTTGGTTGTGGTTGTGATTCCTTCTTCAATTAATTGAGTAGTGTTGTTGTTTTTTGGCTTCAATTAGAGTTGCCATAGCAAGATGGCAGCCGTACTCATCGCTGAATTAAATAAAATGCATAAAAATAAGTCAGAAATCCCTATTCATGAAAAAGATATAAGTGGGGAAAGGAGGAATTAAAGCCAAATTCACCCAGGGCAGGCCTGGGTGAGAGAGAGAGAGAGAGAGAGAGGCTGGGAGGGTTACCTAGAGGAAGGAGACCTCCTGGGTTTCAGGGAGAGACCCTCCCAGATGACAGGGGCCAGTCCAGAGAACCCCTGTCCCCCAGGGACACCAGCTGGCCCTCTGCCAATCACAGCAGGAACGTTGGACCAGGAATGTAGTAACGAAAGCAGCTCATCAAATGCCTGGATCCAGATTCTGTTCTGGGCAAACCTCCTGTGGGGTACTGAATTCACTTCTGGGTGTGTGGTTCAGAAAGGACAGTTACGAACTGGAGCAGGTGCAGAGGAAGGTTCCCAAGACCTACGACATACAATATCTGGAGACATTTACCCCACAGAAGAAACAATTGCCTGGAGACATGATGTCAGCCCTACAAGGTCAACCTGACCAGAGAATGCCTTCTAATCCAGGGCTTTATTTTATATAAAGCTATGGTAACAGATTCTTGCATGCTGAATGTGCTTCATTTTGTGTGAACCAGGGAGGGCTTCCCTGAGATGATTCCATACCTTATCCTTGGCCTGGGCTCGGGGTCCTCTTATCTGACCATTGCTATGGTAGCGAATCTTCCTCCTGGCCCTCCAGGCCAGCCCCTCCCTCCACATTTTACATAAGATGGTACATAAGATAGCCAAAATGTAGAGAATAGGGAGCGGCTTCTCCTTCCTTGTTCCAGAAAGGAAGAGCAGAACTGGCCAGTTGAAACCACAGGAAAAGAGGCTTGGTTTGGACGACACCAGGAAATTCCTGAGTTGTCAACCTGTGGAACAGGCACTTACAAGAAGACCGAGTTCTCCCCCGAAGTCTTCAGAGCCTTTTTAGAAGATCCTGCACTGAGGATGATTTCAGGATCCAGATCTAGGATTCTACCATCTCGGGGAGGGGGGGCCTTCCTTCATCTTCTGGACTAGGCTCTGCAGGGCTGGAGAAAGTGCTTGGGGGTTTCAAGAGCTTCTGATGACACTCAGCTGTACATCTCCACCCCGGACCACCCCAATGATGCCCTTGAAGTGATGTCCCGGTGCCTGGAGGCTGTACGGATCTGGATGGGGAGAAACAGACTAAAGCTCAACCCATCCAAGACCGAGTGGCTGTGGTTTCCAACATCCCGATATAGTCAGTTGGTGCCATCACTGACTATTGGGGGCAAGTCGTTGGCCCCCACAGAGAGGACTCGCAACTTGGTGTCCTCTTGGACTCACAACTGTCTTTAGAAGAGCACTTGACGGCTGTGGCCGGGAGGGCATTTTATCAGGTTCGCCTGATTCGCCAGTTGCATCCCTTTCTGGATTGAGACTCGTTAAATACGGTCACTCATGCCCTCGTCACTTCCCGCCTGGACTACTGCAATGCTCTCTACATGGGGCTCCCCTTGAGGAGCACCCGGAGGCTCCAGCTGGTCAAGAATGTGGCCGCGCGGGTGATTATGGAAGCGACGTGGCGCTCTCATGTGACCCCCCTCCTGCGCGAGCTGCACTGGCTCCCGGTGGTCTTCCGGGTGCGCTTCAAGATTTTGGTTACCATCTTTAGAGCGCTCCATGGCCTAGGACTGGGGTATCTACGAGACCACCTTCTGCCAACCCATCCAAGACCGAGTGGCTGTGGCTTCCAGCGTCCCGATATAGTCAGTTGGTGCCATCTCTGACTATTGGGGGCGAGTCGCTGGTCCCCACCGAAAGGGCTCGCAACTTGGGTGTCCTCCTGGATGCATGGCTGTCTTTAGAAGAGCATGTGACGGCTGTGGCCAGGGGGGCTTTTTATCAGGTTCACCTGATTCGCCAGTTGTGTCCCTTTCTGGATCGGGACTCCTTACGCATGGTCACTCATGCCCTCGTCACTTCCCGCCTGGACTACTGCAATGGTCTCTACATGGGGCTCCCCTTGAAGAGCACCCAGAGGCGCCAACTGGTCCAGAATGCAGCCGCGCGGGTGATTATGGGAGCGTCATGGCGCTCCCATGTAACATCTCTCCAGCGTGAGCTGCACTGGCTCCCGGTGTTCCTCCGGGTGCGATTCAAGGTTTTGGTGACCACCTTTAGAGCGCTCCATGGCTTAGGGCCTGGATATTTACGGGACCATCTTCTGCCACCGAGAGCCTCCCACTGGCCAGTACGCTCCCATAGAGAGGGGCTCCTCTGGGTGCCGTCGGCCAAACAATGCCGACTGGTGGCCCCCAGGGGGAGAGCTTTCTCTGTGGGAGCACCTGCCCTCTGGAACGAGCTCCCCCCGGAGATACGGACGATTCCGGACTTACGTACTTTCCGTCAGGCCCTCAGAACCTTTTTATTTCATCAAGTCGGGCTGGCCTAATCTCTCCAATTGTGTATTTTAATTTGGATTTTTAATGGGGGATTTTAACTGTCGGGCCAAATTGTTTAATTTATTTTTAAATTGTTTTTAAATTTTGTATTTGATGTTTTTTACTGCTGGCTGTTCACCGCCCTGAGTCCTTCAGGAGAAGGGTGGTATATAAATTTAAATATTAAATTAAATTAAATTAAATCATCTATTACCTATCTATCATCTATTATCTATCTATCATCTATCTGTAGTTGAAAGGAAACTACAGCCACCTATCTCCACAACCCCCATCTCAGACACACCAACAGCCAAACCTCCTACAACTGACCCCATTTCATTGGGTTCACAACCCCTCGTGATCACAGAAAAGGAAGTGCTTTATCAGACATCTATCTATCTATCTATCTATCTATCTATCTATCTATCTATCTTTCTATCTATCTTTCTATCATCCATCTATCATTCAATCATCTAGCTAACTATCTAATGTAAGTAAGAGTGTTTTCCAACCCAAAGGCAGGAATGGAAGGGGCACAAAGTCAGGATGGAGCCTTGATCTGTCGGGGAGGCTCCCTTCCCACAGAGGGTATCCAAAGAGAAGCTCCACTCGGGCTCCAGTTGCTCTAGAGTCCAAGCTCTGCTTCTTTCTGCTCACCTTTCTCCATTACCTTCAAAAAGAAGCACAGCAGATGTTTAGCAGGAGTAGAAAGTCTGGCTGGTTTGTCGCATTGCAGCTTGGCCTAAACCAGGATTCCTCCAAGGCCTGAGACCCCAAGAGGGAGGAGGAGCCTGGGCGCTCCCAAGCTCTCTTCTCTAAAAGCTTTTGCCATGGAATTGTGTATTATCCATAATTAAGGTTTCTAATATTTTAAATTCCATTCTGTTGTCTTTGATCTTCTGGGCTTCAACCTGAGTCACTCTCACAAGAGGGGTGGTTACATAAACTGCTTAAGTAAATCGATTCTGTGAGCCTGGGAAGGAAAATGCATTTTCCAAAGTATTACAAAACCAGAACAAAGTTCTCAGTTTCCCAGTTTCTATGTAACTTAATCCATTTCCTTCCCATACACCAGTCAGCTCTAAATCAGGAAGAATCCTGCTCTCTGGATTATGTATTCTCCTTGAAGGAGATGATAGATCAGGGATGGCTAACCTTTTTGTCATGGCGTGCCAAAAGCGGGGGGAGCGTGGGGGGGTCGCAGGTGCGGGTGCCCACATCCATAATTCAATGTGCCCCGCCCTCCCGCGCATGTGCACGTGACCCTCCCACACACTTCCTCCTGCTTTTGGCACGTGATGGCCTGGTGGGCCCGGTAGGCCCGTTTTTCTCCCTCCCCAGGCTGCAGAGGCTTTCTAGGAGCCTGGGGAGGGCAAAAACAGCCTTCCACATTCCCCCCGGAGGCCGGAAACAGCCAGTTTCCCGACTTCCAGTGGGACCGGAAGGCCTGAAAGTCAGTTGGCCGGTGCGCACATGCGTGCTGGAGCTGAGCTAAGGCAACACTCGCGTGCCCACCAATATGGCTCCGCGTGCCACCTCTGGCACCCGTGCCATAGGTTCGCCATCACGGTGATAGATGGTCTAAAAACATGAAATATAAATAAATTAAAATGTAGAATAATGTTTTCCATCCTTGGCCATTTTAAGATGTGTGGACTTCAGCTCCCAGAATTCCCCAGCCAGTGTGCACACATTTAAAAGTCCACATACTTTAAAGTTGACAAAAACCAAGCTAGAGAGTGAAGTTGTGGGGAAAGCCCCCTCCCCTTAAATGAGAATTGACTCAATGGAGATCTGTGATTTCCAGAGTCAGATTCCTTTGCAGTGATCACCAGGCCCCAATCAAAGTGAATTTGGAGCTCCAAAATGAGGAGAAGAGAGAAAATGCTCTCTGTCCCACAGTGCATAACTGGTTGCAAAACTCAGCCCCAATCTTACATTGCTCAATGGGGCAAATAAGTGGACCCAAAGAACAAGGCTCGCTGGTGTGTTTTCTCTTTCTCTGATCTGCCCCACTGAGCAGGGCAGCCCTCCTTCGGATTGCTCCTGGCTGGGCCTCCTGTGGGTTGCACGAAGGCAGCCGGCCAGCTCCTGCAGGCTTTGCAGATCGAGTTTCGCATCCTATGTTCCCTTCGTGTCTCACGGTCGCTGTGGTGAGTTAACAGGGTCAGAAAACATCCTGCATTCCTTGCTTGTTGCTTGGGTTACCTGGGTGAATATTGATACCTGCATGGAAAGGATCAGTTTCTTATTTTCTTTGCTGGGCGGGTGAGAATAAAATCCGACCATCAACACCTGGCAGGAGGGGGTCTGCCTTGACCAAGCTGGGCAGTGACTGTTTTGGAAGTCCAGAACATCAGATTACCTTGGGAGGCAGCTCAGACAGGCACCTCCCTCATTCACTGATGGAGGAGGAGGGGGGAGGGCAGCAGGAGGAAGAGGAGCAGGAGCAGGAGCGGGAGCGGAGGGGAAAGAAGAGGATTCTGTTATTAGAAGCCATCTCAATAAAAGCAGTTTTTGTTCAGGAGTTCATTTCCTGGTCTGACCCATCAGGAGGGCTGACAGTTACTGTATAAGGTGTGGCACGTGCTTTGTCACCGATGCGCATGCAGAGTTCCTGTTGCCTTTTTTTATATATATAATTTTTTTTTATTTTTCAAAAACAAAAACAAAACAGAACATTAAAAAAACATTATCATTCCATACAATCAAAGACAGTGTTTCAGTCGGTGGCATTTTTTGGGCTCCTCCTCTCTTCAATTTATCACTAAACATGCTAGCTTATTTCCAAAGATTTCAACATCCATTTATATCATAATTTCTTATTCTCTATCCATTGGTAAAATAAATCCCATATCAAATAATATTGTCTATCTTCCTGCTCTCTTATTTCAAATGTCAATTTACTCATCTCAGCACATTCCATCATTTTCTTAATAATTTCTTCATCATTAGGTAACTTTTCTCCTTTCCAATTTTTAGCTAATACAATTCTAGCTGCTGTCAAGAGATTCACAATTAAGTATTGCAGTTCTTTATTATATGCCAGAGTTCCTGTTGCCTTGATTTGCTGTGGACCAGGCCACCTCTGCCCAGGAACAGCCCCAGCTGTTAGAGCTGGCACAACCGGCTGATGCTCCTCCCCACCTTCAATACATTGATCCTCATGCAGCCCACCTGTCCAATACCTGCAGGACCTCACCTGACTCTGATGGGACCATTAACATCCTGGTTGCACCCCAGCCCCAGCCCCAGCCCCGCTGACATGAGCCCTTGAGAAGACCATCCGCTAAGCAGAGCCAGGGCCAAGCAAAAGGGTCCTAAATCCAGCTCCACTAGTGGTCCTGGAGTAGATGTGGGACCACTGAAGAACACCCTCTTCTGGGTCAGCTCCAGCTACCGTCCACTAGGACCCCGTGACATGCAACCCCATCCCGCTGAGAGCGGCCACAGAGTTGCACCCCCAAGCAGATGATCTGGGCCCGGAGCTCAGCTGTAGCAGGAGCAGCTCACCCTTGTCCTCCCTGGGCAGAGGCCTACCTTTATCCCTCGTTCCTAAGGTTGTCTTTATCGGGCCACCGGTTGCCATGGTGCCAGAATGGTATCCATGGTGCCTTCGTGCACTGACCTTGGGGTCTGAATAAGCTCTTCATCCTGGCTGTGGTGGAGGAGGAGGAGCAGGAGAAGCTCTCCACCTCCCAGGGAACCGACCCATCTGCCAGCTGCCATCCACCCACCTGCACTGAGGACAGAATGGGGAGACAGGGGCGTGGGTCCCCTATTCTGGGCTGGAAGGGGAGTCTCCAGCTGTGCTGTTCTCTTTGCGGCTGGGACATTTCTTCCACGGGAACAGAGTCATCCTCTGCCATTTTTGCATTCTCCCAACACTCAGGTCAAATGCAGGCACTATTGTTGCATTCACACAGCAGCTCTGCTGCGTTAGGCTTTCCTGGCCTAGAGGCTTCTAACAGCCCAGCCAACTTCAGGCTGAATTATAGAAGCCAGAAAATCAGTATATATTCAATGATCCCACCAAGCATCTTGTGTGAACCGAGACAAAAGAGAACTGAAAGAACAGTGAAGGTTGGAGCTGAGCTGCCTTGTGGTGGGCCCTGAATCCATAATGTACACTGCCAAGCCAACACTTTCTCCTACCTACACTCACAAACACACACCCAACACACACATGGATACACACACACACACACTCACTCACACACGCTTCCTTAATATTCAGCCTGGTGAGGAATTCCAGAGAACCCCAAAGCTTACTCACTATTTTACCACTCCTCCCAAGCATCTCCCTGACTGGGTTGGGACTCTTCTTAAGAAGGGAGCGTGTCGGCTGAATGTCCAGGTGGAAGTCCGTGAGAGCCAAGGGCAGAATGAGGTGGAGGCTCCCTTGTCCCAGACATCCGTCTCTCTGGGTCACTTTGATCAGCCTCCCTGCCCTGAATGGTGGCTGGACTCAAGCCCTCAGGAGCCTTTCCCACTTCAAGCATTGTTTTCTTGCTCCTCATGAGGCTCTGGAGCCCAACATGTGTGCACCTTTCACCAGCTTGTTTGCCAACCAGCAGCTGAGGAAAACCTCACAAGCCATTGAGAGGCACCCTGCTGATCGCTTATGTCCAAGGGAGGCGGATTGGGAGGTCTTTGCTGCATTCACTGACCTCCATGGGTGACACTGTGGCTGCAGGATCCCTGATTGGCTGGAACCATCAGAGGGAAGATCTTCCAACAAAGGGCCCGTGAATCCAAATCAGGAGCACTTGCGGCCTGCCTGCTGCTCCTGCCAACAAAAGAATATCTTGTCATAAAAAAACACAAGCAATAAGCCTGGTGGCGCAGCAGACTAAAGTACTGTTATTAACATCAGCTGCCTGCAATTCCTGCAAGTTCAAATCTCACCAGGCTCAGGGTTGACTCAGCCTTCCATCCTTTCTAAGGTAGGTAAAATGAGGACCCAGATTGTGGGGGCAATAAGCTGACTTTGTATAAATATACCCAAAGTATGAAGGCTATTGCTTAACGCATTGTAAGCCGCCCTGAGTCTTCAGAGAAGGGCGGCATATAAATCAAATTTTTTTAAAAAAATCTTACTTTGAGATTCAGAGGTTTATTTCATGAACAATTTTGAACATGAATAGCCAACATAGCAATGCAATTTCACAACAAAGCTTACAATATTAAACCATTGCAATGGGGTCCAATGACACATAGCAGATCCTACAAGGACTGCTATTGGGCAAAGGTCACCATTCCATCTCAAGTCACATTTCTTATACCTTCTTTTTTACTGACAATATGCATTCCATAGTTTCACTTCCTTGTTCTTTCTTCCATTCTTACTGATCGTCATCCTCTGCAAACACCTGTGTACATCTCAAACCTCTATGCATTGACTACTTTCAGTTCCCTATTTCTCACAGTTTCAACATTCTGATTCCAAATATATTTCAAAACTATGTACTCTGCAAAATCATCTTTCACATTTCACAGCAAAAGTTCAGCAAGATTACAAATAGTTCTGATACACTTTGAAATCTTTCTATCTAAAACTTTGGTTCATGTAGCTTTTTCAGGGCCTGCTATCCTTCTAAGACCTATGGACTCTGGTAGTCCAATAGGCTTCTCGTCCGTTTCTCATAATCTGTAGGAGGAGGAATGTGGCACTGTGGCTCCTTTACTTGATCTTCAGGGTTCCTGTCTGGGGCTGAGATGTTCTGGCCACATCCAGCCATTTCCGGAAGAGCCTTCTGGGGCCCGCAGGCTGTCTGCAATTCTTGCTGAAGCGGAGAAGAGCAGACACCTCATCACTTTCCTGATATTGGTGTTCATTTGGGAAACATCTGAAAAATTTAACCAGCTCTTCCTTGGTCCTTCTTGGTCCTCCCTGCCTCTTCTGGCCTCCTTGACAGAACTTCCTCAATGTATGCATTTAATCATTTTGTTGTTATGTTTCATTTGATTCTCCCCAAATTTTCCAATTGTGCTTTGATTCTTGACAATGATCATCAAACAGAAAACCAGCATCAGTGACTGACGAGATGGGAGCCTTCCACCTGGTCTCTTACCATTTCTAATAACATCGTCACGAGCTATCAGGATGAAGCTACAAGCATCTGGGCATTTTGCAGTTGGGTGAAGCATGGACAACTTTAAAATGTGACTGGTAAAGAATACATCTAAAGGGTGAGAAAAATGCTCAAGACAAAGATGCACAGTGGAAACATCATCAGAGCTGCCAATGCCTGGACACTTCTCAAATAGGATACACTGCTGGGATTATTCACTAGACAGAAGCTGAACCAAACCAAAAAAATACGACAACCGATGACGATTCACTATGTGTTACATCTCAGTAGTGATATGGGTAGATTATACCAGCCCCACAGAAACAGAGGTTTGCTTCACATCAAAGAAACCATTGGATAACTGTGTAAAAGACAGCCAACTATTTTAAGCACTGATGTAAGTTAAAAGTTGGAACTTACTGAATAGGCAAGAAACTTGAATATCAAAATAATGTAATCAAAACTCGAACAGAATGCTGGCAAGTAAAAGTATTATACAATCAATTTCTATAAAAGGTTGGAGGGAAATGGATAAAGATAAAATCTGGAAATGGCTCACAACTGGAACACCAAAAAAAATGAAGGCTTGATTTTGGCTGCAAGTTATTCAAACCAATCTAATCAAGGCCAGAACTGAAAAATCATCTAATGATTCAAAGTGTACATTGTGTAAAGAAACAGAAAAAAATGTAGATTGTAAATTCTGCTTGCACAAAACAATTGTGCAAACTGATTATAAAGAATGATGTAACACAGTCACCAAAATGAGTCACTGGAATATCTACAATATCATGTGCCAGTAATAAAATTGGTGGGAACATAGAGAAAAACCAGTCCAAAATTAGCAGGTTAAAATATTGTGGGATTCTTGAATATAAACTGATTAGAATCTTGGCTCAAAACACCCCAGGTTTAACTGTGATTGAAAAGCGGAAAGTGTGGATAATTGATGTGGTAACCCCAGGGGACCATGGAAGTGGAGCAGGAGGGGAAATCAAAGTGGAGTGTTTGTGACATGAAGCACTCCTGGTGGCCCTGTAGTCATTGGCATATTGAGTCCCATACCAAAAACTCTTGGACAGCACTTAGAAAATCTGGGCATTGACAAAATTTCCATCTGTCAATTGCAAAAGTGCTCGGATCCACACATAGACTTTGCCAATCCGTTGTGACATCCCATGTTCTTAGAAGGAATTTGATGCCAATGAAGGCCCATGTCAGCTAAAGAATCACCGGCAGCTGTGATTAATAATAACCGGTTGCTGTCCAACTCCCAATGACTCTGGGTGGCCAATCAAACAAAGGAGTTCCAAAGCAGACAAAAACAGGCATTCCAAAAAGTGCTGGAAGTTCTCCTGCTCAAACCCCAAAATTGCAGTCTTTGTTGGCCCCAGTCGATACACAAGGACAAGCACAAATGCAAACACAAGTATTGACACTGGAGGCTCTCCAAGGTGCCTTAAAGGTACAAGCCTCTGAATTGCAAGAAAAAATCACATCTGCATTTAAAGATGTCTCTGAGGAAATAGCAGCAATTAAGGACCTAATCCAAACCCGTAATCAAGAAATAAGAGAAGACATTGTGGAAGCATTTCAGGGTTTGGTGGGTCATGTTACATCGTTGGAGGAAAAGGTTGAAGAAATTAATCAATCTAATGTGAATTTGGAGGTTAAAGTGGATGAAGCTCAAATCAAGATCGACAAAACAGAGGCAGAATTTACAATGATACAATATAGGTGGAAATATGGAATTTGTTTTGAGGGTAAGAGGCTTGAAAGAAAATAATCAGGAAAATTTGAAAGAGATTTTTGCAGAAGCTCTTGCACAGTTAACTGGAGAGTCCAAAGCAGAGTGTGACTGGCAAATTGATAAAATTTATCATTTTAATTCATGGATTGCCAGGCAAAGACAACTACCAAGAGATATTGTGATCTACTTTGTTACCAGGAAGATAAGAAATGGGATCTTACAAGCTTCTTACAAAAACAAACTACAAGTGGCAGGACAGGAGGTTGCAGTATTCAAGGAAATTCCTCCTAAAATGTTGAGAGCTAAAAAAGACTATGCATTTCTAGTGGATGAATTGAGAAATTGTCAGATACAGTATAGATGGGAGATTCCAGCAGGATTAGTGGTGAATTATTCAGGAGAACGATATCGTCTCAATACAATTTGGAAGGCTAGAGATTTTTATGTCAATGTATTAAAGGCTGGATACTTACCATCTCCAGGAACCAGAAAAAGAAAAGAAGCAGGAGTCGCTAGAAATGAAGGCTTGCAAGCACAAGCCCAGGGAGGGACTTGGAGTACCCAAGAAGAATTAGTGCAACTTTCGGGGGCTGTGCAAGCCTTGGAGCTATTTGAAAAAACAGAAGAAGCCCAAGAACAAAGGCAAACTCGAGCGGCAACTAAACGAAAGGAACAAGAACTAAAGGCTTCAGGGGGCCAAAGATGGCAACTAGATTTTTAACTTGGAATGTCAATGGCTTAAACTCACTGCAAAAAAGGAAGAAAATATTTCATTACTTGAAACAATTTAAAAATGATGTAATTTGTTTGTAAGAAACACATATTAAGGCAAATAAGCTGACTTTGTATAAATATACAAAAGGATGAAGGCTATTGCTGAGCACATTGTAAGCCGCCCTGAGTCTTCGGAGAAGGGCGGCATATAAATCAAATTAAAAAAAAAAAAAAATGACCAAAAATATTTGATAAATGCGAGACTGGGAATACATTTTGTGGCATCTGCGCCAGAGAAGAAAAATGGTATAGTTATATATCTAAAGAAAGACTTAATGGCTAAATTAATTGAAGCAGACCTGCAAGGTAGATACATTGCAATTGAATTATTATTTTTTTTTTATTGCAAAAGTTTTACAATTACATTTTCACCCCCTTTTTCACCCCCCACCTCCCTCCCCAAACTTCCCATCCTCCCTAACCCTCCCTAACCCTCCCCCCCCAGACTTCCCTATTACATACTCATAACTAATAACACTAATATATAAGCCTGAACCCGTCCCTCCCCCTATATAATTTTTCCTCTTTATCTCTTTACATTAAAATATTTCTAATACATTATTTTCAAATAAAAGCTATTTGATACTTTCTAGTTTGATATTTGTTCTGAACATATTCTATCCACCTTTTCCATTCCCATTCATAAGTCTCTTGTGAACAGTCTTTTAAATATGCTGAAATCTTCGCCATCTCTGCAAAACTAGCCATCTTCAAAGTCCATTCCTCGATAGTAGGCAAGGCTTCATTCTTCCAATATTTACCTATCAACAATCTTGCTGCTGTTATCATATACAATATTAGTTTTATTTCACCCCGTGTAAAACCCTTAACTATACCCAATAAAAACAGTTGTGGAGAAAATTGAATTTTTTTCTTCAAAACATTCTGCATAACCCACCAAATTTTTATCCAAAAAGCCTTAACTTTCCTACAGGTCCACCAAACATGATAATACGTAGCATCCAAACATTCGCATCTCCAACATTTTGGCTGAACATTAGGGTACATACATGACAACTTTTTGGGATCTAAATGCCATCTATAAAACATTTTATAGAAATTTTCCCTCAAGTTCTGGGACTGTGTAAATTTAACATTCTGAACCCAAATATTTTCCCATGTTTCCAACATCACTGGTTCTTCAAAATTTTGTGCCCACTTAATCATACAATCTTTAACTAATTCAGTTTCTGAATCCCTTTCTAGCAAAACATTATAAAGCCTTTTAATATGCATTGGACCTTTCTCTCTTATATGTCTAACCAATTCTTCCTCATGCAACATAATACCAGTTTTTTGGTCCTCTTTCCATCTCAATTGTAATTGATTATATTGTAACCAAGTTAGATTAAGCCCTTCATCCAACAGTGTCTGTAATGTCTTCAGCTGCCATCTGCCCGCATCTGTAAAAAGAACCTCTTTGTATAAAAACCCCCCGAGTGACATTATATTTGTATTCCACAAAGTATGACCAAGATCCAGCCATAACGGTATTTTATAATCCCATTTGAGTCGGTGCTTCTTCCAAACTCTCATCAAGGAGTCTCTAAGTATATGACTTTTAAATACTTTATCTACTTTGTCGTCATAAAATAAATAAGCATGCCATCCAAATTCAAGATCAAAACTTTCTGCATTCAGTATTCCAGTCTTTTTACTTCCAAACCAATCACTTGTTAGAGTTAAAGCTGCCGCATCATAATATAACTGTAGGTTTGGGAGTTTAAGACCTCCTCTTTCTGGAACATCTTGCATAATTTTCAGTTTCACTCTCGGCTTCTTCTCGTTCCAGACAAATTTATTCACACCAGACTGCCAAACTTTCAGTTGTTTATCACTTTTAAGCACCGGGATCATTTGAAACAAAAACAGAAATCTTGGCAAAATGTTCATCTTAACTGCTGCTATTCTTCCAAGTAAAGACAGTTGCAGCTTTTTCCAAGTCTCCATATCTTTCTGGACCTCTCACCACAACACCTCATAATTATTTTGAAACAATTTCAAATTTGATTCTGCAACCTGAACTCCAAGATATTTTACCTTAGGTACAATTTCAAAACCTGCCCTCCTTTCAAGCTCATGTTTACGATCTTGTGTCATATTTTTAACTATCATTTTAGTCTTTTTTGAATTCAGTCTAAAGCCTGAGACTCTACCATAGTCTTGTATAATGTCATTCATCAAGATTATTGATTCCATTGGTTGTGATAGGGTAACAACCAGATCATCTGCAAATGCCTTTATTCTGTAATCCTCTTGCCTTATCATTATGCCTTTCAAAATTTTAGAGTCCCGTATTGTGTTTAGCAAGACTTCCAATGTTAAAATAAATAAAAGTGGGGACAACGGACATCCCTGTCTTGTTCCTTTTTCAATTTTAAACTCTGTCGTCAAACTTCCATTAATAATAATTTGTGCCTTTTGCTCTTGATAAATTGCTGAGATCGCCTGTATAAATTGGTCCCCAAAGTCCATCTTTTTTAAAGTCTTTAGTAGAAAATTCCAATCCACTCTATCAAAGGCCTTCTCTGCGTCCAAAAAAGCCAGCACTGCAGGAATCTGTTTATTCTTATCAAGATATTCCAATAAATCTATTACTTGCCTTACATTGTCCTTCATATATCTGCCTTCAATAAATCCCGCTTGGTCCTCATGAATCACCTTTTGGATTACTGGCATCAACCTGTTGGCTAATACCTTCGCATAAATTTTATAGTCTGTATTCAAAAGAGATATTGGTCTATAATTCTCTGGTTTTTTAGGACCAACTTGTTCTTTTGGTATCAAAGATATATAAGCAGTTGTCCAAGATGGGGGTATTTTACCCCCTTGTTGAATGTTACAAAATAAATCTCTAAGTTGTCCCACCATTTCAGCTTGTAAAGTTTTATAATACACTGCAGTCAAACCATCCGTGCCAGGAGCTTTGGCTGTTTTTAACTGTTTAATTGCTGCTGTTATCTCCTCCTCTGTTATGGGATAATTCATTCTTTCCTTTTGTTGATCAGTAATTTTTGTAACTCTCTTATCATTTAAATATTTTTCTATAAGTCCATTCTGCACCTCTTCTTTAGCATATAGTTTAGTATAATAGTCCACAAAAGCTTCTTTAATTAATTTTTGTTGAAAAATTTCTTTCCCGCCAATAACAATACTATCGATAGTCCGTATACTTTGTTTTTTCCTCAATGTGTAAGCCAACCATCTGCCCGGTTTGTTAGCGTTGCAAAATGTATTATGCTTCGCGTATTGTAGGCTTGTTGCAACTTGTTCCGCCATAAGCATTTGAAATTGGTCTTTCAAAAGTTTTATAGCACTTCGAATTCTTTCATCTGTTGGATTTTTAATAAATAGCTGTTCTTTATTCTTTATTTCCATTTCCAACTCAATTCTTTTCTTTTGTCGAAACTGTCTATGTTTAGAGTTCATATAGATAAGTACCCCTCTCATATAAGCTTTACTTGCGTCCCAAACAATTTCAATTGGAGTACCTTTATTCAAATTTATTTCAAAAAATTCTTTCAAATGCTTTTTAAGTTCTATTGTATTTTTTTCATATCTAAACAAGTTCTCATTTAATCTCCAAGAACGTCTCTCAACCTTATCCATCTCAATTTCTATCCATACAGGGCTATGGTCAGTCAAAGTTCTTGGGAAAATCTTTGTTCTTTTTGTCTTAACAAGTAGATCATTTGACAACAGGATAAAATCAATCCTAGAAAAGGATCTATGTCTATCAGAAAAAAAAGTGTAATCCAATACGTTTGAATTATGTATTCTCCAAACATCTTTTAATTCCATATCTTCTTTCATATCAAAAAAAGTCTGTGGTAGTCTAATTCTAGACTTTGCCAAGCTCTTTTTATCTAGTTTAGAATCAATTACTCCATTCCAGTCTCCCATAATTAAAATAGATCTATAGTCCCATTGCAATATTTTAGTATGTAACATCTTATAAAAATAGTCCTGTTGTTGGTTGGGAGCATAAATTCCAATCAAAAGAATTTGGCCATTTGCTGTAAGCAATTCAATTGCTACAAATCTACCATCTTGATCTGCTTCTATAACTTTCGCTGTTAATTTTTTATTTACATAAATAACCACACCATTCTTTTTCTGCGAAGTTGAAGATATAAAATGTGCTCCTAGTTTTGAGTTTATCAAATATTTTTGATCTTGAGTAGTTATATGCGTTTCTTGTAAACATATTATATCATTATTAAATTGTTTCAAATATGTAAATAATTTCTTCCTTTTCTGTGCTGAATTCAACCCATTGACATTCCAAGATAGACACTTAAAGGTCATCAGCCTCTTTCTGGAGCGCGGAGCAATATATTTGAAGTTCCTCCGAAAGCTTCGATCTCGCTCCTCCCATAGCGCCACTCTCTTGTACGGTACTCTTAACTGCCTTCTTGTCTTGTCTTTCCTGTTGTTGTTGTTGCTTTTGTTTAAATAGCTTGGATTGAGCTCTAGTTATACGTTGATCTTTAACTTCAGCCAACTGAATCAAATCCAAAATTGGAGAAGAATCCAGCAAGGGCTCACTCAGAAAACCTCCTTCTGCACCTTGCACTGTTTCTAATTCCTGCTTAGACTGTTCTTTCAATTGCCTCTCTTCACTCTCCTTAATCTCCAAAACTGTAGATGTACGTGGAGATGGAGTTCTTTCCTTAAGTATAGTACTATAAAAATGTTGTGCCTTCTCCACGGTATTCAACCGATATCCTTCTCCCTTGTATCTAAAAATTATCCCAGCTGGTGCGTCCCACCGGAAGGGTATCTGTAAATTTTTCAATTCCTTAACAAGAAAACCAAATTCTTTTCTAGCTTTCAGCATTTTAGGAGGTAATTCTTTAAAAATTTCAAGTCGTGAACCCCCCACTTGTACAGAAGTGTGAAAAGATTTTTGCAGGATATGATTTCTAATTTCTCTATCAGTAAAATATATCACCACATCTCTAGGCAGTTGTCTTTGTCTGGCCACCCAAGAGTTCACTCTGTAAATTTTATCTATTTTATGAAATACCAAATCAGGATTAGCTTGTAAAATCTTAGCCAAGGCTTCAGAGCAAACTTGTCTCAAATCCTGTCTCTCCTCCTCTCGAATTCCCCGAAGCCGTATGGCAAATTCCATCGCCCGAAATTGTATCATAACAATCTCATCTTCAATTCTCTGCATTTTATTGTCAACTTCATCAATTTTATAATCATTGTCTTTCATCTTAACAATTGAATTATTAATCGAAGGAAAGAAAGTACTTTTAGTGGGAGTATATGCACCCAATCAACAACAAGACAAATTTTACAAGTTGCTACATACAAAATTGATAAACTGGGACTATAAATCTTGTATAATGTTGGGTGACTGGAATGGAGTATTGGATACTAGAATGGACAAGAAGAGACTTTTGCAAAATACTCAAATGCGAGCAAGATTGCCTAAATCCTTTTTTGACATGATGGAGGATATGGAGCTGAGAGACATTTGGCGTGAACGGAATTTTAAAGTAAAAGACTTTACATTTTTCTCAGATAGGCACCAATCTTTCTCTAGAATTGATTTTATATTAATTACAAATGATTTCCTTTCTAGGGTGAAGAAGACGAAGATATGTCCAAGAACTCTAACAGATCATAATCCGGTGTGGATGGAATTGGAATATGGAGAGGTGTCTAGGAG
This sequence comes from Pituophis catenifer annectens, assembly GCF_029215685.1. Lineage (NCBI taxonomy): Eukaryota > Metazoa > Chordata > Lepidosauria > Squamata > Colubridae > Pituophis > Pituophis catenifer. Next base: position 131,880,877 of record NW_027256884.1, read on the forward strand.
ATCTTGGCGATTAAACAAAAATTTATTTAGATACGAGGGAAATGTGAGAGAATGTAAAAAATTAATGAAAGAATTTTTTGTTTTAAATATGCATAAGGAAACATCCATGGAAATGGTTTGGGATGCAAGCAAAGCATATATGAGAGGTGTCTTAATAAATTTGAATAATGCATATAGACGCAGACAGGGGAAAAAATGGAGGGAATTAGAGGAGGAAATAAAGAAGAAAGAGCAGGTGCTAATAAATAACCTAGATGATAAGAAAACAAAAGAAGAAATTACCTTACTGCGAGGGCAGTTTAATATGTTGATATCAGATCAGGTTGCAACTAATTTACAATATGCTAAACTTAATACCTTTTGTAATGCAAATAAGCCAGGTAGATGGTTAGCATATATGTTGAGGAAAAAACAAAAGTCTCGTACTGTAGAGAAAATAGACTATAAAGGTAAAGAGGTGTACCAACAGAATATGATTAAAAAGGCCTTTTTAGAGTTTTATACGAGATTGTACGCTGATGATAAAATACAAGGTATAGATATAGATAGATACCTGGAGAAGGAGAATATTCTTACAGTTACAGATGAGCAAAGGGAAAGATTGAATCAACCGATATCCGAGGAGGAAATTCTACTGGCAATTAAGCAGTTAAAAGTTGGTAAGGCCCCTGGTACAGACGGATTGACAGCGATTTATTACAAAAATTTACAATTGGAAATGGTAGAAGCCCTTAGGGAATTATTCACTAGAATACAATTGGGAGGAGGGGTACCACCATCTTGGAAAACAGCCTTTATTTCTCTGATTCCGAAGGAAGATCAAGACCATACCCAGCCAAAAAATTATAGGCCCATATCATTACTTAATACAGACTATAAGATTTTTGCTAAAATATTAGCAAATAGGTTAATGTCAGTTATGCAACAAATGATCCATAATGATCAATCTGGTTTTATATATGGGAGACAAATGAAAAATAATGTAAGGCAAATTGTTAATATATTGGAGTATTTGGAAAGGAACAACCAAGTCCCTGCGGTGCTTATATTTTTGGATGCAGAAAAAGCGTTTGATCGATTGAACTGGCAATTTTTATTGAAAATGGTGCAGAAGTTGCAGTTTGGAGAATGTTTTACAAAATCTATTAAAGCAATATATCAGGAACAGACAGCGCAAATAATAATTCATGGTAGTTTAACAGAAACTTTTAAAATAGAAAAAGGAACAAGACAGGGTTGTCCCCTGTCCCCATTACTGTTTATTTTAACGTGGAATTATTGTTGAACAAAATACGTGACTGATAAGATACGGGGAATTAAGATTGGGCATCATGACTATAGATTACGAGCATTTGCAGACGACTTGGTTGTAACCTTAACTCATCCAATGAAATCAGCTACAGGTTTAATGGAGATAATTAATCACTATGGTCAAGTATCTGGGTTTAAAATGAACATTGGGAAAACAAAGATGATAACTAAAAATATCACAATAAATCAAAAAGAAGAATTAGAAAGAGTAACAGGATGTGAGATAGTTAAAAAGGTTAAATATTTAGGAGTTTATATTACAACTTCAAATGGGAAATTATATAACTATAACTATGAATTGTTATGGCATAAAATACAGACAGAGATGGATAATTGGAAAAAATTACAACTGTCTTTGTTGGGTAGAATAGCAGTAGTAAAAATGAATGTTTTGCCTAAGTTTTTATTCCTTTTTCAAATGATATCAATACTTAAAAAGGATGCGAACTTGGAAGAATGGCAGAAGGGCATTAATAATTTTGTTTGGGCAGGGAAGAAACCAAGGGTAAAATTAAAAATAATGCAAGACATACGTGAAAGAGGAGGTTTGAAAATGCCCAACTTAAAATTATACTATGAAGCAGCTGTTTTATCAGCAATTAGTGATTGGATTAATTTAACAAATGAAAGAATATTGAATATAGAAGGATATGATTTGGTTTTCGGCTGGCAAGCTTATTTAGGGTATGACAAGAAGGTTGATAGGACTTTTAAAAGTCATATATTAAGGAATGCTTTATTGCGTGTCTGGAAGAAATATAAATATAAATTAAATGACAAGATACCTATATGGACAGTACCCAGACACGCGATAGAGAATATAAGTATAGAACAAAGACAGGATGTAATTACATATAAAGAAATTCTTAATACAGAGAGAGGTATATTAAAGTTAAAGCCCTTGAGGGTACTAAGGGAAGAAAGGGTAATCCAAACTTGGTTTCAGTATGTACAATTAAAAGCTAGATGGAGAAAAGATCAGAACATTGGTATCATACAAAGTGAAGAAAATTTGGTAAAACAAATTAGAGACCAGAGTCAAATGCATATAAAAAAGTTGTATATTGATAGAAACAGACTCGGAAACAGTTAAGGATTGTATGATAAAATAGGCACAAAACTTTGAACAACCAATAATGATGGAAACATGGGAAAAGATATGAGTAAGAAATGTAAAATTTACACAAGCGCAAAACTTGAGAGAAAACTTTTACAAAATGTTTTATAGATGGCATTTAGATCCCAAAAAGTTAGCTTGTATGTATTCGAATTTACAATCTAAATGTTGGAGATGTGATTGTGATGACGCTACTTATTTTCATGTATGGTGGACTTGTAAAAAGGTTAAAGCATTCTGGATAAAAATTTGGTGGATTATTCAAAATATTCTTAAAAAGAGGATAAACTTTACTCCACAGTTATTTTTGTTGGGTATAATCACGGATTGTACGGTTATAGAGACTAATTTGATCCTGAATTTAATAACTGCAGCAAGATTGTTGGAGTATTGTTGCAGTATTGGAAAAAGGAAGATTTGCCTACTATTCAAGAATGGATATTAAAAGTAGCAAACTTAGGAGAGATGGCAAAGATCTCAGTGTATTTGAAGGACTATTCAAATGAGAAATATATGATAGAATGGAGAAGATGGATAGATTATATTCAAAGTAAATATCGGACTAAAAAATTTCAAATAGCTTACGAACAGATAGAGAGATGTTATTATGTATTCAAATTTAGTTTGGTAAATGGGGAGTTAAAGTATTAGAGGGATGTAAGAGGTTATAATTAATTAGAGTATGTTAGATTATGATTGTTGAATGTTATACCCTGTATTTTGCTCTGGGAAGTAGGGAGGGGGGTGGGTGGGAGGGTAAGGGTTGGGGAGGGTGGAGGGAAGAGGGGGATATATATGTAAACTTTTTAAAACTTTTCAATAAAAAAAAAAAGGAGTTCCAACGAAACCGATAAGAAACAGCAAAGATGGCTAGAGTGGAGCGACAGACCCAAAGGAACGAAGCAAGGAGCCTTGCTCTCTCTTGCCAAGGGCCTGGGAGAAAGCCAGGTCCAATGGTGGGATTCAAAAATTTTTACTACCGTTTCTGTGGGTGTGGCTTGGTGGGGCGTGGCAGGGGAAGGATACTATAAAATTTCCATTCCCTCCCCACTCCAGGGGAAGGTTACTGCAAAATCCCCATTTCCTCCCGATCAGCTGGGACTTGGGAGGCAGAGAATAGATGGGGGTGGGGCCAGTCAGAGGTGGTATTTACCGGTTCTCCGAACTACTCAAAATTTCCGCTACCGGTCTCCAGAACTGGTCAGAACCTGCTGAAACCCACCTCTGGCCCAGGTCTTTCCTGCTTTTTAAAAGGACTACAAGTGATACATACCTCCCTATCTATGTGCAAACACTCCTTACACACACACACACACACACACACACACACACACACACACACACACACAGAGGGGGGAGGGAGGGGGAGAGAGCGGGGGGGGGGCATTCAAATTTGTCTGTCCAGTACATGGAAGCCAAAGGGAAGAGATGGCCCAGCCTCCCAAAGCAGCAGGATCCTGTCCTGCCCTGCCCTCTAGTGGAGATGCCAGGTATTGCAGGGGGCCCACAAGGACCAGCGTTTTCAGCTCAAGGGTGAAGCCTTGAAGAAGCTTACACAATATAAAAAAAAAAAGTATAAACATAATTTGAATACATGAAAAGAGTAAGTAAAAAAGGAATATTAGGACAGGGATGGTAGGCACGCTGGTGCTCTTATGCATGCCCCTTACAGACCTCTTAGGAATGGGATGAGGTCAACAGTAGACAGTTTAAGGTTAAAGTTTGGGGGTTTGGGGAAAAAAACTACAGAGTCAGGTAGTGCATTCCAGGCATTGACCACTCTGTTACTGAAGTCATATTTTCTGCAATAGAGTTTGGAACGGTTTACCTTGAGTTTGTATCTATTATTTGCTCATGTATTGTTGTGGTTGAAGCTGAAGTAATCATTGACAGGAAGGACATTGTGGCAGATAATTTTATGTACTATGCTTAGGTCAGACTGAAGTCGGCATAGTTCTAAGTTGTCTAAACCCAAAATTTGGAGTCTGGTGGCATAAGATATTTTATTGCGGTTAGAGGAATGGAGGACTCTTCTCGTAAAATATCTCTGAACTCTCCCGATTATATTTATGTCCGATATGCAGTGCGGGTTCGAGATAGATGAGCTGTATTCAAGAATTGGTCTAGCAAATGTTTTGTATGCTCTAGTTAGTAGTACAACATTACCAGAGAAGAAGCTACGCAAGATTAGGTTAACAACTCTTAAAGCCTTTTTGGCAATGTTGTTACAGTGGGCTTGGGCACTTAGATCTTTAGAAATGAGTACTCCAAGATCCTTGACAGAGTGAGGGTCATCTACAAGGTCATGTCCATCTAATTTGTATTTTATGTTTTCATTTTTTTTTGCCAATGTGTAAGACAGAGCATTTTTTGGTTGAGATTTGAAGTTGCCACTTGTTAGACCAATATGACACATAATCAAGGTTTTTTTGAAAGGTAGTTGCATTGTTGGTGGTGTTGAATAGTTTAACATTCAACACTACCACCCTGAGTCTTCGGAGAGGGGTGGCATACAAATTGAATTAATAAATAAATAATAAACATCATCAGCGAAGAGAACACAGTTGCTTTTAATATGATCACAAAGGTCATTTATGTAAAGTTTGAAGAGTGTTGGACCTAAGACACTGCCTTGGGGAACACCGCTATTAGCATGTACAGGATTTGATAGAGCGCTTCCTATTTTGACCACTTGTTGTCTGTTTGACAGGAAGGCAGCTATCCATTTATGTAGGAGTCCAGAAATGCCATAGGATTTTAGTTTTAGAAGTGATTTGTCGTGTACCACTGAATCAAATCAAATACGGGCAGAGTCTGTGTGTTGTATGGACTCAGCCTCTGCTTCCACATCTGCCTACATGTCAGAGGCAAAAAGGGGACAGAACAGGTAAGGTCATGGAGTGGGAATGCCAGGGGCAACAGCTGCCAGTCCTGAGACCTTCTTGGAGCAGCTGCTCTGGGCCTCTCCAGCCCCATCTCCTCGTCCCTGGGAGAAGAAGGGTCTCTCTTGGGAGGAAGGCAGAGCAAACCGGGGGGCAGTACAGAGCCAAGGCACCCTCTTCTGCCCTTCACAGGAGACAGAAACACCAAGGCCTGATGGGGACTGGCCACCTCAGCCCCCGGGATTCACCTGCTGAGCCCTTTTTCTGTTCGGGGACAGCAGAGAACCAGAGGAGGAGGCCTTCACTGGCTGTTCTCTGGCTGGCTGGGTGAGGGTGCTGTGGGGGGTGGGGAGTCACAACCCAAGCAAGACTCTCCTTCTCCTGGAGGCCCCATTCTGCTCTAGTGGGGACAGCCAACGTTAGGCCCAAAGTGGTTGACTTCAGGCTGATGCTTCCCCTGCTTTAGTTCTCTGCTGTTGAGGCAGAACGTGTCAGGAGGGCCTTTTGCCGCTTCTTCAGTCTTCAAGGAATGAAACAGTCAGCAAAACCCATGAGGAAGCGGAAGGACCTTGACATCTTGGCCAAGTGGCTGCTTCCAGTGGATGTCTGGCTGGTGGATGTCTCCCATGAAACCTTTGTCCCTCCAGCCTTACATCCTTTAATCTGGTTGGGGGAGAGGGCAAAACCCACTGGTGAGAGCACTCGTGTTTCTTTCCCCTTGCTCCTTGCTTGGATTCTTACCTCGCTGCTCTCAGCTGAAGAGCCAGGCTGTCCTTCCTCCACAAATGAGGCCGCCTTCCTCCTTGGAGTAAGTTCCACCCTTCACCCCTTGTGACCCACTTATCTCTTCATCTCACCGGAATTCGGGATCATGTAACCTTATTGGACTTCCTGCACTGAAACATCTGGTCCTTCTGGTTTGTTCCCCATACTCTGGTGCCCACAAGGTGGCCTTGGCATGCAACCCATTTCCTGTACTCAGGTGCCCATTAGTGGCTGCCTTCTCATTCTGTGACTGGGATTGGTGTCACCCTATTTTCTGGACCGTCTCCTAGATCAGGCTGACCCGGTCCCCTCCCAGAGGGTCCCCCCAGCCCATCTCTTATCTCACAATGTCCCAGCATCCCAGTGATTTCCACTGGCCACTTGGCTTCCCTCCTCTTCCTTTGGTCCATGGCTCTCAGAAGCAAGGAGAGAAGAGGCCCCCATCTCTGCTCCTGCCCTTTTGGGCTCATGACTGGAGAAGGGCTGCTTTCTCATATGGTGTCTTCTTCTCCTGCTGCTGACACAACACAACAGCCCCGGTGCCCTTGGCCTGTGCCAGAAGGGCAGCCAGACAGTGGCTGCAACTCCAGGGGACTTTCTTGTTGGCTTCAGCTGGTCAGCCTGCATCATCCACAGGACGTCTCCAGGGCTCCAACCAAGAGAGCCACCCCAGTTCATGACATCCCAGACAAGAGAGGAAACATCCACTCCCAGGAAAACCGTCCCTGGGACAGGGAGCGCCTCTGCCTCTGCTTCTTGAAGAAGCTCTATCTGCCTGTGTGGCATCCCCCAGGTGATGGGAAAGACAAAACCTCTGAGAAGGCCAGGAAAGCCCTGGAGGAGGAGGAGGAGGAGGCAGGTCCTGCTAGAAGAGCAAGCATCTTCTTGTCCAGTCGGAGGTCTCTTTCCGTTCCCTCCCCTGCTGGAAGCCCAGAGAAAGTGGGTGGATGAAAGGTCTAAGCAGGATTTAGGACCTCAGGTGCTGATGGCCATGACAGGCAATGGCCGGGAGGAAAGTGGCTCTATGGAGTTGGCGAGTGACAACCGGGAGTGGGGCTCTGCATCCATCCCCTCCAAGGGAAAGAGGTGCCGGAAAGAGGTGTTTGGCCATGTTAAAGTGCATCTGGGGATCGATCGGAATATAGAAACAGCAGGCGAGAGGTGGCAGTTCTGACTCAGGGGGAGGGACAGATCACTGCCTACTCAGGAACCATCATTAAGCCATGTTCAAGGATAATTTTTGTGTCTGCAAATACATCCCCTCCCTCAATTGTGAGGCTGCCCAGCACATTTATCAAAACTCTGACAAACACATGTAGAGATTTGTTAACATGTTAACTTTCACAAACTGCAAAGTTGTTTTCAAGTTACTAAGAAGATGCTCACTGTGGATAAAAAGTATTTGTAAGCCAGGTCCACTTTCTCTGAGGAGGCTGCCAGATGGATCCAGATTCAGAATCACAGAATGACAGAGTTGGAAGGAACCTTGGAGGTCATCTAGTCCAATCCCCTGCTCAGGCAAGAGACCCTATGCCATTTCAGACAAGTGGCTGTCCAATCTCTTCTTGAAAACTTCCAGTGATGAAGCACCTGAAATGTCTGGAGGCAAGTCGTCCCACTGGTTAATTGTCAAGACTGAAACTTCTTCTGAATTCAGAGATCTTTTGGAAGACTTTCCTTGGGGGGGGGAGCGGGATGATATCACACTGGCAGAAAGGGTCTGTCTCCTGGGTCCCTTTATCATGCTTCTTCTGCCAGACCTGGTAGGAAGGGGGGAGGTCATCAGAGAGAGGCAGTGGCCCAGGGAATGGGGTCCTGTGCCACACAGGGCTTTGTAGGTCCTTATCAGCACCTTGAATGGAAGCCAGGAGGACATGGGCAACTCACGGAGCAGAGACGTAATGTGGCCAAAGAGGAGTATCCATGACTTGCCATGCAGCTGCAGTCTCTTATCGGTTGACACTTCTGGATGCTCTTCAAGGGCAACCCCGGGTAGAGTCTATTCCAGCAGTCTATATATTACGTGATCAAAATGTGAGTGACCATGAGGAGAACCATGAGAGCTTTCCTGGTTCAGTGGCTGGTACGTAACATGGCTATCAAATGTTCCTCAAACAGGACATATAAGTCCAGGAGAAGCCCCAAATTCCATACGGGTTCTGCTTGGGGTGGTGCAACCCTACTGAGAAAAAGAGATGGCAAGTGCCCAGATCTAGGGGCCCTTAAAGCCCAAAGCCTCTCAACCTGAACCTGAAGTCTGTTGCTCCCCATTCAGACACCCACAGCCCCTAATGGCAGAGAGAGAGTCACAGCCCAGGAGGAGAAGCTGGGGGTCATCAGCATTCTGTTGAAAACCTTCACCCCATGTCATTGGATGTCCTCATCCCTCGGCTTCATGTTGGACGCTAACCAGGAGGGGAGACTGGATGGAAATTGCCCACTGCAGTTGGATCTAGGGACGGCTTCCTATGGAGGAGGCAGACCGCTGCCCCTTAGAATTACACACGTTGTTTGTGTGTGTTCTGTCTCTTGTATGATTCTTGAGAATGACATTTTCTTGACTGTGCCAATTTGCACCTGTTAGTAACTCATTAGTTGCAGCATTTACACCTTGAGAAAAAGGCAGCATAGGTACTGCTAAATGTCTGCAGCCCCCTTAGCAGCGTTGAAGGAACTCGGTTCCTACGTCGCCAAGTGAGCTGAATAAATGCCGGTTGGAAGGCTGCCTTTCACATCCTCTCTCGATCACTGTTGTCACACCTGTTGTTGCCCTTTTCCTATCTGACCCGATAGATCCTCCTCTCTCGGGCCTCCCCTCCAGCCCAAGAGGGTCCCGCTTTGCCCGTTCAACGCTGGCACCTGCTAGCTCTGGGATTGGCACCCAGGCCCATGCAGCCACTCCGGCGGTTGGGTGTTTCTCGGTGTATTGTTTGTCCACCACACCAAACGTGTATCTACAATAGTCTTTCGTCAAGGCTTCGGCAGATTTTCTTGGCTCCATTTCAGCGTCTTTGCATCACAGAGATAGAAACCAAAAGTGTCCTTGTTTATTATGGCCACCCACACCAGATTTTGAGTCTGTCACATCGATTGTTGTACCAAACATCTGCCCCGGACACTGAGTTTTATTTACTTAAAATCTTGGATCTTTTATTTTACATTCAAAGGTAAACTTCTTCCCTCCCGTCCCCCCAACTCAAAGCCAGGCCTGATTAAATATTTCAACGTTTAACTACAAGGACGGTGTTAGTTTCAGGCAGTTTCCTTCGAACTCTCACAGGAAGCGTCTTCAGCGTGGCGATTTGCGTGGCTGGGCGTGCGGGGCTCTGCTTCAGTTGGAGCCCCCTTGGATTATTCAGAGCAGCCCCAGGAAGCGAGTTCAGAGCGGGCTGGGCTTGTTGTGAGAAGCCAGTGGCGGCTTCTGTTTGCAGGGCTGCGGCTGAGAATGCAGAGGGGGGAGGAAGGAGGGGGACCAGCTCTTACCACGAAGTAGACGTATCAGCTCAGCTGTCAGTTTCCTAGAACTGAAAGCACTTTGGACGGTAGCAGGTTAGGCAAAAAGCAAACACATAAATAATGTCTCAGGAAGACACGGCATCTGGTATTTGAAAAGCAACGTTGGATGGTCAGATTTGGTGAACCATGAAAGGGCACCAACTGAAAACTCAAGGTTTCCATTTGTTAATCTTCCGATTCTTTTTTATGCAGCCAGATAGCTCTACTTAGGGTGACTTTGGGATTTCCAGAAGCGAGACTGGATTATTAATAAGATCAGCATCAAACATTGGACGATGTCTACATTAGGATTAGGATGACTCAGTGTGGGTAGCTTTTGAAACATCAAGCCGGATGTTAGGAAAAATGGGGAGGAGAAAGCCAGAAAGTGGAGCCCTGAGCTGCGAGTTGCAGCCGCCTGGCCTGTGTGCTTGTCAGGGTATGTAGATGTAATAGCTGTAAACTGATGGAAGGTTGTAAGCGAAGGCAACTGAAAGCTGATGCAATAGGAATGAGGCAGCAGGGTTACTGCCACTTTAAGAAGCTGGGTAAGAAGCTGTCTATATAAGGGAAGCCTTTAGAGGGCGTCTCCCTTCTCCTCATGTTCTCTCTTGTAATGTATTTCATTGCGCTCCATGTGTCAGTAGCTGTATGATAAGGTATTCACCACGTATAAGTCTGTATATGTTTAGCTGTATATAAACCACTGTTATTGATCTAAAGACTATTTGCTGTGTGCTGTGTTTTGCGCCTGGGTTTATCTCATGCTAGTTATGCCGCCTAAAATCTGAGTGTGCTGTATGGAGGCTCCATGATTATAGAAAGGCCTTCAGTTATGCAAACCGTGCCAAGCTATGGAGGGAAAGAGCTCAGAGAAACAGAATCCCAGTACATCTCATGGCCCACATGCAAAACCTACCCACGGGCCAGGAAGTCACTCTATGGGCGGAAGGTGGCAAAGGAGCGAAACAAGGCAGTTCGGGCTCTCCCTTTCCATTCAATCTCTGTGCTGAATTTGGGGGGGTGGGGGGGGGAGGTTCAGCCACTCACCTCATGGTTTGAACACTGCAATGTGCTTCACAGGGAGTTAGCTGTCCTGGGTCTTCCTGGGAGCTTCGAGTGGTCCCGAATGCCACAGAGAGGACCATAATTGTAAAGCAGGGGTCCCCAAGGCCTGGTCCATAGCCCTCTGCTGGGCCGCAGCCCGTTCGGAACTGGGGTGTGGAAGTGGTGGGCAAGCGCCTGCACGCGTGCACAGCTGTATTCGTGAAAATGGCACACGCAGTATGTGCAAGACCATCCCCTCTCGGGTCTCCGCTGGGCCAGAAAGGCTGGGGAACGCCATTGCAAAGGATGTGCAAACTCTCCCGGTGAAAGTTAAAGAACACAGTGAAAAAATGGGACTGTGATTAACTATACAGAATGGCAACAGGAGCAGTAGCCAGCCTGAAGAGGTGGAGAACTTCTGCTTTTTAGCACTGGCCTTCAACAAGAAAGGAACCAGTAAACAATATTGTGCAAAAGATTTAGACAATTGTGCAAAAATGCTGTAAATTAAGAATACTTTCAGAAATAGAAGTGATAATGGTTTATTTTTATCAATTGGCAAAACGGAAAGTAAATGAATAGAACTCCAAATCAAATCAATATTTGGTGTGCCCGCCCACCCTTTGCCTTCAAAACGGCCTCAATTCTTCGAGCTACACTTGCACACCATTTCTGAAGGGACACGGTGAGGTTTCTTCGAGGTGGTTCCAAACATCTCGGAGAACTAACCGCAGATCCTCTGTGGCCCTGTGCCAGATCCTCCTGTCGTCAATTGATAAAAATGAACTATTATCCCTTCTATTTCTGAAAGCATTCTTAATTTATGGCCTTTTTGCCCAACCGCCTGGCACTTTTGCACAGTACTGTAAATCATCCAGGCCTGGTTGATCCCGAGAGACACAAAAGGTCTCTCTGGGTGACTTTGGGCCAATCACTCTCTCTGCCCAACCTACCACGCAGGGCGGTTGTGGTGGGAGAAATAGGAGGAGGAGGGGGAATACAGGATAACAGAGTTGAGAAGGACCTTGTAGGAAGGAGTATGAGTTTTATTCGCTGCCTTGAGTTATTTATAAAAATAATAAAAGCAGGATTAAAAAAAAAACTTTCAAAAAGACGGACGGACTCGGTTACAGCAGTGACGGGACCAGGTTGGCGACAGATGGTCCTCCTGAGGAAAATCCATCTATGTGGCCCCCGAGAGTTGATCTCGACTCCACGGCAGGTAATCGTGGCCATCAACCTTTTTCCTGAGATGGACAGAGAGTCCAGTTCTTGGTGGGGCAGCAGAAAACAGAGACAGGAAAGAGTCCAGTCTGTACTTCCACAAAGGCAGAGAGTGTTTAGGGACAGTGTATCCAATAGAAAGTAAATGAAGCTCAGTTATCTATTGGTCACTGGGATATGGATCTTCCAACAGTCAGGTTTCTCAGGCTCTAGAAAGCCTTCCTTCACTGGGGGGTTGAGGGCTCCGTACAGTGTAGACACAGTATAGAAAAACAGTCCCCTAATCAAAGAACTACCAAGGAGAAACCCACAACTCCACCAACACTGGCAGGGAAAGCCACAGTACAGAAGTAGGGAGCAAACCCCGCACTCCTCACACTGATGGGAAATAATGCCTGCAAGAAAAAGAACCCGGCTCAGAGAGCACCAAGGAGACCACAGTCCAACCGCCAGCTACGTAGATTCTCTCCTATGGGAACCACACAAGGGTGTCCAATGCTTCAGAAACCACAAGGGTGGAAGGAATCCGCCTGTAGACAAAGCTCCCCCAAGGTTCCATAGTCCTTCTGCACAAAGGCCTACGACCACACAGCCTGCCCACCAGGGTCAGATGCGAACCTCCCATGAACTGCACAGCTGGATGGAGAACAGCTCAACAGGATCCACAGCTAAGGATCGTGGACGCTCAGACTAAACAAATCCCCCACACACCACAGATAACACCAGGGAGCAACTGGAACAAAGGACAGCCTCAGAACACACAAAAAGATAAGCCCATCAAGAGAAAAACCAAACTCCAAACCAAATTGCTCAAACTAAGCCCCAAGCAAAGAGGCACCTGGACCCACGAGGGAGGTCAACGTGTCCAGACAGCCAACCGTCTGCCGCAGAATACTGAAAGTATTGATGAGCCTTGGTGGCGCAGCAGACTAAAGTGCTGTTAAGTAACACCAGCTGCCTGCAATTACTGCAAGTTCAAATCTCACCAGGCTCAAGGTTGACTCAGCCTTCCATCCTTTCGAGTAGGTAAAATGAGGACCCGGATTGTGGGGACAATAAGCTGACTTTGTATAAAAAGAACACCGCTTGGGTGGGTGGGTGGGGGGGCAAAGCCCTACTAAGCAGGTATATACAAAAGTATGAAGGCTATTAACGCATTGTAAGCCGCCCTGAGTCTCCGGAAAAGGGCGGCATATAAATCAAACCAAATAAATAAATAAATAAATAAATAAATAAATAAATAAATAAATAAATAAATAAAGTCCCCACAGATAGAAAACCTAAGGCAGCGAGGCAGAACTCACTCGAAGCAGTGGGCAGGGCAGTCCTCAAAAGCCTCAACCGTCCTCCCAGCAAACCAAGGCCGAACAAGGGTCAATGGGAAGAGAACACAATGCTTACGAAAATCCAGAGAATGAATGGAGGACGAAGAGACTCTCATCCCAGTAAATAGCAACCCAATATGGAAGCTGAACAGGCTGATCAAGAGAGCCCACAGCAGACTAACCGAGAAAGGTCAAACCTTAAAAGAAGAACAGCAAGAGAGGAAAAGCCGTGGACTCGTCTTCCCACCCTTCTCTGGATGCCCCCAAAACAGAAAGCTAACACAGGCTTTCATCCAACGGTGTGGGGAGAATCAATCAAAGGGTAAAGAGGGAAAGAGTGGAAAGAGATTAGGAGAAAGCTTGGGGAGAACTACTCGAATAATATATCTAAAAGTGAGAAAAAGGATTCAGAAGAAAAGACATAACAAATATATCAAGAAGAAAAAGAAGTTAAGAGACTAGGAGAAAAGGAGAAAATTATCAAGTGGAATTTTGGAGAGACCAAGAGAAAATAGTTAAAGAAGGGAAGATTAGTGGAAAGGAGGAAGGGAAATAAGGTACATACTAGTAGATTTAAGGGAACTGTATTAATATTATTAATAGTGGATGATCAACTAAGTTAAAGGGTTTTAATGTAAGATTTGAATATGATGATGTATATTGCTTATAGTAAAACAGAATAGCAGATGAAATGTGAATGGCAATTTGGTTCAATTTTGAAGATAATTTAAATTAAGAGACAAAGTTCTTCTCCTTCCTCTCTGACCGTACGCAGTCTGTGTTGACGGGGGAGGGGGGGGGCAGAGGTCGACTCCGAGGTTCCTCACGTGTGGGGTGCCGCAAGGGCGACTCATCGCTCCCATGTAACACCCCTCTTGCGCAAGCTGCACTGGCTCCCGGTGGTCTTCCGGGTGCGCTTCAAGGTTTTGGTTACCACTTTTAAAGCGCTCCATGGCTTAGGACCTGGTTACTTACAGGACCGCATTCTGCCATCATCTTCCTCCCACCGACCGACACGCTCCCACAGAGAGAGCCTCCTCAGGGTGCCGTCAGCCAAACAATGTCGACTGGCGACCCCCAGGGGGAGAGCCTTCTCTGTGGGGGCTCCTGCCCTATGGAATGAATTGCCCCCGGACATACGAAGGATCCCCGACCTCTGCGCCTTCCGTCGTGCTCTGAAGACCCTATTATTTCAGCAAGCTGGTCTGACGGGATAAACTATTTTAAATTGGGTTTTAAAAGTGGTTTAAAATGGTTTTAATTGGAAGTTTTAATTTTGGCCAAAGATTGTTTTAATACGTTTTTTAAATTTTGTCTTGTATGTTGTTTTATCATGGCTGTTCACCGCCCTGAGTCCTTTGGGAGAAGGGTGGTATACAAATATAATAAAACTAAACTAAACTAAAGTTGAAATGTTAAAAAGTGGGATGGGGATTTTGAGAAATATATTCTGTAATGAATAAATAATTGATGTTATTGTAAGAGATTAGAAATTAAGAGCGGATAGTGATACTGTTTATGTATTATGTACTAAGAAGAAATTAAGATAAGATAAAGTAGTATGGAAAAAGAATATTATGGCTGATATTGAAAACATGTAAAATGGACTTGGGGAAAAAAGAACAATATGGCAGAAGCTGAAAAAACAAGATATGGTGAAAAATGATTAATTTGTGATAAGGAATTATATAAAAGAGATGGATATGGAAAAAATGGGAAGATTGGAATAGATTATAAAGATTAATATATATAAAATGTATAAGATGTGACCCAGTCAACACTCTGTTCATAAAATAAGTATGATGAAAGAAAAATTCTAATAAAACTTGTTTACAAAAAAAACCACCAATGCATCCAGAAAAGACCTAATAAGAGAAGAAGTTGAGACGGTTCATTCGATGTCACAGCCCTCTTTACCTCCGTAGAACCACAGTGCTACACAGCACACCTGACCTAATTAAATATTCCTGAGATCGAAACGCCCAGAATCATGGGCCTGACCAGCCTCTGCCTCACTACCCGCTTTCAGATTGATGGACATATTTGCCAACAAATCAGAGGGACACCCACTCTCAGCATCTAGAAACCACAGCTCTCCCATACACACAAACAAAAATACGCAGATATGTAGTTATGTAGGTCGTTATGCAGATGGCACCTTCGTCCTAATGAAAAAGAACAACTGGAGGAGACACATGGAGCAATCAGGAGCATCTTCAAAGGAAGAATATTCACAAGGAAGAAGGAAACAACAACACACAACCCTTCCTGGATAGCCTCATCAGCAGAGGGAACAAATTAGAAAGGCATGCCTACTGAAAAACCACCCACGCTAACCAAGCGCTCCATCACCAAAGCAATAACTCAACCACCCATAAAAGGAACTGCGTAAGGACATTATTCAGATGAACACAAATGCATTGCATCAGCAACCCACACCACCAGAAAAGGGAAATAAGACTGCCTGTACAACACGCTGCAAGAAAGCAGAATCCCACACAACTTTATCAGAAGGCGCCCCACCACTCAATCTGCCAGGGCACAACCAACACAGGCTACGAAAAGGAAAACACAGACAACATCTCAGACTAGCAGAGGGCATCCCCGAAGACCAAGTCAGAGGACACAACAGAAACTCCTTCATCTCACAATTCAGGGACAGGCTCAGCCGCAGTTTCGGCTGGTAAACTGAGCATCCTTGACCAAGCCCAGGCCAGGTAGGGAATTCCTGGGAGTTTGGCATTCCCATAAATCAGCCCTTAAAGGGCCACCCAGAGACAGATTTACATACCGTTCAGAGGAGGAAAGAAAAAGACTCAGAAAGAAAGAAGCCCAGAAAACAGACCGACACCAGCCGAATCAAGGAACTTCCAAAGAGAAGCTCCCCCCCTCCCACCAGCCCCGCTGCAGATAATAAGCAGGGCGCAACGCCCCCCCCTCCCCCCCCCCCCCCCCGAGCAGCCAGGTTAGCTAGTCTGCTCATGAAACCTCTGCAAGGGAGCCCGCAGCGGGGAAGCTCTCCGACTCCGGGCCCCTTGCGAGGCGCCCCGCCGAACGAGACAGCCGGGCCGAGGGAGGGCCGCGGGGATCGGGGGGTCCTCCTTGACGGCAGGCTTGGGGGGAGGCGGGGGGGCTTCCCTGCCGCGGAGGAAGGATGCTTCTGGCCTCCTGCCTGCCTCCCCCGCACGATCCGAGCCAGCCGGGGCTCTTGGCCGGGCAGGGAGGCTCGGACGGCTCTTCCCGTCTCCCGGCCCGCCTGCAGGAGCTGCGCCGCGGGCGAGGAGGGAGCGGGACCCCGAGGGCCAGCCGGGCGGAGGCCATCTTGCGGGGCGGGGGCTGCCAGCGCTCCTCCCGGCTCCGGGCCTCGCTCCGCCCGCCTCAGCGCCTTCCCTGCTGGGCGCCCGGCCGGGCGGCAGTGGCGAGGCGAGGCGAGGCCGGGCGGAGCGCGTCCCATTCTGCGTGCTGAGCAGCCGAGCCGAGCCGGGCCGGGCGATGCGGGCGGCGGCGTTCCGCCTGGTGCTGGCCGGGGCGCTGGCGCTGGCGGCGGCGGCGGGGCTGGCCGTGCCTCGGGAGAGCCGGCCGGCCCTGGAGAGCCTGCTGCCCTTGGCCGGAGCGCGCTTCGGCTGGACGAACCTCAGCTGCCCCGCCTGCAGGCTGGTCTTCACCGCCCTGGACGCCAGCATGCAGGTGAGCTCCACGCGGGGACACCGGCCAGACACCCCTCCCCGGAGGCCGCAGCCGCGCTTCCGCTCCGGCAAAGCTTTCCCACCACTTGCCGAGGTGGTTTCCCGGGCGGCAGGGAGCAGCGGGGCCCTCCAGGACTGTTCGGCGGAAGCTCCCAGGGGCCCCTTGCAGACGTTTCCCAGAAGGAGGGCACCTTCTGGCCGGGGGGCGAGGGGGGGATTCCTGCCAAGGAAGTTGGCAGAGCCGGATGGACGCCCTTGCCCCCCCCCTTCTGAAGCTTAGGGCCGACTTCCCTGAGACCCCGGGCGGAGGGCAGGTGGGGAGACCAGGGACACCCCTGATGACGGGCTGGGGAGATGCCTCCCCCCCCCTCAAGGTTCTAGCAGTGTCCGGGATCCTGAAGAAAGACCCGCCGTCCGTGGACCGAAAGCCCCGTTCCCAGGATGTCCAGAGAAGGTTGGCAAGTGCCAGCCCGTCCCCCCTCCCCCTCCCCCGTCTTCTGGAAGGGGTCAGAAGGGCTGCAAGACAAAGGAGGGGGCCTCTCTGTCCTGCTCCTGATCAGAGCCACTTTCCCTTCCCGCTGCCAGGACCAACTGTGCCAAGGGAGCCCTTCGTGGTCTCCCCCTGGGGGGTCTTGTAGCCCCCGACTTGCCGCCTCCTTCCCTGCAGTCAGCAAGAGCGGGGGGGGGGGGGGCTGCCCTTGGGGTTACACCCCTCCTTTTGTTGACGGTCTAATTCCCAACCTCCAGCGGGTCACGAGCTGTGTGGAAGCCAGCGGGAGGCTGGGCAAGGGCAGAGGGAGGAGCGGCTGACAGCCAGGAAGCTCCGGTGTCCACACAGCTCAGAGATTTCCTCATCAGCCGTGCCTGAGAGAGAAAGAGGGCCCCTCCCAGGAGCTGCCCTCCTCCCTTACCCCTCCTTCCTCAGTTTCCCTTGAGTTTCTCCTGGCTTCAGGGTTGGTGCCTGAAACTCTGGTGGGATAAGGTCAGTCAGGCGGGTGACTTTGGGCCAGTCACTGCCTCTTAGCCCAACACGCGCAGGGGGCTGCTGTTGTTATGGGGATGTTCGCCACTTTGAGCTTTTGGTAAAAATAATACAGGTGGGATACAAATAAATAATTGCCAACTCTTAGATGCAATATGTAATCTTAGAAAATATGATATTAGAAACTAAGATCATGGCGTCCAGCCCTCTCAATTCCTGACAAATAGATGGGGAAGAAATGGAGGAGTGACAAATTTTATTTTCCTGGGTTCCAAGATCACTGCAGACGGGGACTGCAGCCAAGAAATGAAAAGACACTTGATCCTGGGGAGAAAAGCCATGGCAAATCTAGACAGCATATTAAAAAGCAGAGACATCACCCTGCCAACAAAAACGCATATAGTCAAGGCTATGGTTTTCCCAGTCGCAGTGGATGGCTGTGAAAGTTGGACCATAAGGAAGTCTGAGCGCCAAAGAATTGAGGCCTTTGAACTATGGTGCTGGAGGAGACTCTGGCAAGGCCATCCAACCGGTCAGTCCTAGAGGAGATCAACCCTGACTGCTCTTCAGAAGGCCAAATCCTGAAGAAGAAACTCAAATACTTTAGCCACCTAATGAGAAAGAAGGACTTCCTGGAGAAGAGCCTAATGCTGGGAACGAGAATGAGGTGGCTGGATGGAGTCACTGAAGTAGTCGGCGTGAGCTTAAATGGTCTCCAGGGGGTGGTAGAGGACAGGAAGGCCTGAAGGAACGTTGTCCATGGGGTTGTGATGGGTCGGACACAACTTCCTGACTAACAACAACATGCAATATTTTCACAGCTCCAAATTGGGAGGGCGATCCAGTGAGGAGGGTGGAGTGGAGGAGGGGCTGCTTCAGACCTCTCTTCTTGCAGGCCTTATTCAGCTGGTTTCCCCTCCCTTTGCTGCAGGAAAAGGAGACCCAGAGGAGATCCAGAGTATCTGCTGAGCTCCTTTCAGCTGCCTGGCTGCCCCTTGCCTACAGCCCTTTGTAGAGGCAGCAGCCGTGGCACAAAGCACTGGCCTCTGATTGCACAGCAGGCTGGGTGACACTTTCCCTCCTCCCTGTCTGGTAGGCTGGCTTTGGGCGCCTCCTGAGTCTCCTTCGGACCCCTTCCAGGAAGCTCTGGCAGCTCAGCTGGCTCTCCAGGGCCCAAGCAAGCATCAGGACCAAGGCTGGGGCTGGGGCTGGCTGTTCAGAGGGGATGGAGAACTGCGGCCCCTGTGTACGACCTGCTCTTCTGCTGAGAGGGGCTGGGGGCCTTGGAGGAAGCCTGGGCAGTCCAGAGGCTCCAGCTGAGGCCTCGCGGAGGGCCCCTCACTTCACTTCCGGCCTTGGCAGGGCAGGGCACATGGCTAAGTGCAGGGAAAAGCCAGCTGGCCTATCGGAGGCTTTTCTTATCACACAAGGGGGCTGCTCCTGCGCTTCTTGATGGTTGAAGTGGACTTCAGGGACAGGGGCGGGTCTCCCCACACCAGAGCCTATCCCCCACCCCAAGGGACTCCATGCCAGGAGGACCCTGTCAGGAACGTAGGAGGTGAGAGACAGCTAAGGCGTCAGGCAGGGAGATTCTTCCAGCCTCTCTTTTCTGGGGCATTTCAAGGGTGCTTCTCCAGCCCCTGCCCCTGCCCCCCCCAATGCTAACTCCACCCCTCTGCTTCGCAGCTGGAGACCAGCGTGGAGCACATCCAGCAGCTGGCGGCCAAGGTCTGCGTGACACTGAAGCTGGCACCCCCCGAGGTGTGTCAGGAGATCATCCGTATCTTTGGGCAAGATTTGGTGACCGCCTGGGTCCGCTCCGTCCTACGCCCGGCTGAGATCTGCGGCCTGCTGGTGGGCACTCAGTGCGGCCACTGGGACATCTACTCCAGCTGGAATGTCACCCTGCCCAAGACCCCCAAGCCACCCTTGCAGCCTCTGGTGCCCCCTCCACCCGGCGCCCCCACGGCCCGCCTGCTCTTCCTGACGGACCTGCACTGGGACCGGCAGTACACCCCGGGCAGCGACCCCGACTGCAAGGACCCCCTCTGCTGCCGGGGGGGGCAGCCGCGGGGCCCCGGGGCCGGCTACTGGGGCTCCTACAGCAAATGCGACCTGCCCCTCCACACCCTGGAGAACTTGCTGCAGCACTTGGCGTCTGCCGGGCCGTTCGATGCCGCTTACTGGACGGGCGACATCCCAGCTCACAACGTCTGGCAGCAGACGCGCCAAGACCAACTGCACGCTCTCACCACCATCACCAGCCTCATCCAGAAGTACCTGGGGCCGCTGCCCGTCTACCCAGCGGTGGGCAACCACGAATCGGTTCCCGTCAATGCCTTCCCCCCGCCCTACGTGCCTGGGAACCAGTCCTCCGCCTGGCTGTACGATGCCATGGCCGATGCCTGGCAGCAGTGGCTGCCCCCCGAAGCCTTGCAAACCCTGAGGTAAGAGCAAGGGTCTGGCGGACAGGGGGCACCAGGAAGGCAAGGAGGGTGGGGGGGAAAGGAAGGCTGCCTGAGGGATGTCAGGAGGCCTCCTCAAGTGGGGGCAGAGCAGCCTTGGCCAGGGTGCCCTCTGCCCTGCAGACCCAGGTGATTTACTCTCCTGGGGGTCCAGGCTGGGCTCTCCCCCACCTTTCCTGGGAACCAGATCCTCACTCCCCCTTCCCCATTTTCCAGGTGGCCTTGGCAGGGACCTGCCCTGGGTGTTACCAAGACATAATAACAATAAATAAAATTCACCTGCCGCCTGACTCCAGTGGCCTTCTTTCCCTCCCCCTGGCAGCTCTGATGTTTATTTCATTTCCTCCCTCCCTCCCTCTTTGCTGCCCATAACCACAGCTGTCTGGGAGGAAGGCCAGCTGGTGGAGCCAAACTCCAGGATTCTGGATGTTAGAATTGTAAGCCCCCACCCCACCCACAAGTCACTTGGCTGAGCTGGGTGGCCACAGAAATCAAATTGATTGATTGATTTTCGTGGCAAGAAAGTTTTGCCTCTGCTGCAGTCCTGACTGGGCTGGGTGTAACCTGCTCTCCTGGTTCTTCCTGGGCTGGATGTTGTTGCAAAGCAGCCAGCCGCTCAGGCAGTTGCCTTCCTTCGTGCTCAGCAAAACATCTGGCTTAGCCAGGCGTGAGAATTAGGGCTGCCGGGTTCACCAGGAAGAGCCTCACAGCTGCTGCTGCTGCTACGTTTCTGTGGCCAGGCTCAGGAGATGCTTTGAAACAAGGCTGTCCAACCGTGGCAACTTTTAAGACCCCTGGACTCCAACTCCCAGAATTCCTCATCTGCCCAGCTGGGGAATTCTGGGAGTTGAAGTCCACAGGTCTTAAAAGTTGCCACGGTTGGACGCACCTGCTTTAAAACCACCTTGAATGCTATGGAAACTAGAGATTTGAAGCCAGGGTCTTCTGTGGGGTTGTTGTGTACGTGGTATTTTCTTCCCCTTCCCTCTGCCCTTGCATTGTTGCCTACAGGGAGCTTTTATTTATTTTATTTATATCCCACCCTATTATTTTTATAAACCTCTCAAGGCAGCAAACATATCTATTATCTCTGCCTATTTCCCTCATAACAGCAGCCCTGTGAGGCAGCTTGGGCTGTTTTTGTGACCATTCTGTTGACTTTTCTGCAAACTTTTCTGCAATGTGCAAAGCCGCCTTTGAAAGGTCCCAGGTGCTCCCTGAGCTGGGTTGTTTCCTTGCAGCCGTTTTGTGACCCAAACTGGGCAGCCTCATCAGTGGGAGCTGGCTTTCTTTGGGGGGGGAAGTCAGGATGGGGCCCAAAGAGCTGCTTAATTCTGCCATGTTTCCATCGGAGAGGCAAGTTGCTCCTGGCCCGCAGGGTTAAAATTGCTTGTGAGACGGGAGCCCTGCCTCTTCGGAGGGAAGGCCGCCTCCTTTGCTTGGTTAAGAATTTTTCGGCCTGGGCGTCAGCGGTGGCAAAGCCCCTTGGCACCAGTCAGGCGGCCTCTGCCCTGGGGCACAGACAGAGCTGGGAGACTAAGGCAACTGTATGAACTGTGAGTTCAACTCCCAGAATTCTGCGCTTTGCTCTGCTGGCTGAGATTCTGGGAGTTGAAGTTGCCATAGGTGCTCTGGAGACATGGGGGCTCCATCACTGAAGGTTTTGAGGTCTGGCTGATGGCGATGGGACGAAGGAGACCCTCCCCAAGGGTGCTGGTCCCCTTGGATTCTCCCGGGAGAGAGGCAGGGCCCTGGGGCCACCGGGGTGGGGGGGGTGGAGGCGGGATTTCTGAGAGGCTGTCTGTCCCTGAGACTCTCCTGCATTCACCCTGGCAGGCTGGGGGGTTTCTACACCCTCCCCATCTGGCGGGGCCTCCGCCTGGTTTCCCTCAACATGAACTTCTGCTCTGAGGCCAACTTCTGGCTCCTGATCAACTCCACTGACCCAGCCGGGCAGCTCCAGTGGCTGGTAGGCATCCTACAGAAGGCTGAGGAAAGTGGCGAGAAGGTGAGCTGGGGCGGGCAGGGGTGGCACTGGGCAGGAACTGGGCCGGGCTGGGCCAGGTCATTCCCAGAGCATGAGGTGATCTCCTCAGAAGCAGGGCAAAGAGCGAGCGGGGAGCCTGAGGAAAGCACCCGTCTCCGGTGGGTGCCCTTGCTGCTGCCCCTGCTGACAACCCCCCCCTCCCCCTTCTGCAGGTCCACATCATCGGCCATATCCCGCCCTCCCACTGCCTGCGGAGCTGGGGCTGGAATTACTACCACATCATCAACAGGTACGAAGTGCCAGCTGCCTGCCCTGCCCTGCCCAGCCCGGCACCCAAGCGTGGCACCCGTGCAAGTGGCGTCCCCAGCAAGTGCTTGTGCCAGGTTGACTGCAGAGACTCCCGCAGGCCAGTGCCTCTTCCCCGTCCCAGCCTCGATGAGTCTCCTCCCTCCAAAGACGGTCGCTGGCTAAGCCCCCCCCCCCCCATCACTAACTTTGCTCAGCCGTGGGTCACAGTTGTTGCTGCTCTGATTTGCTGGGTGAGCAGCCCATCAAATCCCCCAGAAGGTTTCCTGGATGATTCCTGAAGGGGGGGGGGGGAACAGTGGGGGGGGGGGCTTCCATTCCCAAAGCTAATGAGAAAATGTTTTGTATCTGGGGAATTTTTTGGGTGGATGGAATTTGAGCCTTCTCACACAACCTAGGTGTATATCATGAGGAAAGGTTCCTTAATGCCAGCCATAGTTTGAGTTCTCATGGTTCAGGGGGCTCTCTCTTCCTGGGGGGGGGGGGGGGGTTATGTGCACCACAGCCTAGATAACCCCCAGAAGGGCCTGCCGGGGGGGGGGGGGGGGTGGGGGGGGACTTCCCAGGCCCAGACCAGCTCCTGACGACTCTCTGAGCACCTAAAACATAGAATCCTAGGACTGGAAGGGACCCTAGAGATCATCTAGTCCAACTCCCTGCTGAAGGCAGGAGCCTTATACCACCCTGTCTCCTTGCTCATCACCAGGAACTCAGGGCCTCTTGACTGCTTTCTGGGGAGGCTTTCAATTCTGTACTCCACTCTACAAATGTGGGGGCTCCTGGTGGGTCTCCAGTCTGGTCACCAGCAGGCCCAGCTCTGCTCAGCCTTTCGTGGTTGGGCAAGGCCAGCTCTCTCCAGCCACCCTTGATAAGGCCTCATGCCAGGCTGGTTATGTCCTGGGCACCAACAGTGCTGCACAATTGCACACCAAGGAAAGGCTTCTGCTCGCTTGCCATGGAGCCAGTCGCATCCTTGAATGGGGATCTCCCCGTCTGGGGGTCCCTGCTGACCTCCTGGGCGTCTCCTTAAGGGCCCGGGCTGAGACTTGGCTGCCTCCTTGCCAGCCTTGTGATTTCAGCTCTCTCAGAGGGAGGCCAAGCTGTGGTGCTCGGGTTCCCGGGGCTGCCTCTTCTTCCCCCCTGCCCCCCCCCAATCTTCAGGGCACCCAACACAAGGCCGGATTCCTGCTCAGCCCGTTTTAGCTGCCCAGCCGGGGCAAAACTGGGCAGCCCCTGCTCAGCCCTGTCTCTCCCTGCAGGTTTGAGGGCACGGTAGCCGGGCAGTTCTTTGGCCACACTCACCTGGACGGGTTTGAGATCTTTTACGACG
The DNA here is from genome assembly GCF_029215685.1 of Pituophis catenifer annectens. Taxonomy (NCBI): domain Eukaryota; kingdom Metazoa; phylum Chordata; class Lepidosauria; order Squamata; family Colubridae; genus Pituophis; species Pituophis catenifer. The sequence goes on from NW_027256884.1 coordinate 131,904,799, forward strand.
AGGAGACCATTTCCCGGCCGGTGGGCATTGCCTTCCTGGCTCCCAGTGTTACCACCTACATCAAACTCAACCCAGGTGAGGTGCTGCTGTCCTCTGCTCCCTCCCTCCCTCCCATGTTGTCTGCTGCAAGTGGCCCTTCCTGAACTGAGCCAGTAACCCCTGCCTGCCTTCCAGGGTACCGGATCTACCACGTGGACGGGATCCGCTCTGGCAGCTCCTACATGGTCCTTGACCACGAGACGTTCATCTTGAACTTGACGCAGGCGAACCAGCCCGGTGCCGTGGCTCGGTGGCAGCGCCTCTACGGGGCCCGGGAGACTTATGGGCTGCCTGTGGCCTTCCCGGAGGACTGGAACCGGCTCCTGGACCGCCTGCAGGCCGACGAGCGGCTCTTCCAGCACTTCTGGTACCTGAGGTTCAAGGGCCACCCGCCTGCCAAGCCCTGCGGGGATGCCTGCAGGAAGGCCACGCTCTGCGCTCTCCGCACCGGCCGGGCAGCCGATCCCAAACTCTGCCAGACCCTTAAGCTGCCCTTCCCAGAAATCCAGGCCTGGTGGTGGCAACAGAGGTTCTGCTAGCTGGGGGCCAAGTTGAGGCCTCGGAGTTCCAAGGGATGCTGTGGCCTTGCCCTCCAGCAGGCTCTGTGGGCATGGGCACAACATGGTGGCCCTTCTCTCGGGCACTCCATGGGGCTCAGGTTCCAGACAAGCCCTCACAGCCCTCCAAATCACCCCCCTGAGATGTGGAAAAGGCCCGGCCACGGCCCCAAGACTCTTAAGAGAGGGTGGGGTGCCCTGGCTGTTCTTTCCCTCTATTGCTTGGCAGCTTCTTCTCTTCCACCCCTGCTCCACCCCTTTGTGTGGGCATGAAAAGCAGGCCTACAAGACATGCACACCCTGCTGCCCCCATGTTTGAAGTGCCATCCGCAGAGGAGGAGCAGATGCCCAAACAGCCGGGGATGCTGGGGGCTGTTGCCAGGACTCTCCGCAGAGCTGCACTGCTAAACCAGGCAGGGTCCGTTCTCAGACTCTTCGGCCCAGCTTCTGCCAGCAGGAGATTCCTCAGCAGGCAGGGGGCACCCCTCTTCTCTTTTGTCCCTCCCTCCCCCGGCAATAAACGGCTTCCTCCACTGGCAGAAGGCTCCTCTTTCACCCAGCAGCTCGCCTGGATCCTCTGGGCTCGCTCCCCCATGCATGACCAGCTGGCTGCCCCCAAGGCCAGAGGACAGGGAGACATGGGCACAACATCTTCCCTATGGCAGGAGGGAGGAGAAAGCTCCGCCTTACCTATGCCATATCCTGGGAGGGGCACGGGAGGCTGTCCTGCACCCATCAGACCACCAGTGCACTCCCCAGCCCTGCCAGACACCCATCATCCCCAGATGATGGACTCCAGCAGCTTCTGGGGTGGGGAGAGGGATGTTGGCAGTTCCCCCCTCCCATCACAAGACCACGCCAGAGATGGACGGGGGGTCGTTGGAACAGAGTTTATTTGTGGGTTAGTACAAGACAAACAGCAGAGGCAGCAGCTCCCCCACCCACCCCCTCTGCTCCTGGCCAAATGGGGAGATTGCTGGGACCCTGACCCCTCCCCAATGCATGGCCGGATGCCACCAAGGTCCTCTGCGGCAGTTAATGCCAGGGCCTGGGGTGGGGGAGAGGCTGGTGGGGGAAGGGATCAGGTCTGGCAGCCGCAGTACAGCTGCCCAAAGAGGAGCCCTCCTCCCTCCCTTCTGCCACTGGCATGAAGGTCACGCGCCTGCGGAGATCCACGCATCCCTCATAAATAGACACCTTGCACTCATGCAGAACACACACGCACCGTGCACCAGGGCAAGCCAAGCGCTGTGAGGCTGGCAGAGGCCAGGGGCACAGCTGGCACGGAGGGTCCAGGTGGGCAGGCAGGTGCCCCTCTCTCCTGCCTGGAGCTCATGGCGTCTGGGACCCCTGGTGCTTGGGTTGGAGAGTCCCCAGCAGGGCCTGGATGCCCTTCCTAACCGTGGAGCCCACGCGGCGAGCCACGGAGTCAGCAGGAGGGGCCGGGAGGCAGGAGCTGCCGGTGGACTGGGGTCGCGCATCCAAGCATTTCTGGTAGCGAAGCTGAAAAGGAGGGATGAGCGGGTGACAGGGCATCGGTGCCAATATGGGCATCTGGGGCACAGGATCCTCCCAGCCATGCCCTGCGATCTGGCCTTCTACAGCAGGGCACGGATGGACTGTGGGAGGTTAGGCACTGGTGGGACGGACTGCTCGGTGGGGGGTGCAGGAATGGCCAGCCAGCAGATTTCACAGAGCTGGCAAAGTCAGCTTTTGGCAACGTGGCAGAGCCTCTGCTAAGCGGGGGGGGGGAGGGAGGAGGAGGAGGAGGAACAGGAGCGCCTCAAACTCACCATGCAAGCGGCCTGAACGGCTTCGCTCAGCCCCGCAGCGTTGGGCTCGCACCAGATCATGTGGCAGGAGAAGCTGCTGGCAGCCGCAGCCATAATGAAGGCAAAGGAGCGGGCGTCCTTCCCGATGCCCATGAAGGAGAGGAAGCGCACGCGGCACTCGCACAGCACGGTGTCAGTCTGCAGGGAAGGCGGGAGTCGGGACAGACCCACAGAGCAGGAGCTGCCTGCTCTGGCCCCTCCCAGGGCTTCCCCATCCCTGACTCTCAAGAGCTCATCCCCAGCTGCCCCCGCCAAGCACGCCCTTACCTGCTGATGGGTGAGGGTGAGGGTGGCTGGTGCCACGCTGAATTGAGCGGGTGCCCACTGCTCCTTGCTGCCAGATGCCAGGGCCGCCTCCAGGGCGCTGTTGATGACCTCCATGCCTGGAGAAGCAAAGGCAGGAACGGCGTCACCAGGGCAGGCGAGGGGCCAAAGCTTGTGATTAAGCCCGGTCCTGATGGGAAAAGCAGCAAGGCAGGGTCCCGGGGGCCCCAACAGCAGCTAAGCCAGGATGATGGTTCCGGTTTTTGGGATCCGCTGGGGGTGAGGGAGAAGCAGAGCATCTCCACCCGGGCTGGCCTGGGCCCTTCACCCTTGACCCTCCCTTTCAGAGTCATGCCTTTGGGGAAGCCAAGAAGGTCAAAGATCCTGGCAATTCAGCAGAAAGAGCCCCCCTCCCCAAGGTGGCCGTGTCTAGGGAGGGTGGGAGGAAGGGAGGGACATGCAACCCAGGGGCTGATGAGCGCCCAGACACGGGGAAGGGGCGGAGGAAGCCGAGGAGGGTCTCCTTGGTCATAATAGCAGGACAACTGTCGAAGAAAGGATAGGTCCTTTAGAGCAGGGGTCCTCAACCCCCCCCCCAGGCTGTGGACCGGGACCGGCCCATAGCCTGTTGGGAACTGGGCCACGCAAGCAGCGGGCAAGCATGCAAAGCCACTGCCGCCTGCTGCTGCCCCGAGTGCCAGAAAGGTTGGGGGCCGCTGCATTTTGGGGTCTCATGAGGAGGTGGTCAAGATGAAATTGGTCAAGGTTGCCACCCTTCCTGCTTTCCACTGCCGGTCCCCTGGGATGCCGCCTCTCGGGGTCTCTGCCCCACCTCTCCCCACGCCTCTCTTACCCACAGGCTTGGCCACGGAAATGCTCCCCAGGTAGTAAACCTGGAATTTCTGGACTGATTCACTTTTGGGTGCCGGAAACTCAACTGGAGAAAAGAAAGAGGGAGCAAAGGGCAGTCCGCAGGGAGTTCTCGATTTACAACGGATTAGCAACCGTTCAAAATCATGAGAGACAACCCCCCCCCGTTTCAAAGTTCCAATGTCACATCTCCCCCCCCCCCCCCACCATGGTCACACGAGCGCTTTCTGGACGCTTCCTTCTAGTGACTAGTGGGTTCACTTAATGACCCCTGCAGTCATTTTACGATTGCCACAATGAGTCATAAAATCAGGTCAGTTGCATGATGGCTCACTCTGTGACTGTCACAACTCACACCCTTAATTGACAAGCTCAATAACGGTTGTAAGCCGAGGACTTACCTGAACCTGAATGGCTGCCCTCCTGCCAAAAACCCCAGGGTGGGTGCAGGCTCTGAGGGACCCCCTGATGAGCCCCCTCCCTCCACACGAGAGCTTCGCACCCCACCTGCAGCCCAGGGACTGAAGGCAAGGAGCACCCCCAAGACCCCTCCCTCCCGGCCTTCCTGCCCTTCCCATCCCCTACCTTGGAAGGGGATTTCCACCATCTTGGACGGGTCCAGGGAGAGCCCCCTGAGCAAGCTTTGGGCGCTCTGCCGCTCTGTCGCAATCTAGAGGAGAGGAGCAGATCACCCCCAGTGGCCATCAGGCCGCCTCCACAATCCTGCAGGCCCCATGGCCTTAGGACGGGGGGGCGGGGGTGCAGTGGGTCTGAGGATGGTGCCTGACCCCAGAGGGAGGCTGCCTCTTGTGCCCACCTTCCCAGGAGCTGCGTGGGATGCTCCGGAGGAGGCGGGAGGGAGCGGGCCGAGCGCCAGAGATCCCCAAGGAAGAGGGGAGGGGGGGAGGGGGCGGGCCCTGACCTTGGAGCAGATTTCATGGAGGCTGGTGGCAATATTCTTAGCAGGGCTGTCGCACCGGAAGACATGGCACTTCAGCATCTGAGCCAACTGGTCTTGTGCCACGTAGGCAAACTCCCTGCAGGGGAGGCAGAGGGTCGGAAAGCAGGGCACGGGATGCCAGGTCAGTGCTGGGCAAAGCCTCTCCAGCGGGCAGGTGGGGAGGCTGCCAAGTGGGCGCCACGGATGGCCATTCCGATGTTCCTCCCATCAGAGGAAGCTGTAGCTGAGGGTGGAGGGGGGGTGCAGGGCTTACCTTTCCCTGGGTCCCGAGACGAAGCAAAGGAAGAGAAGGCCGGGCACCAGAGGATTAGCAGGGGGCAGGACAGCCTCCACTCCCCAGGCCACTGGTCCGATTATGACAGCCCCCTTTCTTCTCAAATAGAGCCCACAGTCACCCCCCCCACGGGCACCCATCAGTCGCTCAGCTTTCCTTTGACCAAGTGGAGGAGGGGGCAGCCAGCCAGTGGCAGCAGCAAGGCCCCAAGCAGAGGCCAGCTACACACACACACACACACACCCTGGACCTCGATTGGCCTTTGGGAAGACCTGCCCCCACTCCCCCTGCATCGAGTAGGATGTGTCCAGGAGGTCCCCAGGCCATACATGGGGAGCCTCTACCCCCACCCGAAACTAGAGGGGGTGGAACTCTCCTGCAGAGGTAGCCAAAGAAGTAGCTGGTTCAGACTGCAGATCTGCACAGCCCCCAGGCTGAGAGGAGACCCCAGCCTCACTGCTGGGCCAGCCTGAGAGGCAATAGAGGTCTTGGCACAACTAGTAGCCGATGTAGGCATGGCTTCCCCAGACACCCCACAAGGGGACATTTCTCCTGCGTGCAAGAGATGTAAGTGTGCAAAGGTGGCACTTTCCCAGGGGGCTCAGCCGCCACCGGCCTCCTGTGGAGCAGCAACAGCCAGGAGGAGGGCCAGCTGGGAGCTCACCTGGCCTGGGCAAAGGATCCTCCAGGGAAACCCCCACCCAGCAGCCCTCTGGCACCACGGCTGCCTACCTTCCACTGTCCCGTCCAACGCCCCAGACCCGGATGGCTGCAATGGGCAGGCAGTGCAGCTCCCTCCGCTCCTGGGGCTCCAGTAGCTTCAGCAGTTCCTTCTCCAGCACCAGCAGCATGGCCTTACCCTGGGGGGGATGGGGGGGAGCTGCCACTCGGTTCTCCCTCAGGCCCGTCAGGGCTCTCCTCCCTCAGCTGGCCCAGAGTCCCCAGAAGCCTAGCCCCCACCCCACCCGCCCATCTGGCTGCTCCCCTGGCCGCCCCACCAGCCGCTCACCTCCATCCAGGAGCCCCCCAGGGCCGGCTCCTGCCCGGCCAGCTGCCGGATGCAGTTGTTGACGGCCACTGCGCTCCTGCCGGGGGCCAGCTCCTCCTCGGCCATCTCCACCCAGCCCAGTGAGTGGACAGAGAAGCACTGTGGGAAGCAGTGAAGACGTGTGTGTCTGGGGATGCAAGGCTGAAGATCTCCCCTCCCCCGGGTGAAAGTGGCGGCAGAGGAAACCCAGGGGCAGCCCCGGGCATCGCCTAGGAGGGGGCACCAGGGGTCCCTCCCTGGAGCCTCCCCTCCTCAGGACCCTCTGCCAGGCAGCTGTGCCATTATTCGTGAAGGTTGGAGCATCTGGCCCAATTCCTGCTCCCTGAGGCTCTTGGATCCTCCCCATCCGGGGGTGGGAGTTGGACTGAGGAGGGCCTCCTCCTGCAAGGGGGTCAGAAGCCAGCCTGCCATCCTCGTGGCACCAGGCAGCTTTACCTTCGATCCCGGGGAAAGGCCCAGTAGCCCGGCTGCTTCCTCCCCTCCTGCTTCCAGGGAAGACCTGGAAGACAAACGGCCCAGGGTGCTATCGGTTGGGCTGCCTCTTCAACATGCTCCCCCAGCACCATCCAGGGGCCACCCGCAGCCCAGTCTCCTCAGGCCAAACCCCACATGCTGCAGCTTTGCAGACACAGCCTGATGCCCCCTAAGGGGGAACAAAAGAGACCTGGAGGCAGGATGGCTCTCCGCAAAGGACCCTCTCCAGCCTGGCAGTGCCCCAAACCCTCCTTCACATCCTTTCTCCCTCCCTCTGATGTGATTTGTCAGGAAGGTGCCAGGCGGTTTTTGATGCAGGGATGCTGGCGGGTGGGGACCAGCCCAGATTGGGGCTCCACAGGGTCTCTGAGCTATGCTGGACTCTCGAGGGAGAGCCTCTCCCAGGACCACAGCCACGAGACATGCCCACAAACACACTCACCGCATGACGGGAGATCCCAAGGCTGAGCTGGGCGGGCCCTCATCCGACTGAGACTCGGGGGTTGCCCCCTCCGGCGGAACCTCCTGGGGGAGGAAAGCCATGAGGAGCAGCTGAAGCCCCCTCCCTCGTGCCTCTGCACCCCCACAGCCCAGGCAGCCACTCACCTTCCAGAAGTCTGGATTAGGGGCTGGGTCTGTCTGCCCAAAGTCCATCCAGGTGTGCTGCAGGGAAGGAGCGGGGTGAACAGAGAGCCCTTCGCCCATGGACACCCCTTCCTACTTCCCTCCATGTGCACGTCCTGACACTCCCGCCCTCGTGGCTCTCCTGGGACCAAGCAGCCCTCCTCCAGCCGCCCCTGCTAGGCAGCCCAGCTCAGACCAAGCTGGCTCTCCACATCTCCCTTGCGCCAGCCCTTCCCCCAACCCCACCCACCCCACCCGGCTTCCAAGAAAGTCCTGCTGGCAGCCCCCTCCTGCTGCTCTGCTCTGCTCTGCTCTGCTCTGCTCTGCCCTGAGGGTGTAAAAAACCTGCCAATTTCTTTTATTCTTTTTTTTATTTATCATTTTACTCATACAGTATTTATCCTGCCTTGCTGTTATAAATATATTTCAGTTATTATAAATAATTCAAGGCAGCGAACATACCTAACACTCCTTCCTCCTCCTGTTTTCCCTACAACCACCACCCTGCGAGCTGGATTGGGCTGAGAGAAGGGGACTGGTCACCATCCACCCGGCCGGTTTTCATGCCCAAGGCAGAACTAGAACTCCCCATCTCCTGGTTTCTAGCCGGGGAGGGGGAGGGCCTTAATCACTAAACCAACTGCAGTGAGAGGGGAAGTGGGGGCTTCCCTGGGGCCGTTCCCTGCCAGGAGAGAGAAGAGCCCTTCAGCCACTGCCCCAGAGAGTCTCCGCCCGGCCTCAGGGCAACTGGTCTGGAAAGTACCCATCTTTCCCTGCCGGAAGGAACATGCCCAGCAGACCTGTGTGGGCAGATCCCTCTTGTGCTCAGTCCAGGCCTCCCCAGGAGCAGTGGACAAGCACAAGGACTGCACACACACACACACACACACACACACAACCATGAGTGGGAAGCACTCTCCCACCTTCAAGGCTTAGAGGAACCGCAGCGACTCTGCAGGAGGTTCCCAGTCAAACCCTCCTTCCCTCCGATAGCCACCAAGCGCCATATGCAGAGCTGCTTGGCTGGAGCGGGGGGGGGGAATGCCGCTGGAGGCCCTGACAGGCACCGAGGGGGAGGGGGGCTTGGAAGAGTGACACCAGAGGCTCCTAGCTGCGTGCACGCATACACACACACACACACATACACGCCCGACTGCTGCTCAGAGTAGAAAGCTTCTCAGGAGCCTCCCCCTTTGCAGAGAGGTCAGCAAAGGCTCCCCTTGGAATGAGGCTACCGGAGTGGAAATACAGGCTCCCATGGCCTGGCTGTGTTCACACAACCACCCCTGGCAGCTGCCAGGCAAAGCCCCTCCTCCCAGTCAAAGGAAGAGCCCTCACAGGTAGCCCTGCTTGCTGGCGGGAGCCCCCTCCCACCCACCCCCCTTCTCCAGGGCACTCAGTGCCTGCCATCCTGTATCTGGTGCCCAGTCCTGCCCTCTTGAGCACCAGTCCTGGGGTAACCTTTCAACTACTGGAAGGGGCTGCTATGACCCAGAGTCACCTGTTTGGTCTAGTGGCTAAGGTACTAGGCCAATCACCAGGAGACTGGGAGTTCTAGTCCCGCCTCAGGCATGAAAGTCAACCAGCTGGGTAACTTTGGGCCAGTCAGTTTCTCCCAATGCACCTCACAAGGTGGTGGTGGTGGGGGGGGAATAAAAGGAGGAAGGAGTATGTTTGCTGCCTTGAGTTATTTATAATAAATAATAAGGGCTGGATAAAAATAAAAACTAACTAAATAAGTAAGTAAACCGTTGGCTGCTTTGGAGGCCCTTCTTGATGTCTCCTGGCCCCTTTGGCCCAACCCCTTGGACACCCAAGGCCAGGGATCTGATGAGGGGCCCTTGTGCCAGAAAGGAGCCAAGCCCCCTAGCCTTTTACCTGGGTCTCCCGGGTGGGGGTGTTTCCTGCCGAGTCGCCCCTCCCACTGCACAAGGGAGGCTCCCATTGGGTGGTGCCTGTTGGAATGTGCCAGTAGTAGGTGCCGGACGTGTCTTGAACCCGCATCCATCCCGCTGGGAGGTCAGAGTCTGTCTCCAGGGAGTTACACAGCCAGAAGGAATCTGGTAAAAGAAGGAGCGAGGTAGGCTGGGGTGGGGGTCCGCAGTGGGGTCCCCGATAAGGCATCTCCCGGGACGGGCATGGCTGCAAAGCAACCATCCCTTGACACTCCTGCCACCCCATGGAGGAGGGGATGCCATTCCTGTCACCCCATGGTGGGGGTGGGGAGGCCAGAGGGAGGGAGCGAAGGCGAGTCTCCTGGCCGTTTAGCTCAGCCCAGCCTGGGAAGAAACGTTTCAAGGCACCCCTGCAGGGAGCCTTGAGCCTCAAGGCCGGGAGATTCTGCCTTGGCCCCGGGACTGACATGAAAGAGCCTTCCTGGACCCTGCTTCTTGCCATGACACACAGCTCCCCCACCCCCCCACGTGGATACATGCCTGCCCGTGTCAAAGGCCCAGGCTTAATTGTGCCAAGGCAGCGTTGGCACGAGGCTCTTCCAGGGCCACAAGGTGCTCCAAGCACTGCTGCCCCAGGCAGGGCCGGGGATCATGGACTCGGTGGCTGTTGCCCCAACCCTCCCACTCCCAGCGTGACTGGACCCCAAACTGTCCATCAGCCAGGGCAGCTGGGGAGGAACCAGGCAGGGGACCCCTCTCAACTCCCCCTGCCAGCCCTGGTCCATCCCCACAGGCGGCAGAGGGACCCCTGGCTCCTGCCGGAAATCCCGCCAGGTCTCCCCACACCAAGCCCAGCCCTCCATACTGACCCCCAAAGGGCGCCCGAGAGCCTGCCAGTCTCCCCAACTCTGCCTCCTCTTCAGCAACTCTGGTCTGCAGTGGGCAGGCAGACAAGAGCCCCCAGCCTCCTTAGTCACCCCCACTCCCCTCCCCAGCAGAAAAGCCACAATCCCCTCCCACCCCAAAGGCAAAGGCCAGCTGACAGTCATGTTTCCCTGGGAGAGGGGCAAAACCAAGGCAAGAGGGGCTGAGTCACAAGAAAGGGAGGGAAGGAGGGAGGGATTTTGTCCCCTAAGCGCCCCCCTCCATTCTGTTGCTGATGGAACCTCCCCTCGCAGCCCCTGCTTCCTCTCTGCACCCAGGATAAGACAGAAAGACAAATTAAAAGTACAATCATTCCATTAGGTCGTCCTTAATTTCCCTTTAACTCCCCCCACCTGCCAAGCTCCTTACCTCCTTCCCCTGGCCTCCCCAGTTCCACCTAGCCCTCCCGCCCCACTACTCAGCGGCTCCCCCACCCCACCCCAAGAATAAGGCCAGCTGCAGCACAGTCAGCCGGTGATCCTTTACTGGTAGCAACAGACAGGAGCTATTCTTGCAGCCTGACATAAATAAATGCTTCACAGACTTCAACCCAGGATAATTAAAATAGCTGGCCCTCCCCCACCCTCTGCAGCCCCAGGGCCCACCAGCGTCTTGCCAGTCCACGTCGCTCAGCCCACTCCCCGTCCAGCCCGAAAGCCCTCTTTCCTCTTCCAAGGCAAAGTGCATTTCGCTAGGCAAGCAGCAGCAACCAGGCTCCCCCAGGGCTAAGAGGAACGGAGGGAGGGGGTAAAAAGCCTCCTCTCCCGTGGGAGGCTGCTGGAGACAGCCACAGCTGCAGGGGGCAGGATCAGAGAGGAGCATCCCAGGGCTGGTTGCTGGGCACTGGGCAGTCCCTGGGGCTGAGGGGTGGGAGCTGTGCCAGGCACCTGCTGACATCACTGCTCCCCCAGGGGCCTTCGGAGCCTAGCTGAGCCAGCGCAGGAGCAATACCACCAATTGACGGGGGGGGGGGAGAAGGGGAGCATATTAGAAAGCAGCCCCAAGCTGCCTAGCACCACCCCCCAACCCAGAACCTCTGCGCTTGCCCTCTTAAAATTTCCCAAATATCAGTTTCAACATGCAGGAAAGAGGGGGCCAGAGGTGATTCCCCCCACATTCCCTCCCATGTGACTTGTCCAAGCCACCTGGTTCTGCTTGGCACAGACAAGTGGCAGTGTGCCTCTCTGCCTTTGGGCTCCCCTCCAGCAAGCCACTGATGGTCCCTCCTACCATCTGCTGTGCTTTCCCACCCACCCCACCCCAGTCACCTACCGGCTTCATCCAGGGAGCTGCCGGTCGGACTGCCCTGGCTGAGCGTGGCCCAGCTGGAATCTTCGTCACTGGCTGTGCTGTTGCGAGTGGCAAAGAGGAGGCTGGCACTGCGGCCTTGCTCCCCTCGAGGCAGTGCCCGCTCCGAGCTCTGCTCTGACTCAGTCACAGGCTCACTCTGGACCGGGGTGGAGCCTTCCTCCTCCTCCTCCTCCTCTTCCTCCTCCTCTTCGTCTTCTTCTTCCTCCTCAGCCTCTGGGTCCTCCGCTCGGCCCTTGCCCTCCTGCCCCGTCAGAGGGACCAGTAGCGCGCTCAGCTCCTTGCTGGGAAGGCTCAGTTCATTGCGGTTCTGGTCGCGGCCACGCTCCACCGCCTGCCGCAGCTGGTTCTGCCCTTCCTTCCTCCACTTGCTGTTGGAGGGCTCCTCCGTGGAGGGCGGCAGCCCCAAGATGCTCTGCAGCTCCCCGCAGCTGTAGGCGCACCGCCCCTTGTGTGGCAGAACCGCCCCCCCCCGGCGGGGCTACCAAGGCCAGGCTCAGGCCCAGGCAGCCGTTGTCGTTGGCCAGGCTGCTCCGCTTGCTCAGCGAGCTGGACATGGTCTGGGCGCTGGGGAAGACTGGTGGGCAGGGGAGGAAGCGACCCGTCATGAGAGAGCAACCCGCATGAGTCCCCGACTCCCATGCACCCCCTCACCACTCTCCTTGGGGGGAAGGGGTCCCTCAAGGCCAGCAGGGTCCTGGTTAGGGCTGGCTTTGATTGGTAAGTATAGCCTGCCATGTAGAGAAAGGATCTAATCTGGTCACCCAACTAAAGTGTTTGGGTGGGCCCAGCTTGGCCTTCCGTTGTTGGAATGAAAGCGGGAGACCGATTTTTGAAGCGGGTCAGAGATCAGAGGCAGGAACAGTCTTGAGGTCCAGAAAACCCCCTCCATCCACCCCGTCCTCAGTGCCAAAGTTCTGGACTGCTTCTCACAAGCCCCCCATCCCTGCCCCCCAAGTCAAGACCTGACTCCTGCAAGACCTCACCAGGTGCTTACCAATCCTGGGCCAGAGGAAGAGAAGCGCAGCTACATGCCTCGGGGGGACCCGGGGGGGGCAGTCCAAGGAAGGCTGGGCAACATTCAGCTCCTGGGGGCAACACAGAAAGGCAGGGGTCAGTCCACCCCGGCAGCCCTAGGACAGAGGAGCGGCTGGAGGGGCTCAGCTGGACCAGGCTGGGCCCCTCCTGGTCTGGTCTCCTGAGTCTCTTCTGGGCAGTCAGATGTCGCTGAGGGCTGGTGTGGGGGGGCTTATTTGTTCCCTTCCCCTGGCAGTTGGAGGGAAACTCTTAGATGGACCCAATCCGACTCCAGGCCCTCCAAAGTGCCACCTCTTAAGGGCAGCCTCCTGGGTGGGGATGAGACCCATTTTGCCTTGCCGTGGCCCACAGGAGGCCGGGTGGGGGAGGGGGGCTTTCCAGCAGAACCAGAAGCCTGCTCTGGTCTTGCCCTTTTCCCCTGGGAGGCCCCAGCAGAGAAGCAGCAGGGAGCCTACGAGTCATCCCTGGGCCACTCTGGTTCCCCGGGTAAGCAGTTCAGGTTAGTGGCTGTGGCGTCATCCTACGCTGTGGCCCATCAGCCCAGCCCTGGCTGGCTGGCCCCCTCCTCCCAAGGGCCAAACTGAAGCTTTTGGGGGACAGGAGATGCTGCCAGGGACCCTCTCAGCCTGGCTTCCCTCTCCGACCCAGAAGCAACATGGAGCCTTTGAGATGGACCCCCTTGGCAGTCAATGCCCCAGGGGGGTCTATGACAATCCTCCACGGCTGACTCGCCAGGGCCAACTTGCTGCGGGACAAGACTTACATTAATATCAAAGAAATGGTGGAATAGAATCATTAAAGAAACGGTGCAAAAGGATGGAAAAATGAAATGTGAATGGCAAAAATTAAAATATTTTTTGATTTATTTTAAATAATTAAATTGAATTGTTCAATTGTCCTCTGGCGAGTTGGCCCATTCCAGCCCCACCGGTGCAGCTGATCCCCTTTGATTATTTGGGTTGCCTTGGCTTCCTCCGGCTTCCTTGCAACCTGTTCTAGGCACGCCAACCGGAACCACCCTCAATGCCCCCGACTGGCCCTGGAGAAGGTGCCGCTTCCTTGAGCCCCTGGGAGGGCCTGCAGCCCGCTCCCCCAGGAAGGGCTGGGCTCCTCCCTGAACTCTGGCCGGCTCCTTTGCGCCGTCGGGCCTGGGGCTCAGAGAGGCCATCTGGACAGGCCTGGGGCGCTCGCCGGCCCCACCTAGCCCCCCCCCGGGCCACCCACCCCCGGCCTGCGTGAAGGGGCACCCGAAGCCCCGGAACCCTCTGCCCGCCCCGCTGACAGGGTCGCCAAGAGCGCGGCCGCCGCGGGCATCGCGTCCTCCCGGCCAGGCCGCCCCTTGCGGCGAGGTGGCCGGGCGGGACCGGGGAGACTCTGGCCGCGGCTCGCCTGGTCCGGCGGCGGGGAGGACGTTGCCGGAGCTCGGCCGGCTCGAGGCTCAGCCCCGGCGGGCGCTCCGGAGACTTCGCGGCCCCCGCCTCCCTGCCCGGGTACCTGCAGCTGCAGCGCCGCTCTCGGAAGGCTGGCGATGGCGGCGGGGTGGGGGTGGGGGTGGGGGTGGGGGGGGGTCGGGGGAGGCGTCGTTTCCGCTTCCGAGACCGAGCAGCCCCTCCCGGCGGGGGCGAGGGGCGGCTGGCCCGGCGGGGGCGAGGTGCCGGCAGCCCCGGGCAGGGAGGCGCCGCTGTCCTCAGCACCTTCCGCGGGATCCGCCGTTGCCGCCCGGGGCCGGAGGGAGGGCGGCGGCTGCGGACCGGCAGCGGGCGCCCGAAGGCGGATCTCCAGCCCAGCCCGGGCCGGGCGCTGAGCCTGGGCGAGGCCGGAGAGCCGGGCCGGAGGAGCCTCCCCGGAGGCCAACGCCTGCTTTCTTTGCCCGCATAAGCAAACCTCCGCCAAGCCCCCGTCGGCCTGCTTCCCCTCGGGGGCTGCCAGCTCCCTGGCTCCGGGTCTCGGCCAGCAGGCAGGCGGGGCTGACCTTCCAAAGGCAGAAGGCCGGGCGCTGCGGGCCCTGCACCCCCAGGAAAGAAAGGGCCGCAGCGGGAGGAGGGGAAATCCTGGGCTTAGACTCAGAGGACCTTGGAGGACGGCTAGTAGTCCAACCCTTATAGCATCCTGGTCACATGAATGTTGAATTTTAAAAACCTCCAGCGATGGGAGGCAAATTGTTCGGTCAGGAAAGTCCTCCTTTTGGATTTGTCTTTGAGGATCTTCCACCCGTTGCTTCTTGTCCCACCCTCAGGTGCTTTGGAGACTAGGTCGACCCCCTTTTCTCTGTGACAGCCCCTCAAGTACTGGAAGACTGCCATCATATCACCCATTCAGAATAACAGAGTTGGAAGGGACCTGGGAGGTCATCTAGTCCAACCCCCTGCTCAAGCAGGAGACTCTAGATCATTTCTAACAAGTGGCTGTCCAGGCTCTTCTTCAAAGCCTCCAGAGATGAAGCACCCACAACTTCTGAAGGCAACTTCTGTTCCATCGGTTGATTGCTCTCACTGTCAGAAAATGTCTCCAAGGTTGAATCTCTCCTCCTTCAGTTTCCATCCTTTATTCCTTGTCTGGCTTCGGGTACCTTGGAAAATAGGTTGCCCCACTCTTCTCTGTGGCAGCCCCTCAAATATTGGAACATTGCCATCATGTCGTCGGAATGCTATTTGATATATTTTTTCTTATTGATAAGCTTTAAGTAAAATTACAGCATAAAACATTGTTTTAAATGTGCTATGGATAATGGATATAGCAAGATATATGTCAATCTATTGTATCTAATAAACTATAATGAAAAGGTATTTGGCTGTAAATATATAGAACTGTGTCCAAATATGTATTCCATAATGAATAGAAATTCCTCAAATATCCCTTTATTAATTTTTAGAATTTATTTGGCACCAGCATTTATAGCCTATTGTCTTGAATAGTTAAACCTGCAACAAGAGCTGTAGTAAATTCAAAACTTTCTACATGCTAAATTCTTCATTGCTGGCACAATCTTTTCTTTTTCTCTGGAGGCAGAGACTCAACCTCTAGAGAAGAATTCTAAGACAATGAAAATCCTTCTGTGTTTAGGCTAGAGCCACTAGACATACCCAGTGCCTTCAACCATTCACTGTATGTTTTAGCCTCCAGATCCTCCATCATCTTGGTTTTCTGCTCTCTCTCTAGGATCTTTTTTCTGTCCTCGTGATTAGAATTCCAAGTGTGACCTCACCAGTGCAGGAACAAAGGGGTACTGTCACTTCACATGAACTTGAGGCTGTCCCTCTGTTGATGCAGCCCAGGACTGGGTTGGCTTTTTTGGCTGCTGCAGCACACTGCTGGCTGATACTTAAGTGGTGGTGTGCTTGGACTCTCGCAGTTGCTGTTGAGCCTGGCAGTGCCTCTTCAGGGCCTGGTTTTTTGCTTGCTTGCTTGTTTTTTGCCCAAGTGGCAGGACCTGACTTCTCTCACTACTGAGCTGCATCTTGTTGGTTAGGGCCAATGCTCAAGTCTGTCAAGATCCTTGTGAATCTTGAGCCCATCTTTCACAGGGATAGCAAACCCCAATTCTAATCCTGGGATGTAAACCATCCGATCTTGGTGATTGGAACTCATCTAAAGTGCACAGGTGTTTTCTTACCGTTTTGCCTATTTTGACCTGCTTTCCTGTTTTGTCTCCAACAATTTTGGTAGGTTGGGCTATTTTTTTCCTTTTGTGTAAAAACAGGTTCAAAGAAGAAATTAAGCAGTTCTGCTTTCTCCCTGCTGCTTGTCACCTTCTTGCCATCTTCCTCCAGTAGCAAACCATTTCCTTGATTTTCTTCTTATTCCTTACATGTGGAAAAACTTCATTATTTTGGGCATTTGTTGCAAGTTTCAGCTCATTGTGTGTTTTAGCTTTCCTGAAACCCTCTTTGTAGATTTGGGCTATCTGCTGATATTTTGTTCTAGTTATGGACACCTCATTCCAGTTTTTACACTTGTCCTTTTTATCCCTCATTTTGTCAGAGCACTCTTTATGCAACCATTCTGATCTTATTTATTTATTTATTTATCAAATTTCTATATCGCCCTACTCCCGGAGGACTCAGGGAGGGCGGTGAACAGCCAAGATAAAATACAGATAATACAAATATTAAAAATCCCTTAAAATTATTAAATATTTTGGCCGAAACACAGATTAAAACACCCAATTTATAAAATCAAACAAATTAAAAATTTAAAAGAGGAGAGTTAGGCCAGGCCAGCCTGCTGAAATAAAAAAGTTTTGAGAGCACGACGAAACGTGCGCAGGACATCTTGTCTGATGTCCTTTTTTTGGGCCTTCATTTCTCATTTTTCAGTTTCTCAAGCATCTTGGAATTGTTTTACCCTTTAGGATTTCTGTCAACGGAATCTTTTCTATTCCCCCCTTAAGTTTGTTGAAGTCAGTCAGCTCTCTTAATGTCTAAAGTCTGACATTGTTACCTGTGCCTGTATTATGGTGAATTCTAGTATACATGGTCACCCTCCCCCAAAGTTCTTGTGACTTCCACCTCTTCTATCATTTCATCTCTGTTAGTAAGAATTAAGTTGAGTGTAGCTCACTCCCTGGTTCCTCTCTCTACCTTTTGGGTAACAAGAGTTGTCAGCCAGGCAGGTCAGGAGCCTGTTTGGTCTCCTACTTGCTGCAGAGTTTGTTTCCCAGCTGATGTCAGGACAAAGTCCCCCATTGCTGGAGTGGCATGTTTCTTGCAGCACCTCATTTAACCGTATAGCAAAAGGTCCATCTATTTCCTCTGCCTGGTTGGGTGGCTTGTGCTATATACATTACTCACCCTGATGCATTCAAGGCTTCAGGTCGCCGCCCCCCCCCCTTCCAGGTTTGGGAAAGCAAGTTATGTCCCTGGTCGCACTGGGGCAAGGACACAGGAGTGGCACTCGTTCCTGCAGGCAATGAAGGTACCTGTTCTGTGCCACTCTAGCTGCTGCTATACATGATGGACAGCCAGCCCGCCCACCCACCCATCACCCAGGGTCTCTAGAGGCCTACTGCACAAGGCCAGGGGGCTCCCCTGGGGCCACATACCAATAAAGGAGCACCGTTGGTGAAGGGGAGGTAGGCTGCCTACAGCAACTACTATGGAGCAAACAATGAAACTTTTGAAAATGCCCACCTAGGGCTTAAAATGGGCATCTTGGCAGGAGAGAAGAAATGTGTGCGACAGAGAAAGGCAGGAGTTTAGTTGCTGAGGAAATATTGCAAATTATAAAACAATAAAATAGCAATTTATGCTCCAAATGAAAACCAAAGTGACTTTTATGGAAGACTACACAATAAAGAAACTGAAATGGATTATGACAACATATGCATGATGGGAGATTTTAATGGAATTGTGGAGGAAAATTGGGACTACAAAACGAATAAAGCAACAAAGCACAGTAGGAAAATATTGCCAAAGTCCTTTTTTAAGATGATGGAGGAAATGAATATGAAAGATATATGGAGAGAAAGAAATAAAGGAAAGAAACAATATACATTTTATTCAGACAGACATTTATCGTGGTCTAGGTTAGACATGATATGGTCAACAATGGAATTGTTGAATATAGAACATGTGGAAATAAAAACTAATTTATGGGCGGATCATAACCCGGTGATGATAACTTGGAAAAGACAAAAAAGAAGAGCTAGATGGACTTTAAATAATACAATATTAAAAGAGCAAGAGTTTGTGCAGAAGATGGGAAAAAAACAATAAAATTATTAGCACTGTTAATGTTTTATATACTTAGAATAAGACCATGTTTGAATTAAAAATCTATAAAAAGGCCTGAAGTTGGTCCTTCATTTAGTCCTTCACGGGAAAACAAAAGAGAAGCAGCAGAGTGGGGTTTCTGCCTCAGACGCCAGGCTGTGACTGGGCAGGAGGGCTCAGGCATGACACATCTGGGAGGTCTGCATGCCAGGCTCTAACCCAGGTGGTAGGCCTCCAAATCCTGGGTCAACGTGAGGTGGCTGTGGGTGCCACTCAGAGTCCTTTGCAACCACGACTGCTATGATGCTCTGAAGCTCTGAGGGGTTAAGAGGGCAAGCATCAAAGCATCCTGGGTCCCAAGTGCAGCGAGGAAGAGGCTCAACAGGCGGGCAGGGGCAGGGCACCAGCAAGAGGAGCAATGCAACAGCCCCCATCTTATACCACTTTGCACCACCTCTTCCCCAAGATTGTGTAAGTACGATGCCATGTGTAAGAGAGAACTAGAAGGGAGACAAGGCTGCCATCCCAGATCATAGCTGGGTCCCCACCCCCAGCCTGCAGCAGCGCCCTCTTTCCCCAGCACTGGCAAAGGGGCTCAGGTCTTGTGCAGCTGCCAATCTCCTCCAGCATCCATGGGCTCCTGTGCCAGAGTCCATGCCTGCCAATAAACACCCCCCCCCCGCAGTTTAACCCTTGCTCTTCTGGCTGGGCGTCTCCTAGTCCAGTGAAAGAGAAGCAGGGGCTGCCCTGAAGGTTCCAAGGAGGGGGCATAGAAGTCGCTACCTGTCCCAGAGCAGAGGGGCTGCCTCTGGGGCTCTGCTCAGGCCAGGGCCAGGGCCAAGGCTGCAAGGCAGGGCGGGTATCTCCTTTCAACAGGGCCAAATGGACAAAAGCAGCTGGGCACCGACCAGCCAAGCAGGGCAAACTCCGGAGCCTTTAGAGCAGTGGTTCTCAACCTTCCTAATGCCGCGACCCTTTAATACAGTTCCTCATGTTGTGATAACCCCCAACCATAAAATTATTCCTAAAACCATTGAAAATGTTTTCAGATGGTCTTAGGCGACCCCTGTGAAAGGGTCGTTCGACCCCCAAAGGGGTCCCAACCCACAGGTTGAGAACCACTGCTTTAGAGCATGCAGGCCCCCCTTCCTTGGATGGGGAGAGGGCCTTAAAAAGAGACAAGACAGAGCCAAATAAATAGGACTCCTCCCTCCCAGGAAGAGAGAGGGGACAGAGGCCCATCGAGCACAGGCTGTTTGAAGGGTTGGGATTCAAGGTGCCTCCACCTGACGGCTCCTGCAAAGCCACCAACAGGCAGAAAACCAGGTGGGAAACCCCTAAGAGAAGGCATGAAAGTCACCTCCACATTCTCTCCAGAACACCACCTATCCACCCGCCCCACACAGAGAATCTGGAGGGGGTCCAGGAGGCCCAAGGCAAAACCTCTGAGCACGTGGCTCAGGTGGGCGGGGCCAAGATAAATTGGGGATTTATCAGGGAGGCAACAGGTACCAGCAGGTGCACAGTCCAGGTGGAAGCTTGCAAGAGCCAGGCTGACAGGTAAGGCTAAGACAGACACCCCCCCCCAGCCCAAGCCCCAGCTGTGGCATCTCTGAGGCCATTAGCAGGGAACTGGGCAGGCAGAATCCCAGGGAAAGACCTGAGAGGGGGAAGGTCAGAAAGGGGAGGCTCCCTGCCCCAGGGGGATCCACATTTGGCTCCCTTGCCCTTAAGGAGAGGGCTTTGGGTTATGAGCAAACTGTTCATTGCCCCCACCCCTACCCAATGAGATCTTGACCCACCAGGCCAGACTATTTATCCATGGGACTGCATGCTGGTGGGCGGACATGCTGACCAAGGTGAAAACCCTGTTTCTTCTCAGCCACCTTGACAAAGTTTTGAACTCCCCCTTCCCTGGGAACCGGCCCTGCCCCTCTTCCCCCATGCCCGGCTGACCCCTGGCAGCGCTTGGCCAAGGATTCAGGAGGTGAGCCAGGCCCTCGATGCCCTTGGCGATCTCACAGCACAGGCTGGGAGGGCGGGCCCCTCCTCCTCCTCCTCCTCCTCCTCCTCCTCTTGCGGCCGACTGGAGGGCAGCACAAGGGCAGAGAGTCCTGAGGATGAGTCCTGCCCAGCTTCCCAAGAGAGCCACAGCCTGGGCCAGACGGGCCCCTCCAACCTCTTCTCTGGCCCTGGAGAAGGCAGAGTTGCTGTGAGGATCACCAGCCTGGATCACCCAGAGAATGAGCTCAATTCAGCTAGACTTGCCTGTGGCTTGTGCTCTTTGGGGGGTAGGGCTCATCAATGAAGTAATAACTAGCCACCTGTTTCCATTTAAGCCTGGGGAGGCTTCCCTTCGGGTTGAATGCAGAAAATTAAACGTTTTTGGGAGATATGTCACACGAGGCAGGAAGGGGGGGGGGGAGGGGGCTTGCCTACCTCTTCCCTTTCTGCCTCTTTTCCACCCAGCCACCCACCCCACCTTATCCCCCATGGGGCCCTGAGGCCAAACCTCCAAGAATTCGGTCACTTCTTAACGCACTTCCCAGAACTTCAACTAGTCTCATCCACTACCTGGTCTGCTCCTTTCTGACCAGGGGCCGGTCTAGGGTTACTCTGCCACCACGGACCCCTCCAAAGCCCCTTGGCCCAGGCCTTCCACAGTCAACCAAAGAAGCCAGGAAAATCCCTCCGTGGGCCACTCAGACCCTCCCCACACGAGGCCGGGCAGGAAGGAGCGAGACCCGCAGTACTGGCTGCCTGGCTGGAGGGTCAGCAACGCTGCCTCGGGAAGGTGGCGGGGGTCCCAGGCTCCGACCCCTCGTCTCGCAAGCCCCCTCAGCCCTCCCGCCTCTCCTTGCAGGACGCGGCATGGCGCTCTTCTCCCAGTGCCTGGAGCCGGTGGGCTTCCTGCAATCGCTGCGCTCGCTGGCCCTGGGGGTCGTGTCCCACCTGCAGGGCTCGGCCACCGCCGAGGAGCTGGCTTTCGTGCGCAGAGAGGTGGAGCTGCTGGAGCGCGAGCTGGCGGCAGGCCCCGGGCTGTTGGAAGACGGCGGGCTGGACGCCTGCGAGGACTGCGTGGCCGCCGCCTTCGGACAGCTGTGCCTGGCGGTGCGGGCAGCGGCCTCCGCCGCGCCGCTGGAGACCGAGCTCTTCGCTCAGGGCTGCGTGCGGGACCAGCTGGAGCGCCGCCTGCTGGTCGTGTGGCGCCGCCTGCAGGGCAACGCCGTGCTCACCCTGCAGCGCCCCCTGCTGGAGCAGGCCGTGCAGCGTCACCGCCCGCGCCGTCCGCAGATGGCGCTCTTCTGCCAGAAGCTGAACGCCGTGCTGGGCGCCGGGCTGCTGTGCCTGCTGTGCCAGGCGGGGCTGGCCAAGCGCGATCCGGCGCTGCTGCTGGGCGTCTGGGACCAGCGCGTGGCTGCGCTGCACAAGCTCATGAAGGAGGCGCTGGCCCAGTGCAAGGGCTACTTCCGCCAGCAGGCCCAGGAGGACGTGGAGCGCGCCCTCGAGCAGGCGGCGCCTCCCGACCCGGCTCAGCTGGCCGCCTCGCTCCTGCGCCAGCTGGAGCAGAACTACGACTGGCTCTGCTGGGCCGTGATGGCCTGGCGGGCGGAGGGCGAGGCGGAGGGCGAGGCGGGCAGTGGGGAGGTGCTGGCCCAGGGCAGCTTCGTGACGGCGCGGGCCGCCGCGGGGCTCCGCCTGGTGGCCTGCTACCGGGAGAGCCCCTCCGCCCTGGACAGGGCTCGCACCAACCAGCTGATCGGCGAGCTGGAGTGGAAGCTGCCCAACCCGCCACCCGAGGTCTACGCCAGTCTGGAGGCCGAGCCGGCCCGCGCCCGCGGCTACCTGGCCCGCCGCATGCTGCAGAAGCTGGCCGAAGGGCTGGGGCCCGGCGTCACCCTCCTGGTGGTGCCAGGAAAGCTGGAAATGAAGAGCAGCTTCCCGCTGGCCGCCAGCCTCCTGCATGAGTACCACCACCGCCTGGCCTCGGGCACCGTCTGCATTTTCGCCTAAGCCCACGAAGCGGCCCCGGCTGGCTAACAGCCGAGTTAAACGGCCTGCAATAAAAGCCTCTTCTACCGAACCGGACTCGTTTTGCCCTTCCTGCGCCCCCGTCCCCTCTGAGCCGATGACAGCTGCGCCCAGGGGAGGGAGGGACGGCCTTCGGCACCATCTTGGTCAAGCCCCCCCTCCTCCCCCACTCCTGCTGGTCTGCAGCGATCCCTGCCGAGGGGCCGTCACACACACACACACACAAACGAAGCAGCATTGACACCACGGCTGAGACGAGGTTTATTGAGGGTTGTCTCCAGGGTGGTGCCCTCCCCGGGGAGGAGGCTTGGGAGCCCCGGAGGGAGAGCAGCGGAAAAAGGCGGCTGCCGTGTTCTGGGCTGGCGCCGGGACGGTAGCAGCACTGAGCTGGGCCACGTCCTGGTACTGGTGGAAGTCAGCCCCCACGAACAGGAAGACCCCCTTGGTGGTGCAGATGGCGCTGTCCACGCGGGGATGGGGAAGGAGCCGTGGTGGTCCTGGGCGACGAGGACTCTGCTGCAGGTCAATCGGTTGGAGGCGATTTCCTGGGAGGGAGGGGTTATGTGGTCAGAGGGGGCCTTGATCTGGGATGCCAGGCTGGGTGGGGTTGGCCATCAACAGAGACGGTCCTCTTGTCTTCCCCTGACTTTCATGCCCCCCTTCCATGTCTCCAAAGCCGCCTTCACTCATCTGTTTCCTCTCTGCACAACTTCCTTGAATGCACATACCCATCTAAAATATGGATGGGATCTGGCTCAGCCCCAAGAGTGATTTCCAGGGCTTGCACCTCCCTGTTACTGCCAGGTGTTTCCCGAGTGAAGGGAACAGTTTCAGATCAATACCTGGCAGCGGGGGCCTCTTCACCTGCCTTTTGGGTTAGGACTAGAGTTAAGGTTGTTTTTGTGTTTGTGTTTTGTGTTCCTTCTCTAGCCCATCAGGGGTCTAAGCCACTTGCAACACAAATCTCAGATTGCTTTGGAATTTAAGTGGCATCAGGGCCTAGCTAGAGCAAGAAGGCATGTCCCTGGGAGGGGTTGCCCTCTGAGCCCCCTTACCAAGAAAAGTGACCATCCACCCCCTCTTGGTTGCACACCTTGGATGATGTAGAGCACTGAGGAGTGAGGGCAAGTGAAGGCAGCGTCTGCTTGGGACACACCCAGCTCCTCCATGAGGGGCCGGGGATAGCCCTCCACCCGGCTGTAGCCATGCTCAGATCTATAGATGGTAACCTGGGAGTCCTGCAGGGAGGGGGGAGAGAAAGGTCAGTCGCTGAGCCTCAGATGCCCCCCCATCCCAGTTGACCTCCGAAACTGACATCCCCAGGATGCTCTGCTTGCTGCTCCATGTTTCGGTTTGTTCTGTGGCTCTGGTGGTGACCCACCGCTTGCTTATCCACCCCAAAGGGAGCACCCTGCGATGGGGCAGAGCCCCGGATCTCTTGAAGGATGCCAAAGCCCAGCCTCCCTCGGTAGCTCACCTGGATGAAGTAGAGCTTGTCTGCCCAGCTGAAGGCAGCGTCCACCACCCCCTCCAGCCCTGGCCAGGTGTGGTTCAAAAGCCAAGCATGCAGCCCATCTCGCACAGAGTCCACCCGGAAGTAGTGACCGCCTGAGTGCAGGAGGAGAGCCGACAGCAGTTGGAGGCCCCACCAGCCCTCAGCTGAGGTGCTCCCAGGACGAGGCACCCCAGCCCAACCCTCCCCTGGAAGCAGAGATACGCCACCTCATGCCCTCTGGCCGGACCACACAGCACCTGGACCAGTGGGGCGCCCTTAACTCCCAGCCAGTTTAGCTTAGAGGTAACTCAGGGCCATAGTCCAAATTCACCCACCTCCTCCACTACACTCCCTGGCTGAGCTGCCCTTTGCAGCACACAACATTTCCCCTGCCTGCCGCCACCACCACCACCCTGGCCTGCTTGCTTACCACGAAAGGCATAGATGCGACCAGGATCGTCAGAGGAGAAGGCCGGGAAAGGACGCCCACTGCAGGCGTCGAGGATGCCCCAGAGCGTGGCGTTCCTCCGGGACTCCCTCCCGTGGCCTGTCGGGGTGCAGGGGAAGGCAGTGAGGCAGAGGCCACCACTTGGTTCCTAGCCAGGAAGAGCAACAACCCCCCCACCCGCCTCCTTCAGGGACCAGGGCTGAGCCCCACGACTTTGCCCTCCCTGGCACCAAAGTTTTCCTGCGTCCCTCTCTTGCAGGCCAGCCGCCTGTCCTGGGCTCAGCTGCGTCTTTCCCAGCAGCCACAAGGTGACCTACCTCTGCCAGGGCAGCGCATGAAGTAGTCCCGGGCATCCCGCGGGTAGTGGGGTGGCACATCACCCCGCAGTGGATCAAAGCGCAGGAAGCGGATGCCTTGGAAGCAGTAGTAGCGCTCCAGCCAGCGCACAGCCGCGGTGCAGTTGGAGACTGCTGGCCAGGCACGTGGCTTCACTGCCTTTGTACGCAGGTCATAGGTAAATGCCTTTGGGCCTGCAGGCAAATGGTGGGTGGGTCAGTGCAGGAGGAGGCCGGGATGGGAGCCCAGGAGAAGGGCTGCAGCAGCCACCAGAGCAAAGGAGCAAACGGCTTCCTCCACCGGGCAAGGCACAGAGACCTGCCTTGGACCCTCGAGCGAGGGAGCCTTTCTTACCCTTGAAGAAGACGATGGTCTCAGACGGGCATTCCTTTGGATGGCATTCCACAGCTGCGTCGAGGTCGGCTGGGATGCCCGGGAACTCCTGCTCAATCAGCTTGGGGTAGCCAAGTCTCAGCCTCCCTTCATGGTACATCCAGACCCTCTTGCCCTGCGAGGGGATGCAAGACTGCCATTTTGCACAGCCTCCTCAACCGCCCATCCGTGCCCCTGGACGCACCTCTGCCCGAGCCAGCCAACCCCTCCCTGTCACAGCCTTCCCTCCCTGGCTGCCCCAGCTGCCCCTCCAAAGCTCGCCTGCGAGTCGGCAGCACCTGGAAGAGCAAAACATTGTCGTGAAGGCCGTCTGGATGGTCATGGTAGTGGATCCGCAGGGCTGCGTCGACAGGGCCTTGGATCTCAGGCCAGGAGTCCTCTATGGGCTCCGCAGCACCCGTGAAGCCCTTCCAGACTGAAGAGCCTTTGAAGAAGACCATGGTGCCCATCTCATCCAGCGTGACGGCGTCAAAGCCCTCCTCATCCGCACAGCGCTGTATTAACTCTGGACGGAAGAGTGGAGGTAGCAGTCAGTGACACACCCACCCTGCAGTGATGGTCCCCTCAGCAGGAGCCCCTCCCAACCTGTTCTGCTGAGGAGGATCATTTCCACAGCAGCGCCCCCCCCCCCCCAGGAGACTTCTCTGGCTGAGGGTGAAAGTCAGAGGGACCGAAGCTCCCTCCTCCCAGCCCCAGTTCTTCTGGCCATTCCTTAGTGCTCTCCTGGTTGAAAACTTCAGGGTGGGTGCAGTGGGCTTCCCAGGGAAAAATTCTGCCCTTCCCCTATCCCTCAGGGAAGGAGAGGGAGATTTGGGGCGAGCAGGCTTTCCCAGGTGGGATCCCAGCAAAGAGCAGCTTGCAGGCTCTGCTTCTGCCCAGAGGGCAGCCCACCTACCAGTGCTGTTGGCTGGAGGCTCCGAGCCCAGGTGGTGCCAGGCGCCGACTGTCTTGTTGCCATGGCCGCCGTGTCCCCTGCCAGAGAAATCCCCCCCTCCTGTTAGCATTTGGCTTGTCAGGGCATCCCCTCTCACAATCAAAGGGCCAAAAGGGTTCCCCAATTAGATCTGTCTTAAGGCCCCCACTATTCAGAGAAAATGGATGGCCCCCTGAGCACCAAGGCAGAGAGCCCAGCCTCCAGCCTCTTCCAAGGACTGGGCTTGTCCTCCCCATGCCCTCCCCCGTGCCCTCCTGGTCCACAGCCACTCACAAGGGGTGGGTGCCCACCAGCGCCAGGGCCCAGCTGAGGCAGAGAGCTGCAGAGAGGCCACCCATGTTGCTGCACTGCCAGGCCAGCCCTGGTGCCCGGCCTCTTATATCAGGGCAGCTGGATGTTTCCCAACTGGGGAAAGCACCCAGCACGTTGCTTAAGCTGGGCCACCCCTTTAACCCCTTGCACCCTGTCATGGCTGCTACTCCCTAGAGCAGTGGTTCTCAACCTGTGGGTCGGGACCCCTTTGGGGGTCGAATGACCCTTTCACAGGGGTCGCCTAAGACCATCGGAAAACACATATTTTCAATGGTTTTAGGCAGGGTGGATTTGATTTAAATCGAGTTGATTTAAATCACAATTTAAATCACAATTTAAATCACTAATAAAAAGGCTTGATTTAAATCAACTCGATTTAAATCATAATTTTTAAAGAGCAACTGTCATCTCTGCTACTCCTTTGACCCACTGTTGACTCACCGATAGTCCCAGTGTGGCAGAATATACAGCCTCATGCTACATAACTAAGCTCCATTTCATGCTGAATAAACGAAATTATTTATGTATCTTAAATAGAAAACTATCTTACGATAGATTTTTACCCCAAAAGTTTTTTATTAATATAAATTCGATAAAAATCAAAAAAATCCTATTTAAATCAAAAAAATCCAATTTAAATAAAAAAAATTGATTTTTTTGATTTTTTTAAAAAAATCATTGATTTTTATCCACCCTGGTTTTAGGAATAATTTTATTGTTGGGGGTCACCACAACATGAGGAACTGTATTAAAGGGTCGCAGCTTTAGGAAGGTTGGGAACCACTGCCCTAGAGGGCAGTACAGCCCCCCAAACACACACCTTCACCCCACTCCAGACTAAACAGCTGAGTTGGATCTGCTGCTAAAATCAATGCCACACCCCCAGGAATCAGTTCCCACCACCACCACCAGAAAAAGATCAGCCTGGCTCCTGGGAATCTCTCAATGGCCTGGGTGAAGTTCAGCCGCCGTCGCCCCCCCCGCCCCCATCCTGAGACACCCCAGTGCTACTACAGAAGCAGATGCAGAACCTTGGGGGGAGGCAGCTGTGGGGGGAGGCCCAGGGGTATCCTTGGGCTCATTGAGTGGGAGGTCTAAAGGAGGGGAAAGACGCCTTGCCTGCTCCCTTCCCCAACCGGCCCAGCTGGCCCCGGGCAAGAGCCGGACGGACAGGCTCTGCATATCTGCTCTGTGTACTCTGTGGACAAGAGCCCAGGCTCAGGAATGCCCCTGCTGCCTCTCCCACCTCCCTTGCTCCTCTATCAAGCTGTCTGCCAAGCTGAAGGCTTCCAGAAAGTGACCCCCCCACCCGCACCTCCCCAGAATCTCTGGATGGCAAGCCCTCCCTGGAAGGGGGTTGTTTGGCTGTCTGCTCCAAGCAGGGAATGATCCAAGGCCAAAGCAGCCATATGGTTAAAACCTTGCAAGTTTTTCCTTCAATGGGAGCGAAACCAGAAATCCAGCTGTCCAATCTCTTCTTAAAAACCTCCAGTGATGGAGCACTCCTAACTTCTGGTGGCAAGCCATTCCATTGCTGGATTGGAATGGCTGTCAGGAAATTCCCCCTTCCTTCTAGGTTGGGTCTCTCTTTAATGATCTTCCACTTGTTACTTCTTGTCCTGCCCTTGAGTGCTTTGGAGATCAAGACAAGAAGTACTGGATGAAAGCTTACCAAATTTAAGGGGACTCCTTAGTTACAGGAAAAATGATGACCTCCAAAATTACAAACAGCCCCACTCTCAGAGCCCTGGACGTGATGTCTTTATATTTTGTCAGCAATCATCCTATCAAGGCATGAAATGGGTCCCACGAGGGTTTCAGAATCATTACAAACGGCTTGAAGGAAGAAAGCAAAGCTATCAAACCTGCGGAGGAGACACACTTGGGTGAGAAAACCAACAGCCTACAAGACGGAAATAAAAGCCGAAGAGGTGAAAGCGACGGAATGAAATTTGGCCAAGACAAGCATGGTGGCCTTTGGCTGGAAGAGAAAAGGCCAGGGCAGAACTCTAGGATGGGCATCTTGGGCTCAATAATAATTATCTGCAAAAAGAAAAGATCTGCAGAAAGGTGGAACACAGTTTGGTGTTGCATCCAGAAAAGCAGGTTCCCTTTCTTGCCACACTTGTTAAGCGAATCACTGCAATTGTTAGTCACACGGTTGTTAAGTGAATCTGGTTTCCCCATTGACTTTGTTGGTCAGAAGATTGCAAAAGGGGATCACGTGACCCTGGGACACTGTGACCGTCATAAATAGGAGTCGGTTTCCAAGTGTTTGAATTTTGATCATGTGATAGTGGGGATGCTGCAATGGTCATCAGTGTAAAAAAGTCAAAAGTCGTGTTTTTCAATGCCACTGTAACTTTGGATGGTCATTAAATGAACTGTTGTAAGTCGAGACCTACCTATAATTTGAGTGTGCTGCTCTGTGATGTTCTTGGGCACTTATAACTTTTCTGTAGCAACTTTTCTAAAGCATCTGGGGGGAAGGAGTACATCCAAAGACCACCCTCCACTGCATTAATGAGGATTTCCCCCCTAATTGTTGCAGTCTTAAACGCACTGTGAAACATTTGTTGTGTTCAGAAAAATGGGCAAAGACCCACCACACAAACGCTGTAGACACTGCTGCCCCAAAGCTGCGGATTTAGAGGGGAATTAAAGTTCAGTGCATTTTTAATCCAATTTGTGCAAACATCCACAGATCAGACTAATGGTGAAAGGTAAAACACATTCCTGTTTCTAGATGACGAGCAGGGTTCCCAGAAGCTCTGAAACACCAGGCAGCAGCACATTGTGTTCCACACCCCTTGCAGAGTGAAGCTGCCAAACACCACAACACCACCACTGGCAGGTGGGGGGTGGAGGGGGGGTCAGTGGGTGGAGGAGGCAGCAGCAGCCAAGTGGGGCCTCCAACTATGAGGTAATCCCCAGGACTATCCCAGGTTGTGCAAGACTCTCTGCACCCATCCCTGGGTCCTCAGTCAGGAGGGGTCCAGGGGGAAAAGAGGGAAAGAGGGTCCTTCCCCCCATTTCCCGGCAAAGATACAAACGGCTGCCCACTCTGCTCCTTTACTATTCCCAAGGAACGGAAACTTCTGCCCACTTGTGCAGTTTCCTTCTCAGGAGCACCAGCTTTGCCAGGCTGATTTGGGGGGTGCTCTGGATTATTCCAGCAGGGGGGCTGAAGAGTTCCCTTCTCTCTCTCTCTCTCTCTCTCTCTCTCTCTCTCTCTCTCTCCCTCCCTCCCTCCCACACACACACACACACACACACACACACACACACCTCCAAAGCCCACTGGCTATTCTGTGACATTTCAGGTGACAATTCAACTGAGGACTCTGCAGGGGCTCAGCAGAACGTAAAGCCCCATTTCTTGGCCTTTTAGAGATTCCAGCTTTTAAGGCTGGCAGCTCCATCGGCCCATGGCCCCCTCAGGAGCCATGCCAGTCCCAGAGTCAGGCTGGCGCTGCCCCAGATTCCCCCTCCCCCACTATTGCACATAGGGACAATATTTGCCTTCCTCTGGCATGCCGGTCAATAGCGGGAAATTGTCAAGGCCTCCTCTTCCCGGGGAAGGAGACACCAGGTACCCAGAGGCGGATTTGATTCTTCCCAGCTGCTTCTCTGGAGAACCACCCACTCAGCCTTAACTTCTGACCAATCCATTTTATGCCGAGACAGCAGCTCTCCCCAGCCAACACCAGCTGGGTTAGTGCAAGAAGGCAGCCCCGCGCCCTCCTCCCCCCACCCGGAGAGATCTGCCAGCTCCTTCCGTGGTCCCAGGGAGATCGGGGTGCATCCCCCTTGAGCTCTCCCAGAGGACCCCAAACTGGGTGTCAGGTTCCCCTGGGAGGCAGAAGGGGTCTGTGCGAAAGGGGCAGGTCACCCACTGATGGAGGACAGGGAGCAGGGCTTCTCGGGTGGTTACTGCGCCGTCTTTGGGGCTTGGCTGCAGGCGGCTTTTCGTCGCTGCTTTGGATGGGAGAGCGCCGGGGGGGGGGGGAATCAGGCCAAGAGAGGATCCCGCCTGGACTCGGGTCTGATCTGCAAGGGAGGGGCAAAGGGGATAGCAAGGGGGAATGCAACTGGTTCAAAATCTTTCGCCAATCTTTTAAGGGGTTTTGGGGGGGGTTGTTTGGCAAAGGAGAGGGAGAGTGATTTGTCAGGGGGGACAGGCCCGACACACGGTCGCGTCAGGGGAGGTATGGAGGGGGGAGTTGAGGGGGTTAGTGTTGGTAGGGAGGAGGGCGATTCCATCAGGACTGTGGGTGGGAGGGGCAGATATGGTGGGAGCAGGGGGCCATATTGTGTTGTGGGGGCACGCACCCGCTGTCTCCAAGCGGTGACGTGCTCCGGCCCCCAATGCTCTCCTCGTTCCCTGGGTTGTCCAGCGCCTCAGAGCCCGCCAGGTCCGTGGTCAACAAAGCCCCCCTCATCTGTGAGTTGATTCAGGAGGGGGGACGCAGACCTGGTGGGTATTACAGAGACCTGGTTGGGCCAGGAGGGGGGGTCCCCCTCATTGAGATGTGCCCACCAGGTTTCCGCACATTTCATCAGCTGAGGGCCCAGGGTAGGGGTGGGGGGTTGGCGGTTATTGTAAAGGAAGGGCTTGATCCTAGGGAGGCCATTGTACCTCAGATAGCCAGATGTAAGTCTCTCCTTGTGAAGTGCGGCCATGGGATGCAGGTGGGCTTGCTGATTGCGTACCTGGCTCCCTGCTGCGTGGCAGCGGCCCTGCCCGAGCTCCTCAACGTTATGGCCAGGGTGGCGGTTGATAGCCCCAGGCTTTTGGTCATGGGGGATTTCAACCTGCTGTCCATCGGTGAAACGTCTGAGGTGGCTCGGGAGTTCATGGCTTCCATGACAGCCATGGACCTGACCCAGTTAATTCATGGCCCTACTCACACAGGAGGACACATTCTGGACTTGGTTTTCGTCTCTGCTCAGTGGTTGAATGGTCTAGATATAGGGGATATAGCCATCGAACCCTTGTCATGGTCAGACCATTCTCTCCTTAGGCTTGACTTTCTGACCGCTACACCCCACCGCAGGGAAGCGGAACCGACTAGGTGGTTCCGCCCCAGGCACCTGATGGATCCTGACAGATTCCAAATGGAGCTTGGGCCATTCCCTGAGACTCTGGCTCACGACTCGACAGAAGATCTGGTGGCCACCTGGGATAGGGCGGCCGCTCGTGCTTTAGATCGGGTCGTGCCTTTGCGGCCTCTGACCCGGCGCCGAACCTGCCCAGCTCCTTGGTTTTCCAAGAGCTGAGGGAGATGAAGCGCCGGAAAAGACGCCTAGAGAGTAGTTGGAGGGCTAGTCGTTCCGAATCCAACCGAACACTAGTGAGGTCTTATATCAAGACCTACTTAGTGGCGATAAAAGCAGCAAAGTGTAACTACTTTTCTGCTCTTATCGCATTGGCAATCGCCCAGCCACCCTGTTTAGGCTGACCCGCTCCCTTCTCCATCTGGGAACACTGGAAGACCCCTTGCAAGGGAGAGCTGAGGATTTTGCACATTATCTGCATGATAAAATTGCTTGAATCTGGGAAGGCTTGGACTCTGACTGGGTGGGTTCAGGCGGGATGTCCGAGGCGGGTCTTGAGAATATTATCTGGGATGAGTTTGACCCTGTGACTCCTGAGGACGTGGACAGGATGCTGGGGAGGTTGAATGCAACCACATGTTTATTGGATCCGTGCCCTTCCGGGCTGGTGCTGGCTACCTGGGAGGTTACATGAGGCTGGCTCCAGAGGATTATAAATGCTTCTTTGAGTGAGGGTTTCTTGCCTCCCGCCTTGAAAGAGGCGGCGGTGAGGCCCCTCCTCAAGAAGCCCTCTCTGGACCCGGTAGTTTTGGCAAACTACCGCCCAGTCTCCAACCTTCGCTTTGTGGTGAAGGTTGTGGAGAGTGTGGTTGCGCGACAGCTCCCACAGTACCTGGATGAAATTGTCTATCTAGATCTGTTCCAGTCCGGCTTCAGGCCCGGGTACAGCACGGAAACGGCATTGGTCGCATTGGTTGATGATCTCTAGAGGGCTCGGGACAGGGGTTGTTCCTCTGTCCTGGTCCTATTAGATCTCTCAGCGGCTTTTGATACCATCGACCATGGTATCATGCTGCGCCGGTTAAAGGGATTAGGAGTGGGAGGCATCGTGTTGCAGTGGTTCTCCTCCTTTCTCTCTGACCGTCACAGTTTGTGTTGGCTGGGGGGCAGAGGTCGACCTCAAGGCACCTTGCTTGTGGGGTGCCGCAAGGGTCGGTCCTCTCACCTCTCCTGTTCAACATTTATGTGAAGCCATTGGGTGAGATCATCCGTGGATTTGGGATGCAGTGCCATCTGTACACTGACGATACTCAGCTGTACATCTCCACCCCAGACCACCCCAATGATGCCCTTGAAGTGATGTCCCGGTGCCTGGAGGCCGTGCGGGTCTGGATGGGGAGGAACAGGCTCCGACTCAACCCCTCCCAAGACCGAGTGGCTGTGGTTGCCGGCGTCCCTATATAGCCAGCTGGTGCCATCGCTGACTATTGGGGGCGAGTCATTGGCCCCCACGGAGAGGGCTCGAAACTTGGGCGTCCTCCTGGATGCACGGCTGTCTTTAGAAGAGCATATGACGGCCGTGGCCAGGGGGGGGGTTTATCAGGTTCGCCTGATACGCCA
Source organism: Pituophis catenifer annectens (assembly GCF_029215685.1). Lineage (NCBI taxonomy): Eukaryota > Metazoa > Chordata > Lepidosauria > Squamata > Colubridae > Pituophis > Pituophis catenifer. The sequence goes on from NW_027256884.1 coordinate 131,937,246, forward strand.
GTTGCGCCCCTTTCTGGATCGGGACTCCTTATGTATGGTCACTTACGCCCTCGTTACTTCCCGCCTGGACTACTGTAATGCTACATGCTACATGGGGCTCCCCTTGAGGAGCACTCGGAGGCTCCAACTGGTCCAGAATGCAGTCGTGCGGGTGATTATGGGGGCGACATGGCGCTCCCATGTAACACCTGTCCTGCGCGAGCTGCACTGGCTTTCAGTGGTCTTCCGGGTGCGCTTCAAGGTATTGGTTCTCATCTTTAAAGCGCTCCATGGCTTAGGGCCTGAGTACCTACGAGACCACCTTCTGCCACCGACAACCTCCCACCGACCAATACGCTCCCACAGAGAGGGCCTCCTCAGGGTGCCGTCGGTCAAGCAATGTCGACTGGCAACCCCCAGGGGGAGAGCCTTCTCTGTGGTAATGTAAATGAAGCGGGCTCTGATAGATGACCACTGGATAACTTTCTATTCACTCTATTCTAAAAAGCAATGCATCCGGTTGGAAAAAGTACAAACTCAGCCAAAATCCTTTTGGTTCCTCTAGGAGGCCTCTAAGTTGTCAGAAGAAAGGAACATTCTAATGACATACAGCTTAAAGGTTGGTTAGGTCAAGGGGATCCACATGAGTTAAAAGTTGTCTTTCGTCAGAAGATGATTTGAGTCTATGCTTCAGTAATCTACAAAAAGAATTATAACTGTTTTGCAAAGAAACTCAGTAATTAGGAAATGTCAATTAAAAATGACAAATGTATATGACCATATGAATTGCTGAGTTAACAGAATCCTTTGTCTAGAAGGGTATAAAACCATTGTACCTAATTTCTGTCTTTGTTCAACGCTTCATGTACAGAGCTTTGAACCTATTGCGCAATATATAATTTGTCTCTGATTAATCCAAAAGTTGTGCTTGTCTTATTAAATCCACAACAGTAGGGGCACCCGCCCTCTGGAACAAGCTACCCCCAGGGATACGATTGATCCCGGACCTCCCCTCTTTCAGCAAGCCGGGCTGGCTTAAAATTTTTAAATTGTTTTATGGGTAAGGGGTTTTAAATTGGGGAAGCCAAATGGATTTAATTATGTTTCAAATTATTTTAATGTTCATGTTGTATGTATTTTAATCCTGGCTGTTCACCGCCCTGAGTCCCTCTGGGAGAAGGGCGGTATAAAAATTTAATAAATTCAATTCAATTCAAATTCAAAAGGAAGCGCCGCCACCGAAGGCAGGGAGAGGAGGGGCGGCTGAAGAAGCCAGGGGAGGGCCTGCTTTCCAGGGCACAGCAAGTTGCGGGAGCAGGCTGGGAGCTGGGCGGGTTGTGTGAAACCAGCTCCCCGCCAGAAAGGCCGGACTTGGTGCCCCCCCACGCAGCCCCGCCTCTCTCCAGCTCTGCTCTCCGAAGGGGAGGGAAGGCCGCTCCCTCTGCCCAGAGCCCCGCCCTCCCTGTTGGGGCGGTCAAACCACGCGGCAGATTCGAGCCTCCTTTTAGCTAGAGCCCGGAAACGCTTGCGACTCCCCGGCAGCGCCCCGCCCCACCGCGCATGCGCCCTGCAGGAGGAGACCCCAGCGCCGCTAGGGGCAGCAGCGCGCCCGCCCGCCTTGGGACTCTTCCCCTTGCGGGGGCGACCAATCAAGGCGCTGTTGCCGAGGCCAGGAGGACGCAGGCGGGGCCTTCTCGTCCCGTGACCCTCTTCTCTGTGCCGAGGGGCGGGGCTGAATGAAGGACGGGCGCGCCAGCCAGCCAGGGGAAAGCCGGCAGCGTCCGCGACGGTGATTGATTGGAGACGGGACGGGGGGAGCTAGTCCTCGGTTTAGAACCACAGCGAAGCCCAGATTTACAGTCGCCAGCCGCGCCGGTCCTTAAGCAGCCCTAGGCGACGGGCCAGCTTTGCGAGCGTTTTTGTGGAGCGCAACCACCGTCACGTGACCTCGGGATGCGGCCGGTGGGCGAACTGCGGGCCGAGCGCTCAAAATGCGGCCACGTGACTGCCGGAGCTGTGAACCCGGGTGGGCAGCACTTGTTGGGGGGGAGGGGAGGGGCGGAGCGGTGAGCTGTCATAAGTGGTGGGTAAAGTTATTAATCGTAGCGCAGCCCATAAGTAGCCAGCAGGGGCGGCCGGTGGCTCAGGAGGAGAACCGGCCTTCCTTCCTTGGGGTGCCAACGCAGCCAACAAGCCCTGCCAGGCTCCGGCCGCTGGCACAATAAGCAGGGCAGCCACCAAAGAGGAGCGCCTGCATTTGGGAGTTTTGCAGGGCTGGAAAAAGCCACCGGCCAGGGAAGAGCCTGGTGGCTCAGCAGACTAAAGCACTGTTATTAACATCAAGCTGTCTGCAGTTACTGTAAATTCAAATCTCACCAGGCTCAAGGTTGACTCAGCCTTCCATCCTTTCTAAGGTAGATAAAATGAGGATGCGGTTTGTGGGGGCAATAAGCTGACTTTGTATAATATTTATTTATTTTTTGTTTATTTTATATCCAATTTTTATATCGCCCTTCTCCCTGAGGACTCAGGGTGGTGTACAGCCGAATAAAAACATAAATTACAAACATTAAAATAGTATTAAAAGAATATATATAAATTTGGCCCCGTAATTTAAGAACAATAACAAATCCATTTAAAACATTTAAAAAATTAAGAAAAAAAAAGTTAAGCCAGCCCGGCTTGCTGAAAAAAGAGGGTTTTAAGGGCACGGCGGAAGGCACCGAGGTCTTGGATTCTCCTAATCTCTGGGGGCAGTTGGTTCCAGAGGGTGGGTGCCCCCACAGAGCAGGCCCTCCCCCTGGGGGTCACCAGCCTACATTGTTTGGCGGATGGCACCCCAAGGAGGCCCCCTCTGTGGGAGCGCACAGGTCGATGGGAGGCCGTCGGTAGCAGCAGGCGGTCTCGAAGATATCTAGATCCTATGCCATGGAGCGCTTTAAAGGTGATAACCAACACCTTGAAGCGCACCCGGAAGACCACTGGGAGCCAGTGCAGCTCACGCAGGAGAGGTGTTGTATGGGAGTGCCATGCAGCTCCCGTCACTACCCGTGCGGCCGCATTCTGGACCAGTTGGAGCCTCCGGGTGCCCCTCAAGGGGAGCCCCATGTAGAAAGCGTTGCAGTAGTCCAGGCGAGAGGTGACGAGAGCATGAGTGACTGTGCGCAATATACAATATACAGAAATATGAAGGCTATTGCTTAACGCATTGTAAGCCGCCCTGAGTCTCCGGAGAAGGGCGGCATATAAATCAAATTAAAAGAAAAAAGAAAAAGGTCCCACCAGGAGGTGGTTCAGCAGCAGCTGCAGATTAAGGGGGGGGAATCGTTCACTCTGCAGGCTTAAGCGGGTGAGTGCAGATCTCCAGGAGGAGGGTTGATTGTACACATGGTACACATAGTATCTTCTGACCCGTCCACTGTGATTATCAAGTTTGCAGATGATGCCACCCTACTGGGCCTCATTACAGGTGGAGACAAGCAGCATACAGGAGGGAGGTTCAAAAATTATCCACATGGTGCTCAGAAAACAACTTGCATCTGAATATCAGCAAGACAGAGGAGATGGTGCTAGACTTCCAGAAGAGACAGGAACCTGCCCCACTTTACATCAAGGGAGGGCTGTGTGGAGAGTCCCCTCCTTCAAATTCCTGGGAGTCCATTTTAGCAAAGATCTCAGCTGGAAAAATAACACAATCCAGGTGCCCAGGAGGGCTCAACAGAGACTCCACTTCCTTAGGGTCCTGCGGAAGAACAACGTGGGACAACAACTGATGACCACCTTTTACCGGTCCACAATAGAAAGCGTCCTCACTTACTGCATTACGGAATGGTATGCTGGCTCGACAACTGCGGATAGACAGACACTACAGAGGGTGATGAGCACGGCACAAAACATCATGGGCTGTTCCTGACACCACTAGACAAAATCGCTAGGACTCACTGGCAACAAAAGTGAGTCCACCCCTAACTGATAACGTCCAAATGGGACCCAAGTGGCTGTTTTCCCTTCCTGGTGTCATGTGACTCATTAGTGGTACAAGGTCTCAGGTGTGAAGGGGGAAGCAGGTGTGTTACATTTGGTGTTCTCGCTCGCTCTCATACTGGTCACTAGAAGTTCAACATGGCACCTCATGGCAATGAACACTCTCAGGATCTGAAAAAATGAATTGTTGCTCTACATAAAGATGGCCCAGCCCTAGGCTACAAGAAGATTGCCAAGACCCTGAAACTGAGCTGCAGCATGATGGCCAAGAGCGTACAGCAGTTTAACAGGACAGGTTCCACTTGGAACAGGCCTCGCCATGGTCGACCAAAGACGTTGCCTGTGCTCAGCGTCATATCCAGAGATTGGCTTTGGGAAATAGATGTATGAGTGCTGCCAGCATTGCTGCAGAGGTTGAAGGGGGGAGGGGGTCAGCCTGTCAGTGCTCAGACCATACGCTGCATCAAATTGGTCTGCAGGGCTGTCGTCCCAGAAGGAAGCCTCTTCTAAAGATGATGCACAAGAAAGCCCGCAAACGCTTTGCTGCAGACAAGCAGACTTAGGACGTGGATTCCTGGAACCATGTCCTGTGGTCCGATGAGACCAAGAAAAAATTATTTGATTCAGATGGTGCCAAGCGTGTGTGGCGGCCACCAGGTGAGGAGTACAAAGACAAGTGTGTCTTGCCTACAGAGAAGCATGGTGGTGGGAATGTCATGGTCTGGGGCTGCATGAGTGCTGCTGGCACTGGGGAGCTACAGTTCATTGAGGGAACCAGGAATGCCAACATGTACCGTGTCATACTGAAGCAGATCATGATCCCCTCCCTTCGGAGATTGGGCCGCAGGGCAGTATTACATAACGACCCCAAACACACCTCCAAAATGACCAGTGCCTTGCTAAAGAAGCTGAGGGTAAAGGTGATGGACTGACCAAGCATGTCTCCAGACCTAAACCTATTGAGCGTCTGTGGGGCATCCTGAAACGGAAGTGGTAGATGTGCAAGGTCTCTCCACCAGCTCCGTGACGTCATCATGGCAGTAGCAACCTGTGAAGCTCTATGCCTAAGAGGGTTAAGGCAGTGCTGGAAAATAATGGTGGCCACACAGAATATTGATACTTTGGGCCCCATTTGGACATTATCACTTAGGTGTGTACTCACTTTTGTTTTCAGCAGTTTAGACATTAATAGCTGTGTGTTGCATTATTTTGAGGGGACAGCACATTTACAGTTATACAAGCCGCGTACTCACTACATTGTAGTCAAGTGTCATTTCTTCAGTGTTGTCATGAAAAGATATACTTAAATATCTACAAAATGTAAGGGGGTGTACTCACTTCTGTGATATACTGCATGTATGGAGGATCGTGTGTGTGTTAGTATGGTTTACTGGGTTAGGGATTTTCTTTCCTTCACTGAGTTGTGTGTGTGTGTGTGGGGGGATGCACTAAGGGAGGCCCAGCCAATCTCATTGTACACATGTTGTGCATTAACAATAAAGGTCTGAAATTGTTACCTAACCCTAACCCCAAGCAGGGCAGGCAAGGAGGGGCACATCTTTCTAGGGTCCCGGCACTGGAGGTTTTGTCCCAGGGGGGGCTTCTGCAGGAGGAAAGCTGCTTTCAGCCCCCCCCCCCCAGGTTCTTGCAGCATGGGGCAGACATGGCCCTGGGCAAGGAGCAGCTGCACCTCCTCCCTCCCTCCCTCCCTCCCCCATCCAACACCTGACACAGTGGACATTTATTTTCAGAATACTTTATTTGTACATAATTCCATTAGCACGTGGCTGCCTCTGCTCAGCCAAAGGGGAGGGGCGTGTAGAAAGCCAGGGGCAGGAGGGCAGAGCTGGCGCTCTTTGGGAGACCGGCTGAGTTGGGTTGGGCATCATCGGCCAGGCTGGGGGCGGGCAGCACTTCCAAGGGGCTGGGAAAACTGATGCTGCATCCCTTTCCCCCTTTTCAGGACAGTTCTTTCCCAGCCACCACCCCCCCATAGCACAGGACTCCCATGGGGACTCTGGCTGCTCCCCCAGCCCCTCTTGGCTCCATATAGGGAGGCGCCAGACTGGCCGAAGAGCTTTTTTTCCAGCCCAGAAATTCACCCAGTTGGGAAAATGGAGAGTGGGGGTGGTGGGTGGGTAAAACGAATCCCACCCCCATGGCCAAGGGGGTGGGGCCTGGCCTTCTCAGTGGAGCCCTAATTTCCAGCTCCTGGGAAGTCATCTGGGTCCCCCACTAGAAGCCTCTGTCAGCTTCGCTGCTCTCCACAGGCATTGCAGAAACCCTAACCCTAACCCCTTTCTGGGCAATGATAAAGTGCAGAAAAAAACAAGGGAAGGAACAATCCGGGGGGGGGGGGTGGAGCCGGGAGACTCAAAGGGATTCCTACTTGGGGGGACTCGGGCAAGACCCCCGAGAGCCATAAAAGCAAGAGCTGCATGGTGCCCATAGGGAGGCTTTCCCCCCGTCACTGGAAAAGGTCAGCTTTTTGGGAGATTGCGGGACCACCCACACCCCCACTCCCTAGAAGCCGTCCCAATGCTGCGTAGCTGCCATTGTGGCTGTTGGCACCCTTCACACACAGCTGCCAGAGCCCCCAACCTGGTGTGGAGGACCCGGAGGGCCAGCCTGCCCCCAAGCGCATAGTCCAGCAGGCGGGCCAGAAGGGACTCGGAGAGCCCCCCCTTCCAGCCTGCCCTGCCAGGGTTACTGCAGATAGCGGTAAGCCTTGAAACAGTGGTTGCCCGAGTCGGCCACCACCACGTGTCCATCCGAGGTGAGTGCCAAGCCCTGTGGCCCATAGAGTGGATCCGCCGTGGTGTTGATGTAGGACAGGAAGGAGCCTGAGCTGTCGAAGACCTGGAAGAGAGGAGGGGGCCCTGAACTCTTGTCGGGAGGCAGCGCTGCCACCACGGCCAATCTTGTGAGTCAAGAGGAAGGGCACCTCTCTGCCCATGGACTCCAATGGTCACTTCTGGTCACTAAATCTCAAAAGGCATGTGGGGCAGGAAAGGGTAACAAGAATAATTAGGGGCTGGAGCCCCCCCCCAACTGGGTGCAGTCAGGTTCGGGCCTGAAAGGAGTCGCCCTCCAGTCCCACAAGACCGGGAGCCAAGTGGTCAGGCCCACTTTGCAGGAATGGGGTATGGCTGACCAGTGGCAGAAGGGAAGCTCTGTACCACATACTGGCCACACCCCAGCACGAAGGGCCATGCAGCAGGAGCACCAGCGGCTACACCACCCCCGGAAGCAAGAGTCAAGAGTTCGAGTCACTGCCTTCAACCCCGTAGCTCAAGGGACACTGGGAAGAGGTTGCTGGATCATTAGAACCCCCTGTCTGGGGGCCCATGAAGGACCCCAAAAGAGATGGAGGACTAGATTGAAAGCCTCTGCTTTGATGAACGGGCTCAGCCCTGATTTTAGTGGCAATTGAAGAGGTAGCTGGCCCTGGAGCCACCTCTGCACCTCCAGGACACATCAGCTGTCCTCAGAATTCAGCCCCAGGCTGGCTGCTGAGGAGGAAGAGGTTGAGCTGGCCAGCTCCCATCAAGCACCTGGATCCGGCTGTTTCCCCAGTCGGCCACAATGATGTTCCCATTGGAATCCACAGCCACGCCCGTCGGAGCGTTGAACTGCCCGTTCCCCTCACCGTGGGAGCCAAACTTGAAAAGGAACTCTCCGTCTGCACTATAGACCTGAGGACAGGAAGGGAGATGGCTTGGCGGAGCTTCCCAGGCCCAGCATGGCACCACAAGAGGGACCGCCTGGCTTGGTCTGGCCCCTGCCTCCAGCTGCCTGCTGGGTGATTTGGGTGTGTGGGCATGTGCAAAGGAACCAAAGGTGCAGGGTTTGGCTTTGGGAGAAGCGCTTCCCTCTCCAGCAGCCACGGAGCCTCCCCATAGCCAGTGGGGCCCAAGAATCCTCACCCCCCACCTCGCTTCAGCACAGGAATGTTTCTCCTCCTCAAGGCAGGAGAAGGGCTGGGGGGGGCAGGGGGGAGCTGTGGCCCATAAGTCACAGGAGCAGCTGAATGCCCCAGCCAAGCTTTTCTCACAGCAATAGCCTAGTTCCCCTTCCGGACCCCAATATCACCTGGAATGGGCGGGGTTCCCCCTCACCTTCACAGAGTGGTTGTGGAAGTCGGTCACCACAATTTCATTCTTGTTGTTGACAGCCACGAAGTGTGGTCCTGAGCAAAGAAAATGGGAGGAAAGAAGTGAGGAAGAGCCCCACTGCTAGGAGCAGATGAGTCCAGAAGGAATGAGCCACTGGAAAGGGCCTGAAAATCGGAGACCAGGGAGTGCGGGGGCTGTTCCTGATCCTGAAGATAACGAACAAGAGAAAAAGCTCCAACCCCCTAAAAAGTCTATTTGGTCCAGAAAACCCCCCAAATCTCTGAAGGCTTATAACAAGCTTAGGCTCCGGATCAGCAACAGGGAACATTCAGCCAAAGGCAGCCCCGGAGAGTCTAGCCGGGCTGATCGCCCAAAGCCAGAGAGATGCATCCGAGGACAGCCGCTGCAGCCATAGGCTGCTCTGTAGGGCAGTTGAACGGGCACTGTCTCCACAAAGACCCAGCAGAAATGCTGGCAGAGCAGATCACTTGCCGACCCTTGCTCCAGTTTGGGGAAAGGGCTGGTTGAGGGCATAAACCCAATCCTTGTCTGCCCCAATATTTCCATCGCTCCCAAAGAGTGAAAGCTAGCAAGAGGGAATCTGCTTCACTACCCACCCTCTGCCGGGCACCCAGAGGAGGATTCTAGCATCTGGAAGGACCCACCTGCCCACGGGTGGCAATGGAAGGCAACAGTCCAAACGCAAAGGAGGCAGGGGGCAGTCCCCCTCTTCCGATGCCACACTCTCACGGGCAGGACAAGGATGGCCCCAAGAGGGTGCCTTCCCAACCCTTCCCAGCTGGGCCTGAGGCATAGGAGAGGAACTACTTGGGGCACCTGCAAACTGGCGCTCCGACGTGCCACGGCTCCCAAACTTGGCTACTAGCTTCCCGTTAGATTGGAAGATGAAGACGCAGCACGCCTTGTTGTCCACCACAATTATGTGCCCGTTGCGGTCCACCGCCACACCCTTGGGGCCCATCAGGCGCCCAGCTCCAATCTTGGTCTGGGGAGAAAGGCAGAAGGGCATGTGCCAGCTCCAGGGCATCAACACATGGATGTCAGCCCCGGGAGCAGGTCCTCCTGACCCCTCGGCCTGATCATCTGGCAGCCCCCTCCCTTCAGAGGACGGATCAGGCACAAGGGCTGTGCAGCCTTCCCCAGTCCCCACTGCAGCCGATCAGTGGACCAACACTCCTCAACCAACATGGGTTGCAGCACAAGTCCCATGACCCACTCCCTGCTCCAAGCACTGAGGTCTGGAATCCAACATATCTGAAGGGGCTCAGCCAGAGGACTGGCCCACCATTGGGCAAAGGCAGATGGCAGGCTGACCTGATGAGGATCACCAAAACCACGAGAGACTCTGACCTCCACATCTGCCTCCCCAGATGCTCACCTTGAATTTGCCCTCAGGGGAGAAGATGCTGACCCAACGATTGTCATAGTCTGCGATGATGATGTCACCATTAAGATCCACTGTGACCCCAGTTGGACGCTGTAGCTGTCCAGGAGAGCGTCCCCGTACACCGAAACGCAGCCTGAACTGGCCCTCGTTGGAGAAGACCTGGTGGGTGGGGGGAGGGGAAAGCACGCCTGTGAAGGGGTCCCGGGTAGCCACCCTGGTGCCTGCAGAGGAGCTGTTCCTACCTGCACGCACTGGTTGTTGCTGTCTGCCACCACGATGCGCCCACTGCTGGAGGTGGAGATGCCCTGCAGGTTGGTGAATTCACCTTTTTCCCGGCCCCGGCTTCCTGCCAAGAGAGGGGCACCGAGTGAGGCCAGGAGTGGGCCACCAAACCAGCCAGGAGCTACAGTGGCTCTTTTGCCCTCCCTCCCACCCAGGCACCGACCGACACGGAAGATCAGTTCATCCTCAATGGGGTTCTCCTTCTTCTTGCCACTGCTGTACATGCTGGAGGGGCGGCGGACTGCCTTCTGGCGGATGTGACCACTGCTGGGAGACTTCACACGGCGCTTGACATCATCTGGGGAGGGGGGCACATCAGATGCCTTGACAGCCTTGACCCGGAAGGGACTGCTGCGGATGGGCTGTCCATAGAGGCATATGGAGAGGACGTGGTCGCCCTCCTGGCGCGGCGTATAGAGCAGTTCGTAAGTGCCATTCTTGTTGTCCTGAACCTCGTGCTCCAGGGCGCAGTTGTCAGGCGCCACCACCTCAGCCTGCAGGCAGGCGCTGCCATTGCGCACCAGCTCCCCATCCTTGTCCTTGGTGGTGATTGTCAGCGAGGCGGCCTGGCCCACCACAGCATGGCGGAGGCCTTCACCAGTCGCCACAGTCTTGTGGGCAATGGCGCTGGTGGTGAGCAGCACGCCCAGATTCAGGATGGACTTGCGCACACCCTCCGTCTCCACCACGTAGTCCACCTGGGCGTTCTCGTGGGGCTGCTCAGGGAACTCCCGACTGGCCAACTCGCTCAGCCGCTCACTCATTTGCTTCTTCACCAGCAGCACCTCCGTCTCCGAGCCGTGGTCCAGGGCCTGCTCAGTGAAGCTGCAGCTGCTGCTGATGTTCTCCTGGCCCTGGCGCAGGACTTCCAGCTGGGCCTGCAGCACCTGAGCCAGGGAAGAAGAGGCTCAGCCCTGCCCAGCCAAGAACCCCCAGGAGCTGGCTGGGGGGGACACCCACTCTTTAGCTGCCAAGCAGCAGGGGAGGGCTGGCCAGGGTGAGTGGCCCCACCTGGCTTGGGAGGCTTTGGCCATGGAACCAAGGCACTGAGGTCCTCTCAACCATGTGCCTTCTCAAACTAGGGGAGGAAGCAAGGGGACTGCCAGGGCCCCAGAGGAGATCCCCTAAATTATCTTGGTTTACCTTTTGTTTGGCCCCACAGAGGGCTTCCAGGTCTCGGACCAGTAGCCCCTTACGCTGCCCCAGCGCCTTCTCCAGCTCAGTAAAAGTACTCCCAATCTCAGCCACCGCATCGTTCTTGCGCTCCGCCAGCTGCTGACTGATCCCAGATACGAGTTCCACGGCTGCGGCTAGCTGTGGCAGGCTGGGAGACAAGGAGGACCCCTCAGGAGCCTGAGCTGTGCAGCAGAGTAACAAAACCCCAACCCCCGAGCTGGACCTGCAGCCGTGGGCAGCCCACCCGGGCAATACCGGCTCTTGATGGCGTCCAGCTGCTGGCGCAGCGAAGCCTTGTGCTGCTCCACCACATCCCGCAGAGGCACGGTCACATGCTCCCGGTGCTCTCCCACTGTGCACTCGTGGCACATGGCCGTTTCACAGGCCTCGCAGTAGTACTCCATGGTCTGGGGGCAGATGGGGAAGTTGGTAAGCCCTGGACTCTTGAGACCCAATCCCCAGCCAGCATGGCTGCCTTGGGGACAGGCCCCCCAGCTCCCGCCTGCAGGAAGCCCCTCTGGTTTGGGAAAAGAACGCAGAGATGTGGATGCCCCACCCATCCTCCCGCTGGCCAGGGAAAGCTTCTGGGCAGAGGGGAAAAAAAAAAGGGGCCAGCAAAGCCACTCCCGCTGATCCTCCCCAATAGCATAAGCTCCACACATACTTTCCCCTCGTGATTTGGGCAGGAAAGCGGCTTGCCCGGCACAGCACTGACAGAGTCCAGCATGGCGATGGCGTCCTCATGGCCGGCACTGTCGGGCTGGCGCTGGAGCACTTCCATGAGGTTCGTGATGAAGAAGTTGTTCTGCAGGGCGGCGACCCCCTTCTCCGGGAGGATGGAGGTCTGGCGGCAGACGGGGCAGGAGAGGGTCAGGCTCTGGGGAGGGATGTAGTTCTGGAGACACCTGGCCAAGGGGGCAAAAGGTGAGTCAAGATGGGCACCAGACCTTGGCAGAAGGCAGAGGCCGGGCGGGCGGGCCCTCAGCCACAGCCAGCCCTCGAAAGGATCAAGTTGGGGAGGCAGGCACTGGGTGTCCCAAGTAGCCAGCCAGCCCTCTTGCACCAGTCCTCCCCATGCCAGGCCCATGCTTGGGGCTCCTGCTCTTCCAACCAGCTGTAGGCACCAGAGGTTTTGGATGAACCACCACGGCCTGGCCACTGCCTCGACACCTCCAGCCCACCCCCCGTGCGGGCTCTTCTTCCTTGCAGCCACCCCCAACAAGGATGCAGTTTCAGTGCAGAGGATGGTGTCTGTCAACAAGGACATGCCACACCCAGCAGAGGATTGGCACACAAAATCTTTTGCCCGCCTGAACACACTCAAGTGTCCAGCTCTCCATGCAGTGCTGGAAGAGAGCGAGCCAAGCTACTCCAGGCCTTGGCTCATTGCATGGAAAGCCGGGAGGGGGGCAGCTTCCCTCTCATGGGCAGGGTGGGATAGGAAGAGAACCATGGGCCTGCTCAAGCAAGGATGAGCAAGTTCTGACCCAGAGCCCGATACTTCCAACTCCAGGCCAGGGAGCGGCTGCAGCTGAAACACTCAGCCAGGCCAAAGGGAAGCAGGTTCTCTTCCCCAGAGGAGGGGGTGTCCGGGTCTCTTGAGTCCCGCCAGCTCTGTGGCTGTAACATTCTGCTCAGGAGACGCAGCAAAATATTCCCTATTTGTTTATGCCCAGACAATCCCCCAAATTCTTGGCAAAGAAGCCAAGAGTCACACGCAAGAATCCCCCCAAACACCTCAGTTGCCACCCTGTTGCCACCTTCAAAGCCAGCCTGTTGCCCACAGAGCAGCCTTGGCACAGAGGAGAACCCCATTGCCCTGATGGCCGAGACAGGCACTGCACCAGGGAGCAACCCTTGAGCCCCTTCCCCAGACCTAGTGGCAAGGCCCAAACACCGGGTCACTGGTTTGGACGCAGCTTCACGGAGAGCTGAGCCCTGGGGGAGGGGTTTTGGCAGTGGTGGTTTGCCCCTGGTTCACACCGGTTCTATAGAACTGGTAGTAAAACCGGCAGGAGGCTCCGCCCACTGACCCAGACATCATCAGAACGCTTCTGCGCATGCCCCGTTGTGAACCGGTAGTAAAGGTAAGTAGAACCCACCCCTGGGTTTTGGGCAGACCTCTTAGATGGGCCGCCCTCGGCAGCTGTCTATGCGGGAAGTGTCCTCTGGTCAGGAGTTGGAGCCCAATGGAGAGCTTTGTCCAATGCAGAAGCAAAGGGGCCCATTTTGGCTTTGGGGGACTGCAGAAACCAGCGCAGCTGCTAGCAAATTCTGCCCCAGACAAATCCAGCTAACAATAAGTACGGGGTGGGGACCAGAGACAACATCACCAGCAGTGTCCAACATATGGGAGACCAAAATGCCATCACCTCTTTGCTTCTGAGCAAAGTTTAAAGGGTCTCCTTGACAGTGGGAGACAAGTGGGCTGCCCAAAGGTCAGCACTGGTCAAAGAGCCTGACTGGGTCACCCAAGAGGCATCACTTCCAGGAGCAGAATTTGCTCCATTCAGGACCTTCGGGGACCTGGCAGTCTGCCTATGCTGTGATTGTACGAATGACCTTGGCAGAGAGGAGGCAGAGCCACAAAATCCAACAGATTTCAGAACGGAACACACACACACATAGAGAGAGGGTCTTTGGGAGAGTGAAAGGCGGGAGGGGGGGATAGTTTCCATCCTGCAAGAATCTGTTGTCCCTTTACAAGAAAGACAGAGCTAGGACTCCCTGCAATATTCTCGGCTGGGCTACCTTGGAAGGCAAAAGGTCTGCACACAGGTGTGCTTATTATGCAAAAAGCTGCGTTTAAAACGATTTGCTCTGGCTGAAGCAGGTTTGGCGCCCCTCGCTGGGGTCCCTGGCATGGGGAATTTTCTGCCTTCTAATATTACAGATGCCTGTAAGGACCCTCAGCATCTCCAGCCAAGGATCCCAGTTAGCAAAGATGGCCATTGGTTCAATCAATCCTACTTGGGTGGGTTCCGCTCCCCCCCCCACATCCTTCTTAGACTGTCGCACATATTCAAAGCCTCAGAGGAAAGGCAGAGGCTGCAGCACAACCACGTCCAGCGCCAGACCCACCGCAGCCGCTTCGGCAGACTGCAGGCTTTGGGGCTCCTGCAAACCTCGGGGGGAGGGGGGCAATCTGCGGAGGGGGGATCGAGGAGAAGAGCTCCTCCGCCCACGCAGCGCCCTGATCCGCTCAACGAGCCACTTGGCCGGACGCCAAGAGCCACTCGGAGCCGGGAGGGGGGAAGCAGGCCGGGCAGACGGCGGGGCCGCGGCTCTCACCTCTCGCAGAAGGTGTGAAGACACGGCAGCACCTTGGGGTTGTGATAGCGGTCCAGGCAGATGCTGCACACCAGGAACTGCTTGTCGATCTGCCGCACCACCGGGCTGGAGCTCGTCTCGCGCTTGGCCATGGCGAGGGCCGGCTGGAGGCTGCGCGGCGGCTCTGGCTGCTGTTCTGCCCGGGAAGAGACAAGCGGCCCTCCGGCCCTCAGCCCCGGCGGACGGGAAGGACGAAGGGCGGCCGCGCCTCCGCCGGACTTCCTCTCGCGGGAGGCGGCAGAGCGCGGAGCCGCATCCCCCCCACCCCACCCCTCCCCTCCCCCGAGCACGCGCCGCGCCATTCGCCTGCGACCCCCCGCGCCCGCCCCGGCCCGCCCGCCCCCTCCGCCCGGCGCCCTCGCCGCCCCCGCCCCCGCCCCGAAAAAAGGAGGCCTCTCACCAGCCGCGCCCGGGGGCTTCCGGCCTTTCGACGCGGAGGCTGCAGCTGCGGGCGGCTCCTCCTCTTCCCTGGAGGGAAACCGGGCAGCGGCGGGAAGGCGGTCGGGCCGGGGACGCTCTCGGAGGCAGGCCGCCCGCCACGCCCTTCTGCGGAGACGGCCGGCCTAATGGCACCGCCGCCCTTCTCGCTCGCTGGGCTGGGCGGGGACGGTGCCTGCGCTCCCGCCCTCCACCCGCCGCGGCTTCCGCTCACCGCAAGAGCTGCCCGGCCAGGAGGCGTCAGCGCGGGCGGCGTCCGGAGCGCGGAGCCCGCATCTCCCTCTGCGGCCGCGATGCCGCTCCCGGTGGCGGCGGCGGCGCTGCGAGCGGGCTGCTCTTCTCACCGCATCCCCTCTGCTGATGGGGCCGGAGCATACCACTGCTGGCGGCGGGGGGGGAGCAGAGCGGAATCACGCCTTGCGCCCTCCGCAGCGAGCTCGGCGCCGCCCTCGCCCGTCCCTCTCGCCGAGCCCGAGGGTGGCTCGGCCACCGAGGAGGCGGGACGGTGGCGCTGCCCCGCCTCGCTCCCCCGTCGCCGCCGCAGAATGGTCGCACCCGCCGAGCCCGCTTCAGAGCTGCAGCAGCTGCGGCTTCTCCGCAGTGCCCGAGCGGGCAGAAGCGAGCGGGTGGAGCGGCGACGGGTGGATCCACTTTCGCCTCGGGGGCAGCCCAGCCCGCGCGGGGAAAAGCCCTTCGATTCCCCCCCCCCCGCTGCAGCGGGAGCCGAGGGATGGTGGTTGCCATAGGAACTGCATCTGGGCAGAAGGTACCAGAGCAGGCGGGGGCGTGGCAGGAGCAGCGGTGCTTCTGTAGACGGAGGGGCTCCAGCCCACCCACGCCAGGCTGAATGGGTAGAGTATCCCCCCCTCAATCACATGCACGCACCCCAAGATGCCCCCCTCTTTTTCTGGAGCCCCTGGCCAGGCCCTCCTCGAAGTCTACCCAGGAATTGTTTGTGGGCACCTTTCCCTTCAGCCTCCCAGGCAGAGGAGGGGCATCACACTGGCCTGGCAATCCAGAGCAGGAATCGTAAGGCACTTCTGTACTCCCAGGCGGCCTCCCCACCCATCCTCGGGATCTGAGCCCCACGGGCCCACACTCCAGTTCCAGCCAATGGGGATAGGCTGCTCTGCACCCCTGGCCACCCTCTCAGAGCTTTCAGGGTGAAGGAAGCCAGCAAGGGCGGCTGAACCAGCTGGCCCTGTGGCCTGGTCCGGCCCTTCACCAGAGACAGGACCCAGCTGAGGAAACGCTCCACTGTGCAAGCTGGCCAGGCTAGGGGGCGGGCAGTCAGGGTTGCTCTGAGCAGTTGTCTTTTCTGGTGACACCTCCTCCCATGAAGAGCCTCTGCAATCGGAAGCAGATCGTACCAGGGACCCTACTTTCCACTTACCATGCATTACCAAGATTGCATCTTCCTCAGTGGATCAAGCCCATCCCCCACATGGGGATGGATATCTGAAAGGCATCATGAACATCCCCAAAGGTGTCCCAGGACCGGAGGGTCCAAAACCCCAGAGCCACTCAGCCTTGCCAGGGCTCAGCTGAAGCCTGCTGTTCCCCTACCAGCCCACCCCCTCAGGGCCTCCAGACAACAAAATAAGATCCTCCAGGATGCCAAGCGCCATCACCACAGCTCATTTCAAAAAGTATTTAGTCCGGCATTGCCATGAAAACGGGGGATTTGCATATGAGGCAAGGCTTCCATTGGATGGACCCAGCCTAAGCCAGAAGTGGATCTCCTGGTGGTGCTGGATCCACTTGCCAAGGACATCCGTCCTGCTGCTGTGTGTAGCTGTAGCAGCCCTCCTAATGAATCAATCCCAGAGTCTGGACCTAGATCACCCTCCTCAACCTCCTGCCCACTTCTGCAAAAACCCCTCATCTCTCGCCCAAGGGCTTCACTCAGTGCTAACTAATTTTCCCCACTGCTGAAACCATTTTCCAGACAATGCCCTTCAGGGCCAGATCCTCTTGTGCCGGACCCCTCACAAGGGCCACCTCTGTCCTGGCATTTCACTAAGTTTTCAGCTAATTCCTCGGACTGATTTACCACCACTAGCACCCTATAACTCACGTTTAATTCTTTTCTCCCGTGGTAATTGCCATCTAAGTGGGAAATTATGTGCTGGATATTCACTCTCGACTCTCTAGCCGGGCAACCCGGATCATTTGCAGGCCTGGGCATCACGTTGCAATTTTCACATCCTGCATTGTCCCTCCCCCCCCCCCAGTCCCCCGAGTATGTTGAATGGCAGAGCCGGGACATTCAACCTCCGTGGGCCAAGACCTCTGTGTTTCCTTATGGGAATTGGAAGCATTCCTAACTGGAAGCCCCCCTGTCCCTTTCTGAGATGTATCCCCTGGCCGAGACCAGGACCCATCAGCTGCCATGCTGCTCCTGATGAGGCCCACACTGAAGAGCGGGGTTGAGCTGCCTGGATGTGGTCCTTCCTTCACTGCCCTCCAAAGGAACTTTGACTTAATGTGGTTTTCCAGCCCTGGAGCAAGCAGCTGTTTTGACTGACTGTAGAGCCTTGGAAGCCCAATTCTGTGCCATGCCCTCTGCTCTTTAGGATTTGCTGGTACTAAATGCAGTGATGGAATTCAGCCGGTTCGGGTGAACTGGTAGTTAAATTGATGGCTGGCCCCTCCCCTCCCCATCCCTTTCAGGAGTCCACACGCACCTGTTTTCGCTCCCAGGAGGCTACAGGGAGGCCTCCTAGGCCCAAAATGGGTGGCCCGTTTTTGTTCCCAGGGGAGTGCAGGAAGCCAAGTGCTGCCTGTCACACCTCCTGGCCACACCCACCCAGCTGGTCATTAGGGCAGAGAACCAGTTGTTAAATTCCCACCACTGACTTAAATGGCTGATGCTTTTCACCTATTTTGGCCATTTGCGATGGGGAGAGCTAAGGCTGGGAGTAAAACCTGCTGCTTAGAACAATTTGCATGATGATGGAGCGATTACGTGGGTGCATCATTATTCCATTCGAAAACCAATGGCAATCCAACTCTTTCAGGATAGGAACATCAGGTGCCAGCCTCCATTTCCTGTTTGGGATTATTCACTCATCTTGACAAAGCTGAGGAATGAAATAACAAGGGGCAGACAAGCCCCCTCTTAAAATCTGATTGCAGTGCTCAACATCTGGACAGGAGGCAATGGACCCCCTCAGGGACTCCCAAAGGTTATGCACCAAACCTATCCTGGATTCTCTCCCCATTAAATGTCACACTTTGCCGAGATCCCACATTCATCCCGGCCCCCCAGGGTTACCTAATGAGACCCGACTAGGACAGTCTGACAGAAACAGTTATCAAACAGAGCACAGTGCTTAGTCAAAACATGCTAATGCTTAAGGTCTTCAATTCTTGTAAATGCTATCCTGACCAGAAGCACCACAGTAATCATTTTATGTGGCTATTAAAGCACCAGGTCATTTATACTTGGAATAAAGTTGATAAAGCTTTTCCCCAAGAGGAAGGGGATTTGAAGGCTCAGTTGCTGTACCTCAAAGTTTTGCTGGTCAGCCCAGCCCCTCCCTCCCTCGGAATTTCACACATTCCTCTGCTTGCCCATCCCTGAGCTGGGAGTCTCCTCCATCAAATGAGCACTGCATAAAGTGTTCGCTAACATGGAACTTGTTTTCAATGCCATCCTAGTTTTGGGAGAAAGTCTGCAGGAGGAAGCCTGTCCAAATACGGAGAAGTTCTATTAAATTCCTCCATGAAAGGACCATCATAGACAACTCTGGGAGTTTTTCATGGCTGATTTTACTTTTCCCAAACTTTAGGCCAACTTTAAAACTTGTGGACCAACTCCCAGAATTCCCCAGCCAGTGGAACTCCGCAAAGAGTTTCATTTAATAAGGGAGAGAATCAAGGATAGGTTTGGTGCCTTAAGTGTTGCTGACAGAAATGCATACTAATCATATTCAGGCCTTGTGTGGATAAATTTAATATGAGATTAATTTACACCAACTAGTTAGATTAAAAAATAATATGATAGTCATAAACCAACCCATCCTTTGCTACCCTTACTCCATGCACACAGTAAGTGGCCTAAGTTTTTAGTCGGCAGGTACGCAATACCTCCCCTGCCCTGTTTCTCCCGGCTGGCTGGCTTTGGGCCAGTCTCTCTCTCTCTCTCTCTCTCTCTCTCTCTCTCTCAGCCCAATGCTCCTCAGTGGAGTCTTAGGCAGTATGTTCATCATCTTGATTTTTATAAAAACAATAAAGGCAGGATATAAATAAAATTCAAAGGTTCTGTTAGTGTCCCATGGCCACTAGGGGGCGCTGACACTGAGTGGAGACCAAGAGGCGCTCAGCATGTTAGGCGGGAAGCTGGGATGGCTCTTTTGCCAACCAAGCACCCTTTGGACCCGAGAGCCCCCTTCCTCCCCCCTTCCTACTTTGCCATTTTGCCAGACCAGCCTCAACTATTGGTGTAGGCAACAACTCTCTTGGGGCTCCCAAGTGGCATCCCTGAGCCTGGGCATCCCTGTTGGGAAAGCAGGAACCTGCCTTGCAGCCATTTGCACGTTTGTTCTGTCCAGTCACGTTCTCTACCATTCTGTGCGGCTGAGGGATTTAGCCATCGTTATTCTTTATTCTAGAACTAAGTTCTGAAAACCAGAAAGTCCAGTTGCCTCTGGAAAAAGCACCTTTGGGAGAACGAGGAGTTGGATGACTGAGAACCTCCATAGACATTTAGTCTGTTTCTCCTGCACCCACCTCTCCCCTGGAAAGATGTACTCCTGGGTCAGAACCACTTCCACACCACAGTCCTTGGCCACCCAGGATCAGGTGGCAAGCTCAGGTGGCTGGGCAGGTGCTGGAAGAGGTGGGCCTCAGGTCACTGGCCAGCCTCCCTTGACCCACCCCCATCCCCTCTCCGCAGAGGGAACAGGAGCTCTTGGTTCAAGTCCAACCCTCTGAATGAACCAGGAAGGGTATCAGATCCTGATTCCACCTGCTTGTAGCCAGGCTGGGGAGGTGACAAAGCAAGGAAAAGCAAGAACAAGCCATTATCTCTGTCCCAGAGACGGCAGGGAGCTACGATGATGGCTTGGTCAGAAGGGTCAGACTTGGCCATAGAGGCAAAGAAACCAGCTCTACTCTCTCGCCTGTGCTCTAGAGGGGAAACTTGCCCATTATGGGCTGGACAGCCCAGGAGGAAAAGAGGGACCCTTGTATCGAAAGTAAAAACTCTCTTCAGAGTCACTTTAGGAGGCCCCTCCCACAAAAACACCCCACAAAAAAAGCAAGATGAAAAACACCCAAAGCAAACCCCTTCCCTCCTTCCCCAGAACTGGTGGTCACATTTTCTGTTATCATTCTGCCCAAATACTGTAAGGAAACTCTCCCCCTTGTTGAAAGTGGGGGAGGCTGGTGCCCAAAACAGGAAGGGAAGGGAAGGCAGGTGCTTGCTCAGCCCAATAGCTGCAAGAAGGGATGGAGAGCTTCTGCCTTTGAAGATCAACCTTCAACAGAAAGGAACCAGCACTTGATGGAGCAGCCGTGAAGGCTTGGAGAAGAGACACAGATGCCATGAGGGCTCTGGGTCTGCACAGGCCAGAATCCTGCAAGTCGTGATCCTTCCTGTGACCCTCTATGGAAGCAAAAGTTGGAGTCTGAAGAAGGAAGAGGACTGACCTCTTTGACCTTTGATCCTGGAAGAGATTCCCGAGAATACCCTGGATCACCAGACAAAAGCACCAATGGGTCACTGGACAACTCAACCTGACTGACAAAGGGCCCTCTGGGAACTCAAGGCCAGGAGAACCATTAGGCTACCTTTGGACTCGTTTCATGAGGACCCAGCAGCTCTCTGGAGAATGCGCTGATGCTGGGAGGAAGGAAGGAAGGAAGGAGGGGAGGACAGCCAGCAGCAAGGCGGCGCGGGTGGGGGGATAGGGACAGAGCGGCAGAGAGAGAAATCTCCCCGGTCGCGAGGAAACGACTCCCAGGCTCCACATCAATCAGGGAATCGCCCGAAGGCTCAGCTGGGGCAAGACTCGGCGCCAGCCTCGCGCAGCTTCCGACGCCGGGCGCCCGTCGGGGGGAGCGGGAGGGCAGCCCAACTAGCACTCGAATAGCCAGGCCGGAGCCGCTTTCCGAAGCCGGACGCAAGACTGAGACTCTGCCGTCGGACATCCAGTTTCGCGGGAGGCGAAGAGCTGCGCTGCCGGAGGGGAGGGAGGGCACAGAATCCCTTCCGAACCTGCCACGCCGGTCTGGGAGACGCTTTCGGCCCGCAGGGGACGAGAGAAGCGGGCGCGCCCCCAGCAGCTCTCCTCCTGCAGGCGGCCGGGCTCGGAATGTGGCCTGACTAGTGCCGCTCGCCCGGCGGCCTGCACCTTCTCCACCCGCGCACCTGCCCCGAGAGGCGACGCCTCCACGCCTGGCCCTGTTGCTCCGGGGACTTCGCCGCCCGAAGCGCCGCTGAGACGCCCCGCGAGCCCGTCCGTCCGTGGGCAGCGGCAGCGTGGAGGAGGGTGCGCACACGGTCGGGGCTTTCCACCTGCGCCGTCGCTCCCGAGGAGCCCGGCAGCCGTCCTCCCCTGCGGCTCCCGAGCAATTCGGCGGGACTGCCCGGGCAGGACGGCTCCGGCGCCCGGGCCACCTCCGGCCCCACGAGCGGGACAGATAGCCGCGCTCCGAGCCGACTCACCTGCAGAGGCCCCCGCCGCGAGAGGCCACAGGTAGCGAGCAGTGTCGGCGCCGCCTCCCCGCTTCCAGGCCTTGGGATGCCAGCCCGGAAGACGTCGCCCTGCCAAGGCCGGCCCCGCCGCCGGCTCTCTCGCGGACGAGCCCTCCCCCGGAGCAGAGGCGGCCGGGCCCGACGGGAGAACGCCTGGCTGCCCCGCCTGCCGCCCCTCGCTCCCTCCTGCGGCCTGCGATACTTCGAGTCGGCGGCCGAGATGCTGCCGTTTCCCTGGGGCCAGGGCGCCCTGCCGCTCCATGCCTGGCCTAGGGGGTCCCGGGAACCGGCGGAGAAGCGATCCCCGCCGGCGATGTGGAATCTTCTTAGGCATCCCAGGATCCCCAGTGCCCTTCTGGAAGGTGAAGGACTGCTACTTTAGGGACAACTTGGGGTGTTGACGCCCTGCCGAGGTTGCTGGGGTGGCTCCTGCTGGCCCTGGAAGCTGGATTCCCAAGACTCTCTCCAAGCTTCCTTGGGGGGGGGGTGTCCTCGGGAGGGGAAAGATGTTCCACCAGGGGGGAGTTCTAGGCAGAACAGGAAATGTTAGGGTGTGTGTAAAAAGTATTTGTTGCTTGTGCAACTTGCAGCTTACTCCTAACTTGTTGGTCAGGCAATATCTGTTTCTTTAAGAAACAACTGAGCCACGTAATCAGGGTTTGCTGAGCCCTGTAATTAGGCTACAGTGCATAAATAAGCAGCACAGAGAAGCGTTCCTGGTTCTTCCTGCTTCTTCCGGATTGATACCTGATTGTATCCTGTTGCTTACTATGTCTGTTATATGGTACTGTATACCAAGAGTTACTAAAGTCTGTTTGCTTTGGTAAGGGAAGATACTTACTGGACTGATATTACTGTTTATGACCTTGGACTGTTTTACTTACACCGAGACTGTTATCTATAAAGTATTATTCTCACACGAGCTGGACGTTTATCTCCTTCCCTGTGTGTTTCTGCTCTGCTCATTGCACAAGCAACAAATACTTTTTACACACACCCTAACATTGGTTATGGGCCCAGAACGTTCCAGGGCTCTTTAATTTGTTTTTGTGGAAGTGAGAAGTGCAGGCAGTGGGTGTAGTAGTCAAGATGATGGCTTTTGAGCAAGGTACAAGTTATTCTACTATAACCCGGTTCTACTATAACCCGGTTGGAACAAACTATGTTACCTGGTCCACAAAATGCTGTCTACTTTTGCGAAAAGAAGGACTGTGGGACATGGTTAATAATCCACCGGACATAACTGCATTGAATGCTGCTGACGAAGAAGATGCCAAAAAGATAGCGAAGTTTCACAGGGACAACGAGCGTGCTTTATGCATCATTGGCCTGACACTGGGAGACCAGCAACTTGTCCATTTCCGGGGCGAAGAGTCTGCTGCGAGGTGTTGGTCAAAGCTAAAGAAGCTCTACGTTCGTGACTCTGTGGGTGTCCATATCTACCTGACACGGAAACTATTTCGCTTACATCTTCAGAAAGAAGGAGACATGATGGCTCACCTGGACTCCATGACAGGGCTTTTCCAGGAGCTACATGAGAAAGACCTTGTGTTTACTGAACTGCAGCAAGTTTATATTATTCTTTCATCGTTGGATGACAGTTATGACTCTTTTGTTTCATCATTAGAAGTATTGTCTAGAGATGAACTAACATTGGCCAGTATAACTGGTAGGTTACTGGATGAGGCCAAACGTAGGCAAGAACGAGACCAGTTAAGGATGCAACAGCAACCAAAAGTGGAAGCTGTATATGAGAATGTTAATATTGTTAAACGCTGTTATGCATGTGGGGCTAAGGGGCACATTGCAAAATATTGTAAAAATAAGAAAGTGTCTGCTAGAAACTCTGCTAAACCCAGGAAAGGGTGTAATTTAGCAACCAGTTCATCTAATAATATAAAAGATGATTGGTGGGTGATTGATAGCGGTGCCTCTCAATCCATAACAAAAAACAGAAAACTGTTTCTAAATATGAAGAAAAGTACTAAAAAGGTCAAATTAGCTAATGGCTGGAATGTGACTGTAGCTGGGGAGGGACTTGTTCAATGTTCTATTAGTATGCACCCTTTACCCATGCTTTATATCCCTAGTTTGAAATATAACCTTTTATCTGTAAAGTCATTACTACATTCTGGGTTTACAGTAACTTTTAAAAACAACAAATGTTTGCTGGAATGTGAAGGCACTGTAGTTACTGCAGAATTAGAAGACGACTTATTTGTTATTAGGGATACGTCATTACTGTTAGTTCAGTCAAAAGCTAAATTTGGAAATGTAAAGCCTCATGATGAATGCGTACATTTACTACATAGAAGGCTTGGTCATCTGAATTTCAGGTTGTTGCATTTGACTGTTAAGCAGTCTAACGGCATTAAATTAAGGGCTTGCAGCAAATACCTGAATTGTAATACTTGTAACCAGCATAAAAGTAAAGTTACACCTGCAAACCGCTGCAATGGGTTTAAAACAACTAAACCTTTGGAGGTAGTCTTTTTAGACTTAATAGGGCCAAAGAAACCCAGTTTAGGGGGAGCATGCTATATTTTGAGTATAGTTGATCACTTTACCAGATATGGTTTTTGCTACCTTATGAAGTCCAAAAGTGATACGTTTCAATGTATCACAAATTGGCTTCGTTTTGTAGAAAGGAAGCAGAGGTTTAAGGTGAAATGCATTGTTACTGACAATGGAACTGAGTTTACTAACCATCAGTTGGCTAGGTTTTTGAAGGATGCTGGGATACAGCATAAACGTTCTGCCCCTTTTCGGCCAGAACATAATGCATATATTGAACGAAGAGGCCAGACCCTACAAGCTATGACTAGGACTATGCTGGCTGATGCTTGTTTACCTGATAAATTGTGGGGAGAAGCAATACTATGTGCCAATCATATTTTAAATAATGTGGTGCACTCCTCTACAGGAAAAATACCTTTTACTTTATGGCACGGGAGGAAGCCTGATTTAAGTTATATACATACTTTTGGTGCACCAGCCTGGGTGCATATACCAGTTAGTCAGAGAAGGAAGGACCAACAGAGAGCAAAGAAAATGATTTTTGTTGGCTATGAGGCTAACCATAGGTCCTATAGGTTCTGGGAAACAGGAACAACAAAAGTTTTGTGTAGCGCTAGTGCTAAATTCCTAGAACATGAAGGCTGGGACAGGTTAGAAAAAGCAGACTATGGTTTTACAGATATGGATGTTAAGATGGACCATATTCCTGATGATAGTTCATCTGAGATGGATGAGAAACCATCTATTAAGGTTGAAGAACAGGAACAGGAATCAGGGTTAGGGGAGGATGAACCCAATATACCTGATATTAGTCCTGTTATGCCTAGACGATCTTCCAGGGACCGGCATCCACCAGATCGCTATAAAGCCACAGTGGTTTGCCAAGTAGATATCGAACCATCCAGTTATCATGATATAAAATTATATCCAGAAAAGGAGCAAAAAGCCTGGCAAGAGGCAATGGATAGAGAAATTGATTCTTTGAAGAGGCTTGGTGTCTATGAAGTTGTAAGAATACCACCAAATGAGAAACTTATAGGCTGTAGGTGGGTCTATAAGGTAAAGAAAAGTGTAGATGGGGTAGTAACCCATAAAGCCCGGCTTGTTGCACAAGGGTTCTCACAGACAGATAGAGACTATGATGAGGTTTTTGCTCCAAGTCTACGAGCGAGCACTTTGAGAACGATGCTTGTTTGGGCAGCTAGAAATAAATGCTCAATTACTCATTTAGATGTCGAAACAGCTTACTTGAACGCTCCGTTGAGGCATACAATATATATGAAGAAACCTCCTGGTTATGATACACAGGATAGAACTGAGTGTTGGAGGCTACAAAAAAGCCTATATGGTTTAAGGCAATCAGGTTACGAGTGGAACCAATGTATAGTGCAGGAATTACATAACATTGGGTTCTATGAGGGCGTAGCAGATAAATGTCTGTTTAAAAAAGAACAGGATGGATGTGTTTCATTCTTGTTACTCTTTACAGATGACATTGCCATAATTACCAGAACTGACGCTGAGGCCAGAGAGATTATCGGTCAGTTGCAAACAAAATTTAAACTTAGAAATCTAGGACATATACGGCATTATCTAGGGCTGGATATCCTGGAAACATCTAGAGGATTTAAAATATCACAATCTAATAAGATCTGCAAATTGTTGAAAAAATATGGGATGGAATTATGTAAACCTGCCAAGACTCCTATGGCACAGGAATTTCAGCAGGATAGTTTGCAGAGTCCACAGTTCAGTAAAGAACTGTATCAATCATTAATAGGCAGTTTGTCGTATTTGAGCAACTGGACACGGCCTGATATAGCTTTTAGTGTTAATCAACTAGCACAATATAGTTCAGAGCCTACTGATAGGCATTGGCAAGCTGCTAAACGTGTTCTTAGGTATCTTAAAAGAACATTGCATTTTGCTATGTATTTAGAACCAAATGCCAATATGGTGTTAAAGGCATATGCTGATGCCAGTTTTGCCAGAAAATCTACGTCTGGAATAGCAATCATGTTGGATAACTGCCTGATTGGATGGAAATCAATTCGCCAGAAACACATCAGTTTGTCTACCATGGAAGCGGAGTTTTCTTGTCTATCACTTACATGTACTGAACTGATTTATTATAAACAGTTGATGGAAGATATTGGATTCAAAATGGATTATCCTATTACGGTTTATGAGGATAACCAGGCAGCCATTAAAATGGCAACGAATCTTGCTGTAAAGACAAGGACTAAATACACTGATATACGTTATCTGAATGTTCGGCAATGTGTTAAGGATAACATGATTACATTGGAATATTGCGCATCAGAGGACAATATTGCCGATAATTTTACCAAAGCGCAAGGTGCCATTAAACACACCAATTGTTGTGAAAGATTTGGATTAAGAATCTGAAATGTAACTGATACCACTGTACAATGTATGATTTGGATGTGTATTTTTGTTTCTGTATCTATTGTGTATATTGTCCTGCCCAATGGGGAGAATGTTAGGTTCAGCTTGCAGCTTACTCCTAACTTGTTGGTCAGGCAATATCTGTTTCTTTAAGAAACAACTGAGCCACGTAATCAGGGTTTGCTGAGCCCTGTAATTAGGCTACAGTGCATAAATAAGCAGCACAGAGAAGCGTTCCTGGTTCTTCCTGCTTCTTCCGGATTGATACCTGATTGTATCCTGTTGCTTACTATGTCTGTTATATGGTACTGTATACCAAGAGTTACTAAAGTCTGTTTGCTTTGGTAAGGGAAGATACTTACTGGACTGATATTACTGTTTATGACCTTGGACTGTTTTACTTACACCGAGACTGTTATCTATAAAGTATTATTCTCACACGAGCTGGACGTTTATCTCCTTCCCTGTGTGTTTCTGCTCTGATGAACGAGAACATCAGAGAACAGGACATGCTTCCCCCCTCTGCCTTTTGTGGGGCTGCAAGGCCACACGAACATCCTCCAAAGTTTCCAGGCCTCAGGCGATCAGGAGCTCCTTAAGATACCATTTCAAAAAGTATTTACAATTAAAAATTATGAATTTCTGATACACCTCTGAGCTCCAAGGATTCACCTTCACAGCCCCAGTGCAGCACTCGGTCAGAGGACCCCTCCGGCATGGCGAGGTGAGCTTTCGTCGGGCATTCAAGGCTTCCATGCCAGGGCAGGAGAGTGGGGCTCAGATCAGACAAGGCAGAGGGAGTTGAAAAAGGTTTATTGAGCGTAAACAAAGTGGTCACTTAACACCAGTCAAGACAGGTAAACAAGGGAAGGTTAAAACAGCCCCCCTGTCTGCCCCCCCCCCATATGGAGGGAACAGGAGAGACTGGGGGGGCACAGGAGACAGCTCTCTTTGCTAGACCAGGGACCCAGCCTCGGACTAGGAGGGGCTACGGGGCTTCTCCCCTACACTCAGGCGACGCAGGAATCCCACCAGGCTACAGACCTCCTTGGAGGTGGGGGACGAGGGGCTCTCTGGCCCCTTCACTTGGAAGAGGGCAGGCAGGCGGAAGGTGCTGGGGGAGAGAGGGCCCTGAGCGGAGGTGGGAGAGGCAGGCACGGCTGGGTGGGTGCTGAGCAAGACCTTGAGGCTCTGCCCGAAGCACCCGGGCTTCTTGCTATGGCTCAGGGGGACTGGGGGAGGGGGCTCGGGGGCAGCCTCAAGAGGCTCAGAGCAAGGGGGCAGCATGGTGAGTGTGTGGCGCCGGTTGAGGTGCAGGGGCCTCTCCCGTCCCCGGGGGCTCCCTGCAGAGGGGCGAGGACCTCGCGGGGGGCGGCTGCGGCGGCCAGAGGAAGGAGCCCAGAGGGCAAGCAGATCCAGGTCCACGTCCTGCAGGCCGGGATCTCGGGAGGAGCAGGTGGCAATGGAGCGCCGCTTCTGCTTCGCCTGCTCCTGCTGCCTCCGCTGCTGCTCTCGGTGCATGGCGGCCTCCCGGGTCTGGTTCTCCTGCGGGGGGGGGGGGGCAGAGCCCAAGGAAGAGGTGAGCAAATTCCCTCCTCCTCAGCCTTTCAGGTGACCTCTGTGAACCATGCTCCCTTGGCGGTGGGGAGACAGCTACACCAAGGCTGGGGAGGGGCAGAAGGCCAGCTGGAGCTACCTCAATGGCCACGAGGAAACGCTCCCCAAAGGCGTGGAAGGTCCCGCAACACTCGGGCAAGCAGAAGGCCTCAGGGTCTTCGCAGAGGAAGTCAGAAAGCCTGGCTGCGGCCCGCTGGAGGTCTTGCTGGGCAGCTTTCACGGCCCTGAGTTCCAGCTCTGCCACATGCAGGAAGGGCCCCATCTGGCCCTCCAAGCCCAGACCCTCCAGGTCCCCCTGAGCTCCCAAGAGACTCTGTTCCAGGCTCTGCAATTCTGCTGCCACCTCCTGGTCATTGATCCTGCAAAGGAGAGCAACCACGGACACGCCGTCAGGCAGGAGGCAGCAGAGCGGGCGGGATGGCCTTGCTCATCTCCTCGGCCCTGCAAGATGGGGCTGATCCGGCCTCCCGCTCTGCTCCCCCCCCCCGGGTCTCCTCTATTGCCTTCCTTACCGTGACGCAGGGGCTGCGTGCTGGAGCTTACGGGGGAAATGCAGAAGGCTGGGGTCCTTCCTCTCAGCCTCCTGGAGAGGAGACAAAGGGTGGTCCAAAGGTGTCCCCTGTGGTAAAGCCTGAGGGGGGGCAGCACATGCTATGAGCCCCCTCCCCCTGCTTCCACCCAAGCCCCTTCTTTAGCCCAGAAGGATTTTCTCTAATACTCATTTCAGCCCATCATCTGGGGAGGGATTTGGAAATGGTTTAGCCCTATGAAATGTGTCCCCTCCCCTTTCTAGAGAACCTTTAAAAAGAAGACCTGGGTGGGGGATGCATTTGAGTGATTCACCACCTACCCACCAATCACACTGAATCTGCCCAGAAACTCTTATCAAGTTTCACAAAGAACCTGAGATGGTGCCAGGCCAAGGCGTGGAAGGAGGTCCCTTTATGACCAGGTCCCAGGGTCCTTCCACTTCACCCCTCAGAAAAGCTGCCCTGCAAGCCATGGTCCCCCTCCCCAGCAAAGAGGTCAAGGCGGGCTCTTCGTCCCCCTCCCGGCCAGCCCTAAACACCAGCACCAATCTCCTGGAGCAGCTTCTCAAGGCACCCACAGCGGAGCTTTCTCCACCGTGTGTGTGTGTGTGTGTGTGTGTGTGTGTGTGTGTGTGTGTGTGTGTGTGAGTGTGTGTGTGTGAGAGAGAGAGAGAGAGAGAGAGAGAGATCCTCCCCCCTCAGGGCTCCCCTTTGTGTTCCAATAGCTTCCCATGGCTAAGCCCTCCCCCTCCCCCCAGGCCCAAATCCTTACCAAGGCCACAAAATGCAGGAGGTCCATGCCTGGTTGATTGCCCCTTGTGTCCGGCAACCTCAGGAGGGACGACACATGAAAGCCGCAGGCAGACCCGGCATAGCCTCCCTGCAGGAGGAGGGGGGGGCAAAGGAAGTCATGCGCCTGCACCACCCACCCTTACAAGGCGTGAAGGCAGCCACGTTCTCCGGAGGCTGGCCAGGTGCCTCTCCCACTCAGGGAACCAGCGAGCTGCTTCTTCAGGTGACCGAGTTCCCAAGAGCCACAGCCCCCCAGGGCTGCTGTCCCAAGAAGAGCCCCAAGAAGGCACCTCATTCAGATAGTTTCCCATCTTCAGCACCAGCCGAATGAGGTCGTGCAGCTCTTCGCAATCCAGCAGCTCTGCGGGAAGGGAGGAAGTGAGCTGAACAAGGGGCAGGGCAGCCTCTGCCCCAGCAGGATCAGCCCCACCCTGGCCTTCTGTGGAGAACCTTGCCGGGCCCCCTCCCCTACCCGGACAATGGGCCCCAGCTTGGCCCCCACACGGAGGACAGTGGCCCCTCACAGTTGCACCTCCTGGTCAAAGGGGGTAGGGAGAAGAGAGCCAGGCTCCGCGCACCCAAGGCTGCCTTGGTCAGGGTCTGGATGGCTGACTGGAGGGCGCTGAGCTGGGGGAGCAGCTGCAGCTTCAGCACGAGGAGCTCTAGGCGACGGGCATAGCTGGAAGACAAGAGGGGGGTGGGGGGTCTGTCCAGCAACATGGAGGGTGCCTCAGAATGGCACCCTCCATGCCCAGACCAGCCCCTCACCTGGGCACTTGGACGAGAAGCAGTGCAAAGACCTCGGCCTCAGAGAGGCGGCTCCGGTCACCCTGGAAAGACTCCAGCTTCTCCACCTTCCCAGGAGAAACGGCAATCATGAATCTGGCGATGGGGGGGGGCAAGAGCCCCTCCACCCCTCCCCCGAGCCCCCCAATCACCTCCTTCCTGTCAGGAAGCATCTTAAAGAGCTCCAGCAGCTTCTCCGGCCCATAAGGGACTCCAGTGCCATGGTGAATATCAGCCACGATGTCTTGAACTGGCCTGGGGGTGAAGGGAAAGCTTCCTCGTGGCGTGTTCCACCCCAAAGCCTGGGGTCCCTCCGCCCCCCTCCTCCCTCACCTCTTGAACTGCTTGAGGAAGATTCCCAGATTCAGGATTTTCTTGGCATCCAAAAGGGAGGCCTAAAATGGGGAAGAGACCCACCATTGAGATTAGCGGAGGGGAAGGAATTGGGGCTGTTTTTGCCCTCTTAAAAAGAGCTTAGCAGCCCCTCGAGTGCCACCACCTAGCAGTGATTCTCCATTTCTCCCGTTGCCCTGCAGAACCCCTGGTAGTTGACAAGAGGAGCACTGGACCCTGCTTGGTTCCATCTCTGGAGCCACAGGGGCCCCTGAGAATCCAAGCCAAGCCCCCAAAGATTTGGCCTTTGCCCCTGCTTCTCCGGTCCAGGTCCCTGGCCTCCCTGCACAGGTGCCTGCCTCATCCCCCATCACTCAACCTCACCTCCGAACTGGTTTGCCATTTATTTCCAGGCTGCTCAACTCCAGTGACTGGGTGGCTTGTTCGATGCACACTAAACTCCCTAAACTCCGAAGGATTTGGGTGAGCTTCCATTGTTCAGGGTGCTCTACCTGGCAAAACTCTTCTGAGGACAAAAGGACACCTCCCCCCACACTATCTTGAGCTGCCTAAAGAAGGGCCGCAATTAAAGGCTAGACGGGAGAGAAGCGAAGGCCTGCCTGGCAAGGCTGCGCAACGGGGCTCTTGCCCCAAATCCCTCGGGGGCCGCGGGGCTCTTCTCGAAGGGGCTGAATTGGGGGGAATTTCCTAGAGCCTTTCAAAGATTTGTTTGCATTGAACACTTCCTGTTTCTTTCGGGGCACAGTGGTGGTGGGGGGGGGGGTGAGCAGGTTGCGTAAATCCAGGCCGAGCTGGAAACTTCAAAAATTCTCATTCAGAAAGAAGCAGCTTCGACCACCGGATTAAACTGTCCTGCGAAGAGCCCCCTTGAATTCGGGCTCCAAGAAGCAAAACCAAAACGTGCTACCCAATCTCGGGGCGGCGCCCAATTCCCCCCTCCTCTGGCCGGGGAGACCGAGCTGCCGGCCCGCGCCACTCTCTGGGCTGGCTCGGCCCTGCGCCTTCTGCGTGGCGCACACTAGGTGGCCGGCCAGGAAGCGGCCGTCGGAAGAGAGAGAAGCCGAGGGTGCGACGGGCACGACCTGCCCGGCAGAGCCGCGATCCACCTCCGCCCGTCCTTACCTGCTCCGTCGCGGGGACGGCCCGGAGGCCACTGCCGGCCGGCTCCGGCCGCTGTCCGAAGAGCTCCTCCAGCAGACGCCAATCGGGTGTCCATTCGCCGCGCCGTCGCGCCGCCGTCCAGAGATTGGGGCGCCCGCGGATGCGCTCCGGCGGAATGGCCTCCCAGTTGAAGTTCCGCAGCCGGACCGGGCGCCGCGCGGAGGACTTCTCGGCCGCCCCCTCGTAGGGCGCGGCGTCGACCAGGCTGATGGCCGGCGGGGGTGGAAGCGGCGGCGGCGGCGGCAAGGAAGGACCCACGGGGGACGTGCGGGCGGAAGAGTCGGCGGCGGTCCCCGAGGCGGACGGGCTCGGCGGTCCCGGCCCCGTCCACTCCTCAGGCGAGGCCGCGGCGGACGCGCCCTCAAGAGTCACCATGGCCGGCAGGGGTGGGCGGTGGGCGCGCGGCGGCAGGAGAGCCCGGCGCGCCTTCGGCCGTCCCCTCGGGGGCAGCGGAGGGCGGGCGTGGCGTTCAGGCGAAGGGCCGAGGCGGAAGAGGCGCTCGCGCTCTTGTCCAGCGCAAGGCGGCGGCCTCTGCCCGGGGAGGCAAGGCGGGGCAGTTCCCTGGGGGACGTGCGGATCCGAAAGCTTCTTGAGGCGGGTGGGTTCGCGGGGAGGGCCGCGCCCGACCTTTCTTCGAGGGGACGTCCGGCGGAAGCGGCAGGCAAAGCTCGGGCTTCTCTCGGGGCGGCGGCGGCATCTCCCTCCCTCGCTGGGCTGGCTCCGAGGTGCTCAGCCCGCCGGCCCCGCCCGCGTCGTTGGCCTGGCCGACCACAAATCCGGCGTCCGCGGCCAGGTGCAGCCGCGGCCTTCGGGAGGCGGCTCCTTTCTGGCCTCGGCTCTGAGGGTCAGCTTCCGGCCGCGTCCTGCCTGGATCCGCTGCTACCCTCCTCTTCCCCGGAGCCCCGCTCACACCTACGGCCAAGTTCGCGTTGGGTTCCCGCGAGCGGCTTCCCGGGGGCATGGCCGGCGAGCAAGGCCCAAAGCTCCCTTAAGGCCGGCAACGGCCCCGGTGGCAAAGGAGAGCGGCCGAGGGACCCCGCGGAGAGGCTGTTGGAGGAGCGGACTCTCCGGTGGATTGTGTGGGAGCCGGGGTAGCCGGTTAGGCCGCTTTCTCTGCCTCTCGCGCCCGCAGGACAGAAGGAAAGCCTGGAGGGCCTTGGAGGAGGGAGAGAAATGGTTGAGGAAAGCAGCTACTTCTTCAGACGAAGATTGTGGGCAGGAGAGGAAAACGGAAGTCCTAAAATATAAGGAGGAAAACTGCAGAGAAGGATTGAAAGAGGAAAAAAATGGTTTGGGAAGGATCAACCAGGCATCTCCAGCAGAACTGAATGGAACCGGAATGCTATAAAACTCCCCTTTCTGCCTGTGACCTTTCACCAAGCTGTAGGGTGGTGTGTCCTCCGGCAACATTTTTGAACCATGGTTAGCCTCAAATGGGCTAACTTTACCAAATGCATCCAAAATTTGGGAGCCATGGAATTGAGATTTGGCAGATGTTATAAAACATTTTATAAATAGTGCAAAGTGTCGTAAAACATTTCCTGTGGTCAATTCCTGATGCTTGACTGCTAGTTCAACATGGACGACTTTCAAGGCAGCCGCATCTCTGAACGTATCCTTGAATTTTCAAGAGTCCAGTCAAAGCTCTGCCCTTTCTGAAGGAACTGCTAAGAGTCTGCTAAGGAAAGACTCTGAGAGGATGGCGATGGGGGAAAGGGGTGGTGTGATTGTCCAGTAAAGAAAAAAGTGATCTGAGCTGAGGATGGAATGCATGAGATGCTTGTATCAGAATAATAGCAACACCTCAGAGTGGAATTGAAACAAATATTAGTCTCTCAAGAAAAAAATGCATGGAAAAATAAGTTGTAAATGCTAAAAAAAATGTTGAAAAACTATCAGACTGAGGATGCTGTAAATAGAGAAATGTTAAAACAGGTGTGATTCACATGCAGTGCCTTGACAACTTGTCTAATTGTGTGGTTGTAGCTGTGTCTGGCAATTAGAAGAATGCAAGGAATTTTCCTTTTGTATAATGAACAGTAACTATAATGAATGCAAAGCCTATATGGAGATGTGTTTGTTTTGTGTGCCCACATTCAGCAAAATTCCAGCTGAAGGATATCCTGATTGGAATGAGAGAAGTACAACTTCATATGCCAGATTGGTAGTGTGCAGACCATGGAATCACAGAAACTTAGGCCTGGAGGGGACCTTGGAGGTCGTCTAGCCCAAGGCAGGATCCTTATATCATCCCAGACAAATGGTTGCCCAATCTTTTCTTGAAAACCTCCAGTGACGGAGCGCCCACAACTTCTGGAGGCAAGTCGTTCCACTAATTGTTCTGCCAGGAAATTTTTCCTTATTTCCAGACTGAAAATCTCTCACCAGCTTCCACCTGCCCTCAGGTGCTATGAAGAATAAATCCAGGCCCTCTGACAGCCCTTCAGCAGTATTGGAAGATGGCTATCATGACCGGAATTTAGCTCTTCAGTAAACGGTGTGAAAGTGGAAACTTTATTGTACCTCTATTGATATAGAGAAGAGATCGGCAACTTGCAACCTGCAGGCCCAATTCAGCCCACCGCCTGTTTTTGTATGTCTGCAAACTAAGAACAGACTGATGGGCAGCAGACTGCTAGGCCTTGGGGCAGTGGCAGCCTGTCAGCAGCCTCCCCTATGGCTGTTGCATTCTGTGGCTTGGAAACCTGCCAGCCCAGCTGTGCCCACGAAGATGAAGAGGGATGGGATCTGCCTGTAAAAGGAAAAGCTTGCTAACCCTCAGAGGACCAGGTGACGGTGGTTCTCACAATGACCCAGGAGCCCTAGCCACGGTGACCTGGGCCTCCTTGCCACTCAGCTTGATTACAGCAAGTCCCCCACGAGAAGCAACCTTGGAAGCTAGCTCTGAGCCAGAATGGGTGCCCAAGCAGTGAGCAGACCTAACCTTCTGCCAAAGAATAGCTCAGGGTGTGTGTGTGTGTGTGTGTTTTTATGGCTCCCTTCCAGGGACCCTCCTCTAAGGTCAGATGCCCCAAGGTTCTAATTGAGGCCTGCCTAGTTGGGAGTTGCTGGGGCCTTTCCTGGGGTGGGCCTGGCCCTTCTTGTGCCAAGAGTTTTGGGAAGAACTGAATGCTGGTTGGGCTGTCCCAAAAGTACTTTTCCAAAAGGCAACTGGACTTTTGTACTTTTCTTGAAGAGGTTTCACTTCTTTTTCAAGAAGAATCTTTAATTCTGGAAAAGCACCTTTGGGAGAACCATGACCTGAATGACTGAGAATCTCCAGACTTAGCTATGCCTGGTTGGCTGGACTGTCCCTACCTTCCCCTCCTCCAACTTCCATTAACACTTTAATTTCACCATGGGGAGGGGGGTCCATTTTATTCTATTAGTGCTTAGGTTTCTCTAGGCCACCCAAGTCTCGTGCTGTTAATAAATGAAGTGAATCGCATTGGTCCAAGAAGACTTTGCACAAAAGGAGTGGAAGGCTGACTGCTCAATACTGTGAGTGGAATCATATGGGGAAAAAAACAAATGCAAAATTGAAGGGATTCAGGAATTGCACCCAGGAAAAGGTGCAATGTTTGACGTCTTGATGGACAAGTGCAGGCTTGTGATGACTGTAGAGGTGCATTAGTTGTAAAAGGACATTTCTACATGGGCAGTGCCCTGTTTTGGCTACACATCTGGTATGCAGTAAAGTTTAAATTTCTGATACAAACAGGAATTTGGATCTGAAGATAATTGTGCCGTGTGTTCTGTTGTGAAGCACGAGTGTTGTGAGAAGCAAAAGGGCTGCAGTTAACCGCTGAATGCTATGGATTTCAGGCTGCTAACATGTCTGCGCTGCTCGAGGGGATGGATGGCCTTGAGGTCGAAGTGACTCGCTTCTGGGCGAGAGGCAATGAGGATTAAATCCCAAAACACGAACACTGGGAGGACTGAGGAAACCTTGGCTGCACTAGAGAACAGAACAGACTCCTAGGGCTGGAAGGCACCTTGGAGGTCATCTAGTCCAACAGCCTGCTCAACCAGGATTCCCAGTACCATTCTGGATGATTGTCCAGTCTCTTAAAACCTCCAGGGTTGGAGCATCCACAACTTCTGGAGGGAAGCCATTCCATCGACTGTTCTCCCTGGCAGAAATTCTAAATTGGTTCTCTTTTAGTTCCCATCTGTTGCTTCTTGTCCTGCCCTCAGGGGCTTTGTAGAATAAACCAATCCTCCCCCAAAAAAACATTTAGTCAAAGGCAACCTACAAAGTTGTTCTTCGCAGTAGTCAGAGCAAGAGTGGTTTGCAAGGGTGGGATAAACGGAGGGCATTGCAGCTGTGCCCCCTTTTATTATTAAATTACATCTAATCTACATCTTCCTTTTCACTCACCCAGAAGGAAATTGTGTGATTTGAGACACAGCATTCCTAGAAAGCAACCTGTGACTTTATGATTAATAATCCACTTTCCACCCCATTCCTAACTGGTTGAGGAAATAAAATTAAAAACATCTTCAAGGGCCATGCCAGGGCGGGGATTTGGGACAAGCAGCAGTGACCAGGAATTGGGATGCGAGGATCTTGACAAGCTGCACACGGCCGGCTCAGCCATGACCAACAATTCCCACTATAAAAACCGCCTTAAGTGAAGGGGGCTCAATGCGCAACTCGTGAACTGCCCCTCCTCCCTGGCAGCTGGGAGTCGGCTTTGACAGCAGCATTCTTGCCCCCCCCTCCCCCAATGTACTGGCCGCCTGTAAAACAAGGGGGGGAGGGCTTAGCCAAGGGGCGGGGCCACCAACAGGCAGGACTGGGAGCTCTGCACCTCTTGTGCTAGCCAGGGTGGCACCAGATGGCAGAGCTGCCTGCCCTTTTCTAGGTCGCCCCCCTCCCCCGATGCCATCCTCCACTTCGGCCAAGGCAAGCCCTGGGCTCCGTAAAGAGACTTCTGCAGCCATTTGGTACCGTTTATTGGGGAATCTTTACAGACGTGGGGGCCGGAGTGTCGGTTGGGCCGGCTAAGTGGAAGGCCGGAGTTTGCAACCTGCAGCCCCCACCGGGAACACAATATGGGACACTGGCCATGATGAATGCACACACCACACACACACGCACGCACCATCCCCAGAGGCTGGAGCCAGGAAGTGTTTGGTCCCTGGCCCCCAAAACAGGGGGCCAATCTCATCTTGGGCTCTTCACCCTCAGAGCAGCCCCCATAGGTCCAACACCACCAACCCATAGCTGCCTTCCTTGAAGGTGTGGGGCAGGATCAAGAGAATGTTCCCCAGGGAGAACAGGCCGAGGGATGGAGGCCCAAGGCCGGTTATGGCCAGCCAGGAGACGGAGAGAGCAGCTGGGATCAGATTGGGCCTGACTCCCAGCAGAGACCTTTTATTGGGGGAAGACGGAGGCACCCTTCTCCCCACCCTCAGAGTAAGAAAGTGCTTGTAACTTCCTGGCATTGCAGAGGGACGGGGAGGTGGGCTCGGCTGCCCCAGCTCTTTCCCCTCCCTCCGAAATGGGAAGGGACTTAACCCAGCCCCCGAAGGGCACGAGAGAGGAGAGGGCCCCACGGCAGGGCCCTCCCTCCAAGTCCAAGTCCATGAAGGGCGGGAGGAGCACGGCGGGGGAGGGGATGACCCCTGCTCACTGCTCCTCCAGCCAGGAGGGCTTGTCGGCCCCGGGGCTCTTGAGCTTGATGTTAAACTGTTTCAAGGTCTGCTCCAGCTGTTGCTGGTTGCCAGCGAAGTAAGCCGAGATGGCGTTGTGGAAGAGCAGGAGCTGCTTGTGCATCACCTTCACCTGGGGGGGGAGGGGGGAGTGCAGATCAGCGTCCATCTGGCACCAGCGCCCTTGGTCAGAGCCGCCCCCCCCCCTCCTCCGCCGGCCAGGCTCACCTTGTTCTCTTCCAGGAACTTCAGCTTGACGGCCACATCCGCCCGCAGCTTCTCGTACTTGGCGCGATGGGCCTGGAAGTTGGCTTGGGCGACATCCAAGCGACAGAGTGTGCTGGCATCCCGGGGCCCTAGGCTGAGCTCCTCCAGGTCTGTGCGGTAAGCGTCATACTCCAGCCTGTACCGAGTGTGTGTGTGTGTGGAGGGTCAGAGGGGCCACGGCAGCCCTGCCCTGACCGACCCCCTTCCCCTGGGGAGGACCCACCTGGCCGTCTCGTACTGCTTGACGGTCATGAGGGTGTCCTCCATGGTTTTGTTGACGAGGGTGTTGATGCTGGAGACAAAGAAGTTGACAGCTCCCAGCAGGGTCTCTCCATTCTTGCACAGCAGCTTCTGAGTCTCAGCGTTGTAGCCGAACTCCTCCTGTGAGGAGAGCCAGAGATGAAGGAAGCTCCTCCCATCTGGGACCCCACAAGCCCTGCCACGGAAGGGCAGCTGCGCCTGCTCTGCCTCAAAGGGAGGGCTGCCCCCCTGCTTTAAGAGTGGGAGGAAGCTTTGGGCCCCCTCTGGGTGCCCAAAGCCGCCCTCCTCCTCCCCCCAGAGTCCTCTTTTAGCCCCCGCCCCCCGCTTCGCACATCCACCCCAGCCATGCCCTTCCCCAGGCCTCATCTCCATGCTGGAAGCCTGGCTCTGCCCTCGCTTGGATATGCCATTCGGGGGCGAGGGGGGGGCAGAAGAGGCCACCGGCTGCCTCCTCCTCCTCCTGGGAACAGCAGCTCCCTCATCCTCCCTGCAGCTGTCCCTGCCCGAGGGTCCCATGGGATGCCCCTTTTTCATGGGCAGCCACCCCAGAGCAAGCATTCCCCTCCCAGAGCCAACAGCTTCACTCCTGCCACTGCCCGTCCCAGCAGGGTAAGTCAGCCTTCTGAAATGCCACAGGCCAAGGGAAAGCTCTTGCAGGGCAGAGCTGAGGATTTTGTAGTTTCTGCAAGATAAAAATCGCTCAGATCCGGACTGGGTTGGACTCTGACTGGGCAGAGTCTGGTGAGGCGACAGGCGCTTGTCTTGATGGTAGCATCTGGGTTGGGTTTGAGCCTGTTTCGATGGATGAAGTGGACAGGATCATGGGTCAACTGGGTGCCTCCACGTGTTTATTGGACCCTTGTCCCTCCTGGCTTGTTTCTGCAGCCAGAGAGGTGACTGGAGGCTGGATTCAAGCGGTTGTCAACGTTTCTCTGAGGGAGGGGGCCTTCCCCGCCACACTTAAAGAGGTGATGGTTCGACCCCTCAAGAAGCCCACCCTTGATCCAGACTCCCTTAACAACTATCGTCCAGTCTCCAACCTTCGCTTTATAGCAAAGGTTGTTGAGTCCATGGTGGCACAGCAGCTCCCTCAGTTACTGGAGAAACTGACTACCTGGACCCGGACCAATCACGTTTCAGGCGTGGTTACAGCACAGAAACGGCATTGGTCGCCCTAGTGAATGATCTCTGGCGGGCCCGGGACGGGGGTTGCTCCTCCATCCTGGTCCTTCTTGACCTCTCAGCGGCTTTTGATACCATCGACCATGGTATCCTACTGCAGTGACTCGGGGGGTTGGGGGTAGGAAGCACCGTTTTACGGTGGTTCTCCTCCTACCTCTCGGGTCGCTCGCAGTTTGTATGGACGGGGGGAGAGAGATCCACCCCAAGGCCCCTCACATGTGGGGTGCCTCAGGGGTTGGTTCTCTCCCCCCTGCTATTTAACATCTATATGAAGCCACTGGGTGAGATCATTCGTGGTTTCGGGGTGAGGTACAATCAATATGCTGATGATACTCAGCTCTACATCTCCACCCCGGATCACCCAAGGGATGTTCTTTCTGTGATGTCCCGCTGCCTGGAAGCAGTACGGGCCTGGATGGGAAGAAACAGACTCAGACTCAACCCATCCAAGACTGAGTGGCTGTGGATACCAGCATCTTGTGATCTAGTGGCCCTGTCACTTGTGATGGGAGGGGAGGTCCTTACTCCCTCAGAAAGGGTTCACAATCTGGGTGTCCTCTTGGACTCATATCTATCTTTAGAAGATCATTTGACGGCCATAACCAGGGGGGCCTTTGCTCAGGTACGCCTGGTGCGCCAGTTGCACCCTTTCCTAGATCGGGATGCCCTTGCCACGGTCATTCATGCCCTTGTTATGTCTTGGTTGGACTACTGTATCGCCCTCTACATGGGGCTGCCCTTGGGATGCACCCGGAGACTACAGTTAGTCCAGAATGCGGCCGCGCAGGTTGTTACGGGGGCTTCTCGGTATTCCCGTGTGACACCTCTCCTGTGTGAGCTGCACTGGCTACCGGTGGTCCTTCGGGTTCGTTTCAAGGTGCTGGTGCTCACCTATAAAGCCCTACATGGCTTAGGCCCGGGGTACCTGCAGGATCATCTCCTGCCATCCTCCCATCGTCCGGTGCACTCACACAGAGCGGGCCTCCTCAGGGTGCCGTCAGCCAGACAATGTCGGCTGGCGGCCTCCAGGGGGAGAGCGTTCTCTGTAGGAGCGCCGACCCTCTGGAATGGGCTTCCCACCAGCCTCAGGACAGCCCCCGACCTCCTCTCCTTCCGCCGCGAATTGAAGACGTGGCTTTTTCACCAAATGGGCTGAATCCGTAGGGGTGATTTTAAATAATTTTAATTAATTTTAAATTGATTTTAATGTTTATGTAATTTTTTGTTCGTTCTTGTAAACCGGCCTGAGTCCTTTGGGAGAATGAATGAATGAATGAATGAATGAATGAATGAATGAATGAATAAATAAATAAATAAAGACAGAAAGACAGACAGAAAGACAGACAGAAAGACAGAAAGAAAGAAAGAAAGAAAGAAAGAAAGAAAGAAAGAAAGAAAGAAAGAAAGAAAGAAAGCCTGCCTGCCCACCAAGAGGGTGGGAGGTCTGCCAGGAGGAGGGTGGGAGAGGTGAGCTCACCTGCAGCTCCGGGGACTTCTGGCTGAGGTCTGAGAAGGCGTCCGCCAGGGCATGCTGTGTCTGGACGAGGCTGTAGAAGTGGTTGGTGAGGGCCCGTGCCAGGCCCAGCAGGGACTCATACTTGCGCTTGGTGTCGCGCAGCAGCTCAATCTGGGTCTCCAGTTCCAGGTCGATGGTCCGCGAGCCGCGCCCAAAGCGCTCTGACAGAAGCTGCTTGGTGCACTGAACGGGTGGGGAAGAGCAGAGAAGAGGTTGGCTTTCGGGAAAGGGTCTCTTGCCCTTATTTGCCTGGTGACTCTGAGAAGAGCGTTCCCTGAAAGCCGTCAGAACAGCCGGAAATCAATTTACAACAGGAACAAAGATGGCCAAGACCTGAGGAAGGGCACTTTCTCTGGCACTGAAGGGGCTGGCGGTTGCAGCTGGAGAGCTGCCTCAGAGGAAAGGGGACTGCAGGAGAGCACACCCTGACCAGGAGAGCAACCCGACAGCCCTCAGCTAATGCAGGACAGCTGCCTAGGCCCAGGCCCTCCGCTCAAAGTCCCCACAAGCATCCAGGGAAGCCCCTCACATAGCCCCACATAGTCCAGGGGCTACATGAGGATGTTTTTTGTAGATTTTAGCTCTGCATTTAACACAAAACTTCCACATAGACTAGTGTCTAAACTTATGGATCATGGACTTTCTTATTCAATCTGCCTTTGGATTATAGATTTTCTGTCTGGCCTCTCTCAGAGGGTCAGATTAGGTAATCATATCACTTTCAGCTCTTATTCTTAACACCACAGGGTTGCGTGTTGAGTCTCTTACTCTATACTCCTTATGTGCATGACTGCTTTCCCACTCACGCTAGTAATACTATTACTAAATTTGCAGATGATACAACAGTGGTGGGACTGATCTCCGGGGTGGAAGAATCTTCCTATCAAGATGAGGTGGACCAGTTGCTTTCGTGGTGTGGAAAGAATAACTTGTTCCTTAACACCAATAAGACCGAGGAGCTTATAGTGCACTATAGAAGGAACAGATCAGACATCCAGCCCTTGCTTATCAATGGAGACTGAGTGGAGCAAGTGGCCACTTTTAAGTTTCTGGGTGTTATCCTAAAAGAGGAGCTGACCTGGAGCACTCACATTGCAGCACTGGTCAAAAGGGCCCAGCAGAGATGATACTCCCTGAGACTTCTCAGGAAACAACAACTGAATGGAAAACTGCTGGTGACCTTCTACCGCTGCACCATAGAGAGTATTTTAACTTCCTGCACCTGTGTCTGGTTTGCCAATTGCACAGGGGCAGATAGGACAGCGCTCCAGAGGGTCAACGCCATTGCCGAGAGGATCATCGGTTGCCCCCTCCCCTCTTAGGAAGAGCTTTATAGCTCCCACTGTCTTAAGAAAGTTCAAAACATTCTTAGATTGTATGGTATAATGCAAATTGACTCAAATTCTAGACTAGCTTGTATAACAGAAGGGAAGAAACAGCCATAATTAAATATAGAATTAATGAGAATAATATATGAATATATATGAATAGAATGAAAACGCACAAAAGATTTGTAACCAATTGACACACTGTTTGTATTGGTATTGAAGATGGTTTGTTTTTATTTGTTTTTTATATTTGTTTTAAAAAATAAATTTTTTGTCAAAAAAAAAAGTTCAAAACATTCTTAAAGATCCATCTCATCCTGGGCACCCTTTTTTTAAAATTATTATCACCTGGCAGATGGTACAGGATAATAAAAACAAGGACAAATAG
Organism: Pituophis catenifer annectens; assembly: GCF_029215685.1. NCBI lineage: Eukaryota > Metazoa > Chordata > Lepidosauria > Squamata > Colubridae > Pituophis > Pituophis catenifer. The sequence continues at coordinate 131,979,427 of NW_027256884.1, forward strand.
GCTGAAAAACAGCTTCTATCCCAGGGCAGTAACTATATTGAATTCTACTGTATAATGCAATATTAATGTAATATCAGGTTTTCAATTCAATTGTATAGAATGTGAAGGATGTGTGTTCGTGTTTTATTTTTATAGTTATAATGTACACGGAATATGGCATTTAATTTTGTTGTACGAGGTGCTATGACAATAAACTAAACTAAACTCTCCTCACCGGCTGTCACAGGCTGCCTCAACCTGGAGATTGTCCGCAGGGCCCTTAAAGGGACCCGAGGGACAAGAAGAGCCAGTGGCAGCCCTGCAATGCCTGGGACTCCATTCAATGCCTCCCCCCATTCCCAAGTGGACTTACTTTGTAGGTGTTGATGCCCCATTTCCTGACAATGTCAAACTTCTCCACGGCCACTCCTCGTGTGGCAGCCGCCGCCGCCGCCTCCTCCCCCGTCATGGCTGGGTTGGGGTGGGGCTGATGCAAGTTGGAGCCTGCAGTTGGCAAGAAAGGATGCCCACCAGAAAGACGGCGACCACCTTCCCTCCCACCTCGCACATTTCCCCACTGAAAGGGCTGCAAAGCCCCCATTTCCCCAGAGATTTCCCTCCCCCACCCGGCCCCACGCAGGGCAATACCTGTAGCCATGGGAGCCTGGCTGGCTATGCGGCTGGCAGCTGAAGGGCTTGGGGAGATGAGTGGTCCTCGGGGAGGGTGAGGTGGAATGAGGGAGCCTGAAATGGAGGGCAGTGGAGGGGGGGGAGCCGCATCAGAGGGGGTAAGAGAACACGGGGGGGGGGGGGGGGCGATGGGTGTGACATGTGAGCAAGGAGATGAGGCGAGATGGGAGGTGGCATACCAAGGAGCAATGAGACAGTGACAACCCCCCAAGCCGCCCACCTCCCTCTTGCCTCAAATGGAGCTCTGGGGGGACGGACATGGCTGCTTGCACAGGGGAGGGGGCTTCCAAGCGCTCTCCAACCCCCCCCCCCCGGCTGAGAAAGCTAGGCAATAGCCAGGCAGCGCCCCCCCTCCCCCCAGCAGCACCATCAGTCCCTGCAAATGCTGACCTTTGATGATACTGGTGGGGACGATGCCCTCAGCCGTTCCCCCATAACCTCCAGAGACAATGCTGGTCTCGTTCAAGTTGGGCCCCGACACCATCACTTGCTGCAGGTCCTAAGGAAGGGGGGAGGGGGAGGAATCAAGCTGCCAGCTGTTTCCCCAGCAGGACTACCAAGGGCAAGGAACCCCAGAAGACACAAAAGGGCGCCTTTCTGGCTGCTGGCCTGTGAACAACGGGAATCTTGCCACTTGCTACAAAACTGCCAAGCTTTAAGAAGGGTCCCCTTTCTTCAGCTGCTTCCCCCAGGCCCCTCAGCTGGAGTCCAGCATAGCAGGCCTTTGCCTTCAGATAGCCAATGAGAATCCTCAGGGGCCAAAGCTATCAGGTGGGAGGGCGGGTGCCCGCCCAACAGAAGAGGGTACTGACTGTTTTCATACAGTCAGCACTGGAATGGACCCGGGAGAGCTTCTAGTCCAGCCTCTGCTCAGGGCTAGGTCTACCAGAGGAGGGTTTTCTAAAGGGCATTCTGCAGAGCACTAAGCCCAGATCTCTTGAAAAGGACAACACTGTCCTTAGAGCTTCGCCTCTTGACCAGGAACTCTGGGAATCTATTTTAACTAGAGGGTTCTGCAACCTGAATAAACACCCCCCCCGCTGTCTCCCCCCGCCCGGCCCGGGAGAAGAGGGCACCCAGCTGCGGGGGCTCCAATAGTGGAAGTTTTTAAAAAGAGACTGGACAACCATCTGTCTGAAATTATATAGGGTCTCCTGCTCCAAGGGGTTTGGACTAGACCTCCAAGGTCTGTTCCAACGCTGTTATTCTATGTTTTACCTTCTGTTTGGGAACCTCTAGGAAAGGTGAAATGCCCACTTCCGTGCCCACCTGGGCCACTGGCTCTTGTATCTAGCCTGAGCCACCTTCCTTGAATTGCTTCTGGCCAGCTAGAAGGTCCTATCCCGCTTCTGCTTGGCAAACCTTCAGATAGTTGAAGGCCGCTTTCATCAGAGGTTAAACATAAGCAAACTGAAGTGCTTGGCTTGGAATCCTTTGCCCTCTCAGCGGCCTCCCCAAACTTCCTCCAACTTGCACCCACCTTTTTGGACTGCCCAGGGCTCCAAACAGGATCTGGTGGGACAGAGAGGAACCCGATCTTCGTGAGGTGTGTTTTCTGCTTTTTCCTGCCTCCCTTCCAACTAAGGCCGCTTCCCCTAGGAGTCTTGGCCCGAGGGAAAAGGATCCAGGATCTCACTTCCTTCTCCTCCCCCTCTCTATACCTGCTCCAAGCCGTCGTCATCCGCCAGGCGCCTGGAGTCTCCGTTGCCGTGGATGGCGATCTCCATGGTGGCTGCCTTGCTCATGGATCCTTCGCTCATGCTTGGTGCCTGTGGGACAACGGGGTGCGGGCGGGGTCTTGAGATGCTCGCCCTCCCCGCCTCCCCCGCCGCCTCTTCCGCGGACGACACTGCGACGCCTCCCAGGGGGCTCAGCCCGGGGCAGGTGCGGTGCTGCAGCCTCCTGGGGAGCTCCGGGCAAAGGGACAGATCGGCGGCCGAGGACGACTCCCTACCGCACGTACCCGCACCCCGGCCGGCCAAGTGGGGCTTCCTCCGCAGCTGCAGGCGGGCTCCCCTCTCTCCGGCCGGCAACAGCAAACCTTTCCCGGCGGCGCCAGCGGGAGCCGGGGCTATCGGAGCCCGCCCCAGATCGGAATCCGGTTTTCGCGGCGGAGGTGCCTCCTGCCGCCCCCGATACCCGCGAGAGCGGCTGCGAGGGAAGCCCCGTCCCCGGCAAGGAGCGGCCCCGCCGGGCGCCCGCAGCACCGGCCGCGGAAGAGTGACGCCGGAGAAGGCCGGACGAGGCCGCCGTCGTGGCCAAGAGCCGCACAGCCCTCGGCCGCCCGGAGCCACGACCGCCGCCCCTCCCGCCCCAGGAGGCCGCGCCGCAGCCGCAGCCCGCCCGCCCCCCGCCTGGCGCTCCCCGCGGCCGGGGGACGAGGGAGCCGGTGCGCCACTCACCCGCTGCGGGCCGGCCCCGGAGGCTCCGGCGTCGGTCGGGCGCGCGTCGGCCCCAGCGCAGGCAGAGCGGAAGCGGCGTCGGGCGGCGGAAGTGGCGTCACGGGGAGCGGAGGGGAGCGCGCCCAGCCCCCATGGAGGATCCCGCGCCGGAGACGCAGCAGCTGCGCAGCGTGAGCGACCCCCCCTTCTCCCTCCCCCTCCCCCTCCCCCTCCCCGGGCGGGCGGCTGAAGCGTCGCTCTCGTTGCAGCTGCGGGACTTCCTGCTGGTCTACAACCGGATGACGGAGCTCTGCTTCCAGCGCTGCGTGGCCGACCTCAACTACCGCGCCCTCACCCGCCACGAGGTGAGGCCGGGCGGGGGGGTCTGGTTCGGGGGTGGGCGTGGGAGCGAGCGAGCCTCTCCCTCCCTCCCTCCCTCTCCCTCCCTCTCTCTCTCTCTCTCTCTCGCCGCCCGCAGGAGGCCTGCCTGGACGGCTGCGCCGGGAAGCTGGTGCGCTCCAACCACCGCCTGATGGCCGCCTACGTGCAGCTGATGCCCTCCCTGGTCCAGCGCAGGATCGCCGACTACGAGGCCGCCGGACGCGACCCCGCGCCTCCCGCCGCCCTCCCGGGGCCCGACGCCTCTTGACCCGCCTGTGCCCGCGCCGCCTCCGCGATGCCCGTTTTGGGAGGAGCGCTCGGAGGCCCCGAAGAGCGCCGGGAAGCCCCGCGGGCGCAGGTATCCTTCGAGCGGAGGAGAAGCGGCAGCGGCTGCAGGAGGACGGCTGAAGGGGGACCGCTTGGGAGCTGAGACGGGCCCCTTAGGAAAAACGGGCTTGGACTGGGTGCTTGAAGGAGGACTCTGACAATCTAGAATTGGCACCGGTGGAATCTGTTGTCCTAAAGGGTGCCTCAGGTGGCCTTGCCTCTCCAAAATGGCTCAGGAAGTCCCCGTGCCTGATACCTGAGATCCATTGCGCCGCTGAGCATTAAGCTTAACTGGTTATGCTTAAGTGAGCGTTAAGCAGGCCCGGCCCAGCCTGAGCCACAGCACTGGGTTTTCCTGAGGCACACTTGCTTCCAATGTGACAGGGAGGGCCTACGGGCTGGTGGTCTTTCAGGGTGCCTGTGAGATCGTTGCTTTGAGGCTGGCAGCAGCAGCAGGACCAAGACCCTTCTCCCTCGCATGGCATGTGGGATGCGAGGCAGGAGTGTATTAAGGTCCTGGAAGGCCCCATCACACAGCATTCCTGCTAGAAGAGCTCCAGGGTGGTCCTGGGGATCCAGAGAGGTGAGGGGCTCTGTTCAAGCAGAGGCTTTCACAGCAGGTAGCCTGAACGTATCTAGGGAAGGCGACCCTTTAATGTAACTGTATTCAACCTCTGGGAACCCACTGGATGATGTGTTGAGCTGTTCAAAGGAAGGTAACTTCCTGGCTTCTGGTAACCATGGGGCAACGGTGGAAAAGTGGCTTGCCACCGCTTTTTCCTAGTCTGGTCTAATGGCGAGGCCTGAGTTAAAAGACACAATTGGTTGGATTGGATTTTTTTATTGCATGTTAAATTCAGTAATTGAATTACCTCATTTTCAGAATATACACTGTACTTGGAATTCTACAGCAATTACAGTCTTGTTTTTTTGGATTGCATTAAATGATGAAAGAGAAATCGATACTGTTTCTGAGTCTAGTAACTCATCTCATTTGGCAAGAATTTCATGCTTTGTGTAGAGAAACTTTTTTTTTATTGAAAAAATTTACAAAAAAAAGAACCCCCCCCCAGTACTCCCCCACCCTTTCCCTCCCCTCTCCCCCACAGACTTCCCAGAGCAAAATACAGGGTATTGCATTTAACAAACATAATCTAACATAAGCAAACTAACTATAAACTCTTAACTTCCCCTTACTCTTTAACTCCGCCATAGGTACTAAGATATCAAAGTAGGAAAAAAAAGATAATCTGAATATTTCATTCATAAGCTATTTGCAACTTTTTAGTCCCGTATTTGTTTTGTATATAGTCAATCCATCTGTTCCCGGAGCTTTCCCTGTTTTTAACTGCTTAATTGCAGCAATGATCTCCTCAGAAGTTATTGGTTGATTCAATCCTTCCCTCTGTTCCAACGTTAATTCCGGAATATTCCCTTCCTTTAAGTATCTATATCTATACCTTGTATTGAGTCACTAGCATATAATTTTGTATAAAATTCTAAAAAAGCCTTTTTAATCATATTCTGTTGGTAAACTTCCTTACCTCTATATTCTATTTTACCAATGACTCGTGATTTCTGTTTTTTCCTCAGCATGTAGGCCAACCACCTACCTGGTTTATTGGCATTACAAAATGTATTATGTTTAGCATATTGTAAGCTAGTTGCCACCTGATCAGCCATTAACATATTAAATTGCCCTTGTAATATATTTATTGTTTCTTTTACCTTCTTATCTTCTGGATTAAGTAATTGTTCTTTCTTTTTTATTTCTTCCTCTATCTCTTTCCGCTTCTTTTGTTGTTTTTGTCTATGCTTATTATTCATATGTATTAACGTACCCCTCATATAAGCCTTACTAGCATCCCAAACCATTTCCATAGAGGTACCCTTGTTCATATTAATAGCAAAAAATTCATTTGTTTTTTAAGCTCTTTCACATTTTCTTCATATCTAAATAAATTTTCATTTAACCTCCAAGACCTCCTTTCTCCCCTCCCCTCATGTTTTGTGTAGAGAAACATTGACCAGTTGTGGGATTTATTCCTTGAGATCAGCATCTGGCTTATACGGAACAGCAACATGTCTTGGTTACACAGTTCACCTTTATAAGTGAGGGGGATCCTCCTGTGGGGAGGGGAGGAGAGGGCAGGACAGCTTTATGCCATCTGGGATGCACAGCCCAAAGATTTGCTCTTCCACAGGTCATGGAGGAACCATGCAATACAGAAATTTTATTGTACTTTTGCCAGTTTAGAGAAAACAAAGTGAACGTGCTTGTACTATGGAACATGTTGCATGAATATGAAGGCGGGTTGGGCTCTTTGAAGAGGGAAGCCACCCTGCTTCCCTGCAGGAGCACAGGATTGTGAGTTTTCCGTGGGCCGCCCATGAGGTCAATATTGAGGAAAGACTCGGACACAAGTTTTCTCGGGATGAGACGACCCAGATCTGACTCCGGGAGCCTCTTTTATTGTACACAAACAAAGGCAGGAGGGGTTTGTTAGCATAAGCCAATAATATATTACAGCATGTCTCATGTAATGCATACGTAAGTACAAGTAATACATGGAAGCAATGCCCAAATTTGGGAAGATCTACAATTTTAGCTTCTAGTGAATTGTTGCAGCCCTTATCTATGAGTTGTTGCAACCTTTATCTAGTTTTTTGCATACGCGGTACAGCATGATTCTCTCATGCCTGCGCTTAGCTCCTGAGCATGTTACAACATCTCCTACTTTTTGTTTTAATTTTTTAAACACGATCATCTTCCTCATCAGAGAGGACAGATAGCAATGCCTTTTGCTGTAGTATGTCGTTAATGTCTGTTTGGGCTATGTTAATATGTTTTTCTCTGGTTTGGCAAATATGTTTGTCATCATAGCAAACAAAGCAGGAATACATTGGATACTACAACATACAGAAATAAGCAAAGCAATGATCATGAGTACAGTAGACAATATGTTCTTCAGCCATCCGGTTTCTGCAAATGTTTGTAGCTCACCCATCCTTTTATTACGGTGAACAAAGTTAGTGGAAAAGTGGCCAGGAGATGTCATGCGAGGTAGGCCATCAAGTTTCTGAGTTGTATTCCAGTTATACATTTCCACAAATCGCTCGCACAAATTGTAAATCCATCCGGATCCAGGCACCCAAGAAAACCACGTCAGGAGTTTGTAACCTCTGAGTTATTCTGGAAGCCCTATCCTGTAAGTCCCAAGCACCTTCTCTGACCACACCTGATTTGTTCCTCCAGTTCCAGAAGGGCTGTGGTTTCACTTATCAGGACGTCCTTCCTATTGGAGGGAATAAAACCTTTGCACATTTGCAGAAGGGAGGGGAGACATTGGATACAGCAACAAAGCAAAACAAGCAGTACGATTATAAATACAATAGTTGGCATAATTGATTTCAACCAAGAACCATCCGGGAGCCATGACCAAAGGGCAGCCCAGATGTCAATGGCGCCAGATCCATTGGATGATAAGGGATTGTTTTTGATCAACTTTTCCATATGTTCTATGGTGTGAGTGATGTTATACTGATAATCAGATACATAGGTAGCTACTAGCATAATATCTAAGGCATATCGGTTTTGTAAGACCACCTCCCTGATTTCAGCCAGTTCTTTGTTCATCAGCTTCAGCACCTTGATAGTCTCGTTGAACGTATGTACTGTCCAGATATTTAATAAATGAAGATCCCGATAGTTCATTGCCACCCGAGATTGGGCAAGATGCCTCTGGATATCTGAGTTTTTAATGAGCCACCTGGTGTCAGCGGTGGGTGTGGTTTGGGAAATAGGAGTAGTGGAGTTTGTCCGATTAGCAGCTATTTGAATGTCTTTTATTACTGTCCCATCATGATTGAATGTAGAGGCTGCTGACATGAAGGATCATGAGATGTAGGGGCAATAGATGCAAGATCGTGACTTAATTCCAGAATCCGTGATATAGTCTCCTTTATGCAATTGTTGCAGAGGCCCATTGTCCTTATTCACTCCCCCTTCAGCTGGAAATGTCAATATGGGAACCTTAGGTGGTGGAGTAGACTTAGGTAGAAAGTAAGGACCTTGTGCATAGACAATGCGTTTGTGGCGGAAGCGTACTTGACTTGAAGTGTATGTATGTGGGGATTTGATGTTCCTTACATGGTCACTTGAGAGTCCCAAAGCTAACAATGTCCAAGGCCATAAACAAATCATAGTCACTTATACGTGTGAAACAAAATTACTAGCAAAATTAGAAAAACAATTACCCACAAAACTCACTCCTAAACTTCTACTAACATTAGTATGTGTAAGAAAGTGCTATAGTAAGGCTAATAAAATGTATATGTACAATGTGAAGGTAGTTTCCTCCTGATGAATCTTCCGCTGTGCGTTGAGAGTCTGTTGCCGGTAGGACTCAGCAAGGTGTTTTCTTCTTAAATCTCAGCACCAGGGGTTTCTCCTTTTTGTTGTAAATGAAACGGTCTTACGTGTCTTCTGGGGATCCAAATGATGCGATCTTTGTACTGGACAGCAGCGTATCCACGGCCCCAGGTAATAAGGTCAGCGGGCCCTCTCCATGCAGGATCAGGTAGTTGGCGGAAAGAGACCTTCGGTTTTGGGGTAGCTGATGGAGAAGCAGAAAAATGACGGGTCGCAGCCGATGTGGGAGGCTGTCCAGTCAGGTTAAGAAAGTTCAAAGTATATAAGCAAGGATTGAGTTTGTTTTGCATGGCTGGGAGGCCGAGGCATTTTTCCTCTTTCAATTTATAAGCCAAATTTGTGTGTGATGGACCACTTGTTACAAAAGTCTGCAAAGGCAGTACTGGTGTATGCAGGTCCATTGTCAGTTTTAAGTTCAATTGGGCGTCCCATCGATGCAGAAGTCCGAATACAATGATTTATTACATGTTTGGTTGCTTTTCCCCTTTGTGGGGATGCCATGATAAATCCAGAATAGGTATCAATGGTCACATGCAGGTAGTTCCATGGTTTAAAGGAGTCGTACCTTGTGACGTCCATTTGCCAAATTTCACAAGCTTTGAGACCTCTAGGGTTTACACCCATAGGGATAGAATGAGCTTGTTGACTACAGGTAGGACATTGTTGTATGATGGCAGTCGCTTCGGCTGCCGTGAGACCAAATTGCTTCGCCAATGCTTTTTTTTATTTTGATGGAAATCTCTGTCTCCGCCACCCACAATATCTATAACCTTCCAATAAACAAATCTCCTTATAACACTATACATTCAAATCCTTTTCCCACTGCCATTCTGGCTTCCAAGCCAGCCCAAGTCTGTGCAAACCAACTTACCTAAATGTCTTTTCTTACATGCACTTCCAAAAGTCAACTTTCTGTTTTCCTTCCCTCCCCACTTCTGGGTTAAAACCCTCAAAGCCATACCCCTACATTCCCTGTAACACTGGGTTCTTTGCATACCAGTCTTCATACAAATAGCACAATTATCTATTCACAGCCTACAATATCCAGTCAATCCTAGAAATTTCCTCAACTCTTCAGGTGTTATCTTCTTTCATTAATTAAATGTCCTATGTATTTTATCTCTCTGTCTACATATTGTAATTTCTAACTCATCTCTGTGATAATTCCTAAAAATGGCAGCAGTTTTTGCTGCTGACAAACAAAAAAACAAATAAACAAACAACAGACAAACAAAGAACAAACATGCCATCTGTTAAGTATGCAAAATGCACGTAGACATAAAAACATAAAGGAGTAAGAAAAACAGCTTCAAAAATAAAACAAACAATCTAAATGAGGTATTTTGAGTCAATACTCTGAAACTGCAAAGGCAGGTATCAGATATCACCCTTTACCCCGTCTTTCTCAGGCTGGTTCTCTGAGAGAAAAAAAATGGTGAAGAGAACAAAAACTCATAGCCCCCCTCTTGTGCCTCTCACCTCCCAGGGAAAAAAAGGAGGGGGTGAGAGAAAGGAAAAAACTTTTTTAAAACGGACGAGCCTCCCTCCTCCTGGGAGGACAGGAAGAGAAAGGAAAAAAAATGCTTATACACAAAATTACATTTCATGCAATCCAATAAATGTCTACATACACACCCATTCACATCTGTACTGCAATCAGACCTTTCGTATAAACCACTTTCACATAAAAAAATTCATTTAATGCGTCCTCCATGCAAATCAGTCATTAAAATTATTTCAATGAAGTAGCTTATTCCCAAAACTGGAAAAAATTTCAGGCAGCAGTTTTAATCACAAAAGGTGATATTGGGCCCATAACCATTGCCTGTTTTTCCACAGCCTTAAGTTCAAGCCCAGTCAATTTGCTGGCCAGCCAAGCATATCATAATTAATTCAACCACATACAATTCCACACACTATCATTATAGATGCACATCAACAAAATATTTTTAACAGAAATCACTTCAAGTTGATCAGTTCAAATTATCTGAGTCTTCCCATTTAGACAGGTTTTAATTTTATTACCTGCTAAACCCCGGGTGGGAAGAACAATAAACAGTTTACAAACATACTGAGAGTCAGAGATCAGATTGTTGAGGAAGGTTGTTGAGAAAAGGTGTGGAAAGCTGAGATAGCTGCAGAAGTGAAAGTCAGATTTTGAGATAGAAAGAACAATATTTATTAAATCAGTTCCATTTCTTCGACAGTCTGGATTACGCCCCAAGGTTATAATTTCAGCAATAGCTTAAATAAAGGGTAAAACATTTTTAGATGGTAATGAGACAAATAAAGCCATTCAATGCAATATACTTTTTGCTATTCTAAAGCAGCCAATACTCCTGTGGGTAGCTTACTAGTAGGAAATATTAACTGACAATTTCTATGAGGGATCCAATCCACAAACTGAATACTCAAGATGTTATTAATTTTCTCAACTGTAGCAAACAACTAGAGATGGAACTATAATTAAATCTCCTGGCTTTTTTCCTTTAGTCAATAACTCAAATAATGGTAAATGCATAGGTAAAGAGAAATATGAGCGGACCGAATTAATAGTACCCAGTAATTGTTGCAAATTTACTAAGGAAATAACTTTTGGTAACTTTATACAAGGGAAAGCCGGAACAGAAAGAAATTGCACATTCAGATAAGGAGTGTACAGCTGTATTTTTTCTGGGGCAATGTGCAATTCATTTACACAAATCATTTTGTATTTCAAAAAGCCAATTAGGTTGTTTTCTTGAGGTTTGCTGCCTGGTGATAAAGCAGTGCTAACAAATTGGTTTTATACAATGTTTCTATATCCTGACACACTTGAACCATATCTGCCAAATCAAGATCTTTTCCCAGCCCAACAATTGCTCCTCGGCATTCAGAAGTGGCGTTCTTTGTAGCTTTTTTCCTTATGTTAGAGAAGGCTTGTTGACGCTTGCCAAAAACAGGCATTTTTCTGAAGGTTTGATAAGCACATTCAGAAGAAACTTGCAAAGTTGCAGCCGATAGGAATTTCTTCTATATTCCATCCCCCACTTTTTTTTGTCTAACTGTTTCTTTGAATTCTGCTTAGTGGGGGTGTTACCAGCTCCTTCAGAAGGAACTTATGATTCAATTAAAGATGGTTTTGAGGTGACAATTTTAACTTTATAATCAGGTGGAGGACTTGTAATTAATTGTTGCTCTTCCAAGGCATCAGAGCTATATTTTCTATTCCTTGATGACATTAATCTAAAAAGGAACCATTATCAGTGTCCTGAAGGCTCTTTTTTTTTTTCATGCATAATTAAACACTCTATAGCCAATCTCCAGAGTGCCAGAATTTTTCCAGGGCTCGGGGAGGTTCGTGGAGGCATGTTCCTATATGCTTCCACACTTTCACTTTTAAAGAGCCCTTTTCCGGATAAGCCGGATAATGTTGCCAAATGTATTTTAGTACACTGATTAGATGTTTTTTCGGGGGAATGGGAAGCGGCTTACCCGCCGCCTGGCTAGATAATTTGCAGATATCTCGAAGTTCATTGAGATGAATTGCCTGGTCCTTCGAGAAGCCCGATCCCATACTCACGATGTGGGAGGGTGCTCCGTTCACCAACGGCCGTCCCTGGGTGCGAGGCTATTCCCAGCCGGGGGTGAGATGGGTGGGCGACACGGATATCACGTCGGGGTCACCAGATGTGAGTTTTCCGTGGGCCGCCCATGAGGTCAATATTGAGGAAAGACTCGGACACAAGTTTTCTCGGGATGAGACGACCCAGATCTGACTCCGGGAGCCTCTTTTATTGTACACAAACAAAGGCAGGAGGGGTTTGTTAGCATAAGCCAATAATATATTACAGCATGTCTCATGTAATGCATACGTAAGTACAAGTAATACATGGAAGCAATGCCCAAATTTGGGAAGATCTACAATTCTAGCTTCTAGTGAATTGTTGCAGCCCTTATCTATGAGTTGTTGCAACCTTTATCTAGTTTTTTGCATACGCGGTACAGCATGATTCTCTCATGCCTGCGCTTAGCTCCTGAGCATGTTACAACACAGGATGAGCAAGGGAGAATGTGAATGTCCCAGTGGAGTCAGGGTTAAATGGAGCCTAAAGAGCAAAAAACAGTGCCAAGAGGAGGAGTTTATCTTTGTTCCAGCCAGGTAACACCACCCCTGGATGGTGGGTCCGGTTCTGGGGGCTGCACATGAGGCGGGACCCTGACAACCTGGAGTGCGTCCTGAAGGAAGCAGCAAGGATGGCCAGGGTTCTGGAAAGGAATGAAACTTGCCAGGAACAGTTGCAGGTGTTCAATCAGGTCTGGTTAATCTGAAGGAGAGGAGACCTGCTAAAATATCTTAAAGGAAGCTAGACAACAGGGTAGATTGAGGGTAGAACCCCTAGAATGAATGCCCAAGTGAGGCAAGGAGGTCCACTCAGAGTTTTGATCTATGTATGGAAACTTGGAATGTTTGTGATGTCCTATTAGCCTGCATTTTTCTGGACGGGATGTTTGACAGGGAAAATGGAACGAATTTATCAGATTTATACACTGCTCTCATATCACCGGAGTGATTGATTACCTGTATCACCGGTGGGATACAGGTAATAGCCAAACAACTATTATAAAAGAACCCAAAAAACTTAAGTGTTTTTTTTTTAAGCCGCCTACCTAAGGGTTTCGAGTGCGGGCCGGTCCTGCCTGCAGGGGGCGCGAGAGGGCGGGCCGTTGGGGCCCCTAGCGACGCCGCGCGCGCCCCTAGCAACGCGGGCCCAGCCGCCATGGAGCCGCCCGACGGCCAGCAGCCTGTCCCGGGGCTCCGCGAGGCGCGGCCCTCGGACCCCGGCGGAGCTTTCCCGCGGCAGCCGGACCCAGCCTGGGCGCGCTCCCCCCGGCGGCGCCTGGCCACGCAACTGCGGGAGGCGGGCCGCGCCGAGCCGCGGGAGGTGGAGGCGCTGCTGGCCGAGCTGCTGGCCGTGTGCCGGGCGGTGCTGCGGGGCGGCGGGCGGCGTGCCTGGCTGCGGCTGCTGGAGGCGCTTCGGCTCTGCGCGCCCTTCCGCGGGCTGCTCTCCGGGCGCGCCCCGCTGCCCGCCTACCTGCGCGCCCTGCGCTACCAGGCCTACGGGAGCCGGGCGCTGCTGGCCGACCTAGGCCTCTGGGGGGCGCTGCGGAGGGCCTTCCCCCACGAGTGCGCGGCGCTGCGGGACGATCCCGAGGTGCCCTGGCCCCTGGCCCTGGCCGCCGAGGCCCGCCGCCTGCCCGCCGCCCCGGAGCCGGCCTTCGCCGGGCTGCCCTGCCCCTTCCGCGCCGCCTTGGACGCCCCCGCCGCCGGTCTGCTGCGCCCGCGCCCCGTCTCCCTGCCGGAGCTGCAGCGCTGCGTGGGGCCGGTGGGTGGCCGGTTGGCCCGCCGGGAAGCCCCCTGGGAGGCCGGGCTGGGCATGCTGCCCCTGGCCCTGGCCGCCGCCCTGCCCGTGGACTTCGCCTGCGCCGCCCGGTGAGCCCCGCCGGAGGGAGGGAGGGAGGGAGGCCGGCAGTTAGGGCCGCCTGAGCCCCTGACTCCCCCCCCCCCACTCCTGCCGCAGCCCCGCTCTGGAATCCGCCGCGGTCGCCAGCCCCGCACCGGCCCCCGCCCACCCCGCCGCGGCAGCCCCGGCGGACAGGCAGGCCCCGATGAGCGGGCTACAGGTAGCCGAAGTCCTCTCCGGGAGGTACCACGCGGGGGAGATCCGGTTCTTCTACCTGAACACGGCCCAGAACCGGCATTTCAGGTAACCCCGTGGCGCCCGAGGCTCCCCTCTCCTTGTGCTAGCTGCGGGGGGAGGAGCTTTGGCAGCCCCCGCTCGCCGGGCTTTTGCTCCCTGCAGGGCTGTCTCCCCTCCCCAGCCGGAGGGCAGCTTGCAAGAGAGCCGCCGGTTGCGTTCCCTTCGGAGGTGCTGGGGCCGGGCGTGATCGGCTCGCGTGGGGCGGCGGACTGGGCGTTCCCTTCATGCCGGGCAGGAGCCTCTAAGGCTGCAGCCTCTGTCCGGAGGGGGAGATCTGCGTTGTAAAGGGGTTTCTTCTATGGCGTTCTTCCTCCCGCCCTGGCTGCAGGCCTTACGACCTAGTGACCGTTCCGGGCTACTTGATCAAGCCCCAGCACTATGTCTTCTCACCTTTTGGGGTGCTGTGCGTGCATCCCGAGGAGGGCTCCGAGGCGCTTTCCTTGGGCGACTGGCATCGGGAGGCCAGGCTGTGGCAGCTGATGCAGTACATTCCCTTCTTCCGCCTTTTCTTGGTCCGCAAAGCCTTCACTCGGTAGGAGGCCTGGGGGGGTGGAGATGGGGGATTAGGAGATGCCCCTCCTGCATTGTCTGCTGCTCTGTGGAGAGTTGCTTGGAGGAATTTAACTCAGCCTTCCTCAGCTGGTACTTCCCCCCCTCCCCCCCAGGTGGTACTTTAATGTCAAACATTTGCAATACTTGAAGCGCCGGGAGAAGCTGAGCCTCCAGTTGCTTCAAGCGGTGCCCCATTTTGGAGCCGCGCTTCTTCACATATCCAGGTTGGGATGCAGAGAAGGCAGCAAGGAGGTTTCGGCACAGGGGGTCCTCTGCCGCATCGCGGCCTCTGCAGAGGTTTCTCTCCTTTGTGTTTAGGCTCTTGCAGGAGCTGCAAGCCGTTCACTGGCTACCAACGGGCACCAGCAGGTGTTACAACTTCCTTGAACTGAAGCGGTCCCTGGCCCAGATGAACAGCAACGCGGACGGGTTCCTTCACAGGTTCCTCTCCTTCTGCACCTCCATCTTGGAGCTGGTGAGCCTCGGCCTGAGTGGGACAGGGGCTCTTGCAAGGGGGAGGAGCCGGTATTTTCAGGGGAGTGGTAAGAAAAGGCCCAAGCTGATCAGACTCTGCGTTGCAAAGACCTCCTTCTGCTTATAGAGATGACCTCTTTCTCTCAAGGAAAGCTTTGGAGTAGATTGCAAGAACCAAGAAAATAAATCTCCTTTTAACTTTTGTCACATTTCACATTGGAGACGCAGCCTGATCAGTGGTTGTGAGCTGATGTGGGGAGCATATTTCAGTGAGGCAATTTAATTTAATTATTTCAGTAGGTTTGTAATGATCACACACTGTAAGAATCCAAGAAACTAAGCATGAAAAAGCAGTCCACACTAAATGACAAGGCAGCACACAAAAAAACCCTTACACAGCTCCCTAGATTTACTTGTTCTTTTTTTTTTATTGAAAAGTTTTAAAATGTTTTACAAACAAATTCCCCCCTTCCTCCACCCCTTCCCCTCTCCCTCCCTCCCCCCAACTTCCCAGAGTAAAATACAGGGTATTGCATTTAACAAACATAATCTAACATAAGCAAACTAACTATAAACTCTTAACTTTCCCTTACTCTTTAACTCTGCCATAGGTACTAAGATATCAAAGTAGGGGGAAAAAAGAGATCATCTGAATATTTCATTCATAAGCTATTTGCAACTTTTTAGTCCCGTATTTGTTTTGTATATAGTCAATTCACCTTCTCCATTCCAGTACATATCTTTCATTCGAATGGTCCTTCAAATATGCAGAAATTTTAGCCATCTCCGCCAGATTGGCTACTTTTAATGTCCATTCTTCAATAATAGGTATTTCTTCCTTCTTCCAGTATTGTGCCACCAAAAGTCTGGCTGCCGTTATTAAATTCAAAATCAAATTAGTCTCTATAACTGTACATCCTTCAATTATACCCAGTAAAAACAACTGTGGAGTAAATTTTATCTTCCTTTTAAGAATATTTTGTATAATCCATCATATCTTAATCCAACATGCCTTAATTTTCTTACATGTCCACCATACATGAAAATACGTTGCATCATCACATTTACATCTCCAACATGTAGGTTGTAAATTCGGGTACATACAGGCTAACTTTTGGGGATCTAAATGCCATCTATAAAACATTTTATAAAAATTTTCTCTTAGATTTTGGGCTTGAGTAAACTTCACATTTAAAGGTCTATACAACCTTTTAATATGCATTGGACTTTGATCTCTGATTTGTTTTATTAAATTTTCTTCATTTTGCACAATACCATTTTTCTGATCATCTTTCCACCTAGTATACAATTGCCCATATTGAAACCAGGTTTGAATTTTCCTTTCTTCCTTTAATACCTCTAAAGATTTTAATTGCAATATATACCTCTTTCCAAAATGAGAAGCTCTTTATAGGTAGTCACATCTTGTTTCTGCTCCACACTTATATTTTCTATCATATGTCTAGGTATTGTCCAAACAGGTCATTTGTTATTTAATTTATATTGATACTTTTTCCATACACGTAACAATGCATTTCTTAATATATGACTTTTAAAATTCTTATCCACCTTTTTATCATATAGTAAATATGCATGCCATCCATATAACAAGTCATACCCTTCAATATTCAATATTCAATATTCTCTCTTCTGTTAAATTAATCCAATCACTAATTGCTGAGAGCAGAGCTGCCTCATAATGCAATCTTAAATTAGGCATTTTGAGACCTCCTCTTTCACGTATATCTTGCATTATTTTCCGTTTTATCCTTGGTCTCCTTCCTGCCCACACAAAATTGGTAATACCCTTTTGCCATTCGATTTACTTGTTCTTAAGCCCCGTCACACACACAGCTTTTCCTTTCCTGCATTCACCAAACTGTATTCATTGATCAAGTGCAACCAGCAGCTTCTACAAGTGAGAGGTTTTAGCCAGTTGATTCCTCCCAATGTGTTTGCAAGCTTCTGTCTTAAATCAGATAGTCTTGGTAAATTCATTTTTGTAGAGGTCCACTGTGGAGCAAGCAGTGCTCTGTTCCGCCTGGTTTTTCTTCTACCTGTTGGGTTTTCTGAAGTTGAGAGAAGCCTTGGAAGAAAGTGGCCATTCAGTAGCTGATTAATGATACAAGCAGACTCCTATGTTTGGGGTGAGATACCACCAGTACGCTGATGACACCCAGCTGTACATCTCCACCCCAGGCCACCCCAACGATGCCCTGGAAGTGATGTCCCAGTGCCTGGAGGCTGTGCAGATCTGGATGGGGAGGAACAGGCTCAAGGTCAACCCTTCCAAGACTGAGTGGCTGTGGCTCCTGGCATCCCGATATAGTCAGTTGACTCCATCACTGACTATTGGGGGCGAGTCTTTGGCCCCCACAGAAAGGGCTCGCAATCTGGGAGTCCTCCTGGATATGCAGCTGTCCTTGGAGGAACATCTGACGGCTGTAACCAGGGGGACCTTTTGTCAGGTTCGCCTGATTCACCAGTTGCGGCCCTTTCTTGATCGGGATTCCCTGTGCACAGTCACTCACGCCCTCGTCACCTCTCGCCTTGACTACTGCAACGCTCTCTACATGGGGCTCCCCTTGAAGAGCACCCGGAGGCTCCAACTGGTCCAGAACGCAGCAACGCGGGTAGTGACAGAAGCAGCATGGCGCTCCCATGTGACACCGCTCCTGCGCGAGCTGCACTGGCTCCCGGTGGTCTTCCGGGTGCGCTTCAAGGTATTGGTCATCACCTTTAAAGCGCTCCATGGCATAGGCCCTAGCTATCTTCGAGACCGCCTGCTGCTACCGACGACCTCCCATCAACCCGTGTGCTCCCACAGAGAGGGCCTCCTCAGGGTGCCATCAGCCAAACAATGTAGGTGGTGACCCCCAGTGGGAGGGCCTTCTCTGTGGGGGCACCTACCCTCTGGAATCAATTGCCCCCAGAGATAAGGAGAATCCAAGACCTCAGTGCCTTCCGCCGTGCCCTTAAAACCCACTTTTTCCAGCAAGCCGGGCTGGCTTAAGAAATTTTTTAAATCTTTTAAATTTTTAAATGTTTAATTGATTTGTGATTTTTAATTTTTGGGCCAAAATTATATATATTTTAATTGTTTTTTTTAATATTTGTATTTCATGTTCTTAATTCTGGCTGTACACCGCCCTGAGTCCTCAGGGAGAAGGGCGGTATATAAATTGGAAATAAATAAAATTAAAAAAAAAAATAAACTATTGCAGGTATCCTTGCCACTTTTGGAGCTTGTTGTTTGCTTGCAGACGCTTCATTACCCGACTAAGTCACATAACCACAGTAGCATGTAGGATTTGCTCCCTGTTTATAGTCCACAGTTTGCCCAGCCAGTGTTGGAGGGCATATGGGTTTCTCCTGGTAGTGCCTTGATGAAAGACTGTTTTCTGCTTGATCGTTTATCTGGTGTGTTTAACCCTCCTTCTTCCAGGGTAGGCTGTTGGAGAGGGTGTGTTCTTTTTCTCTCCTTCCTGGCTTTTTAATTGTCTCTTTTGAATGGTGTGTAAATGTGTGTAAATCTTCACACCTTGGCAGACTTGGTCTGCAACACTGAAGGAGTTTCAGACTGGATCTGCGGAGATGAACGACCCCTGTAAAGGGACCCAGGATTCTCAGTGGGTTCCACTGTTTTGTGTGTAATGCTGGCAGGTGCGGGATGACACCTACAAGATGGTCCATGGGCTGCAGATGGAAGTGCAGGGCTACAAGTTGTACATCACCAAAGAGTCCCCGTACCAACAGCGGCTGCAGTTCGAGAGGCTGCAGTGCCGCTTGCGAGAGGCCGAGTCCTGGCTGCAGAAGCTGGGGGCCCTGGCCCTGCTGGTGAACTTCCTCATTTGCCAGACCCTCATCTCAGTGATGCACCAGGAAGTCTCCGCCTTCGTCAATTGTACCATGCAGGTCTGCCTCAAGAAAGGGGAGAGGAATTGGTGATGAGACCCCCGTTTGCGGGGGTGGGGAGAAGAGATGGAGTAAAGCCTCCAGGGAAGCCCCACTCTTTGGCTTCCAGGACCGAAGAGCATCTGCGTTCTCACCTGCCTTTTGACCTCTTCCCTTGCAGGCCGATGGCTCCGCCCGGAAAGCCGTCCTCCGGGTGCAGCTGGTGTTCAGTGCAGACAATCAGCTCGTGGTCTTTCCCTCCAGTGGGGATCTGGAAGACTGCCTGCTGGGGGCTCTGCAAACCATGGTGGAGACCGTCCTGGAGGTGGGCTAGAGCAGTCTTGTTTTTCTGGCTCAGCATCTCCCGCATGCCCCCAATCACCAAGCGGGATGGCCCATGAGGGGTGTCCGGGATGGGGCTTGGGTTCTGATCTGAACCAGCTGCAGACCACAACTTTCCTGGCTTTCTGTGCCTACAGACCACCCAGGTTAAAAGTGAGAAGGCAGAAGCTCAAGCAGGCCCCAGAACCAGGACTCCTGAAGCAGAGCCTCCGCCCTCCCATGCAGGTGGGGAGCCAAAGAGCCTGTAGGAAGATGGTTTGTGGACAGCGCTGCCTGGTTCTGAGGTGGGAGCAGAGATGCCCGGGAGGGAGGCCTTTTGCTTAGTGGCACAAAAAGGGTTATATCCTTTCCAGCTCTGCAAAGATGAGGGGCACTTGCTGCCCTGTTTGGCTTAATCCTCCTGTGCCTCTGTTTCAATCCTTTATCCAATCCATAGCTTTAAGATTTCTTTTTAGCTGCCTTGCACAAAATGTGCCTTTTCAGCAAACAGCAGTTTGGTCCTTCCTTTCTCTCCTTAAAGCTGGAGACATGGCCAGCCCAGCCAGTGGGGGTGATCAGATCTCCAGGTTGCGTGAGCAGCTGCAGCAGATGTCGGTGACGGTGCTGTGCGGTGATGAAGCCCAGCTGGTGCATCGTTTGGACCTGAAGGCCTGCAGTGGGCTGCAGGTGGTGGGCCACCGGCTGCGGGCTGAGTACCCCTTGATGTCTCGTGAGCAGCTGGAAACCGACTTGCACTCAGACAGCATCATCCAGAAGTCCATGGCTAAACTGCGGGACCTCTTCATGGTGAGTCTAGTCCGAGGGCCTCTGTTGGCCCCTTCACCTAATTTGGCAATGTTTTCCCACAGCCATCTGAGAAATTTGGGAACTTAACAAGTTGAAGGGATAGGACTCTCGGATGGTTCCGCCTCCCAGCCACCTCCAACAGGGAAGGCAGCCTAAAGCAGCTCTCTGTAAAGGGAGGCAGCAGAAGGAATCGGCCCATGAGATTAGGAGAGATGTGAGCCACATAAAATGCTGTGCCAATTCAGAAGTCGCTGCATTGGGCGCTTCATCAGGTTCTGCACCCACAAGAGAAATGAAAGTGAAAGGATGGGACCCAGCAGGTTGGTCAATCCTGAAGGGCGGAGGAGGGGCAGATATGTCCCAAAGAGAATGAGGAGGGGCTCCTGATTGTCAGGGACCTCCGCTGCAAGGCATCAGACTCTGGCCCACTGGCTGGCGAGGAGGACTGGCTGCCCAGAAACATAGCAGGCCTCCTGACAGTTACCTACATGTTCGGCTCAGGTGCCCCTCCTGGCAGCCCAGGGAGGCAGGCTGGGAAGACAGGGAAGTAAAATATGGGCTCTGCCGATTGTATCAGTAGGAGAAACATTTGCTTTCTGGGGCTGAGAATTATAGAGTTTGAAGAGAGCACTGGCCCTCCTGCTCCCTGGACACACAAAGCGGTCAAAGAGGAAGTAAAGGAGAAGAAGAAGTTAGCCCTTCAAGAGGCACAACCAGGACTATTAGCTCTGTGTACAATGTGTACAATGGCTGCGTGGGTAGCGTGTGTCCAGGTACCGAGCAATAGTTACCTAAGAGCAGAAGGTTCTCCATAGCTTCCTTTGAGGGGTCAGGCTCTTGGGAATCTTCCCATCCCATTCCCTAGGGCGTCTTTCCTCGGTCGACTAGGTGGCCAACCAGATGCCCTCTGCAGCCCTCGCTTCCTCCTCTTTGGAGCCCAGGCAGGAGTCCTTCCTTTGTCAAGCCTGTCCAGTGGTCTTCCTCGGGGCATGAGGCTTGTGGCAGCTGCTTTTCATCCGGTGGTCTAGGATGAAGATGATAGAAACAATGTCAGTGGGGACATCTTTCCTGAAGCTCCATGAATTTATTTTATTTTATTTTTATTTTATTTTGAATTTGTATACCGCCCTTCTCCCTGAGGACTCAGGGCGGTGAACAGCCAAGTAAAAACATCAAGTACAAATATTAAAATACAGTTAAAATATACATATATAAATTTGGCCCCATTAATTAAAAACAATAAACAAAACACTTAAAAACACTTAAAAAATTAGGCCAGCCCGGCTTGCTGGAAAAGGAAGGTTTTAAGGGCACGGCGGAAGGCACTGAGGTCTTGGATTCTCCTTATCTCTGGAGGCAATTGATTCCAGAGGGTAGGTGCCCCCACAGAGAAGGCCCTCCCCCTGGGGGTCACCAGCCTGCACTGTTTGGCTGATGGCACCCCGAGGAGGCCCTCTCTGTGGGAGCGCACGGGTCGATGGGAGATCGTCGGTGGTATCAAAAGCCGCTGAGAGGTCTAACAGGACCAGAACAGAGGAACAACCCCTGTCCCGAGCCCTCCAGAGATCATCAACCAACGCGACCAATGCCGTTTCCGTGCTGTGTCCAGGCCTGAAACCCGACTGGAACGGATCTAGATAAGATGTTTCCTCCAAGAATTGTGGAAACTGTCGCGCGACCACACTCTCAACAACCTTCGCCAGGAAGCGAAGGTTGGAGACAGGACGATAGTTGGCCAATATTGCCGGATCCAGGGACGGCTTCTTGAGGAGAGGCCTCACCACCGCTTCTTTCAAGGCGGCGGGGAAGTGACCCTCACTCAACGAAGCGTTGATAACACCCTGGAGCCAGCCTCGTGTAACCTCCCGGGAGGCCAGTACCAACCAGGAGGGACACGGGTCCAGTAAACATGTGGCCGCACTAAGTCTCCCCAAAATCCTGTCCACATCATCCGGAGTCACAGCATCAAACTCCTCCCAGGTAACATTCTCAAGACTATTCCTCGTCACCCTGCCCTGATCTACCCAGTCAGAGTCCAAATCCCCCCGGATCTGAGCGATTTTGTCATACAGGTATTGTCCGAAATCCTCCGCCCTGCCTTCCAAGGGATCCTCCCGCGCTCCCGGATGGAGCAGGGAGCGGGTTACCCTGAACAGGGCGGCCGGACGATTCCCTGATGACGCAATAGAGGCGGAAAAGTAATTAAACTTTGCCGTCTTTATCGCCACTAGGTAGGTCTTAATATGCAACCTTACCAGTGTTCGGTCAGATTCAGCGAGACTGGCCCTCCAACCGCTCTCTAGGCGTCTTTTCCGGTGTTTCATCTCCCTCAGCTTCTCGGTGAACCAAGGAGCCGCGAGGGATCGACACCGGGTCAGAGGCCGCAAAGGCACGACTCGATCCAAGGCCCCACCAGCCGCCCGATCCCAGGCAGCTACCAGGTCCTCGGCCGAGTCGTGTGCCAGATCTTCAGGAATTGGCCCAAGCTCCGTCTGGAACCTATCAGGATCCATCAGGCGCCTGGGGTGGATCCATCTAATTGGGTCCGCCTCCCTGCGGCGGGGTGTAGCGGTTCGAAGGTCCAGACGAAGGAGTGAGTGATCTGACCATGACAAGGGTTTCATGTCTATATCCCCTATAACAAGACCACTCAACCACTGGCCAGAGACAAAAATCAGGTCCAGCGTGTGTCCCCCCCCGTGAGTGGGGCCATGAACTAACTGGGTCAGGTCCATGGCCGTCATGGAAGCCATGAACTCCCGAGCCATCTCTGACGTTTCACCAACGGACGGCAGATTGAAATCACCCATGACCATAAGCCTGGGTGTATCAACTGCCACCGTGGCTATCACGTCGAGTAGCTCGGGCAGGGCCGTTGCCACGCGGCAGGGAGCCAGGTACGTAAGCAGCAAGCCCATCTGAACCCCATGACCCCATCTCACAAAGAGGGACTCACATCCGGCAATCTGAGGCACAGTGGTCTCCCTCGGACCCAGACTTTCGTTAATAATAACCGCCACCCCCCCCACCCCTCCCCTGGGCCCTCGGCTGATGGAATGCTCTGAAGCCTGGTGGACACATCTCAACCAGAGGGACCCCTCCCTCTGGGCCCAACCAGGTCTCCGTAATACCCGCCAGGTCCGCTCCCCCCTCTTGAATAAGATCGTAAATGAGGGGGGCCTTATTTACCACGGACCTGGTGTTGCACAGCATCAGCCGGAGGCCCAGGTCCTGAGTATCTGAGCCACCTAGTATCTGAGGGGAGCCTTGAGGACCGGGGCGTGCAATCGCTCTCAAGTAGCGAGTGCGCACCCCCGGCACAAGATAAGGTCCTCTGCTCCCGCCATATCTGCCCCTCCCATCCACCGTGCTGATGACATCCCCAATCCCTCGTCCTGCGCCCTCCAAACCGTTACCCTGTGCCAGGCTGGGCCCTGACCTAGGTGGATTACCCCCCCCATCCCCTTTGGTCGCCCTCCCAGTTCCCCTTAAAAGATTATTTTAATAATCTTCATTATTAAAGATTATTATTATAATCTAAGACTTATGGGAAGTCTTCTTGGCAGATTTGAGCCCCTGTCACGTTCCTTCATTTCCCTGTCCTCTCGGCTTCTTTGGCTTCTCAACACAGTGTCCCTCTGGAAGCATTTCATGGGTCTGCTCTAAGACGATCCTGCCTTCCCCGAGAAGCTGGGAGGCTTTTCTCCAAAAGGCAGCCAGATGCATTTCAGTTGCTTATCTTCAGGGAGGCCCCATTCCTGCAGGGCGTGGGAGTGGACCCTCAGTGAAGCACAGCACAAGAGCAGCTCCTCCTGTGGAGGTCCTCACCTGCTCACACCTATGAGACGCTGTTTGAGCAGGGAGGGCACAGCCTCCGGTCTCTGTCCAAGTGACCTTTTTGTAGGCTTCCTTTGGGGATGGATGTTTTTGCTTTCCTTCTGAGCACCTTCTCATGACCCATGAGGAAAGGAGCTCCTTCGCCCTTCAAAAAGTGACCTTGGCTGTATGTTGATAGGTGACAAATCTAGAGTTAAGTACAGAAGGTAAAATAAATGGTTTGCCTCTGCACAAATAAAGGTGGTGTTCAAACCCCACCCCCCACCTCCCTAAAAGGAATTAGCCCAGGAATCAAGGGACATGCCTGGCTCCGGCTTTGGCATGCCAGGAGGCCTTCCTTCCCCACTGAAACCCCTCTCCCCCCGGGCCTCCTTCTGCCAGGAGAGCCTCTGTCACCTGAAGAGCCTGGCCAAGCACTCCGTCTTCCCACAGGCTGGGTTGGCAGAAACACAGCTGCTCTGCCGAGAGTACTCTTGGCTGGGACATATCTACCAGTACGTGCACAGCTGGAGCGATGGCCAGCTGGAGAGCATGAAGGGCCTGCCGGCAGAAGAGTACGTGAATCAGATCCTCAAGTTGCGCACCTGGGCGGTCCAGGTGCAGAAGGTGCCCCAAGTGGTCATCACCTTCAACCGCTTCTTCCTGGTGGACTGCGGTGGCATCCTTCAGGACATCCGTATGTGTTTCCTGGGGTGAGGAGAGGGAAAGGGCCTCTCATGCTGCCGGCGTCCCTGAGCCTGCCCTGCTCTCTCCCCAGTGCCCCTCCTGGCCTCCATTGACGAAGACATCCTGACCCTCCTGCTGAGCGAGACCACCAAGCGCAGTGAGCAGTTCATCGCCGAATTGGCCTCGGTCCTGCAGCTCTACATGAACATTGGCACCGACATCTTCACCATTGCCAAGTGCTCACAGAAGGTAGCCGCCTCTTCCGGCAGCGGAGGTGGAGATCTTCAGGCACCGTTCCCTTCCCACGCAGGGCTTTCACGCGCACCAGGCCTTCCCTAGAATTATTTTGCTAGCCTGGGAAATTAAGGACATTGTACCAAGCAAGCTAATACCCAGTGGTGAGTGGGATGGGTTGTGTTTGTGATCTTGGGCTCTGGAGAGATGCCGATTTGAATGTGAGGGTGAGTTGAGGTTATCTGGGTGGGACGTTGGTGGAGAGCCTTGGCTGGATTTGAAGTGTGTATGTGTGCGGGTGTGTGTACAAATAAAATTAGCTTAGATGAATTCTTGAAGAATCCTTGCTGCCTGTTACATATTTATTGATTTATTGTATATATGTGCACACCCACACGTGTGTATAGAGTTTTATGCAAAATGCATGTGAGGGATGGCCTTATTTCTTGGTAGGCATCCATTAGCAGCAGAAACAAGCACTTTGGTCTAGTGCTTAAAGCCCCAGGCTAGAAATGGGGAGATGGCGAGTTCACTTTAGCCATGAAAGCCAGCTGGGTGACCTTGGGTCAGCCCCTCTCTCAGTCCAACCCACCTCACAGGGTGGTTGTTGTGAGGAGGATATGTTGGATCTGTTCACCACCTTGAGTTATTTGTAAAAATAATAAAGAGAAACACACACACACACACACACACACACACACATACATATATATATGTTTTCTGAGGTTTTCGCGGGTGTTTGTATGTAGGTCTTTGGTTATTCGGGTTTTCTCCCGCGTAAAATTGGAAGTGTCTTGGCGACGTTTTCAGTCAGAAAAGAGGAACCAACTTCTTCCCTGGTCCAACACCTTAAAGCCACAGGACATGAAATTGACTTTAAAAAGACCAGAACTATCGCCAAAACTGAACACTTTAACAACAGAATAATCAGAGAAGCTATCGAGATAGAAGAACGCCCACACAGCATGAATAAACAAGATGATACCTCCGGCCTACCAGCCATTTGGAAACCCGCCCTTATTGACAAACGAGTCTCTAACACAAAGAATGACACCAGACCCACACTCATGAAAACCACACAGGATGTTACCACCACACATCCACGCAAAAAGCAAACTCAAACCCACACCGATGATGAGGCACGACCACAAACTGGAAACCAGACCACAGCTGCATCATTAGGCACTTTAAACCCTCCAATCCATACATGAAGCAAACTGACACCAACCATGAAGATGTGGCATGACCACGAACGTGAAGCCAAACAACAGCAACGCAGCTCACCAGCTCAAATTCCCCTGCAACTCAGACTAATCCGAGCACAACCAAGCCCCCACCCAAACAGAACACCCCCCCATCCAATCAGAGCACAGCCAACCCACATCCAATCAGAGCACAGCCAAGCCCCCAACCAATCAGAACACACCCCCACTGGCAGTTAAAAGGAAGAAACAGCTGTGATCACACATTGCTCCTAGAAGCACGAAGCCGAAAACACCAGCCTGAAGATGATGAATGAGACTTCGTCGAAACGTC
Source organism: Pituophis catenifer annectens (assembly GCF_029215685.1). NCBI lineage: Eukaryota > Metazoa > Chordata > Lepidosauria > Squamata > Colubridae > Pituophis > Pituophis catenifer. The sequence goes on from NW_027256884.1 coordinate 132,005,679, forward strand.
GCCAAGACACTTCCAATTTTACATGGGAGAAAACCCAAATAACCAAAGACCTACACACACATACATACATATATATATGTAAGTCTTGGTTTATTTGGGTCTTTTCCCGTGTAAGATTGAGAGTATCTTGGTGACATTTCGATGAGGTCCCACTTATCATCTTCAGGCTGGTGTCTTCGGCTTCGTGCATGTGCGAACAAAGCGTGATCGGAGATGCCGTCTCTCTATAAATACTGGCGGGGAGGTGTGGAGTGCTGGCCTTGTTGTTGTAAGTGGGTTGGTTGGCTGTGTTGTAATGGGCCATGTGGCAGCATCCTGAGCTCCAGTGTTGTGACATCCTGAGTCCTGAGCTGCAACATCCTGGGTAGTTGGCTGTGTTGTAACATCTACCGGAAAAAAACCCACACAAACCGCTACTTAAACGCTTAATCACATCACCACCCTGCACAGATCAACTCCATAGCCAAGACTCTCATCTCCAGAACCAAATGCCTAGCCGACAAAGACCACCTGAAAACTGAATTACACACTCTCACAAACATATTAATCTCCAACGGATGCCAAAGAAACACAATTACCAACCTAATCCAAAGGGAGACACCCCCAAGAACCGAGACACAGAACAGGACAATGGCTTCGCCTCCTCCCTTACATCAAAGGCACCACAGATAAAATCAGCAAAATTCTCCACAAACACAACATCAAGACAACCTTCTGCCCTGACCAAAAAATAGCCAACATCTTTTTTTAAAAAACCTTTATTAACACTTAAAATCCAAAAATACAAGTTAAAATACCTCTATAACAAAAATAGATCTGTAATAATTATACAATTCACGTTGAATTGTATAAAAAAATAGCCAACATCTTAAGAAACCCCAAAGACAAAATCCAGCTAGAAAACCAAGAAGTCTATGAAATACTATGCAAAATCTGCCCAGCCACATACATTGGACAAACCAATAGGAGAATAAATGCACGCATCGCAGAACATAAGAACACAGTCAGAAAAGAAGAAAAAACTTCCTTTTCCAGCACCTTAAAACAACAGGACATGAAATTGATTTTGAAGGAACCAAATTAATCTCCAAAACTGAACACTTCAACAAGAGAATAATTATGGAAGTCATCAAAATAGAGAAACACCCCCATAACATGAATAAACGTGACGATACCTCCCGCCTACCAGACATCTGGAAACTAGCCCTAGTCAACAAACGAGCCCCAGCCACAAACATTGACACCAGACTCAGGATAACACATGACGCCACCACCAATCATCCTCACCAGACTCAAAACCAATCCCATCCCATAGACGAAATGCAGCCACCGTCCAGGAGCCGGACCGCGGCGGCATTGCCAGCTGCTATGCCCCCCTCCGATCTCCACACAAAGCAAACTAATACACGCCTTGAGCACATGACAAGGCCTGAGACTCGGAGCCAAACCAAAGCCCGGGATGTTGCATCACAGCCATCTGCTCAAGACAATACATCACTGAACTCGGGATGTTACAACACTAAAGCTCAGGATGTTACAACACAGCCAACTACCCAGGATGTTGCAGCTCAGGATGTCACAACACTGGAGCTCAGGATGCTGCCACATGGCCCATTACCCAGGTCGTTACAACACAAAAGCCTAATGGGCACACAGCTAGGACCTCACCCACACAGGATGTTAGGAGACAGCCGACTAATCTGCAACTCCATCAACTAATCAAGATGTAACAACACAGCCAACCAACCCGCTTACAACAACAAAGCCAGCATTCCACACCTCCTCACCAGTATTTATAGAGAGACGGCATCTCCGATCACACTTTGCTCGCACGTGCAGGAAGCCGAAGACACCAGCCTGAAGATGACGAGTGGGATCTCATCGAAATGTCACCAAGATACTCTCAATCTTACACAGGAAAAGACCCAAATACACCAAGACTTGCATACCTGTATCCATGAAAATCTACGAAAACACACACACACACACACACACATATTAGATATGTTTGCCATTTTCAGTTCAGGACTTAATCCTGGAGGAGGGGGCTGACCTGGCATGCATAACTGAGACCTGGCTGGGCCAGGAGGGGTGTATGCCCCTCTCAGAGATGTGCCCAGATGGGTTCCAGATATTGCATCAGCCGCGACTCCAGGGAAGGGGTGGAGGAGTGGCAGCTATTGTCCAGAAGAGTCTTTGTCCTCGCAGGATCCCTGCCCCTGAGATTGTTGGGTGTGAGTCTCTCCTCTTGAGGTTGGACTCAGGGGCTCAGTTGGGCTTGTTGTTGACGTACCTGCCTCCCAGCTGTGTTACGACAGCCCTACCTGTGCTGCTAGAGGCAGTAGCCGGGTTGGCGGTGGAGTTCCCCAGGCTTATTTATTTTATTTTTATTTATTTTATTTATTTATTTTATTTTATTTTTCAATTTATTGAATTGTCCCCAGTACAATTTATGGTACTGGGGAACTTCAATTTGCCGTCACTTGGCGAATCCTCAGATGTGGCTCAGGAGTTCATGGCTTCCATGACAACCATGGACCTGACCCAAGTAGTTCAGGGTCCGACTCATAGTGAGGGACACACACTTGACCTGGTGTTTCTCTTGGGGCAGTGGCGATATGATCTGGCATTAAGGGGTATAGATGCTTCTCCCTTGTCATGGTCAGATCATTTCCTGCTGAGGTTAGACTTCAGGGCAATATTCTTCCATCGCAGGGAGGCGGAGCCGATTAAGTGGTTCCGCCCCGGCGCCTAATGGATTCTGAAGGTCCACCTGACTCCCTTGTCCACATTCCGGCTGAGTCCCTGGTGGCTGCCTGGAATAGGGCGGCATCTGGGGCACTGGACCAGATTGCGCCTTTGCGACCTCTCCATGGCGGTGGATCCAGGGAGATGAAGTGCCAGAAGAGACGTCTAGAGTGACGCTGGAGGACCAGTAATTCTGAATCTGACCGAACACTCTTAAGAGCCTTTATTAGGACTTATTTAGTGGCGATATGGGTGGCAAAATGCTTGCATTTTTCCACACTTATTGCATCTGCTGATTCGTGCCCAGCCGCCCTATTTAGGGTGACTTGCTCCCTCCTTAATGTAGGAGGAGTGGAGGAGCCCTTGCTGGGTAGAGCTGAGGAGTTTGTGCAGTTTTTGTCGAATAAAGTCGCTCAGATTCGGATGGACCTGGACTCTGATTGGGCAATTCCGACCGAGATGACGGGGGCAGGTCTTAGTCCCATTGTGTGGGATGAGTTTGAGCCTGTGACTCCTGAGGAAGTGGACAAGGCTGTAGGAGCGATGAGTTCCTCTACTTGTTGGTTGGACCCGTGACCCTCCTGGCTGGTTTTGGCCAGCAGGGAAGTGACACAAGGCTGGCTCCAGGCTTTAGTTAACGCGTCCTTGAGGGAAGGGGCCTTCCTGCAACCATTAAAGGAAGCGGTTGTAAGGCTCCTCAAGAAGCCTTCCCTGGACTCAGCAGAATTAAAGAACTTTCGTCCAGTCTCCAACCTACACTTTGTGGGAAAGGTTGTAGAGAAAGTGGTGGCACTTCAGCTCCTGTGGTCATTGGAGGAAACGGATTATCTAGACCCTTTTCAGTCTGGCTTCAGGCCTGGCTACAGCATGGAAACTGCTTTGGTCACGCTGATGGATGATCTCTGGCGAGCCCGAGATGGGGGTAATTCCTCCATCTTGGTGCTCCTTGACCTCTCAGCGCCTTTGGATACCATTGACCATGGTATCCTTCTGGGACGACTAAGGGAGTTGGGAGTGGGAGGCACCGTGTTACGGTGGTTTTTCCTCCTATCTCTCTGGTCGGTCACAGTCGGTGTTGGTAGGAGGACAGAGGTCGACCCCTAGGCCCCTCATTTGTGAGGTGCCTCAGGGCTTGGTCCTCTCTCCCCTCCTATTTAACGTATATGAAGCCGCTGGGTGAGATTATCCGACGACACGGGGTGAGGTATCAGCAATACGCGGATGATTCCCAGCTGTATATCTCTACCCCGCGTCAATTCAGTGATGCAGTGGATGTGATGTGCCGGTGCCTGGAGGCTGTGAGGGTCTGGATGGGAGTCAACAGGCTCAGTCTTAACCCAGACAAGACCGAATGGCTGTGGGTATTGCCTCCTAAAGACTATGTCAATTGTCCATCCTTGGTTCTGAGGGGGGGAGAAATTGTCCCCCTCAGAATGGGCTCGCAATTTGGGTGTCCTCCTAGACTCACAGCTAAGATTAGAGCAACATCTGGCAGCTGTGGCTAGGGGGACCTTTGCACAGGTTCGCCTGGTGCACCAATTGCGACCCTACTTGGATCGGGAGGCTCTTCTCAGAATCACTCATGCCCTTGTCACCTCACGGTTAGATTATTGCAACGTACTCTACATGGGGCTACAGTTGGTCCAGAACTGAAGCCGCGCAAGCCGTCATGGGTGTACCTAGATACACCCACATTACACCAATTCTCCGCGAGCTGCACTGGCTCCCTATTGGTCTCTCGTCACAATTCAAGGTGTTGGTTATTACCTTTAAAGCCCTACATGGCTCAGGGCCAGGTTATCTTCGAGACTGCCTTCTGCCGCATAGCTCTCAGTGACCAGTAAGATCCCACAGAGTTGGTCTCCTCCGGGTCCCGTCAGCTAAACAATACCAGCTGGCAGGCCCGCGGGGGAGGGCCTTCTCTGTGGCTGCCCCAGCTCTCTGGAACCAGTTACCTCCTGAGATCCGGACCATCCCCACCCTATTGGCCTTCCGAAAAGCGGTGAAGACCTGGCTTTTCTGGCAGGCCTGGGGCCGTTGATCTCGCTCTTGTGATCTGGTGAGATCCGGCCATGAATGGCGTGAATGAGTTTTTAATGTTTTTAATTTTTAAATGTTTTTTTTAATGATTTTTTTAAAAATGTATTGTGCGCCACCCTGAGTCTTCGGAGAGGGGTGGCATATAAATTGAATAAATTAAATTAAATTAAATAAGAAAAAAATAAAATAGTATCCAGGATCTGTGAGGGATTATTCTTACGATACCTCAGATCCTGCTCAGGCGATGGAGCAGAATCCTGGAGGCCTTCCTGGGCTGGAAGAGACCTTGGGGGCCCTCTTGTCTGACCCCTTACTCAGGGTGGAATCCTCAGGGCCAAGGAAAAAGCTCTCCCACCGTTGGCTGCAAAAGCCCTTTTCCCTTTGAGACAGTGCTGCCATGAGTTGTGGAGGGTGGGGGGGAGCCAGACGGTTGCATTGCTTCAGAGTTCTCCCACTCAGGGAATCCTCCTCTTCCCGCCCCCCCCCAGAGCGCCCAGCCCTTGTCCCTTGTCCTATTCTTGGGATCTTTGAAGAGGGAAGCCACCCTGCTTCCCTGCAGGAGCACAGGATGAGCAAGGGAGAATGTGAATGTCCCAGTGGAGTCAGGGTTAAATGGAGTCTAAAGAGCAAAAAACAGTGCCAAGAGGAGGAGTTTATCTTTGTTCCAGCCAGGTCACACCACCCCTGGGTGGTGGGTCCGGTTCTGGGGGCTGCACATGAGGCGGGACCCTGACAACCTGGAGTGCGTCCTGAAGGAAGCAGCAAGGATGGCCAGGGTTCTGGAAAGGAATGAAACTTGCCAGGAACAGTTGCAGGTGTTCAATCAGGTCTGGTTAATCTGAAGGAGAGGAGACCTGCTAAAATATCTTAAAAGGAAGCTAGACAACAGGGTAGATTGTGAGCAAGGAACAATGAGTTCAAATTACAAGGAAGCAAATTCAGAAATAATTGTCTGACGTTATGATTGATTCAAGAATGGAACGGGCTGCCTCAGGAGGTATGGAGTCTCTTTAGCCAGATGCACTTGGAGGTTAGTTGTCCATCTTCAGGGGATTCTGGCCCTGGGCTGGGATTGGAGTGGATGGTCTGCCCTTGGATTCTGTGGTCTGCTTTGTTCTTACCCGCCTCTCAAGCCCCCAGGTTAACCCACTGTACGCATGCTGATAACCTTGAGGGACAACCAGCTAAGGATTCTTCCTGATTTACATTGGGAAAATCCCCTTGGCTGTCTTCACTTCCATGAGAGCTTGGGCAAACGTTCCTGGAAGCGTGGCTTGGGCTGAGGGATCTTTTAGGGAAGTCCCAGTGGCAGATGGGCTCTACTCTGGACCTGAGACCTCAGGTCCTGCAGGTAGCCTTATTATCACATGAAGCTTTGCTTTCCACACCTGGGACAACTTTATCTTATGCTTCTCCTGGTTTTCCCCTGCTGAACTCTCAGTTGCAGGCCCCATATGGCACTATGAAATCAGATTGGGAAATTCATCATATGTTTTGGGGTGGAATTGGGGGCTGGGATGAATGTCCAACCCAAGGTAGATCCCCCGAGGGCTGTAGCAAAAGAGGGGCAGATTCTGTAAATGGCTTTAACTTATGGAATCAGAATGTCAAACTCTTGGCCTAACCCTGGTAGTAATTGTGGCTTTGGTTTGTTCCTCTATAGCTGGAGCACTACCAAGGCCAGATGACCGAGCTGCAGGAATACGTGGACTATGTGCGCGCCCTCAATGAGGTCATCCAGCAGTGCTATCGCCCTCTGAGCTCCAGTGAAGAAAGTCTGGAAAACATGGTAAGGTCCTCCTCCTAAACCCTGGTAGAGCCATCCCTTTGGGCAACCGGCAAGGGAAGAGCTTGCTGGAATAAAGGAGGACCATGTTTTTCAAGAGGTGTTCTCCAGTAAGGCAGGATGGCTCCCGGGGAACTGAGTGGAGCCTCACAGGCCCTTCTTCACCTATCTTCTCCCTGCAACCCCCTGGCTCCTTGGTCTTCCCCTTCAGGGCAGAGGGTGGGGGTGGGGTGGGGGAGAGCCAGAAGCGGCAGATTCTTGCTTGGCTCCTTCTCTGGGAGGGGGGAGGGGCCCTTCGTCTTCTCTTGCAGCCAGGTGCAAGACAATTCGGCCTCCATTGTTGACGCCATCATTGGGTGGGTGACAGCTGCTGTCCCCTCCTCTTCCACCTGTGGGATCCTTGATATCTTTGGGGATGGCCATGTAGAGCCTGAGCCTTCTCTCCATCCTAGCTCTTGGACACCTGGGATGCCTTCGTGTACCAGCAGCGGGAGGTCTCCGACTTCATCATTTCACGCCGCCTGAGCATCATTGCTGAGCTCAGCAGCTCCCTCCAGGAAGCAACTCGGGAGCTCCAAGAACTGCTCACCACGGTTACCTTAGGCCGCTTCCAGGACCCGTCCCAGAACCCTTGTGTCATGGAGGACGAGCTGATGCGGCTCCTGCAGCGCTTCCAGGCTGTGGTGGGACGTGTCACGGACCTCTGTCACTCGCAGCGGATTCTGACAGGTGGGGCAGCTGCTGGCCAAGTCCTGCTGGGGGGAGGAGGGAGTTCACCTGCATGTGACAGGTGAGTCAGGGGTCTCCTGATGCCTTTTGCAGGGGGACGCACGGACCTCTCCCTCCTCACCAGACAGCAGGAGGTCATTGAGATTCACATCCGTGTCTGGCAGCTGTTCCGCATCGTTTCTGAGCAGATCAAGGAGTGGAAGTGCTTGGCCTTTGTCAAGGTGAAGGTGGAGATGGAGATGCAGCCGGCCGGAGTTTCTTAGGCCCCTTCTCCAACATGTCCGCCCCCCTCCCCACACTTTGGCATCCCAGGTGCCAGGTCCTCTTTGGCAGCAGCATCTGGGGGTCCTTTGGAGCCGGGATGCCATTCCACGCTAGTCAGCAGTCAGGGTTTCATGCGGCAAGAAATAATTTCATTTGGCCAAAGTATGTTGGTCACCTGCCCGCCCAGTCATGTCAGGGAATTTGGCCAGGCTGGAAAGGGTCAGGAAGTCAGCTTTGACATCTGAGACTGATGGCCCTGGCCAACCTCCCCTCCCTCCAATTTCCCTGCTTGCAGTTTAGCGCCCCTCTGGCCCTGGAGAAAACAGAGGAGTGGCAGAAGGAGGGGGCCAGCCTGGAGTGTTCTCTGCCCAGCCACCACCGTGTCATACAGGCCTGCCTCTCAGCCATTGGCAACTTCCAGAAGTACCTGCCTTTGCTCCTGAAGCTCGGGAGCCACTTCCTTAAGCTCGGCTGCTGGAAAGAGATTTTTGCTGGTGAGGGGCTGGTGGGGCTGGCCTTGGAGTGCTGGGAAAGGACTGAAGCTGGGCTCGGAGGAGCTGAGCTGCACCCTGGAGGATGGCTCTGGGCATGTGGCTGAATTAAGGGGTTGGCAGGGAAGATGCCAGGCTGGAGAGGGCAGAGGGCCGAGTTGAGTGGGGCTGAACTGGTTTCAGCTGTTCTCCGCACGTTTTCAGTGATGGGTGCCAAATGCCCAATGAATATGCAGTTCACCCTGGGCCAGCTCCTCTCCTACCCGCTGCTGGAATATAGCGATGCCATCTTCAGGGTGAGTGGCTTGGCATGTGACTGGCCGGGGAAACTGTTACTCTTCTTGCTCCTGCTGGGCGGGGCTGTGATAAAGCTGTTCTCTCCCTTGACCATCAGGTGTATGCCCACGAGAAAAGCCGTCATTATGCCAGAGACACTCTCCTGCGTCTCCAGAGGGCCTGGGCAGAGAAGCAGTTCCGTCTTGTTAACTTCATCCTGAATGTGCCCTACCAGGAACCGCAGCCGGAACGCTTCCGGCGTCCAACTAGCGGCCGCCAGCGTGCAGCCAAGCTTGAATACATCTCCAAGGACAGTGGCACTTTCGTGCTGTCAGGTAAGGCCCTAAATAATGCAGGTGTGTTTGGGCTGAGTGTGGACTCAGGGAGCAGGAGCCGGCAAGGAAGGGCCCCTTACCTATTTACCAGGCCCTTTCATGTCACTTCGCTTGTTTCCCTCATTTCTGGGAAGGGAAAGTGGCATTGAGGTCCATCGTCAGCTACTTTTTTCTGGTGGGAACCTTTCTTACTCTTCCCCCTCACACAAAGTGTTGTGGGGGAGGAATATTTTGCTTAATTTGGGCCAAACATCCAGACCATGTGCCCTTCCTCTTGGGCTGCACAGATACCACTGAACTGAAGGCTGCTGTGGAGCACAGCATCTTAATCCTCCAGAACATGATCTTGTCTCCCTTCTCCTCCGACATCCTGGAAGAGGCCAAGAGCTGGGCCTCCACACTGCGTACTTTTGGTGAGGAAACAGAAGAGAGAGGTATCCTTTGATTCACAGGGCAAAGGAGGCCATTGGGCATCTGCAGTGCACAATGGGCACCCATCACTCCGAATCCCTTTCTCTTGGGTGGGTGGGTGGAAAGCCAGCAGGAATAGAAGAGATGCTGGCCTGGCTCAGAAGTTGCCGAGCAGTGAGAGAGGAGGCCTCTTTTGACCTGGTTCCAGGTTCATTGTGCTGTGAGAACTCACATGTGCCAGTTGCACATTCAGGGATCAGTGTTAAAAACCCTCGGGTGTCGCATGATGGGTGGATCCCCTTCCCTTTTCTTCCTCCTTGTCTTTCTCTTTTATCCAGAGTCCCTTCTTTATGCCTGGGTGAGTTTCCAACAGAAGTGGGTCTTCCTGAACATTGTTCTTTACGAGATGAACATCACCCTTCCCAGTGCAGAGCTGGTAAGTCAGGCTTGTGCCTGGAAGGATTGCCCCACTCCTCTCAGGGCCCATTTCCTCCCTTGTTCCATCCTCCTTTTCCATGCCCCACGCAGGATTCTCGGTTCCAGCGACTGGATGGCCATTTCCGAGAGGTCATGCGGCTGACGTGCAACGATCCCCTGGTGCTGTCCAGTGTCCAGTTAGGGCCAGGCTCTAGCCGGGACAGCCGCTTCATTGGGGCCACACTGCAGGCAGCTTTCCGGGAGGGCTCTGCCGACCTGCAGGGCCTCATCCGGGCCCTGGACTATGTTCTGGAGGCCACCCGGATGGGCTTCCCTCGCCTGTTCTTCCTCAGCAACGAGGAACTGGTAGCCATGCTGTCCACCGCCAATGAAACTGCAGACGCCTCGGCTTGGTCCCAACGCTGCTTCCCTGGAGTGTGCCAGCTGGACTTGCTCCTACCCCCAACCTCGCAAAACCTTGATGCTGTCTCTGCTGAGCTGCCCCTTGTGCAGGTGGTCGGCCTACTGGGCAGCCACAGTGAGAAGCTGAAGCTGTGTAGCGCAGTCCCCCTTGGCCGGAAAGCCACCCAGTGGCTTTGTGTCCTGGAGCACCACATGAAGGAGTCTGTCTTCAACCAGTTGCAGGAGTGCGTGACCCAGCGCCTGGCTCTCAGGCCGCAGCTGGATTTGGCCTTTGAGCGGCGCCCTGGACCCACAGAACTGCCCCTGCACTTGGTGGCCGAATGCTGGGCGGGACTGGGCAACACCTTTCCGACCCAATGCGTGCTATTGGCCGAGGAGGCACTCTGGCGGGTGGCACTGGAAGAAGCCTTCTTGAACCGACGACAGCGGAAGGGGCTGGAGCTCAGACTCAGCCTGAAGCTGGAGGCCGTGGTTCACTATATCCGGAATTACCGCAGCGTCCACACCTGGAACCCAGAGCAAGACCACCTGGGCATGTTGCTGGAGGCCCTGATCATCGTTACCATCCAACAACGTGATGTCACCTCCCAGTTGCTCAAGCATGAGGAGGCCTCTGTCCACCATTTTGAATGGGCCCGGCACCTCAAGTACAGCATCCATCTGCTGCCCGAGAAAGCCCGGGCAGCGGGGCTCCCTCTGAGTTGCTCCTGGGTGGGCAGTCCTCCCGGCTGCTGGGCCGAAGTCCTCGACAGACGCTTCCCTTACGGCTATGAGTTTCTGGGCACCAGCTTGCAGCTGCTGGGCAGCCCTTTGCTGGACAGGACCTTCTTGGGGCTACTGCTGGCCTTGGAGGAGTTCTGCTGCGGGGGCCTGCTGGGTCGGCCAGATGTGGGCAAGTCTCATACAGTGCGGGGCCTTGCCCAGTTTCTAGGCCGCCACTTGGTCACGCTGCATTGTACCAGGCAAATGTCTATCAGCTGCCTCTCCCGGCACCTCTGTGGGGCTGTGCATTCAGGGGCCCTGCTGCTGCTGGAGTCTGTCGAGCGACTGGAACCCGTCGTGCTCTCTGCTTTCAGCCATCGCCTCGTCGACCTGCAGAGGATGTGTCTGAATTTCCAAGATGGGGGCAGGGGGACCACCTCTGGCCAGCCCTCAGCTGTTTTTCCCCCTGCCAGCCCAGGTTCTGAGAGCTCAGAGAGCTCAGAGGAAGATGAGGCACAGCCCGCTGGTTTGCCAGAGCTGGGTACCGATGACGCCGAGCCCTATCAGCCACGGGTGCTAGGAAACATTCTTTTTGGGGGAAGGCTGCTCCGTGTGCGGGAGACATACGGCTGTGTGGTCGCCCTGGAGTCTCTTCCGGAGCAGCTGCATCTGGCCCTGCGCCCCTTGGCAGTGCTGCCCCCTGACTTAACGAGACTTGCGGAAGTCATGCTGCTTGCGGCTGGCTTCCGAGAGGCCACACGCCTGGCGGAGAAGCTCTGTGCTTTCCTTGAGTTGGAGAGGATGCTCAATCCCGGGCCCCACTTCAGCATCCCCACCCTCATCCGGAAGGTGATTGGGACGGCCATCGACATTTTGTTTGCTCCCACACCATGGCAAGACCCTTCGCCTTCCAGAGCCAAGCCCTCTCCTCGGACAGCCTTCTTCCTAGGTCTTGAAGAAGAGCCCGCTGTGGTGAAGGCTCTGTGCCATTCACCCTTGCTCACTGGCCCCGAGGGTCCTCGGCTGCACAACATGTGTGAGCTGCTCCACGAAGTCTTCCCCAATGCCTCCCTGCCCCCCTCCGAGCAGCTGCCCCCTCGGCTGCAGAGTGCCCTGGTGGCTCAGTTACAGGAGGACAAGCTGCAGCCAGACCCAGATCTCCTCCTGGCTGCTAGTCAGCTCTCCCAGGCGATGCAGGGGGCCACCGGCATCCTTCTCCTGGGGCCCTCGGGAAGTGGCAAGACCACCACCTGGCGAACTTTGTCCAAGGCCCAGAGTAGGCTGGCAGCCAGCGATGCCACGCCAGGCATGCAGGGTTCGAGTGCCTGTGAGAAGGCAGCCTTCCGACCTGTAAGTACTGTCTGCTTGTGGCCCAACGCCCTGAGTGTGTCCGAGTTTGTGGGCAACCTGGAAGGCAGCCTGTGGCAGGATGGGGTCTTCTCTCGGATATTGCAACGGGCAGCCACCTCAGCTGCAGCTTGTGGGACCGGCGAGGTCAGCTCCCAGCAGTGGTTGGTGCTGGACGGCGCTGCTTGCCAAGAATGGCTGGAGCCCATCTCCTTGCTCTTCAGCGCCAGACCTTTCTTCAGCCTTCCCAATGGACAGAGGCTGCGGGCCCCCAAGAACCTCCGCTTCCTCTTTGAGATGTTGGACGCTTCAGAGATGCCCCCCTCGGTCTGCACCCACTGTGCCCTGCTGCACCTGGAGGGCTCCCGGCTCTGGCAGGTACTGCTCTCCTCTGCCTTTGCCCCTGCACAGCACAAGTACAGCCTCTCCCTGGAGACCCTGTCCACGCTGCACGGCCTTGCCAAGGAGATCTTCCCAGCCACCATGGCCTTCCTGCAGCAGCACTGCTGCCCGGCCCTGCTGCCCCATGCCCACCCACAGCACCCGCTGGCCCAGGGGGTCCAGGAGACCACGGCCTTCGCCAGGATCTTCCAGGCACTGCTCAAGCACTACATGCGCCGTGACCAGCTCAAGCCCCGGCCAGCTGTCAAGGTGGCCACAGGTAAGAATGGCCTGCTAGAGAGAGGGAAGAAGGCAGTGACTGGGGAAGGGGCCTAGTGCCTCTCCCCAAGGAGCTAGGTAACCCCTCTGCCTTCTCCCTTCCAGAAATCAGCTCCTGGACACCCCCCAGCTTGAAGGCTCACAGCCTGGATGAGGTCCCCACCCATCACCCTCTGCTGGCCCAGAGCATCTTTGTCTTCGCCTACATTTGGGGCTTTGGGAGCCACCTCCAAACCAGGTAGGGTCCCCAGCCCCTCTGCTCCGCCACTTGCCACCTTTTCCCCAGAAAGGAGAATTCAGCGGGGGGCGGGGGGGGGGGGAGCCCAGGCGAGAAGGAGGAGGAAGGCTGGGAGAAGAGGAAAGGAAGCTGCTCTTGCTAGCAGCAGACCAGAGCTATTTCCTCGGGCTCAGCCACCCCCATCCCCCGGCCCTCCTCTGGGCATTGACAACACCCCCCGCCCCACCCCAAGGCCATCCATGGGGATCCATTCACTCAGCAGGGAAATTTGGAAATGGGCCATTTGATGCCACCAACAGGGTTGAGGATGAGCTGGTTGGGGTGACTTGAGCTGATACGACAGCTCTTTATTTTTGTTTCATCATCTTACTTTTATGAAAACAACATAAATGTTTCTGAGCTGCTCTGCACACTGTTAAAACAAATTCAGTGCAGCTAAAAATAAGTTTATTTCCAGTTAGTTGTATTAGTTTTTTAAAGGGAGGACCAATTTAAAGTATGTTTATACATCAAGGAGTGAAGGGGCAGTTCAGGAGCCACGACTGAGAAGGCCACGTTCCTCTGGAAACCCTTTGTGGCTCTTTGAAGACCCAGGTGGTGAGCTGTTTTTTTCCGATGCAGCCAAAGAGAGGGCAAGCCGTCTGAACGGGACAAGCTCCTGGCTGCTCGTCTCCTGCCCCGAGTGGCTCGGCTTGGCACAAAAGTGCCAAGGGTCTCCCACAGCTTATAATGGTCCCATCGGAGCCTGGTTCGGAGGGGGAGGAGTTGGAACCAGGACTGTTTGACAGAGATGGCACGTTTGGAGAGGACAGGGCTGAGGACGATGCTGTCTCAGGCCCCTCAGGATTGAGGGAGGTGGTTGACCTGACAGAGAGCTGCCTGCCATCCCAGACACAGGGGAGGATCAGCTGCTGACATGCAGTGATGCCCTCTGAGAAGGAACAGCTGCCTCCTCCACCTGATCCGAGGGCACCGAGAGCGGAGTGTAGGCAAGCTCAGAGAAATGTCTATGGAGATTCTCTATCATCCAGGTCATGGTTGTCCCAAAGAAGCAGCTGGACTTTCTTGTCTTTCTTTGAAGGAGTTTCGTTTCTCATCCACAAAGCTTCTTCAGTTCTGACTGGACGATAGGGATTGGAAGGTGTCAACCATCCCATTTGACACATTCAACCAAAGAAACTCTCAGCTCTTTTAGATTACCAAGAGTGTAGCTTTATTGAAATATTCATCTAGGTACATCAGAAGCAAAGTCAGTTCTGAGATTTTGCCACAAAAACCCACATAGGTAAAATCCCTTTTCCCCCTCTGGGCCACCCACAGTTCATAGTTCACCAATTGGGTTCAGTTCTTTTGTTCTGGGAAAAAATTGTCTGTGCTGCTCAAACATTTCATAACTTGACCTTGGTGTCTAAACGGCTTACCGTCAACAGAAGGCTCTCTTGCACTCTGGAGCTTCCCTTCCTCCTTAGTAATTTGCCCTTGCTGTTTGGCAAACTGAGAGCTACAGCAGGAGTCGAGTAAGGTTTGACAGAAGGATTTATACTGCTTGCAGACAGCTGGTCATTTGCATTCTTTTAGAGAGTCGTTGAGGCCACTTGGAGGTTTGTCAGTGTCCTCAGGGTCACCTGAGTGGTGCAAATGGGTATGGAGCCTTTTTGGAGCTGCTGAAAGGACTGTGTTATAGCTCCACACCCATTTGCACTACTCAGGTGACCCCAGCTTTGAGTCACACCTTTTACCTTTTGCCTTGCCTAGTTTTGAGAACTGCCTTCTACTTTTTGCCTTGGATCTTAGCCTTGGCTTGAGGACTGCCTTTGCCTTGTGGACTACAGTTTGCCTCATGGACTCGCTCAGCCGGGTGGACTGGATTTGGGACCCTGGACATTGCCTTGTGAGCGTGCTCCTGCTCTGTGGACTTTGTTATATACAGACTGTTGTTTAGGGAACTGAGGGTGGCTGCCTTCAGGGTAGCATGGGATGGAGCCTTACCGGTCATTGGAGGGCTGTTGGAACATTTACTTCAAGCAATAAAGGACTCTCTAGAGCCCTGCCTTGCCTTGACCACCTGGTCATAGCATGCTCATCTATTACACTTCTATCCCACTATAATTCCAAAAAGACTTGGCTGCTTAGAAGAAATAGTACAGTTAAACCATCTGCAGCCCAGTCCAAAAACCTGCCAGACATAAGTAAAAACAATAACAATGAAAGACACACACACACTTTTTTTAAAAATGAGAAAAGTGGAGGGGGGATGGCCAGACCAAATCAGGAGAAGGGTCTCTGAAACAGCTCAATTTTGAGCAACTTTTGAGAAAGGAACCAACAGGCCAGCTGGCCCTCCACAATGCGGGTGCTGCCCCAGAGGTGCCCTGCCTCCATACTTCAGGCCCCCAAACTTCCCTGTACCCCTGAGTGCCAACAGCTTCCCGTGAATATGGAATCCTGAGTGACCAAATGATACCTCCCAACAGCTTATGTGGCTGTTTACAAAGCAGGGGAGGAGGACCAGCCGCTGTGGCATCCTCACATGTAGTGCAATGTTTAGGCTAGATTTGGCATTTTTGTCCACCTCTCTGGGGTGTTGTGTGGGAGATGCTTGTCTGTTTGAATTTTAAAGCCCCAGAGCAATGTAACTTCTTCATTTTCTACTACTTCGTCTATTTTGTGGTCCCGAAGAACATCTACCATTCTGAGTCTTAGACATGAAACCGAGGAATAACTCAGAGAGGCAGAAGTCTGTATTCAAACTAAATGCAGCAAGGGAGAACCAACTACAAGGAAAAATTAAACTCCAGAGGAAGACTGATGGCAACATGTCACCCAGAGGATAAAAACCAAGAAGAGCATCCCTGCCAGTGGAGTTGAACAGTCAATTTCATATCCCCCCCCCCACCCCCGGAAGAAAACCCACAGGCATGTGGAGTAGGGTCTTCATTAAATATTCCAGTGACAAGAAGAAGAGTAGCTCAGCTGTCACAAAGAGGTGCAGTCCGCTGCGTTCTTCAAAGAGTAAAAGATGTGTGGTGGTGACTGGCGACTCACTTGGGGTTTGCACAGGGAACAAACAGGGAGAACTTGGGGTCCTAGTGCATGAGGGCAAGTATGATATTGTAGCTATTACTGAAATTTGATAGGATGGAACCATGACTGGCCATAGTGCTAGAAGGTTATAAATTGTTCAAAAGAAAGAGACCCAACCAAAGAGAGGAAGGAGTTTGCAATGCATGTGAAGAACTACTATATCTCTTCAGAAATGCATATTACCAAGGATGAAAGCCACCTTGAAAGTATTAGGGAGAATATAAGGGAGAAAAGCAATGACATTGCTATAGGTGTGTACTACAGGCCATCCAAGCAAGCAGAGGAAATAGGCGGACTTTTCACAAATCAGTTAACTGAAGTGTACAGGAAATCCATCACTGTGGTAATAGGGGACATTAACTACCCTGACATCAACTGAGAAACAAACTCTGCAGGGAGTGGGAGATTGAACAGGTTTCTGACTGCCTAGTTGACTGTCTTATCTCCCAAAAGGTGAAGGAGGAAACTAGAGGGTCAGCTACACTGATCTTAATTCTTAATAATAGAGATGAAATTGTTGAGTGAGTGGAAGTTGTAGGAATTATGGGGGAGAGTGACCATGTTATACTAGAATTCACCATAATGCAGGCAGAGGTAACTGAACAAACTGAACTCAAGAGCCAACTTCAGCAGACTAACAGAGAGGTTAGGAAAGATTCCATAGATAGAAATCTTAAGAGGGAAAAATTACAGTAGAGCATGTTTGGGATACTCTGAAAACTAAAAAATGAGATAATGAAGACCAAAACAAAAATAAAACCACAGAGAAAGAAAAATGAGACCCGCATGGTTGCATGAAGAGCTCGTTGACAAACTGAGGAACAAAAAGTACAAGTATAAAAAATGGAAAGAGGGGCAAATAACTAAAGCAGAATATCAGCAAATAGCCCATATCTGCCAAGACAGAGTCAGGAAGGCTAAGACTTGCAACAAATGCCAAAAGTAACAAAAAAGATTTCATTTAATATATAAGGAGCAACAAGGAAGTGATTGGTCCACCAATGGAAGAAGATGGCAAGAAGGTGATGGGTAGCAGGAAGAGAGCAGAACTACATAATTCCTTCTTTTGTCTTTACAGAAAAGGAAAAAAATAGCCAAACTTATCAAAACCAGCACAGTGAGAAACAGAACAGGAATGCAGATCAAAATAGGCAAGGAATTTATAAGAGAACACTATTTGCCTTGGACATGTTCAGATCTCTGGGACCAGATGGTGTACATCCCAGGGTTAGGGAATAGATTAGGGTTTGCCAGCGTTTTGGAAGATAGACTCAAGATTCAGAAGGATCTTGACAGACCTGAGCACTAGGCCCTATCCAACAAGATGCCCTGCAGTGGTGAGAAAAATAAGGTCCTATGCCTTAAATCCAAATGTGTAGATATAGAGTAGGAGATACTTGGCTCAACAATAGTAACTGTGAGAGGGATATAGGTGTCACTGCTTACATAAGTCCACACGTAAGTGCTGTAGTAGCTGCCAAAGAAGCCAACACAGTCCTAGGCTGCATCAACAGAGATACAGTAGCATGAAGATCATGGGAAATCATAGTACTGATTTATACTGCACTGGTGAAACCATACTTGGAATATTGCATCCACTTCTGGTCACCATGATTCAAAAGAGATGCTGAGACCCTAGAAAGAGCACAGAGAAGAGCAACAAAGACGATAAGAGGTCTGGAGGAGAAATCATACAATGAATGGCTAAAGGAATGAGGTTTGTTTAGCCTAATGAAGAGAAGGTTCAGGGGAATCACAATAGCAGCCTTCCAATACTTGAAGGGGTGTCACAGGGAAGAGGGCATCAATTTATTCTCCAAAGCACCTGAGGGCAGGACAAAAAGCAATGGGTGGAAGCTCATCAGAAGGAGATTTAACCTGGGAATGAGGAATTTCCTGACAGTGAGAACAATCAATGGAACAGCTTGCCTTCTGGAGTTGTGGGTGATCCATTGTTGGAGGTTTTCAAGAAAAGATTTGACATTCATTTGTCTAGGATGCTATAAAGACTTTGCCTTGGAGAGGGGGTTGGACTATAAGACCAAGTTCCCTTCTAGCCCTAGGAATCTATGATTCTTTGTACTGATGGCATTTGCTGTCTGCTGCTCTCTTCTCAGTTCTGGCTTTCTTAAGGCTCGGTCTTGTGCAGCCAGAATTAGCCCCACGGTCTCTTTCTTTGATTTTTCTGCTCTTCCTGGTCATTGCCAGGTTTTGTTATCTGCTTTGCCTTTTGTCTTTTTATATACTGTGGTTGTGTAATACTTTGCCTTGCCATGTCTATTCTTCATCTGGTTTCTTGTAGGCCAGTTTGGTCTGTTTTTTCAGGGTGGTTGATGTTGTCAGCTTGAAGGATGCTTGGGTATGGGTAATGATTGTCTTCATTCAGACTCTTGATATTATTTAATGTATTGCAAAGTGACAATACAGTTATTCTAAGTCTAAGTTCAGTGTTTTTCTGAACTCTGGGAGCAAAGGTACCATCTCTATTTCTGGGGGGACGCTGTCCCAGAGGTTGAGGGCTGCAGTGGAGAAGGTCTGCGTTCCTTAGTCCCATAACAGTCAAGAAGTAATAGAGGGGACATGGAAGGTACCCATAGTGCCACAACATACAGGGCGGGCAGAAACAGCTAGAAACAGGTGGTCTTTTAGGTATCCAGGCATTTGCCATAAAGGACTTTACAATGACCAGCACTCGACCTGAACCCAGAAGCCAATTGGCAACCAATGCATAGCACTGCATAGCAGTTTGCATAGCACTGGTGACACGTGGGTGTACTGGGAGATGCCCATCACGTTCTTGTGACTACAGCATAGTAACTGTCTGAAGGGCCTCCCACTCGATGAAGGGCAGCAACTGGTGCACAAAGTGAGCCTGTGAAAAGGCTCTCCTGGCCACCGCTACCCCTTGCCCCTGGAGCAGTCGCTGAGAGTCCAGAAGGACCCCCAAGCCACACACCCAGGGGTGAAATCCAGCAGGTTCTGACAGGTTCTGGAGAACCGGTAGCGGAAATTTTGAGTAATTCAGAGAACCAGCAAATACCACCTCTGGCTGGCCCCAGAGTGGGGTGGGAATGGGGATTTTGCAATATCTTTCCCCCAGGAGTGGGAAGGGAATGGGGATTTTGCAGTATCCTTCCCCTGCCACACCCCCCAAGCCATGCCCACAGAACCGGTAGTAAAAAAAATTTGATTTCACCACTGCACACACCAGTCTTGACGGGAGGGACTGCCCCATGTGGTCATTCCAGTCTTAGTTCTAGGTTTCCCAACTCTCCATGTAGATTCTGACTTCATCCAGGATAGAGCTGATACCTCTTGAATCTGCCCAGTGCCTGCTCGTCAGCAGCCTTTCTGGCTGATCCTTGGATCCATGACTCCTCACCTCACTTCTCCTTTCACTTTGCAGGAGAGCCTAAAAACATATCCGCTTGCTTGATCAGATCTGAACAGTGCACAGGCAAAACTGGGGCCCCCTGTAGCTACCTGGATGGTGCTGGTGGTAGTGGCAGCAGTTGTTTAGCCAATATGTCATTTGTCAAAATGGGCTCCCAATTTTTGTTGGTGTTTGAAGAAAGGGTCAACGCACAGGGGCTCAGAAATAAGGACATGCAATTGAAATTCTGGGCAGCAGAAACTTTTTGGTTCAGCAGAGACACATAAGGTCCTTTGCCTGAAGGAGACCCAGGAGACGGCCTGGCCCTACTGGATGCTGGGTGTTGTTCAGGAAGTGGGAAACCCAGGCCCTTGAGGCCAGGGGCAGATGGAGGCTAAGAAGGAGGGAGGGGGTCATGGTTTACTGTAGGCTGGCCAGCCTCCTCTCTCTCTTTGCATAGGTACTGGCCTCTCTTCGACCACTTTGTCCGCCAGGCCCTCCGCAACAGCAGCTTGTCCATCCACCTCCCTGCGGCGGTTTCAGCATTTGATCTTTATCCTCTGGCCGAGGACGGCACTCTGAGGCCTTTCAATGGCCGTTACCTGCACAGTTACCTCAAGGTTCTTCCTGTGGGCTACTCGGTGTTGCCGCAGGTACGGTGGAATCCGGAGGTTCCCATTCCCCCTTTCTGATGTGTGGCAGAAGCCTGTGTCTCCATGACCTCGTTTTCCTCCCCTGCAGCATGAACGGGTGCTTTTTGTACTGAACATGTTACTGGGCTCAGACCAGCCCATCCTCCTGGTTGGGGAGCCGGGCTGTGGAAAATCCACCTTTGCTGAGATGCTTGTGCAGCCCAATTACTTGTTTCACCGGGTGTGCCTCACGCCTGCGTTCAGCACAGTGCACCTGCGTCAACTGTTGCACAGGAGGTCTCAGAGCACCCTGCGGGAGAAAGGCCTCTTCCCCACTGGCAAGCCCACTTGGGGTGCAGCGAGCAAAGGACGCTTCCTCTTCTTGATGGAGGATTTGCACCTGGCTTTTGTCGGTGAGCTCCCCTCCCCTCCCCTCCCCTCCACCCTCCCTTCTTTAAGGTTGGGGAGTGAGCTTGGAAAAGGCTGCACAGATCCCATGGTCTTCCGCCTCCTTTTCAGATCCAGTCCGAGGCACCAGCCCTGTGATTGAGTCTCTGCGCCAGACCCTCACCCTCCAGCAGTTCTACCATGCCGAGACTCTGGAGCTGCAGCAGTGCCCAACCACAGGTTTCAACTGCTTTGGTACGCTTTCGGTCCCAATCACTGGCAGCCTTCCGCTTTGTCCTCGTTTTGGCAGGCTTTTCAGCACGGTGGTGCTCCCGGCCATGAGCAGGGAGTCTTTGCTCAGCATGCACACTGGCACGGTTTTAACCTGGCTGGAGAAATTCCCTCTGCTGACCCGGCATCATGAGTTGGCCTCTGCAGTGGTCAAGGCCACCCTGGACACTTACGAAGCAGTGAGAAGAAGGTTCCACCCCTCCCCTGCCTGCTGCCTCTTCCAGTTCTCCTTGCATGATATTGCGAAGGTAATCAAGGGGATGCTTCTGCTGCGGCCCCGTCCAGGGATTCACCTGAGCACCCCCCTGGAAGACCACGGTTCCAAGGGGTCAAGCCCCAGGCGCACCTCTGTTATGGGGAGGCCGGCCGTGGGCACAGGGTACACTGCAGTACTCAGCACCCGGTTGATCATCCGGCTTTGGATGCATGAGAGCCTGCGCACCTTCTGTGACCCTCTGCGAGGAAAGCAGCAGCGGGAACTCTGTGAGCAGATACTGTTGGAAATCGCCACCACTCTCTTCTGCGCCAAGCATTGTGTCCTGCGGGTGGTTCCCTCCCTTACTTCCCCTGTTCACACACGCACCACCATTCAGTTTCGCAGCACATCCGACACCTGTCTGACCACAGCCTCTGTGGGGGAGGAGGACCCCAGAGAGAAGCACCTCCTCTCGACTCTGCAAGCTGAGCCTGAGTTCCCATACAGTGGTGAGATCGGCTATCCAAACTCCTGGGATCCTGTGGAGCAGGCCCCAGCCCTGGCGCTTGATCCACCAGATCCCACTCCTTGGGGAGAAGTTGCCCTGGGAGAACCAGAAAATGATGCCCCCGAAACAGAACCCGAAGAAGTGGATGGGGGAAAGAGGCCAAGCAGTGGGAAGCCCAACCAAGTGAGAGTGCCCGAGTCTCATGCCACTCCCCACCGGTCTTTCCTCATGCGAGTCAAACGCCGTACCTCAGGCAGGAAAGACAGCTCTGGCCCGCTGCTGCCGCTTCATCTCCTGCTCCTGCAGGGCGAATCCCCAGCAGATATTGTCTTCAGCAAGGACCTGGGCCCTGACTTCTACGGCCCCAATGCTCACAATCCCTATCAGGAGAAGCTCTGGAAAACCCTAGAGACACAGCTGAGCTCTTGCCTGCCCCCTGACTTCTTGTTGTGCTCAGATGTACTGAGGCATGTGGTACGGCTGGCCCGTCTGCTTTGGGGCCCAGACAGGCACGGAGCCCTGGTATCTTTTGTCCGGTGCACAGGCCGGCAGTCCCTGGTGGCTCTGGTTGCTCGTGCCACGGACACGCTGCTCGTTAACCTGCCAGCAAACGCTAGTGAGGCAGAGGCATTGGCATTACTGAGGTCGGCAAGCTGGCAGGCTGGAATTACGGGGAGTCGAGTAATGGTGCTGGTGCATTCGGGAGTGAGTGTAGCCATCTTGCACCAGGTCCTGGCGCTGATGACCGAAGGCACCTGCCCTGGACTCTCTAACCCAGGCGATTCCGTGGCCATTATCCAGGCCATGCTGCAGGAGAACCAAAGCATCAAGCGCAACATGCGGGAGGACCTCGTGCTGCAGAAGTAAGGAAGAGCGGGAGGAGAGGGGAAGCATCTCTGCCAGAGCAACGGGCAGGAGCTTCTTCAGAGTCCCCTGCTGTCTTGGCCTTGCAGGTTTTTTCAGTTGGTGCGTTCCAACTTGCATGTGTTCCTGCTCTTGGGGACTCCTGGGTCCTTGGCACTCCCACCTCTCACAGCCACAGCATTGGCTCAGTCGCTCTGCAGCTTGGAGATCTACCAGAACTGGAGCCAGGAGTCCTTGCTGCAGGTGGCCTCCAAGCGCTTGAAGGGCCACTTCAAGAGTGCCGTACGGTTTACCCGAGGTTGGTGCCAGCCAAAGAGGAAGCTTTACTTTCTTTGCCTTCAGCCCCACCCTCTGGCTTCAGGGCATATGCTCAGAATGCTGCTCTTTCTCCTCTCATTTCCTTACTTTGCACTCAGAGTTCTTGCCCCAAGCAAGAGCAGTGTTAGGCTTCAGGGTTTAGGGATCGTGCTCCAGAGAGCAGAAGTCTTGATCTTTCGCTGGCAACCCTGGCTGGTCTCTCCACAGACTGGTGGTCTGCTCACACACCTGTGCTGACCTTCTTGTCTCTGAAGGGCAGCCTTAGCTGCCAGCAAAGCTTTGGGACCACGACTGCTACAGCTTGAAGCCCAACCCGGCCCACCAGATACTGGCCAGGAAAGCCCACAGCAGTCTATTTCCCCAGCACTGCTTTTCCCCTCAATTAAGTTCCAGAGATGCTCGTGGTCTCGGTCTCTGTGCTCCCCAACCTCGAGGCCTCTTAGCATACTCCCAGCAAGGGGAGAGGCTTCAGATGTAGAGGGGGTCCTTCCCCTTTTATCACACGTTTTCAAGCTCTCTGAACTCAGGTGTTCTCCTGTGTTGCCTGCCAGAGCCCCTGTCTTTGCATGCCCAGAAGGACCTGCTGCACAACACATCCGTGGCTGCATCCCAGATCCACTCCTCGGCAGCCGACTACGCCTTCTCCCTGGCCAACAGCCTGCCCATCATCAGCCCCAAAAGCTTTCTGGATTTCCTGGATTCCTACATCTACCTGTTGGACAGCCTGCAGGAACAAGTCAACAGGAGAGCTGAACGGTGAGTCTGCCTTCTCTCAACTGCAATGCTTTCCCAAACCCTGTCACAAGATTATCTAAAATAAGTTTAGGAGTTCGGGTTGTGCTGCTCCGTTTTTAAAACATGTCCATCCATGCCTATTTGTTGCCATTTAGAGTTAGCCTTGCAGTGCCTGAAGCGCAGAAAAGGAGTGCAAAACAGGAAATTGGAGGCGAAAGATGAAAGAAAGAGACGTTGAATTAAACATGCACAGCCCCTCCCTTCATACCTTTCCAATCCTTTCTTCTCCGTCTACCAATCCCTGTCATCTCTTTTCAACTTTTAAGTTTTTCTGGCAAAATGGATAAAAGCATATATCCTTATATAGGTTTCACTTTCACATCTTTTAGCAAACATTCTGTCGGACCTGTCCCAGTCCGATCTCTTAGGAAAGAAAGACCGTCCACTCCAGGGGTGAGTTGAAGTGGTAGGTTTTACTAAAAGATGCTGGTGGCAATAGAGTCAGGCTAGAACTGAATTTCCCACACTCAAAGATACAAAAGATTTTCCCTCATCCCAGCCCTCCCTCCATGACAAGTCCATCTTCAGCCAATAAGAGTCTGCCTGGGTGTTTTGAGAATGCTGAAATGTTTGGGGTAACCCACATTCTTTCTCAGGGTCCGTGGCCTTGGGTGCTAGCACAAACCGGTTCCGAGCTCTCCTGCTCTTCTTCAAGTTGTCTTTCCCCATCCTCCCTGTCTCAGACCGCTTAGCAACCCTGTTTCCCATCACATACATGTTTATTGCCCATTTATTCCTTCCTCCCCACTCTGGTGTCCCCTTTCTCCCTCCTAGCCTTCAATGGTAGGATGCCAGCAAGACGCCAAGCAGACCTGACACATTTGTTCTTATAACCGATGACATGCTTCCAATCTGTCTTCC
Source organism: Pituophis catenifer annectens (assembly GCF_029215685.1). Lineage (NCBI taxonomy): Eukaryota > Metazoa > Chordata > Lepidosauria > Squamata > Colubridae > Pituophis > Pituophis catenifer. Next base: position 132,029,855 of record NW_027256884.1, read on the forward strand.
ATTTGCCTGCCATAAAATTCCTTCATCTATTTCTCCACCTTTAGCAGACATTCTCTCAAAGCATCCCAGTTCATCAACTTACTTTTTTCCTCAATTATTCTCTCAGCCTATCAGGGCAGGCCTGTCAGGAGAAAAAACAAGGCAAACATAAGTTATCCGCAACTGTAGCAAAACTGTGAGTTTAAAACCTATTAACAGGCCCAGCCTCAGAACGTGGTGAGCCAGCATCTAAAAAGTCCATGTAAAGTCAGCGCTGGGAGCATCTGCCTTCCAGTGTTGCTTATCACCTGTGTGCCCCACCCCCCAATCACCTAGTGGCCACACACCCCCAGCGGCCAACATTTGGCTTTGTTCCTCTGTAGGCCAGGATCTGGCCAGTCCAAATGATCCTGCAGCCTTCCCCAGCAGCGCTCTGAGCCGGCATTGTTCAAAAGAGCCCCGGTTGTGAGGAGTCGCCCAAATTTCCTCTGGCTGCATCAGCTGTGAGGCGGTGGCTCGGTGGCCATAGGGAATCAGCTGTGAGGCGCAGGAGGCATCCATCACGGTCCAGGCTCGTTTGCAGCATGCTCATGGATGTTGGAATGCTGCACCTACCGCCGCTTCATCCGCCACTGCTCCTGTCACCCCGACCGCTGCTGCCCTCACCGCGTTGTACCCCCCAGGTGTGGCGAGCCCATGGACTGGGCTCGACAGGTGGCTCCCCTCTACCAGGGCCACCTGGAAGACATAACATAGAGGTGTTAGCAGCTGCAGTATGATGTGTGACCAATCCCCCCCCCACTCCGTTTTGCCTGGATGCTGTTGGTGGAACCCAGGATGCTTCGGTGGTGGGGTATCCCTTCCATCTGACTAAATACTGGCTTTCCCCTATGTAATCGGGAGTCTAGGACCCTGTCTATTTCGTAGTGGTCTGCTCCCACAGGCCCAGGGGGTTTTGGTAGGGGTCTTATCCTGGTGGCCTCTATGGGTTTCAGTAAGCTGCTGTGGAACACAGGAGGCACCCGGCCTAGTAAGGACGGGAGCTTCAGTTCCACAGTCACAGGGTTAATCACCCGGATGATAGGGAATGGGCCTAGGTACTTCAGGCCCAGCTTTTTGCATGATACCCTCAGTTTGATGTACTTTGTGGAGAGATACACAAGGTCCCCAAACTAAGGGTTTCGTTGTTGCCCGTTTCTTGTTGGCTTGTAACTTATAGGCTTTCGCCGCTTTTTGCAATGCCTTTTTCACTGCTCCCCATACATCATTTTAAACCTTTATTTGCTTTTCCTCTATCAAACCAAAGTTGACTTGGCATTTCATGTATTAATTTTTCAAAGCCAGACTCTGTGCTGTGCCATACAATGCAGTGATTCAGGCCTTATCATGAGGGTCTCAGGCTCAGGGAGTCCCAGGGGAAACCACCATATCCTGTCCATCGTCTCCATTAACGCCCCACTTACAAGACCCCCATCTCAGAGCAAAGTGAAGGGTTTCATCGGAAAGCGGCCTGGAAAACCTCCCCCAATAACCAGCAGGAACCTATTCTGGGCCTGCAGTACCCAAAAGGGTGGGAGGCGTCTGAAGCTGCCGTCGTTCCCCAGGTGCAGAGTCAGCTGGCCCATGTAACCCACTCTGTGTCTTTGGCCAGCATCGGTCCGAGCGTGTTTTGAGGGTGGCTGTTTTTCTGCAACTTGTCAGTAACACCCCCCCCCCATCAGCTCACTGGAGTGCAGTCGGACTCCTAAGGGGGCTGGGGCAGACCGTGGAGTGAAAGGCCTTTTGTCCCTGCAGGATGAAGCTGGCGTTGCAGAAGATGAGTGAAGTGAGCAAGAAGCAGCAAGAACATACGCGGGATGTTCGGGTCCTGCAGCAGAAACTGGTCAAGATTAAACAGGCAAGTTTTGAAACGATAACTTGCTAAGAAATAGCTTAAAATTTAGAGCACAGATGAGACTCCAAGCAGGTCCTAGAGAGGCTCCGGCAAGGAAGGCTTGTCTGTCTGGTAATTGATTTCTTGACCAGATGATTTCTTCAAAGAGTTTCCTTCGCTAGGAGACTCCCTTCACTGATACAGTCTGCATGGGATGATATCCAGACCAACAAATACAGTGGAGAAAGCTGGAAGAGAATAAACGCAGCTAAATTAAGCATATTGGGTGGGTGGGGGGAGGAGAGTTTTATTCTGATTCTGGGTGGGAAGAAAGCAATGAAATGTATACATATGCAATGCTAGATCAGCTAGGATCTAGTCCTTTGTGAGCACACAAACCACAGAAAGTGACAAGATGTGTGTCATTGATTTCTTCATTCCGACTTCCCATTCAATGATTAACTTTTTAAGGCATTTCTCAGTTACCAAAGAGGGGGTCAATAGGAAAGGGTTAATTCCAGAAGGCAGAGCTTCTCCCTCTTCCAGACCTTCAGCCTCAAATATCACCCACCTCCCACCAGGAAGGAAGTCTGTTATCTCGAGGGATTTCTGGAAGCCAAAGCAGGGCTCCGGAGGCTTTTTATTGCCAAGCTTTCCCAGCATGAAACAGAGCCACCAGCTGGGTTTACAGACTGGACCCTTGGCGGAAGGAAGGCCCCTGGGTGTTCAGCAGTTTCTGCCCATTCAAGACCCACCACCAAAGGCCATCCAGGAAGCAGAGTCAGGCCACCTTTGCTTAAGGCAGCTAACAAGCTCTGTGTGATGCCCAGGAGACTATGGATTGGCTGAGAAGCCCCTCAGGGAGCCCCACCTTTTTCTGCAAGGTCCCAAGAGAGAGAGGGGAGGCGGTTTCACTTCAAGCCTTTCGCCCAATCAATGTTGCTTCATTCTTGTAGAAAGCCTAGCAGAGTAGAAGGGCTTTTTTTGGAGGAGGAGGGAGAGGGGTCAGTTTCTTCCCCTCACAACCCAGTGTGGATTGTTTATGGTGGATAAGCCAGCAGGGTTTCTTACAATTGCCCCAAGGTTGAATTTATTCTTGGTCTTCTGTAAGAAACAGCTACCAAAGGGGCTGTGCCTCCCCCTTGGGCAGTGATCACTTGTTGGATAAATAAAGAATCCGTGCAAAGAAGTAAAGCTGCTTTTGATGATTTAGAAAGCATAGGCACAATAAATCAAGAGATTTGCAAATTGAAGCACTGAAATCTCCAAAGTCATGAATTTATAGCCGATAATCATATGCCAAAGAAGTGGACCCGGATGATCTTGCTCTAATTGGCCAGTTTCAGGAAGGACTTGCTGATGAACTCAAGATAAACTGGGAGGACAAAGTACAGCAGGAATTCGGGAGGCTGTTCCAATGTTGCAACTGGAAGAGTCGAGGAAATAATAAAGGAAAGTGGTTTTACAGTCTCTCTTTGCTCCTTCCCCACTTTCCAATGGCTTCCTCCAGCCCCCCCAAAATCAAGGCAAATGGGAGACATGAGATCCCCGCAGAGAACCAGAGGAGCGACCTTGGTCTATGTTTTTATTGTGGCACCCCAGGACACACAATGGAGGCTTACCTCGGGAGGCAAGTGCCCAAGTAGCTCCAGAGCCCCCCCCCTTTGGGAAACCTGGCAGATTCCGCTCCCAAGAGGCAAGCAGGACGGACTAAGAAGTGCTCAAGGAGTCGACAGCAAGCAAGAGCATCGTATTGTCCGTGTATTCTTTGCCCGCACCCCACCTTTCCCAGCATAGAAATACAGCTCTCTGGACTTCCGGTGGCTCCGCAGGCGTCAGCGGTCGCTCCTTTGGGAGCGATAGCCCCGAGACTTCATTAAGCCACTAGAACAGCGAAAATCAGCTGTCTAGCGGCTTGGAAACTTTCCCCTTGGGAAAAGAGGGGAAAGAGAGCAGCCGGGTGTGGGTAGAGCTCCCCAAGAGCTCCAGGAACAATCCTGGAGCTTGAAGGGTGAGAGTTCCCCAGGAACCTGGTAGAGCTCCGAATCCGGGATGTGTCTGCTTCATGCAGAACAAGACGCCGCGACCATCCCTGCAAGCAACTTTTTAACAACATTTGGATTAAAAGCAGGCAGAGCAAAGACAGGAGACATTATAACTGCAAGTAACAAATTTTAACTCCAGCTGAATATTGTTTCTTTCTGGGTCTGATGAGAACAGGAAAAAGTTGAAAGAAAATGGCGCTGGCTTGTTAAGGGTGTGGAAAGTGAAAGTTAAAGAAGAAAGTGCTTGTTAACTTGTTAAAGCTGTCAGCCCCGTTTAACTCTAATGGACATTGTTTTAAAGAATTAAGACTCTGGGACTAAAAGAATAAAGTATTGACTTACTAATAAGCCATATTATTGGTTAAAGATCAAGATTAAAATATTTACTGACTTAGTGGGCTGGTTGTTGAAAATTACAATTTGGGAAGGGCTTCAAAGCAGACAAAAACAGGCATTCCAAAAAGTGTTGGAAGTTCTCCTGCTTAAACTCCTAAATTGCAATCCTTGCTGGCCCCAGTGGATACACAAGTACAAGCACAAATGCAAACACAAGTATTGACACTGGAGGCTCTCCAAGGTGCCTTAAAGGTACAAGCCTCTGAATTAGGCTTGTTAGGGTTTAAGGCACCCTGTTATTAAGCTGGTTATTAAGACCAGCTGCCTGCAATTACTGCAGGGTTCGAATCTCGCCAAGGCTCAAGGTTGACTCAGCCTTCCATCCTTTCTAAGGTAGGTAAATTGAGGACCCAGTTGTGGAGGCAATAAGCTGACTTTGTATAAATATACAAAAGGATGAAGGCTATTGCTGAGCACATTGTAAGCCGCCCTGAGTCTCCGGAGAAGGGCGGCATATAAATCAAATTAAAAAAAAAAAATTACAAGAAAAAATCACATCTGCATTTAAAGATGTCTCTGAGGAAATGGCAACAATTAAGGACCTAATCCAAACCCGTAATCAAGAAATAAGACATTGTGGAAGCATTTCAGGGTTTGCTGGGTCATGTTACATCGTTGAAGAAATTAATCAATCTAATGTGAATTTGGAGGTTAAAGTGGATGAAGCTCAAATCAAGATCGACAAGACAGAGGCAGAACTTATAATGACACAATATAGGGCGATGGAATTTGCTTTGAGGGTAAGAGGCTTAAAAGAAAATAATCAGGAAAATTTGAAAGAGATTTTTGCAGAAGCTCTTGCACAGTTAACTGGAGAGTCCAAAGCAGAGTGTGACTGGCAAATTGATAAAATTTATCATTTTAATTCATGGATTGCCAGGCAAAGACAACTACCAAGAGATATTGTGATCTACTTTGTTACCAGGAAGATAAGAAATGGGATCTTACAAGCTTCTTACAAAAACAAACTACAAGTGGCAGGACAGGAGGTTGCAGTATTCAAGGAAATTCCCCCTAAAATGTTGAGAGCTAAAAAAGACTATGCATTTCTAGTGGATGAATTGAGAAATCGTCAGATACAGTATAGATGGGAGGTTCCAGCAGGATTAGTGGTGAATTATTCAGGAGAACGATATCGTCTCAATACAATTTGGAAGGCAAGAATTTTTTTTTTTTATTGCAAAAGTTTTACAATTACATTTTCACCCCTTTTCCCCCCCCACCTCCCCCCCCAAACTTCCCAACCTCCCTAACCCCCCCTAACCCTCCCCAACCCCCAGACTTCCCTATAATATACTCATACTCATAAAAAACCCTTAGTATAACACTTATATATAAACTTAAACCCCTCCCTCCCCTGTATAGTTTTTCTCTTTACCTCATTACATTAAAATATATCCAATACATTATTTTCAAATAAAAGCTATTTGATACTTTCTAGTTTGATATTTGTTCTGAACATATTCTATCCACCTTTTCCATTCCCATTCGTAAGTCTCTTGTGAACAATCTTTTAAATATGCTGAAATCTTCGCCATCTCTGCAAAACTGGCCATCTTCAAAGTCCATTCCTCAATAGTGGGCAAAGCTTCATTCTTCCAGTATTTACCTATCAACAGTCTTGCTGCTGTTATCATATACAATATCAATTTTGTTTCACCCAATGTAAAACCCTTAACTATACCCAATAAAAACAGTTGTGGAGAAAATTGAATTTTTTTCTTCAAAACATTCTGCATGACCCACCAAATTTTTATCCAAAAAGCCTTAACTTTCCTACAGGTCCACCAAACATGATAATACGTAGCATCCAAACATTCACATCTCCAACATTTTGGCTGAACATTAGGGTACATACATGACAACTTTTTGGGATCTAAATGCCATCTATAAAACATTTTGTAGAAATTTTCCCTCAGGTTCTGCGACTGTGTAAATTTAACATTCTGAACCCAAATTTTTTCCCATGTTTCCAACATCACTGGTTCTTCAAAATTCTGTGCCCACTTAGTCTTTAACTAATTCAGTTTCTGAATCTCTTTCTAGCAAAACATTATAAAGCCTTTTGATATGCATTGGACCTTTCTCTCTTATATGTCTAACCAATTCTTCCTCATGCAACATAATACCAGTTTTTTGGTCCTCTTTCCATCTCAGTTGTAATTGATTATATTGTAACCAAGTTAAATTAATCCCTTCATCCAACAGTGTCTGCAATGTCTTCAGCTGCCATCTGCCCGCATCTGTAAAAAGAACCTCTTTATATAAAAACCCCCCGAGTGACATTATATTTGTATTCCACAAAGTATGACCAAGATCCAGCCATAGCGGTATTTTATAATCCCATTTGAGTCGGTGCTTCTTCCAAACTCTCATCAAAGAATCTCTAAGTATATGACTTTTAAATACTTTATCTACTTTGTCGTCGTAGAATAAGTAAGCATGCCATCCAAATTCAAGATCAAAACTTTCTGCATTCAATATTCCAGTCTTTTTCCTTCCAAACCAATCACTTGTTAAAAGTTAAAGCTGCTGCATCATAATATAGCTGTAGGTTTGGAAGTTTAAGACCTCCTCTTTCTGGAACATCTTGCATAATTTTCAATTTCACTCTCGGCTTCTTCTCGTTCCAGACAAACTTATTTACTCCAGATTGCCAAACTTTCAATTGTTTATCACTTTTAAGCACCGGAATCATTTGAAACAAAAAAAGAAATCTTGGCAAAATGTTCATCTTAACTGCTGCTATTCTTCCAAGTAGAGACAGCTGCAGTTTTTTCCAAGTCTCCATGTCTTTCTGCACCTCTCGCCACAACACCTCATAGTTATTTTGAAACAATTTCATGTTTAATTCTGCAACCTGAACTCCTAGATATTTTACCTTAGGTACAGTCTCAAAACCTGCCCTCCTTTCAAGCTCATGTTTACGATCTTGTGTCATGTTTTTAACTATCATTTTAGTCTTTTTTGGGTTCAGTCTAAAACCTGAAACTTTACCATAGTCTTGTATAATGTCCTTCATCAGGATTATTGATTCCATTGGTTGTGATAGGGTAACAACCAGATCATCTGCAAATGCCTTTATTCTGTAATCCTCTTGCCTAATCTTTATACCTTTCAAGATATTAGAGCCCCTTATTGTATTTAACAAGACTTCTAGTGTTAAAATAAATAAAAGTGGGGACAACGGACATCCCTGTCTTGTTCCTTTTTCAATTTTAAACTCTGTTGTCAGACTTCCATTGATAATGATCTGTGCCTTTTGCTCTTGATAAATTGCTGAAATCGCCTGTATAAATTGATCCCCAAAGTCCATCTTTTTTAAAGTCTTTAGTAGAAAATTCCAATCCATTCTATCAAAGGCCTTCTCTGCATCCAAGAAGACCAGCACTGCAGGAATCTGTTTATTCTTCTCAAGATATTCCAATAAATCTATTACTTGCCTTACATTGTCCTTCATGTATCTGCCCTCGATAAATCCCGCTTGATCATCATGAATCACCTTTTGAATTACTGGCATCAACCTGTTGGCTAGTACTTTCGCAAAGATTTTATAATCTGTATTCAAAAGAGATATTGGTTTATAGTTCTCTGGTTTTTTAGGACCAATTTGTTCTTTTGGTATCAAAGATATATGAGCTGTTGTCCACAATGGGGGTATTTTACCCCCTTGCTGAATATTGCAAAATAAATCTCTAAGTTGTTCCACCATTTCAGCTTGCAAAGTTTTGTAATACACTGCAGTCAAACCATCCGTGCCAGGAGCTTTGGCTGTTTTTAACTGTTTAATTGCTACTATTATCTCCTCCTCTGTTATAGGATAATTCATTCTTTCTTTTTGTTGATCAGTAATTTTTGTAACTCTTTTATCGTTTAAATATTTTTCTATAAGTCCATTCTGCACCTCCTCTTTAGCATATAATTTAGTATAATAGTCCACAAAAGCTTCTTTAATTAATTTTTGTTGAAAAATTTCTTTCCCTCCAATATCAATACTATCAATAGTCCGTATACTTTGTTTTTTCCTCAATGTGTAAGCCAACCATCTGCCCGGTTTATTAGCGTTACAAAATGTGTTATGCTTCGCATATTGTAAGTTTGTTGCAACTTGTTCCGCCATGAGCATTTGAAATTGGTCTTTCAACAGTTTTATAGCACTGCGTATTCTTTCATCTGTTGGATTTTTAATAAGTAACTGTTCTTTATTCTTTATTTCTATTTCCAAATCAGATCTTTTCTTTTGTCGGAACAGTCTATGTTTGGAATTCATGTAAATAAGTACCCCTCTCATATAAGCTTTACTTGCGTCCCACACAATTTCAATTGGGGTACCTTTATTCAAATTTATTTCAAAAAATTCTTTCAAATGCTTTTTAAGTTCTGTTGTATTTTTTTCATATCTAAACAAATTCTCATTTAATCTCCAAGAACGTCTCTCAACCTTATCCATCTCGATTTCTATCCATACTGGGCTATGGTCAGTCAGAGTTCTTGGAAAAATCTTTGTTCTTTTTGTCTTAACAAGTAAGTCATCTGTCAACAAAATGAAGTCAATCCTAGAGAAGGATCTGTGTCTGTCAGAAAAAAAAGTGTAGTCCAATTCTTTTGAGTTATGTATTCTCCAAACATCTTTTAGTTCCATATCTTCTTTCATGTCAAAAAAGGTCTGTGGTAATCTGATCCTAGACTTTGCCAAACTCTTTTTATCTAATTTAGAATCAATTACTCCATTCCAGTCTCCCATAATTAAAATAGATCTGTAATCCCATTGCAATATTTTGGTATGTAACATCTTGTAGAAATAGTCCTGTTGTTGATTGGGAGCATAAATTCCAATCAAAAGAATTTGGCCATTTGCCGTAAGCAATTCAATTGCTACAAACCTACCATCTTCATCTGTTTCTATAACTTTAGCTGTTAACTTTTTATTTACATAGATAACCACACCATTCTTTTTTTGCGAAGTTGAAGATATAAAATGTGTTCCTAGTTTGGAGTTTATCAAATATTTTTGATCTTGAGTTGTGATATGCGTTTCTTGTAAACAAATTATATCATTATTAAATTGTTTCAAATATGTAAATAATTTCTTCCTTTTCTGTGCTGAATTCAACCCATTAACATTCCAAGATAAACACTTAAAGGTCATCAGCCTCTTTCTGGAGCAAAGAGCAAAATACTTGAAGATCATCCGAAAGCTTCGATCTCGCTCCTCCCATAGCTCCAATCTCTTGTGCAGTACTCTTAACTGCCTCCTTGTCTTGTCTTTCCTGTTGTTGTTGTTGCTTTTGTTTAAGTAACTTAGATTGAGCTCTAGTTATACGTTGATCCTTAACTTCAATCATCCGAACCGAGTCCAAAATTGGAGAAGATTCCAGCAAGGGCTCATCCAGAAAACCTCCTTCTGCACCTTGCACTTCCTCTAATTCCTGCTTGGACTGTTCTTGCAATTCTCGTTGAGGTTGCTTCTCTTCACTCTCTTTAATCTCCAAAACTGTAGATGTATGTGGAGATGGTGTTCTTTCCTTAAGAATAGTAGTATAAAAGTGTTGTGCCTTCTCCACGGTATTCAAACGGCATCTTTCTCCCTTGTATCTGAAAATTATACCAACTGGTGCGTCCCACCGGAAAGGTATCTGTAAATTTTGCAATTCCTTGACAAGAAAGCCAAATTCTTTTCTAGCTTTCAGCATTTTAGGAGGCAATTCTTTATAAATTCCAATTCGTGAGCCCCCCACTTGTACAGAAGTGTAAAAGGATTTTTGCAGGATATCATTTCTTATTTCTCTATCTGTAAAATATATGACCACATCTCTAGGTAATTGTCTTTGTCTGGCCACCCAAGAGTTCACTCTGTAAATTTTGTCTATTTTGTGAAAAACCACATCAGGGTTAACTTGTAGAATCTTGGCCAGGGCCTCAGAACAAACTTGTCTCAAATCTTGTCTTTCCTCCTCTCGAATTCCCCGAAGCCGTATAGCGAACTCCATTGCCCTGAATTGTATCATAACAATCTCGTTTTCAACTCTCTGCATTTTATTGTCAACATCAGCAATTTTATAATCATTGTCTTTCATCTTAACATTAACTTCTGATTTAAGTTCTTCAACTTTAAAATCAACTTTCCCAATAAATTCTGCCAGGCCAGATGCCACTTCTGATATTTTTTTGGTCACCTTGTTTTGGTTCTGTTTCACCATATCTTTAACTTCATTAATTTCCTGCATAAATTCCTGATGTGATTTTTGAAGTTTATCATCTATCCCCTGATGTGATTTTTGAAGTTTATCATCTATCTCCTGTTGAGATTTTTGAAATTTATCATCCAAAGTTTTAGAAATAAATTCTTTTAAATCTCCCACATCAAATTCTTTTTTCTGAGTTTGTAGCTGTTGAGCAGGGGGAAGTTGCGTTTCATGTTTGTGTGTGGGGGATCCCCCCCCTGTTGCCTTCCCTTCCTGCTTCTTTGAAGCCATCCTGCCACGTGATCTAGTTTTTCTAAAGAGGGAAGTTCCTTTTCCTTTCCCTCCTGCACAAAGACTTCTAAAAAAGTCCCCCAGATTTGATCAAATAAAGGTTGAAGTAAAGCAAAGTCAAATATTGAAAAGGGAGAAATTTTCCAGTTGAAGGCAAGAAATTTTTATGTCAATGTATTAAAGGCTGGATACCCACCATCTCCAGGAGCCAGAAAAAGAAAAGAAGCAGGAGACGCTAGAAAGGAAAGCTTGCAAGCACAAGCCCAGGGAGGGACTTGGAGTACCCAAAAAGAATTAGTGCAATTTTCAGGGGCTGTGCAAACCTTGGAGTTATTTGAAAAAACAGAAGAAGCCCCAAAGCAAGGACAAACACGAGCGGCAACTAAATGAAAGGAACAAGAATTAAAGATGCAACAAACCCAGATAACAACCCAAGGAAGTACAAACATAAATACAGAAGCCGTGGGGGGGGGGAAGGGGGGCAAGACCGAAGAAGAAATTCCAGGAGGATTTCCAATCGGTGCTCAAAAGGCTTCAGGGGGCCAAAGATGGCAACTAGATTTTTAACTTGGAATGTTATTGGCTTAAACTCACTGCAAAAAAGGGAGAAAATATTCCATTATTTGAAACAATTTAAAAATGATGTGATTTGTTTGCAAGAAACACATATTAAGGCAAATGATCAAAAATATTTGATAAATGCGAGACTGGGAACACATTTTGTGGCATCTGCGCCAGAGAAGAAAAATGGTATAGTTATATATCTAAAGAAAGACTTAATGGCTAAATTAATTGAAGCAGACCTGCAAGGTAGATACATTGCAATTGAATTATTAATCGAAGGAAAGAAAGTACTTTTAGTGGTAATATATGCACCCAATCAACAACAAGACAGATTTTACAAGTTGCTACATACAAAATTGATAAACTGGTACTATAAATCTTGTATAATGTTGGGTGACTGGAATGGAGTATTGGATACTAGAATGGACAAGAAGAGACTTTTGCAAAATACTCAAATGCGAGCAAGATTGCCTAAATCCTTTTTTGACATGATGGAGGATATGGAGCTGAGAGACATTTGGCGTGAACGGAATTTTAAAGAACAAGACTTTACATTTTTCTCAGATAGGCACCAATCTTTCTCTAGAATTGATTTTATATTAATTACAAATGATTTCCTTTCTAGGGTGAAGAAGACGAAGATGTGTCCAAGAAGTCTAACAGATCATAATCCGGTGTGGATGGAATTGGAATATGGAGAGGTGTCTAGGAGATCTTGGCGATTAAACGAAAATTTATTTAGATACGAGGGAAATGTGAGAGAATGTAAAAAATTAATGAAAGAATTTTTTGTTTTAAATATGCATAAGGAAACATCCATGGAAATGGTTTGGGATGCAAGCAAAGCAAATATGAGAGGTGTCTTAATAAATTTGAATAATGCATATAGATGTAGACGGGGGGAAAAAACAGAGGGAATTAGAAGAGGAAATAAAGAAGAAAGAGCAGGTGCTAATAAATAACCCAGATGATAAGAAAACAAAAGAAGCAATTTATTGCGAGGGCAGTTTAATATGTTGATATCAGCTCAGGTTGCAACTAATTTGCAATATGCTAAATATAATACCTTTTGTAATGCAAATAAGCCAGGTAGATGGTTAGCATATATGTTGAGGAAAAAACAAAAGTCTCGTACTATAGAGAAAATAGACTATAAAGGTAAAGAGGTGTATCAACAAAATATGATTAAAAAGGCTTTTTTAGAGTTTTATACGAGATTGTATGCTGATGATAAAATACAAGGTATAGATATAGATAGATACCTGGAGAAGGAGAATATTCTTACAGTTACAGATGAGCAAAGGGAAAGATTGAATCAACCGAGGAGGAAATTCTACTGGCAATTAAGCAGTTAAAAGTTGGTAAGGCCCCTGGTACAGACGGATTGACAGCGGCTTATTACAAAAATTTACAATTGGAAATGGTAGAACCCCTTAGGGAATTATTTACTAGAATACAATTGGGAGGAGGGGTACCACCATCTTGGAGAACAGCCTTTATTTCTCTGATTCCGAAGGAAGATCAAGACCATACCCAGCCAAAAAATTATAGGCCCATATCATTACTTAATACAGATTATAAGATTTTTGCTAAAATATTAGCAAATAGGCTAATGTCAGTTATACAACAAATGATCCATAATGATCAATCTGGTTTTATACATGGGAGACAAATGAAAAATAATGTAAGGCAAATTGTTAATATATTGGAGTATTTGGAAAGGAACAACCAAGTCCCTGCGGTGCTTATATTTTTGGATGCAGAAAAAGCGTTTGATCGATTGAACTGGCAATTTTTATTGAAAATGGTGCAGAGGTTGCAGTTTGGAGAATGTTTTACAAAATTTATTAAGGCAATATATCAGGAACAGACAGCACAAATAATAATGGTAGTTTAACAGAAACTTTTAAAATAGAAAAAGGAACAAGACAGGGTTGTCCCCTGTCCCCATTACTGTTTATTTTAACGTTGGAATTATTGTTGAACAAGATACGTGACTTTGATAAGATACGGGGAATTAAGATTAGGCATTATGACTATAGATTACAAGCATTTGCAGACGACTTGGTTGTAACCTTAACTCATCCAGTGAAATCAGCTACAGGTTTAATGGAGATAATTAATCACTATGGTCAAGTATCTGGGTTTAAAATAAATATTGGGAAAACAAAGATGATAACTAAAAACATGACAATAAATCAAAAAGAAGAATTAGAAAGAGTAACAGGATGTGAGATAGTTAAAAAGGTTAAATATTTAGGAGTTTATATTACAACTTCAAATGGGAAATTATATAATTATGAATTATTATGGCATAAAATACAGACAGAGATGGATAAGTGGAAAAAATTACAACTGTCTTTGTTGGGTAGACTAGCAGTAGTAAAAACGAATGTTTTGCCTAAGTTTTTATTCCTTTTTCAAATGATACCAATACTTAAAAAGGATGCAAACTTGGAAGAATAGCAGAAGGGCATTAATAATTTTGTTTGGGCAGGGAAGAAACCAAGGGTAAAATTAAAAATAATGCAAGACATACGTGAAAGAGGAGGTTTGAAAATGCCCAACTTAAAATTATACTATGAAGCAGCTGTTTTATCAGCAATTAGTGATTGGATTAATTTAACAAATGAAAGAATATTGAATATAGAAGGATATGATTTGGTTTTCGGCTGGCAAGCTTATTTAGGGTATGACAAGAAGGTTGATAGGACTTTTAAAAGTCATATATTAAGGAATGCTTTATTGCGTGTCTGGAAGAAATATAAATATAAATTAAATGACAAGATACCTATATGGACAGTACCCAGACACGCGATAGAGAATATAAGTATAGAACAAAGACAGGATGTAATTACATATAAAGAAATTCTTAACACAGAGAGAGGTATATTAAAGTTAAAGCCCTTGAGGGTACTAAGGGAAGAAAGGGTAATCCAAACTTGGTTTCAGTATGTACAATTACAAGCTAGATGGAGAAAAGATCAGAACATTGGTATCATACAAAGTGAAGAAAATTTGGTAAAACAAATTAGAGACCAGAGTCAAATGCATATAAAAAGGTTGTATAATATATTGATAGAAACAGACTCGGAAACAGTTAAGGATTGTATGATAAAATGGGCACAAAACTTTGAACAACCAATAATGATGGAAACATGGGAAAAGATATGAGTAAGAAATGTAAAATTTACACAAGCGCAAAACTTGAGAGAAAACTTTTACAAAATGTTTTATAGATGGCATTTAGATCCCAAAAAGTTAGCTTGTATGTATCCGAATTTACAGTCTAAATGTTGGAGATGTGATTGTGATGACGCTACTTATTTTCATGTATGGTGGACTTGTAAAAAGGTTAAAGCATTCTGGATAAAAATTTGGTGGATTATTCAAAATATTCTTAAAAAGAGGATAAAGTTTACTCCACAGTAAAGGGTGGAGGGAAGGGGGGGATATATATGTAAACTTTTTAAAACTTTTCAATAATAATAATAAAAAAGAAATACAGCTCTCTGCCCTTTGAGACCCAGTTTCAGAGGCAGAAGCAGGGTGAGTGCAGCAGCTGAGGTGGCTCATAGTTAGAGAACCTAGGCTGGTGGACGGGCAGCCCCTTGGCACTCGTCCTCCACCACATTTCAACCCTTCCACCACGTGGAAGCAAATGATCCCGTAGAATCCTTGCCCTGCTGCTCTTCCGCAGCTCCCTTGCGTGTCCGCAGGGAGTTCGGTTATGTGCAGAGAGCAGTAGGTGGCTTATCTTCTATCTATAACTATGTCGACCATCCATCCTTGGTTCTGGGGAGTGAGAAAGTGCCCCCCTCGCAATTTGGGTGTCCTTCTAGACTCACAGAGACTGGAACAACATCTGACAGCTGTAGCTAGGGGGACCTTTGCACAGGTTCGTCTGGTGCACCAATTGCGACCCTACTTGGATCAGGAGGCTCTCCTCACAGTCACTCATGCCCTTGTCACCTCATGGCTGGATTATTGCAACGTGCTCTACATGGGGCTACCCTTGAAAAGTGTTCGGAGACTACAGTTGGTCCAGAATGCAGCCACGCGAGTTATAGTGGGTGCGGCTAGATACACCCACATTACACCAATTCTCCGCGAGCTGCACTGGCTCCCTATTGGTCTCCGGGCACAATTCAAGGTGTTGGTTATTACCTTTAAAGCCCTACATGGCTCAGGGCCAGGCTATCTTTGAGACCGCCTTCTACCACATAGCTCCCAGCAACCGGTAAGATCCCACAGAGTTGGTCTCCTCCGGGTCCCGTCAGCTAAACAATGTCAGCTGGCGGGCCTGCGGGGGAGGGTCTTCTCTGTGGCTGCCCCGGCTCTCTGGAACCAATTACCTCCTGAGGTCCAGACTGCCCCCACCCTATTGGCCTTCCGCAAAGTGGTGAAGACCTGGCTCTTCCGGTAGGCCTGGGGCCGTTGATCTCGTTATAATGATCTTGCGAGACCCGGCCACGAATTGGAGTGCATGTGTTTTAACATTTTTAAAGTTTTCAATGTTTTAATGTTTTTCTTTTTAACATTTTTTATGGGATTGTTCGCATTGTTTTATTCTTTGTTGTAAGCCGCCCAGAGTCCCTCGGGAGTTGGGCGGCATAGAAATGTGACAAAATAAATAAATAAATAAATAAATAAATAAATAAATAAATAAATAAATAAATAAATAAAAATAATAATAATCTTGGGAGTGTCCATGGTGTCTCCTGCTTTTCCTCCTCCAAATCCCTTGTGAGGAAAGTCCACCATCTTGCTGATGTTGGTGACTTTTGTCTATGGGTCCTGATCCCAGCCGAGTGGGATCCCCTTGTGGATATTTTCATTATTGCCATTTTATATTTTATATATTAGATATGTTTTGATTTCATTAGATTTGCTTGGTTTTTACTTGTTTTTCTGCTGTACACCACTCAGAATCACCCTGTTTGAGTTGGATGGCCTTGTAAACCCCTTGGCTAGCTAAAAAGATCCCTTCCCTCCTCCTGGGCTATGGGAGTGTCCCATCAGCTTCAAGCTGGGACCCAGGAGCTTCCGGGGAGAAAATGGCAAACCGAGAGGCACTACAGCCTACCTGGGGCCCTGGTGGGATCTTGGCAGCCCGGGAGTTGTTTGGATTAAAGGAGAACCCAGGAATCGACCTATTCGGTCTTCAGACAGCCACTCCAGCTGGGAGAACAGGGGGCTCAGAGGCACAATTGCAAGTTTGTTTGGGGTTGTGACAGAGCCGGATTACTGAACTGTATAGTCAGCAAAAGGGACAAAAGTTGGATTATTGACTCTTTTTATTTAGGAATAAGGACTTTTTTGTGGATAAAATAAAACTCTTGGTGAACCTGTTATTGTGCAACTGGAGGGGAGGGTGGTCCCTCTGACCTGTATGCTGGCAATAAACTGCTCTGCATCTTGGCCCTGGGCTGTGCAGGGGAAGCCATCCTTGCACTAACCCAAGAGTTTGGTCTGACTTTGGCTCAGCCCTAATAACCCTGGCCGGGACCCTGGCACCCCCAGGTTGAAGTCTTTCCGCAAAAGTGAAGAGGGAGGGCAGACAATGAGTTGGTCCATATCTGTTGAAGGACCGATCACTACTCTTTGTATTTTGTAAGTTTATTTTCCTGTTTTTTAATTAATATTTTTTAAATTTTATTTCCAAAGTTAAAATATTTTATTTTATTTATTTATTTATTTTATTTGATTTGTATACCGCCCTACTCCCGAAGGACTCAGGGCGGTGAACAGCCAAGCAATAAAATACATAAATACAAAAATTTAAAAAACCAGTTAAAATCAAATTAAATATAAACCTCAACAGAAAAAAGGGAAACAAAAATAAAGCAAAACTAAGCAAGATAAAAAAAAGTGCTTAAAAAAACAAGAAACAAACACATAAATTGTCCCCCCAGCTGAATACTGATAAATATATTTCAACAATAGTGTATTCATAATTTTAGTTTTCTCTTTTTTCTTGTACCTTTTTCTTTCTTCTTTTCTTTAGATTTATCTTTTACCTTATGTAAAATTCTCAATATAAATTGAAAAATAATGAGACTCTTTCAAATTTTCTAACTTTTTCTTAATTTGCATTGTAAATTGGTAGTAGCTTTCTATGTAATGATTCATAGTTTTTTTACCAACTTATTATGTTGCAATATGGCAATATTAATGGCAGCATGTTATAGCTCATTATTATTTTATTTTATTTTTTTATTGCAAAAGTTTTACAATTACATTTTCACCCCTTTTTTCACCCCCCCACCACCCTCCCCAAACTTCCCATCCTCCCTAACCCTCCCTAACCCTCCCCCCCCAGACTTCCCTATTACATACTCATAACTAATAACACTAATAAATAAACCTGAACCCATCCCTCCCCCTATATAATTTTTCCTCTTTGTCTCTTTACATTAAAATATTTCTAATACATTATTTTCAAATAAAAGCTATTTGATACTTTCTAGTTTGGTATTTGTTCTGAACATATTCTATCCACCTTTTCCATTCCCATTCATAAGTCTCTTGTGAACAATCTTTTAAATACGCTGAAATCTTCGCCATCTCTGCAAAACTGGCCATCTTCAAAGTCCATTCCTCGATAGTAGGCAAAGCTTCATTCTTCCAGTATTTACCTATCAACAATCTTGCTGCTGTTATCATATACAATATTAGTTTTATTTCACCCCGTGTAAAACCCTTAACTATACCATTATTTTTTTAAAGAGAGGGTTCATTAGAGGGCAGCGTGAGGGGTACCCAGCCAGGAGATGACCTTGGAGAAAGTCCCCGGAGGAAACACTGGGTGCGAAAGAAAGATGGGGACCTAAGTTGCCCACCCCAACTTCCCTGGAATTTGAGAGGGAAGGAAGGGTAGAGGTGGACAGACTTGTAAGGTTCTCTTATCATGACCTTTATTAAAGCGGAGCTCTAGTCTGTCCCCAGGTCTGCTCGAGGGCAAAGGGCTGACCCTGGGGCTGAGCAGCCAGTGGAGCAGAGCCCTTCGGGAGGCCTGAAAGGGTCCAGGCTTGCTGGAGTTGCTGCCCTGCACAATCACTGCTCGCTTTTGGACACATAGATAGGAGGGAGCCCCCGAGGGATGTTGGGAAACTGCCCAGATGTATTGAAATGAAAAAAAGGGAGAGATGGGTATGGTCGCCCCAGATTTCTCAGGTCCTTGTTCTCCGAGGATGACCGGTTGTGACTCTCCCTTCTTTGCCTTCTTCAGCAAATGACCCAGAGCCAGAAGGAGGTGGAACGGGAGCAAGAGGTGCTGAAGCAGCAGGAATTGGAGTGCCGGAAGTTTGAGGCGCGCATCGATATCCTGACCAAGAAAAGAGACGCTTTGGAGAAGAAAAAGGAGATGGCCATGAAGAAGGTACTACTGGTGGTGGGTCTGCCAGTCTCCAGCTGGCTCGCTCCGGGGTTTGTGAGCCTGCAGTGGTGCTTGTGTTTGTTACGTCTAAGACATGGGCTCCTCCTCCCTCCCCAGATGTTCCTCCAGACCGAGTGGGGAGGCAGACTCGGTGTAGGGTGGCTCTCCATAGTGAAGGGCTGGGCTCCTGGCATTTCCTCCCCACCCCATGCCCTCTCTTCAGAGCTAAGAAACAGGTAGTCTCAAGCAAGTATTTTCGGTCTCTCAGTAGAGCAACCTTTTTAGGCTTTCATAATCAAGAAATACCCTCACGCTGATTGGGAAGTCTTCGTCTACATTTCTTCATGGTTTCAGTTTAGCTTTGAATGGAAAGTGCTCAGAAAAATGGAACCTATGAGAAACCTCTGGTCAAGTAAAGAACCTGGTCAAGCAGACTGGCTGCCAATTGGCAAAGGAGGGGCCCAAGATCCTTCCTTCAGCCTACATGTGGGATATGCGTTAGGGGAACCTGGGTTGGAAGGAGGCGAGTCTGGTTTTAAAAGCAGAGGAAGAAACACCAGTAAACTGCACACTGCTGACGATGCTATCCTGGCAGCTGAAAAGGCCCAGGATCTGCAAGCCTTTGCACTCAGAGTCACGAGCGTCGTGAAAACACGGGACTAAAATTAAATATATAGGAGACCAGACTAAGGGCAGCAGATAGAACAACCAGCCTTAGAATTGACAATGAAGATGGTGAAGTGATGGGGAGCTTCTGCCTTTTAGGGTTTAATGTCAACAGCAAATGACAAGCGATCAAAAACTGTGGGCCAGATGAGCACTTGTTGGAGCAGCCACGAAGGCCTGGAGAAGATGCTCCAATGTTATGATGGCTCTGTGCTCACATGGGCCAAAATCTTCCCTGTGACCTTCTCTGGAAATGAATGTTGGACTTTAAAGAAGCAAGAGGAGAAAAGACTTTGGACTTTGGAGAGGACTCCTAAGGAGATTGTGGCCAGCCAAGAAAAACAAACCCACGATGGAACCTTCCTCGAGGCACAGAAGACCAGGCCCAAACCATCCTCCTTCAGACCCAAGCAGCGCTCTGGAGAAGGCCTGCTGATGCTGGGGACGGTGAAAGAGGAGACCGGCAGCAAAGTGGAGCCACTCGGCCACAGTGGCCACGAGGGGGAGGCTTGAAAGGACAGATTAAAGACAGAGAATCATGTGGGGCCTCTAGGAGTTAAAAACAACTTGATGACACCCGATTTTAAAAATGTATTATTTGGAGAAGAGAGCTGAATTTGTGCTATCAAAAGGATGGGAAGTCAGTCGTAGTTTAAAATTATGAGGATCATGACAAGGCAAAGGATCCTTGTTGTGCTAGCAACAATACCACTTTGAAAAGATGTCTGTCTGTCTGTCAGGTCCATGTCCCCCCAGCTGGAGAAAGCCTCCCACATGGCCTGGTTCTAAGGGTGTTTAATTGTTCCTGGAGAGAGGGGCTTGTTCTCTTAAGGGGGCATTCCTTTGTCCCTTTCTTACAAAACCATTGCTGAATCCAACCATACTGGACAATTTTCATCCAGCTTCTTTTTTTAGGGGCAGGTGGTCATCCCATAGCTTCAGAGGATCCTGGATGCAAACAGTTTATTTGGGTTCCTTTCAGTCAAGTCTCCAGCTAACGCACTGGACCAAACTGGCATTTGTTGCAGTTTTGGGCAACCTCTGGTGGGAATGAGATGGGCAGGTGCATTCATCATTGTTCTTGCTGATAGCTCAGGGGCTTTGGAAACCATGGATTATGGCATCCTTCTGGACAAGCCCCGGGAGTTGGGCTGAGCAGCACTGCCTTGTGCTGGTGGTTCCTCTTCCTCTGAGTCTGGTTCCAGTCTGGGAGAGGGAGGTCCGGCCCCTGTAGGGTTTGGCGCTCTCTCCGCTCTTGATTCACATCTACGTGGAGCCAGTGGCTGTTGATCTGTGATTATAGGGTGAGGAATCATCGGTATGCTTCCTGTCATTGGGGTGCTGCTCCATGGATCACTGGAAGTGAAACTCTTTATTTTGGTGGCCTCCAGGGATTGGTTTGGGTTGCTGGTCTCGTAGCACAGCAGCCTCCCTGCCTCAGTCTGGTTTCTCTGAGAGGGGTTTGAGATGGCTCCCATGAAGGCCATGGCCAATGCAAGAGCCTCCTACAGGACAGTGGTCTCGCACATTGGATCTGGTGTTCCCGATGGAGTAGAGGCCAACTGCTTTCTATGGGATTGCCTTGTGCCTCTGGATTATGCTTCTGATCCCCAGTTGGCATTTCTGCCCCAGCAAACTAAGCAAAGCCATAAATGTCTTCCTGGGGCTGTCCTTAAAGAGCCTCTGGAAGCTGCAGCTGATACAGAATGCAGTCAGTTCTGGGCACTCCTCAATCTGGGCACCTTACACACCTGTGCTCTGCCAGCTGCATTAGCTATAGGTGCTCCTGGATTCAGTTCAAAGTGCTGGGAATGACCCATAAGTCCCCAGAGGGCGCAGCAGGAGGATGTTGGAACCACTGCCCTCTTCCCCTGATTGCATCCAGCTCTCCTATCATGGCTGGCAGGGGTGAACATTGTGGGTCCCGTCTGTGACAGCGTTCCCTCTGGCAGCACCCAGGAAGAGCGTTTGCCCTTTGGAAATCACCTAACCCAAGCTCTCTCCACGGGCTGGGGGTGGGGGGCTCCTTAGCCCCAAAGAAGGCGGAGTCCCTCTTGCCCGAGGCAGAGCGAGGGTCTACCCAGCCACCCATTTCTTTTCAGGTGAGCCAGGACTACAAGGCCGCCCTGGCCGCCCTGAGAGTGCAGGACATCGAGGAGCTGCGGAGCTACCGGCAACCCCCAGCTTTGGTGGTCCAAGTGACCGACCCCCTCTGCCTGATGTTCCAGGTGGAGCCTGGATGGGAGAGTGCCAAGCTTCTGCTCAACAGGGAGGATTTCCACCAGGTGAGACCCCCCCCCCTCCATTCCCTCCTGCCCTGGGTGATGCTGTAAGTTGCCCAAACAAACATGCAGCCCCCCTCCCTTCCTTCCTGGCTGAGGGTGTGTGCAGCTTTGCCCTTTTTGGTCCTTTCTGATTCTCCAAAAGTTTTGCATGGTCCAGAGGTGGCCGATGTTTAGAAAAATGTTGTCACAAGAACTTTACCTTCTGCAGAGAAAGCAAATTGCAGTTTATTTCTTGATTACTTGTTAGATTTGCTCTCTTTATTTTATATCCACAACAATTCATTGAGGCGGGCTGGGCTGAAAGAAAGGGAGGGGGGCCCCAAGCACCCAGTTGGTGTCGGTGCCCGGGACTCTCCATGTGGCTTCTGGCCCTTTATAACCACAGGGCGCAGGCTGACTTTCAAGCCAGCAGCCACCATCAGAATTGTAAAACGGAAGAAGCTCTGCTCAAGGCAGATCCCCATGGTAGCCATCCACCCAGCCCCTTTCTGAAGATCTCCCACGAAGGAGAAATGGCTCCATTCACCCTCATCCTCTTCCGCCGGCTAGCCCCTTGTTCCTCCCGTCCAGCCTCTCTCCTTCCTTTGCTCCTGCTGGCTCTGGCACTGCCTGCTGGAGCAGCAGAGAACATGCCCGCTTCCTTTTCTATGGGACAACCCTTCCACTACATGAGGACCGCTATGATCACATCTCCCTTGGTTGCCTTTTTTGCTTGCCTGGATCCTGCCAACCAGCTGGCCAGCTGCTAAACAAAACCATACCCTTTAACTCTTCCTCGTAGCAGTGGGCTTCCGGTCCCATCACCATCTTGGAAGCCCCCACTCTACTATTTGTCAGTATCCTTTTTGAACCGTGGGGCCCAGAACCAGATGCAAGACACCAGGAGGAGTCTAAATTTGGACTGGAAATTGGACAATTGGAAATTGTCTCAATGTATCGCGCATGAAAAAGCATTTAGAATCCAACTTAGCTGGATAAACCTGTGGCACAAAGCAAATTTGTACAGCCATCCTCAGTTTCTCATGGTTAACACCAGACACACCGTGGTTGATCTCTAGAGGGGATTTCCCCCCTTCCCCCCACTTCGGTGGCACCACAAGGCCATTTTGACAAAGGGGACCCAAAGCAAAGGGAGAGTGTGCGACCCACGGCAACTATGGGGACAATGAGAAGCCAGCTAGATTTACTTGGGTTATTCTGATCCTGGTCTAAAAGGCCCTGGGGATGAGATGACAGCCGCCTCCTCGGAAGAGGCTGCCCAAAAAGGATTACTAGAGATGGCTGTTTTTATCATAGAGAGCTTTCTTTCTTCTTTCTTTTTTACTTTGAAGTTGGATGGCCACTGAAATGCTATTATCCATCTATCATCTATCTAATTATCTACAATCTATCATTTTCTCCCTCTCATTTTATCATCTCTCTGGCTCAATGACATATGTCACCAAGCAGTACGACAGCCGTCCTTCCTGCAGGCACTGGAAAACTTGCTGTCTGTGCAATTTAAGTCATTGTGCCACTGAAATGAGCTCACTGCCTCCACTCCAGCCCAAGGAACCCAGCCCCAGATGTGTGGTGGCCTCCTCCCCATGCCTGAGGCAAGGAGCAACCTGCCTCCGAGCCAGGCAGGGCCATAGGGTCACTGAGCTCACTCTGCCCTTCTGTCATGTTGGGAAGGGTCAGACGCTTTCCATGCTTGCCTCCTTTCTAACTTTGTACGGGCCCAGGGAAAACCCAGGCACACACACACACGACTTGTTCTCCCAGACCTTCTCTCCCTTCCAGGATCTGGTCTTCTACCCCAAGGAGACTCTCAGCATGGAGCTTTTCCAGGCTCTGGGCCAAGTGGTCTCCCACGAGGGTTTGTCTGTGGCTGCCATCCAGAATGCCAGCCAAGCGGCCGCAGCTCTTTATCAATGGATCTGCTCCGTCTACTGGTACCAGTGGGCGCTGCATGAGTGGCAGCCGGCTATGCTGCAGCTGCAGTCCTGCGAGGACCAGATCAATGCGGAGAAAGTCAGCCTGGGCGACCGGCGCCTTCACTCGGAGTACCTGCGGGACACCACCCAGGCCCGCATCAGGGAGCTGAGGCAGAAGCAGGAGCACCAGGAGAAGCTGCTCCAGCAGCTCACACAGTCCTTGCAGGCGAAAGAGGAGGCCAGCACAGTGGAGAGCTCCGTGGCTGAGCACCTGGCCAGCTGGACGGCCATGGCCAAGGTAACGTCTTAAGGCTGAAGGCCCCGCCTTCTCCTGGAAAGGGTTGCTGACACCTTCTTAGCCTCTCCTCTTTCCTCCCAGGATCTGGAATGCCAGCAGAACACGGTGCATGGTGATGCGCTTCTCTGCTCGGCTGTCATCTCATACCTGGGTCCCTTCTCCCCACCACGGCGAAAAGAACTGCTAGAGAAGTGGCAGGCCGTGTGCGAAGGATCCCGGGTTCTCCTGGGCCCCTGTGATGTCAGCTGGCTCCTGCAGAAGGAATTGCCCTGCCCGGGCCAGGCGTTCTCTGGCCCGCCACTGCTCCCGGTGCAGAAGCCGCTGAAGGTGGCCTCTTTGCTCAGTTCGGCTCAGCAGCAGCGCCTCTGGGATCGGCTCCACAAGCCAAAGGATGCCGAGAGTCGCCTCGTCGCCATTATCATTCATTCCAGCATTCACTTGCGGACCCACCGGTGGCCTCTCTTGGTGGACCCGGACAAGCAGGCCCAAACCTGGCTGCTGATGACTTCCTCTTTGGAAGAGGGTGAGCGAAGGAGGGGAGCGGCCCCCGGTTACTGCCTTCCTGGGCTTGGCGCTCATTGGCCTCTCCCTTGCAGAGGAGTCCCAGGCCCAGGCCCTCTCTGACCTGGTGCCGGACATGGTAGAGCAAGGAGGCGGCGATGAGATCCCTGAGGACAACCTGGAAATCCTGTCCCTGACCAGCCCTGATCTCGAGCAAAGCCTCAAGGACGCCATCAAGTTTGGTGAGCGAGACCCGGGACAAGATTTATGGTGTCTGGGGCAACTTCGGCAGAGACGGACAGGGCAGCCCTGAGTGTCTTCATCTTCCTCTTCTTCTTCCAGGCAACCCTGTGCTGCTGACGGACTTTGAAAAAGACATTCCCTGGTGTTCAGCCCTCCAGCAGTTGATGGAGAAGGAGTCCTTTTGGGGTTGCCCAGAGAGCAAAATTTTCTTCCCTGCCTCAGAAGAAGATGGAGTGGAAGCTGAGTGCCTACCCATCCCACCTTCTTTTTCCTTGTACCTGTGCACGGAGCTACCTCTTAAATCCTTGGCTGCAGGTAAGAAAGAAATTGATCAAGATTTCCCAAATTGCTGCCACGAGATTTGGGTAGGTTTAGGGTGTGGATGAGAAGATGGACAGTTGTATAAAGGATTGCCCTGTTTGTTTTTATTATGGAATAATTTTTAATGTTTTTAATAGCTTGTTTTTATTGAACACTGCCCAGAGTCATACTTGTGAGTTCAGCCGCTATATAAAAGAGGTGTATGACACAAATAACTAGATGGGTGGCGGGCACGAGGCTCAGCCCACCATGAGGATGACTGTGTGGAGGGAGTCTTCCCTTCCACTGCAAAGGTGTGGAAATATACTGCTGGAAAGGTATAATTTATTTAGAAAAACCAGACCTCCCTCCCCGAAAGGGAACATTCTTGATATAATGTTTGTATTATTCCAAGAATGATTTGATATTAAGAATGATTGATCCAGAATGATCACCTGCCCAGTATGGAATTTTGTGACCGCTTGTCTCAGAAGCATCGGTGTGAACATTAAAGGAAAAAGAAACCAGGGTGACCCAGTTGAGGCATTTTTGCAAATATCCTGCAAGCATCCAAGAAACCCACCCCTTTGGGGGGAGAGGGGGATTTTAGTTCTGAACATCAGCTGTGAATCAAATCCGGCAGCAAGTGGGAGATTCAGTGGGTCAGTAGACCGTGTGCTTTTCTGTAAGGTGGATCGGGAAGCCTGGGACCTGCCCCTTCCCATTCCTGAGAGGGTGGAGGAAGTGAATGGGGGTGGGGGGTGGGGGAGGGTTCCCTGAAGAAAAGTGGCTCCTGGGATTCCCTGTATTCCAGTAGGGCAGACTGATGGGAATCAAATTTCAACTTTTCAAGAGAATTTATTTCATAAACTGGGTGGAAAGTTGGAAATCTTTTTTCATGAATGGAAATTCTGAAGGAGAATTAGGAAATGTTGAAAAACGAGGTGAAGACCCTAAAACTAACAGTACCAAAGAGGGATGAGAGTGGAGAGCTGGTGAGCAACCCCTCCCGTCGTCCTGTTCCCCTTTGCAGAGGCCGACCATTCGCTTCTGAAGAGGCTAAACCTCATCGACCTCAGCCTCAGCCAGGGGGCCCTGGAGGACCGGCTACTGGGCGAAGTGCTGCACGTGGAGCGCCCTGAGATCCTGAAGAACCAGCAGATCTTGTATCTCGGGATCCTGCAGTTGGAAGGCAAGCTGGAGGCCACAGAGGTGATTCCCTGGATGGAAACCAATCTTTTAGACTTTCTTCAAGCACAGCGCTGTCTGGGTGACCACAACCATAAAACCACCAGGCCACCAAGCAAAAACTAAAACTCCAGCACCTTGGTCAACCTCTCCCAAGCCAGGATGTGCCAACCAGAAGCTCCCGCCATCTCCCACCCAGCAACTGGCTTTAGAATAGGTCTTGATGGCCCTCTGGAAGGCTGAGCGGGGAGGATGGGCAGGCGGCATGGAGAAGGGATGCTTCCTAATCCCACCCTATGGCAAAGAAGGGGCCAGCCCTTTCCGATCTGGGGTCCAGCCTGGTCAGTCCTTTGGGCCAACCCCACGATGTCCTCTTCCCCATTCTGCCCACCTTCCCTGCAGGAGGAGCTGATGGACCTGATTTCGCAGCCGCAGCAGTCGCTCTTAGAGGAGGAGAACTTCATGCCGATTGTGCGGCTCCTCCAGACTCAGATCCAAGCGCTGCACGCCACGCACAAGCACATGGTCTCCCAGCACCAGGACCAGGCTGTGCTGTGTGGCAGATATCGGCCGGTGGCCTGCCTGGCGGTGGGGCTGCACGAGGCACTGCAGCAGGTGGGCCGCCTGCACCCGCTCTACCGCTTCCCTACCGAGTTCTGTGTCAGCTGCGTGCGGCAAGCCCTGATCTCAGCCAAGCGCCAGGAGGCCAGCAAGCAGGAGTCCCTGGAGGCCCGGCTGCTGGAGCTCAGCAGGATGGTGCTCTGGCAGCTGCTCACCCAGGCCCTGCCCTGCCTGCAGGAGGCACACCGCCCACTCTACTTCTTCCTGGGAGCTGTGACCATGCTGAGAGTGGCGGGGGACGTCAGCCCCCTGGAGTGGCTGGCCTTCGCCCAAGGCCTGCAAGACCCGGCCGCCAAGGCCCTTCTCCTGCCCTCGGGGCCTGGCCCGGTCTGCCCTGACTGGTTGAGTGCAGAGGCTTGGGAGGAATGCGCCTTGCTGGAGAACCTTCCTGGCTTCCATGGACTGCTGGCCTCTCTGGCCGAGAAGGCGGTGCAGTGGCAGGAGTACTTCTCTCTGCCCTCAACGGTGGTGGGACCGGCTCTGTGCCCCAGCCATATGCACCTCAGCCCTTTCCAGCGTGCCATCCTTTGGCGCATTCTGTGCCCCAGGGCCATGTGCCAGGTGATCTCCGATCTTACCACCTGCTTGTTGGGCTGGTCTTTCACTGAAAAAATGGCAGCTGTCAATCCCTACTCCTATAGCCGTGCCAACAAGCCAATCATCTTGGTCACGGCCCCGGCCGGATCGCAGGTTTCCTTTACGCATCCTTTGCTCTGGATCCAACAGATGGCAGCCCAGCGGGGACGGAGGGTGAGTGGGGTCTGGCAGGAAAGAGAGGGAAGAGGTGGGCAGACCTGAAGGGGTCTCCACACCCCTCACTGACAGCTCTGCCCTGCAGGGGAGAGTGGTCGTCATCTCCTTTGGTACCCCAGATGCCTCCCGGCGTGTCCAGCGAACGCTGTCCTTTTGCACCAAGAAGGGGAAGTGGCTGGTCCTGGACAACTGCCAACTGCTAAAGAGCTGGGATCCTGAGGTTCTGCTGCAACTGGAGCTGGTACTGACCACCCCAGCAGGTCAGAGGCAGGAAGGGCTGGGGAAGTTTGTTTCTGGCAAGTACAGAAGGACCCTTCCTTACTCTTATCTTTTCCGGTGCAGGACTGAGCAAAGGGGGGCCCTTGGAGATCCACCCCAAGTTCCGGCTCTGGCTCATCACGACGCTCAATGCCCCTGACTCTGTGCCAGGTACAGCTGTTCTCCTGAAGGCCCCAGGGCAAGAGGGGCTCCCCCAGAGATGAAAGGGGAAAGGATGTGGACCGCAAGGAGCTGAGCCCTTCTGTTCACCCGTGTGCCCAGGGCCCGTGCATCGCAGTGCCACCACCTTCTTCTGCGAAATGCCCCTGGAGCTGAAAGGCATCCTGGCTCACACTCACCAGTGGCTGCAGGGACAGGTCCAGAACCTGGACACGGAGAAGCGACTCTCGTTGCTTGTCCTCCATGGGGTCCTGCTGTACCGGCAGAACTACGCCCCGTGGACACAGGCTGCGTCCTATCTCTGGTGAGTCAGGGGGAGTAGGAATGGGGAGGGAGATCTGGATGGGATTCTCCCACCTGCCACATGGCAGGAAGGCCACAGCTGTGGTGCTCAGAGTGGCTCAAGTCTCTAATGCGTCCCTAATGGCGGCTGGGCGGGGGGGGGGGGAGGAGGCTGGTTCCTCTCCTCCCTAGGATTATTGAAGAGCAGAGAGGCAGGAGAGCCGTGTCTGGTGGCTGCTGGCCAAGGAGCAGGGTACCAAGGGCTCAGAAGGGAGGCGGGCAGGACCCCCCCCCCCCCATCCTTCAAGGCTGGCAGCATCCTAGAAAAGCTTCTCCTCTTGCAGACCTGCTCAATCTGAGGTTGCACCCAGAATGGCTTTGTTCCACCCAGAATGATACTTTTAAAAACAGCTTTTAATTTGTAACCTAGCAGCACAATCGCCATCTCTGATTTTAAAGCTACAAACAGTTGGAGTTGAAGGGAAGCTCGGCAGGCCTCTAAGCCAGCCTCCTGCTCTGTGCAGGACCATCTTCTTCTTTGGAATATCCTGATGTCCATCTAACCTGCATCCACTTCCCTCATTTCCAAGCTCTGGGTTTAGGTCCTGCCTTTGGAGGCAACGGAGAACAAGCCTCTTCCGCCTTCTGTGTGTTAAAGATGTTTGAAGAGCATTTTCACACAGCCCCTGGTCTTCCTTTTCTTCAGGCTAAGCATATCCCACCGCTCTGGGGCCCGGTCACCATCCCCTGGTCTGGCAGCGCCCTTGCTTGGCTGGGCTGCCCAGAACTAACCCGAGGAGCCCCTCTTCAGAAGGGAAGCCGGGTCAAGCGGGGGTCTGGATTCATCCAGTGGCAGCAAACTACCCTCGACTCGGGGGTCATCACCCTGTGCATTTTCGAAGGCTCAGGAAGCTACTTGTTAAGAAAAGGTTCCTGCAAGGCCCCCTGCCCGTCTCTTTTCTGCCACACCCCAGGAAAAGCCACCCTGGACACCTCAGCTGTATCTCCCCTTATGCCTTAGTCTCTCAGGCTCTTCCCTCAAATACTCACAGAACTGCAGGCTTCTGCAGATCACAGAGGAAAACTGCACCAGGACATCCAACTCCTACAGGAAGTGCTTATTTAGTGACTGCCTCGTCTAATTAGGGATTGTTCGCTTACAATGGCAATTAAAAAATGACTTTGCAAGCAGTTCTCGCATTTATGACCTCTGCAGGTCTACAAAACAGGAAGGTTGAAATAAGGTCAACAAGGGAGTGTCAAGGTTTCAATTAGCCACCGCTTCACTTAATGACGGGTCCCAATTGTGGCTGCTGACATCCTTCAAAACCCCTTTCAACCACTGTTCAGTCCTGCCTAAATCCCTTCACCTTGTTTGCCTCTGCATAGGGATCTTTCACAGGGCCAGTCCCACGGCCTCCAGCCCACCAGGAGCCGCCCAGGGGGAGGGGCGGGGAGCTTTTCTGATTCTCCAGCTGCAGAGCATTAAGTAGCCCCACAGAAACTGACACCCCCAAAGTCCACATCTAGGCTGAGGAGGGCGAGTGGTTTGGGGTGCAAAGCCAGTGCTGGCCCCAGGTGGGAGGAAGAGCAGCTGGGCCTGGTTCTAGATTGGCCACTGCACCAAATCCCTGGCCCCATGGTCTCTAACCTCATGTGCAAATAAGGGCCTCCCTCCCCTTTTCCACAAGCAAAGCCCTCCAAGAGCCCTGAGGCCACTTCCTGAGAGGAGTAAGGCCTGACAGGGATCTCCCCCTCCCCAAGGCCTCTTCCTTCCCCCATCCTTCAGTGCTGCTGGCTCCTCTTTCTCCTTGGCCGCCTAGAATTGCCAGGGGTCCCTGCTGTTCTGTCCCACCAGGAGTCACGGGGAGGTCTTGGCTGGCCTCAAGGCTCTTGAGAAGCTGAGCTGGATGACAGACCCCTCTGAGGAAGCGCAGCTGCAGCTGGCAGGTAGGAAGGAGCCCCCTTTGGGGACGACCAGCCAAGCCCACCCCAGCCCATCCAAAGAGGGGGCTGCACCTTCCTTCCCTTTTTCCCCACAGGGACCATCCTATACGGAGGCCATGTTCTGGATGAGGGGGATGCGCAAGCAGTGGAGAGCTTGTGCCAGCAGTGCTTGGCTCCCACTTCCCACCTGCTGCCTGGCTCCGGCCTTCAGAGGCTCCTTGCTGCGGTCATTGGCCACACAAGCCCAGGTAAGAGGTGGCCGTGCAGAGCCTCGCCCCCAGAAGGCAGACTGGCTCAGCTCTGATCTGCTCCTTCTCCCCACAAGGGCTCTTTGAAGACGAGGCCTCGGCAGCCACCCAGGGGCGGATACAGCAGCTGCCCAGCCCCATGGATCCTACCTGGGTAGGCCTGTGTGGCAGCCTGCAGACCCAAATGCTGGCCGGCCGCAGTCAAGCCCTGCTCTCAGCCCTGAAGGCGTCCCAGGGCCTTTGGCCTCGCTGGACCTGCCAGCTCCCAACAACGCTGGAGCAGCTGGTCAAGCAAGGCCTGGAGGTGGTGCAGGAGCTGCAGAAGCAGCTGGAGCAATGTGGCTGGGAGGTGGGAGCCCGAGGACGCCCCCCCCCCTGGGCAGCTGCGCCCCAAGCCCCGTCCCCTGCAGCGCTTCCTGCTGGAGGAGGCAGGCGCCTTCCTGGCTGTGCTGCAGCAGGTGGGCAAGGACTTGGCCTGCACCCAGCAGTGCCTACAGGGGCTGCCCTGTTCCTCCCCCCGCTGCATCGCTCTCCTCCAGGCCCTGCAGCGGCAGCAGCTACCCCGCCACTGGCTATCCTACACTCCCACCGGCCCAGAGTCCTTGCAGGCCTGGCTCAGGACGCTCCAGAGGCGGGGTGGGCTTCTGTGCCGCTACCTGCACTCCATTGGGGGAGAGCCAGTGGTCTGCTACCAGCTGGCAGCCTTCCAGCAGCCACAGCGCCTCTTCCTGGCCCTGCTCCAAGAGACAGCCCGGGCAGAGAAGCAAGAGCTGGAGAGCTTCCGCCTGTACCAGCAGGTGAGGGTGACCTCTGTGGGTGGGGGTGGGGAGGGGCAGGCCCAGGACCTCGGCTGTGAACTCCTCCCCTTGGTTTTGTAGGTGTTGCCCAGCCTGCTGCCTCCCAGCATTGCCCCCGAGAAGGGCCTCTACCTGGGTGGCCTGGAAGTCTACCATGCTGCCTGGAATGCCCACAGCGGCCACCTCCAGGAGAGCCTCTCGGCACAAGCCTGCCAGCTGCCTCCAGTTTGGGTGCAAGCCAGCCGGGAGCCCTGGGCAGCAGCCTCTGCCCCCAAGTATCAATGCCCTGTGTACTTGGGGACCCCCCAGGCAGCCCTGGATCTCCGCAGTCAGCGGGTTGTCATGCACCTGCCTCTCCCTTCCAAGATATCACCTGAACTGTGCACCCAGCAGCGGGTTCACGCCATCAGCATTCTGCAGTGAGAGGCCACTGCAAGAGCTGAACCATGGGAGAAACCCTGGGTCAAGCTGTCTCAACCCTCCCTCCTTGTAGGCAGAGATCGCCACCGTAACTACAGAAATAAAACCATATATTATGAGTGTGTACAAAACAGTCCCCCGGTGCTCTCCCACTTTACCAGCCACGGAGGTCCCCTGCTTCAGTTATAAATAAGATGACCTCGAACACCCCCACCCCATCCCCCAGTGGGGCCACCCGGCCCGCAGGCTCCCCAAGCAGTCCAGTCCCTCATTTCAGGTCCACATCAAAGTCCAGCACCAGCAGCTTGGTTTCTTCAGTGCCATTGCGGCTGCCCACAGCACACACAAGCTTGGTGTTGGAGGCACGGATGCGCCAGACAACCCCCCCACTGCCCCCACTTTCCAGAGCAACCAGGTTGCGCACAAATTCCCCCGTCTTGAGATCCCACAGCTTGACTGTGCCGTCGTCAGAGCTGGTCACGACAAACTTGGAACTGAACTGGAGGCAGGTGACTGCGCTCTGGTGCTTACTGGGCCCTGCAAAAGGGGAGGGGGGAAGGTGGGACGGTGCATCTGTCATTCTTCCAAGTGAAGCCAATGGCCCCACTTCCTCCACGCCCAGCCGCCGGAGCTCCTTCCAGGCATGGCACGCAGCCCTCCCTTTACAAGAGCAGCAGCAGCACCAGACCTGGCCCTCCCTGGCAGTTTCCCCAAAGCAGCCTGAGAGGCCACTGCCATGCTCAGCTCTTGGGCCCACCTTCCATCAGGTTGGACGCTGCAGGTGAGCCAATCTCAGCCCCCTGCCACTCTTACCTTGAAGAGTCTGCAAGCACTGTCCCGTTTTGATATCCCAAATTTTCACAGTGGAGTCAGCATTGCCAGAGACGAGGATATTTTCCCGCAATTCCATGCCGCTGGTGAGGGACTGGTGCCCCATCAGGGTGTGCAAGCAGTTGCCGCTCTCAGCATCCCATACGCGGATTGAGGTGTCAAGGGAGCCACTCACAATGTGGGTGCCATCGAACTGCCCAATGGTAAGAGACAAAGTTGCAAATGAGCAGCTCTGGAGAGTTGGGCTGGACACCTCCCCACCCCCTCCAAAGTCCTTTCCAACTATGACTCTCCCAAACCCAAGGAGAGAGCCTCACCTGCAGGGAATAGACGCGGTTGGTGTGGCCTTGTAAAGTGTGGGTGCAGCTCTCTGTCTCCGGATCCCAGACTTTTACTGTGTAGTCGTAGGCACCGCTCACCACCTTATACCCATCGTACTGGACGCAGCGCACAGCAGCCACATGTCCCATTAGCACATGTAGGCACTGCCCGGTCTCTATATCCCAAAGACGGAGAGTGGCATCCCGGGAGCCACTCACCACCCTGCCAAGGGAAGGGAAGTAGCCTCAGCCTCAGGTTTGACACCATAGGAAACCCAAGCCGGCTTTCCGGACACCCCTCTCCTACCCCAGGCTCCTCT
The DNA here is from genome assembly GCF_029215685.1 of Pituophis catenifer annectens. Lineage (NCBI taxonomy): Eukaryota > Metazoa > Chordata > Lepidosauria > Squamata > Colubridae > Pituophis > Pituophis catenifer. Next base: position 132,062,940 of record NW_027256884.1, read on the forward strand.
ACCTAGTGTCATGAAGATGCATGCAACGCACAGTAGAGGTGTGACCATAGAGTGTGTGCACGCATTCGCCTGTGTCTGCATTCCACACTTTCAAGGTCCGGTCTGTAGAGCCACTGATGATAATATTGTCCCTCATCTGGGAGGACCAAACGCCACCAGTGTGTCCTACCAGAGTCTGCACACACTGTGGGAGAAGCAGAAGTTCAGAAAGGCCAGGCAGGGCAAAGAAGGCATCCCCCACAAGAGAAGCTGAACTGGGGCTCACCTCACCGGTGATGGCAGACCAAACCTTGAGCGTGTTGTCATCTGAGCCACTGACAATGCGGTTGCCACAGAACTGGAGACAGGTGATGACGTGGTCATCGTGACCTTTCAGGACCTGCTCCGGGCACAGAACAAACAAGTGAGCTGCAGCCCCAACAAAGGAGTGTCTTCTTCCAGGAGAGCTCGATTTAAGCTCTGCAGCTTGGAGCAAGCCCGAGGATCAATGGCCGTAAGCACAGAGCCCGCAGCGGGGTTTCCAATCTTTAAATGTGGACGAATGAGATATCCGTAGGCGAGCAACCTTCTCTCTTTGCTTGCCCCACTTCTGGATCCTCCTCACTGGCAGCTCCTCTTCCTGAGTACGCGAGGGGCATTGAGACCAGTTCAGAGACCACATTCCTACTGTGGTTACTGCAGAGACAGGCAAGGCTCTTGCCTTGCAGTCCATCCCGCCCCACTCCCAACCTTCACATTCCCGAGGGTAGATTCAGAGCAAGCAAGATGAAAAAGGAGGCTATCAGATGAAAGTAATCTTGGAGGGGGGGGGGATGCTCTGCATACCTTGGGGGGCCGGGCATCTCCATTGCGCCAGTTCATATCAATGCGATGCTGCCGTAGAAAGGCCAGCTTCCAAGGGCTGTACATGAAGCCCGGGCTCAGCAGCCGACGCTTACGCAGGCTCAGTGGCTCTTCAATACCTGCAGAGGGACCGGGGGGGCATCGTCAGAGCAAGGATGGCCAGGGGGAGCCCGACCTACACCAACCAGGCAAAGCAAGGGTGGAAGCTGGACCTCACCTCCATCGCGGCACTTCTCCCGCCAGAGCAGGTTGTCTTCAGCCAGAATACGCCAGTAGCGACACGTCTGCGCAGCTCGGAGCAGGTCCCGAGGCTCCAGGAAGGAGAGGACATAGAGAGCCAGCTGGAAGGGAAAGGAGAGCTGCGACTTGGGGGCTGTTCAAAGCCCAGACGGTGTCCTCAGGCCATGTGCCACCCGGAGCCCACCAAGCAACTTCTTCCCTCCTTTGGACAGGACCATTGTCCAGCTAGATGCCGTGCCAATAATCGTAACTGCTCAAGGGCAGTGACATGTAGCACCCCCACGTTTCTTCTCTGGCAACCTTTCCAGGTGGCTCTGCAAAGCTGGACAGACTCATCCACGCCCTCTGAAGGTCTGCTGCGTGCCCCAGGACCTGGCCAGGAACAGAGCCCAGCCTCCCATCTGGACCTGCCCCACTGCAACTGTCTCGGCCCCCTTGCTTCTAATACATTAAGCTTTTGCCACCTTCAGGCTCCACCTCACAAGCCCTCTTTGCTACCATCCCAGAAGGCAGAAGTCCTGGGTTCCGTGGCCCTCTCCGATTTCCTTGTGTCCGTTGTATGAGTAGCACAAGAGAAGCTCTACTTTCATCTTCCCTCGGACTTTATCCTTTTTCTAGTTACGTTCTTTCGTGGGACTGCCTGAAACTCTCTAACGACGTCATTCACGCTTACGCTTCTGTAAAAAGACTTGTTTTGTGCCAAACAACCCCCTCTCAGCTATGTCACACCTGGCACTGTGTGAGGCCTCCTTCCAAACAGGCCACCCACCTCCTTCGGCAGAAGTGAGATGAAGTCACGCTGGAACTGGGGCTCAATCACTTGCATCATGTGCTTAATCTGAGGGGGCTCACAGCGGTCAATGAGCTCATCCAGGGCCAGCAGCTTCTCCGGGCCACTCCAGCGCTGACAGGAAGCCAAAGAAGGTACGCGGAGGAGTAGAAAAAGGACAAAGAGGAACAAGCTTGTTCTCTCATCCATTTCTACAAACAGTAGCAACAGCTAAAAATGTTTTATGCTCATTGCATCTACAGCATGTGCCGCAAACACCCCATAGAAAGAAAATAGACCACCGACAGCCAGGGCCTCAACCCAGAAAGCCCATCCTTCCAAACCCCCAAACCTCTGATGGGCCTCCTTGGCTAGAAGTCCTCAGCCTGCCATTTGCACACCTGGAAAGTGCGTAACCAGTCCTGCAGCTCAGGGGGCGGAGCCACGGGAGGGATGTGCCGGCATCGCACCTGGCCAGCCTTGGCATTCCGAAGATCCCCAAAAGTGGCCGCAGGCCGTGCTATGCAGGGACCCAGCACCCTGAGGAAAGAGCAAAGTCAGCCACTTTCCCTAGCAAACGCCCCAACACCCTCCCCCCGTCATACCCACCCACCCAGGGGCCTTACCTGCCCGGCTCGGAACTTTTGCAGAGCTTCTTCCCTGGGGACTGGGTTTTGCTCTCGGGACCCCCGGCCTCCGACTTACGCTTCATCTGCAGCAGGAGAGACCAGGACATCAGCAGCCCCAGCCATCTGGGGGCTCAGACCCGACCGGATCCCTCCCGAAATAAGCAGGCTCCGCGGCCACGCCCCGCCTCCCATCAAATCAAGCTCCTGCAGAATCTGCAAAGTCGCAAAACCTCGAAGCCGGCTGCGGAGTGGGAAGCCTGCCCGGCGGGCTCCTCGCAGCCCCGGCCCGTCTTCCCTACCTTGGGCCGGGAGTGCTGGAGGAGCCCCCCGCCTTCCGTCCGCTCCACATAGTCGATCCAGCGCTCGTCCACCGTGTAGTAGAAATAACCGTCCCCGCCCGCCTCGTCGCTGCTCTCGCTCTCCTCCTCCGACTCGCCGCTGCCTCGCGGGGAACCGGGTCGGCCGCCGCGCTCAGGACTGCGTTCCGGCCCTCCGGGGCTGCGGACAGCGGCGACTTCTCCGCGCGGTCCTCCTGCTCCGCCGCCGCCGCCGCCGCCGCCATCCTGCGAAGGGGAAGCGAGGCTGCGCGCCCCCGCGGCCTCCCTGCCAGCGCGCGGAGAGCCTTGGGCGCCGTCGGGAGTCTCCGGGCGGTGCGAGCAGGTCACGCGCTGACGGTTCACCTCCAGGGTCCGGGCGGTGATGCCCTTGACGCGCAGCAGGTCCTCCAGGCGGCCAAAGCCCCTCAGCTCCTGCGCGGGCCGGGAGACGGTCAGGCGGGCGCCCGCGGCACCTCCGCCCCGAAACAGCCGCCGCCGCCGCCACCCCCCGAGTCGCCGCTCACCTCCCTCTTGCGCACGATCCCTCGCGCTCGGCGGCGTCCGATCCCGACCAACGCGCGCTCCAGCTCCGCCGCGCCGGCCCGGTTGACGTCTATCCTGCCACCCCCGGACCCGGACCCCGACATCGCTACCGCCGCGCTCGGCCCGCCGCCGCGCGCCTGCGCAAACCACCCGCCCCGCCCACATTTCCCAGAGAGCCACACAAGAGCCGCTACTCGCCAGCAAGACGGGCCTTTATTGGTCGGGAGGGAGCCCCGACGTCACCGGCGCTTGTACAGGCAGGGCCGCAGGGCCAGTCCGCGCGGCTCCTCGGCCGCTTTCGCCGCTTCCGCCCGGTCGCTCTTGCGCAGCTCGAAGGTGTAGAAGTGGCTGCCCGAAACATCCTGCGGAGGGAGAGGCAGTTGGAGGGGTCCGCGGCAGCCCGGCCCCGCCCCGCCCGCCCGCCCACCTACCTACCTTGGAGGTCAGCCGGAAGCCCAGCCGGGCCAGCGCCCCCAGGAAGGCCCGTAGGTCCGCGAAGCGGCTCGCCACCTCGGCCACCAGCAGGGTCCCCCTGCGGCGGAGAGAAAGAGCGCGAGTGTTCTCCCGGCCGGCCTCGGGAGTCAGCCCAGCGGCCGCCCCCGCGCCCCCCCTTCCCTTACCCCGCTCGCAGGACGCGGTGAGCCTCTTGCAGGATCTCGCGCAGGTTGGTGCCCATCAGCGCCAGGCAGAAAACGGCCACGTCCACGGAGGCGTCCTCCAGCGGCACCTGTGGGCGACAAGAACAGCTGTCCGGCGAGGCGAGCCGGCGGGAGGGGGCGTGTGGAGCCGGCCCGGCTGGCCTACCTGTGCCATGTCGCAGACGGTCACACGCGGGTCCAGGGCAGCCAGGTCGAAGCAGTGCACCCGGTTGGGCAGGCTGCGAGCCAGGGTGCAATCCCCGCAGCCAAAGTCAGCTACAACCAGGGAGGCCGGTCTGCGGGGTGGAGACGGCAAGTTATCACCGGCAGAACAGCCTCCCTACACCCGGTATACAGCCTGGCCACCAGTTTTGAATCTGGAGAGGCCGATGTAGAGAAGCCCCCCCCCCTCGCTCAGAAGAAAGCCTGCCACATGGAAGGGGGGAGGGACAGTAGCAGGCTTATTTTCTTTTGCTTAGATTAAGAGGAGTTCCTTCAATCAACAGAAAATAATTTCCTGTATCCTAATAAACCCGCTTGCCTCACAGGCTCCTTTACGTTCTCTTGTGTGTTTGTTCCCTGGCACAGGGAAGCCCTTCCAGCAGGCGTACCAAGGGACAAAGGCTGTTTTGTAACATTTGCCAAAAAGTTAACAGCAGGAGAGAGCAGTCACACAGAAAATACTGTGACCGCAAATTCAACTAGAAAATAAACTTGTTGAGCCCCAAAAGAGAACTGGACCAAAGCCCATATCTCGAGCCACAGCATGGCCCAGAGCTCATAGATCACAACAGCAGTCCAGGGAGCCCCCCCCCACCATCCTCCGCACTGGACTGAGCTCACTCTGACCTATGTTGAAGATAGTGCACAAAGCGCTCCACCGGTCGCTCGGGCCAGCGGGCCGCCTGCAAGGCAAAACCTCGGTGGTAGACAGCTAAAGCCTCGGGGTCTTCCTGGAAAAGCTGGGCTGCCTCTCGGCTGGAGCATGTGTACAGCAGCTGGTTGATGTAGCGGAATCGAGCAGCATCCAGGCGGCTCTCCAGGCGCTGCCGCAGGGACGGTGTCTGCCTGTCAGGCACCTCAGTACCCGGGGTCAGGCCTCTCTGGTCATCCGGAGGGTTGTCTGACACAGAAGATGCCAGAAGCGGGCCACTGGAGGCCTTGAACTTGTTCTTCTGCCGCCGCTTGTTCTTCTGCCGGTTTCTCCACTGTTTCCTGGTCAGCTGCTGCCTCAGCTCCTGGGCTCCCGTGCTGGACGCTGGGCTGCCCTCCTTCGCTGCCACTTCACCTAGACAGAAGCCCTTCGTATAAGGCCTACGAGGACCGAGAGGCTGGTCCACGAGAACCATCCCTGCCCCGGCGCACAGGCGAGATCTCGATTGATTGATTTTTTTTTGAGTGGCGGGGAGCGGACCTTCCTTGCATCCAGGCCGGGTGGGGTCCTGTCCTCTCAGACCGCTCGCGAGTTACCGCCGGATCCCCGGCCGCGTAGCCTGGCTCCTCCGAGCGGATCACTGCGCCCAGTCCCCGAGGAGGCTCCCCCGATGGCGGCGCGGCTCCGGACGGCAAACCGATTCTCGCAGCTGGTCGGGGCGGCTCGGCTTTCCCTCGGGGCGCAGGCAGCGCTTTGGCTGAGGCGAGCCGCTCCTCTCGGAGCCTCGCTTGAGGCGCAGACTCCCGTACCTGGCACTCTCCGGCCGCTGAGCTTCTCGCCGGGCCCTGGCGCACAACGGCGGCTCTCCCGGTGGCCGCCCGCGCTCTCGGCCGCCTCGTCTCCGCGCCGCCCGCCGCCCGGAACTCTCTTGCCCGGCTCCGAGGCCGCAAGGCTGCACAGGGCCTCAGGCCGTGGCCGCCGGCCCAGGGCGGCCCGGAGACGCTGCCGGCAGAGCAGCGACGGTCGTCCTGCGCAGGAACCCGCCGCCGGAGTCCTCCGCGCCGGCATCCTCGCCGCGGCCGCCGGAACCCGCGCGCCGGAACTTGCGCAACGCCCAGCGCCGCGGAGGCCCGCGCGCTCCCCCTGGTGGCCGGATGGCGGCGCCGCGCCCGGTTGGCCCCTGCCGCCAGCTGGCGGGGCGGGGCGGGGCGGGGCGGGGCGAACGGCGCGGAGCGGCCACACCCGGAGCGCGCGGGGAAGGCGGCGGCCGAGGGCGCGGGGCGATGGACGACATCTTCACGCAGTGCCGCGAGGGCAACGCGGTGGCCGTGCGTCTCTGGCTGGACAACACCGAGAACGACCTCAACCAGGGGTGAGCGGGCGGGCGGGCGGGCGGGGGCCGCTTAGGAGGCAGCCGGGGCCGGCGGTGCTTTCCAGCCGCGCGGCTTTTCCGGGAGCGCCGCTGCTGAGCCGCCGGCGAGCCTGCGGGGTGGGGAGAGCCGGGCGGCGGGGCACCTCCGGCCGTTCGTTGGGAGCCCCTCCGGCCGGCGGCTGTTCCGGGCCTCTGGTGGGTGGGCGCTGGCCCCGAGGGCTGCCCGCGAGACCCCCGCCCCAGCGGAAACGGTGGCCGGCCGGAGCGCCTCCCCGCCCCGCTCCGATCTCCTTTTAAGGGCCGCCCGCTGGCGCTGCCCGCCCAGGCCGCGGAGGAGGGAGGGAGGGAGGGAGAGGCTGGGCGCTGCCTCCCGCCACCGCTTCCCTCCCTCGCTTCCTCCCTTCCTGGCAGGGACGACCATGGCTTCAGCCCCCTGCACTGGGCTTGCCGCGAAGGGCGCTCCAGCGTGGTGGACATGCTGGTCATGCGCGGCGCCCGCATCAATGTCATGAACCGGGGAGACGACACCCCCTTGCACCTGGCCGCCAGCCACGGGCACCGCGACATCGTCCAGAAGGTGGGATGCCGGGTCGGGGGGGGGGGGCAGAGAGTGGGGCAGGTGCTGCTGCTGCTGCCGTCCTGATGCCCTGACTCTCCATTCTCTCCCGGTGCAGCTGATCCAGTTCAAGGCAGACATCAATGCCGCCAACGAGCATGGCAACACCCCTCTCCATTACGCCTGTTTCTGGGCCCAAGAGCAGGTGGCAGAGGTGTGTGTGGGCTTCCAGGGAGCTGTAGTCATCTGGGCCTGGCCGTAGTCCCTGGTTGCTTGGGCTGCGAATAGGGGCCGTCTCCTTGCCTCACTTTCCCTCCCTGTTGCTGCCAGGACCTGGTGGCCAGCGGGGCGCTAGTCAGCATCTGCAACAAATATGGAGAGACGCCCCTGGACAAGGCAAAGGAGCCCCTGCGGGATACATTGAGAGGTGCGCCCCTCTTCTAGCCGACCTCTGACTTCTTTCTTCTGCTGCTGCTGCTGCTCTTTGGTGGGAGGGGCAGAGTTAGCCTGAGGACCTGCCCTGCTATTACCTGGCAGGCAGGCACCAAAAGTGGTTTATTTATTTTTATTTTTATTTTTTTATTTGATTTGATTTGTATACCACCCTACTCCCGAAGGACTCAGGGCGGTGAACAGCCAACAATAAAATACATAAATACAAAAAATTTAAAAACCAGATAAAATCAAATTAAATCATTTTGGCCCAGACAGATTAAAACACACCAATAATTTAAAAACAGATTAAAATTTACATATTTAAAAAGGGAAGAAATTAGGCCAAGCCCGCCTGATGGAATAAAAAGGTCTTCACAGCACGGCGGAAGGAGCGCAGATCCGGGATCCTCCGTATCTCCGGGGGGAGCTCATTCCAGATGGTAGGTGCCCCCACAGAGAAGGCTCTCCCCCTAGGGGCCGCCAGTCGACACTGTTTGGCTGACGGCACCCGGAGGAGTCCCTCTCTATGAGAGCGTACTGGCCGGTGGGAGGCTATTGGTGGTAGTAGGCGGTCCCGTAAATAACCAAGTCCTAAGCCATGGAGCGCTTTAAAGGTGGTAACCAAAACCTTGAAGTGTACCCGGAAGACCACCGGGAGCCAGTGCAGCTCGCGCAGGAGAGGTGTTACATGGGAGCGCCATGTCGCTCCCATAACCACCCACGCGGCCGCACTCTGCGCCAGTTGGAGCCTCTGAGTGCACCTCAAGGGGAGCCCCATGTAGAGAGTGTTGCAATAGTCCAGGCGGGAGGTGACGAGGGCATGAGTGACCGTGCGTAACGAGTCCCGATCCAGAAAGGGACGCAACTGGCGAATCAGGCGAACCTGATAAAAAATCCTCCCGGTCATGGCCGTCAAGTGCTCTTCTAAAGACAGCCGTGAGTCCAGGAGGACGCCCAAGTTGCGAGCCCTCTCCGTGGGGGCCAATGATTCGCCCCCAATAGTCAGTGATGGCGTCAACTGACTATATCGGGACGTCGGAAACCACAGCCACTCGGTCTTGGATGGGTTGAGCCTGAGCCTGTTCCTCCCCATCCAGATCCGTACGGCCTCCAGGCACCGGGACATCACTTCAAGGGCATCGTTGGGGTGGTCCGGGGTGGAGATGTACAGCTGGGTGTCGTCAGCGTACTGATGGTACTCCACCCCGAAACCACGGATGATCTCGCCCAGCGGCTTCACATAAATGTTGAACAGGAGAGGCGAGAGGACCGACCCTTGCGGCACCCCACATATGCGGGGCCTCGGGGTCGACCTCTGTCCCCCTGTCAACACAGACTGCGACCGGTCAGAGAGAAAGGAGGAGAACCACCGCAACACAGTGCCTCCCACCCCTAACTCTTCCAACCGGTGCAGCATGATACCATGGTCGATGGTATCAAAAGCCGCTGAGAGATCTAACAGGACCAGGACAGAGGAGCACCCCCACAAGGTTCTTTTTCTTGTGGCCCCTTGTGTGAAGCAAGTCACCAGGCTGCCTCGAAATTCAGGCAACCCAAGTTTGGTGTGGAGCTTGAGTTGGAACCAGGAATGTCTAACGGGGATGGCACATCTCCCTTGGCATGTTTGGAGAGGCCAGGGCTGAAGACGATGCCTTCTCAGGCCCCTCAGGCATTGAGGGAGATGGTCGACCTGATGGAGAGCTGCCTGCCCTCCCAGACACAGGAGAGGATCAGCTGCTGACATGCAGTGATGCTGATAGGCAGCAGATCCCCTCTGAGGAGGAACAGCTGCCTCCCCCTCTCGATCCAAGGGCATCGAGAGCGCAGCTCAGAGAAATGTCTATGGAGATTCTCTGTCATCCAGGTCATGGTTGTCCCAAAGAAGCAGATGGACTTTCTTTGAAAATGTTTCGCTTCTCATCCAAGAAGCTTATTCAGTTCTTTAGAACTTCAGAAGTGAAGAAACTTCTTGGATGAAAAACGTCTTCAAAGAAAAACCAGAAAGTCTAGTTGCCTCTTGGAAAAAGCACCTTTGGGACAACCACGACCTGGATGACTGAGAATCTTCTTAGACAAGTAATTTGTGCTAAATAAAAATAATTTATTAAGAAGAGAGATCTAAATGTCCTAGTGGACCACCGAGCCAGCAATGTGTTGTAGCTGCCAAAATAGCCAATGCAATCCTGGGACAGTGTCGAGAGAAGTGCTAGTACTGCTTTATACTGCAGTGACAAGGAATACTGTGTCCAATTCTGAGATTCTGAGGCCTAGAAAACATGCAGAGATGAGCAACAACGATGAGGAGTCTCGAGGTACAATGAACCTTGTAGGGGAGATGGGCGGCATAGAAAATAAAATAAATAATATAGGATATGCCTAGCCTATTGAAGAAGATTGGGGGGACAGGAGGACTCTCTTCCAGGGCTTGAGAGGTCACCACAGAGACGAGGGGACTGACTTGTTCTCCAAAGTATCTGAAGGCAGGACAAGAAGCGACACGTAGAGATGCTTATTAAAGGGGCAAATTTTCTGACACAGAGAACAATTATTCAATGGAACAGCTTCCCTCCCAGGGCTGTGGGTGCTCCATCGCTGGAGGTTTGACCAGGATTGTATAAGGTCTGCCTTGAGCAAGGGGTTGGACTGTAAGACCTCTGAGGTCCCTTCCAGCCCTAGGAGTCTGTCTTCCATGTTTGTTCCACGTGGTCCTAAAGCAAAAATTGGGTTTCCCAAAACCCCCAGAATTCTTTCAATCCATCTGTGGCTTTGCTGCCAAACCCCCTCCCCCCCCAGCCACCAGTTTCCTTGGGTAAATTTGGGGAGGGATGATGGAAGGAATGCCCAGAAAAGGGAACGGGGATCAAGTCTCCTTTCCTGCGATGCTGCTCTCTGGCTTCCCTGACCGCTCCCTCTGCTCTTCCAGAGCGTGCAGAGAAGTCCGGTCAAAGCCTGACCCGCCTCCCCTACAAAGACACGTTTTGGAAAGGCACCACGCGGACTCGACCACGTAAGAGATGGCTTTCCAGAGGGAGGCAAGGGGGCTTCTGGGCCAGAACAGGAGGGTGGGGGGGAATCCTGACCCTCTCCTCTGGCCTTTCTCCTTTCCTAGGTAACGGAACCCTGAACAAGCTGGCAGGGATTGACTTTCGGCAGCTGAGCCTGGGTCACAAACTCAACGAGAACCAGTCCGGAGAGGTGCTGCTCCCAGCTCCCCTGCCCTCCCCCGGTACAAATGGGGAGGGGGTCCCCCATTCATGGCTCTACCAGGTGCCCTGACCCCTCCACTTCCCTGCAGCTCTGGAAGGGGCGCTGGCAGGGGAACGACATTGTCATCAAGGTCCTCAAGATCCGCGACTGGACAACCCGGAAGAGCCGGGACTTCAATGAGGAGTACCCCAAGCTCAGGTGAACAGGGCTGGGTGGTCTCTGCCTTGCCCCTTCAGCAGCATCCGGGCCTGTCTTTGGAGGTGTCAAAGCTGACCTGTCTCTTTCCTCACAGGATTTTCTCCCACCCAAATGTGCTGCCAGTGCTGGGGGCCTGCCAGTCACCACCCGCTCCGCACCCCATCATCATCACCCACTGGATGCCCTACGGCTCCCTTTACAATGTACTGCACGAAGGCACTAGTGAGTCTTGCCACTGGGTGTGATGGGGCCTCCTTACAGCCCAGCAAAGGGGTGGGTGGGTAGCAAAGGTCCCAAAGTCACTGACCGGCTGCATGAAATCATTGGCGATTTTGCACCAGGCCGTTCTCAAAACAGAAACAGCTCCAAGTTGAGACCGAGTCATGTTTTATGGAAGCTGTGGACTGGCCATGTGAAAGTATATCATGCGACCTCCCCCAAATTAAAATAGTTTGTCCCAGGCCAACCTGAAGTATTTGTTTGACCCCATTGGGGGGGGGGGAGGCAGTCCAGCACCTCCCTTGCAGTAGGTCTGTCAGGCACAAGTAACCAGGAAGAGGAGTTTACTTCAAAGCACCCCAAGTTTATTCCACGCTATCTTTGCCCAAGAATCTGATCTCTTGTTGGTCAAGGCAAATTGGCACCAGATAAGAGTCAATTCACTCGCGGGAGGCAGGGGGGACCTTATTTTTACTTAATTTCTTGTGGGAGTGTAGTGCGTCATCCTAATTGATGTCCTGACTGACCTGGCCCTCGGACTCCGCTTGGTCATCCCTACAGATCTTCGGTGGGCTTCTTCGGAGGGCCTGTAGGCAGCCCCTCTCTGGGGCTGGAAAGTCCCTGCTCCCCCTGGAGGCTGGATCTGGGCATGGGTCCCTTGCAAGTGTTTTTCCTTCCTCCTCTGCAGCCCTGGGGTGTAGCCCCACTGCACAGGCAGCCCCAATTTCTCGCGGTGCAAAGTGACCCTGCTGGCTTACTAGAAAGCATTTCCACAGACTCACCGAATTATAGACAGGCAGGCAGATTCTGATAAAACTTTAACAACATGGGAAGGTTAAGAGCAGCTTGGCAGCAGAGCCAATGCGCCCCAGTGGGGGAAGGGGGAATATCTCTCGTTTCCATCTCATAATTTCCCTTTTGCCCAAGATGACCGTCCTCAGTCCCTGATGCCCTTCCTGCCTTCTCTCCAGATTTTGTGGTAGACCAAACGCAGGCAGTGAAATTTGCCCTGGATGTCTCAAGGGGAATGGCCTTCCTGCACACCTTGGAACCTCTCCTCCCTCGCCACTATCTCAACAGTCGTGGCATCATGGTCAGTTGGGGGCAGGCAGGGAGGTTGGTGCACTGGGCAGAGCAGACCCGGGGCACAGCCTCACCCATCTCTTCCCCGGAACAGATAGACGAGGACATGACGGCCAGGATTGGCATGGCGGATGTGAAGTTTTCCTTCCAGTGCCCGGGCAGGATGTATGCCCCAGCTTGGGTGGCACCAGAAGGTGAGTGGAGTTGGGGGGCAAGTACTCCTCTGCTTCCCCAGCAGAGCACATCCACAGCTTCTCCCAGACAACCCTCTTCCTCCTCACAGCTCTACAGAAGAAGGCCGAGGAGATTAACCGGCGTTCGGCAGACATGTGGAGTTTTGCGGTGCTCCTGTGGGAACTGGTGACCCGGGAAGTGCCATTCGCTGACCTCTCCAACATGGAGATTGGCATGAAGGTAAGCTTTGCCAGAACAACAAAAGGGTTCTGCCAGGCTGTCCAGTGGGTGCCAGCAACGTTCTGGTGTCTCTTTGCAGGTTGCCTTGGAGGGGCTGCGACCCACCATCCCCCCCGGCATCTCCCCTCATATTTGCAAGCTGATGAAGATCTGCATGAACGAAGACCCTGCCAAGCGTCCCAAATTTGACATGATTGTCCCTATTCTTGAAAAGATGCAGGAGAAGTGAGGGGCCCGTCCGGCAGCCACTGGCCGGCCCTAAGTGCCTTCAGGAAGAGTCAAGGGCCAGAGCGAGGACTCCCTGCACACGGTACAGATTGAGGGGGCCGCCTGCCAAGGGCAGGCTCCAGAAGGGGGCTGCTCGGCCTTGCACTCTCCCTGCTGCCTTCACGCCCCGTATCTCTGGCCACCTCTTGTGCCAAGACCACCCTGCACTCCCACCTGGCTGTGCTACAGTTTTTATCTTTTCTACACAGGCCCAGGACAAAGCCCCCTGTGGCCCAAATAAACAGCTGTCACTGAAGCAGGCGGGCCTTTTGTGCTGCTTCCATGGGGAGGGAATCCAGGCTGCCTCTGAACCACAGAATGGGGAAGCACATTTGCAAGGGCGGCAGCCTGTGTTCTGTGTGGCCATGATCCTTTTGCCACAGAGAGGTGCTCCTGGTATGCAAGGAGCACCTTTTCCCCCACCAACAGGTATCTGGGAAGAGTCACCTCCTGGCTTCTGTGCCAGAACAAAAAGATGAGGGATTTTTTTTGGGGGGGGGGGGGTGATACCACAGGAGGAATACCACAGTAGTAGCAGAGCACCCAACGCCAGAACCATGCATGGCAGCAGGGGGTCCTGACAGTAACCAAAGCAGGAGATGGGGACCAGAGAGACTTTAATAAAGAATGGGGGAGAGGGAGGGGTTTTCAGGTGAAATAATGGGGTTTCTTGACATTGATGCCATACTCGGCCAGCGCAGGGGCCAGATCCTCCATGGTCAGCGTGTGCTTCTTGTCCTGCCAGAAGGAGAGGCAGCAGCAGCCGAGAGGTCAGAGCCCCCTCCCCAAAGCGTCCACCGCCCCCTCCCCACTCACCTTGCTCTTGTTGCGGGAGCTGCAGGAGGCCGTGCCCTTCATCTTGCAGTGCTGCAGGGCGTCGTTGGCCACGTCCGAGATGAACTTCTGGGCCGCCAAAGAGACCAGCCGGATGCTGCAGGGAGGGAGGGAGGGTTGGCTCGGTTCGGGCGGGCTCCCCCGAAGGCCCCGGGAGCCCCGCTACACTCACATGCGCGGGTCAGACGCCTCGAAGCCGGCGCGGTTCAGGTAGTATCCGGTCACGGCGTCCGGGATCTGCAAGAGCGGGGCCAAGTCAGGCGTGGAACGGGCCGCGACGCCAGCTCGCCCGCCCGCCCTCCCTCCCGCCCGGGACCCACCGTGGGCGTGTAGTCCTCCAGCTGCAGCAGGAAGTCCACGAGCGGCGCGCCGGACGAAGCCGAGCCGGGCGGAGGGGCGGCGGCGGCGGGCTTGGCGTCCCCATTGGCGGCGCCCGCGAGCGGCGCAAAGACTCCGTTGGGCAGCGGCGGCGGCGGCCCCTCGACAGGCTGCGCCAGGGAGGCGGCGGCGAGGCCTGCGGGGGGCGACGCGTGAGAGCGGCCGGGCGGCGGGGGCCCCCTCCCTGCCCCGCCCGCCCCGCCCCGCCACTCACCGGCCGCCCCCACGGCGGCCCCCGCCACGCCCGGGCTGCCCTTGGCGCCCGAGTCCCCGGCGGAGGCGGCGGGGGGCGGCGGCGGGGGCGGGAGGGCCGCGGGCGCCGCTGGGCTGGGGTCGGGCTCCGCGACCCCCCCTCCCGTGCCGGTTCCCCCGCCGCCGCCGCCGCTGCTGCTGCTACCGCCCGCCCCGCTGCCGCTCATGGATCCGGCGAGCTCCGGCGGGGACGGCGGCGCTTTCTGCGCAGGCGCTCCGATCGCACCGCCCCCCGGAAGCAGGACTGACGTGGCTCCTCCCCTCCGGCGCGCCGCTCAGGGGGCGGGGGCGGGGGCGGGGTTTGGTTTGGGCAGGAGTTCCGGCTGGGCTCCCTGGAGACGGGCCCCGTGAAGGGAAAGGCGTTCCGCCTGCGGGGCTCTCCCTCTTTGGGGCCAGGCTGATGCTTTCCCCACCAGCCGAACCCCTGGCTCCGTAGCCCCTGGAGGAAAACCATACAAGCCGCCCCTGGAAGCCTCCTGGACTCGCCTCAAGACAATCTTGCTGGCAGGTCAGGAGCAATTCCCTCAAGGCCAGAGACGGCCCAGCCTTCCTTGGCTTGCCCCGATGGACAGAAAACCTGCCTAACTTAATCCATGAAGACCAGTGGCGAGGGATTCTAGGTGGGGCGACCCTGAATCTTCTCGCAGCCCGTCTCAGGATTGCACCGGCTCTTCCTCCGGGTCTCTCTCCCCCACCCCTCCCCCGCGCTGCTTTCCATCCCATCTGCCATCGACTATAGCTCGATTTCGGCACAGCTTTTCGCCAAGTACCCCGTAATAAAATATGGACCGGATGGCACCTTCAGACGTGGGTGTCTTAAAAATGGTTTTCCATGACCTCTCATCAAATTGAGCAAATATTTGAGAGTCGAGTGCCCAAAGGATCAATAGGGGTCCTTTATTTGTCAGTATTTTTATTAATCGTTTTGGAGAAAATACTATTCAAATCTGTACATGATACAAAATCTGTACATGATACTAAAAAAAGGTATAATTGCACTCAACAATGAACTAAAGGGCCACCATTAGTGAGCTGTTGGACAGCATTACTTGGTCTGTTGTGTGGGATGTTTGGGTGGTTCCTACAATCTGCAGCTTCTCAAGATTTTGAGAAATAACCATTTCAGTTTCTTCTCCTTTATGTGATCTGCTTAGTTCTTGGTAACATATTTTAGGATTCAAGAGAATTTGGAAGGACAAAGGATTATTGGGTGGGGGGGAGGGCGCTGGAAACCAAGACAGACTAACAAGAATGGAAATGAGGGGGCCTTGGTGCTCCAAGCTTGGTTGTTTCCTTGCTGTTGATTTCATCCTGGTGGGCTTCTCATGTGAGTTTCAGTTTAGGAAAAACACAGGACAAGTGTTTTCTCGGGATGAGAGAGCAGCAAACAAAAGGCTACAATCTCTTTTATTAGGTACCAAAATACAGCGTCATCAGAAGGCGTTATTATGACTACACATCTCACATTACGTACAAGAGATGGGAAAACAATAGTAATGATGCAAAGCGGAACTTTAACTCTGGCTTTTTACAATTCTCAGATATTATTAGGCGAGAGGCCCATCTCCGTTATCTGCTTCTCAGGAATGTGATTCTCAGGAAGGAGATAAGGGATATTTTTACTTTGTATCCCAGGATGTTTATACAAGGAGATATCTTTACTTTTGCAGGCACATCCTATGTTAATAACAATGAGAGAATGAATAGGGCCCTTTATATAGTATCCATGTGAACCCGCTTTTCATTGTCTGGTTATTTCGGTGCTAAGCTCCATACAAGTGTCCAACCAGTTAAACTGGTCTATACATGTACTATGGCCACTGCATTCCCACATTTCCTCTGTTTTTGTTTTTTGCAACAGGGTTCAGCTGTGTTGTTATTATGATGTTCTCTTTATGCCTGGGAAACATGTCTATCATCATAGCAAACAAAGCAGGAATATATTGAATACTACAACATACAGAAATAAGCAAAGCAATGATCATGAGTACAGTAGACAATATGTTCTTCAGCCATCTGGTTTCTGCAAATGTTTTTAGCTCACCCATCCTTTTATTATGGTGAACAAAGTTAGTGGAAAAGTGGCCAGGAGATGTCAAGCGAGGTAGGCCATCAAGTTTCTGAGTTGTACATTTCCACAAATCACTCACACAAATTGTAAATCCACCCGAATCCAGACACCCAAGAAAACCACATGTCAGGAGTTTGTAACCTCTGAGTTATCTTGGAAGCCCTATCTTGCAAGTCCCGAGCACCTCCTCTGACCACACCTGATTTGTTCCTCCAGTTCCAGAAGGGCTTTGGTTTCACTTATCAGGACGTCCTTCCTATTGGAGGGAATAAAACCTTTGCACATTTGCAGAAGGGAGGGGAGACATTGGATGCAGCAACAAAGCAAAACAAGCAGTACAATTATAGATACAATATTTGGCATAATTGATTTCAACCAAGAATCATCCAGGAGCCATGACCAAAGAGCAGTCCAGGTGTCAATGGCGCCAGATCCATTGGATGATAAGGGATTGTTTTTTGATCAAGTTTTCCATATGTTCTATGGTGTGACTGATGTTATACTGATAATCAGATACATAGGTATAACAATGTGAGCGCATGAGGGCACAAACGCCTCCTTTAGCTAAGGCATAATATCTAAGGCATATCGGTTTTGTAAGACTACCTCTCTGATTTCAGCCAGTTCTTTATTCATTAGCTTCAGCACCTTGATAGTCTCGTTGAACATATATACTGTCCAGTTATTTAATAAATGAAGATCCCAATAGTTCATTGCCACCCGAGATTGGGCAAGATGCCTCTGGATATCTGAGTTTTTAATGAGCCACCTGGTGTCAGTGGTGGATGTGGTTTAGGAAATAGGAGTAGTGGAGTTTGTCCGATTAGCAGCTATTTGAATGTCTTTTACTGTCCCATCATGATTGAATGTAGAGGCTGCTGACATGAAGGATCATGAGATGTAGGGGCAATAGATGCAAGATCGTGACTTAATTCCAGAATCCATGATATATAATCTCCTTTATGCAATTGTTACAGAGGCCCATTGTCCTTATCCACTCCCCCCTCAGCTGGAAATGTCAATATGGGAACCTTAGGTGTTGGAGTAGACTTAGGTAGAAAGTAAGGACCTTGTGCAGAGACAATGCGTTTGTGGCAGGAGCGTTCTTACATGGTCACTTGAGAGTCCCAAAGCTAACAATGTCCAAGGCCATAAACAAATCATAGTCACTTATACGTGTGAAACAAAATTACTAGCAAAATTAGAAAAACAATTCTGCTAACATTAGTATGTGTAAGAAAGTGTTAAAATGTATATGTACAATGTGAAGGTAGTTTCCTCCTGATGAATCTTCCGCTGTGCGCAGGGGACCAACTTCCGGTGTAGTTCTGCAAAGCTGATGGTCACCACCTTGCGTTAAGAGTCTGTTGCCGGGAGGACTCAGCAAGATGTTTTTTCTCTTAAATCTCAACACCAGGGGTTTCTCCTTCTTTTTGTTGTAAATGAAATGGTCTTACGTGTCTTTTGGGGATCCAAATGATGCGATCGTTATGCTGGACAGCAGCATATCCACGGCCCCAGGTAATAAGGTCAGCAGGTCCTCTCCATGCAGGATCAGGTAGTTGGTGGAAATAGACCTTCGGTTTTAGGGCAGCTGATGGATAAGCAGAAAAATGACGGGTCGCAGCCGATGTGGGAGGCTGTCCAGTCAGGTTAAGAAAGTTCAAAGTATATAAGCAAAGATTGAGTTTGTTTTGCATGGCTGGGAGGCCGAGGCATTTTTCCTCTTTCAATTTTATAAGCCAAATTTGTGTGTGATGGACCACTTGTTACAAAAGTCTGCAAAGGCAGTACTGGTGTAGTAGATCCATTGTCAGTTATAATTTCAATTGGGCGTCCCATCGATGCAGAAATCCGAATACAATGATTTATTACATGTTTGGTTGCTTCCCCCCTTTTTGGGAATGCCAATAATAAATCCTGAATAAGTATCCAAGGAAACATGCAAATATTTCCATGGGGCAAAGGATGGGTATTGAGTTACATCCATTTGCCAAATTTCACAAGCTTTAAGTCCTCTAGATTTTACACCCATAGGGATAGAATGAGTTTGTTGACTACAGGTAGGACATTGTTGTATGATGGCAGTCACTTCAGCTGCCGTGAGACCAAATTGTTTCGCTAATGCTTTTTATTTTGATGAAAATAGGCATGACTGTCCCATGGTGTGATGGAAGATATAACCATGAGCGCAGTTGCAGCTTTGTCATTTCCCTCTTCCAATCTCTGTCTCCGCTACCTACAATATCTATAACCTTCCAATAAACAAATCTCCTTATAACACTAAACATTCAAGTCCTTCTCCCACTGCCATTCTGACTTCCAAGTCAGCCCAAATCTGTGCAAGCCAACTTTCTCTTAAACAATTCAACTCCTTCTTACATTCCCTGTAACACTGGATTCTTTGCATACCAGTCTTTATTCAAAATAGCACAATTATCTATTCACAGCCTACAATATCCAGTCAATCCTAAAAATTTCCTCAACTCTTCAGGTGTTACTTCTTTCATTAATTAAATGTCCTAAGTATTTTATCTCTCTGTCTACATATTGTAATTTCTAACTCATCTCTGTGATAATTCCTAAAAATGCAGCAGTTTATGCTGTTGACAAAGAAACAAATAAACAAACAACAGACAAACAAAGAACAAACATGCCATTTGTTAAGTATGCAAAATGCACGTAGACATAAAAACATTAAGGAGCATTTTGAGTCAATGCTCTGAAATAGAATTGGGTATGAAAGTATTTAAAACGTCAAAAATGTTCAGAAGGAAAAAAATCAAAATTGCATTCTGAGCCGTTCAGTGCTCTGCAAAGGCAGGTATCAGATATCACCCTTTCACTCCCGCCTTTCTCTGGCTCGTTCTCTGAGAGAAAAAAAAAAAATGGTTAAAAGTACAAAGTAGCCCCCCCCCCCCCTTTTCGTGCCTCTCATCTCCCAGGGAAAAAAGGGAGGGGGTGAGGGAAAGGAAAAATTTTTTTTAAAACAGACCAAGCCTCCCTTCTCCTCGGAGGGCAGGGAGAGAAAAGAAAAAAAGGTGCTTATACACAAAATTACATTTCATGCAATCCAATACACACCCATTCACATCTGTACTGCAATCAGACCTTTTGTATAATACATCCTTCATGCGAATCAGTCATTCAAATTATTTCAATGAACTAGTTTATTCCCAAAACAGTGAAAAAATTCAGGCAACAGTCACAATCACAAAAAGTGATATGGGCCCATAACCATTGCCCTGTTTTCCACAGTTTCAAGTTCAAACCCAGTCAATTTTTGCTGGCCAGCCAAGCATATCAATTCCACACACTATCATTATAGATGTACATCAACAAAATATTTTTAAACAGAAATCACTTCAAGTTGATTAGTTCAAATTATCTGAGTCTTCCCATTTAGACAGGCTCTAATTTTATTTTCTGCTAAACCCCGGGTGGGAAGAACAATAAACAATTTATTTATTTATTTATTTTTTCAGCCTGAGAAACATACTGAGAGTCAGAGATCAAATTAAAAGCTTGTTGAGAAAAAGTGTGAAAGCTAAGATAGTCGCAGACAATTAGTGTAAGATTCTTTCCAGATGTCCTTGTAAGCAGTGGCTCCTCTGGAGAAAATCATTAAGCAAGTAAACCTAGGATCTTTAGGCAAATGATATGCAATACAGCTTACATAGTCAGTTAGAGCACTCTGAAGAGATGAATCATTCCGAAGACAAAAGTAAAAGTCAGATTTTGAGATAGAAAGAATAATATTTATTAGATCAGTTCCATTTCTTCAACAGTCTGGATTACGTCCCAAGGTTATAATTTCAGCAATAGCTTAAATAAAGGGTAAAACATTTTTAGATGGTAATGAGACAAATAAAGCAATGTACCTTTTGCTGTTCTAAAACAGAATTAAATCTCCTGGCTTTTTCTTTTAGTCAATAACTCAAATAATGGACTAAGTAAATGCATAGGTAAAGAGAAATATGAGCAGTCCCAATTAATAGTACCCATTAATTGTTGCAAATTTAACTTTGGGTAACTTTAAAAGCCGGAGCAGAAAGAGATTGCACATACAGATAAGGAGCTGTATTTTCTCTGGGGCAATGTGCAATTCATTTACACATAAATCATTTTGTATTTTCAAAAAGCCAATTAGGTTGTATTTTTTGTGCTCCAATTAAAATGTCATCTATATGATGATCCTGACACACTTTAATCATATCTGCCAAATTAAGATTTTTTCCCAGCCCAACAATAGCTTTTAAGTGGTGTTGTTTTTTAGCTTTCTTCCTTTATGTTAGAGAAGGCTTGTTGACGCTTGCCAGAAACAAGCATTTTTCTGAAGGCTTGTTAAGCACATTCAGAAGAAGCTTGCAAAATTGCAGCCGGCAGACACACTGAAAGCATTTCAGCAATTTATTCTATCCATCCCCCTTTTTTTGTCTAACTGTTTCTTTAAATTCTGCTTAGTGGGGGTGTAACTGACTCCTTCAGAATGAGCTGATGTTTAATTTCATGCCGTGCGTCTGCGTGGGTGATTTAACGCGAGAGCGCAATTTGCAGTCTCTCAACAAAGTCTGAAAAGGAACTATTAACAGTGTCCTGAAGGCTTTTTATTATTTATTTATTTTTTTGTATCATTAAACACTCTATAACTAATCTCCAGAGTGCAAAAAATTTTTCAGGGCTGGGGAGGTTTGTGGAGGCATGTTCCCATCTGCTTCCACAGATTCACTTTTAAAGAGCCCTTTTATTGCCAAAAGTTTTTTAGAAGTTAAATCAAATTCTTTTCATGGGCAGGACTTTCCCGTTATCTTTTTAAAAACAATAATATTAGTCTTGGATATCTCACCAAGCTCCTCAGATACTGCGTCTGCTGCTTGGAAAGACCTCCCCCCCATACTCACGAAAGATTGTTGCCGTGTTTCAGGCTAAATCGTGGTGCACAGCCTCTTCCAGGCGGTGAGAACAGGGGTTCCAAGAAACGTATAGCCTCAGCGGGTTATCACGTCGAGACGTATCTGTTTCAGAGATCACGTCGGGGACACCAGATGTAGAATTCATCCTGGTGGGCTTCTCATGTGAGTTTCAGTTTAGGAAAAACACAGGACAAGTGTTTTCTCGGGATGAGAGAGCAGCAAACAAAAGGCTACAATCTCTTTTATTAGGTACCAAAATACAGCGTCATCAGAAGGCGTTATTATGACTACACATCTCACATTACGTACAAGAGATGGGAAAACAATAGTAATGATGCAAAGCGGAACTTTAACTCTGGCTTTTTACAATTCTCAGATATTATTAGGCGAGAGGCCCATCTCCGTTATCTGCTTCTCAGGAATGTGATTCTCAGGAAGGAGATAAGGGATATTTTTACTTTGTATCCCAGGATGTTTATACAAGGAGATATCTTTACTTTTGCAGGCACATCCTATGTTAATAACAATGAGAGAATGAATAGGGCCCTTTATATAGTATCCATGTGAACCCGCTTTTCATTGTCTGGTTATTTCGGTGCTAAGCTCCATACAAGTGTCCAACCAGTTAAACTGGTCTATACATGTACTATGGCCACTGCATTCCCACACCTTGCCGACATTTCCTGATCATAGTAGGTAACATCATCAGTGCTGGAAGGAAGGGGGGCTTGCTCTCATGTTATGCAATAGACTAGTGGCTTTCCCTGTCATTGCTGGCAGGAGCAGTCTTCGCCTGTGGAAAAGCTTAGCCTGAAAAGAGTCAGCGGGAGAGAAGAGATTGTCCTCCTCTGGGCATTTCAGAGTTTCAGGATGCCCTTTATTCCAGTGTGTAGAACACAAAACCATGGATTTAAGTTGCAGGAAGACAGATGACTGGACAGTGGAATTTCCTTTCAGGGAGGCGGGTGGGGGATTGATGGTCAAGCTGAGTCCGAGAAGGCTCGTATCTTAATTTCTGCCATGATCAGGGCTTGGACTTGACAGCTTCAACAGCCCTACCTGACCTGGGATTTGGGACAATTGCTTTATGGTGGACCAGGACAACTCCTTGTGCCAAATATTGCTGTGCGATCTGAAACATCCTTGCCCAGTCCCAAGGCTTCTAGATGGACAGAGACTGGCTGCAGTGCCCGGAGTCCAATGGGAAGCTGGCAGTTGAGGCACTTGGCAACATATTTCACACCTGAAATAGGATTCTGGGATTCTGCATTCAAAGCACTTTGCACAACACTAACCCCCCCACCCCACAACCCCAGGGTTGCATGGCTGGCAGTGGCTGGCCTTTGGGCATTGATTAGTCCCCCTGACAGAAGACCCCTCTGCCACAGTTCTCACTTGGAAAAGAGGAACCCCCTTGGGGCATGGCCCCCCATGTGCCACTGTAGCCTCCCAGTCACCCACACACTGTCCATTCCCTCTGTTGTACCCTGTCAGCGGCCTGTGCAGATTGTAGCTGATTCCAACAGTGAGGAGGCTGGTGTGGTGCTGCACCAGCAGCCTGTGCAGCTGGCGCTCGAGTCAGACAGTGAGGAGGCTGGAGAAGCTGTGGTGGCAGAGGCAGGGATTCAGCCAGGGCCTTCAGAATCTCCAGAAGCTCCTTTAAGTGAAGAGGAGGAACCTCTTCTCAATGCACAGGCACGCAGAGCTGCCAAAAGGCAGGAGTGGCTCCTCAGGAGGAGGTCTCCTCGAAAGTAAGGCTTGGGGCTAATTGGCCACTCCCTTAGCCTAGTTAAGGAGGAACACCGACTGAAGCAAGCTGTAGGGAACAACTTTAGTTCACTCTCCTTCGCATCTGGATTCTCTGCAAAATTGCTTCTGGGCTTTCTGCCAACACTAGTAAGACTAATTACTTTATCTTAGAATTCTTGTAGGCTGTTAAGACAGTTTATTAACAGCCTTTGGTTGAAAAAGACTTGAGTTATTTGAGTAAAATAAGCTTTGTATAGATTTTGTGTGTGCTGCGTTCTTTGGGGTCCATAGCTGGGATAGAACACCCTCTTCCCCATCCTGATTGCAAAGCTGGTCACCAGCACGGCCCATGCCATGGCATGCTAGCCCAGGAGGCCACGCAACAGCTGAGGGAAGTTGGGGGTCCCCCAGCCTGTGACAGGGTCCCAAGCAGGGGCAGCACAGAAGCCCTGGCCTTGCACAGCAGCATCCAGACAGGACAGATGGCATCCGTGGATCACCTGGGGGAAGCAGAGGAAGGGGGGCTTTTACCACATACCCAATATCCAGGATCCCGCTCAGCCAAGCCCGTTCCTCTTTCTATAGTTGCCATGCCCGACAGCAAGATCACAGGCTGCCCCTCCTGCCAGGGATCGGCTTCCCAAGCTTCCCCCAGGTTGCGAACTGCACCCCCCTGGCACTCACGTCATAGAGGGCAGTGCTGTTCCCTCTTTCCTGGAGCCGGTACAGGGCAGGGTTGAGGAAGCCCAGGGCAGGCAGCCCTCGCTGGAGGCGCCAGTCATTGATCAGGGCAATGATGCCCCCCACCACGGGAGTGGAGGCCTGCAATGGAGGGAAGCAGGAAGGTCACCAGGGGCCAGCAGGCTCCCCAGACCAGCAAAAAGGCAGCCGAGACTCTGGGAGAAGGCCGGCAGGGAGGGCCACATACGCACAGAGGTGCCCGAGACCCAGGGCATGGGGATGTGGTTGGTCACCACCCAGTAGTTGTCTGAGAGGGCTGCCAAATCCGGATAAGCTCTGCCTGTGCTGTTGTAGTAGCTGGCGGGGGGCAGACGAGGCGACGTGCTCAGGAAACGCTTCACAGCGGTTACCTGTGGGCAGGAAAGGGGGCAGCCTGTCAACTGCTCCTCCAGCACACTGCCTCCCTCCTGCCCCAAAAGCACCTCTGCACCAGCCCCACCATCTCTATGGGCCACTTCCCAGCCACAGTGTTGTGGTCCGCCAGCAGCCTGCGGAGCTGGCAGCGGTGTCGGACAGCAATGAGGCTGAGGAAGAACATGGACCAGTCCTGGAGGCTGGGGAAGGCCTGGATGAGGGCTCTGCATCGGAGGCAGAGATGGGGCCTGGACCATCGGGGAGTGATGTGCAGACTTTGGAGCCTCCAGAGGCTGACATAGAGAGGCAGAGGAACAGGAGAAGCCTGTTCCTAGTGCACGTATGAGAAGAGCTGCCAGAAGGCAGGAGCAGCTAAAGCAGAGAGGACGACTTGGGAGTAGGGCCAAGAGATGACTGGCCCCTCCCATAAGGCTTAAAAGACCAGCAACGGCTCTTGGAATACAACCGTTGAGAGATTTGCTTCTTGTTTGGCTGTAGTTATTTCTTCTGTTCCTGAACTGTTGCCAAGAAAAGCCTTTGGCAGTTTGCCTAATTATCTCAAGGTCAGAGATAAACTAAAGACTGGTGTTTTGAGGGCTTTGCTTTCATTTAATTTAGAATAAGCTGAGAATGAGTTAATTCTCAGCTGTTTTAATAAAATCTGTTTGTTTTTTGGAACTGTTTTGCATTTAATATCAACTACATAGGCCTGGGTCACAACATACAGCTGTTATGCTTTGCAACCAAGGACTTCTCGCTGCTACTGCTGGGAGGGTGGGGAGGTGGGGCGGCAAAGCCTCTTGGCTTACCTGGTAGTCGGGCATAGGGAAGACATTGCTGAACCCGCCTCCACTGATGTAGTCTGCCACCTCAGTGCCCACCAGGAAGGGATGCTGGAAGGCTGTGCCCCCAACGGTTGTCACATAAGGGCTGCAAAGCAGGTGAAACATTGGGTCCAAAGCAGGTGAAGCACTGGACCGCCTCCAGCTGCCCATCTCACCTGAGGCAGGAAGGGGACAGGAGCCCACCCGATGGAAGTGGGCACCAGAGATGGACGGCTGCACGACAGGCACTTGTGGGTTCCGGGACAAGGGCAGGCAAGAACCAGGCAGATCAAACTCATACTGCCCACCCCATCACTTCAGAGGAAACGGGTTGGATGCACAAAAGGTCCGAAGAGCCCCAGGGCCCTTCTCCTCACCTGGAGGCTGGGAAGCTGGGCCGGAAGAGATGCTTCCCCTCCGAAACTGCTCGGCAGCCGGCCCCAGAGTCACCTAAGGGAGGGGGTCAAAAGTGGTTGGAAAGCAGGGTGTAAGGGGAGGGGGGAGGTAGAGTCTGCCATCAATCCAACAGCCTCCTCAAGGGTGGAGCCCCCACCCCCAGCCAGTCTGGAACCCAGGCCAACCGGCAGGGCCGGGTGTTCAGGCTCTTACTGAAGGAAAGGAGGTTGGGGCAGACCTTACCCAGGAGGGCAGGCTGTGCCAAAGGGCAGAAGGCTCTTCTTCTGGATCCCGATAGTCGGAGTTCTTTGACCAATGGGATCCAAAGTAGCCCTTCTCTGCCAGCACAAGTATGAGGGCTTGTCCTAGCAGGATGAGGCGGTTCATCAGGTAGCCTGGACAGATGTGCCACTGAGGGCTTCAAAGGTCAGAAGCAACCGCCTGGAACCGCCTTGAGCTGCACTCAGAAGCAGAGTGGGAACCGGTGCAGTTCCTGGAGCAGAGGTGTAATATGGGCCATCCTACAGGCCCCAAAGATTGTTCTCACTGTTGTACTTTGCGACAGCTGAAGCTTGCCAATGGATTTCAAGGGTAGCCCCATGTACAGCGCATTGCAGGAGTCCAGAAAAGAAATTACCAGGGCTTGAGTAACTGAGCTCAGGAAGTCCTGACCCAGAAAAGGCCTCAGCTAATGCCCAAACTGGAGCTGTGCAAAAGCTCTCCTGGTCACGACCATCACTTGATCTTCAAGCAGGAGACGCATGTCCAGAAGAACCCCGAGTTGCAAATTGGGTCTGGACGGGTTAGTGCAACCCCGTCCATGGCTAAGGATGACAAACAGATCCTGAAGTTCTGTGTACCCCAAACCACTCAGTCTTGCCAGGGTTGTGTGGAAGTCTGTTGCCCTCCTTGCAGGTCCCCACAGCCTCCAGGCATTGTGAGAGGGCACAAACCGCATCACTCAGGTCTCCAATGTTTAGAGATGCAGAGCGGAGTCTCATCAGCCTATCTCAACCCCAGGTGATGGATGGTCTCATCCAACAGCCTCGTACAGATGTTGAGCAGGTCAGGAGAGAGTACCGGGCCCCATGGGACACTACAAGTGAGAGGTCAGAGGGCTGGACCTCGCACTTCCTATCAACACCAATTGGGATCGACCTTGGAGAAAGGAGCTGATACTGGCGCAAAACTCTCTGGCCAGCCCCAACTCACATAGTTGGCCCAAAAGGATACCATGGTCAACAGTACTGAAGGCCCCTGAGTCAAGTCAAGGTCACTGCCTGACCCCACTCCCACCAGAGATCGTCCATGAGTGCGACCAAAGCGGTCTCTGTCCTATAGCTGGGCCTGAATCCTGGCTGAAAGGGGTCCAGGAAATCTGTTTCATCCAGGACCCCTGGAGCTGCCAAGCAGCCACCTTTTCCACTGCCTTCCTCAAAAAGAAAGATGGGAGACTGGGTGGAAGTTGTCCAGGCAGGCGGGATTGAATGATGGCTTTTTAAGAAGGACAAACCAGGATCGAGGAAGTGGGGGAGAAGGGGCCCTGCCAGAAGCTCTCCCCTGGTCAGGGCCTGCCACCCACTTCTTGCCTTGGCACGGCTGCCCTGGCTGCCCTGCTTGCCGGCCTCCAGTGGCATCTGTGCATGGGACTAGTGACCCTTTGCTCTCAACCTCGGAGGGGGTGGGCTGCACGTACCTGAGGCAAAGAGGATGCTCATGCCGCGGGCGGCGGCCTTCATGAACTCTGTGTTTACCCGCTTCATATAGGCCTGAGAGAGGCTGTCCTCATCGTCCCCATAGCTGACTGTGTGGACCCACGGCAGCCCACTGGTGTTGCTGAGCAGAAGCAGCCA
This sequence comes from Pituophis catenifer annectens, assembly GCF_029215685.1. NCBI lineage: Eukaryota > Metazoa > Chordata > Lepidosauria > Squamata > Colubridae > Pituophis > Pituophis catenifer. The sequence continues at coordinate 132,089,909 of NW_027256884.1, forward strand.
CTGCAGGAAGGGCTCTTGGCTCTCGTGACGACCTGGCAAGAGGAGGTGGTGGAGGAGCCACCTTTCGGCCAGGCAACCCGCCCCAACTCCACAAAGCCCTTTCCCCACAGCCTCTGTCCCCCTCGGGACCCTGCACACAGGTGAGCCCAAACAGACCAGACCCCCGCTGCACCTTCTCTGGCCGGCCCACCCCCCCAGCAGCAGTGGCAGGAGACCCGGCCACCATCATCTGGCAGGTGCTCACTGGTATTCCCAGCTGGGCAACAGAGCCATACCTGGTCGAGGACAGGAGAGAATACCTGCATTGCTGAAGACCCAGGTGGAAATGTTGGCACCCATGCTCATGAGGTACTCCACGTCCAGGCTGGCCTCCAAGCCAGCTGAGCCAGAGCCCTGGGGCCCAATGACTTGGTCAACCCGGGAGTGGTGGGGGAACGTGCTGCCGAAGAGTTGCATGAACTCAGCCAAGTCAGCCTGGTGGAAATATTGCTCCAGGAACTGGCAGGGAAGAAACCATAGAGCTCAGAGGCTGCCCTCCAGCAGAGCCGAGATGAGCACGCCGGGCACGGAGACAGCCAAGCCTGGTCTGAGATGAGCCTGCCAGCCCTCTGCCCTCCAAATGCCAAGCAGAAGGGCTGGGCCCCTACCTGGGCGCAGGCCTGGCTGTTGTGCGAGAAGTTGCCCGCATCCACGTGGGTCAGGTTGTATCGCTGGCGGAGCACAGCTGGTGTCACGCCCAGATGGAAACTGGACCGCCCATCCCCTCCTGGTGGTGACTTCTCTGCAGCCCAGGCCCGGCTCACCACCTTCCGTTCGGCTGGGAAACGGTGCAGCCCCCCCACTTAGAAGGGGCAAAAAGAGAAAGGGAGGTCATTGTCATCTACAGCAGATGAGGCCCGCCCAGCAAAAGATCAGGAGACTTGGCCGCCTCAGTCCCTCCCCACCAAAGCCCCCCTACCAAAATCCACGTGGTCCGCTAGCTCCTGATCAAGCAGGTAAGGCAGAGGGGACCTTATGACCCTGCGAGCATCCTTTGCATAACGGTGGAACTGAGCTCCTGGGAGCAGCCGCTCAGCAGTGCTGCAGACAGAAATCCAGAGCTCAGCCATGGCCCCCCTCCCCCTATCTTTTTGCAGGCCGGTCAGCCGACCTCCCCAGACATGGCCCAACTCACCTGGCTGGCACCAAGCACTGCAGGAAGTCCAGGGTGCTGACTCTCTGGCAGTCCCGAACCCCATGAGCCGCCAGCCACTTGTCCACGCTGCGCAGCGTCAGAAGAGAGGGGGAGACGAAGGTGCGCACTTCTTCCAGGGAGAGGAAGTGCCCTGGGGAAAGGGTTGGGAGAAGGGACAGACCTTCAGGGGGTGGTCCTGTCCATCAGGACCCACAGAAGGTTTGGGAGGGGGCTGGTTGTGCTGCGCTCCTCTGCTCCTCATCCTCCCCTCCAGGGAGCTCTTCCAGGTGACCAGTCACCGTAGGGCAGCAGAGACCAGTGCCCCCTGTGGAAGGGCTTATCCAAGGCTGATCTGGCCTCTAAAATCCCCACCGTCCCTCCCACCCCCTTGCAGAAAGAACCCCCAATGACCCCATCCCCAGGAAAGAAGAGGCGTAGACGGCGGCTGGGTGGTCGAGCCTCCTCAACTAGACCTTCCCTCCCGCCTCTAGGATCCCCGGCTATCGGGCTGGAAGGCGGACCTGGGCCCCCCAAAATGGGGGGGGGGGTAGAGCCGGTACCGTAGTCGGGCGAGTCGGGCGAGGAGACATGGCGCACCAGCTCGCTCAGCCGCTCCACGTTCCGCTGCCGAAGCGCAAAAGTCAGGCTCAGCTGCTCGGCGGGGGCCACGCGGCCCAGAGAGGTCCACCCGTCAGGGATCCTGGGAGGAGACAGAGGCGGTCACGGGCCGGGAAGGATCTAGTCCCGGTGTGACCGGACCGGCCTGATGTTCCGGGCCGTCAAAGCCCACAGACCCACCCAGCTTCACCCTCGAGCTTCTCGCCCACCGGAAGGGCTGGTCCGGCTCCGGAGGCCGGGCGGTGGCTGCGCTGGAGCGGAGGAAGGCTGGCGAGAGCAGCAGCAGCAGCAGCAGCGGCGGCGGCGGCGGCAAGTGGGATCGCCCGGACGGGGCGGGACTGGGCGGCGGAGGGGGATCCAGCGTCCGCCCCCTCCGGCCGGCCGCCGCTCTCGCTTCTTCCCGGAGCTCCGACCGCGCCATCCCCACCGGAGCTGCTCAGAGTCAGGCGCCAGCGGTCAGCTGACAGAGGGGGAGGGGCGGAGATTGGCGGCCCTTTGCGCGTGCTCGGAGGCTGCGCCGAGGCTCCGGCTCCTGCCGTCGGCTGGCGCTGGCGCTGGGGCTTGCGGCGAGGCGCGTGTTTTTGGAGAGCCGTCGGGGCGGCTCCTTCTCCGCTTCTGGAGCGATCGCTCGGCCGGGACTCTCCTTCCGCAGTTGCGGTTCTCCCCTTCGGACAGCAGCGGCGATGGAGTCCCCCGCGTCCCGCCTTCGTTACCGCGCACTTCTGGCCTTCCGGCGGGGGGTGGGGTGGGGGTATGGGGTGCAAATTCATTCCAGGGAAGAGCGAGCCCGAAGCTCCGCTGCAGCGCTCGGGGAACCGCGGGCGGGGGCCGGAGAAAGTGGGTAGGGTGGTCCTGGGAGGATCGGCGCCTCCCTCGGCGGCTCCTGCGTAGGGCTGCGATGGCGTGGCGGCCTGGCTCGGGACTGCCGGTCACCAAGCCGACCTCCCACGCCTTGTCTAGCTCCTCTCCGTTGAGCTTCTCCACAAAGCGGGAGCTTCATTTATTCCTAGGGTTCACTTCCATCCGCAGCCCAGCTACAAAATACAGAATACCTTGGAGGTCATCTATTCTAGTCCAATTCCCTGCTCGAGCAGGAGACCCTCTACCAATCTGGAGAAATAGCTGTCCAGTCTCTTGTAGAAAACCTCCAGCGCTGGAGCACCCGCAACTTCTGGAGACAAGAAGTTCCACTGGTTAATTGATCTCACTGTCAGGAAATTCCTCCTTAATTCTCGGTTTGTGCCTCTGGGCAGAGGACAGGCTCGTGAAATGGAGCAGGAGCTGTTGTCTGGCCCACCTCCCTGAACCTTGGGGGGAGGGGCAATTGTCCCTCTGCAGCAGACTGGATCTGTGGGGGGCTCTTTCCCTGAAGAGGTTGCCTGGGCCTCTGGGGGGGCTCTTCCAGCTGGCCCATTTTTAGCCCTGATTGAGGATGAGGACACCGTTTATACCAGATGAGAACCCATGACAAAAAGAGAGAAACCAAGTCAACGGTCTGAGAGCCACTTTGGTTTCGTGGTTAAAGCCCCAGGTTAGAGCAGGAGGCCATGAGTTCAAGTCCTGCCTTAAGCATGAAAGCCAGCTGGGTGACTGGCCAGTCTTCGGCCCACCTCACAGGATTGTTGTAGGAGAAAAAGGAGAGGGTGGATATTTTTGCTGCCTTGAGTTATTTGTAAAAATAATAAAGGCAGGATAGGAAAAAGAAAAAACAGGGAAAGGAGTATTTGCGCTCTGCGAATGTGTGTCTCTGTGTGAGAGAAATGCAGCCAAATATCAAAGGCTGTAATGGAGTAATGAATCTTGTAAGGCAGTCTCTGAGGCTGGAAAACTGGGGAGCTGGCCTGCCTGAACTGTTGCAACAGCTGTTTTGGCGGGGGTGGGGGGGGCAGACAGAGGGAAGTCGAAAGGAAGAGCAATTGGGAGGAGCGTCTCTGGGCATCTCCTTCACCCAGGACAAGGCATTCGGGTGCGTGAAGGAAAGCAACTTTGCAACATCGCTATTTCCCTGTTCTAGAAGAGCTTGCCAGGAAGCTGCAACATTTTCTGTTTTTCTTTGTGATTGCGGTCAGGGTTGCTATTAATGCGCAGAAGTTTAATCATGGACTCCCAAGACTGGAGGTATCCTTGAGGCCATCAAGTCCAACCCTCTGCTTGGGGCAGAAATGATAACTGAAAAACACCTGCAGAGGGAGGCTGTTGATGCTTGACTGCGGTATCCCCATGAAGGGAAACGGTCTGCTTTAAGTCAGGGCTTCTGTTAAGTTACTCCTGCAGTCAGAAACCTTTTGATCACACGGAGTTGACATCTGCTTTCCTGGAACTTCAGAGACATGTCCTGCTCCCTTAAATTCTCTTTGCAGAGCTTAATTTCTAAGCCTCACTGCTCTCTCCCTCCATCCCAGTTGGTCTGAATCATTGCTAAAGTGCTGCGTCCAGATCTCCAGATTGATTTGGCTGAAATAGCTCTTTTGGTTCCTGAGATTTGAAGGTTATATGCAGCCTAGTATTTCCCTTGCCTTTTGGGCATCCCAATCACATCGGAGACTCATTACTCTGTCATTAGCTCCTCTTCCAAGGTCTTTTCCACAAGCAATATTGCCCAACCAAGCTAATATTTATGTTTTTGGATGTTTGCACCTGATCGGCTCTTATTTTCAGCCAAGTCCACCGGTTTTGAATATTGTTCCTCTCTTGCGAGGACCCAAGGGTGCTTTTTCAAGAAGCAATTGGACTTCCTGGTTTTTCTTTGAAGGTGTTTCGCTCAGGGGTGAAATCTGAACCAGTTCGCTGGCTGCGCATGCATGCTACGTGCCAAATGTGCACTGCGCACCAAACGCGCTCCGCACATGCGCAGTACGCACCGAAAGGAGGCTTGGGAAGGTAAGTAGGACAGCGAGGGGAAGGGATCAGCTGTGGCACGTGATTTAGCTTTGGTAGAAAGCAGGAAATCCTGCTTTCTAGCAAAGCTAAACTGCGCAGCACAGCTAATCATCAGAAATTGTGGGAATGCAGTGGCCATAGTACAAGTATAGACCAGTTTAACTGGTTGGACACTTGTATGGAGCTTAGCATCGAAATAATCAAACTATGAAAAGCGGGTTCATATGGATACTCTCTGAAGGGCCCTATTCATTCTCTCTTTGTTTATAACATAGGACGTGCCTGCAAAAGTAAAGATATCTCCTTGTATAAACATCCTGGGATACAAAGTAAAGATATCTCCTTGTATAAACATCCTGGGATACAAAGTAAAAATATCTCTTATCTCTTTGTAAACACATTCCTGAGAATCAGATAACAGAGATGGGCCTCTCGCCTGGTAGTATCTGATACCAAGCAGCCAGAGTTAGGTTTTGCTTTGTATCTTTACCATTGTTTCCCTATCTCTTGTGTGTAATATGAGATGTGTGGCCATAATAACGCCTTCTGATGACGCTGTATTTGGGTAACTAATAAAAGAGATTGTAGCTCTTTGTTTGCTGCTCTCTCATCCCGAGAAAACGCTTGTCCTGTGTTTTTTCTAATCTGGACCATACATGAGGAGCCCGCCAGGATGAATTCAACATCTGGTGTCCCCGACGTGATTCATGGATCGAGCACGTCTCTTGGCACCCTCATACTCATTCGGCTGGAAGAGCCTCTGCAAACCAGGGCCGGTCGTCTGCGAACGAAGCACCCTCCCATAAATCGTGAGTATGGGGGCAGAATTCTCTAGTTCTCCCAGGTTACGTACCTCCACAAACTTAGAGAATTGGCCAAGTCCTCAATTATTGTTTTAAAAAGATAACGGGAAAGTCCTGCCCATGAAAAGAATTTGATCTACCTTCTAAAATACTTTTGGCAATAAAAGGGCTCTTTAAAAGTGAATCTGTGGAAGCAGATGGGAACATGCCTCCACAAACCTCCCCAGCCCTGAAAAATTTTTTGCACTCTGGAGATTAGTTATAGAGTGTTTTATGATACATTAAAAATAAATAAATAAAAAAGCCTTCAGGACACTGTTAATAGTTCCTTTTCAGACTTTGTTGAGAGATTGCTCTCACGTTAAATCACCCACACAGACGCACGGCATGAAATTAAACATCAGCTCATTCTGAAGGAGTCAGTCACACCCCCACTAAGCAGAATTTAAAGAAACAGTAAGAAAAAAAAAGGGGGGGATGGATAGAATAAATTGCTGAAATGCTTTCAGTGTGTCTGCCGGCTGCAATTTTGCAAGCTTCTTCTGAATGTGCTTAACAAGCCTTCAGAGAAATGCTTGTCTCTGGCAAGCGTCAACAAAAGCTCCGGCTTTTAAAGTTACCCAAAGTTAAATTTGCAACAATTACTGGGTACTATTAATTGGGACTGCTCATATTTCTCTTTACCTATGCATTTACTTAGTCCATTATTTGAGTTATTGACTAAAAGAAAAAGCCAGGAGATTTAATTCTGTTTTAGAACAGCAAAAGGTACATTGCTTTATTTGTCTTATTACCATCTAAAAATGTTTTACCCTTTATTTAAGCTATTGCTGAAATTATAACCTTGGGACGTAATCCAGACTGTCGAAGAAATGGAACTGATCTAATAAATGTTATTCTTTCTATCTCAAAATCTGACTTTTACTTTTGTCTTCGGAATCATTCATCTCTTCAGTGTGCTCTAACTGACTATGTAAGCTGTATTTCATATCATTTGCCTAAAGATCCTAGGTTTACTTGCTTAATGATTTTCTCCAGAGGAGCCATTGCTTACAAGGATACTCATGACGACGTCTGGAAAGAATCTTAACACTAATTGTCTGCGACTATCTTAGCTTTCACACTTTTTCTCAACAAGCTTTTAATTTGATCTCTGACTCTCAGTATGTTTCTCAGGCTGAAAAAATAAATAAATTGTTTATTGTTCTTCCCACCCGGGGTTTAGCAGGAAATAAAATTAGAGCCTGTCTAAATGGGAAGACTCAGATAATTTGAACTAATCAACTTGAAGTGATTTCTGTTTAAAAATATTTTGTTGATGTACATCTATAATGATAGTGTGTGGAATTGATATGCTTGGCTGGCCAGCAAAAATTGACTGGGTTTGAACTTGAAACTGTGGAAAACCGGGCAATGGTTATGGGCCCATATCACCTTTTGTGATTATGACTGTTGCCTGAATTTTTTCACTGTTTTGGGAATAAACTAGTTCATTGAAATAATTTGAATGACTGATTCGCATGAAGGATGTATTATACAAAAGGTCTGATTGCAGTACAGATGTGAATGGGTGTGTATTGGATTGCATGAAATGTAATTTTGTGTATAAGCACTTTTTTTTTCTTTTCTCTCCCTGCCCTCCGAGGAGAAGGGAGGCTTGGTCTGTTTTAAAAATTTTTTCCTTTCCCTCACCCCCTCCCTTTTTTTCCCTGGGAGATGAGAGGCACGAAAAGGGGGGGGGGGGCTACTTTGTACTTTTAACCATTTTTTTTTCTCTCAGAGAACCAGCCAGAGAAAGGCGGGAGTGAAAGGGTGATATCTGATACCTGCCTTTGCAGAGCACTGAACGGCTCAGAATGCAATTTTGATTTTTTCCTTCTGAACATTTTTGACATTTTAAATACTTTCATACCCAATTCTATTTCAGAGCATTGACTCAAAATGCTCCTTAATGTTTTATGTCTACGTGCATTTTGCATACTTAACAAATGGCATGTTTGTTCTTTGTTTGTCTGTTGTTTGTTTATTTGTTTTTTTGTTTGTCAGCAGCAAAAACTGCTGCCATTTTTAGGAATTATCACAGAGATGAGTTAGAAATTACAATATGTAGACAGAGAGATAAAATACTTAGGACATTTAATTAATGAAAGAAAATAACACCTGAAGAGTTGAGGAAATTTTTAGGATTGACTGGATATTGTAGGCTGTGAATAGATAATTGTGTTATTTTGAATAAAGACTGGTATGCAAAGAACCCAGTGTTACAGGGAATGTAAGAGAGAGTTAGTGAAGGAAAGCAGAAAGTTGAGTTTGGAAGTATGCTTGTTTACAAGGAGATTTAGAAGGACAATCAGATATTGGTGCAGAGAAGGAGTTGAATTGTTTAAGAGAAAGTTGGTTTGCACAGACGGGCTGGCTTGGAAGTCAGAATGGCAGTGGGAGAAGGACTTGAATGTTTAGTGTTATAAGGAGATTTGTTTATTGGAAGGTTATAGATATTGTGGGTAACGGAGACAGAGATTGGAAGAGGGAAATGACAAAGCTGCAACTGCGCTCATGGTTATATCTTCCATCACACCATGGGACAGTCATGCCTATTTTCATCAAAATAAAAAGCATTAGCGAAACAATTTGGTCTCATGGCAGCTGAAGTGACTGCCATCATACAACAATGTCCTACCTGTAGTCAACAAGCTCATTCTATCCCTATGGGTGTTACCCTAGAGGACTAAAAGCTTGTGAAATTTGGCAAATGGATGTGACTCAATACCTTTCCTTTGCCCCACGGAAATATTTGCATGTTTCCTTGGATACTTATTCAGGATTTATTATTGGCATTCCCAAAAAAGGGGAGAAGCAACCAAACATGTAATAAATCATTGTATTCGGACTTCTGCATCGATGGGATGCCAAATTGAAATTAAAACTGACAATGGATCTGCTACACCAGTACTGCCTTTGCAAACTTTTGTAACAAGTGGTCCATCACACACAAATTTGGCTTATAAAATTGAAAGAGAAAAAATGCCTCGGCCTCCCAGCCATGCAAAACAAACTCAATCTTTGTTTATATACTTTGAACTTCCTTAACTTGACTGGACAGCCTCCCACATCGGCTGCGACCCGTCATTTTTCTGCTTATCCATCAGCTGCCCTAAAACCGAAGGTCTATTTCCACCAACTACCTGATCCTGCCTGGAAAGGACCTGCTGACCTTATTACCTGGGGCCATGGATATGCTGCTGTCCAGGACAATGATCGCATCATTTGGATCCCCAAAAGACATGTAAGACCATTTCATTTACAACAAAAAGAAGGAGAAACCCCTGGTGCTGAGATTTAAGAGAAAAAACATCTTGCTGAGTCCTCCCGGCAACAGACTCTTAACGCAAGGTGGTGACCATCAGCTTTGCAGAACTACACCGGAAGTTGGTCCCCTGCGCACAGCGGAAGATTCATCAGGAGGAAACTACCTTCACATTGTACATATACATTTTAACACTTTCTTACACATACTAATGTTAGTAGAATTGTTTTTCTAATTTTGCTAGTAATTTTGTTTCACACGTATAAGTGACTATGATTTGTTTATGGCCTTGGACATTGTTAGCTTTGGGACTCTCAAGTGACCATGTAAGAACGCTCCTGCCACAAACGCATTGTCTATGCAGAAGGTCCTTACTTTCTACCTAAGTCTACTCCAACACCTAAGGTTCCCATATTGACATTTCCAGCTGAGGGGGGAGTGAATAAGAACAATGGGCCTCTGTAACAATTGCATAAAAGAGACTATATATCATGGATTCCGGAATTAAGTCACGATCTTGCATCTATTGCCCCTACATCTCATGATCCTTCATGTCAGCAGCCTCTACATTCAATCATGATGGGACAGTAAAAGACATTCAAATAGCTGCTAATCGGACAAACTCCACTACTCCTATTTCCTAAACCACACCCATCACTGACACTGGATGGCTCATTAAAAACTCAGATGTCCAGAGGCATCTTGCCCAATCTTGGGTGGCAATGAACTATCGGGATCTTCATTTATTAAATAACTGGACAATACATATGTTCAACGAGACTATCAAGGTGCTGAAGCTGATGAATAAAGAACTGGCTGAAATCAGAGAGGTAGTCTTACAAAACCGATATGCCTTAGCTAAAGGAGGCGATTGTGCCCTTATACATTCACGTTGTTGTACCTATGTATCTGATTATCAGTATAACATCACTCACACCATAGAACATATGGAAAACATGATCAAAAAACAATCCCTTATCATCCAATGGATCTGGCGCCATTGACATCTGGACTGCTCTTTGGTCATGGCTCCTGGATGGTTCTTGGTTGAAATCAATTATGCCAAATATTGTATCTATAATTGTACTGCTTGTTTTGCTTTGTTGCTGTATCCTATGTTTCCCCTCCCTTCTGCAAATGTGCAAAGGTTTTATTCCCTCCAATAGGAAGGACGTCCTGAAAAGTGAAACCAAAGCCCTTCTGGAACTGGAGGAACAAATCAGGAGTGGTCAGAGAAGGTGCTCGGGACTTGCAAGATAGGGCTTCCAAGATAACTCAGAGGTTACAAACTCCTGACATGTGGTTTTCTTGGGTGCCTGAAACCGGATGGATTTACAATTTGTGTGAGTGATTTGTGGAAATGTACAACTTAGAAACATGATGGCCTACCTCGCTTGACATCTCCTGGCTACTTTTCCACTAACTTTGTTCACCATAATAAAAGGATGGGTGAGCTAAAAACATTTGCAGAAACCAGATGGCTGAAGAACATATTGTCTACTGTACTCATGATCATTGCTTTGCTTATTTTTGTATGTATTCAATGTATTACTGCTTTGTTTACTATGATGATAGACATGTTTCCCAGGCATAAAGAGAACATCATAATAACAACACAGCTGAACCCTGTTGCAAAAAACAAAAACAGAGGAAATGTGGGAATGCAGTGGCCATAGTACAAGTATAGACCAGTTTAACTGGTTGGACACTTGTATGGAGCTTAGCATCGAAATAATCAAACTATGAAAAGCGGGTTCATATGGATACTCTCTGAAGGGCCCTATTCATTCTCTCTTTGTTTATAACATAGGACGTGCCTGCAAAAGTAAAGATATCTCCTTGTATAAACATCCTGGGATACAAAGTAAAGATATCTCCTTGTATAAACATCCTGGGATACAAAGTAAAAATATCTCTTATCTCTTTGTAAACACATTCCTGAGAATCAGATAACAGAGATGGGCCTCTCGCCTGGTAGTATCTGATACCAAGCAGCCAGAGTTAGGTTTTGCTTTGTATCTTTACCATTGTTTCCCTATCTCTTGTGTGTAATATGAGATGTGTGGCCATAATAACGCCTTCTGATGACGCTGTATTTGGGTAACTAATAAAAGAGATTGTAGCTCTTTGTTTGCTGCTCTCTCATCCCGAGAAAACGCTTGTCCTGTGTTTTTTCTAATCTGGACCATACATGAGGAGCCCGCCAGGATGAATTCAACAAGAAATACCGGTGTGAAGGTATCGGTAGCTTTTTTTAACTACTGGTTCCTCCTAACAGGTAACTTTTTTTTTTTACTACTGGTTCCCCCGAACTGGTAGTTTTTATCACTACCGGTTCGTCTGAACTGGAGTAAACTTGTAGCATTTCACCCCTGGTTTCACTTTTCATCCAAGAAGCTTCTTCAGCTCTGACTGGATGTTGGGAATGGAAGGATTTATACTCCTTGCAGACAGTTGGTCATTTGCATTCTTTTGGAGGGTTGTTGAGGTCACTTGGAGGTTTATCTCTTTACTCAGGGTCACTGGAGTGGTACAAATGGGTGTGGAGCCTTCTTGGAACTGCTGAAAGGACTGTGTTGTAGACCGAAGATAGATGGTGTCGTATCCCTCCCCCTCTTGCAAGGAATTAACTTTCCCTCTTTTCATTCTGTGCCATCTGATCAGCACCACCATTCCCTTTCCAGCTTCCCTATCCGTTCCAGTCGGGTTTCAGACCTGGGTACAGCACGGAAACAGCACTGGTCGCATTGATTGATGATCTCTGGAGGGCTCGGGATGGGGTTTTTTCCTCTGTCCTGGTCTTATTAGATCTCTCAGCAGCTTTTGATACCATCAACCATGGTATCATGCTGCGCCGGTTAGAGGGGTTAGGAGTGGGAGGCACCGTGTTGCGGTGGTTCTCCTCCTTTCTCTCTGACCGGTCGCAGTTTGTGTTGACGGGCCACCAGAGGTCGAACGCGAGGCACCTTGTGTGTGGGGTGCCACAAGGGTCGGTCCTCTCGCCCCTTCTGTTCAACATTCATGTAAAGCCGCTGGGTGAGATCATCCGTGGTTTTGGGGTGCAGTTCCACCAGTAAGCTGATGACACTCAGCTGTACATCTCCACCCCGGACCACCCCAATGATGCCCTTGACGTGATGTCCCGGTGTCTGGAGGCCGTGTGGATCTGGATGGGGAGAAACAGGCTCAAGCTCAACCCATCCAAGACCGAGTGGCTGTGGGTTCCCGGCATCCCGATATAGTCAGTTGGTGCCATCTCTAACTATTGGGGGCGAGTCGTTGACCCCCACGGAAAGGGCTCGCAACTTAGGTGTCCTGGATGCATAGCTGTCCTTAGAAGAACATGTGACAGCACATGAGAATTTGAAGATATGGCAGAAGGGTATTAATAACTTTGTCTGGGCAGGGAAGAGACCGAGAATAAAACAAAAAATAATGCAAGATATACGTGAAAGAGGAGGTCTCAAAATGCCCAATTTAAGATTAGATTATGAGGCAGCTGTTCTGTCAGCAATTAGTGACTGGATGAATTCAACACAAGAAAGAATACTGAATATTGAGGCATATGATTTGGTTTACGGTTGGCATGCTTATTTATTATATGATAAAGTAGACAAGACTTTTAAAAGTCATATATTAAGAAATGCTTTATTGCGTGTCTGGAAAAAGTATCAGTATAAATTAAACTGTAAGTTACCAATGTGGGCAATACCCAGACATGCGATAGAGAATATAAGTGTAGAGCAAAAACAAGATGTGATTACTTATAAAGAGCTTTTTAATAAGGAAGGAGGTATGTTACAACTAAAATCTTTGAATCAAGAGAAAAAAGGATAATTCAAACATGGTTTCAGTATGGACAGCTACAAGCTAGATGAAGAGAAGATCAGAAAATTGGTATCTTGCAAAATGAGGAGAACTTGGTAAAACAAATTAGAGACCAAAGTCAAATGCATATAAAAAGGTTGTATAATGCATTGGTAGAAATAGATTCAGAAACAGAGCTAAGGACTGTATGATAAAATGGGCACAAAATATTGAAGAACCAATAATGACGTGGGAAAAAATATGAGTTAGAAATGTAAAGTTTACGCAAGCCCAAAACTTAAGAGAGAATTTTTATAAAATATTTTATAGATGGCATTTAGATCCTAAAAAGCTAGCCTGTATGTATCCAAATTTGCAACCTAAGTGTTGGAGATGCGATTGTGATGATGCCACATATTATCATATATGGTGGACATGTAAAAAAATCAAGGCATTTTGGATAAAAATATAGTGGATTATCCAAAAGATTCTCAAAAAGATAAAATTTACTCCACAGTTCTTTTTGTTAGGTATAATTACAGATTGTACGGTCATAGAGACTAAATTGATTTTAAATTTAATAACAGCAGCCATACTTTTGGTGGAGCAGTATTGGAAGAAGGAAGATTTACCTACTATTGAAGAATGGACATTAAAAGTAGTGAATTTAGCAGAGATGGGAAAAATTTCGGCATACTTGAAGGACCATTCAAATGAAAGATATATATTGGAATGGAGAAGATGGATTGACTATATTCAAAACAAATATCGGACTAAAAAGTTTCAAATAGCTTATGAATGAAACCAATATTTTCTTTTTGAATTATGTTTTGTTAGTTGAAAGGGGAGTTAAAGAGCAAGAGGGAGTTTGGAGACTACAGAAAGTTAGCATATTTTAGCTTATGTTTGTTAAATGTTATACCCTGTATTTGCTCTGGGAAGTCCGGGGTGGGTGGGTGGCGGGAGGGGGGTTGGAAGGAGAGGGGAGAAGGGGGATGGGTGGAGGAGGGAAGGGCGGGAGGAGGGATGGGAAAAAATTGTTGTAATACTTTTTAAAACTTGCTAATAAGAAAAAAAAAGAACATGTGACAGCGCTGGCCATGGGGGCTTTTTATCAGGTTTGCCTGATCCGCCAGTTATGTCCCTTTCTGGATCGGGACTCCCTACGCACGGTCACTCATGCCCTCGTCACTTCCCGCCTGGACTACTGTAATGCTCTCTACATGGGGCTCCCCTTGAAGAACACCCGGAGGCTCCAACTGGTCCAGAATGCGGCCACGTGGGTGATTATGGGAGCGTCATGGCACTCCCATGTAACACCTCTCCTGCGCGAGCTGCACTGGCTTCCGGTGGTCCTCCGAGTGCGATTCAAGGTATTGGTTACCACCTTCAGAGCTCTCCATGGCTTAGGACCTGGGTATTTACAAGACCGCCTTCTGCTACCAATAGCCTCCCACCGGCCAATTCGCTCCCACAGAGAGGGGCTCCTCCGGGTGCCATCGGCCAAGCAATGTCGGCTGGCAATCCCCAGGGGGAGAGCCTTCTCTGTGGGGGCTCTTACCCTCTGGAACAAATTGCCCCCCGAAATGCGGAGGATTCCCGACTTATGCACCTTCCGCCGGGCCCTCAAGACGCTTTTATTCCAATAAACCGGGCTGGCCTAATTTTTAAATTTTTTAATCGTTAATTCTTAATTTTTAAATGTCTAAAATGGGTAGTTTTATTTTAATTAGATATGGGCCAAATTATTTAATATCTCTTAAATTGTTTTTAAATTTTATATCTGTGTGTTTTATTCTGGCTGTACACTGCCCTGAGTTCTTTTGGGAGAAGGGCGGTCTATAAATTAAATAAATAAATAAATAAATAAATAAATAAATAAATAAATTCAGAGACCTTGACAGCAATGATGGCCAATCATTGATGGTTAAGCCTGAAGGAGAGGGGAAGCCTTGGGCTGTTTTTTTTTTTTTTTTAATTTGATTTATATGCCACCCTTCTCCGAAGACTCAGGGCGGCTTACAATGTGCTCAGCAATGTGTTCCACCATGGAGGTGAGGACAGGGGGGCTCTGCAGATGTGAGGAAAGACAATCCACCTGAGGAGGGAAATACGTAAAATCCAACCTGAGATAAGATCTATATATTGTGACAGTTTTCAAGAAAATCAGATGGCTGTCCTCCTTCCGTTAAGACAAGTTTGTGTAGCAGATATTGAGATTGAGGCTTCCCAGGTCGGAAGCCACGAGGGATCTGGAGGTGAAGACGAAGGGAGGGAGGGAAGGGAATTGCAAGTAGCCGGGTCACTCAGAGAGTGATCAGTGAAAGGCCCCCGAGCTCTCTGCAGATGTGTCCGGTTGTGAGATGCAAGAACCAAAAATAACTGGAAATGGTCAAAGTTGTAATAAAGCATAACATGGTTGATTTGTTAGAAATAAAGTGAGTGGACAAAATTATAGTACATAATGTACTATTCAGGATATGCAATTATATAAAGGAACAGAGTGTCAAATGTATTCTAAAAGATCACCAAATAGGTGCTCAGCTATTGCTCAAAAAATGACAGAATTTTATCTAAATTACAGGTGGTCCATGACTTAAAACCATTTGTTTACTGACAATTTGCAACAGCACTGAAAAAAAAGTGACCTAGAACAGTTTTTCAGTCTTAATGACCATTATGGGTTCCCCATGGTCACATGATCAAAATTTGGATGCTTGGCAACTGGTTCATATTTATGACAGTCACAGTGTCCCAGGGTCACATGATGGCCATTTGCAAACTTCTGACAAGCAAACTCAATGGGGAAGCCAGATTCACTTAATTGTGGCAAGAAAGACCGTAAAATGGAGCAAAGCTCACGTAGTAATTGAAATTTGTGGCTCAATTGTGGTTGTAAGTCAAGGACTAGCTGTAGTAGCTATCTAGTGAAGGTTAGTGTTATATACCATATGGTATCTACTGCCAATGTGATAAAGGAAAATACTGAAGAGTTCTATGGCAAATTGTAACAAGTGCTAAATGCAGCCCCAAGAAAAAAATCAGTGCTGCTAATAGGGAACTGGCAGAAGAACATGGAATCACAGGGTAAATTGAACAGGACAGTAAGTAGCACAGCAAGTATGATGATTTTTTTTTTGGTTAATTGGCAACATCTGCATCAAAATCCATATACTCTACACATAGACATCCCTGTAGGAATCACCTTATGAGTCCAATGGACATCTCAAAGAGAAGAGGATCCAGTCAGCCAGGACTTTGCCTGCTGCACTATCTATCTTCTTAACTCTTATCCCCACATACGCTCTTTGGGGTTTGAGGGGAAAACAGAAAGCTTCTCCCACCTATGTGTTAGCATGAAGTAAGAAAGCCCACCAGCCTTCCCCACTTCTAGCCAACCAATCTCCAGAATACCTGAGGATGTTGGTGTTCTCTCAGCAACTTTAAATCCAATATCATTTGGATGCTGCATTTCTCACAATATTTAATTTGGATACAAAAGGGGCCATGTGCAGCCCTGGCACACACTCCTTCCCACAATTTGGGACTCTTTTCCTGGCCTTCCCCCTATTTTTCAACGAGTGGATGAGGCAGCCTGACATACCTGAGCTTTTAGCAGCTGGCCATCATGCCCACTCTGTTCAAAAGGTTTTGCAACCCTCTTGCCTTTCCCTCTAGGCCTTGCTTGTCAGCACTACAATTGCTTTTGGGAAATTCATGAGCATTGAGTTCATCTGAGCTCAGAGGAAATGCAATTCCACAGAAAGAGGAACAGTGACTGGGAAGGACCTCCAAGTGACAGTCCCTGTGGGAGATCCCCGGAGGAACTGATTCTTAGCAGGGGATCCTGAAGACTCCCACATCCTGTGCAATAGAATGCTTTAAAGATGCCAATTGGCATCTTTGGTTTATTTTATTCAATTTGCATGGTTACCCACCTTAAGTAACTGTGGCAAACATAAATTAAAAACAAATTTGCATCATATTGCAAAAATTAAAAATGAGCACAGCAGCTGAGAAGAATGTTAGAATCCATGATTGTTAACGCAACCAGGAGACGGGATCCATAGATTGCGCACTGTCTGAATCCGTGTCCCCCCATCCAAGACTGAAGGTGGAAGATCCTGGGCATCCAAACTCCCAAAGTCACGCAGCCTTGCTTGGGTGGCACTAAAGCCTGTTGTGCCTCATCCAGGCCCACTCAGCCACCAAACCCTGGGACAGGAGGCCCACAGCACCACTTGGTCCCCTGGGGCAGAGATGTAAAACGGGGAATAGTTTCACATACTTAGTGATATTTTACCCCAAACCATCAGAGCAGCTCCCGCAGCATCCCATGCAGATCTTGATCAGGAGGGGAGGGACTTCCGGTTTGCGAGCTTCGGCGACGGCGGTGATTTTCTAAGACCGCCAGCCCCGCCGCCTGTAGAGCCGCCCCGCGAACGAGGAGCGGCTCGAAAACTCCGAAATCTTGAAGATTGCAGGAGCAGAGACAGCAGGGCACAGGTTGAGCCCCTGTAACCCCCCCAGGGAATTGTTTCTGGGGGTGAAAACAGGAGCGGCTCCCTTCCAACCTGCGGAGACTCCGGGCGGCGTGGGACGATTCTGCCTTCAGCAGAACAAGCCGACAGCAGCAAACTCTTAAAGTGAGAGGAACTAATTCTAACAAATAGCGGAAATACCAACTTGAATCCAGAAACCTGAAAATTGCAAGTATTAGTGCTTTATTGACTTTTTAAATCAAGAGAAAGTGAGCGAGTGAAAGTGATTTGGAAAAAATATGGCGTCCAGCGCTTGAGTTAACGAGCTAGTGAAAGTGGATTTGTGAAGCCTCTCTGCTTTGCTACAAAGTTGAAAAGTTGCTACAAAGTTGTCTTACCTAAAGGAAAACATTTCTTTTTGCTAAAATTTGACTTTGCTTTACTTCAGTTTTATTTGACTAAATTTGGGGGACTTTTTTAGAAGCTTTTGTGGAAGAGGGAAAGGAAAAAGAACTTCCCTCTCTAGAAAAATTAGCCTACGTGGCACAATGGCTTCAAAGAAGCAGGAAGGGAAGGCATCAGGGGGGGGATCCCCCACACACAAACATCAAACGCAACTTCCCCCTGCTCAACAACTACAAACTCAGAAAAAAGAACTTGATGTGGGAGATTTAAAAGACTTTATTGCTAAAACTTTGGATGAAAAATTTCAAGAATCTCAACAGGAAATAGATCATAAACTTCAAAAATCACATGAGGAATTTCTACAGCCCAAGCAAGAAATGTGCAAGGTGCAGAAGGAGGTTTTCTGAGTGAGCCCTTGCTGGATTCTTCTCCAATTTTGGATTTGATTCAGCTGACTGAAGTTAAAGATCAACGTATAACTAGAGCTCAATCCAAGCTACTTAAACAAAAGCAACAACAACAACAGGAAAGACAAGACAAGATGGCAGCTAAGAGTACCCCACAAGAGAGTGGAGCTATGGGAGGAGCAAGATCGAAGCTTTTGGATGAACTTCAAATATTTTGCTCTGCGCTCCAGAAACAGGCCGATGACCCTTAAGTGTCTATCTTGGAATGTTAATGGGTTGAATTCAGCACAGAAAAGGAAGAAAATATTTACATATTTGAAACAATTTAATAATGATATAATTTGCTTACAAGAAACACATATTACAACTCAAGATCAGAAATATTTGATAAATTCAAAATTAGGAGTGCATTATATATCTTCAACTTCGCAGAAAAAGAATGGTGTGGTTATTTATGTAAATAAAAAATTAACAGCAAAAATTATAGAAGTAGATCAAGATGGTAGGTTTGTAGCAATTGAATTGCTTACAGCAAATGGTCAAATTCTTTTGATTGGAATTTATGCTCCTAACCAACAACAGGATTGTTTTTACAAGATGTTACATACTAAAATATTGCAATGGGACTATAGATCTATTTTATTTATGGGAGACTGGAATGGAGTAATTGATTCTAAATTAGATAAAAAGAGCTTGGCAAAGTCTAGAATTAGACTACCGCAGACTTTTTTTGATATGAAAGAAGATATGGAACTAAAAGATGTTTGGAGAATACATAATCCGAATGAATTGGATTACACTTTTTTTTCCGATAGACATAGATCCTTTTCTAGGATTGATTTTATTCTGTTGTCAAATGATTTACTTATTAAGACAAAAAGAACAAAGATTTTTCCAAGAACTTTGACTGACCATAGCCCTGTATGGATAGAAATTGAGATGGATAAGGTTGAGAGACGTTCTTGGAGATTAAATGAGAACTTGTTTAGATATGAAAAAAATACAATAGAACTTAAAAAGCATCTGAAAGAATTTTTTGAAATAAATTTGAATAAAGGTACCCCAATTGAAATTGTTTGGGACGCTAGTAAAGCTTATATGAGAGGGGTACTTATCTACATGAATTCTAAACACAGACTGTTCCGACAAAAGAAAAGATCTGAGTTGGAAATGGAAATAAAGAATAAGGAACAGTTACTTATTAAAAACCCAACAGATGAAAGAATAAGAAGTGCTATAAAACTTTTGAAAGACCAATTTCAAATGCTTATGGCGGAACAAGTTGCAACAAGTTTACAATACGCAAAGCATAATACATTTTGCAATGCTAATAAACCGGGCAGATGGTTGGCTTACACACTGAGGAAAAAACAAAGTATACAGACTATTGATAGTATTGACATTGGAGGGAAAGAAATTTTTCAACAAAAATTAATTAAAGAAGCTTTTGTGGATTATTATACTAAATTATATGCCAAAGAA
Organism: Pituophis catenifer annectens; assembly: GCF_029215685.1. NCBI lineage: Eukaryota > Metazoa > Chordata > Lepidosauria > Squamata > Colubridae > Pituophis > Pituophis catenifer. The sequence continues at coordinate 132,109,273 of NW_027256884.1, forward strand.
GAGGTGCAGAATGGACTTATAGAAAAATATTTAAAGGATAAGAGAATTACAAAAATTACTGATCAACAAAAGGAAAGAATGAATTACCCTATAACAGTGGAGGAGATAATAGCAGCAATTAAGCAGCTAAAAACAGCTAAAGCGCCTGGCACGGATGGTTTGACAGCAGTGTATTACAAAACTTTACAAGCTGAAATGGTGGAACAACTTAGAGATTTATTTTGTAATATTCAACAAGGGGGTAAAATACCCCCATCTTGGACAACTGCTTATATATCTTTGATACCAAAGGAACAAGTTGGTCCTAAAAAACCAGAGAACTACAGACCAATATCTCTTTTGAATACAGACTATAAAATTTATGCGAAGGTATTAGCCAACAGGTTGATGCCAGTAATTCAAAAAGTGATTCATGAGGACCAAGCGGGATTTATTGAGGGCAGATATATGAAGGATAATGTAAGGCAAGTAATAGACTTATTGGAATATCTTGATAAGAATAAACAGATTTCTGCAGTGCTGGTTTTCTTGGATGCGGAGAAAGCCTTTGATAGAGTGGATTGGAACTTTCTACTAAAGACTTTAAAAAAGATGGGCTTTGGGGACCAATTTATACAGGCGATTTCAGCAATTTATCAAGAGCAAAAAGCACAGATTATTATTAATGGAAGTTTGACGACAGAGTTTAAAATTGAAAAAGGAACAAGACAGGGATGTCCGTTGTCCCCACTTTTATTTATATTAACATTGGAAGTCTTGCTAAATATAATACGGGACTCAAAAATCTTGAAAGGTATAGTGATAAGGCAAGAGGATTATAGAATAAAGGCATTTGCAGATGATCTGGTTGTTACCCTATCACAACCAATGGAATCAATAATCCTGATGAACGACATTATACAAGACTATGGTAGAGTTTCAGGTTTTAAACTGAACTCAAAAAAGACTAAAATGATAGTTAAGAATATGACACAAGATCGTAAACATGAGCTTGAAAGGAGGGCAGGTTTTGAAATTGTACCTAAGGTAAAATATCTTGGAATTCAGGTTGCAGAATCAAATATGAAATTGTTTCAAAATAATTACGAGGTGTTGTGGCGAGAGGTTCAGAAAGACATGGAGACCTGGAAAAAGCTGCAACTGTCTTTACTTGGAAGAATAGCAGCAGTTAAGATGAATATTTTGCCAAGATTTCTGTTTTTGTTTCAAATGATTCCGGTGCTTAAAAGTGATAAACAACTGAAAGTCTGGCAGTCTGGTGTGAATAAGTTTGTCTGGAACGAGAAAAAGCCGAGAGTGAAATTGAAAATTATGCAAGATGTTCCAGAAAGAGGAGGCCTTAAACTCCCAAACCTACAGTTATATTATGATGCAGCAGCTTTAACTTTAACAAGTGACTGGTTTGGAAATAAAAAGGCTGGAATATTGAATGCAGAAAGTTTTGATCTTGAATTTGGATGGCATGCTTACTTATTTTATGATGATAAAGTTGATAAAGTATTTAAAAGTCATATACTCAGAGATTCTTTGATGAGAGTTTGGAAGAAGCACCGACTCAAATGGGATTATAAAATACCGCTATGGCTGGATCTTGGTCATACCTTGTGGAATACAAATATAATGTCACTCGGGGGGTTTTTATACAAAGAGGTTCTTTTTACAGATGCGGGCAGATGGCAGCTGAAGACATTGCAGACACTGTTGGACGAAGGGATTAATTTAACCTGGTTACAATATAATCAATTACAAATGAGATGGAAAGAGGACCAAAAAACTGGTATTATGTTGCATGAGGAAGAATTGGTTAGACATATAAGAGAGAAAGGTCCAATGCATATTAAAAGGCTTTATAATGTTTTGTTAGAAAGAGATTCAGAAACGGAATTAGTTAAAGATTGTATGATTAAGTGGGCACAGAATTTTGAAGAACCAGTGATGCTGGAAACTTGGGAAAAAATTTGGGTTCAGAATGTTAAATTTACACAGTCGCAAAACCTGAGAGAAAATTTTTATAAAATGTTTTATAGATGGCATTTAGATCCTAAAAAGTTGTCATGTATGTACCCTAATGTTCAGCCAAAATGTTGGAGATGTGATTGTGTAGATGCTACATATTATCATGTTTGGTGGACCTGTAGGAAAGTTAAGGCTTTTTGGATAAAAATTTGGTGGGTCATGCAGAATGTTTTGAAGAAAAAAATTCAATTTTCTCCACAGTTGTTTTTGTTGGGTATAGTTAAGGGTTTTACACGGGGTGAAATAAAACTAATATTGTATATGATAACAGCAGCTAGATTGTTGATAGGTAGATATTGGAAGAATGAAGCTTTGCCTACTATCGAGGAATGGACTTTGAAGATGGCCAGCTTTGCAGAGATGGCGAAGATTTCAGCGTATCTGGAAGATTGTTCACAAGAGACTTACGAATGGGAATGGAAAGGGTGGATAGAATATGTTCAGAACAAATACCAAACCAGAAAGTATCAAATAGCTTTTATTTGAAAATAATGTATTAGAAATATTTTTATGTAAAGAGACAAAGAGGAAAAATTATATAGGGGGAGGGATGGGTTCAGGTTTATATATTAGTGTTATTAGTTATGAGTATGTAATAGGGAAGTCTGGGGGGGGAGGGTTAGGGAGGGTTAGGGTGGATGGGAAGTTTGGGGAGGGAGGTGGGGGGGTGAAAAAAGGGGTGAAAATGTGGTTGTAAAACTTTTGCAATAAAAAAAAAAAAAAAAAAAAAAAAGGAGGGGAGAAAGGATGGAGCGCTGCGGCCCCCACAAAAAAGGGGCTGAGGGCTTGGCCTTTCTCCTCTTATCAACACTGACTGGAACCAGCCCCAGAGGAAGGAGAATCAGCACAACACAGTGCTTCCCAACGGCAACTCCCAAAATCAGTCCAGAAAAATGCCGTGGTTGCTGGTACTGAAGGCTGCCGAGAGGTCAAGAGCAAAGATGCAAGTACTACCACTTCTTGCTACTAGAAGAGGTCATCCAGGAGTATGATCAATGCTCTCTCTCCGTCCCTTACCTTGGTCCGAGTCCAGATTTTCATCCAGTCCCCTGAAACTAGTGCAACCCAACTTCTCCAACTTTGGGAAACTTGATAACAACTGTCCAGATGGGCTGGATCAAGTGATGGCCCCTTGAGAAGTGGGCTGCCTCCTTAATACCACCCCCCCCTTTCCTGGGCAGCTTTGACCTGCTAGGAGGGGCATGGATCTAACACAGAGGTGGCCAAACTAACAGCTATCAGAAGACCTCCCAGAGAACCATGGAAGTTCTGAGTGATTTTATTCATCAGATGTTCAGCATATTCCTCAGAGAGACCCGTAGAAGAACCTCTGGTTTACTTGTTTCAAGGGGTGCCTAGGTCACCCAAAAGAAAGCCAAGTAGCTTTCTGCAAACGAAGGGTGGAGTAATATTCATTGCACTTACCACCATGAGGTGGGTTCAAACAGTGGCTCCAGCCCCCTTGTACTCTGAAGCGAAATAGTGACTTGTGCAGCTCTCACCACAAGGGTGTTGCGCGACTACATTGATTGGTACCCATTACTGTTCAGGCAAAAGGTTTCGGGTGGTCTCCAAGGGCAGCCCTGGAGGTGGCACATTGCAATTCTCTACAGGAGGTGATGGTGTTTGGCTGGCTCTAGACCATTTGGTGCCCTGGGTCGTCATATTCCCCCATGGCTTCCATTCTTATTAGGAATTTCAAAAAGGCACCCTTGTTTCATTTTCTCTTCTAAGATTTTGAGCTTTACGGTTGTATTTTCAGCCATGGACATTTTTTCTGTTTCTCAGCCCAGACTTACTTTGCAGAGTGAGATGGCAGCATATAAATTAAATAAATAATATTTTACCCTGTTTTCATGGTAAGTAGTTGTAATAGCAGCAGCACCCATTGTTGCTATAAAGCAAAAATTTTGCAAAATTATATTAAATCTCAAATGATCAATTGATATTTTACTTTCACCAGATGACTATGTGGAAAATTGCTACGGTTGCATTTGTTCAACAAATTTTCTTTTTAACTCCCCTTAAAACATGCATTGGCTTTCCAGCCTCAGCCGGATGTCTTTTTTAAAATGAACTTTTCCAGATTCCCCTCCCTGCCACGAAATAAGTTGCTTTCTAGCTGCGCCTGCTGCTGTGAGAAGCGTGAGGCAGGGGAGCTCCTGGTGGAAGAAGGCCCACAGCAGCAGTGCCACCTAGGGTGTCCTGCTTCCTGGCACCCTCTTCCCCAGGACAAGTGGGCCCATCTGGCACCCGAGGACACAGGAGCCCAGCTGGACTGCCTCCCCAGCTGCTTCTCCGCTCTGGTCAAAGCAGACAAGAGAGGTCTGGTTACACGGTGTGGTTTATTATTAAGGCATTAATTATGTCAAGAACTTGGCACTTGGGTTCTGGCCCATCAACAGGAGGACCAGGATGGGCAGTGCCCACCACTCAGGCTGTCCAGCCACACGCAAAAGGATACAGAAAGAAAACAGGACAATAAATAAGAGCTCCCCTCCCCCCATCGGAGTGGCAAGCTGAAATGAGCTTGGCGAACTTTAGGTTCTGCCTCTGTGACAGGAGCGAAGGTACAAAAAAAGGATCCTTTGGGCGGCAAGGATACAAGACCTTCCCCCCCCCCATCAGCCTTTCTGGGATTCATCCCCACCCCATCCCCTGCAGGAAGAGCCCGGAGCTCAGTGTGCAGCGCCCTCTGGAGGCAGCAGGGAGTGGGGACCAACAACCGGAAGGACTTGGCACCATCACCATCCTTCCCATCCCCTTGGCCTTTCCACCCTGGAGCCCTCAGGCATGGGAAGGCCAGCAGGAGCCCAGAGCAGAGACCAGGAGGGGACCTGAAGGATGCTATTCTCCTGTGAGGCCATTTTCATAGGGACGTCCATTAGGTTGAGCCAGAGGGAGCCTAGTCTGCCTCTGAAGCGGTTGCTTCCATCTTCCCAGGTGCCCTGTGCTCACTCCCCACTGCTGTTGGGGGAGGGGAGAGCTGGAGGGCATTATTATTGCTCTACGTCAATCAGTACCGTTGATTTCCCCCATCCCGTTTTGCATGCTGCCAGCAGGGGTAGAGAGATAGGGCATTGTGTTGCCCTCCACAGCACCATATAAACTTCCTGAATTGGAAAGGGGGGGCTTTGGGGTCAGGGCAGCCATGAGAGAGGGCCAGGTCTTCTTGCTGCCTCTGCTGCTTGCAAGGGGCGAGGCCCAAAGTCCCAGGGATGTGGGGTTGGCGTGACTGGCCTTCCCTCAGACTAGGTGGGAAATCCAGCAGAGCATCCCAGCCCATGTGCCACGAGGGGAGTGTGCCATCTAGTTTATGTGTGCTCTTACAAGCAGAGCCCACTGACAGGCAAGCCCCACAGAAAAAGTCTCCCTGGATCTGCAGCTTCCTTCCCTAGAGGTCAGGAAGTAGTAGGATCGACTGAGGCAAGACCAGCCCCAATGTGGCTGCTGCTCAGGCCCGTGCCCAGCTGCTGCCAAGGGCGACTCCTGGGCTGGCCCTAAATGTGAAGTTCTGCCTCTTCGGGGGCCTCCAAGGAGTGCTCGATGCTTATGGTGGAGGAGGCGGTGGGCCCCTGGGAGACCCCAAAGGGGGACACCATGGGAGATCGGGCGGCCAGAGGGGAGAGTGAGGGGGAGAAGCTGGGAGACATGGCTGCCGAGGAGAGGGAGCCCTCGTGGCTAATGGGGGACCGTCGAAGGGAGGACAGGTGGGGGAAAGCCCGGCCGACTGCTGGCTTGGGGGGCACCGACTTGGCCCCGGGGTGAGCCACGGAAGTGATGAGGGGAGGGGGGTCAATGCGGGGCTTGGGCTTGGCAGGAAAGGGCTTGCGCAGGGAGCTCTCGTCCTTGAGGCGGGCGATCTCTGTGAACACGCTGGCCAGAGGCTGGAACTGAGGACACCAGTTCAGAAGATAGTCCCAGTTGTAGCTGCCACGCAGTTCCTCGTCACTTGCCACAATGGCAGTCAGGGAGCCGTCCACGCAGGGCTTCCCATCCTCAGGAAAAGAGTAGTCCTTGGCGGAGGAGACGCTGAGGCCACAGCCAGAGCCCAGGTAGGCCCCACTGCTGCCACCATCATCCCGATAAAGCTGCGGGGGTTGCCCAGGAAGCAACAGACTTGGCCCCTTCCTGTTCTTGAACCAGTGGGTGGCATCAAGCGTGGCCGGTTCACAGGAGATGTCAGAAAGCCGGTCAGCATCTGTCTGAATGCCAGAATCAGGCCCGCGTGCCACGAGATGCTCCTGCAGGGAAGAGGTGACGCTGGACATGCGGGGACATTCGTTGATCATACGGATCTCGTCATCCTCGGCAGCTTCAGCTGAGCCTCGCCCACTTGAGTGGGATGGGTCCAGTGATCCCCCTCTCGTGGTGTAGGCCCCCCCTGAATCTGTGCCATAGCCAGGCAGTGCCTCATGGTACAGACAGTCCCCCCCAGGCAGGGCTGGGTCTGCGTGGCCCAATTTCTGCAGGGAGCCACTCTGCATGTGTGCCAAATCAGCCTCCTTATGGCTATGGCCCTGCTGTGACCGGAGGAGAGCAAGCACAATGGCCACGGCTGCCAGCACCACCACCACACTAAGCGAGGCAGCCACCGCTATCACCAGCAGCAAGTTGAGATCGGGCACCAGACCAAAGGCCGTATGCGTCACATCGATGGTGACCTGAGTGGAGGCTGACCGAGAGGCACGTAGGGGACTGTGGGCTTGTACCTCCAGGACCATTTGCCGTGGTTCTGACCTGGTGGCCCCCCCTGAAGGCGCCTGGCTGTCCATCTGCAGATACAGAATCCCGCTCGTTTGGTTGATCTCAAAGAACGGGGATGGCTTGGTCAGGGCATAGAGGACTACCCCATCCGGGCCCTCATCCTCATCTGTGGCAGTCACCTGCCCTATACTTTGGCCCCGACGCGCCCCCTCCGGAACATCAAAGTGGAAGCTTGAGCTGAGGAAGACAGGGTCGTACTCATCTTCTCCAGTGACCAAGATGCGCACTGTGACTGTTGCAGAGCCATTGCCAGCATCCATGGCCTGCACAAGCAACTGGAAAGCCTTGCTGCGCTCGTAGTCAAAGGGCAGGCGCGAATGTAGCTCCCCAGAGCTGCTGTTGATGTCAAAGGCACCCCAGTCCTCTGCCTGCAGAAGGGCATAATGCAGCTCCCCAAAGATCCCAACATCAGGGTCCACTGCACGGACGGTGGTAACCAGGCTTCCTGGAGGTAGGTTTTCCCTCAGGCTGGTGCTCAGCATGGCTATCGGAAAGTAGGGAAGATTGTCGTTCACGTCTTTCACCTCCACAGCCACGGATGCCAGGGAAAAATGCCCACCTGCTCCATCTGAGGCCTGAATCACCAAGTTGTGCTGGGTCCATTTCTCACAGTCCAGAGCCTTGACTAGGCGAAGTGCTCCCGAGGATGGATGCAGCTGGAAGAGCCCACTAGGGTCCCCGGAGCTGATGCTGTAGTGTACTTGGCCATGTGGGCCCAAGTCGGGGTCATGAGCTGCCACCCGCAGCAGCTCTGTACCAGGCATGGTGCTCTCACTCACAGCCATATGGTAAGCAGAGCGGCCAAAGACAGGTGGGTTGTCATTGACATCCAGCACGGTGAGAACCACAGGCACTATGGCACTGTGCTGTGGCACTCCTCGATCAGCCACTGCCACAGTGAGGTTGTAGAGAGCCACACCCTCGAAGTCAAGGGGTTCAATCAGGACCAAGGCACTGGCCTCACCCACGTGGCCCTCCAGCTGGAAAGCATGACCGCTGTTCCCACTCACAATAGTGTAATCCAGAGCAGCATTGTCCCGAGTCACATCCGCATCTGTGGCTTCCAGAGTCAGCAGGATCGTTCCTGGGCGCAGGTCCTCTGTCACAGAGGCATTGTACTGACGCTTCAAGAACTGAGGTCTGTGATCATTCACATCCAGGACCTGGATCTGCACAGTGGCCCAGGCCGAGAGGCTGGGGAGACCCTTATCACAAGCTTCCACTACTAAATCCAGCGTGGGACGTTCGAGCTCCAGCATCAGACACTGGGTGGTGAACAAGGTTCCTATGAGGAAGAAGAAGGAACAGTCGGAATTTAGAGAGAAGACCTTGGTGGAAGGGGCTGGGATCAAAGGCTGATAAGGAGGCACACAGCCCTTTGCACCCAACGCAGGGACCACCTAGTAGAACACGAGGGAAGCTAGGACTGTCCTTCCTGCTGGAAAACCAGTTCCTTGCTCCCAAACCAGCATGGGGTCTCCATGAGCACGTACCATTGCTTGCATGGATGGCCACAAGATTGCTTGCTGTAAGCAGTTGATAGGTGACTTCTCCATTGGTGCCCGAGTCCAGGTCTGTGGCGCTGAGAGTCAGGATGGGAGTGCCAGCAGGGGTTTGTTCTGGGACGAGCACCTGCAGGGGCAATGCAAAACACAGCTGCCACTACCTGGCATTTGCTGGGCATCAGGCGTGACTGCTGGAACAGCTGGGGCACCCCTTCCCCACCCACGGGCAGGATGCTCCCAAGACCAAGCTGGACACTATGCAAACCTCCCCCCCATTTCTCCTATTAACCCAATTTGTCCACCATTTGTTCTATCATCTGGGATACTTTGCTTTTAAAGCTTCGCTTCCATTCGTGGAGCATGCAGCTTTAGAGAGCACAGGAAAATTTTCTTCCACCCCAAGCAGAGGAGACCCATTTCCATTCCTGCTCTCACTTTCGGAGGAGAGATCACCTGCTGCTCTTTTCCTCTCTTTCTAGTCATTCCTTCTTTGGACGGGAGGAGGGCCACTCCAGAAAGGGCCTCTGATGGAGGGACAGCGGGCCACTGCCTCTCCAGAGCCACCTTGGATAAGGGAAACCTGAACCTAGAGGGGTGAGAAGGCAGGTACCTGGTAGAGTGCCTGGCCAAAAGTGGGAGCATTGTCGTTCACGTCCTCCACCAGCACCGTGAGATTGGCCTCTGTCTCATGCTGGGAGTCAGAAGCACGCACCGTGAGGGTATAATGGCTGCGCTGCTCGTAGTCCAGAGGCTCTGTTAGCACAATGTGGCCCCCATAGGGTAAGATGCTGAAGGTCCTAGTGTTGCCGCTGTCCAGGAAGAGTGCGTAGATGAGTTGTGGTCCACAGTCCACATCATTCCCAGTCACCACAGTGATCTCGGTGCCTAGCAAGGTATCTGCAGGAGCAATAGAGGAATTCAACCGAGGGACTTAGGCTTTGCGAGGGGACTCACTAAGTTACCTCTGGGAAGTGTGGGCCCAAAGGGAGGTCTGGGTTTGCAGTGAGTTTCCAGTGGAACAGGACAGCTCCAATCACCACAGAGGGGACTTCCCTTCCCACCACTTACCCTCCGCTACCCGCACTTCCCACGGTGCAGGGATGGTGGGACTATTGTCATTGAGATCCATCACCACCACTGTGAGTGTGGCTGAGCCCACAAGGGGAGGGTGTCCTCTGTCTGTTGCAGTCAGCACCAGCCTGTGGAGAATAGGGCTTTCTCAGAGGTTTTGTGGGCTGGGAGCAGTGATGGGTTGCCCCCAGTATGGACCGGTTCTATAGAACCAGTAGTAAAACTGGCAGGAGGCTCCACCCACCGACCCCAACATCATCAGGAAGCTTCTGTGCATGCGGCCCCGTTGCAAACCATTAGTAAAGGTAAGTAGAATCCGCCCCTGGCTGGGAGGCCCAGTTCAGATTTTCCCTAGGAGACAATTCCAGGGCTTGTGTGGCACCACAACCTCTACTGTTCTTTCAGCTAAGTGTCCACTGTTGTATTCACCCACAGCATTTATCAAATTGAGTTCCAACTCAATTTCTCTGGGACCTGGGCCACCCAGAGCTGCTACTTGGAAACAGACTGACTCTCTGCCATGCCCTCCAGCCCTGACTGGTACCCTACAAAGCTTTGTGCCAGCAGAGTTCTTCCAAGGTTTTGTGAAGTCCCTTCCCCAGTGGGCTGCAGGCAGCATAGGTTGTGAGAAACATGTACTTTGTTAGCATGTGCCAGGCAGCCTGAACATGCCAATGCTTTTGCAACGGAGCACCTTTTACATCTCCACCTCCTTTTCATGGAGATGGGCTGGAGGTCTGAACCCCAGCAGTGCTTAGTTGCCTGGACCTAAGCTTGCAGCGCAGCTTGTTTGAGCGGAGGGAGCGGAGGGTGACTCACCATTGACCTTCCCCGAGTTGAACACTGATTGAATTAGTGGACTGCAGAAGGTTCAGCTGCCCACTATCTCAAGCCTTAGCTGCTGGCTCCCAGGCAGCCAACCCCACTGGTCTTCTGCAGAATTGCTGGGCTGGCTGACTCACCGGGTTTGGGCCCAGATCTCCCTGTCCAGAATGGCTGCTGTGGTGATGGCTCCCGTCTGGGCATTGATTCGGTAGAGCCCATCCATTGGCTGCGTCTGGTTGATCCTGTAAACCACCTGGCCATTGGGGCCCTGATCCAAATCGTTGGCTACAACCTGCAGCCAGAGAAGCATAAGCACCACTGCCCCAGAAAGGATTCTCGCCTCCCCTCCTCCTCCAGCCCCGAGCCCCCAGGACCAGCATCTGCTTTCGCCAGAGTACCTGGATGACCGGCAAATCGTAGCCCTGGGCCTCCCCAACAAAGGCCACGTAGTTCTGCAGCTGGAAGCGTGGCTGGTTGTCATTCACGTCCTGCAGGTTGACGGTGACGGCCATGAAGCTGAAGGAGGTGGGGGATTCGGCTTGCAGCACCAAACGCAAGCGGGGCTGCAGCTCAAAGTCCAGCCCTTCAGTGTTGGAGACGGAAATCACTCCTGGAGGGAGGCAAGGCGAGGCTGCTGGCCTGCTCGGGGGACCAGCAGAAAGGCCGCCCTGGCTGAAGATCCCAACAGGCAGCTGGCCAGCCTTGCTCATGTATAACCAACCCTGCCAAAAGCTGAGTGGGGTTAGCAGCCATCTGGGGAAGCAGAATGACTGACCCGTGGCTGCACGCAAGTGGGGCCAAGGGAGGTGGGGAAAGGGCTTCCCAGCGGGGGTGGTGGGGGTGGTGGGAGCGGGTTTGAAGCCAAAGCCCTATCTGCTCCTAAGCCTGGAGCTCGGTAGGATCTATCTGTCTCTGGACAGGCAGAGCAGCTCAGAACCAAAGGCTTAAGATGCACGTGCGGGCGCAGGAGGGAGGTAAAGGGGTACCCACACATTTAACAGCATGATCCAAGTGGGTTCATGACCCTCAAAGCTGAGGCTTCAGGCCTCCTCTGCCATTTCCTCTCTCTGCCTGTCTCTTATCTTGCTCTCGGGCTCATTGGCACCAGGGATGAAATCCAGCAGGTTCTGACAGGTTCTGGAGAACCGCTAGTGGAAATTTTGAGTAGTTCGGAGAACTGGCAAATACCACCTCTGGCTGGCCCCAGAGTGGGGTGGGAATGGAGATTTTGCAGTATCCTTCCCCTGGAATGGGGTAGGAATGGAGATTTTGCAATATCCTTCCCCTGCCAAGTCCGCCAAGCCATGCCCACCAAGCCACACCACACCCACCAAGCCACGCCCACAGAACTGGTGGTAAAAAAATTTGGATTTCACCACTGATTTGCACCCATGTGTGCACATAGAAAAACTTCCCTCTGACAACCCCGCCCCCCACCATAGGGGATGGTTCTGGAAGCAGCATAGTAGAGAGGTGACCCCAAGGTTGCCGAGTTTAGAAAAATAACAGTTGATCAGTGAAAATCATCCACTTCATCTAACTAGGAAACTCCTCTCTGTCTTGTATCAAAAAGCTAGAAACATCAAATAAAATACTTGCTGCAGGGTTCAAAGGGAGGGGCCCTGGGTAGAGTTCCAGGCCAGAGTAGGACACTGGTGGGTCCTTCTCTGTGCGTAGTCTCAGGCCCACTGCCCCACCAGGTCTCTCTCTAGCGCAGGGGTGTCAAACTCAAGGCCTGGAGCCCACATCCGGCCTGCAGGGTGCTTAGATTTGGCCCGCGGATCTGACTTACAACAGATAAAAAACTTTAGATCGATATCTTTATTGAATGCTGACTACAAAATATACACCTCAATAATTGCAGAAAGACTAAAAAGATTCTTTAATCAATTTATACATCCAATTCAAAATGGTTTTTTACCTAAGAGACAAATCAAAGACAATATGAGAATAATTTTAAATACACTGGAGTATTATGAAGGACATCCACAGAAACAAATGGCCTTGATTTTCCTAAACGCACAGAAAGCATTTGATTATGTGAACTGGCACTTTATGCTAGCACAATTAAAAGACATGGACTTTGGGGAGAGATTCATTAATAGGATTAAGGCGATATACTATAAACAAAGTGCAAAGGTGATGGTAAATGGAGATATGACTGAGAAGATTAGCATCATAAAGGTATAAGACAAGGATGTCTTCCTTTATGTACACTGAGAGCATATGCACCAAGATAAATTCCTTGTGTGTCCAATCACTCTTGGTCAATAAAAAGAAATTCTAATTCTATTCTATGTCCTTTGTCTCCCCTATTATTTATATTGACACTGGAAGTATTAAATAGAAATGTTAGAAAAGATATAGAGATAAAAGGTATGGAAATAAAAAAGGAAAAGTATAAATTATAGGCGTTTGCAGATGATTTAATCTTCATTTTGGAAGATCCACAAGAAACAGGGCTTAAATTAATAAAAAAATAGAAGAAGAATATGGCGAAGTGGCAGGATTGAAAATAAAGAGAAAACTAAGATTTTAGTGAAAATTTCTACAGATAAACAGAAAAAAGAGTTAATGAAGAGAATAGATTATGAAGAAAGTAAAATACTTAGGGATCCAGTTGACAGCAAGATGTGTAATGATCAAGGAAGATAATTATTATAAACTAATGCAACAAATTAAAGTTGACCTGGAAAAATGGTAAAATTTCAACTATCACTGGTAGGAAGAATAGCTACAATTAAAATGAATATACTGCCGAGATAATTATACTTATTTCAAACAATTCCGATAAAATTGGGAAAAAAATATTTTGAGAAACTTAATAAAATAATACTAAAGTATATCTGGCAAGGGAAAAAAGCAAGAATTAGTTTAAAAATGCTACAGGACAAGAAATAGAGGAGGCTTTGGACTACCAAACTGGGAGTTGTACTACCAGGCCGCAATATTAACATGGATGAAATAATGGGTTGAATTGAGGCATACAAGACTATTGACTTTGGAGGGACATGACTTGCAACTGGGTTGGCATGCTTTCTTGTGGTATGGGAAAAGTAAAATATATGGTTACTTCCAAAGACATTACATTAGGAATGCACTGCTGCTAATATGGGAGAAAATCAGAGAGCAACACTACTTGATACCAGATTGGCTTTCAATGATGGAAGCACTGATTCACCCAAACGTTATTAACATGGGAAATATTGTTAGATATAAAGATATTTTGAATGAAAATGGGGAGCTCAAAACTAAACAAGAACTGAGTGATCAAAGTATTGATATGGCATGGTATTCACAAGTACAGATAAATTCTAGATATGAGAAAGATATTAAATTATATGGTTTCTATAAAGAATTGACAGAATTAGGTAAGATATTAACAGGGACAAAAGAAAGATAGATAAAGAAAACCTACAGCTACTTACTGGGCATCAAATTGGAAGATGAACAAGTGAAGGAGACAATGATAGCATGGGCAAAAAACTTTGGCTACACAATAGAACTAGATAAATGGCAAAAATTATGGGACAGGAACTATAAATTAACAATTTTTTAATAGATGTTTTATAGATGGCACTTTGCACCAGCGAAGTTGGCAAAGATGTTTAAAGATAAATCAGCTAAATGTTGAAAATGCCACCAGATACCTGGGTCTTATTATCATATGTGGTGGACATGCATAGAAGTCAAAAAAATACTGGACAAAAATTCCATGGATGGAAAAGATGATAAAACAGCACACTGACTTATAACCAGAAATGTTTGTTGGGGATTTTACCTGAAATCTATAGTAAGGGGAATGCAAATCTAATTACTAGCTGGATACCTGTGCTTTGCTATGAAACTATGTGATCGAGCTCGATAAATCGACACAGCTTGAAAATTAATGAGTAGTTACAATTGGCCTCTCCTCTCCCTTTCTCTTCCTCACCCTTGCCCCACAGAAGTGTCTCCTATCCCCCTCTCCCCCTCAGGCTTGCCCCACAGAAGCCTCCCCTATCCTACTCCCTTCTCTCCCTCAGCCTTGCCCCACAGAAGCCTCCCCTATCCTATCCCCTTCTCTCCCTCAGCCTTGCCCCACAGAAGCCTTTCCTATCCTATCCAGTGGTGAAATCTGAATCGGTTTACTACTGGTTCGCTGGCTGTGCATGCGCAGTGCACACCACGCACCAAATGTGAGGTGCGCATGCTCAGTGCACGCCAAAAGGAGGCATGTGGTAAGTAGAACAGTGCGCGAGGTGTGGAGATGATCAGCTGTGGTGCGCAATCTTTTTTTTTTACTTTTAAAAGCATTGCTTTTAAAAATAATTTTAAAAAGCCTCTGATGATCGCACTGCTCATCTGGGCATTGGGGGGCAGGGATTTTTGCTACCGGTTCTCCAAACCACCCACCGCCATCGCTACCAGATCGGGCAATCCGGTCCGAATCGGGAGCATTTCACTCCTGATCCTATCCCCTTCTCTCCCTCAGGCTTGTCCCACAGAAGCATCCCCATCCTATCCCCTGGTTGCTGCTGTGAAAGTGAAACTGAAAGTGAAACTCCTCTCCTCTGCTTGTGTTTTGCATTTGGAACAGATTTCTTTTCAGGTGGGGAGGGGGAGTAGAACTCCTTAACATCAGAGGGTGTTAATCATAATATAGGAAATACCAATGCTCTGATGGTCATTTCGAAAAACCCTTTCTTAGTGAGCACCTAGAAGCCAAGAGGAACATGCGTGGCAAATTTCAAGTTTGTAGGCTTTTGGTTCTGGAGATTTAGTGATTACGGCGTGATTGGTTTTTGCTTTTATATATGCAGATTATGACTATTAGGATCATTATGTTTAATACTACTATTATATCTTTATTAGAAGATATGTTAAGAGGGAGAAGTGAATATATTTATGATTTATTATTTTATTTATTTATTTATTAAATTTTTATACCGCCCCCTCTCCCGAAGGACTCAGGGCGGTGAACAGCCAAGATTAAAAAACATATAATATAAACATTAAAATACATTTAAAAGAAAAATTAAATCCAAAATGGCTCCCCAATTTAAAACGCCTTACCCATAACCCTATAATTAAACAAATTTAAAATTTTCACATTTAAAAGGGGGAAGATTTAGGCCAGGCCAGCTTGATGAAATAGAAGAGTCTTAAGCGCGCGGCGGAAGGTGCGCAGATCCGGGATCCTCCGTATCTCCGGTGGGAGCTCGTTCCAGATCGTAGGTGCCCCCACAGAGAAGGCTCTCCCTCTAGAGGCCGACAGCCGACATTGTTTGGCCGACGGCACCTGGAGGAGCCCCTCTCTATGGGAGCGCACCCGGAAGATCACTGGGAGCCAGTGCAGCTCGCGCAGGAGAGGTATTACATGGGAACTCCACGTCGCTCCTATAACCACCCGCGCGGCCGCACTCTGCGCCAGTTGGAGCCTCCGAGTGCACCTCAAGGGGAGCCCCATGTAGAGAGTGTTGCAATAGTCCAGCTGAGAGGTAACGAGGGCATGAGTGACTGTGCGTAGGGAGTCCCGATCTAGAAAGGGACGCAACTTGGGGATCAGGCAAACCTGATGAAAAATCCTCCCGGTCACGGCCGTCAAATGCTCTTCTAAAGACAGCCGTGAATCCAGGAGGATGCCCAAGTTGCGAGCCCTATCCGTGGGGGCCAATGATTCGCCCCCAATAGTCAGCGATGGCACCAGCTGACTATATCCGGACATCGGAAACCACAGCCACTCGGTCTTGGATGGGTTGAGCCTGAGCCTGTTCCTCCCCATCCACATCCGTACGGCCTCCAGGCACTGGGACCGCACTTCAAGGGCATCGTTGGGGTGGTCCGGGGTGGAGATGTACAGCTGGGTGTCGTCAGCGTACTGATGGTACTTCACCCCAAAACCACGGATGATCTCACCCAACGGCTTTACATAAATGTTGAACAAAAGGGGCGAGAGGACCGATCCCTGCGGCACCCCACATATAAGGGGCCTCGGGGTTGACCTCTGCCCCCCTGTCAACACAGACTGCGACCGGTCAAAGAGAAAGGAGAAGAACCACCTTAGTACGGTGCCTCCCACTCCCAACCGGTGCAGCATGATACCATGGTCGATGGTATCAAAAGCCGCTGAGAGATCTAACAGGACCAGGACAGAGGAGCAACCCCTGTCCCGAGCCCTCCAGAGATCATCAATCAACGCGACCAATGCCGTTTCCGTGCTGTACCCAGGTCTGAAACCCGACTGGAACGGATCCAGATACGACGCTTCATCCAGGTACCAGGGAAGCTGTCCCGCAACCACACTCTCAACAACCTTCGCTACAAAACAAAGGTTGGAGACTGGACGATAATTAGCCAATATTGCCAGGTCCAGGGAAGGCTTCTTGAGGAGGGGTCAAACCACCGCCTCCTTAAGGGTGGCGGGGAAGACACCCTCACCCAGTGAAGCATTTATAATCCCCTGGAGCCAGCCTCGTGTCACCTCCCGGGAAGCCAGCACTAACCAGGAGGGACACGGGTCCAACAAACATGTGGTCGCGTTCAATCTACCCAGAATCCTGTCCACGTCATCTGGGGTCACAGGATCAAACTCATCCCAGATAACAGTCTCAAGACCTGCCTCCGTCACCCCCGCTGGATCTACCCAGTCAGAGTCCAGACCTTCCCGAATCTGAGTGATTTTGTCATGCAGATACTGAACAAAATCCTCGGCTCTTCCCTCCAAGGGGTCCTCCCGCGCTTCCTGGTGGAGCAGGGAGTGGGTCACTTCCCCGCTGCCCTGAAAGAGGCGGTGGTGAGGCCTCTCCTCAAGAAGCCGTCCCTGGATCCAGCAATATTGGCCAACTATCGTCCTGTTTCCAACCTTTGCTTCATTGCGAAGGTTGTTGAAAGTGTGGTCGCGCAACAGTTTCCGCAATTCCTGGAGGAAACATCCTATCTAGATCCGTTCCAGTCAGGTTTCAGGTCTGGGCACAGCACGGAAATGGCATTGGTCGCATTGGTGGATGATCTCTGGAGGGCTCGGGACAGGGGTTATTCCTCTGTTCTGGTCCTATTAGATCTCTCAGCGGCTTTTGATACCATCGACCATGGTATCATGCTGCACTGGCTGGAAGAGTTGGGGGTGGGAGGCACTGTGTTGGGGTGGTTCTCCTCCTTTCTCTCTGACCGGTCGCAGTCTGTGTTGACGGGGACAGAGGTCGACCCCGAGGCCCCGCATATGTGGGGTGCCGCAAGGGTCGGTCCTCTCGCCTCTCCTGTTCAACATTTATGTGAAGCTGCTGGGCGAGATCATCCGTGGCTTTGGGGTGAGATACCACCAGTACGCTGATGACACCCAGCTGTACATCTCCACCCCAGGCCACCCCAACGATGCCCTTGAAGTGATGTCCCAGTGCCTGGAGGCTGTGCGGAACTGGATGGGGAGGAACAGGCTCAGGCTCAACCCTTCCAAGACTGAGTGGCTGTGGCTCCCGGCATCCCGATATAGTCACTTGACTCCATCGCTGACTATTGGGGGCGAGTCTTTGGCCCCCACTGAAAGGGCTCGCAATCTGGGAGTCCTCCTGGATAGGCAGCTGTCTTTGGAGG
Organism: Pituophis catenifer annectens; assembly: GCF_029215685.1. Taxonomy (NCBI): domain Eukaryota; kingdom Metazoa; phylum Chordata; class Lepidosauria; order Squamata; family Colubridae; genus Pituophis; species Pituophis catenifer. Next base: position 132,127,029 of record NW_027256884.1, read on the forward strand.
AACATCTAACGGCTGTTACCAGGGGGACCTTTTATCAGGTTCGCCTGATTCGCCAGTTGCGGCCCTTTCTTGATCGGGATTCCTTGTGCACAGTCACTCATGCCCTCGTCACCTCTCGCCTTGACTACTGCAATGCTCTCTACATGGGGCTCCCCTTGAAGAGCACCCGGAGGCTCCAGCTGGTCCAGAATGCAGCAGCGTGGGTAGTGATGGGAGCAACATGGCGCTCCCATGTAACACCGCTCCTGCGCGAGCTGCACTGGCTCCCGGTGGTCTTCCGGGTGCGCTTCAAGGTGTTGGTTATCACCTTTAAAGCGCTCCATGGCATAGGGCCTAGCTATCTCCGAGACCGCCTGCTGCTACCGACGACCTCCCATCGACCCGTGCGCTCCCACAGAGAGGGCCTCCTCAGGGTGCCATCAGCCAAACAATGTAGGCTGGTGGCCCCCAGGGGGAGGGCCTTCTCTGTGGGGGCTCCCACCCTCTGGAATCAGTTGCCCCCGGAGATAAGAAGAATCCATGACCTCAATGCCTTCCGTCGTTCCCTGAAAACCTATCTTTTTCAGCAAGCCGGGTTGGCTTAGAACAAATTTTTAAATTCTTTTAATTAGTTTGTGATTCTTAACTTCGGGCCAAAATTTATATATATTTTAAATGTTTTAATATTTGTATTCTATGTTTTTTTATCTTGGCTGTACACCGCCCTGAGTCCTCAGGGAGAAGGGCGGTATATAAATTGGAAATTAAATTAAATTAAATTAAACAGGGCGGCTGGGCGATTATCTGATGACGCAATAAGAGCAGCAAAATGAGCACATTTTGCTGCTTTTATCGCCACTAGGTAATTCCTAATATGAGATCTTACCAGTGTCCGGTCTGATTCAGAAAGACTAGCCCTCCAACTACTCTCTAGGCATCTTTTCCGGCGCTTCATCTCCCTCAACTCCTCAGTGAACCAAGGAGCCAGGTGAGATCGGCGCCGGGTCAGAGGCCGCAAAGGCACGACTCGATCCAGAGCTCCAGCGGCCGCCCTATCCCAGGCGGCCACTAGGTCTCCAGCCGAGGCGTGAGCCAGAACCTCAGGAATTAGCCCAAGCTCCGTCTGGAACCTATCAGGTTCCATCAGGCGCCTGGGGCGGTACCATCTTATCGGTTCCGCCTCCCTGCGGCGGGGTGCCACGGTTCGAATGTCAAGGTGAAGGAGAGAGTGATCCAACCATGACAAGGGCTCGATGACTATATCCCCTATCTCAAGATCACTCAACCACTGTCCAGAGACAAAAACCAGGTCCAGTGTGTTTCCCCCAGTGTGCGTAGGGTCATGAATTAGCTGGGTCAGGTCCATGGCCGTCATGGAAGCCATGAACTCCCGAGCCACCTCAGACGCCTCACCCACGGATGGCAGGTTGAAATCCCCCATGACCATAAGTCTGGGGGTATCAACCGCCACTGCGGCGATAACGTTGAGTAGCTCGGGCAGGGCTGCTGCCACGTGGCAGGGAGCCAGGTACGTGATCAGCAAGCCCATCTGAACCCCATGGCCCCACTTCACAAGGAGGGACTCACAACCGGCCGTCTGAGGAACAGTGGTCTCCCTCGGCCTAAGGCCTTCTCTAATAATAACCGCTACTCCCCCGCCCCTCCCCTGTGACCTCGGCTGATGAAATGCATGGAAGCCTGGTGGGCACATTTCTACCAGAGGGACTCCTCCCTCCGGGCCCAACCAAGTCTCTGTAATACCTGCCAGGTCCGCCCCCCCCCTCCTGAATAAGATCACAGATGAGGGGGTGATGATGTTCAATATTAGTATTGTAAAATCAGAGAATTAATATTAATGCAATGAAACTTTTATTATTATTGCACAAAGATATTTGTACCCAGACAACACCCTGTTTAATGGAATTATTATACTAAAAAATAAAAATAATAATAATAATAAAAAAGATCTGGCCCGCGTGGCCGCCCTGGAAACAGCAAAGGACTGGCCCTCGGTGCCTATGCCATCAAAAACAGAGCTCGGAAGGGCCATGTGTTGCCCTCCCGAGCTCTGTTTTTGCTTGCAGAGGGTTGTAGGAAGCTGTTAGAGCCGAAAATAGAGCTCATGAGGGCTGTGTGCAGCTCTCCTGAGCTGTTTTTGTTGGCAGAGTGCTCGGGCCACCACAGGTGCCCCCGACACAAGTGATGCTGAGCTGGCTATGCCCACCCTGGCTACACCCACCCTGGCCCCCTGAAGTCAAACACTACCATGATGCAGCCCTCAATGTAATTGAGTTTGACACCCCTGCTCTAGCGACTGGGGGAGCCAAGTCCGCCAGTCCGGGGGGGCAGGGCAGAGAACTTGGAAGAGCATCCCTTGGACTCTGGGAAGGTGCAAAACAGAGGCAGCAAATAAACTTGCCTCAAAATTTCAAGGTAGCCACACAGTGACTTTTCCAGAACTTGTCAATTCTGTGGCTTACACAGTTTAAGAGGAACTTTAGTTGCCGGTGACTTAATGGGCTAAGTATTCCCACAACTAAGCCCGTTTTCTGATTTCATATTTAGACACATATTAATAATACATGGTCACTAGCACACAGAGTTGCAGATTCAAATATAAAATTGTTTCAAAATAATTATGAGGTGTTGTGGCGAAAGGTACAAAAGGATATGGAAACCTGGAAAAAACTGCAGCTGTCTCTACTTGGAAGAATAGCAGCAGTTAAAATGAATGTTCTACCTAGATTTTTATTTCTGTTTCAAATGATTCCGGTGCTTAAAAATGATAAACACCTGATGGAATGGCAAAAAGGAGTGAATAAGTTTGTTTGGAATGAGAAAAAGCCAAGAGTTAAACTGAAAATTATGCAAGATATTCGTGAAAGGGGTGGTCTTAAACTTCCAAACCTGTGATTGTATTATGAAGCAGCAGCGTTTACACAAGCAAATGATTGGTTTGGAAGGACAAAGACTGGAATATTGAATATCGAGAGCTATGACCTTGAATTTGGTTGGCATGCATATTTATTCTATGAAAACAAGGTGGATAAAGTATTTATTTATTTATTTATTTATTTATTTAATTAAATTTTTATACCGCCCTTCTCCAAAATAGGACTCAGGGCGGTGCACAGCCAAGGTAAAAACAAGACATATATACAAACATGGTGAATCTAAAAAAACTATTTAAAATAATTAAATGTTTTGGCCGAATTAAAACCATTTCCAATTTAAAATCAATTTAAAAATTAAAAATTTGGTCAAGCCAGCCCAGCTTGTTGGAATAAATAGGTTTTTAGGGCCCGACGAAAAATCCGGAGGTCTGTTATTATGCGTAATTCTGGGGGGAGGGTGTTCCAGAGGGTAGGCGCCACCACAGAGAAGGCTCTCCCCCTGGGGGTCGCCAGCCGACATTGCCTGGCGGACGGCACCCTGAGGAGGCCCACTCTGTGTGAGCGTACTGGCCGGTGGGAGGCTATTGGTGGCAGAAGGCGGTCTCGTAAGTACCCCGGCCCTAAGCCATGGAGCGCTTTAAAGGTGGTCACCAACACCTTGAAGCGCACCCGGAAGACCACCGGGAGCCAGTGCAGCTCGCGCAGGAGAGGTGTCACGTGGGAGCGCCTCGTCGCCCCCATGATCCCCCGCGCGGCCGCGTTCTGGACCAGCTGGAGCCTCCGGGTGCACCCCAGGGGGAGCCCCATGTAGAGAGCGTTGCAGTAGTCCAGGCGGGAGGTGACGAGGGCCTGAGTGACTGTGCGTAGGGAGTCCCGATCTAGAAAGGGACGCAACTGGCGTATCAGGCGAACCTGATAAAAAGCCCCCCTGGCCACGGCCGTCAAATGATCTTCCAAGGACAGCCGTGCGTCCAGGAGGACGCCCAAGTTGCGAGCCCTCTCCGTGGGGGCGAGTGATTCACCCCCAATAGTCAGCGATGGCGTCAGCTGGCTATATCGGGACGCCGGAAGCCACAGCCACTCGGTCTTGGAGGGGTTGAGTTGGAGCCTGTTTCTCCCCATCCAGGCCCGCACGGCCTCCAGGCACTGGGACAACACTTCAAGGGCATCATTGGGGTGGCCTGGGGTGGAGATATACAGCTGGGTGTCATCAGCGTATTGATGGAACTCCACCCCGAAGCCACGGATGATCTCACCCAGCGGCTTTACATAAATGTTGAACAGAAGGGGCGAGAGTACCGACCCTTGTGGCACCCCACAAACAAGGTGCCTCGGGGTCGACCGCTGCCCCCCTGTCAACACAGATTGCGACCGGTCGGAGAGGTAGGAGGAGAACCACCGCAAAACGGTGCCTCCCACCCCCAACCCCGCCAACCGGTGCAACATGATACCATGGTCGATGGTATCAAAAGCCGCTGAGAGGTCTAACAGGACCAGGATAGAGGAATGACCCCTATCCCGGGCCCTCCAGAGATCATCCACCAATGCGACCAATGCCGTTTCCGTGCTGTGCCCAGGCCGGAAGCCGGACTGGAGCGGGTCTAGATAGACAGCTTCATCCAGGTACCGGGGAAGCTGTTGCGCCACCACACTCTCAACAACCTTCGCAACGAAGCGAAGGTTGGAGACTGGACGATAGTTAGCCAAAACAGCCGGATCCAGAGAGGGCTTCTTGAGGAGGGGCCTCACCACCGCTTCTTTCAAAGCGGCCGGCAGGACCCCCTCACCCAAAGAAGCGTTAACAATCATCTGGAGCCAGCCTCGCGTCACCTCCCGGGAGGCCAGTACCAACCAGGAGGGACACGGGTCCAATAAACATGTGGTCGCGTTCAGCCGTCCCAGGATCCTGTCCATGTCCTCGGGAGTCACAGGATCGAACTCCCCCCAGATAACACTCTCAAGACCTGCCTCAGTCATCCCGTCCGGACATACCCAGTCAGAGGCCAGCCCTTCTCGAATCTGAGCGATTTTGTCATACAGATATTGCACAAAATCCTCAGCTCGACCCTGCAAGGGGTCATCCCGCACTTTAACAGCCATATACTTAGAAGCTCCTTGATGGGAGTTTGGAAGAAGCACCGACTTAAATGGGATTATAAAATACCATTGTGGTTGGATCTTGGCCATATCATACGGAATATAAATATAAAGTCACTCGGGGGGGGTTTATACAAAGAAGTACTTTTTAATGATGGGGGCAGATGGCAATTGAAGTCATTAAACACACTGTTGGAAGAAGGGATTAATCTAACTTGGTTACAGTATAATCAACTTCAACTGAGATGGAGAGAAGATCAAAAAACTGGTTTAATGTTGCATGAAGAAGAATTGGTTAGACAGATAAAAGATAGAGGCCCAATGCATATCAAGAGGGTTTATAATGTTTTGTTAGAAAGAGATTCAGAAAATGAATTGGTTAAAGTTTGTATGATAAAATGGGCGCAAAATTTTGGAGAACCAGTTATGATGGAAATGTGGGGAAAAATATGGATTCAGAATGTTAAATTCACACAGTCGCAGAATTTGAGGGAAAATTTTTATAAAATGTTTTATAGGTGGCATTTAGATCCTAAGAAATTGTCATGCATGTATCCTAATGTTCAACCAAAATGCTGGAGATGTGATTGCTTAGATGCTACATATTATCATATATGGTGGACATGCAAGAAAGTAAAGGCTTTTTGGATAAAAATTTGGTGGGTTATGCAAAATGTTTTGAAGAAAAAAATTCAATTTTCTCCTCAATTGTTTTTATTGGGTATAGTTAAGGGCTTTTCAGTGGGTGAAACAAAATTGATATTGTATATGGTGACAGCAGCTAGGTTATTGATTGATCAATATTGGAAAAGGGATGATATGCCTACAATTCAAGAATGGACTTTGAAGATGGCCAGTTTTGCAGAAATGGCGAAGATATCAGCATATTTAAAAGACCGGACTCAGGAGACTTATGTATGGGAATGGAAGAAATGGATAGATTATGTGCAGAATAAATATCAAACTAGGAAGTACCAGATAGCTTTTAGCTGAATGTTGTGTAGAAATGTATAGTATACAGGGGGCAATATAGCTTATTGTTATGTAGAAATGTATGGTGCACAGGGGGGAGAATAGAGGGGTGGTAAAGCATGTTATAATACAATGTGGACGGATTTCACCTTGGGGAAGTCATGGGAGGAGGGGAGGGTTAGGAGGGGTTAGGGAGGGATGGGGGGGGAAATGGGGAAAAATTGGTATTTGTAAAACTTTTTCAATAAAAAAAAAGAAACATACTTAGATTGGAGAAAGAAAAAAAATGGAATATATTATGTAACAAGATAACAAAATACTATAGTTTGATTTAAATGGATGTAATGGTGCCTGGGTGTTTGATGTCTGAATAACATTAGGACATACTTTCCTTCTTTTCTTTGTTCTTTCTCTATTTCTTTTTTTTTCTTATTTTCTCCTTTGTCTTTTTTCCCCTCTCTACTTTTTCTAATTCTTCTTTTTTAATCTCTTTTGTTATATTTCTATTCTCTTTCCTTTCTTTATTTTTGCTTCTTTTTTTTTTCTTTTAACTATTATTAATATTGTTACTATTCTCTCTCTTTCTTTACTATTATTTTTATTGAAATTGATCGTATAAATATACAAATAATTTGACTAGAAAACAAGAGTACAAATGATTGAAAAACATGATTTCTGGATGTTCTAATGCCTTTTTAAATTTTGAATTTTTAATAAGCTCTATTTACAGACCTAATAACTTAGAAGAAAATGTTTTTCAAGGCGCTGGATATTAAAAAGAACTATTTACAGACTTAACAATTATAGAAAATTGATTTTAAAGTGACTTAAAATGTTGTTACTTATAGAAAATAAGAAATAAGCATGGAATGGGAGAAAGCCTAGGAGAGAATAGGTGTTTTTTTTTTTTTTTTTTTGCTTTAATTTATATGCCGCCCTTCTCCAGAGACTCAGGGCGCTTACAATGTGTTAAGTAATAGCCTTCATACTTTTGTTTATTTATACAAAATCAGCTTATTGCCCCCACAATCTGGGTCCTCATTTTACCTACCTTTGAAAGGATGGAAGGCTGAGTCAACCTTGAGCCTGGTGAGATTTGAACTTGCAGTAATTGCAAGCAGCAGATGCTAATTACAGTGCTTTAGTCCACTGTACTACAGGCTCTTCCTTAAGTTAAGATTTAAGATTTTTGTTGATATACATTCTTATTTTAAATTAGTAAAAGATATGAAGGAGAATGGATCAAAAAATAAATATGGGTAATACATTGTGAATTAATTTAAAGTTAAATAACTGAATAAGAGATGTAGGAATGGAGGAAAACATAAAGCTGGACAAAAACTAAAATAAAATGCTAGGAACCAGCTAAACAAATGAAGTTAGGAGTGGAGGGAAGCATGATTCTGGAGAACAGTGAAAGCAAAGCTGCGATCCAGTCTTACAAATAAGGTAGGAGTGGAGGAAAGCATCATACTGGAGTGGAGGAAAGCATACGCTGGATAACAGTTAAAGCAAAACTGTGAACTAGCCAAAAAATAAAAAGTTAGGAGTGGAAGAAAATATATCTGGAGATCAACTGAAATAAAGTTGTGAACCAGTTAAAAATAGAGGTTGGAGCAGAGGAAAGCATTGCTGGAAAGCAACTATTTGAGTTGTGAACCAGTTTCATAACAGATCTAGGAGGAGTGAAGGAGATAACGTTGGTTGTGCAGTTAAAATTGTATTGCGAACCAGCCTAAATAAGTAAGGTTAAAAGTGGAGAAAAGCATCGATGAACAATATGGTTTCAATTTGGGGGAATCAGAGTTGGATCAAATAATGAAAGGATGAAAAAATGATTAAAAGACTGTATAATTATTTGTTGCAAATTAGATTGGAAGATGAAGAGGTAAAAGACAACGATAACATGGGCGAAAAATTTTGGATACGCAATAAAATTAGAGAAATGGCAACAACTATGGGAAAGGAATTATAAATTGACAATGGCAATTGCATATAAAGAAAATCTATATAAAATGTTTTATAGGTGGCATATGCCATCAGAAAGATTAGCAAAGATGTTTAAGGATAAATCAACCAAATGTTGGAAATGTTTGCATTTGCCGGGATCATACTATCATATGTGGTGGTCATGTTTAAAAGCAAAAAAAATATTGGTCTAGAATACAAAAATGGTTGGAAGAAATATTACATAAATCTATAGAATTAAAACCAGAGGTTTTTTATTGAGTATTCTCCCAGAGAAATATAGTAAAGAAGATGTATATTTAACTATACATATAATAACAGCAGCAAGAATTATATTTGCACAATATTGGAAGACAGAAAAAATTCCATCAGAAGGTGAAGTAATAAAAAAGATTTTAGACTGTGTGGAAATGAATAGATTAACTTTAAGAATAAGAGATAAAGAGGAATCAGTGTATTTCAAGAAATGGGGAAGATTTTATATATGGTTAGAAAAGAAATATGAAGATGAGAGGATAGATAAATGATTTAGATAATAGAAAGTTAAACGAGGGAGAGGATAAAAAAAATAGAAATCCAGATGACACCAGAGTAAATGAAAAAGGGGGATGGGAGGGGGGAAAAGAAAGAAGATAATAGGAATAAATGTACAATTATAATGATAATACTGATAGAATAAATCTGAAAAGAAATTGAAAGAAAGTATATACTGTTAGAATACAGGAATTGCTCGGATACCAAACAAGGAGAATATTCCACAGCAAAGAAGATAGAAAGGAGAGAGGAATAGAGGGTAGGAAGAGGAGAGGGAGGGAGAGGATAGAAAGAAAGGGAAAAGGAGAGGAAGGAAGGGTAGGGGACAGGAGTAGGAGAGAAGGTGAGAAGGGGGAAAAGAAGAGAGGAGTGGGGGAAAGGAAGGGGAAGTAGATGAGGTAGGAGAGGAGGAAGGAGAAAGTAGGAGAAGAGAGGAGGGAGGGAAGGGAAAGAGGAGAAGAAGAAGGGTTGTTGCGAAATGAGGGAAGAAAGGGTAGAAGAGCAACTCCGAATGTAATTAAAATGTCTTATTTTAATGCTTTCTTTAAGGAAAACATGTATATGTAGGATTAATCATGTATAAGAAAATGTACGTTTTATGTTATATGTATAAGAAATAAAGCTGAAAATTTTTTCAAAAAAATAATTGTTAGTGTGGACAACAAAGATGTATAAAACTATGGATATAATATGGAAAAATTTGTAAATAAGCTAATGTAAGTAGAAATTTAGTTGAAGTTTTCTTTTCTTTTTCCTTTTTTTTGGTTGCATTACTGTAATTACTGTTAGCATAGTACAGTTATAGTTATTAGCTTGTATGTTGAGATTTACCATTGATTTCTCTCTGGTTCTGCTTTATTTGCATTGTTATCTTGACATGGCACTGTCTTTTCAATAAAATAAAATTAAAAAAAAAATCCCAGCCTTCACAGAACTGGGGCACACACTCGCTTGGAGCGAAACCGACCTCTGAGCCTTCGACTCTACATCTGGGAAGACAGCCATTGAGAGCTCTCACAAAGCCGGAGAAGTCACGAGTGAAGGGAAGAAAGAGGAAGCAAGACATAACATCTGATGAGAAAGGAATTGTTGTCTTGGAAATAAAACTTCTACTTTTTAAGAGATAACCTGAACTGTAAAAAAAAAAATTAATTAGAACAAAAAGGAACGGCAAGAGTGAAAGGGGAGGAAGTGGATACTTGGCAACCTCCCCTTTTTCGGATCAGCAGCGACATAAGAGCTGGCCACATATAAAAATTAATTTTTTCAAAGAATATGAACTGATTTAGATTAATAAATAGAAAGCAGATTGGGAAGAGTGAATTAAGATTGAAATATGAATGATTTGGGGCAGGGGTGAAATCTAAAATTTTTGCTACCGGTTCTGTGGGCGTGGCTTAATTAGTGGGCGTGACTTGGTGGTAAGGTGACTGGGAGGGCGTGGCTTGTTATTCAGTTGCTTGCTGATGCAATGGATTGCAGGGATTACAGCAAGGCATTGCGACCAGCAGCTAAAATAAGCAAGCTGAGGGGGGGGAGGGAGAGGGATTTTTGTTACCGATTAGCAGGCAACAGCTGAGGTTGTCAGAGGAAAAAAGTTTTTTTCTTTTACATGGCTCTGGCGATCCAAGCTGAGTTGCCTGATTAGCAGGCAACTCAGCTGGGATCGTCAGAGCTTGGCTTGTCAGAACCATTTAAAGGAAAAAAAAGGCTCTGATGATTGCACGGCTCAGCTGGGCATGGGGGGCGGGGGCAGGGATTTTTGCTACCGGTTCTCCAAACTGCCCGCCACCATCACTACCTACTCGCCCGAGCCGGTCCAAACTGGGAGTATTTCACTCCTGATTTGGGGACTTTAAGCTAGAAACCGGAAAGATCTAAGTCTGAACAATAGACTTTAGATCAGTGAAAATAAGTTGTGAAGGTATACACTGCCATCCAGTGGTGAAAAAAAATCCTTTTTTTTTTTTTTTTTGGAAGCGTGGAATGAACAAAGAATGACCTTGAATAACATTTGAGATAAGCTGTCTTATGAATAAAAGAGAAGGGGAAGAAGACTACTTTGTTGGAATTGTTTTTCTGCTGATATATTATTTTTGCTGACTATCTGGAGTATACATTTTTGGATCTTTTCTCTTCCTTTCCTCTATTTTTTTGTTTGTTTGTTTAAAACCTGAAATGTGGAAAAGCTTAAATTTGGATATTGTATTTTTCTTTCCTTTTTTTTCCTTTTTTGGATTTTGCATTTCTTGATATTTAATATTTTGCATTTGGGATAATTACTCTTTTTTCTTCTACTTATTGTTTTTTAGTTCATTTCGATAATCAGATTTTTATTTTTTATTCGCCTACATTTTTTTATTCTTTTTTATAGTTGGGTTTTTTATATTTTTTGGCTGACTTTTTAATATTTAATATTAATAATATTTAATTTAATTTATATCCCGCCCTTCTCCTAGTGGACTCAGGGCGGTGCACAGCCAGAACTAAAACACATACCAATACAAAATTTAAAATTATTAAAAGAATTATATAACTGTGGCCCAAAATTTAAAACATTGAAACTAAAACCCATTTGACAATTTAAAAAGCTAAAAAAGGCTAAAAAGGGGGGGGGGGGTTCACGCGAGCCCTGCTTGATGGAAAAGAAAAGTTTTTAGGGCACGGCGAAAAACCCAGAGATCCGATATCCTTCGTATCTCCGGGAGCAAATCATTCCAGAGGGCAGGAACTGCCGCTGAAATTGCCTGGCTGACGGCACCCTGAGGAGTCCCTCTCTATGGGAGCATACTGGTCGGTGGGAGGCTATCGGCAGCAGAAGGCGGTCCCGCAAATACCCAGGTCCCATGCCATGGACTTTTTTTGGACTTCTTGCTTTTTTTTCTGGATTATTAAAAAATTTTTGGCAGTTGGTGGTGTGTTTTTTTTCTTTTTCTTTTTTCTTCCACTGCCTGGATATTCTTTTTCTTTTCTTTTTTCTTCTTTTTTCTTATTTCAGTTTCCCTTTAGGGGGAACATTAGTGTGTGGTTTGGTTAATATTATTTTTTAAATGTATGGATTAGGGTATCAAGAACCTGAAGATCTGTGGTGATCAGGACGATAAACATGAATTATAAATATTGATTTACAAAATTTGGATTATAAAATTGGGCGATTTGAAAGTAAAGATTAAAATGAAGAAGCAACCACAACATTTATCATCACCATCAATAACAGCAGCACCAAGTTCCGCAGCACAAAAAGCAGCAGAAACAACAAGACAACAAGACAAAACCAACATGGAATTAAAAAGCATGATACAGGCAAGGCATGATGATCTCAAGGAAATGAAAGAAATGATGGGAAGAAATGAACAAAGTTTGATAGTAGTGGAAGAGAAAGCAGAAGCAACAGAGAAAAAGGTGAAGGAGATGGACTATAGACTCACAACTACAGATAAAAGCCAGGAAAAGACAATTATACAATTGGAAATGGACAAGGCAGACTTCTACTTAAGATTCCAAAACATAGAGGAAGAAAAAGGAGAGAATTTACCAGAAAAAATTGCTGAAATATTAGTGGAAGTTATGAAAGAAAGTCCAGAAAAGATAATTAACGAGATAGACGAAATTTGCAGAGTATATACAAGATATGCGATGAGGAACAATCTACCTAGAGAAATACATGTTAGATTTACCAAAAAAACGCTGAGAACAGAAATCTTGCAACTTATGAGGAACACAACGATACAATATAAAGGCAGAGATAGAGTGGCATTGAAACAAGTTCCAAGAAGAGTGAGAGATCTAAGAAAAGAATACCAATTTTTGACAAAACATTTGATTAAAAAAGGAGTGAGTTTTAGATGGTTGATACCAGAAGGAATCTTGGTGAACTTACAAGAACAAAGGCACAAATTGGATACAGTAGAAAAGGCAGAGCTATTTTATCGGCAATATATAGAACAACAAGAAGAAATGAAAGTGAGAGAAGAAGAAGGGGTAAGCTGCCAGGAAGAGAAAAGAGAATAACTAACGCAGACAACCAAGGAACAAGAGGAAAGAGCATTGAGAGAGGGGGCAAGAGCGAAAGAATGGAATGGAATGGAATGGAATGGAATGGAATAGAATAGAATAGAATAGAATAGAATAGAATAGAATAGAATAGAATAGAATAGAATAGAATAGAATTGGAAGGGACCTTGGAGGTCATCTAGTCCAACCTCCTGCCCAGGAAGGAAACCCTACACCACTTCAGACAAATGGTTATCCAACATCTTAAAAATTTCCAGTGTTGGGGCATTCACAACTTCTGCAGGCAAGTTGTTCCACTTATTAATTGTTCTGTCAGGAAATTTCTCCTTAGTTCTAAATTGCTTCTCTCCTTGATTAGTTTCCACCCATTGCTTCTTATTCTACCCTCAGGTGCTTTGAAGAATAGTTTGACTCCCTCTTCTTTGTGGCAACCCCTGAGATATTGGAACACTGCTATCATGCGTAAAAGAGGACCATGGTTTTGTGGTTCTGCTTCTCACCTGAGCTACCTAGAAGGGGAGACTGGGAAGATGTAGAAGACCTAGAAGCCAGGCCCCACTGGATATGACCCCTGGCCCATTCTGGCCAACAGCCTATTCTCCAGTGATCCTCTGACTGCCCAAGGAAGCTCACTCTCTCCTGGCAGGGGCCTCTCAGAGGTGTTCTCATGGACATCCAGGCAGACATTTCTGATCCCTATCATTTCCATGAATCGATCTAACAGTTTTTAGAAGCCCATCAAGCTGCTTTGAGCACTACATCTTGTACTAAAGAATTCCAAAGTTAAATTAAGCATTGTGCAAAACCATATTTCCTTTTCTCTGCCCTGATTCTGTCAGATTCTAATTTCATTGGCTTAAGGCAGAGCAGGGAAAGAACCTGGCATTTGACTATTCTGCTCTGAACAAAACATGGCATGGCAGTGTAGCCCCCCCAACACAATGGATACCCAGGGCAAAGAGTGGGGTCTGGCCATCAGCTCACCCAAGTGCCGGCCAGCCAGCTGGCCGAGAGGGAGTTTTTTGGTAGGATGGCATCATGGAAGGAAAAGATGCCACTTAGGCAGCTCTTGGTGGCTGCCTTCCCCAGAGCCTCCTTGGCTGGTGCTCCAGCCTCCCCTCCCACCCCTGATGGTGACTTGTCTTTGCTGGGGCAAGCAAGATGGGCCTAAAGGCTGGCAATGCAAGGCTTCCTTTCTTATTAAAGCACCTCTGGGGATATGTTAATGGGGGAAGCCAGAGGGCTACTTTGTAGGCATGCTGATTTGATATGGAGTTGAACATTTGTTGCTGAATGTGATAAGAGTAGCATAAGGCTGAAGTAAAACCCATCTGAAAATGTTGGTGTAATAATTAATGTTCTTAGCGAATGGTGAAACTCTGAGCCAAGAACAGGACAAAGATATGCAAAGACCTCTTGATTTTTTAATGGATGTATGGATAAATGGGATAAATCCTATATGTGGATGCACGCCAGAGACTCAGGTCTTTGCCCTGTTTGGGGCCCAGAGCCTGTAAGGGCCTCGAATGGGCAGCTTGGCTCCTTCTCAACTGGGACCTTGGTGTTGCCTGGTTGGGAAAAGGGCCTACGGGGAGGACTCCCCTGCCCTCCTCTCTGAAGGGAGAGATTCTTTCTCAGCACTCCCCACCCCACCCCAGCCCTGCCTTGCCAAGTACCTGAGTCGGCCTGGATCCGGAAGGCGCCATTCTCGTTGCCACTCACGATGCTGTAGGTGATCTGGCCGGATGATCCTGTGGTGTGCCTAGCTGGGGTGCTCAGCACCAGTGTGCCTGGAAAGACAGTCAGCATCAGTCAGGAATGGGGAGGGATGGGGGTGCAAAAACCCCAACGGGCATGGAGAGTTGTGACCTAGCATGGGGAGTTGTGACCTGCCTGTCAAGTTTCCCTCCCTCCTGCTCATGGCAACTTGAAAGCTTTTCAAGTTGATACTGCTCTTCATGGGGCAGAGTGCAGTGCATAAGCCAGAAAAAAGGAACATATGGGTCATAAAGCTTGCTGAAAGGATGGGACTATCACCTGTATTGGCTCACCTCACCCAGGAAACAGAAGCCCTCTATCCGTTTCTTGGTTCAGGCAAGGTGAAATGAACGTGCAGCAAGACATGGTTTCAGTATTAGAGGGTTGCTCCAGAGTGTCCCCCCATTCTGGAGTTGGCAATGGGGAAGGAGGCAGAGACCCAGACGATGGTCTCCAAACTGACCCTCTCCCCTCTTGAAGTGATGGGGGCAGGTGCTAGGTTATGAGTGGGGGGGGCAGCCCGGTTCCAGTCCCTCCCCCAGTACAGGAGCTTTAGACCAGACCCTTCCCCTCAGCCCAAGAGCAGGGGGGCATAGAGGGGAAAGGGGCTGGACTGCCAGGGGCAGACCGAAATTCTACATCCCTCAGCCTAGGAAATTTAAGGAGGGAGCTGCGGATGCTGCTGCCTTAGGGACAGAGGGGAGAGGCATCCAATCAATCAATCAATCAATCAATCAATCAATCAGTAGTTAACACCTGTGGATCTAAAGGTCCCACTCACCATCTGAACCTGTCTAAGAAGCAACCACCAAAAGTAAATCAGGAAAATTGAATTGTGGCCACTCCCAAAAGGGAACCCATTTCTGGGATGGTGCCACACAACCTGTGCAGAAAGGCTGTGTGACGGATTGGCTGCTTCCCGACAGAGCTGCGGAAAAGGTAAGTGACTGAGTTGTGGCAGGGGGTGGGAGGAATGTGTAGGACCCAGTGGGATGATAAGGGTCCAATGGGGGGATGGGAATGAAGACAGGCAGGGGGGAGCACTGCAGCATTCCTGCGGTTGGTCATAAGAGTGGACAGATTGCCAAGCAACTGAATCAGACACTGTAGCAGCCGTAACTTTGGGCAGGGGTGATAAGTCTCTTCATTCAGCACTGTCATAATTTCAAACTCTCTCTGAACAAACGGTTGGAAGTCAAGAATCACCTTTTGGGATTTTAACTTGGGGTTTCTTCCCCATTTCTTTCTTTTCCACATTGTACCTATCTTACATGAATGTAAGATATTACATGAATATCTTACATGAATAGGTACTCTTGGGGTGAGGAGGACCAGCCCCCCCCCGTTTGCTCTTCCCTCCACATCAGGGCAGAGGCCTCAAGATATCTGGGAAGTGGCAGCCATTCTGCCAGGTAGCTTGGTGCTGGGCTTCTGTCTCAGTCTGCCACTTGGGACATGCCCCCCCCTAAGCCCCCCACTCGCAGACAAGGCTTGTGCCCTGGTAGTACCTGGGGCAGTGTTCTCAGGAAGGACCACGTCACTGGTGCTGCGTGGAAAGTGGACTCCCTGGTGGCTCTCATCCTGCAGATGAATGACCACCACGCCAATGGAGGAGAGGGGGGGCTGCCCCAGGTCGCTGGCCAGCACGAACAGGGTCCGCTGGCGCTGGCTGAGGCTTCCCAGGGGCTGCAGCAGCTGGATGGCCCCAGTGTATGTGTTGATGGCGAAGGCTGGGGCAGGTACAGCAAAACGATACAGGATGGAGGCGTTGGCCCCGGCATCATGGTCCTCCGCACGCAAAGTGGCCACCACTCTCTTGGGCGGGGTGTGGCGGGGCAGGGTGATGGCGAGTGGGCTGAGGGGGAAGGATGGGACATGGTCGTTCACATCCTGGACAGTAACAGTGATGACTGCAGAGGCGCTCCTGGGGACTGAAGGGGAAGAATCGACAGCCAAGCCCTGGAAGTGGTAGATGGCCTCGCGTTCCCGGTCAAGCGGCTGGGTGCTGTACAGGCGGCCTGTTTGCGGCTCCACCTGGAAGGCTCCCAGTGACTCGTTTGCCAGGAAATACGAAATCCGTCCGTTGTTGCCTTCGTCCGGATCTCGTGCCTTGAGTTGCAACACGGGGGCTCCCACAGGCAGGTCCTCGGGCACCTCTGCGGTGTAGGCCTCTTGCAAAAAGTGGGGAGTGTTGTCATTCAGATCCAGCACCTGCACTTGAATTGCTGTGCTGGCACACCGGGCAGGAAAGCCATTGTCGCACGCTTGGGTGGTTAGCATGTAGGTGGGTTTGCGTTCCCGGTCCAGCCCTTGCACAGTGGACAGCTGGCCAGTTAAAGAGTCCAGAGCAAAGTCCCCTTCGGGGTCCCCAGCTGCAGAGAGAAGGATGGGGGCAATTAAGAGTTCCTAGGCCAAGACTAAGGCTAAGGCTAAGGGTCATTTCCCCAAGAGCCTGTAGTACAGTGGACTAAAGCACTGTTATTAACATCTGCTGCTTGCAATTACTGCAAGTTCAAATCTCATCAGGCTCAAAGTTGACTCAGCCTTCCATTCTTTCAAAGGTAGGTGAAATGAGGACCCAGTTTGTGGGGGCAATAAGCTGACTTTGTATAAATATACAAAAGTATGAAGGCTATTGCTTAACACATTGTAAGCCGCCCTGAGTCTCCGGAGAAGGGAGGCATATAAATTAAAGCAAAAAAAAAAAAAAAAAAACATGATTCAATTACAAGGCAAGCATAAAGGTCCAGTTTCCAAAAATCTATTATTTACTTATTTTAGGGTATCTATAAATAGCACCACCTAGTTACTATAAGTTTCTTGGTTGAGAACGATACCCAAATAAAATCATCAACAAAACTAAGAACAGTGAGAATTCTGTACCTTCCAGCCCAAAGGCCCCCGGGTTTCTTGTGGGATGCTGCCTGCCATGGAGCTCCCATCCCTCATTTACCTGCCAGTGAGTAAGAGATGCGCCCATTGTCCCCCGCATCGTGGTCTGTGGCTCGCAGGGTGAGCAGCTTCTGGTGACTTTGGTTCTCTGGCACAGCCAGAGAGTAAGCATCATTCTGGAAGACGGGGGCATGGTCATTCTCATCCACCACAAGGATACGCACGGTGGCCTTGGCCTGGCGGGGGGGCAGGCCCCCATCCTGGGCATACACTGCAAGAAGAAACAGAAGGGCCAGCATGGCACATATTGGCCCCAACTTTCTCTGCCCCAGAAGTCTGTGCTGGGTAACTCTGATGCTGCACCAAAAGCTGCTTACTATCTCCAATAGAATAATTACTCCAAAAGTAATATCTCCCATAGAAGAGAATATGTGAAGCTCAGGGTTAAACTGTGGAGTCCTTGGTGCTCTCTTTGCAGATGTTTTGTTAACCAGACTAGGTAACATCATTAGTTAGGTTTCCAGAAATTCCCCAGTCAGAAGACATAGTGAAAGCTCCTTAATCTCGCAACACATGGACAGGCTCAACCAGTTTCAGCTGGGAAACTGTAATCAGCCTAAACCCAGCCAAATCCAAAAATGCTAGGGAATTTCTGGAAGGCTGGCATTAAGACAAATCAGCTATCTATAGACAAATAAGCCACATTCACACACTACTATGAAGGAAACAAACAGACCAGAACTCATCACTGCAGCAACCGACATTCAGTTACACAAGGACTAACACCAAACAAGCAAGCAAACAAACAGAAAACAATGTCCCATCAAGGAACTACCAAGCAGAAAACTGCACCCCTGCAACACTGGCAGGGCAAGCTGCAGTGTACACGTGGAAAGCCAACTCCCCACCCCACTCCCTTGTACTGAAGATGTGATCTAGTCAGCTAATGATACTGTATGTTTGCAAGCATATCAGCAAGCTCAGAGAGCACCAAAGACTCCAAAATAACGCAGAAAAGGTCATTTTAGACATTACTTCAATGTCCTGCTGTTAGAGCCCTGTGCACTACAACTGGCAGCTGCCTTAGGTGCCAGGGGGGAGGATGATGGTTTATGTTCACTCAGGGACTGCATCAGATCCCTTTGTGGATGCTGCTGCCGCACTGTGGGCATCTGCTTATATGCAAGGGAAAGACGCACACGGCGAAAAGCAAGTCCTGCACTGGGGAAAATCAGCACTGAAAATGCTGATTTGAGCAACTGCTGAGCAACTGCTGCTTTTCCCTCTAGCACTGGAGAATTTGACTGGCAAAAGTGAGATTTTGTGCATAAGGACCATCCAGAGCCAGGTGTGACCCTGTGCAGTCACCTATTAACAGAGTTTAGTTTGCTCTGATTTTCAGTCAAGACTTCTGTTGCCAAGAGGGTGCAGCCTGCTAATGAAGGACCCTGGGAAGAGGATATCTACTCCTCCCCCCAACCCGCTACAGGCCTTCCTTCCAGGGGTCCATTACCTGTCAGGAGGTGTTCAGCTCGCTCCTCATGATCCAAAGGGCCTAAAGTGCTGATCAGGCCCGTGTGGGGGTCAATCATGAAGTCATCCCCAGCGATCCCACCGTAAGTCACCTGGCCATTGGTCCCTGTGCAGGAAAGGGGAAAGGGTCTTCTTTTTCCAGGCTTTTGGGAACCCTCTTAATCACAGCGATCCACCACTACATGGGTCAGCTGACTGCAAGGCAAGGAGGACCACCAACCCTTTTTAGCGGTGGGAAGGGGCTTTGTCAAGATTCATGGCTTGGCCTTTTGTGTTTCCCATTTAAGATGAGACCATTCAAGACCATATGGCCAAGAGAAGACTTCTGTCTCTCTGGAGGACCAGTCGCTGCAGCTGGATTTAGGCCTGGCAGGGAGTCCGGTGGGGAGGGAGAAGGAAAGCCTTATCAGTCACTGGAGGGTAGATCTCCTCACTGGATCGCTCAGTCTCCCCATGGGGAAAACAGGGCACCCTGTTACAGATACTGATGGGCTCAAGACCAAACTGACACTTTGCTTTGGATGTTGTGGCTGTCCAACCGAAGGAGGTTCCCTGGGCAGCAGATGTCCCTGTAGCCTCCCCCAGGGGCGTATCAGGGGCTCAGGGCCAAGGAAGGGCCCAGCTGGGCAAGGAAGGTGGCTCTGCTGCCTGGCCATGGTCTCTGAGCCTTTCCCGTCTCCCGGGGCAGATGAGACTCCTACCAAGGTCCTGGTCGGTGGCGTGGAGTTGCAGCACTGGAACGCCAGCAGGAAGGTTTTCGGCCACCTGGCCTTCATAGACGCTCTTCTCAAAGGTCGGTGTTTCATCATTCACATCCAGCACCTGCACTAACAAGAGCTGTGTGGTGGTGTGCCGTGGGGATCCGTGGTCTGTGGCCACCACGGTCAAGTTATGCTGAGATACTTCTTCCCGGTCCAGACCCCGCACAATGGATAATGCCCCTAAGAAAAGAGCAAGAGGGAACAAAGCAAGGCAGCTGTTCTGCACATCTGGGCATAGGTTGTGCCCCAGGAGGCAGGCAGGTGGAGGGAGACTGACAACAGAAAAGGCCTCGGCTGGCATATCCCTTGGCAGCCCTTACCAGCACCTGGCAATGAGCTCAGACTGTAAGCACTGAACTGGCCAGCGTGATGGGGAAGGACAGTTCACCTGGTGAGGGCATAATTATGTTCTGGATGCACTTAGGTAATCTTGGAGAAGTTGAGATGGTTTCCCAACAGCTCTCATGGCTGGTAGGCTGTTCTCAAAGGTGAGAACTCCACATTGGCATGGACCATTTGCCTAAAGGCTGCTCCTTGTGACCGGCCCTGGGGAATACATGCTCCACCTTTTCTGCCCGCTTCTGCTGCTTACCTGTGCTGGGATTGAGGTGGAATTGACCATCAGGGTTCCCTGCTTGCAACAAGTAACTGACTCGCCCATTCTCGCCCATATCCCGGTCTCTGGCCACCACCTGCAGCACCAGAAAGCCTGTTGGTTGATCCTCGGGAACATTGACTCTTGGTGGAGAAAGGAACTCGGGTGCATTGTCGTTCTCGTCCATGATGAAGATGTGAGCGGTCACGGCGGCCGAGTGGCGCTGGCTGACATTGTGGACTTGGTCTGTGGCCATGACAGCCAGCAGGAAGGCGGACTGGCTCTCTCGGTCCAGAGGAGCCTGCAGGCTCAGTTCCCCCGTGACGGCATCCAGCTGGAAGATGGGGTGCAGGATGTCCTGCTGCAGGAGGCTATAGCGCAGCTGGCTGTTGGGACCGGGACCGTCGCCATCCAGAGCCTGGAAAGTGAAGAGAGCAAGGTCCGGCGTAGCGCTCTCCGACACCACCACTGTGATGGGGTCCTGGGGCCAGGTGGGGCTGTGGTCATTGCTGTCCTGCACGTGAATCTCAACCAGGAGCAGGTGCTGGCTGGGATAACCGTGCCATGAGTCTTCCACGCTCACATGCAAGGTATGCCGCCTCTCTGCTTCATAGTCCAGCTCTTGCACCAAGTAGATCTCGCCCGTGCTGGTGTCCACGACAAAGAAACCATCTCCATTGTTGCCCCCAACCAGCATGTAAGTTACTTGCCCATGGGGTGGTAGTTCCAGGGGAGCCACCGAGCCAATGCTGGAGCCAGGTGGCAGGTCCTCCATGGCATAGAAAGTCAGTACGGTTGTTTCAGGGCGGGGGAGAACATGGCTGGAAGAGACCACCTATGGAGGGAGGGAGGGGGAGGAAGAGCATTAGGGGAAGAGAAGGAGAAGCTTCCAAGCGAGGAGCTGAGGGCTAGCAGGTTCTGCAGAAGCTCTGCAAGTACCTGAATGCGCAGCGTAGCAGCCGTACTCCTGCGAATGGCACCTCGGTCACTTGCAGTGACAGTGAACAGATATTCTCCCTGGTCAGCTTGCCGCAAGGGGTTGGCCGTGCGCAACTCCCCCGTAGATACATGCAGGGAGAAGTGTTCTGCCCAGGCACCTGCCAGGGAAGGAAGAAAATGTGGCCACATGGAGAAGCCAAGGAGGGGAAGAAATGGCTGGCCCTGGCCTTTCCCTCAGGAGGGTGAGACTAAGCAGCTGTGCCCAAGACCCAGCTCCATGCCAGCCCACTTGAACCAGAAGGGCTGCTTCAAAGGGCCAGACCGAAAGGATCCCTGTCTTTCCCTTTTCTGGTCCAGGGTCCTGGCCTGGGCATACATGGCCATCACCTGCATTTCACGAACACAGCAACGCTTTCCCTGGGAGACTCCGGAAGAACCAAAGGAGCAGCTCAGCTACAAGGCCACCTTGGATGCTGGCTGCCAGTGTGCCTCTGTGCCCTCCGTGCCTTTTAGGGGCAGCATGTGGAAGGACCATTTTTCCTGTGATGCCTACTCCGGGAGAGCTCCTCTGAGGAGAGGAAGGAGATTGGGGCCAGCCCTGCTGTCTTATGAAGGACTCATTCCTGCGGTTGTAATAGAGGCTGTAATAGCGATTTTATAATGTTTTACAGTGCTTCAGTTCTGAATTTTCACTCTCCATACTTTCTTCTTACAGCTCTCCCTTTTGCGTACAACTTCTGCAGCAAGAGCTCCGGCTGACCTCACCTGGTGGTCAGCACAGCCTGCCCTATGAAAGGGCTTTGCACACATTTTCACCTGTGGACTGCACATCACAGCGAGTTCTGACAAACCTCAATTTTTGGGAGGGGGAGGAAATAGGATAGACTGTGGCCACATGGAGAGAGAGGCTTGAACGGGTGGAATATTCCTTCTGTATCCCCCTGCTAACCTCACCCCAATCTGTATCTTTGAGTACAAGGACCCAAAGTGGCCTCTGAGCCCTGGGTCACTGGGTAGTAGAGTCCAGCCAGTCAATTGGTCTGGTGGGCAAAGCAAGAGATGGAGACGCTTCTGCCTGGTCCTCCACATGTTCCCCCAGTAAGGATCAGGCCAAAAAGAGAGGAAGCAATGAGAACAGAGAGACATGCTGACTGCCTTTCGTGTGCGCAGTTGCTGCCTTCCTTGTTTTCCTGTATTTCCCTTCTGATCATAAACATTTTATGTCGGGAGGTTTGATTTAAAAAGGGGGTCTTTCATTAAAACTCTCTTCCTGTGCATGTTGCCCAGCCCTTCACTCCTGACAACCATGATCAGGTCTGTTGGCTTCCCAATTGCTAGAGCTGCAATTCCAAAACTCCTTCCTCTCTCTCCCCCTCCCCCATTTTTCTGAGAAGGGGACTGAAGGGAAGGGAGTGAGGAGACTGGCTGGTGGCCAATCATCTCTTGGCCCCGGAAAAAGGGCCCTGCCGGGAGAGGCCACATCTCACCTCACCCTCCCTGCCTATCACTTGGACCAAATCTCCAGACAGCCAATGGGGAGCTTTCCACCCCCAGGGCCACCTACAGGCCTTCCTTCATCCACAGGGAGGTGCTTCCCCTACTTCCAGATTGAGATTGATCCATCTGCCTCTTGCCCACCCAAGTGGACATTTTGGCGAAGCAGAAGAGGCTATGATAAGGGAGCAGGAATTGGTTCCCTTACTTCCGGTTCCATCGCCCAGAGGCTGGCCCAATGCTTGCGGGCTAGCAGTGGTGGGGAAGACTGCTTGAGACGGGAGGCTCACTAGGGCTCCTCACCTGACAGCGTGTAGAAGACGGTTCCATTCTCACCCTTATCTGGGTCCTTGGCCTGCAGTGCGGCCACCAGCAGTCCAGCTGGCTTATCTTCCAGAACCTGATGGACAGAAAGCCAGTAAGTGGGGAACTGTAACTGACCGCTGACTCCTCCTCATGCCCTCCTGGCCACTAAGGCAGTTTCCTCGCCACTAAGGCCTGCTGAGAGACCTGGTGTGTTGGTGTGCAAGGAAGCCCACCTGCTCTTCAAAGAAGCTAGGATGGCTTTGTCTGGTACCCAGCCCGACTGCACAGGCTCCCTCTACCCCCGAGAGAGCCTGAGCCCCCTGCTCAGAGATGACCCACTCAGCCCCCTGACCTGCAAAAGAAGCTCACGTCCCTCGGCCACATGTAGAAAGGCCGGCGCATTGTCGTTCTCATCCAGCACAGTGACGTAGATTGTGCCTGTGGTGCTGCGGGGCGGCGTCCCCCCATCTTGTACCAGGACTTGCAACTGATAGCTGCTTTGCTGCTCCCGGTCGAGGCTCTTCCGAATGCTCAACTCACCTGCAAGCAAAGCAAACAGACAGAATCCTTCAGGCTGGTGGTGCTTGGGCAGGAAGGCCTCACTTGCACACAGACGTTCCTCAGTGGGAACATCCAGGCTTTGTTCTCCCCCCCTCCCCCAGAACCCTCTCACCAGTCTGGGTGTGGATGAGGAAATGGCCCTCGTGTGGCACCAGGCGGAAGGTCAGGTGGCTGTTGGACCCAGCATCCCAGTCGGTGGCTATCACTCGGCCCACACTGCTGCCAGCGGGCCGGTTCTCTACCACTGTGAAGAAGTAGCGCTCCTCGCTCAGACGAGGACTGTTGTCATTCTCATCTGTGACAGTGACCCGGACTGTGCTGGTCCCTGTCTGGCGCCCTTCACCCTCTCCAGCTACAGCCAAGACGGTCAGCACATACAGCTCTTGCACCTCCCGGTCAAGAGTCCGGCGCACATGCAGCCACCCTGTGTCAGGTGCAATCCCAAAGCTGGTGGCATCGCCATCTGCACGCAGATGGTAGGCAAGGAAGGCATTGTGCTCCCGGGCCAGGGCCCTCACTTGCAAAAAATGGGTGCCCACTAGCACTCCCTCCCGCACTTCCACACGGTAGGTGAGAGTATCAAAGAGGGGCCCCAGCTGGTCTTCAGCCTGCACGTGGACTAGGAGGGTGAACGTGGCACTGAGCCGTGGGGTCCCTCCATCCTGCGCCAGAATGAGCAGCTTGTAAGGGCTGAGGCTCTCCTGATGAAGGGCTCCCATCAGCCGCACCTTCCCTGACAGACGTTCCACGCCAAAAGCAGCCATTCCACGGGAGGCCAGCTCAAAATGCACTTGTCCGTTGGCTCCGCTGTCAGGATCCTCGGCCTGCACAGTGTAGACAATCGTGCCCAGAGCCACCCCCTCTGGCAATGACACAGAGTCAGAGGATGAAGGGAAGCGGGGGGGATTGTCATTGACGTCAGAGACAGTGATCTGCACCCGGGCACTGCTGTACGCGGGTGGGGAACCGCTGCGGGCCTGGACCTCCAGGGTCAGAATGGACTGTGCCTCATGGTCCAGGGCCAGGTTGGTGTGCAGCTGTCCTGAGCTGGGGTCAATGGAGAAGTGGCCCTGTGGGTCCCCCGCAGAAATGGAGTAAAACACACTGTCTGTTTGGCCTGGAGAGATGAACAGACCACCACTGAATTAAGGTCGCAGTGCCCAAACTCTCTACATCCCGTCCTTGATCTCTCTCTCTCTCCCTCCCTCCCTCCCTCCCTCCTTCCCTCCCTGAAAGGTCAGAGTTCACAGTGCTTCTTCCTTTCCTTTGGGGCGTCTTTGGGAGCTAACCTGGACCACATCTGAACAGACATGGCACTGAGCGCATACATTAAACACAAGGAGCAGCTCAGGTGCACTTCCCTCTGGAAGCCTGTGCCAGGCAGGACTCTGCCAGAGAGAGCCGCTTCCCATAAGTCAGACATGGGATTGGAAGTAGGGGAAGGGAGCAGCAGCCAGGAGCCCCTGTCTTCCAGGTCCATCGCACTACTATGAGGAGATTTAGTAAACTGAGTGGAAGCTTCCTGATTCCTCAACGGACCCCCCCCCATACTCTGGGAAAGAGCTACACAAGGTCACTAAGCAAGGTGTGGAAGTGGTACCTTGGGCATTGTATGCATGGATGGATCCCACACTGCTGCCTGGCCGGGTATCTTCTGGGACTGTAAAGTAATACTGGACCCGCTCAAAGCTCGGAGGGGAGACAGTGCCTGCCACAATGCTGATGTTGACCTGAGCAGTCGGCTGGGCTGCCAGCCCTCCTCCGTCTTCAGCCTCTACCTCCAGCTGCACCAACAGGTTGGCCTTGCCAGTGAGCGGCCTCCGCAACGAAATGACACCTGTACAATGGAGGAAGCCAAGGTGTAATTATGGGACAGGATCCAGGCTCCCTTGCGAAAATGGGATTTGCAGCCCATTCTGCCAGAGACCCAGAAAGAGGTCCCCCTCCCTGCCATGCAGTACCAGTATCAGGGTTGATGGCAAAAACGGTCAGCATGTTGCCATTGGCAATGCGGTAGGTCACTCGCCCGTGTAGGCCCTCGTCCTTATCATGGGCAGTGACTCGCAGAACGGCAGAACCCGGCTGGCTTTGGGTGCTGATGCTGGCAGCGTACTCAAGGGGGTAGAATGCCGGTGCGTTGTCATTGACATCTTCCAAAAAGACTTTCACGTAGGCTGTGGAGCTGAGACCACCCTGGGAGAGAGGGAAGACTCTCTGGAAGTGCTGCCAAGAGAAGCAACGCTCTTGGCCGCATTAGTGGCTACCCGGCCTAAGGAACAGGTATTCTCCAGAGGCCTCTGATGGGGCACCGGCTGATGCCTTCTGCCTTGGCACTGTGAAAGTGCTGAAATGGCTGGCAGCTTTTAGGGTTTCTGAGGACTTTCTGTACACCCCGCTTCCAGTACCCAGCAAGGCCTTTTGCTAAGGGGGTCCCCGCCAGAGCCTAGAATGCCTTTCTGAGGCTGCTCAACTCCTTGTGGCTGCTCACCCCATCAACGGCTGTGACTGTGAAGTCGTAGGCAGAAGGCCCCTCGTCCCGGTCCAGGCCTTGTGCAGTGCAGAGCTGGCCGGTCTTTTCGCCAAGAAGGAACGCCGAAGGAACCAGGCTGCCGAGCCCCGTGCCCAGGGCATAAGAGATGCTTCCTAAGGAGCCACTGTCTGCATCAGTGGCCATGATCTGTGGCAAAAGCGGAAGCACCTCGCTGACCCACAGGATGGGAAGATGCCAAGGGTCAGTTCCACCTTGCTAAACGACCCTTGTTGCACCCCCTTGGTTCTGCTGGGACAACAATCAGAGGACTGGAGGATTTCTCCCAAGCCAGGACAGCCTCTGTTCTCACACACACACACACACACACATCCTTGCAATAGGATGGGGGCATGGGGGAGGGGAAGTTTCCCTCTCTGCTCCAATATTGAGACAACTAGAAGAGGAGGGGCTCCTTCAGTGAGGACTTCAGGCTGCCAGGCAGATTATTGCAAGGGACTTTGCTAACAGGGACACCACACCCCTTTTCCCACAGAGTCCGGAAGCAGAATCTGGAAGTGACCAGGTGCCAGGAACTCTGGGACGCATTCAGCACCCAAGGAGTGAGGGGCTCAACCAGTCCACTCACTTGGGGCTAGGCTGATGATACTGCTCTGCCCCCTCATCCCCCCACTCCGGCCTTCCCCCTCATCTTCTACCCATATTGGTTCCACTGGGTGGCTTGGAGGGGGTTTCTGCCCATCAGGAAGAGGAAGAGAGCCCCTAAGCTGTGGCCAGCGGACAGGAAGGAGGCTATGGGAACGGGTGCTAGACACAAATGGGACAGGGAGTTTGCAGTGGACAGTCCCCCCCCAGCTGATTTTTGTCTTAAAGAAGGAAGCTGGACCTGATGCAGCTAGTTCTGGAATGGGAGACCCCAGAAAACCCTAGACAAATTGATCCCCAAGAAGAGATCCCCTCCCAAAAAAGCTCAGTGGAGGGAATTCCTCTCTGCTTAAAAAGGACAAAGCCCGCAGCCTGAAGAAGCATGCATCTCTGCTCAAGGGGGGGCATAGGTGGGATGGGGACCTCTTCTGTGGGCAAAGCAGGGCAGACATGCTGTGATCTAGTAAAAAAAGAGGCTGGAGCAGTGGTGGAATTCAAATTATTTTACTATCGGTTCTGTGGGCGTGGCTTGGTGGGCGTGGTGGGCATGGCAGGGGAAGGATACTGCAAAATCCCCATTCCCTCCCCACTCCTGGGGGAAGGATATTACAAAATCTCCATTCCCAGTGGTATTTGCTGGTTCTCTGAACTACTCAAAATTTCCACTACCGGTTCTCCAGAACCTGTTAGAACCTACTGAATTTCACCCCTGGGCTGGAGCCCACCCATCCCCCACCCTGCAGGAGATTTGGGATGGAGGCCCTCCTGTCTGTGGAGCCCAAGCTCACCTCACTTTTGCCACACGATGTTTTGTTCATAAGTCTTGGAGGGCCCAGACCAGATTCCTCATCCCACTAAGTCATGCCCCCCCCCCCACTCCAAGGGCCGCTGGTTAGGGCTCTCTTGGGAAAAGGGACCCTTTTAGGGTTTCAAGGCCTAATTGTAGGGGAAATCCATCGTCCAGAAGCGACCCTTTGGCACACACAACTTAAGTCCAACTTGAAGGACTTGGAGCTGCCCTTACATCAGAACCCCACCCCCCACCCCGAGGCTGTCCTGCGCATGGAGGGCAGGGCATTTATGCTCCCTGCAGGGGGGAGCCAGAGAAAAGTTGACCTACTGCATTTGTGTGACTGGAAAAACAGGCAAGCTGAGCCAAATATTATTTTCTTTTTTTTCATTTTCATTGGACATATAAATTTTAAAACTCCCCAAATTTTTCTGTAGGCATGCTGGTAAATAGTTCTCAGCTTCGGCTGCCATCCCATCAATTTTCATGGTCTTGGGGGGACAACAGGATGTTTTTCAGCTTCCACAGTAGCCTCTGGCAGGACACTCAGGATCTTTCCTTTTTTTAATAGCAGTAAAACCTACGGAAATCATTTGAACTGATTGCTCTGAGGGGAGCCCTTCCTTTCCAAGCTCAGCACATCCCCCCCCCGGATTTCCTGCCACTTCTTTTAGTTGGTTAAGAGCGACAGGCTCCCAACTACTCTGCAATAACCAGCCCAAGACAGACTTGTTTTACCAAAAGTTTGTGCAGCTTTTTCTCCAGCAGTGATTCCTACCTTGCCTGCTGGCCTGGCCCACCCCATCCCCGAGGCGCTGAATGGCAGGCTGCCCAAGAGGCCCCACTCTACAGATGTGCAAAAGCCACAGCTCCACATCTGGCTTTGGTTCAGGCTCGAGAGCGGTGGGAGCACTGGCGCCAGTGTGGTCAGCAAACCCACGCAGGCTCCCTGCTCAGCCTTTCAGACAGCTGCCCTCCTTGGGCCTGGCACAGATGCCGAGTGGCTAAAAACAGCTGGGCTATTTCAGGAAGGGCTGGCTTCCAGCTTCAGGCTGTTGGCCTCTGGGGTCAGCCAGGAAGCGGATGGCCTGCATGGCTGGGTCAGGAAAGGAAGCTGCCCTGGGAGAAAAGAAAGCAGCGGCAGCAGAGTTGGTGCTGGCGCTGGAGAGACGCTTCCCTTGCAGCAGCCAGCTGTGTGCCTGAAGTCCTCCAGACCAGAAGCAAAACCAAAGAGGAGGGAGGAGGAAGAGGCCCTGATCTGACCGGGTCCAAACTCTCCACAGGGGAGCCCATTTCATTCAGCAAAGAGAGGATGAATCAGCAGCAAAACTCTTAATACAACCCCCTCCTGGGCTGGGCCTTCGTACCCTGGCACAAGCTCACTAACCTGGCACAAGCCCCCTACCTTGGCACCACAACCCTCATACCCTGGCACCATGACCCCTGTACTCTGCGGCACCACAGCAACAGGACACTCATCAAAGCAGCCAGAAGCCACCGCAGGGAGAAGAATCGGAGACTGCCCTCTTTCTAAAGGGCTTCTTTGTTGTGTAAGTTATTTGGGTTGTCTGTGGAGATTCTGAGTCATCCAGATCATGGTTGTCCTAAAGGTGCTTTTTCAAGAGGCAACTGGACTTTCTGGTTTTTCTTTGAAGACGTTTCACTTCTCATCCAAGAAGCTTCTTCAGCTCTGAGTGGATGGTGGGGAATGAAAGGATTTATACTCCTTGCGGACAGCTGGTGACCACTGTCTGTCAAAGAGCATAAATCCTTCCATTCCCCACCAACCAGTCAGAGCTGAAGAAGCTTCTTGGATGAGAAGCGAAATGTCTTCAAAGAAAAATCAGAAAGTCTAGTTGCCTCTTGAAAAAGCACCTTTGGGACAGTTATTTGGGTTGCTTCTCAGCTGCCTGTGTTTTAAGTTGTATAACGTTCATTATTGCTTTTACTCAATTCTGTTCGCCACCCAGAGTCACTCACTGTGATGGCTGGCTACATGAATTGGATAACTAAATAAATATAAATTAATGAAGAGACCAAATCAGGGAGCACAAACACCTCCTTTTGAGAAATGGTTCAAATATGGGAACTGGGGTGGGGGGATGCTATGCAAACTCAGCCAGAGGATGCTTCTTGGGGGTGGGGCTGGAAATTTTGGGTGCTCTTTGGACTATCCTCTTTTGGAGTCCTCCATTTGGTTGTCTGGCCGGTTTTGGGGGTTTTATGGGTCCCCAGGGCCCAGGGACGTTCTGGGGTCTACCGCTCAGTGCCTCTTTCAACAAAAGCTGGGCCTTCCTTGGCCTGGCACAGGAGTCGTGCCACTGCACTTCCGTTCAGGAGGCACCGGGAAAGTGTGGCAAGGGGCTTCAGAGTGGGCACAGGCATGCTGTTGTGGTGCCTCTTTGACACAGGGGTGTGCTTTCTGAAGGGGTATTTGGCAAATGTGGCTACTTCCTACTGCAATTTAGGAAAATCCAAATTCCTTTTGCAGCCCCATCTTGGCTTTGATACTTCTAAGCAATGCAAAGAGCAAAAGGGCAAAGATGCCCTCCTTTCCCTCCCTTGAGGGAAAATACTCCCTTGAGTATTAATTTTAGGATTCGGGAGGAGTTTAAGCCTGGGAATAGGAAACAGGGATGGTCCATTTGTCCCTAACAGTGGTGCTGCCCTTCCCAGCCTTTTTCTAGCATTCCTACCACTGACTGGTTCTGCTGTTGCTGATATCTGGGCAACTTGACAATGCAATTTTGGGGAGCTGCAGGGCTGCCAAAGGTTTGTTTGGGGCCACATATTCTCCAACACGGCCCTGCTTGCTTTCTCAGGCAGATGCCATTCTCGGCCATCAATCACATTCTGGGTTGTATTATTGCTGTGGTAGTGCTCTTCACGGAGAATATTCTACCATTAGAAAAGCGTATGCACACACTACAAAAATGCCACTCATCCTATGTGGCATACCCCAAAAGCACACTCCACAAAACATACAGATACCTTGATCTCCTCTCAAATAAAAAAATACCTTGAAAGCAAAGAGATTCCCACAAATGCTGAAGGAAGCTCATCCTTTATTTGCTGTAATTTGCAGGAGCCCCCCTGGACCAACGATTGGATGAAGAAACCAAGTTCTGCTTCGTCATCTGCAGAAATGACTCTGGCTCATTAAAGAAGATCCTGGGTTACAGCTGTTTACAGATTCAGTTCCAATTCTAATTTGTCAGGAACCAGCTTTGCTAGGCTTTGTACCACTGGTGGCGCCTTTTTAACTTGAGCCCAACTTGGGGAAGGGATTCTAGTAGTAGCAAACACCCGACCGTGTCATTTAAGCCAAGATAAATGGGCTCAACAACACTCATGTCTGGGGTTTATCCCACACCACTGGAGATCAGTTGTAGCTGGGTCTCTGCTTAACAAGGAACTGGAGAGGGATTTACACAGGAAAGCCAAAAGGTCCTTCCTGTAACACCAAGTATCGCTCAAGAAGGGGGAGTGAGTGTAAGGGAGAGAGTGAGTGCTGAGGGGAGGGGAGGGGAGGGGAGGGAAGGGAAGGGAAGGGAAGGGAAGGGAAGGGAAGGGAAGAGAAGAGAAGAGAAGAGAAGAGAAGAGAAGAGAAGAGAAGAGAAGAGAAGAGAAGAGAAGAGAAGAGCTGTTCCATAGATTTGGCTCTGAAAAGTGCAGGATTGGGGCCAGGTTTACATTCTTCTTGGGTACAAAGCAAAGGAAACAAAAGAAACACATGGTACACGCTGCAATTGGAAAAATAAAAACATATAACTGAGGAAAACCAAAGGAGGTTAAAATTAATAAATTCTAACTGTGAAAATCAACACAGAACTGCACGGCCAAGAGGCCAGCCAAATCTCAAAAACTAAAACAATTGTGATCAAAGATGGATGAAGGGATGATTATGCACGCATCAACAGTGCCCCAAAGACCGGAGGATACAACACTGATGCGCTGCTGACTCTGCAGGAGCAAGGTATCCTTACTGTGGCCCTTTCGACCAGCAAGAACTGGCAGGAGGGTCGCAGGCTGGGCTTCTTGGCTGTCCTGATGGACCCAGAGGCAGAGGGCAGGGAATCTTTCTCCACTGTCATGTCCCCACCCACAGATTTTAAGTCCTGCTGCCTTAAAAGCAGCAGCCTCAATGCTATAAGCTCTCGCTCCCACTGGGTCTGGCCTCAGTTGTGGACCATCTGAGTAGTGGCCACCACATCTGCTGGCAATGAATTTAACACAATGACTTTTCCACTGCTCCCAAAGCACAGTATTCCTCTATTGTTTAAAACAAGGTTTATATAGCCAATGTTTGCGAGCAGTGGCTCCTAGGAAGCTGAGGAATGGCCAGGGAATCTCGACCAATGAGAATCAGCAGCCAAAGCAGTCCAGAGGTGCTGAGCAGAGGGTGCATGAGCGTGGGTTTCAGAAACAGCATCCAGAGTTCACCTCTGCATGCGCCAGCAAAGGCAGGAGCCACATGGTGAGAAGCTGCCTTTACTACCCAAAACATCCCTCCTGCCCCAAGGAAGCCACGCTTTTTCCCAAGACGGATCGCTTCTAACTGCATCCCGATCTTTGCTCACCTGGAGGAAGCAGGTGCCAGGGGACACGTTCTCCTTCAAGGAAATATTGTAGAAGTTACTTTCAAAGACAGGCTCATTATCGTTGACGTCCTGCAGGGTGACAAGGACCACTGTGGTAGAGGAGAGGGGGGGCTTGCCGCGATCAGTGGCCAGCACAGTCAGCCGAGGCTGCGGGTCGGTCTCATAATCCAAGGCGGAAGCAGTGGTGACAATGCCAGTGGCCGGGTCAATGGCAAACCAGTGGGAGTGGGAGTGGTGGCTGTGCAAGATACTGTAGCGGATCTCCCCATTGGGCCCTTGGTCTTTGTCACGGGCAGTCACTTGCAAGACAAAGCTGCCTGGGTAAACTACTTCAGGGACGCTCTGTTCATACTCCTGGGCATCAAAGAGAGGAGGATTGTCATTGATATCCATCACCTGCAGCACAAAAGCCGACTCGGCCCGCAGAGGGGGAGTTCCAGCATCTGTGGCTGTGACTCGCAGCTCGTAAGAATCCCGTTCCTCGCGGTCCAACATTTGATCCACACAGATCAAGTAGATGATATTGTCTTTGGTTGTGAGAGCAAATTTCCCCTCGCCCCCCTCCAAAGAGACGTTGACATTGGCGTATTCTCCATAGTCAGGGTCAGAGACAGAAATGCGGGCCACAAACTGGCCGGGCTGAGCCCCTTCAGAGATGCGTGGGGAGCCATCCTCACTGAGGAAGATAATTGTCATGGTGGGCTGATTGTCATTGTAATCCCGGACCTGGATTGTAACAAAGGCGGTGGAAACTTCTGGGTGAATGGCCTTGTCCCGGGCCTGCACCACCAGCTCATGCACTTTCCGGAGTTCGTAGTCCAGCCCCTTGTTGAGCTTGATTACTCCCGTGGATGCATCGATGGTGAAAAACTGCTCTGGGTCGCTCTGCCGACGGTTGATCTCGTACACCACTGCCCCATTGTCTCCCTCATCGGCGTCCCAGGCAAAGACCTGGAGGATGCTGCTGCCAGGGAGCAAGTTTTCTGGGATTAGCGTATGGTAGCGGCTCTGGTTGAAGGTTGGCACGTTGTCATTAACGTCTTGGACAGATACCTCCAAAGTCATTTGGGAGCTCCTTGGCGGGGATCCGCCATCATAGGCCTCAAGAAGCAAGGTGAAGGCGGACCGGACCTCGCGGTCTAGAATGCTGCTCACTACCAGCTCTGGGTGCAAGACCCCATTGGGTCCGCGGCGCGTCTCCAGCTGGAAAGCCTGATCCACGTTTCCAGCCTTGATTGCATAGCCCTGGGTACTGAGCAGGTTGCTGTCTGCGTCAAAGGCAGGATCCAAAGGGAAGTGACTGCCGGGGTGTGTGTGTTCCGGGATGAAGAGGGCAGCCCGCTGCTTAGGAAAGGTGGGGGCGTGGTCATTGATATCATTGACCTGGATGTTGACTTCCACTGTGGCACCATCTGGGGTGACAGCAATAAAACTGTAGTGGTCGCGGCTTTCGTGGTCCAGCACCCCTGCTGTCTTGATGATACCCGTGTTCTCATCAATCTCAAGATCTGTGGCAACACCGCTGCCCTCCTGGGCAGAAATGAAGTACATATAGCTGGTGGTGCCTGTGGGCAGGCCTGCACTGATGTCCCCAATGATGGTCCCTGCGGGCATCTCCTCATCGACCTGCAGATCCAGAGTGCCTGGCACTGCCGTGCAACGGCCCCCAAGAAGTGGCAGCAGCAGCAGCAAAATTCGAGCAAGTGGCCCCATCCTCAGCTGCCCCCTGGAGCTCCTTTGGAGGGTGCCTGGGAAGAACTGCAGGGCCCACTTGGTGGGACAGGCACCTTAATCCTGCAGGGGATGCAAAGAAAGCTGGTCAGGACCAGAGTTGGGTATGGCAACACAAACCAAGAGACTGACGACACTTGGAGGGGCACGGCAAATGAGGTAAGAGCTGATGGGCGACTGCGACATGGGGAAGCACTCTCCCCATTCATCACTCCTGTCTCCCCAAATCCCTTCCTGATATCTCCACTCTGATCGACCCAATTAATTTACCAGGACTGGCACCTACTTAGGGAAGATCTGCGGATCAGTGAGGAAGAGAAGGGTTAGGGTTAGGATCCCTTTTTTCTCAGCAGGGAGTTAATTATCCTCAAGAGCCTTGTTGGCCGGGATAGAGCCAGGACCTGTTTCAGGTAGCACTCTGTTCCCTACCCTCCCGGATGTCCCAAAGGTGGGCGCTGAGCAGTGGGGGACGGACTGCCTGTACTCCAGCTACACCGCCCGCCTTGCGCTCCAGCCGCAGGGCAGCGGGTCCTTGGGGCGGGTCGTCCCAGCCAGCGAAAGTGGAGAGGGAGACCCCCGCGTCCCCAGGGCTGCTGCCTGCCAGACTGCGGGAAGCCACAGAGCAGGAGTTCTCGCAGCTGCGAAAGCCCACCGGCCCGCGTCGGCCAGCCCAGACTCCGGCGAGCGCGCAAAGACCCTCGGTAGGCGGGCGGCCGAGCGTGGCCACGACCCCCTTTGTTTCGGCTTTCCTTGCGCTCGCTCCCGCGCGCGCGCCCCTCTCTCCCTTTGTCTGCGGCTCCCTGGCTCCGGCCCACCGCTCGCTCCCCCTGCCGTCGCTCTCTCTCACTGCAGGGCCGCGAGGGAGGGGAGGGAGCGGAGCTGGCTGCGGCCCCAGGAGCAGGGGCTGCCCCCGCCCCCTCCCGCGCTGAGGCCCCGCCGCGCCTCGCAGTCCGGGCAAGGCTGCCTTAGCGGTCTGCGCGCCGAGAGCCGCGCGCCTGAGCTCATACTTGGCCGGGCTTGAAAGCACCACCGCCTGCCCGGGCAGGCGGAGGCTCCGGGCCAATGGAAGGCGCGCCCCTCCTGCTTCGGCGGCGCGGCCGGAGAGGGCGCACGGCAAAGCAGGCACGCGCGGCCGCCGCAGGCAGGAGTCGAGCCGGCTCCCGCCTGCAGTCTCGCCGAGAGTTCGTGCCTGTCGCCGGGCCAGATCGGGCGGCACGTCTCGGTCCTCACTCCCCCACACCACCACCGGCCGCGAGTCTTAGCGCGCCCGCACTCTTCCCAGTCCAGCCGCAGCAGCGGGTCCTTCTTGCTCGGGGAGCCTTGCGAATCCCCCGCCCGCGGAACCACGACTCCTCATCGGCCAGACCCGCGGCTGCCGAGGACAACATTCGGCGGGGGGCAAAGAGCTCTGCCTCCCTTCTGGGTGAACCTCTGGCCGCAGCCTTGGGTACCCGATCTGGCGTCGGCGCGCGCCTCTCCTCTCCGTCGGGCGGGCAAATGGCGCCCGGGAACCCCGCCACCCGTGCCTCCCCCCGCCCTCCCTGCCGCCGCCGCCGTCGGCCCGAGGGGGAGGCCAGGCGTGACCTCAGCTGCAGCAGGCGTGGAGGCGCCCAGCGCCACAGCTGCTTCCAATTTGCCCAGCGCCGATCGCGGAGGGGGGGGGCCGGGGAGGCGAACGAGAGCGGGCGGGGCGGTTCCAGGCGGGCCTGTGAACTTGAGCCCCTGCTCGCCCGCCAGTCCCCGGCGGAGCCCCTGCGAGCTGCGCTTCCGATGACCGGACCCGACGGCAGGGAAGAATTTAAGCTGCCGAGATTGCCGAGGCCGAAGGAGCCGAAGCGGGACCCGGGGCGGGAAGAGGAGCACAGAGCCCGAGGGTGATGTTGTTCCCCTCGCGGCCCCTCCCCCGCCCGTCCCCAGTGGGGCTCAGCCGCTGCTTCCCTTCCCCGCCCGGCAGCAGGGCAACGCGAGCGAGCGGCGGATTGCTGGGGACCCATCCGGGCATCCCGGTCACCTACGTCCATCGTCTTTGCTGGCCATCCGCCTGGTGCTCTTCTAGCCGGCGACGTAGTCCCGCGATGAGAAGAGGCTGCCGCCGTTTGATGCCTGTTCGGCTGGGCAGAAGCTGAAGTCGGACTGGGTGGGAGAACCGTGGAGCGAGCGACGAGAGAACGAGCGAGCGGGGCTCCAATGAAACCCGAGCCGCGCTGCCTCGCCCGCTCCGCTCCTGCCCGGCCCTTCTTTCGCCGTGGCGCCGCGCCCCCTCCCCTTCATCCCCCCCTCGCCAGCCAGTTCCCACCCCTCAACTCCTCGACGGAGAAGCGAGGCTGGGCGGTGGAGCGGGCGGGAGGTCTGCGCCCTCGGAGCCAGGGAGCTGCTATGGGGCCCATCTCGAGCCCGAGACTCGTGCCCCCAGCCGCCTGCTCCCCTCGGAGGGGGGGGAATGAAAAATCCACATGCTCGGACACCTCCTTCGGTCCGGTGACGCCTCGCCTCGCTTCGATTGGCGGCGTTTGAATGGAAAAGTTGCCCGCTAGTTGTTGGGCAGCCGAAAAGGGTTTGTCCGGTGGTGGAAGAAGACTGGAGCCCCAGCCTCAGTTTTGCCAGTCGTGTGTAGTTGTGCGTCCCGAGAACTAGAGGCGAACTGGCAATTCCTCCTGCCTGTTTCAAGGGGAAGATTTTCCCTCCAGACTTTGCTTATTTCCTTCTTTTTCATGGCACTGGATGTGTGCAGCCACCCATCTGTTCGAACAACAAACCCCAGCACCCCTTCTGCCCCTCCCACCCTCTCCCCAGTCAGCACATAACCACATCTTGCGCTTCAGCCCAGAATTCAAAGCATCCCGGGGGGGGGGGGTGGTACAGAGCTGGCGGCTGCTAGTGAGTCCCCTCACAGGCTTGGAAGGCCTGGCCCTTTCTCTGGGTGGTTGGGGGGGGGTGTCCTTCTGTCTCCTAAGACCAACATGCAGCCTCCCTGTCCAGGAAACAGAGCTTCTCCTGCAGCAAAGTTTAGCTTGCTGGAAGGCTTCATGCGAGTCTGACTGCCGCCAAAGCAAAGCCAGCCTTCTGGGGTCACTTCTGCTGCTATCCTCTGACTCTGGTGCCCCTTGAAGGCTCCCTACAGCTGCTCTATTCTGCAGCACTCTGAAGGCTCTTCTGCCCTTTCAGTCAGAGATCTTGCCCACCATTTGGGCAGCCTGTCGGGATGGATGGGCGCTTGCCCTTCTCCACTTCTTGTCCACCAGCAGCGTTGGCACTCTGCCCCCCTGCTCGGGGAAACCCCTGGGTTAGGGAAACCTGCAATCTTTGATTGGTGCTTGGCTGGGAGACAACAGGAACTCCTAGGTTAGGCCCTGGCTGGGAATTGGAAATGGGTTTAGGCATCTCCAGAGGGCAGAGAGGGGAGCCAGTGCCCATGCCCATATGGCCTGGCCAGGAGATGAGCTGGATTTAAGCCCCACCCCCTGGGGCCCTGTGCTGGGAGGTGCTTCCTGATGGATACTTACGATGCTTGTGTAAGGCCTGGCCACCAGTTCCTGAGCCTCACGGCTCCCACAGAACTGAGTGATCTTGGCCCAATCCCTCTCAGTCCAGCACACCTCTCAGGGTGGGAGTGGGTGGGGTTGGTTGTGGGGAAGATAGGAGATGGGAGCATTATGCATGCTGCCCAGTTGTACAAAATAAGGGCAGGATGTACGTCTAACAATAGCAAGCTGCCCTTTGTGCAGTCCAAAACTCAAAACAGGCCTTGAAGCAAAGGGAACCCCCACCTCCGCTTCATTAGGATTGTGGCAGAGAGGACCTGTTGCCATCTCTGTGCCCCTCCGTGGGGTCCCTGGCAACACCTCCAGTGACAGCCTCTTGGTGTGGGTCCAGGACATGCTTTCTTTCTCTTTCCCAGAGCAAGGAAACAAAGGTACCACTTGGGGGGTGAGATGGAGTTTCTTTACACACACACACACACGCTTGCTGCTCTCTTCCCAGCTGGGTGAAACAGGGATGTCACCCATCAAGAGTTCCCAGGCTCCCTCCAACTCCCCACCTGGG
This sequence comes from Pituophis catenifer annectens, assembly GCF_029215685.1. Lineage (NCBI taxonomy): Eukaryota > Metazoa > Chordata > Lepidosauria > Squamata > Colubridae > Pituophis > Pituophis catenifer. Next base: position 132,164,625 of record NW_027256884.1, read on the forward strand.
GGAAATGCCCAAAAGTCGGGGAGTGATTCTCATATGCTCTGAGTGGCTGGCTGGAAGAAGGACCCTGGTGGTGGGAAAGAGTTGAAAATGACCAAGCAAGAGTTGCAGCACACCTAAAAGCAAATAGCCAATGGGCAGATTCGGTCAGGAGTCCAAAGGAAATGGGCTATTCCTCTAAAATGCACCCTTGAAAGCCGGTTTGTTCTAGTGCTGGAAGGCACCAGGCTAGAAACTGGGGGACTTAAAGATCCTTAACTCTTGGCCAGGAGAGCAGTTGGGTGACGCTGGGCCAGTCCCTTTTTCTCATCCCTAGGAAGGAGACCATGGTAAACCACTTCTGGACAACCTTGCCAAAAAGCCTGCAGGGACTCCTCCAGGCAATCTCTCAGAAACAGATGGAGGAAAAAAACCACACTTGGATGGATTGACAAAGCAGAGCCAAAAGGTGGGCCCAGTGACCCCTGGGTTCAGCCAGGGTGCCACAACCGCAGCTTTTTAGCCTCAGAAAGGAACTTTTTGCACAGGAGAGCAAGGGCAAAGGTCCCAGGGCCACGGTTTCTGGTGTTGCCTTTCCAGCATGGGTGTGACTGGAGCAAAGTACCGGGGTTAGGGGGGAGCTGGGCGTGGGACTGATGCCACCCCCTCCACCGCTTACCGGATTACCCCTTTCCTGAGTCCTGACCAACTTTCCTGAGTCAGGTTGGTTCGTCCAAGGAAGAACACTGAGAATGCAGCCACCCTGACCTGTCCAGCAGCTGTCTGGGGTAAGGACCTTCTGAATCCAGGGTGGCCTTCAAGGAGCAAGAGATGTAGAAGGGCTGCTGGCTGCTCCTTGGCCCCCGATCTGGGCTCTGCTGCTGCTGTGATTCTGTCCTGGAGCAGGTCCTTCTTTGCTCTTGGGACTTGAGAGGTCTTTCCAGTTCAGTCCTCAGGTGAGAGAGGCGTCAGTCTCTTCCATGGGCTTTGGAAATGCCCCAATCCTGTTGGCCACTTTTGAGGTGTTAAGGGCCTGGCTTTTTCCTCCAACTTTGGGGCTGGTAGGGGCCCCTCGCTAGCTGTTTCATGTCTGTCTTTCTGTCTGATAGAGGGATCTGTTTAGACTTTTGGCACATTGTATGTGGATTGTTACTGTAATTCTCATTTGGGATTTCAGTTCTGTTCTATTACTTTATTACTGGTAGCAATCCAGAGTTGCAGCAGGTGGACATTTGTTGTTGTTGTTGTTGTTAGTTGCGAAGTCATGTCCAACCCATTGCGACCCCATGGACAACATTCCTCCAGACCTTCCTGTCCTCTACCATCCTCTGGAGCCCATTTAAGCTCACGCCTACTGCTTCAGTGACTCCATCCAGACACCTCATTCTCTGTCATCCCCTTCTTCTTTTGCCCTCAATGTTTCCCAGCATTAGGCTGTTCTCCAGTGAGCCCTTCCTTCTCATTAGGTGGCCAAAGTATTTGAGTTTCATCTTCAGGATCTGGCCTTCTAAAGAGCAGTCAGGGCTGATCTCCTCTAGGACTGACCAGTTTGATCATTTTACAGTCCAAGGGTCTCGCAGGAGTCTTCTCCAGCAACATAAACTTTTGCACTCTTCTTCATCTGCATCCAGAGGCTCTTTTGTTCCTCTTCGCTTTCTGCCATTAGAGTGGTATCATCTGCATATCTGAGGCTGTTGATATTTCTCCCGGCAATCTTAACTCCAACTTTTGATTCATCTAGCCCCACCTTTCTCATGATGTGTTCTGCATATAAGTTTAATAGGCAGGGTGACAGTATAGAGCCTTGACGGACTTCTTTCCCAATTTTGAACCAATCAGCGGTTTCGTGTCCAGTTCTCACTGTTGCTTCTTGACCTGCATACAGGTTTCTCAAGAGACAAATAAGATGGTCTGGTACGCCCATTTCTTTAAGAACTTGCCACAACTTGTTGTGATCCACACAATCAAAGGCTTTAGCATAGTCAATGAAGCAGAAGTACACGTTTTTCTGGAACTCCCTACCTTTCTCCATGATCCAGCATATGTTGGCAATTTGATCTCTAGTTCCTCTGTCTCTTCAAAATCCTTCCTATACTTCTGGTAGTTCTCAATCCACATACTGCTGGAGCCTAACTTGTAGGATTTTGAGCATAACCTTACTAGCATGTGATATGAGTGCAATCGTGCGATAGTTTGAACATTTTTTGGCATTGCCTTTCTTTGGAATTGGAATGTAAACTGACCTTTTCCAATCCTGTGGCCACTGTTGAGTTTTCTAAATTTGCTGGCAAATTGAGTGCAGCACTTTTACTGCATTGTCTTTTAAGATTTTGAATAGCTCACCTGGAATACTGTCTCCTCCACTAGCTTTGTTGTTGCTCAGATTTCTTAAGGCCCATTTGACTTTACATTCTAGGATGTCTGGCTCGAGGTCAGTGACCACCCCGTCATGGTTATCAGGGATGTTAAGCTCATTCTTGTACAGTTCTTCTGTGTAATTTTGCCACCTCTTCTTAATCTCTTCTGCCTCTGTTAGGTCCCTGCCATTTTGATCCTTTATCATGCCCATCTTTGCATGAAACATTCCCTTCATATCTCCAATTTTCTTGAAGAGATCTCTGGTCCTCCCTATTCTATTGTTTTCTTCTATTTTTTTGCACTGTTCATTTAAGAAGGCATCTCTTTTAGCTTTCTCTGAAATTCTGCATTCAACTGGGTATATCTTTCTCCCTTGCCTTTTGCTTCCCTTCTTTCCTCAGCTATTTGCAAAGCTTCCTCAGACAGCCATTTTGCTTTCTTGCCTTTCTTTTTCTTTGGGATGGTTTTAGTTGCTATCTCTTGTACAATGTTGTGAACCTCCGTCCATAGTTCTTCGGGCACTCTATCTATTAGATCTAATTCCTTAAGTCTATGTGTATATTCATCAGGGATATGATTTAGTCCATACCTGAGTGGCCTAGTGCTTTTCTCTACTTTCTTCAATGTAAGTCTAAATTTTGCCACGAGAAGCTAATGATCTGAGCCACAGTTAGCTCCTGGTCTTGTTTTTACTAACTGTATAGAGCTTCTCCAGCTTTGTCTGCAGAGCACATAGTCAGTCTGATTTCTGTGTTGACTGTCTGGTGATGTCCATGTGTAGAATCATCTCTTGGGTTGTTGGAAAAGAGTGTTTGCTATGACCATCATATTATCTTGAGAGAATTCTATCAGCCTGTGCCCTGCTTCATTTTGTACTCCAAAGCCAAACTTGCCTGTTAGTCTGGTTATCTTTTGGCTTCCTACCTTAGCATTCCAATCCCCCATGATGATAATCATTTTTGGTGTTAATTCTATAAAGTGCTGTAGGGCTTCATAGAATCGGTCAATTTCATCCTCTTCAGCACCAGCGGTTGGGGCATAGACTTGGACTACTGTGATGTTAAATGGTTTGACTTGGATTCAAACTGAGATCATTGTATCATTTTGGGGATTGTATCCCAGTATTGCTTTTCCTAGTCTTTTATTGATTATGAAGGCTACTCCATTTCTTCTGAGGGATTCTTGCCCGCAGCATTATACCTAATGGTCATCTGAATTAAATTCACCCATTCCTGTCCATTTTAGTTTGCTGATTCCTAAGATGTCGATGTTCAGTCTTTTCATCTCCTCTTTGACCACGTCCAGCTTGCCTTGATTCATGGATCTTACATTCCAGGTTCCTATGGAGAAAAAATCGGACAACATCGGACTTTCCTTTCACCACCAGATGCATCCACAGCTGAGTGTCCTTTCAGCTTTGGCCCAATCGCTTCACTCTTTCTGGCGCTAATAGTACTAGCCCTCTGATCTTCCGCAGTAGCATATTGGTCACTTTCCGACCTGAGGGGCTCATCTTCCGGCATCATATCTTTTTTCCTTTTGGTACTGTCTATGGGGTTTTCATGGCAATACTGGAGTGCGTTGCCATGTCCTTCTCCAGTGGATCAGTGGTCAGAACTCTCTGCTATGACCTGTCCGTCTTCATTGAGCTACGCAAACCTCTTCGCCACGACAAGGCAGTAATCCTTGCTTAAATTGCTTAAATAAGTTAATGGTAGTCATAATAGTGACTTTGTTTTCCTGCATGCCAGCAGAAAAAGCCAATTCCTCTTGTCTTTAGATATCTGGGCAAATACAATGTACTCAGGGGTGAGTTTCAAAACCCATCGCTACCGGTTCACTCTTGGGTGTGCCTGCGCATGCGCAGGTGCAGAAGTGTCCAGGCAGATCTTCGATTCGGGACGAATCGGTAGCAACCCACCACTGAATGTATTGAAATAAAACTTACATAACTAAGCTCCTCATGGCAGGTGGTGGGGTGGAGTGAGTTGTGCATTTCTGTGGGGGGATGAGTGAAGAACATTGGGAGTGGATTCCAGGAAGCCCCCCAGCCAGCAGGGTCACCCATGACGTGAAGGTCACTGCAGCTACCCCACTATTTGGGGCAGCAGGAATGGAGGCTGATGCTGGGGACAGGGGATCTCTTTGGCAACAATGGCAAAGGGAGCCATTGATACTGTGAGGAAAAGGCAATGCTAAACCACACCTGTATTTTACCAAGAAAACCACCTGGATGGAAAAGAAAAAATTATTTGACAATGGCAGATGATGGTCCCATACAGGGGATGGCACTCAACCTGCTATTGAGGAAGAGTTGAGGATCTTTAGAAGTATTAAATGTGTTTTTGGCACAGCTAGATTAAAGCCTTTGAACATCGAATTGCTGATGTTGTCAGGCAGGAAACACTGAAGCTGCAAAGACAGAAATACAGGGGGATGACAGAAGGTAAGAAGCACAAACACAAGAAAACTCAGCCCAGTGAAAGAAGAAATGACCACAAATAGACATTGAAGGCATGAGTGGATCGAGATGGACTTTCCTGGGATGCTTTCAGTCAGAAGATCCCACCATCTATCAGTCGGGGACTGAAAATCAGAAGCTTCTGCACATTCACAGAAGCATCGCACACACGTACCCACGAGCAAACCAGTAGCAAACGAAATTGAAACCCACTACTGGTTTGGATGCTCAGTTTGCTTTCTCCTGTTATTCATCTTTCTTTTCCTAGCTGAAAGAGACAAGAAAGATGAATAACAGGAGAAAGCAAAACTGAAAGAAAAGAGACAGCTTCTTCTTCTTTAAGCTCATTCCACTGATTCAAGACTTCCAAGCAAATCCTGATATTCTTGTAGAGTATCTGGCGATTATATGCTTAGAGCCATCTTATGGAAAGGGGCAGACTTTTCCCTTTTTGCTAAATTCAAAATGTGAACAGTTCATGATCAGCTCCACAGGCAGTCAGTCCCCTTATCTAATTATAATTACAACTACAACGATAGCAACAACTACTACTACTACTACAACAACAACAACTACTGCTGCTGCTAGGAAGAATGCTGTGGAATCCTTGGTTCTCTCCTGAGTTTGGTGGTTTTCTCGCAGGCATTTCATTACCAAACTAGGTAATGAAATGTCTGTTCTGCACTTAAATTGTTACCTAGTTTAGTAATGAAACGTCTGTGAGAAAACCACGTAAGTTTTCTCACCAAGCTCAGAGAGCACCAAGAACCCCGCAGTTCAACCCCGAACTACAAACATTGTCTTCTATCAATAATACTTCTTCATTGGTTAGCCATGAGGCTATATCAAAGTACAATAACAAGGCCATCCATACTATTGTAATGCTGTCTACATGGGGCTCCCCTTGGGGTGCACCTGGAGGCTCCAACTGGTGCAGAATGCGGCCGCGTGGGGGATTATGGGAGCGACGGGGCGCTCCCATGTGACTCCTCTCCTGCGCGAGCTGCATTGGCTTCCGGTGGACTTCCGGGTGCGCTTCAAGGTGTTGGTGATCACCTTTAAAGCGCTCCATGGCTTAGGGCCAGGGTACTTACGGGACCACCTTCTGCCACCAATTGCCTCCCACCGGCCAGTTCGCTCCCACAGAGAGGGCCTCCTCAGGGTGCTGTCGGCCAGACAATGTCGGCTGGCGATCCCCCAGGGGGAGAGCCTTCTCTGTGGTGGCACCTACCCTCTGGAACAATCTACCCCCAGAGATGCGAGGGATCCCAGACCTCCGGACTTTTCGTCGGGCCCTAAAAACCTATTTTTTTCAGTTAGCTGGGCTGTCCTGATTTTATGGTTGGTTTTAAAATTTTATATGGATTTTAATTGAAATGTTTTAAATTACGGGCCAAATTTATTTAATTATTTTAAATCTATTTTAACTTTTGTGTACAAATGTTTTATCTTGGCTGTTCACCGCCCTGAGTCCGAAAGGAGAAGGGCGGTATAGAAATCTGAAAATAAGAAAGAAAGAAAGAAAGAAAGAAAGAAAGAAAGAAAGAAAGAAAGAAAGAAAGAAAGAAAGAAAGAAAACACAGTAAAAAGAAGAACTAAAAAAAATAATACAGATAGTCCTTGCTTTAACAATAGTAATTTGGACTGGAATTTCCATCACTAAGCAATGCCATTGTAAAGCACATCATCATTTTCAGGCTGAGTGGGGGAGACTTACCAGAGCACCTTCCCTGCTGGCTTCTCCAATGACTTCGCTTGCAGGAAGTGGCAGGGAAATTCGCACATGGAGATCATAGGACAGTGGGGTGCTCCAATGGTTGTTGGTGTGAACCAGTTGTCAAGATTGTGATCACATGATCGTGAGGGTGGTGCAATGGCTGAAACTCTGAGGACCAGTCATAAGTACCACTCATTCAGCATCATCATGATTTCAAATGGTTATTGAATGAATAGTGAATACAATTCATATTTGTACTGCACATATAATCACTATAACAGACCCCAATCAGTTTTCAGTTGTACTTTTCTATTCAGATAAAAGCCCTTGTGGTATGTAATACCTGGGTTCTGCCCACAGATAAAATATGTTGTTTGAATGAATGGATCCCAATGGGCCATTTGTCTAATGTGTGGTTCAAGCTATTGAGCTCCCTCTTTACTATAATTGGCATTCAAAAATATCTCCCTCCTCTCTCCACAAATACAGTCACAGTCACCGTGATGGTTCTCCTTCTGAATAATCCCAGTTTGGCATTCCACTGGCATTGGCATCCTTCAGTCTCAAGAGACTAAAACAGCATCTAGTGTGACTAAAAAGGCCAATTTGAGAGTGGCAATCCCTTCCACACTGAGGGCAGATACATTCTGTCCCCTGCCCAGCCCCCAGATTTCGCTGGTTCTGGGACTGCCTTTTTGTCTCAGCCTGCCGAACAAGTGTCTCTTCGAATTGGAGAAGGCCATGCTGCATCTTTAGCCTCCAAGATGAACAATCGGAGATCAAGGTTTCCCAGTTCTTAATGTCCATTCCCAGGGCCTTTAGGTTCCTCTTGCAGATATCCTTATATCACAGCTGTGGTCTCCCCTCTGAGGTGCTTTCTCTGCACTAATTCTCCATACAGGAGATCTTTTGGAATCCGACCATCAGCCATTCTCACGACATGCCCCAGCCAGCGTAGATGTCGCTGTTTCAATAGTGTATACATGCTAGAAATTCCAGCACATTCCAAGACTGCGCTATTTGGAACTTTGTCCTGCCAGGTGATGCCAAGAATTTGTCGGAGACAGCACATATGAAAGGTGTTCAACTTTCTCTCCTGCCGTGCATAGAGGGTCCAAGACTCACTGCAGTACAAGAGTGTGCTGAGGACGCAGGCTCTATAGACCTGGATCTTAGTATGTTGTGTCAGCTTCTTATTAAGCCATATTCTCTTTGTAAATCTGGAAAATGTGGTGGCCGCTTTACCAATACGTTTATTCAGCTCAGTATCTAAAGAGAGAGTGTCAGAGATAGTTGGGCCGAGGTACACAAAGTCATGGACGACCTCCCATTCTTGTGCAGAGATTGTAATACAGGGAGGTGAATCCACGTCCTGACCCATGACTTGTGTTTTTTTCAGGCTGATTGTTAGTCCAAAGTCTTGGCAGGGCTTGCTAAAACCATCCATAAATTGTTGAAGGTCTTCAGCAGAGTGAGCAGTGACGGCATCATCATCAGTGAAGAGAAAATCCCATAAGCATTTCAGCTGGACTTTAGACTTTGCCCTCAATCTAGAGAGATTAAAAAGTTTTCCATCTGATCTGGTCTGGAGGTAAATACCCTCTGTTGCAGTTCCAAAAGCATGTTTCAGCATGACAATAAAAAAGATCCCGAATAAAGTTGGTGCGAGGACACAGCCCTGCTTCACTCCACTTCGAATACAAAGGAATCTGAAGTTAAGCCATCAAAAACTACAGTGCCCTTCATTTCCTCATGAAAGGACCTGATGATGTTGAGGAGCTGAGGTGGACAGCCAATCTTGGAGAGAATTTTATAAAGGCCATCCCTGCTAACCAAGCCAAAAGCCTTCGTAAGATCTTTGAAGGCTACGAAAAGTGACTGTTCCCTGCATTTCTCCTGCAACTGTCTAAGGGAAAATACCATGTCAGTAGTGGACTTGTTGGCTCGAAATCCACACTGTGATTCTGGATAGACTCTCTCTGCAAGCATCTGGAGCCTCTTCAGTACGACATGGGCAAGCAGCTTCCCTACAACACTAAGAAGAGAGATGCCACGGTAGTTGTTACAGTCACCCGTGTCACCTTTGTTCTTGTACAGTGTGACGATATTTGCATCCTTCATGTCCTGTGGTACTCCACCTTCCCTCCAACAAAGACAGTAGATTTCATGCAGTTCAGTGGAGATGTTCTCTTTGTAGCACTTCAGAACTTTGGCAGGGATGTTATATTTCCCGGGTGCCTTAGCAGAGGCAAGGGAGTCCAGGGCCACATTTAGTTCTTCTAAAGTTGGTTCACTGTCAAGCTCCTCCAAGACAGGCAGGCAATCAATGTTATTTAATGCTTCTTCAGTTATCACATTTTCTCTGGAATATAACAGAGTAATGCTGCACCCAGCATGCCATCTGCTGTGCTCGGTCCTGGATAACCTCACCTATAGCAGATTTCAGAGGGACAGATTTCTTCTGTGTTGGACTTAAGGCCTGCTTGATGCCATCCCCTTGATGTTACCTGTGTCAGCTGCTATCTGGATCCGAGAGCAAAGCTGCAGCCAATAATCATTAGCACATCTCCTGGCGGTCTGTTGGACTTTGCTACGAGCAGCTTGCAGAACCTGTAGGTTGCGCTCACTGGAACAGGCTTTATATGCAATTAGAGCTCTCCTTTTTTCCTCGATGGCTGGCGTCAACTCCTCTGAATGGGCTTCAAATCAATCTGCTGTCTTTCTGATCTCCTTACCAAATACTGACAAGGCGGTGTTATAAACAGCATTCTTGAAATATTTCCATCGTTCAGATGCATTTACTTCAGCTGGGCCTGGGAGAGTTTCCTTAAGTGCTTGTGCAAATTCCTCCACTTTGCCCTGATTGCGGGTCTTGTTGATGTCAATTCGTGGTCTTCCTTCCTTCTTCAAGTGATGCAATCTCTTTGTTTGCAGTTTTATTCTGCTGCACACCAAAGAGTGGTCTGTATCGCAATCAGCACCCTGATAGCTGCGTGTGATTGTAATATTGGGGAGGTTGGAGTGCCTGGTAAGAATCAAGTTGAGCTGGTGCCAATGCTTCAATCTTGGATGTCTCCAAGAGACTCTGTGTTGAGGCTTTGTTTTAAAGTATGTATTGCTAACGCATAGTAGCAGCAAAACTCCAGTCGTTGGCCATTGTTGTTCATCTTTCTGACGCCAAACTGACCTAAACAAGTGGACCAAGAACTATAATCAGCTCCAACTCTGGCATTAAAATTGCCAAGGATAAACAGTGGTTCTTTCTCAGGGATTTTCTTGATAGCAGTAGCCAGATCATCGTAGAATTTGTCTTTGGATTCTACTGAAGATGATAATGTTGGAGCATATGCGGTAATAAGAGTAACCAGCCCTGCTGATGAATGGAGCTGCAAGGACAGAATTCTTTCACTTCCTGTAGCAGGTGGAGTAATGGATCCTAATAGGGTGTTTCTGACCGCGAAGCCAAACCCATATTCCCTAGACTCATTTGATGGTTTTCCCTGCCAGAAGAACAAGAAGTTTTTCTCCTTAATAGATCCTGAGTCTAACAGTCTTGTCTCTTGAAGGGCAATGATGTCCATCTGCAGTCTGCTCAACCTCATGTCAATGGCAGCTGTCTTCCGTACATCATCTATCTCTTGTAAATCATCAGAAAGGCCGGAGGTCATTGTCCAAACATTCCAGGTGCCCAACTTTAGGGCTAAAGTTTTCTTATGTTTGTTGCATGGTGCAAAGTTATCGATCTGCTTGTCGGCTTTGACCCTAAACCCCATACACCCTGTGAGGTTAACAGACCGTGGTGGGACAGCATCTTACTGGCTAGGGGCTGCCCAGCTTAAGGTGGGTAGTAGCTGCCCAATGAGGTACAATGACCTCTCCCACCAACGAAAGTGGCCCCTGGTGTCACACTCTATGCCAATCAAGCAAAGACTTATAACCGGTAACCGCCACTTCCCGTGTTGTTTCAATGTTGTATGCAAAGCTGGAGTGTCATCTCCAGAGCACAAGGCCTGGGTAGATTAATATGGAGGATAGACTGTTATCCAAGCAGCAGATCCCCCGTCTCCACATTGCTGAAATAGTCCAATGGAACAGCAAAGCCAATACAATTAGTTCCAGCTGCGTCGCAGGAGTTACCAGAACGTGATTGTACACAGTCACGAACTGCTTCCAGGACTCCAGCTCTGGATTTTGCTTCGAGGTTGACTCCTGAAACCTTTTCCAGTAGTAGATATAGCCACAAGGCAGTGGAGGTTTGTAATCAGAGTTTCCCTTCTCCTAGAAGATGGTTCTGCCGTTTTATCTGCCGTTGGGCATAAAGCCCTCTCCTGCCTTCAAAAAATTGACCATCTTCTCCTGTAGCCCTGGATAGGGGCCCTTACAAGGTGCTACCAGCTGGGCCAGGTGGACCAAGGTTTTTTTTAGAGAGGTATTACGTCTCTAGCACTCCTCCTCACTCCAGGACTCCTGCTCCAGGTTTTGCCTCGAGGTTGACTCCTGAAGACTTTCCCATAGATGGGTATAGCCACAAGGCAGTGGAAGTTTGAGATCAGAGTTTTCCTTCTCCTACATAAGTTGCCTTCCAAGGCTAGTGGACACCATCTAACCTTTTTTTCCCATGCACACAGCTAACAAGGCTTCCCACTTACACTCAATCAAACAGCCACTCTCCCCTCTCCCTAGAAACAAGCAGATTCATTCATGAGGTGAACTGGAGCACCTTCCTCCCTGCAGTCACATGGTTCACTCACTCAAACAGACACTCCCCTTCCCCTTAAAACGAGCAGATTTACCCATGAGGAGAGCTGGAGAACTTTCCTCCCTGCAGTCACATGATTCATTCATTGGCATTCCAGTCTCCAAATATAAACAGCATGTCTTGTTCGTGTTTTGTCAGTTTCAGATTGAACCTGGCCAGAAAACCTATCGATCTTATTCCGTATCACTGGGCATAACTTGGATAATTGCCATATTGAAGGGTTGCCTACAAAAACTAATTGATAATATTTGACTGCTGTTTGCCTTGTGGCCAAGAGCTGCTCTTAACCTTCTGAACTATGAAAGCAAAGCTGTCCCTTCTGCGCATGCGCAGAGACATCCAGGTGGGTGGGCTGAGCCTCTTGCCGCTGCCACTACTGGTTCTCCCAATCCCACCACCAATCAAAGATGGTGTTAAGGAATTTGCAAAGTAACCCTTGAATAGCAAGGGTGTGCACATGAAAGCGATTGAGAGTAGTTATGAATAAACACACAGCCAACACACAGATACACTGAGTTGTGCTTACTTTCAGGAAATAGTAAGGTACAGTCCAATAAACAGTCCAGGTCATACACAGATAAAGCAGTAGATAGTAAAACAATAGTCCAGGAATAATCCAATAACAAAGTCTTCTTACCAATTGTTGTAGTCATACACAATAACAGTTGCAAACAGTAGTGGTTTATATATTGCCAACCCAAAAAGTTAGGTAATCACCTTTTCCTAACAGATGGAAACAGACATAGAAAAACAAGGAAAGTCTCCCAAAATCTTTGAATTCTGAAAGAGATTCCAGCCTCAAACTAGTATGCTAAAGTATGTCAATGGGCAGATTAAAAAAAGTTGGAGATTACTACCACCAAAACCCCAGGCATTTTGGAGGAAATGACAAGAAAAGCCAGCATGAGAAGATGATCACTTTCAAGTTGAGAAAGGGTGGAACACATACCGAAATATGGCAGACAATGGAAGAAGAATCAGCCAAAGTTCTAACCAGAGCACAAGTGGCCAGGAGAAGGGAAGAAGTCAGCCTACTTGCCAATATCAAGGAACGGAAGCTTAACACAGGATCCTTAATTTTACTTGGTAGCCAAATAATGTTTAGGATCATCCAATACCACACGTCAATACCTGGGAAGATCCTGGAAAAGTTAAGCAACAGATCTGCAAATATCTCAAAGTAGGCAAAGCTATTACTAGAAGCCAACACAGGTTTGTCAAAAACAGATCAAGCTGAAATGGTGGAACAACTTAGAGATTTATTTTGCAATATCCAACAAGGGGGTAAAATACCCCCATCATGGACAACAGCTTACATATCTTTGATACCAAAAGAACAAGTCGGTCCTAAAAAACCAGAGAATTATAGACCAATATCTCTTTTGAATACAGATTATAAAATCTATGCGAAAGTATTAGCCAACAGGTTGATGCCAGTAATCCAAAAGGTGATTCATGATGATCAAGCGGGATTTATCGAGGGCAGACACATGAAGGATAATGTAAGGCAAGTAATAGATTTATTGGAATATCTTGAGAAGAATAAACAGATTCCTGCAGTGCTGGTCTTTTTGGATGCAGAGAAGGCCTTTGATAGAGTGGATTGGAATTTTCTACTAAAGACTTTTAAAAAGATGGATTTTGGGGATCAATTTATACAGGCGATTTCAGCAATTTACCAAGAGCAAAAGGCACAGATTATTATTAATGGAAGTTTGACAACAGAGTTTAAAATTGAAAAAGGAACAAGACAGGGATGTCCGTTGTCCCCACTTTTATTTATTCTAACACTAGAAGTCTTGTTAAATACAATACGGGACTCTAATATCTTGAAAGGTATAATGATTAGGCAAGAGGATTACAGAATAAAGGCATTTGCAGATGATCTGGTTGTTACCCTATCACAACCAATGGAATCAATAATCCTGATGAAGGACATTATACAAGACTATGGTAAAGTTTCAGGTTTTAGACTGAATCCAAAAAAGACTAAAATGATAGCTAAAAATATGACACAAGATCGTAAACATGAGCTTGAAAGGAGGGCAGGTTTTGAGACTGTACCTAAGGTAAAATATCTAGGAGTTCAGGTTGCAGAATCAAACATGAAATTGTTTCAAAATAATTATGAGGTGTTGTGGCGAGAGGTGCAGAAAGACATGGAGACTTGGAAAAAACTGCAGCTGTCTCTACTTGGAAGAATAGCAGCAGTTAAGATGAACATTTTGCCAAGATTTCTTTTCCTGTTTCAAATGATTCCGGTGCTTAAAAGTGATAAACAATTGAAAGTCTGGCAAACTGGACTCAGTAAGTTTGTCTGGAACGAGAAAAAGCCGAGAGTGAAATTGAAAATTATGCAAGATGTTCCAGAAAGAGGAGGTCTTAAACTTCCAAACCTACAGTTATATTATGATGCAGCAGCTTTAACTTTAACAAGTGATTGGTTTGGAAGGAAAAAGACTGGAATATTGAATGCAGAAAGTTTTGATCTTGAATTTGGATGGCATGCTTACTTATTCTACGACGATAAAGTTGATAAAGTATTCAAAAGTCATATACTTAGAGATTCTTTGATGAGAGTTTGGAAGAAGCACCGACTCAAATGGGATTATAAAATACCGCTATGGCTGGATCTTGGTCATACTTTGTGGAATACAAATATAATGTCACTCGGGGGGTTTTTATACAAAGAGGTTCTTTTTACAGATGCGGGCAGATGGCGGTTGAAGACATTGCAGACACTGTTGGACGAAGGGATTAACTTAACATGGTTACAATATAATCAATTACAATTGAGATGGAAAGAGGACCAAAAAACTGGTATTATGTTGCACGAGGAAGAATTGGTTAGACATATAAAAGAGAAAGGTCCAATGCATATCAAAAGGCTTTATAATGTTTTGTTAGAAAGGGATTCAGAAACTGAATTAGTTAAAGATTGTATGATTAAGTGGGCACAAAATTTTGAAGAACCAGTGATCTTGGAAACATGGGAAAAAATTTGGGTTCAGAATGTTAAATTTACACAGTCGCAGAATTTGAGGGAAAATTTTTATAAAATGTTTTATAGATGGCATTTAGATCCCAAAAAGTTGTCATGTATGTACCCTAATGTTCAGCCAAAATGTTGGAGATGTGAATGTTTGGATGCTACGTATTATCATGTTTGGTGGACCTGTAGGAAAGTTAAGGCTTTTTGGATAAAAATTTGGTGGGTCATGCAGAATGTTTTGAAGAAAAAAATTCAATTTTCTCCACAACTGTTTTTATTGGGTATAGTTAAGGGTTTTACATTGGGTGAAACAAAATTGATATTGTATATGATAACAGCAGCAAGACTGTTGATAGGTAAATACTGGAAGAATGAAGCTTTGCCCACTATTGAGGAATGGACTTTGAAGATGGCCAGTTTTGCAGAGATGGCGAAGATTTCAGCATATTTAAAAGATTGTTCACAAGAGACTTATGAGTGGGAATGGAAAAGGTGGATAGAGTATGTTCAGAACAAATATCAAACCAGAAAGTATCAAATAGTTTTTATTTGAAAATAATGTATTAGAAATTTTTTTAATGTAATGAGATAAAGAGAAAAATTATACAGGGGAGGGAGGGGTTCAAGCTTACATATAAGTGTTATATTAGGGTTCTTTATGAGTATGAGTATATTATAGGGAAGTCTGGGGGGAGGGGAGGGTTAGGGAGGGTTAGGGAGGTTGGGAAGTTTGGGGGGGGGAGGTGGGGGGGGAAAAAGGGGTGAAAATGTAACTGTAAAACTTTTGCAATAAAAAAAAAACAGATCATGCGAAACAAATCTTACCGCATTCTTTGACAAAGTGACTAAATTAGTGACTAGCAAAATGCTGTGGACATACAGGTAGTCCTTGACTTGTGATCACAATTAAGCCTAAAATTTCTGTTGCTAAGTGAATTTTGCCCCATTTTATTCCAAAGGTGCTTTTTCAAGAGGCAACTGGACTTTCTTGTTTTCCTTTGAAGATGTTTCTCTTCTCATCCAAGAAGCTTCTTCAACTCTGACAGGATGGTGGGGAATGGAAGAATATATAGCATTTTTTTTAGAGAGTCATTGAGTCCACTCATTGAGGTCTTCTTGGAACTGTTGAAAGGACTATGTTATAGACTGGAGAAAGGTGATATCATATCCCTCCCTCTCTATTGAAAGAGGGTTGTTCAGTTTTAACATAGATGGCCTCTTTGACCCCTCTTTCAAACCAGCATTCCTCTCTGTCCAGAATGTGGACTTGGCTGTCTTCAAAAGAGTGGTCTTTGTCTTTTAAATGCAGATGGATTGTCCTGATGGGTTTGTTCTCCTACATTGTGCCATGCGTTTATGAAGTGGTTGCTTTGTTTCCCCAAAACCATTCTGCAGTGGCTCACTGAATATGTGACTAGTTTCGAGGATCAGACTCAATAAGAAACATAGACTCGTTATTCAATTAAAGCAAAGGTCTTTATTAACTGACATGTTCATTTCTATTCTCAGGTTACTTCTGGAAGAGTGCAGGATCAGTGTGGAATGCCCCTTTTATACTGAAGGGGCGGAACCAAAGGTAAGGAGTGGTTTGAGGAGAAAGTGGGAGGAGGGAGTATATATGTTAATCCTTATTGTTCTATTGTATGAGGCATCTACTTATATGACAAATCCCCCTCTAGATGCCGAATATGTGAGGGTTATGTTTATCTCTTGTCCAAAAATTTACATGCAAATGCATAACTTAGGCACCAAATAAGCATGTTGCTTATTTGGCAAAGGTTTCGTTAAAATGTCTGCTATTTGTTCTTTTGTGTCACAATGTACCACCTTAACGAATCCTGTTTTTGATAACTGTCTCTCATGTTTATGCTTTATGTCTATGTGTCTAGATCTTTGTGCTATGGCTTCTGCCTTGGATATCTCAATTGCGGCTTTATTATTCTTATGTATGATTATGGGGTGCGATGGTCTTGACCAAATACTGGTGAGCAGGTCCTCAAACCAAATGAGATTATTGGCAGCCTTTGAAAGACATATATATTCAGCTTCTGTAGTTGAAGTTGCAACTAAGTTTTGTTTTCCTGTATACCAGTGTACAGGACTTCCATTAATAAAGAATATATACCCCGACGTACTCTTCCTGCTTTTTACATCTCCAGCCCAATCGGCATCTGCATAACATGTGAGCGTGACTTTGTTAAGTTTGTTTGGTTCTAAGTATAAGCAGGTGTCAGAACTGTATTTTAGATATCTTAGTACCTTTTTTACAGCTTCCCAGTGATATACGGTTGATTTACCTACGTGTCTTGATAATAAGTTCAAAGGTAAAGATATGTCAGGTCTAGTCCAATTTGCTATATATAGGAGAGATCCAATGGTAGATCTGTAGAGTGTGTTATCCTTGAATTCGGGTGACAGGTTGTGCATATTTTTTTAAAAGTCCGGTTGCATGGGAATGTCACATTGTTTGGCATCAGACATATTGCACTTGTGTAACAGTTCTATAATTTTTTCTTTTTGTGAAAGACAGAATCCTTTTGGTGTTCGAGTGATTTGTACCCCTAAGTACTTATTTATTTTCCCTAATGATTTCAGTGAGAATTGCTTTTCTAATTTACTGGCAAAGGCATCTCATTTTTCTTTGTGTTTTCCAATGTATAAAATGTCATCCACGTATATCAGTACGTATTCTGGTGAATCTCCCTCTCTTTTGGTGAACAAACAGTTGTCTGTTGAAGTCGCTGTAAAACCTATTGATTCGAGTACTTTAACTAGACATTCATACCAGCGTTTTCCCGACTGTTTTAAACCATATAAGCTTTTATTGAGTAGCCATGTGTCGCCTTCGTTCCTGTCCTTACTAGGTGGTGCTCTTACGTAAATTTCTTTGTCTAGATTTGCGTGTAAGTATGCTGTTTGAATGTCATATTGGTATACTTCTAGGTTTAGTACTGAAGCCATTACTAATGCAGTTTTAACGCTTTCTGCTCTTACTGTTGGTGAATATGTATCAGTATAATCTTCTGGATACCTTTGAGCGAATCCTTGTGCTACCAATCGTGCTTTGTACAAAGTTTTACCTCCCTCTAGATTTTTGATTTTGAAAATCCATCTAATCCCTATTGTGGTTTTATCTTTTGGTACTATGGTGGGGGTGAATACATTTAGCTCTTTAAGGCTTTCCATTTCCTTTGACATAGCTAACTCCCATTTTAATCTTTCTTCAGGGGGAAGTTTCATTACTTCTCTGTATGAATTTGGTGTGATTGAGTTAGAATGTACATGCATTATGTAATTTTCAAATCTCTTGGGTTGATTTTTATTGGCCCTGACTGGTCTATTTGGTGTGGAGTTATTGTCATGTAAATATTTTGCTTCCTTTTGAGTGAGTGAATCTATTCTAATTTTTGGGCGTTCACCTTTCCATTCTTTGTTAGTGTTTCTTAGCTGTGTATCCTTAGGTTCCCTTTCTTTTGTGATGTTTTGCATGTCCTGTCTTTCATGATCTCGTGTGTTGCATCTTAACACTTGTCTAGGGTATATCTCATTAAGGTGTATTTTAGACCAGTTTGCTTGTTCATGGAACACAGCTGTTCTGGATATTACAAATCTGTTATTACTGTCTATGAATCTGTACCGTTTGGTACCTGGTTCATAGCCCATAAACCTTAGTCTTCTAGATATTTTATCCCCCTTGTGTCGTAACTGTTTCGGAATGTGAACGTCCGCAGTGACTCCGAAGACATGTAAGTGTGCTATTTTTGGCTTCTTGTTATACATTAGCTCATAAGGTGTTTTATCTATAATGCTAGACCAGGTTCTATTGAGTGTGTAATTGGAGTATACTAAAGCCTCAGACCAGAAGTGTTTACCTAATCCTGCATCTTCCAGGGCGCATCTTATCATGGTTTGCAGGGTGGAATTCCGTCGTTCTACTACGCCATTTTGAAAGGCTGAGAACGGACACGAAGTGAAGTGTAGCACGCCCTTAGATCTAAGCCAGCGGGTGAACTCCCCTGACAAAAATTCTGATCCCCTATCAGTCATTATTTGTTTCAATTGTATGTTATGTTGAGTTTCTACCCGCCTGTAGAATTCCTTGAATTTTTGAAAGGCTTCGCTTTTGTGTCTTAATGTATATACAAAGCCGTAGCGACTATAATCATCTACGATGGTGAGAAAAAATCTTTTTTTTATATTTTATAGACGGTTTCAGGGGTCCCACCAAATCCATGTGCACTAGGTTGAATATGTTAGTGGTGGTTCGTGATGCTTTCTTTGGTCTAGGCTTGGTTTTTAACTTTGAGCATTTGCATACCGAGCATTCAAGATAGTTTTCACAATCTTTTATTTTAACATCTTCAGCAAAGTTACTTATTTTCTGAACTACAGGGAAGCTGGCATGTCCTAGTTTTCGATGAAGCATGTGTGCACATTCATCGTGTAGGGGTTTGCCTATTAGTGGTCTTCCGTTATTAATTATGTCTCCCTTAGATGTATTTCTATCATCATCCCCTGTTTCTGTGCCATCTGATTTGATAGCTTCATTATTGTTAGTTTCAATGGTGTTGTCTGTCTCTATGCTTGCATTTACCTTAATTGGATAGTGTTTGCTTGTGTATAAGTAGGGTAATCCTTTCTTGATTGTGATTCTATTTATATTTTCTTTGTCCTTACTTAAGAATACCTCTCCTTTTGTGAATGTTATTTTTATGTTTGAGTCTTTGCTAAGTTTGAGGGCACTAAGGATGTTGTGTGGTATTTTCGGGACTAGTAATACCCCCTCTATTTTTCCTATTCCCGGCAATATTATGTTTCCTTTCCCTATCACTTGTACTTCATTTTGATTTGCTACTTTTATTAGGAATTGTTCTTCTGTGAACGATGATAGAAGTTGCCTGTTACAAGTAGTGTGGTTATTGGCCCCAGAATCTATGAGCCATAGGTTGTCTTCTCTATCCTGATTGGTTAATTTTGTGAGTTCCTCTACCCCATATAGTGATCCAGATCTGCTGTCCCTGGAGTTGTCCCTGCTTTCTCTCGTGTGCCTGGGGTTGGGAGAGTCCCTACGCTTGTATCTTTCTCTTGATGATTGTCTGTATTTTTCTCTAGAGTTTCTGGGGCAATCCCTCTTATAGTGTCCCCTAGATCCGCAGATGTAGCATTCATTTGTGTCTTGGTGTCTATCTTGGAAGAATACTTTCTTGGTTGGCTTGTGTTCCCTAAGTGTGTTATTGCGACTCTTTCTTAGATTGTCCTCAGCTATAAGTTTGTTTGAAAGGCTTTCTATGGATAGGTGACCTAAGCTGAGAGTATCTAAGTGTGTGATGAAATTGTTCCAAGAGGGATCTAGGGAGTTGATTATTACGCTCTTCATGGTTTGATCAGATATGACTTCTCCCCTAAGGTGTAACTCAGTTCTGTTGGCGTTTAACATTAAAAGGTGTTCACTTATGGATGTTCCTGGCCTAATTCTGGCAAAAAAGAAATCCTTTGAAATTCTGGTCGTGGTAGCCACGCTTTCACTATAGAAAAGCCTAAACATACTTTGTATAATTTCTGACACAGTTAAATAGTGTTTGATGCTATGATAGATGGTAGGTGAGATGCTTGAAATTAACAAATAAAAAGCCCTATGATGTAAACAGTCTATTTCTAATGTCCATGGTTTTCTTGGTGGATTGTTAATAAAGAATAATAAATTTTCTTTTAGAAAAATAACTTGGAGCTGCTGGCTCCATTCTAACAGGTTAGCACCATCCATTCTTAATTTAGGAAAATCATTTGGTAAGTTTCCTGCATTGTTATGAGTGTTACTTACAGCAGGTGGCTGTCCATAGTGCTGAATGTCCTGGTATTCACAAAATGGCATAGGGATACTTGCAAGTAGCTTTAAAGGTTCTCTCTGCATTCTGCTGTCTCTATGTACATCTATTTCTTGATCACTTTGCTCATGGATCTCCCCTTCCTCTTCTGTCGTGGGATCTTCAAATTCTTCTGCAGTTTCCATCGATGATCTGTTAATTGGAGATCGATGTGCCATCATCTCTTTGATATGTGCTCTGGTATTTGGTCTCTTCCTTGACATATTTAAATCCTTATGGAGTCATCCAACCATCCTCTGCTACCATATTGTGACTAGTTTCGAGGATCAGACTCAATAAGAAACATAGACTCGTTATTCAATTAAAGCAAAGGTCTTTATTAACTGACATGTTCATTTCTATTCTCAGGTTACTTCTGGAAGAGTGCAGGATCAGTGTGGAATGCCCCTTTTATACTGAAGGGGCGGAACCAAAGGTAAGGAGTGGTTTGAGGAGAAAGTGGGAGGAGGGAGTATATATGTTAATCCTTATTGTTCTATTGTATGAGGCATCTACTTATATGACAGAATAGTACTGCATGCACCACATTGCTCAGTTTGTGTCTGGGTGTTTTATCTTTGGGGTGGACAAGCTTCTGCCTTAGGATGAGAAGCAAAACATCTTCAAAGAAAAACAAGAAAGTCCAGTTGCCTCTTGAAAAAGTACTTTTGGGTCAACTATAACCTGGATGACTGAGAAACCCACCCCAACCATCCATGAGTAGGCATCAGCCAAGCATGGATGGCTCCTCATAGAGGCCAGTCTCTCTCCTGGGCTGGGGTTGGCAGGAGGAAGACAGGTGAGGGGAGCAAGATTAGCAGTTGCTGAGATCCAGAAGACCCCTGAAAGAGGTGACTGAGATGTCCATGCCCTGACCATGGGCACAGCTGCACCATTGCACCAGCACCCTACAAGAAAACAACAAAAATGTGATGCTCCTGAATTTGCCCTCCATATAGCAAAAAGAGACAAATCACACTTATTTTTAGAAAATATAGAAAAAGTGGAGAAAACAAAACAAATGTCTAAGCAGTCTGATCCTCTGTCAAGAGTTACTGCTTCAGGCTGTGGTGGCGCAGTGGTTAGAATGCAGGCTACTTCTGCTGACTGCCAGGCTGACTGTAATTCAGCAGTTCAAATCTCACCAGGCTCAAGATTGACTCAGTCTTTCATCTTTTCGAGGTCGGTAAAATGAGTACCCAGATTGTTGGGGGAATATGCCGATTCTGTAAACCACTTAGAGAGGGCTGTAAAGCACTGTGAAGCGGTATATAAGCCTAAGTGCTATTGCTATTGCATTTTCAAACGTAATCTGATTCTTTCATACCTTAACCATTTTATATCTCCTTTAAAGAGGAACGGCCAGGACATACTTTAATTCGTTTTCAGTTTATTTTACTCCTTCAGAACTCACTTTGATTGGCAAGTTGTTCCACTGTTGTTGTCTTCTGCTATATCCGTTTGCACCAGCCCAAGGCAGAGGATTTATACTGAGGCAGAGGCCACAGGGAATGGCCCAAGTTCCATGTTTCAAAAACAGTATCTGATGACCTTACATGTGGCATGTTTTCAACATATGTTTATTTAAACGATTTAAATGGCCACCATCTCACAGCAATGATTCTGGTGGCATATAAAAGGTTAAATCCAAAGAACAATAAAATAATCAACTAGTCATCCACATAAATCAAGGTCCAGAGTCAACAAACAATCCCAATTTACCACAAAACCAGTGAACAGACTAAAAGGCAGAGCTTGTTAAAATCCCAGCCAAAAGGCCTGGGGAAACTGCCATGTCTTCAGTGCCTTAAGGAAGACTAACCGGTGGGGCCATTCAAATTTTTTTGGGGTTCAGGGCAGGTACAATTCCCGAATCCAGCAAAATGGCATTGCTTAATGGAGGGAAGCTCACAGCAGGCTTTCCTTGCCAGAACTGGTGGGGTGAGCAGAGATGATCCGAGGCTTGTTTTTCTACAATTAGCCTACTAACCCTACAGGGGATAATATACCAGGCTAGAATGCAGGAGACAGTGAGATCTACTTCCGTCTTGGGCATGAAGCCAGCTGGTTGATCTTGGCCCCTCTCCCTCAGCCCTAGAAAGAAGCTGCAATGGCAAACCTCTTCCAAAATCTTACCAAGAAAACTAGTCCAGGCTGACTCGAAGGCACCTAAAATGAATAAATAAATGGGGGGTAACTAGCACCTTCTTAACCTCCCCTGGGAGCCAATGCAACTTGCAGGGCAGCAGCACTACAGGAGCGCAAAGAGAGAGCCCAATGCAGCCTCTGCTTCTGCGCTCTGGAACAGCTGCAACTTCTGAATGCAATTCAAGGACACCAACATGGCTTCTTCTTTTATATTCAGAAGGGTAAAGAGAAGCAGGTTATAATTTGTGGCTGGCACAGTTGCAAGAAGTGGAGGCCCAGGAAGTTCTAGGAGGTGGCCAGCAGAGTGGCCAAGTTTGGGGAGGGGGCCTAGTCTCCCAGTGCCCTCTTGCTGGTTTTCCAGGCTCACCCTGTAGCTATGACGACTGACAGCGGCAGCCCTGCACACTAAAACAAAGCTGCCTGGTTTCATTAAAAGGTTCACACACACAGTTTATCTCCTTGACATTCTGCACAAAAGCCCTTTACAAGCTTGCTGTTCACTGGGAATCACCGACTGGCTCACCCTGACGGTTGGGCGGCTGCCAGATAGTGTGCTTGACGGAGATATTCTCGTGCTAATATTTTAATCAAAACATTATGCTGATACATGATGTCAGCACTGAGAGGGAGCTGCCTCCACTCCAGGGACTGTTGCCAGCTGAGCTGGGGTGGGGGTGGGCGCCCCACTCTTCCTTGAAGGCCCCTTGGCCTCATTGGAGGAATCTCTGATGCTCCCATCTGGGTCCACCGTGGCCGTTCGTTCTTAGTGGCTGATCCTTCTGCCACTGGGCATCCCCTGGTGGCTAGGGGCCCGCTCTGTTTCAGAGGCCAGTGAAGCACTTGCAAGTAGACAACTGGGACATGGCTGTAGCAAGCCTTTTGGGGAGATGGGATCAAGGCCATCTTTGACGGGCAGGAGGAGCAGATAGCCTTGGATGAGCCCCTTGGATAGGAGGAAGGCGGGGTGGGTGGGTGACAGAAGACCCAAAGGATCATATCAAGAATAGACTGTGATGGATAAACTGTCTGTATGCAATTGCTAAGAACTGACACCAACTGGATAGCACAGAATTTGTCAAGGCAAAGGCGTCTTCAGTTTATTTATTTATTAGATTTATATTGCTGCCTATTCGTCCATGGTGACTCAAGGCGGCTTACAGAATATAAAAAAAACACATTTAAAAAACAGTAAAACTCATAAAAAATAAAATAGATTAATATTATGAAATCACCCCTGACCCCCACTTCCTGGCCCAGTGACAGCCGATCACATGAGCCATTTAATGGGCTCCATCCCATTCTGGGTTCCCCAGGCCCGCTGGCAGAGCCAGATCTTCAGCGCCTTCCAGAAGAGAATTAGGGTCGGGGCTGTTCCAATCTCTGGGGGAATGATGTTCCATCATTCCCCCAGAGATTGGGGAATGATGAGAGGGAGCCATCATGGAGAAGGCCCGTGTTGTTCCAGAAAGGGGCACAATTAGCCAAAGGATCAAAAGCTCCAGGATGAGGACTTAATACATTTATAGGCCACCTGACTCCCAATGACTCTGGATGATTTATAATTGTTAAAAATGTTTAAAAACAAAGAACAAAACTAAAACACAAAAGCAGCACAAGACAAGAGAACAACAATGGCAAAGGAAGGGAGGAAGGAAAAGGAATAAAGAGCAGTTAGTCAAACTTGCCAGGGGCCTGGGCGAAACGTCAGGTCTTAAGGGCCCTTGAAAATGCCAGTCAGTGGGAGTCATGTGAGCCTAGGGGAGCCTCATTTCAAGGGGCAGGCACTGCTGCAAAGAAAGTGCACGTCCAGGGTCCTTGTTTAATCCACGGATCACATCAACCCTACCAGATCAAACCAAGTGGGCAGATGCTGCAGGAGAGTGTCCCTCGAGGAACGAGGCCCTGCACCGTGTAAGGTTTGATAGATAGTGACCAGCACCTTGAATTCCACCCAGAAAAAAACTGGCAACTAGTTCAGCTCTGGACAAGCAAGAGACCCTATACCATTCCAGACAAGCGGCTGTTCAGTCTTTTCTTAAAAGCCTCCAGTGATGGGGCACCTACAACTTCTAGAGCAGCGGTTCTCAACTTGGGGGTCGTGACCCCTTTGGGGGTCGAACGGCCATTTCACAGGGGTCGCCAAAGCCCTCTCTTGCCCCCTCCCCCACGCCTTCACTCACCCTCACCCTCTGCCTCTGTTGGATCGCTGGTCGCCGGTCACTTACCCCGCCCACTCCCAATCTATTGCTGCCTCCTGAGTCCCAGCTGATGGCTAGAGGGAAAAAAACTTTAAATTCTTGCCGCGGGACTTCAAAGAGCCGCCCTACAGTTGATCAGTGTTAAAAGAAAACAAATGAATAGACCGGTGCCTGCAAAAATAGAAAAAACAGCCCCTTTCAGCTTCATCATAAGTTAATTACTATAAGTTGATTTGATCAGCCTCCGGACTGTCAGCTGATTTGCTCTCAACTGTTTTGTGGAGGGCTCTGTTGCTAGCTAGCTGCAAAGAGGTAAATTCCTGGAACAGATTTTTTTTCCCCTAGCTATGCTGAAAAAGCGAAATTGAAAGTAAAGCAGGGTCTTTGCTGCAACGTGACAAAATGAGGCAGAGAGATTTCTTTTTCTTTTTCCTCACCAAAAAAGGTAGGTGCAAAACTGCAAACAATGGGAAATTTAGGGCAAAAGAGGAGGTTCAAGATTTTAAAACAAAAAAGAAAAAAAGCTCTAT
The DNA here is from genome assembly GCF_029215685.1 of Pituophis catenifer annectens. Lineage (NCBI taxonomy): Eukaryota > Metazoa > Chordata > Lepidosauria > Squamata > Colubridae > Pituophis > Pituophis catenifer. Next base: position 132,189,628 of record NW_027256884.1, read on the forward strand.
TTAACTAGGGAATTGTAATAATTGAGATACTATTAATTGTATATTGTGTTTATTTATTTATATTTCTATACCGCCTTTCTCCCGTAGGACTCAAGGCGGTGTACAGTCAAGAAAAATATAGATACACAAACATCTTAAAAATTGCTAATTAAAATTATTATTATAACATAGTTTGGCCCAATTAAATAGAACCTAAAATTAGATAACATTTTAAAAACATTCACATGTTTATATGTTTAGCCCCGCCTGTTGGAACATCAGGGTTTTGAGGGCACGGCGGAAAGCACAGAGATCAGGGATATTTCGTATCTCAAAAAAAAAAATGTGTTGAAAGCAGAAATGGTTAAGTTGTGGTTTGGAGGAATATATGTGGGAAATTATTTGGTTTATTATTATTGGTAAATATAATTAATTGATTTGTAAGAAATTGGATTGCATGGAAATAATTGGAATATTCATGTTCATATTGATTAATATACAAAAAAGATAGTTATATAACTAATTGATTTATATTAAAATGTTGAATTTGTATTAAACAACTGTATTACATAATTACATAATTAACCAATGTGAGGATGGATATAAAAATAGATGACAATGCGAAGGGGTATAATATAGAATAGAAGGGAAAAATTGAATTTGATTAAGATTAGAGATGAGGATGAAGGGTAATATTGGTTTTTTAAAAAAATAGATGAGGAATAAATATGGTAAAAAGGAAATATAGAAATTGTAAATTTAATTGAAATGACTAAACACTGTGTTGGAAGAAATATCCTTCTGGGTTCTGCTCCAAGTGGGGAAAAAGACACTGGAAACATGGAGACTGCTTGGAAAGATGGTTTAATAGTGGACAGGATCACATGGCTTGAGTTCCTGAACAGAAAAGGAGCAGATACAGTAAATCCTCCGGTTTTTATGCTCTCTCTGGCTTTGCATTTCTTGGGCCCCTGAAAGAGTATCCTGATTGGTTGTCAGACTCCCAGGGGGTGGGGGTCTTAGCTAGCCTTGCTGGCTGATGGTCACATGTGCTTCCCAGGTCACGTGTGGTGAGTTTCGGTTGCTAGATGGGGCCCATTGTGTTAGTTTCTGTTGCTATTGTGTTGCAAATGTCCTTTGACAAAGGATTGACTTTCTGCCTCTGGCCCATTAACAAAGGGTGGGGGGCAGGAAGGTGGGAGCTGCTTTGTCTGTAAAATATTCTTCTCCATTTCTCATCCAGGGAAATATAATATTCTGCCTTTTTAATATTTCCCAAAATATTTCATTTTTCTAGGAAAGGGGTGGGTGCTAACCTCCTACAACTGTTTAAATTTGTGAACCGGCCAAATACTCTGTTCAAAGAAAATACGTTGTATGTTTGTATGTGTGTTTCTAATTATTGCTATTTATTGCTATTTGTTCTCTTTTATTCTTTAAAGTTTAACAATTCATTCTTTATCTTAATATCTTTATATTTGTTTGGGGTTGGCTTTCTTCCCTTTCATCTTTTTTATTGTACAGCAATCTTTCTCCTCAAACGTACCACCTCTCTCTTTTCTTTCCTTCTTACTTTCTCTTCCCCCCCTCTTCTTCTTCTCCCTACTTCCTCTTCCTTTCTCCTTCTCCTCTCTCTCTTACCCTCACTCCTACTCTAATTTCCCTTCCCTTCCTTCATCCCTCTCTATTGCTGTTTCCTTTTATGCATATGGACTACTCAGAGGGCTGAAAAAGTTATTTTTGACTGGTCCTCGTACTTTTGACCAATCCTCGAACTTACGACTGTCCTCACAATTTATGTTTTTGCCCTATCTTGTCACCATGATGAAGAGAAGCAGTTGTGAAATGAGTGACATGGTTGTTAAGAATGCTACAATGGGCATAAATGATGACCAGTCATAACTGCGAAGACCGGTCAAAAGTGTGAGGACCTGTCAGAAATCACTTTTTTCAGCCCTCTGGGTAGTCCTTTTGTGGTATTTGCTGGTTCTCCAAACGACTCAAAATTTCCGCTACCGGTTCTCCAGAACCTGCTGGATTGCACCCCTGATCTTGAGCCTATTTTCTGGGGTGTTGGCTATTCCTGCCAGCTGTTGTCACCTGCAAATTTAACAACTCTCCCTTTTATTCCTATACACATCTAAATCGGGTATGAAGATGTTGAAAAGTACTGGGCCTAAAACGGAAGCTGCTACCCCACTGCTTACTTTCTTCCATGTAGATATAGCTCCGTTGAGGGCTATATGGAGTTAACCAGTTACAAATCCACCTGATGGTGATGCTTTCAATCCCACATTTTTTTAGCTTATCAAGAAGGTGGTTGTGGTCTACTTTGACAAATGTCATACTGAAATCCAAGTATATTTTGTCCCCTGCATTTCACTGGTTCACTAATTTAGTCACTTTCTCAAAAAAAAAAAAAATGTAATAAGATTTGTTTGGTATGATCTGTTTTTGACAAACTTGTGTTGGCTTCCGGTAATAACTTTGCTTGAAAAAAGTATGTCTTCTCTTTTTCTGTTATTCCATGGAATCCCTCATCTCTCTTTGATGCCAGGCAATGAATTTGGAGGCTGCTTAGGTGGGGGGTGTTGGTGGAACCAGATTGGTTCCTAGTGCCTATCTTTGGTTTGAAAATGCAAACCCTCCTTCTGTTGGATGGGAGAGCTTTTTGGATCACCTCCCTGCCTAGGAGACCCTGAGCCGTGCCTTGGTTGGCTTGAATGTTGATCCAAACCGGAAGGAGGCAATTGCTAGGGAGAGAGAGTGTGTGTGGGAGGCTGCCCGCCCCCATTCAGTTCAGTTTATGATTACTTCTGCTTTCCACCTTAAGATTTTGCTGCCTGCAGAACTGCCAAAATGAAACCAAAGCCTTAATTTCCAACAGCAGTACCAATGGGTACTGGGGAGGATGAAGGTGGAGAAAAGGCTTGGCTGCTGCACTGAGGAAGGAAGGGACACCATCCGGAGGACCAAAGGCGGAGGAGAGGGCCAGGCGCTGACGGGGCGGGGATTGGGGGGAGGGCATTGCCAAATGGGCTGATCAGATTGGCGCTTCCTCCCCCCCCTCAGCAAACCGTTGGAAGCGCTCCAGCCTCCTGCAACGCCATCTGCAACCTTTGCACTTGGCAACTGCGGATGCCCAGGACTTCGTTTTGGGTCTGGCAAATGGGTTGATATTCAATCTCTCTGCATTGTGATTTGTATAATTTAAATATTTAATATGGTAATGTTTAATGATTTTTAATAATGATTTTATACTGATTGTTTTTTGTATATTTGCTGCTTCAATTATTTTTGTATACCACCTAGAAGTACTATCGAGATGGGCAATCATATCAATGTAATAAATAAATGTTGCACATATATTACATTGCATGTAATAAACAAGTTTTTCAAACAAAGTTTCAAAGTTTTCATAAAGTAGAAAACATTTTGTATCTGAAAGGTGTTATGATCAATTCCCCCTGTCCCCCCTCAAAAGCCCAGGGGGGAAAAACCCCTTTCATCCATTTACTGATTTAAGTCTTTAGGGCTCCCCCCTCCCGACAAAGAGTTGGGTGGGCCTCCCCCCCCCCCATTGCGTTCTCACTTGCAACCCAAGGCAGCTGCTGCCTTTAAGCAGCTTCACAGGCATTGGGAAGAGTCTCCTGCAAGTGCAGCACTGACGGCCTCATGGCACCGGCTGCTCTCAGCCCTTTCCAACTCATGGAATTCTAAGGCAGCGTTAACTTCTTGGTAATACTTTCTGCAAATTATTTTTCTAAAGTGCATTCAAATTGACAGAACTGGAGAAAGGGATAGAATGGAAGCAATAAACTTTTGTTTTAAAATTACCACTTTCCTCCTCGTGAGAACCATTTTGGTCTCGCGGTTAAGGTGTAGGCGGTTGGAAGGGAAGAATTTAGGGGTAGGTTTTGGCCAGCCCTTCCCTCCCCCATTGTCTAAATCTCTTTTGGGGGGATGGTGAGCCTCCCTGTTCCCCACCTTCATAGTATCTGAACCAAGATGGGCTGATGGACTGAGGCCTTTTACCAAGCATAACATCTGCTTTTTTGCAGCCACACAACGCTTTCGGAAAGAGGAAAAGGGGTGTTGGAGTTTCAGAGAAGTTCGTGACATTCATAGCAGCTCTGAAGAGTTTTAGTTTGCGTCATGGACTCCAAATGAAAGCAGATGCTGAAAAACCTAAAATAGATGACTCTACACAAAACAGATGTCAAGCCAAACCAATATCTCCATTAGCAATCATAGCATAAATAGATAGACGTACAATGTAAAACTAATTGGAGAAGCTCTTGCAGTTCACCTTCATTTAATTCCAAACTGGTAAAACGTCTGCAGCCCACAAATGCCAACCCCTAGGTCCTCACATGTCCTTCTGAAAGCAACAACTCCCTTGTGCAAGACAGCAAGAGCCAGGAGCACCGATGCCTCCAGCATGGCCAATGGGACACTGCAGGCATTGGTCGCAATGGCACCTCTGCAGCTCACTGGCTGAACCAGGCAGGACTCAGCGGTTAAGCTTGCCTACAAGACAGTTGGGGAATAAAAAATAGAGCCAAACCCCAAACTGATGAGCCCACCCACAAATTCATGTAGACAGAAGGGGAGACAGCATTGACCCCTGAGGGTTACCACAAGTAAGGGTCCATGGGCACATTCTCTTCCCCTCCTGTCCACACTGACTGAGACCGACCACTGAGTAAGGATCCGACCACCTCACTCTCCTAACTCCATAGCCGAATACTGTGGTCAAAGGTATCAAAAACTGGGAGAAATCAAGGAGCACAAGGATGGATACACCGGCCCTGTCCAGGGCATCCACAGGTATAATCAACTTTATCTCCACACCGTTCTCCAGTCTGACGCCTGACTGAAATGGGTCGAGATATCCTCTGCAATTGCCGTTCAGCCACCTGCTCCACACTTTTCCCCCAAAAGGGAAGGTTGGAAACCGGCTGATAGATATCCAAGATGACAGGGCCCAGCGATGGCCTCTTAAGGAGCGGACATACCACTGTCTCCCTCCAAGAGCTAACATGGCATGCATGCATTACCTGGTCCCTTCATAGGCGGCCTTCCCAGGCCAAGAGGGCCTGGGATCTATGGACTGCTTGGAGGATAATCCAAGGACAGTTGGATTGCTCCATGGGCAGTTGCCTGGCATAGCATTGGATCAGTGTATATGAGGAAACAAGATCCCAGACAGCAGCTACCTAAGAGTTCTCTGAGGGCAGGGATTCCCCAGGTCTCAGGCTTTCAAAGGCAGGTGTGTCAGCCCTCCTAGCCAGATTTAAGGGTAGGGCTGTCACTGGGGTGCGATGTGGAATATCAGCCCCTGCCCAGCATCCCACAAGGGCAAGGCTAGTGATGCTGGGGGGGGGGGGAGCAGGCAGCAGGATGTGGGCTACACTGCCATCTTTTCTCCTGAGAGGAATGGCCCAGGGCAAGTGTCTGCATGGGGGGCTGAAACCTTGCCCTGCAGTTGACTTGAGGTTTTGCCGTTTATGTCAGGTGGACCCACAATTGTGCTGATAGCAGTTTGGGTGAAATCTGCTCCTGTACTGGCATGGTTCATACAACATGCTGCCCCAGCTGTTACTTAGTTAAGCACATGGTATGAAGGAGACCATGGAGTCTTTGGCAGAGCTTGGTTGCAGACCATTCCTAACCCAGAGGCCATCCCTGTGGGCCCTCGTCTCCTCTCCCAGCAGAGGAAGCAAAGCCAGCTGGCTTAGCAGATCGCCCTGCCTTGCCGCCTGGGAGATGGAGAGGATGGCATCCAGCACCTCCCTTCCAGAGAGGAAGAGAAAGGCAGCCAAGCCCTTTCCGCTGGGAAGTGCTGGCTTCCTTTGGCCCAAATGCCCCCTCCCCCTCACAGGCTTTATAAGCAATGGGCTCCAGGGGCCATGGATCTGCAGAAGCCGTTGCTGAGTTTCTAGCAAAAGGAGAAAAGACTCAGCTTCTAGTCCTTATTAAAACAGACTGTGAGGCCGAGCTCAAATCCAACCTGGATGGGGTGGGGGTGGGGTGTGTGGACAGCAGGGTAGCATTTGGGCCAGAAGCGTTTTTGAGAAGCAAGAGCAAGATGGGGGTTGAGGAAGCTGTGCCACCAAACCGTAAGGGAAAGGTCCTGCCTAGGAATAGGACGCAGTCTGCAAACTTCACCAAGGAGATGACCTTCTTTTCAAAGGACGGAAAAACCCGTGAGACCCAGGAGGCAGAACAAGATCCTCCCCACCAGGGTTGTTTGCACAACATGCTGAACTGTGAGCGAGCAAACCATGGTTAGCTGGAACTGCAGGATTTATGAGTTTTCTAGGCTGGAAATGGGGTCTGGTGGGTTACAAGACCCCAGCCAGGGCCTCCTGGAGAGTCTGTGGCTGAGCTCACAACTCAGCACCCTGGTGGCAAGAAAGGGGATCCGATTAGCCGCTCTGGGAGGCAGAAATCCAGCCCTTCTGAGTCCTCCTGCAGCTCTTCCGGCTTTCCCCTAGAATCCTTTTGTCTTCAGCTGAGGAACATCCCCATCTAGTGGCATTTTTTGAACAACAATAAAATAGATTTAGAGAAAGCCCATTCCTGCCTAAGATGGATGCTGTCCGTGCCTTTGGGCTCGAGGTAGGCGTTGCCAGGCTGCAAAAAGAAGGACGGGTGGAGAACAGAAGGAAAGCCAAGGAGCTTCTGCCCTGAATTCTAGCAGCAACAGCTGCTACGTAGCAGGAGCAGTTTCAGCATTGCAGGCTGGTTTTGGTTCATGTTCTTCAGGCTCCAGCTTCCATCCCAACTTTTTTTTTTTTTTTTACAGAATACTGCTGTAATGGATTTTTGTCACTACAGCTGACTTCTTCAAATATAACAAAATCTTGTATTTGTTATGTTGCTATTAAATGAACACTACAGGTAACTACAATTATTTAGGGTATATAACCCAGAGGCTCAGAAGTGAACGCAGAATGGTCTGTATGATAGAAGTCCTTTGCTTTTTTGCTGGGAACAGACCCCTTTTGCTCAGTGTTGGTCTCTCCGAATGGTTGAAATCACTAGAAAATGCTGCACAGATGAGAGGGTATAGGAAGGAAACTGTAAAAATTCCCCAGAAACCTACCGGACCCTCTTGCTGACAGTGGCCACTGTCTGGGAGGCAGCAAAGGAGACGGGGATGAGAGTTTTAGGACGGGTGATCTCCTGCACCTGGGCTCCTTGCTCCAGCAGCCAGGGGCCACCGATGGAATATGTTCTCCATGGAACATGAGCACAGCTCTCTTGGGAGAGGCTGCCATTGTGTCTAATAGGCCGGGGGGGGGGGGATGTTCTTGAATGCAAGGAGTCCAGTCCACTGTATCATTCAATGCTGCTCTGGCCCTTCTCCTGTCCTCTTGATCTGCAAGATGTCAAAGCCCAGCCCTCCAGATGCTGCTCAGATCCAGGCGGACAGGCGACACGTTCAGATGAGTCCCAAAGGAGAAGCAGTTTCCACCACCCCCAGTAAGAATAATCTCCTCCGTGTCGGGCACAATGACACTGCTATGGTTGTGTAACATCAGAGGCCACTCCAGAAATGTCTGCAACAGAAGAAAGCGACAAGAGGCAACTTTAGGAACCAGGCAGCTGAGAACACAATGACAAATCTGCCTTCCCTCTCATTCCCCCTTAAGGGTGGGCATTAAGTGGTAAGTGGTGAGCAAGTGGGCTCCTGGTTAGATGCTACAGCAAATGTGAAACAGGGCGATAGTCTCCACCTCTCACAAAGATCCCAAGAAGATCCAGGCACATCAAATCACAGCGCAGCACTTCCTGCCAAGTCCACTTTTGCTCCTCTTCATCCCCAGCACACAGGAGCCAGCAGCCTCCCTTCCCAGTGTTCCTTCTCTAGCCTCGCCTCTTTCTTGGTCTGAGCTCCTGCTGCCTCTGCTCTTGGCAGCTTTGGGTAAATTCTGGACCTGCTCATGCGAGTAGCTGAGCGATATGCATCTTGCCTCTTCCTCATCTTGTAAATTACAGGGCATTCAGAAAGTATTCAGACCCCCTTCACTTTTTGTCCATTTTGTTATGCTGCAGCCTTATTCTACAGTTGTTGAAGTTTATTTTCTCATTCATCTACACTCACTATAAGCTTTGCACACCTGGATTGGGGGATTTTCTGCCATTCTTCCTTGCAAATCCTCTCAAGCTCAGTCAGGTTGGATGGCGATTGTCAGTGGACAGGCATTTTCAACTCCCTCCAGAGATGTTCAATAAGGTTCAAGTCAGGGCTCTGCTTGGCCACTTTAGGACATTCACAGTTGTCCCTAAGCCTGTTGTCCTGTTGTCTTGCCTGTGTGCTTAGCATCACTGTCATGTTGGAAAGTGAACCTTTAGTCCAGTCTGAGGTCCTGAGTGCTGAGGAACAGGTTTTCATTGAGGATAGAGGCTTTAATTTATATGCTGCCCTTCTCCGGAGACTCAGGGCGGCTTACAATGCGTTAAGCAATAGCCTTCATACTTTTGTATATTTATACAAAGTCAGCTTATTGCCCCCACAATCTGGGTCCTCATTTCACCTACCTTAGAAAGGATGGAAGGCTGAGTCAACCTTGAGCCTGGTGAGATTTGAACTTGCAGTAATTGCAGACAGCTGGTGTTAATAACAGTGCTTTAGTCCACTGTACTACAGGCTCTTCTTCTATCTTCTATCTACAGGATATCCCTGTACTTGCTTGGCTTAGCTTTCCCAGTCTCCCTGATGCTGAAAAACACCCACATAGCATGATGCTGCCACGACACTTCACTGTTGGGATGACATTGGACTGTTAATCAGTGTGCCTGGTTTCCTCTAGACAGAACGTTTAGAATTGAGGCCAAATAGTCCAATTTTGGTTTCATCAAACCAGAGAATCTTGTCCTCACAGTCTGAGAGTCCTTTAGGTGCTTTTTTGCAAACCCAAGAGGGCTTTCACGTGTTTTGCACCGAAGAGAGGCTTCTGTCTACCCACTCTGCCATAAAGCCCAAATTAGTGGACAGCTGCAGTGATGATTGTCCTTCTGGAACTGTCCCATCTCCACAGCAGAATATCTGGAGCTCAGTCAGAGTGACCATCAGGTTCTTGGTCATCTCTGTTACTAAGGCCCTTCTCCCCCGATTGCTCAGTTTGACCAGGTGACCACCTCTTCCGAGTGTCCTGGTTGTGCCAAACTTCTTCCACTTGAGAATTATGGAGGCCACTGTGCTCTTAGGAACCTTCAGTAGCTTTTGCTCTACTACAGTATGCATTTTCAGCTGTGAGGCCTTTTATAGTGAGATGTGTGCCTTTTCAAACCATGTCCAATCAATTTAATTTACCACAGGTCAACTGCAATCAATATGTCAGCAACGAGCAACTGGGAGGCATCTGAGCTAAATTTCAAGTGTTGTTGCAAAGGGTCTGAATACTTATGTGATATTTCAGTCTTTTCTTTTTAATAAATGTACAGACATTTCTAAAATTCTGTTTTCATTTTGTCATTATGGCGTACTGAGTGTAGATTAATGAAAAAATGATTTTCAACAACTGTAGAATCAGGCTGCCACATAACAAAATCAACAAAAGCGAAGGGGGCCCAAATACTTTTCTGAATGCACTGTAAATCCCATTCCTGGACTCAGCGTGGATTTGAGGCAGAAACCACAGTGCCCCCACCCCAATTCTTTTCTGATGTCTGTTCCTGGACACATGATTTATCAGTTCAGAACTGCATCTGTAGCAAGGCTCCTGAGGAAAAGGAGCAAAGACCATCAGGACAACTCCTAACGTTAACTACTCTTATGGCTCTAAGAAGAAAGGATTTGTATTCTTCCAGCAGTTGTGAACAGCAAAACAAGGGCAGGATTGAGCTTGGCCTAGGAACACCTATCTTCTGCAAATAAATTTAATTCTCTGGAGCTGAAGAACTGCATCCAAGAGTACTTGCTGATACTCTGGCAACTGCACCCACCATCTTCCTTGGAAGACAACTGAGCTAATGAACCAGGTAATATTTCAGGAGGAAAATACCAGCATCAATACCAAAAGAACAGCTTCTCCTGCCGCTGACCCTGGCCAAGGTTGCTTTGCCTCCGTGGGGAGAAGAGCCAAAGGGAACCCCAAGTCCAATTGCCTCAAAGTTTCAACTCACTGTGTCAATACGATACTCCGCTAGAGCCCTTGTCGCCAGGTCTATCATGGCAACGCCTGGCACTGAAGGAGGGCTGAGCCAGACCCCACCCACGAGCAACAGTTTCCCACAGTGCACGTGAGCCGTGTGTGAATACCTGGGCAGAAGACACAAAAGAGAGGGAGTGTTAGTCCTCTAGTACTGGGCCAGTTCCAGTTTCTCCAGGCAGTGAACATCAACAATGGATGCTTGGCAAGAGAGAATGAATTCTTCCAATCCACACAGCAATGGGCACCTCCAGCATGGGCGCCCATCACCCCCCTCCCCGAAAAATCCTGAGAACTTGAGTCATCACTGCCAGGAGCTGCCGCCTCCTGCTGGGCGCCAGAGAGGCGATGCAGCTCCCTCACACCTCTGGCTACATCTGTCCTGGGGCTGTCCAAAGTCTGGAGGGCAGAAGCCATTTGTCCCTCTTCCTTGGCCCAGAAAATAATGCCAGGCGTTCTTCTTCCTTTCTTAGAAAGAGCCGGAAGGCAGCCCTGTAGTTCTGCCCAGAACATATCGGCTCCTTTCCTTTCTTCCTGGGAAAGCAGCTTCCTCCAAAGAAATTCTTCTGAACCAGGACTAAGCAAGTTGTGAGTAAACAGAGGTAAAGCTAACATGTGGTTCCCACTGGATCTTGCTCCCGCTTTCGACTGAAAGGGGCTGGATCAGAGCAGGGGACGGTGGGGGAATGCTCCACCTTTCCTTCTGCGAAGGTGAAAATGTGCTAAAGAGGAGGCCCTTCATTGGAGCATTCAGAGACCCTTGGATTTTCTGTGAGCTCAGTGGTACTTGGATAAGGCCCGGTAAAGGAGGACACCCAGAGTTTGTCCAAACCTGGGAGGGCATCCAAATTTGAACAGCTGAATGAAAGAAGCTGACATAAAAAGTTCTGTTTGTTTGCAAATGTGATTAAGGCATCCAGCCAGAACAAAAACAGTTCAGATAATATTCTGTTGCAGATCAATGTGCCACATCCAAAGTAGAAGGAATGGCTGGGAAGGTGAAGGAAGGGAGGCCCAGTATCTAAGAATCAAACTGCTAATTCTGATGGAAAGACTGTGGAAAGACAATGTTTGTGAAAACAAAGAAAACAAAGTGCCCCACATCCGCTTCCAAATAGGGAGTACAATTGTAATAATGTCCAAATTTGGGCATCAGAGTTCAGCATGTTGTCATTCTGATGAGTCCTCTAAGAGAAAAAAGGAAACGAAATTACTTTATCCAGCCCTCTCCAACCATGTGCCTGGACTCCTGGCACTTTCTCATCATCTTTCTTCTTCCCAGGTGCAGAGCTGACTAGCCTCCAGCTCTTCCTGAACCTGAACCGAAGGGCAAATCAAGCAGGAACAAGGAGCCAGAAGATGTGACCTTACTTGTGCTGAAAGGCTGAGTTTTTGTCATTTTTCCTGGCTGGTTTAACATTTATACTTTTCCCACAAGTTTTATCTTCTTAAATACTGTTACATCCCCCTGAAATGTGCAGAGTGAGTATATTAAGATAGGTTGTAGTGGATAAAGATATGCTTTATACCTTGGGAGATCCATTGCTGTTTGCCTCAGTGCTGGTTTTCCTGTTCTGGCTCTGTACTGTACAGGTAATCCTTGAGTTACAACCATTCATTTAGTGACCATTTGAAGTCTCTATGTCCTATACTCTATGAATTGTTCTGTCGGGAAATTTCTTTTTATTTCTAGGTCGGTTCTCTCCTTGATTAGTTTTCAGCCGTGGCTTCTTGTCCTGCCTTCAGGTGCTTTGGAGAACAGGTTGACCCCCCCCCCTTCTTTGTGGCAACCCCTCAAATATTTTATCATGTATCATTATCATTATGAAATATGTTATCATGTCACCCCAGTCCTTCTTTTCATCAAAGTAGACATCCCCAATTCCAGCAATCATTTCTCATGTTTTAGCCTCGGGTCCCCTAAGTTATCTTTGTTGCTCTTCTCTGCACTCTTTCCAGACTCTCAACATCTTTTTTACATTAGGGTGACCGAAGCTGGATGTAGTATTCCACGTGTGGTCTTATCAAGGCATTATAAAGCGATACTAACATTTTGCATGATGTTGATTCTATCCCTCTGTTAATGCAGCCTAAGACTGCATTGGTTTTTTGGGCAGGAGCCACAAGTGACTGTCCACTAGGTCTCCTAGCTACGTCTCACAGATACTGCTGTTGAGCCAGGTACCACTTATTCTATATCTCTGGATTTTGTTATTCTTGCCTAAGTGCCTTAATTTTTTCACCACTGAATTCCATATATTCCAATTCCACATTCCATAACGTCTAGAAGCCATAGCACTTCCACAAATACAACCGAAAATATGGATCAGATATTTCACCTTCACCATAATAAAAAGGACCAATTAGAGAACACCACAGAACCATCAACATTTTTAAAGGAATCCAGTTTACTAGAAAAGAAGAAAACAACAACTCACTACCCTTCCTGGACATCCTGATCAGCAGAGACCACAATGGCTATCTATCTATCTATCTATCTATCTATCTATCTATCTATCTATCTATCTATCTATCTATTATTTATTGGTTCGATTTATATGCCGCCCTTTTCTGGAGACTCAGGGCGGCTTACAATGCGTTAAGCAATAGCCTTCATACTTTTGTATATACCTGCTTAGTAGGGCTTTCGCACCCCACCCCCCAAAGTGGTGTTCTTTTTTATACAAAGTCAGCTTATTGCCCCCACAAACCTGGTCCTCATTTTACCTACCTTTGAAAGGATGGAAGGCTGAGTCAACCTTGAGCCTGGTGAGATTTGAACTTGCAATAATTGCAGGCAGCTGAACTAGAAACTAGAAACGCAAGTCTACAGAAAACCCACCCATACTAATCACGTGCTCTACTACCAACTAAAGCCTTTCAAAACATCCTAAGCAAACCAAAAGACCCAGCAAAACCAGAAGAAAAAACAGGAGTCATCTACAGCATACAATGTAAGAACTGCAACAACAACTATGTAGGAGAAACAGGCAGAACCATCCATGAACACCAACTGGCAGTCAGAAGACATGACAAAAATTCTTTAATTTCACAACATATAGACAGATTTAACCATAGTTTCAATTGTCAAAATATGTCAATCCTAGTCCAGACCAAATCCAAAAATGCCAGGGAATTTCTAGAAGCCTGGCACTCTGACAAATCAGCCATCCATAGACATTAACAACATCTATAGATAAGAGACAATCGGCCAGCCCAAGAGAAAAAGACTCCAGCACCTCTCCACCAATAATCAGATCATCATAGATTAACTACAAGGTCAACTTCAGACAATAATCTAGTAAGCAATATCCCAAATCAAGAAACTGCTGTCAGTAAATAGCCCAACCAAAGAATCCCCAAGACCACCCTCACTCACATAGACAGGCAAGACATCAAAATATAAACTGATAGCAAACAGCACTCCTTACTAGCACTGATGATGTTACCTAGTTAGGGTAATGAAAGAAAACAACCAAGCTCAGAGAGCACCAAGGACCCCCGCCCAAATTCCATATTATTGGATAGGGCACAGTGTTCGTCAAGATCCTTCTTGAGTGCACTGTTTTTGATAGATTGGACTATTTTTCTTTTTGTGTAAAGTGATGCAAAGAATGAATTAAGCAATTCTGCTTTCTCCCTTCTGCCTGTCACCTCCCCATCTTCCCTCATTAATGGACCAATCCATTTCCTTGACTTTTTGGTTTTTTTACACATTTTTTTACACAAATTTATTTTGCCATTTGTTGCAAGCCTTTGTTCATTCTGAGCCTCCGCTTTCCTGACTTCATCTTTGCAGATTTGGGTTATATGCTGTTATTCTTAGTTATGTATCCCCCTTTCCACTTTTTATTCTTGTTCGTTTTGTCTTTCAGTACCAGTTCTTTAGGCAGCCATGCTGGTTTCTTCTGGGATCTCTTATTTTTGTTTTTCGCTGTGTTGGGCTAAACTGAGAATCTTCATTTTGAGAAGCATAAAGGCTCTCATTTGTCTTCCAGACCTTTTATCTGGAAAAACAAGTGGTCTCTAAGCAGGCACACTGACAAGGTTGACAGACCAGCCAGTCAACTCCACTCACCGCTCATCCACAGACTCCCAAGGTTGAAAGAGACCTTAGAGGTCTTCAATGAAACTCTGCACTGGGCAGGAATCCTCCTACCATCCCAGACAGCCAAGAAGGCGGAAGTGGAGGAGCAGCAGCAGCAGCAAGACTCATGCCAGGCAAATATGGCCTCTTCTTGGGTATCGCTTGCTTTCCTGCTAAACAGCGCAAATGTTTATTTTTATATTAATTCCAGAGGAGAATGCCATTGGGATTCTTCCTACAAAGCAATTGTAGCTGTTTGACAGAATGTTCAAGGAAGTGTCATCTTCAGAAGGCCTGGGCTGAAAAAGCGAGTCTGAGCAGCCATTGGACACAAACTGAGAGGGCTCAGTTTGGAAGCTGGTTGCTGGCCAGAGAAGCTAAAAGCCCGGCAAGTCACATGTGGACCGTGCTGAGCGGATGGGGTGAGGCATGGCTTACTTACCTGGGCTTGAGCGGGGGGCAGGTCTCGAGAGAATGCCACCGGAAGCCTCTCCCGGCTGGCTTCAGAAACAGGAGGCTGCCCAGCAGCTCCTCAGAGGCTGCTAGGCCGCCGGCGATAAGCACTCCCCCTGCCCAGCTGCAGGCACTGTGTGAGTGACGGCCGGCTGGAACGGGGCCCTCCACTGGAATCTGACAAGGGGGAGCAGAGGGGAGGCATTACTGTACTGTAAGCTGCCCAGAGTGGCTGCATTTGTGAGATATGGGGCACAGAAACCCAATTCAAGCCAACGAGCAAGGCAGGAGCCAGCAGCCTTTCTTGCCCAGCTGAAGCGAAGGGCACCTCTGGCACTTCCCTGGAAGGAAGTGCCTGCCTGAGAGAGAGCTGGCAAAACCAGAGCGTCTCCCATAGCTCAGTTTTCACTGCCTTTTGCACAGATGCATGACAAATTTTTTTTCGCTGGTAAGCAATGTTACGAAAAATGCCCCCCCTCCCCCAAGCAGCCTTCTGTGCCAACACAGGGCATGGATTTCTTAGTTGATGGTTGCACACAATAGTGGGTTAGCTTTCACAAAGAACAGACTCACTTATCTTGTGGTGAAATAAGTGTGCCAAACTGAAAAAGATTGCGTGTACAGAGGGGATGACAACAATATTATTGCCAACTGCTTCCTCTTCTGACCAAAAAGCACAATGTGAAACATGTAACTAAGTCCTCACTAAACCCCCACCCTTCCAAAGAGCTGGACGGCTCAACTAACCCAGGAGACGCTGCAAGAGCCATCAATCTGGACTGAAAGCAAAAGCGCCCAGCTATTGAAAATCACTGGCTGGCAAAATCTTACTGTTTGTTACAAAGAAGTTTCCTTCTCCCAAGAATCCAAGTCAACCCTGGGGCAGTGATTTAGAAAACCAGAAGACTGGAGTAGGGCTAATGTTATTCCAGTCTTTGAAGATGTCCTTAAGCAGACCCAGGAGGCAACAGAACAACCAACCTACCGATGCCTGCAAAAGATAATCAAGCAGGGGTTCACAAGACCTTTTGTTCCTTTCAAAGGGCTTGTAGACCTCTGCTTGATTATCCTTTCCAGGACTTTTGCAGGCATCGGTAGGTTGGTTGTTCCGTTGCCTCCTGGGTCTGATTGCTAGCAGCTTGTAGTGTTTTTGTTAAAAAACAGGTCATGGTAGGCAAACCTTATGGCTATTTTGGACATGACCAGATCAGCTGGCCAAGATACCATCAGTAAGGCATGTGACCATTTGACCTTTTTCTTCACCAAATGGATGGCTGTATGATGGACGGCTTGACATCTGGGCCAGAAACCATCCACAAACTCTGGTACTTAAACCTAACCCTTAGCCAAGAGAGGTGTGTAGTGGGACATGTCAAGCGTTCTGTTCTGGCTCAAGTTTAATACTTATTTGGAAAATTTATATGGTCACCCACTCACTCTCATGGCTTACGAACAGTAAAAACCCAGCATAAGAGAATAAAAAAACTAGTACCTTCCCATCCACCCCTTGGTGACAACACACAATCAAATGAGTCACTCGATGGGCTCCATCCTGCTTTGGGTTCCCTAGGCCCATTGGCAGAACCAAGTCTTCCGGGCCTTCTGGAAGAGTGTCAAAGCAGGGGCCAGTCTAATCTCTGCAGGGGCGATATTCCAAAGAGAGGGAGCCACCCTCTCTTATTTTTGCGCATGCTCAAAGATGGCGGCTCGCGGGTGAAGCTCCGATGTCTTGGGGCAATGTAGGAGCTATCTTGGATTCCTAGAGGGCCGAATTTCCAGCTGTCGGCCCTGGCCCAGCAGGTGAACAGGAGGACAGCCCGTTGTGAGCTTTTGGGCTCTCTCGAGTCGCTCGTGTGGCTGTCTGGAGCCGAGGAGCGCCACGAGGCTATGGCGGCGCAGACAGGAGACTCGGAAATGGTCGGGGCGGTGCTTTTTGCCTTGGCGTCCCCCCAGCGGCGGCCAGATGGGGGTGGGGGTGCGTTGGTGATGGCAGCATGTTGGAGCGCCGCTAGACACCCCCCTCCCAAAAAAAGCTTGGGGCTGCCAGCAGCGGCGGCGATGTTGGACGCAGCAGCTGCGGCAGTGAAATGGCCGCTGGGGCGATGCCGAGGGGAGGGGAGTGGCATGACCCTGATCGAATTCTTCGAACTCAGACTTTTCTCCAACTGGTCTATTGTCAGCTGTGGAAGGGGGAGTTCTGGCGGATTGATTTGGAGCTGCCCAGTTGGTGACCCCTCTGAAGACCTGGGATTTAAGGGGGGATTAGAAGATCTTGTGGAGACTGGAGGGTTTGGGAAGAGCTGGGCTATGGCGTGGATTGGCCTAACGCCCTGGTCCGTCTCCACCCCCCCCTCTTCCCACCGTGGCCCGGTTGTGGCCGTTGGTTGGGATCACTATCATCCTGACTGGACCCTTCCTGCACTTGGACTCATTAGCCCCTAAAATGACTACAGTTGACCCCCGGTTCTGGCTATACCATCAGTATATCGACATCTGTAACGCCTTGCTGCGAGGACAGGTTTAAGCCTGGGCGTGGGCACCGAGGGAGTCACTTCTGTTGCAGCTGTCACTGAATAAGATCTGCTGTTACCAGCCGCCGTGAGAGGGTGGCTTGGTCACTGCTTTCCTGGGGCAGCGGCCTGAGACCCCTCTCCACTGTCGTGGGAGGACAGTGGAGCCCGGTTGACCCGTGCCGGAATGGTGAACTTTCTCTCCCGGACCTTTTTCTAACCATCACCATTGAATCCTTGAACTCATTCATCTTCCCCAGACAGACTTTAGGATGTATTCACCGGCTGAGCTCTTCGCGCTGCGAGACTCCCCCCTCTCGCAGGCCTGGCCCTCCATGTTATCGAGGGCCTATCTTGATGACGGGTTTTGGAACCCCGAGAGATGGCATGTAGCGAAGAGGGGTTTGAGGGGTTTTTATCTAAATTTTTAATGAAAATTTTAAGGGGACCCGGGAGGAAGGGAGGGGGTTGTAAAGGTGGACCTGGGGGGGGTGTCCAGATAGCCACTGAGTGGGGTGATGGGTCGATTGGCTGCAGCAGAGGGGTCGTGGAAAGAAATTTAACCGGGGAGCAGGGGGGCAACAGGAAGGGCAGTGTAATTGAAATAATGAGTGGGAGGGGCAGGTATGAGGGGCGCAGGGGGCCATATCATGTGTCGGGGGTGCACACACGCTGTTTACGAGCAATTGCGCACTCCGGCCCCCAATGCGCGACTCGTGTCCTGGGTTGCACAGAGTCTCAGGCCCAGGATCCGCGGCTGATGTTGTGTAATGCCAGGTCGGTTAATAAAGCCCCCCTCATTTGTGATCTTATTATGGAGGGGGGTGCGGACCTGGCAGGTATTACGGAGACCTAGTTAGGCCAAGAGGGGGGGTGTCCCCCTCATTGAAATATGCCCACCAGGTTTCTGTGCATTTCATTAGCCAAGGGCCCAAGGGAGGGATGGGGGAGTGGCGGCGGTTATTAGGGAAAGTCTTTGTCCAAGGGAGACTCAGATAGCCGGATGTGAGTCCCTTTTTTTGAAGTGGGGCCATGGGGTGCAGATGGGTCTGCTGACTACGTACTTGGCTCCCTGCCACGTGGCGGCGACCCTGCCCGAGCTGCTCGATGTTATTGCCAGGGTGCCAGTTGATACCCCCAGACTTATTGTCATGGGGGATTTCAACCTACCATCCACAGGTGAGGCATCAGAGGCGGCTCTGGAGTTCATGGCTTCCATGGTGGCCATGGACCTGACCCAGTTAGTTCAAGGCCCCACTCACATAGGGGGACACACTCTGGACTTGATTTTTGTCTCTGGTCAGTGGTTGAATGATCTTGGTAGAGGGGACCTAGATATCAAACCCTTGTCATGGACAGATCATTCGCTCCTTCACTTGGACTTTCCAGCCGCTTCTCCCCGCCGCAGGGAGACGGAACCGACCAGATGGTTCCGTCCCAGGCGCCTGATGGATCCCAAAAGGTTCCTGACGGAGCTTGGGCCGTTTCCTGAGACCCTGGCACATGACTCGACTGAAGAGCTGGTGGCCGCCTGGGAGAGTGCAGCCGCCGGAGCTTTGGATCGCGTCGTGCCTTTGCGGCCTCTGACCCGATGCCGATCTCAATTGGCTCCTTGGTTTTCTGAGGAGCTGAGAGAGATGAAGCGTCGGAAAAGACGCCTAGAGAGCATTTGGAGGACTAGTCAATCCGATTCCGACCAGACACTGGTGAGGTCTTATATCAAGACCTACCTAGTGGCGATAAAAGCAGTGAAATCTAACCATTTTTCTGCTCTTATCGCATCTGCAGAGAACCGCCCAGCCGCTCTGTTTAGGGTGACCCACTCCCTTCTTCGGGGGGGAGTGCGGGAAGACCCCTTACAGGGTCGAGCTGAGGATTTTGTGCAATTCCTGCATGATAAAGTCGCTCGGATTCGGGAAGGCTTGGACTCCGATTGGATGAGTCCAGGGGAGGAGACAAGGGCAGGTCTTGAGAATATTATCTGGGAGGAGTTTGATCCTGTGGCTCCCAAAGATGTGGACAGGGTTCTGGGTAAGATTAGTGCTGCCACGTGTTTATTGGACCTGTGTCCCTCCTGGTTGGTACTGGCCTCCTGGGAGGTTACACGAGGCTGGCTCCAGGGGATTATAAGTGCTTCTCTGAGTGAGGGTGCCTTTCCCGCTGCCTTGAAAGAGACAGTGGTGAGGCCCCTCCTCAAGAAGCCTTCCCTGGACCCGGCTGAATAGCTAACTACCGTCCGGTCTCCAACCTTTGTTTTGTGGCGAAGGTTGTTGAGAGCGTGGTGGCACGACAGCTTCCCCGGCACCTGGATGAAGCTATCTATCTGGGCCCGTACTAGTCGGGCTTCAGGCAGGGGTACAGCACAGAAACGGCATTGGTCGCGTTGGTGGATGATCTCTAGAGGGCTCGGGACAGGGGTTGCTCCTCTGTCCTGATCCGATTAGATCTCTCAGAAGCTTTTGATACCATCGACCATGGTATCATGCTGCAGCGGTTGAGGGGGTTAGGAATAGGGGGCACCGTACTGCGGTGGTTCTCCTCCTTCCTCTCCGACTGTTCAGTTTGTGTTGGCAGGGGGGCAGAGGTCGACCTCGAGGCGCCTCGCATGGGGAGTGCCGCAAGGGTCGGTTCTCTCGCCCCTTCTGTTCAATATTTATGTGAAGCCGCTGGGTGAGATCATCCGTGGTTTGGGGGTGAGAGTCCATCAGTACGCTGATGACACTCAGCTGTACATCTCCACCCCAGACCACCCCAACGATGCCCTTGATGTGATGTCTCGCTGCCTGGAGGCCGTGCAGGTCTGGATGGGGAGGAACAGGCTCAGACTCAACCCTTCCAAGACCGAGTGGCTGTGGCTTCCGGCGTCCCGATATAGCCAGCTGGTGCCATCGCTGACTATTGGGGGTGAATCTCTGCCCCCCACAGAGAGGGCTCACAATCTGGGTGTCCTCCTGGATGCACGGCTGTCTTTTAAAGAGCATATGACGGCCGTGGCCAGGGGGGCTTTTTATCAGGTTCGCCTGATTCGCCAGTTGCAGCCCTTTCTGGACCAGGACGCCTTGCGCACGGTCACTCACGCCCTTGTCACCTCCCGGCTGGACTATTGTAATGCTCTCTACATGGGGCTCCCCTTGAAGAGCACTCGGAGGCTCCAACTGGTCCAGAATGCAGCCGCGCGGGTGGTTATGGGCGCAAGCCGTTGTGCCCACGTGACACCCCTCCTGTGCGAGCTGCACTGGCTCCCAGTGGTCTTCCGGGTGCGATTCAAGGTGTTGGCTACCACCTTTAAAGCGCTCCATGGCATAGGACCCAGGTACTTTCGAGACCGACTTCTGCCACTAGTAGTCTCCCACCAGCCAGTTCGCTCCCACAGAGAGGGTCTCCTCAGGGTGCCATCGGCCAAGTTATGTCGGCTGGTGACACCCAGGGGGAGGGAGACGACAAATATCTCAGAAGAGGGTCAGGATTGAAAACAATCATTATAAACCTGAATATTAGGCTTTTTCCAACGAAGTGCTGTTCAGTGGCAACACATGTAAGGTTGTAAGAATAGATGGTTGTGGTCCTTGAGTAATACGCTCTGAGGAGGACCTGGGTGTGCTGCCAGAGGCATGAGTCAGCACGGCCTGCAGCTGCCCAGTGAGCTAATGCGATGTGGGCTGCCTCAACGGAGGCAAAGGGTCAAGATCACAGGAAGGGGCAGTTTCCCCGACACTGCACTGCGCAGGCCTCGCCTGGAAGACCATGTCATTTTGGCCACCTCGGTACCAGAAGGATGTTGAGGATCAGAAATGAGTGCAGCCGAGATGAGGAGGGAGGCTGTATCTTATTAAAAATGGTCACAGAAACTGGTTATGTGTGGCCTGAAGAAGAGAAGGCTCTGGGGGATGGGAACCCAGCCTTCCCCTACTTGAAGGGCTTCCCAGGGGAAGAGGCTGGGCGCATCTCCTTTGTGGGGCCCTGGGGCAGGACAAGAGCCCACTGGATGGAATGGAAGCTGGATGGAAGCCTTATGGAGAAAGATCCAAAAATTTCCTCACCACAAGAGTTCTCAAGTAGTCACTACTTGGAAATGCAGGGCCTCCAGCACTGGAGGTTTTGGGATGGCTTAAGGATTTCTGCAGGTCGGGGTTGGACCACACGTCCTTGCAATTCTAGGTTTCTGAGTTAGGGTTCAGGTTAGGGTTAGAATCCCCTAAGGTGTTTTACTTGGCCAGAGTTTAAGCAAGTTAGCTACCATTTCTGACACGGAGTAAAAGAGGATTGAGAAAGGAGTCCCCTGGGGTCCCAAGCTCTTCGGAGGAGCTCTTTACACTCTTCTGTTGGTGCAAGGGATGACACAGCTAACCTTCAAATCCAGGAACAACCCACCCATCTCCCAGGGCTCTCCATCCGATCCCCACAGCCAACAAAGAAACGTCCTAAGGGGCTCTTGCAGGACAGGCTCCCGCATGGGCCCAAGGAGGCCTCAACCCATCCGCACCTGCTGACAGTGGAGCCCCTCCAAATGCAGAAAATGCCAATCGGTGAGCACCAACTGCCCAGAACTGCAGCCTCCGTAGATGAAGAGGTAAGCCTGTCCTACAAAAAGAGCAGAATGTTAGGCCCCTTCCTCTCTCCTCCTCCTAAGGCGCCTGATACACCTCAGGCCCGCTGGGGGGGAAGAGCCCCTCCCAAAGGACGGGGACCCCTGAGCTCCAGGATCACTGGACTTTGTTTTGAGGAGAATGTGGAGCATTTGCACAGCAGGTCACACAACTCTTTTTTGAACTGCTGGCAAAAGACTTTACTGCCCGAGTGTCTGATAAACTGGGGGTGCTGAGCACAAGACCTAGGAGCAGTGGGGAGCGATTCCCAGAAGCCTCCAACTCGCCTTGGAAGAACAGCTGGGCTTCATCGGTGCCCTTCCCTGCCTCTTCCCCTCAGTGGGGTGAGCTTTCCCTTCCTACCTTCATGAGTGACTTCTGTGGAGGTGTGTCTCCAGCGGGGCACGGAGAGGCCCTCGACAGGTGGCAGCAGAGCGAGCTCAATGATGGGGTTGCCGGGGCTCAAAGGATCGGCATCCGCCAGCCCCTTTAAGCAAAGGGGGGGCAGAGCGGGGCTCACTGGAGACTTACGGCCACCAAGCACGACAGCCCAGCCTGAGCGCAGGACGTTCACGGTGTGGAAAAGCCGCCCATCTGCGGAAGGAGAGAAGAAAGCTCTTGTAGCCAGGGAGGGCCCACTTGCCTGCACCAAGAGGTCCCCCCACCCATCCCTGTCGCTTACCCCAAGCCATTTCTAGCTTGGCCAGTCTGACTTTGTCGCTTCTCCAACCTTCCTGGTGCTTGATCAGAATATGCAGCTCAGTCAGGCGGCAGTGGCGCCCACCATGGTCCCCAAAGCCACCAGTGGTTAGAATTACGTCTGGGGCAAGGAGCACTGAGCAATGACCATAGCGCTTCAGGCCAACCACTGCCCCACCTGCCCCAACAAAGGATGCAGCCACGGTCCCAGCAAAGCAAGGTGCGCGGTGAGACAGGGGGGCTGCAAGGCAGAGAAAAAAAGAGCCACGTCATTCCAGCAGCAAAATGCAGCCACCCCAGCAGGCCAGGTAGCAGGGAGCCTCTCTGCTCCAGATGAAGGTGCCTGGGGAAAGACTGATTTGGTTCTGTAGGAAAAGGTTCTTGCACAAGGTTCCTCCACCATTTCCTTACTCAGACAATGAATCTTTCCTTGAATTTAACCAAGGTAAGAAAGGCCCTCTACATCAGGCCGGGCTCATCTTAGCTGAGTGATCTGTGGCCAGCCAGGTATCTCCGGGGAGCTCTCAACCAGGTTTGGAGGGACAACTTTATATCTCCATCATTTGGAGGCATACTGTCCCTCCCACTCCTCCCAAGCGAACATGGTGTCTTTGAGATCCGATCAATGCCCTGGTGAGCCACAGACACACACCGGTTCAGCCCCCCACTGCCATGCCCGTGGAAGCGAATGCCGCAGTTTAACCACAGGTGAAGAAGCGCTTCCTTTTCTTGTCTCCTGTACTAAATCCAGGCTGGTACTTGGAGAGGGGGAGAAAAACTTTTCCCTGCCTTGCTTGATTAGTGTTGTATTTACAAACCAGATTCTGGGCAGTTTTTGATAAGCAGAAAGAAATAAAACAACCTTATGTAGTCCCCAAAGTTCTTAAAAGGTACAATAAGCAAAATATAAAATACAAAACAAAACAAAACAATTCTGCACAAACAGGGCGTCCGCTTATGCTGCCAATGCTTGATGAACAAAACTGCCTTTGCTGAAGGTGACAGGGACCATCCTAGCTTCAGGAAGCAAGGCTCAATGCACGGGGGTCCCCCCAGCCCTCCTCTTCCTATTCCTTCCCTCTCCGCCCCCCCAAGGATTCCCTTCAGCCTGCAAGAGATGGGGGCTGAGCCAAAGGTAATGGAGCTGAGCTGTTCAGGGCTTCCTGAAAGCAGGCGAAGCAACCGGGAACAACGTTCAAACCGAAAGAAGGGAAGGCTGAGGGAGGCATAGGACTGTTCTTCCAGTACAGGAAGGGGTGCTGTGGACTTATTCTCCAGAATGACCAAGGTTAAGACAGGGACTGGCCAGGGGTGGGGAGAATCCAAACCTGGAGGCAAGAGGAGGGACAGGCAAGAGAGCCCCCGAAATCGTGGATGCCGCTTCATGGGAGATTTTCAAGGGGTGATTGGAGAGCCATTCCTTTGGGATGGTCTGAACTGGGTAAGGGAGGTTCCTTCCAATCTTAGGATTCTATTAATCTCACAGTCAACAGCACTGTTGGGAAACTTAGCTTTCAAAATGTTAATTCTTGGTTCTTTAATGTATCAACGTTCTAATGTATTTTTACCATGTTGTAATCTGCCCAGATGACAGTGAGGTGGGTGCATATAAATTTAATAAACTACCCCCGGAAGAGAACCTTTGTAAAGCCTTCGGAAGTTGTGGGAGCTTCATCACTTGAGACTTTCAAGAAAAGATTGGACTGCCATTTGTCAGAAATTGTGTAGGGTCTCCTTCTTGAGCTGGGGGTTGGACTAGATGACCTATGGGGTCCCTTCCAACTGTTAATCTGTTAAAATCTGCTTAGAAACCTACATTCTTTGTATTCAGTATAAATTAAATAGTAATTAATCCATGGCAGAGATTGCTGCTGAGAAAGAACCATTTTGAGGGTATAATTTTAATTCCTTTTTAAGTTAAGGGATTTTCAAGGGAAGATCTAAAAAACACAGAGAGCTGCATAGGGGAGGACAGCCCACCTTGCACAGCCTCCGGTATCATGCAATGATTAACCAGATGCCTTCAGGAAATCAGTGTGGACAAGAGGACAAAAGAAAATATCCTTTAAAGCTAATGCTACTTCTCTGAATAGAACCACTTTAGGAGCTAGCAGAGCTAATGCAACTTTGGAACTATTTAGACCTGCAGGTCTCCATCAGCCCTTGTGCAACTGCACCGGTCGGGGAGATAAAACAGGATGAAAACATCCCACCAAGTCATCACTAGCAACCAAGGCAGAGGACACGTCGGGCTTTTACCTTCCATCCTGGAAAATACAGGAGGTGCAAAGGAGGCCTCTCCCTTGGATGCGGCCAGGATGAAATAATGGGAGCACTTCAGGTGCCATTCCTGGAAGAACAGAGAGGTCGCCATAGGCTCTCAGTCACAACAAACCCCTCTACACATTGGGGCATTCTGAAGACTTGAGGAAACAGACTTGCAGCAAACAAAGGTTAGAAACACTTTGTGCGCTTCTATGATAAGCTAAATGTCATATTGTCACACACTCAAATGCAATTGCTTTAGTACTGCAAGTAGGAATTATTTTATATCCTACGTTAAGATTGTACTGGTGTCCTGTATATCATATTTTGGTTGCACCAGATGAAAATACTCTTCTGCCGCCATCCTATTCTATTTCCACGCTGGCCATGGAGAAAAAATGTTTTGGTCTTGTGGCCGGCTGCAAGGCACCTCGCCTCCCTCTCTACATTCTGCACCCACCAGACAGAGGGCAGACCAACCTCAAATTCGTCAAAGGGCTCCAGAGCTTGAATCCTCTTCTGCTCTTCTCCAGGCATAAAGCTCCTATAGAACTCGTTCATGTCCATGATGTGGCATTCCGTCCAGCCCTAAAGAGAAGGCCGTGGCATTAAGACCAAGGCACAGCCATCCCATTGGCCCACTCCGGTCTCCCTTCCACCAGTCCAAGGCTCACACCCACCCTCTGGAGAAAGCGCATCTGTTGAGCCTTGCAGTCTGGGTAGGAGGTTAGGGAGCGGAGCGGACACTGTAGATGGCTGAAATGATTTTGCATGATACGGCCAAAAGGGTCGCTGGGATGAATCTGCTCGTACAGAATGAACCAGGCCCTCAGAAAGTGCCCAGCTGCCCACTGAATCAGAGCATCTGACCTGGAATGAACCAGAAAGAAGGGGAAGTGCACCAAGGAAGAGCCCAGACCATTCAACTGGAGGCCAGGGAGCCATCTGACTCCCAAACAAGTCCAAGCTGTGAGAATCTTCAGGACCATTCACATTTGCCCAGTTCAAAGCTGGAAATGGATCTGAGACCTCTACAAGAGATCCCACCTGGCAAAGCTTGGAAATACCTTCTTCTGAATATCCCTGAGGAGATGATGCAGTGGGATTAAAGGGAAAGCAGAAGGATCCATGGATCCAAAACTGCTGCCACAACAGAAAACTGTTTTTTAAGAATAGTTGTAGTCTATCTTATTTTGACTTTGTGAGGCAGCAACCAGAGGAGGGGAAGGCTTCCAGTCTGCTCCTATTCAATCTTGAGGTGACTAGGCTGCAATTTTCAGCAGGAGCAGATTTCCAACAGTCTCTATGTGAGTGTGGAAACTAATGTCTCGGCTTCAAGCTCAAAATATCGAGGTACGGCTCTCAGGTATGAAAATCTGGCTGGGAAGTTAGCTTGGTTCTACTTGTAGCTCAAAAGTACAATTACTTGGTAAGCTGCATGGTAGTTATATTCCCCAAATCAGCGGAATGCAAAAACAAAAAGAATATACAGCGAAAACACTACTTACAAAGCATGTTCAATCTAATATGCGAAACACAACACAATCGTGACTCTTTTGCCCTAACCTTGGAAAGCCACAATCTGCTGAGATTTAACACAAAACCTGCCTTCTCAGGTGCAGGCCAGGCGCCCCGCTGGGGCGGGCTTTACCGGACGGCCGCAAGGACCAAAGCACGAACCTCTCGACCTGCATGTAGGGCAGGACCACCTCCGCAAGGATCAGGGTGGGCGTCGCGGGATCCAGGCCGGCGCCACGCAGGGCCCCTTCCAGCAGGGCCAGTTGGGAGAGATCCACGCCCAGGAGCCGGTAATCATCCCCGGAATACTTGACGCTTCCTACAGGGAAGGCAAAGCGCGCTCGGTGCCGGCCCAGGCGGCTCCCTTCCTCCTCCCCTCCTCCGCATACCCACCGAGATCCTCGCGGACGCCGCCTCCCGCCAAGGCGCGCAGCTCCGCCGAGCCGGAGATCAGGGCCGCTTTGCGGGAGGCCACCTCGGGGAGGTCCACCTCGAAGAACCGCCCGCCGCTTCCCGCCAGCAGCCCCGCGTCCTTCAGGCAGAAGTAGAGCGAGTCCCAGCCAGCGCCCAGAGACACCACCTGTGGTGCGGGAGGGACGGGGTCAGACGGCGCTGCGGAGGGAGGGAGGAAGAGGAGGGAGGGAGGGAGGGGCCCGAACTTGCCTGACTGCGCGGGTGGCCCCGAGTGCCCATCAGGAAGGCCCGCAGGCTCCGTTCCACCGCTCGGGCCCGGATGTGGTAGCCCCTGGGGGGGGGGAAGAGAAGAGCGTGAGCGGCGCCCCCCCCCGTTTCCCCCGGAGAGGAGAGCCGCGCCCCACACGCCCCCTCCTCCCCCGGAAGCGCCGAGCGGGTCGGGGCCCCTCACCGGTGGATGGCGGGGGCGCGGCGCGGGCCTCCCCGGGGCAGCAGCTGCAGCACGAAGCGGTCCGAGGTGTAGCCCAGGGCGGCGGCTGACCTCTTGCTGGCAGCGCTGCTGTCGCCGGTGCCGCTCACCCGTGGGGAGGGCCGGGAAGGGGGGGCCCGCGCGTCCCCGCCGCCCTCCCGCCCTCGCTGCCCGCCCATGTGCTCAGCTGCCAGACGGAGGTCGCCTCTCGCCCCCTCCCCAGGCCGACTTCCGGCCCTCCCTCCACTTCCTGTCCGAACGACCTTCTCGGCATGGCGGACTTCCTGTCTCCGCCTTCCTCTCCGCTCTTTCCAGCACGGCCCGCTTCTTTTTCCTGTCCTCTTATTCCTCTCTGTACAGCCGGGGTTACCTTCGGAGTGCTTGTTTAGGTTGGGCCCTCGTGGTGGGAAGGCCGGAATGGCCAGGCCGCAAGAAGGAGAAAAAACCTGGCAGTGCCGCAAGGACCAGCCCCGCATTTCCTGACTCCCGCAGTCGACTGAGGAGCAGCCTGGTGGAAACAGCCCCTGAAGTCTGTAGTCTCCTCTCCCCCCCACCCATTACTTAGTTAGCAGTCACCTCATTCCCCCCCCCCCCTTCGCCACTCATTTTCTCATCGCCCATAATATGGCCGCCCGCATGTTCTTGGCTTTTCGCTGCGTCTGTATGGAAGCGGCTGACAACCGGTGGTGGTGGTGGCTCCACCAGATATTTGAAGACTTGGTCTCTTTGTACCCTTTCCATTTGGAAAAACGACGGGCCGCGTGGGGAACATAAAGTTCATTTGTTTGAATCGCACGCTTCAGGATTGTGCCAAAGGCAACTGGACCTTGTTTTTCTTTCAAGGCGTTTCGCTTCTCATCCAAGAAGCTTCTTCTTCTTTTTTTTTTTTTTAATTTGATTTATATGCTGCCCTTCTCCGGAGACTCAGGGCGGCTTACAATGCGTTAAGCAATAGCCTTCATCCTTTTGTATATTTATACAAAGTCAGCTTATTGCCCCCACAAACCGGGTCCTCATTTCACCTACCTTAGAAAGGATGGAAGGCTGAGTCGACCTTGAGCCTGATGAGATTCGAACTTATAGTAATTGCAGATAGCTGGTGTTAATCACAATGCTATTAGTCTGCTGAGCCACCAGGCCCTTCTTCTGAGCTGAAGAAAAAGATACCACGAAAAATAGTGTTATGCCACTGACATTAGTTAAAATTAAGTATTTGGATAAGTTTCAGGTTGAAGCTCCGTCCCTGTTCTTAAATCCTCCGAGAGTCGAGCAAAGAGCTGCTGTCCAGGGTGCTGTTGCACAGACCGGCAGCTGTGCAGAGAAGGTCCTTTCCCTAGCCTAGGGGCACTTCAGTTCCTGGCCAGAGGGAGATTCAGAAAGGACCTGCAGGGCCATCTAAGCAGCAGTAGCAGAACCCAGAATGGAAGGGAGGAGGCAGCAGTGGCACATGAAGCACAGGGTTGGTCCGATAGTTTGGGTTGAGTTGGCACTGTTGTTCCAAGCATATTGGCAACTTCAGTGGTTGTGTTGTGTTTGTCTTTTCTCTAGCACCCTTTTGGGGGCAAGAAGCAGTCTACATAATACCTGTTTTCCCCACTTTCTTAGAACTTAGCTCAAGCTCAACCCTTCCAAGACTGAGTGGCTGTGGTTCCCGGCATCCCGATATAGTCAGTTGACTCCATCACTGACTATTGGGGGCGAGTCTTTGGCCCCCGCGGAGAGGGCACGCAATCTGGGAGTCCTCCTGGATACGCAGCTGTCCTTGGAGGAACATCTGACGGCTGTAGCCAGGGGGACCTTCTGTCAGGTTCGCCTGATTCGCCAGTTGCGGCCCTTTCTTGATCGGGATTCCCTGTGCACAGTCACTCACGCCCTCGTCACCTCGCGCCTGGACTACTGCAACGCTCTCTACGTGGGGCTCCCCTTGAGGAGCACCCGGAGGCTCCAACTGGTCCAGAACGCAGCCGTGTGGGTAATCACGGGAGCCGCCTGGCGCTCCCACATAACACCGCTCCTGCGTGAGCTGCGCTGGCTCCCAGTGGTCTTCCGGGTACGCTTCAAGGTGTTGGTTACCACCTTTAAAGCGCTCCATGGCATAGGACCTAGTTATCTTTGAGACCGCCTGCTGCTACCGATGACCTCCCACCGACTCGTGCGCTGCCACAGAGAGGGCCTCCTCAGGGTGCCATCCGCCAAACAATGCAGGCTGGTGACCCCCAGGGGGAGGCCCTTCTCTGTGGGGGCACCTACCCTCTGGAATCAGCTGCCCCCAGATATAAGGAGAATCCAAGACCTCGGTGCCTTCCGCCGTGCCCTTAAAACTTCCTTTTTTCAGCAAGCCGGGCTGGCTTAACATATTTTTTAACACTTTTTAAATTTTTAACTGGTTTTAAGTGCTTGAAGTTTAGAGTTAATGAGTGGGATTGTTTTGTGTTATGTTTCCTGATTGGCTCCACTGGCCCAGTGATGTTGATACCAGCCTCTCAAGCCGTAACAAGCTAGACTGTCTTTTCCCATCAGGACATTCCATCAGTTGGTGTCTCCTGGAAGAGGCAGAACCGAGGAGGCAATTGCACTTTTCATAGCAGTAACTTCTTGAGAAATGCTGACAAGAACATTTGTTTTTAGTGGTTCGGGTTTTTTTGTAGCAGAGTAAATGTGTTCTGCTGGAGTCGTCCTCTCAGAAGACATTATGAAACAATGTTATGATATTTATATAGTTATTTACCAAGCATATTTAAATTATATTAAATATAATTAAATTATATTAAAGTAACCAAAATATATTTACAATCCCCAAGCCATGTCACTTTTGAGCACCCCTAATGTTTGGAAATTGAAAGCTGAAAAATTTGACACGCTCTATGAATACTTCATGTTTCTGGGACTTTTCTGTGTTCAGAGACCTCATTTTTGCCATGATTTGTGTTTTTGGGTTATTTTAATTATTGTGAAGGAGAGAGGCCCAAGCCACTTTAAAGTGCAATCATGAAAATAAGAGGAAACTCACCCATATTTTACAGGCCTGCCCAATCCAATCACAGAAGACCGAAGTTGCCACTCTACCGTCTCAGAGGGGACCCGACTTTGAAACCCCCGTGTGCAGCCGAGGGGAGAAAATGGAATGTTGAACAGGGAAATGCTTTCAGGGTATAACAGGTTTTGTTTATTTGCATGCTATTAATTGTTGTTGCACATTTGGCAACCACACACCTTTATACTTCATGGAATTAAGGAAAAGTACAAATAATTCTATATAATTAGCAAGGAAGGAGAAAATCATTCAGGTGGCTTGCAGAAAGTCTGAGCAAAGCGACGAAAATGTCGGTGAGGGAGAAAAGTCACTTTGGTAGGTCTTGAGGCATAGCATAAAGAGTGCAATGTACAAATGAAGAACAGTGGATAAATCAAGGGAAACATCACACATTCTTGTGAAAAATTAGCCTGCATTTCTGTTTTCATTTAGTGCAAGAAAAAGAGCAATCCTCCTGAAGCTTGCGGGGGTGACCTTGGAGGCCTAGGTCTGCACGGAAGGAAGCACTAAGGTGCATTTATCCAAGCAGCAGCTACATCAAAAACACCTTTATGCAAAAGGCACTATTAAATGATGTTGACCAGCTGGACTCTGCTAAAGTTCTCCATGCCTCTCAATTAAAAGGATATACCATACAATTGTCAAGTGACAGAACCGTCCAGTAAATGCTACTTGCGCAAACCACAACAACTTGGTCCGTGAACTGTCAGACAACCATGAATTTTGCACCCACCGGCTATCCTCAGCCTTCCGAGAGAAGAAAAGGTCCTAATATCACCCTTTGACACCTTCAGTGGCTTGGCACCCACCTCTCTGAATGTGCCCAGCAGGACAGGACCTTCAGAAGATGCTTTTGTTCTGCGACGCCATGTCCGCAAACATAGGGCAACTTCAGTAGATGTTTTGACTTTGTCTTTTCTTTTGCCCTTTTTGGTGAAAAAAGCTGCCCGTATAACACCTATTTCTTCCATTTTCTAGAACCGGTCTGCTTGATGAATGCAGGTAGAGTTCTGCCGAGAAGACGTTACATCAGCCTCCCTTTTGGGAAAGAGAAACAGTTGAGCATGTTACTGCCAAGATAACTATCCTATTCTTTGTGCGGGGGGGGGGGGGGAGAGCGAGAGCTTGGAGTTTAAAGGTAAGGGGTTGGTGTTTTGTTACATTTCTAAACGAGCGCCACTGAACCAGTGATGTAGATAACTGCCTCTCAAGCCCTAAAAAACTAGACTTTCTGTGGAAATTGGGATCGTAGAAACACCCAGGAGCATAGAAGAGTCTAAAGGCAGATGCATGAATAAATGTGATAAATGTATTTATTCATATAACAAAACATATTAACTATATACAAAGGCTGTCTTAATATCCATTAGGATAGGGGGCACACAGCGTGCGTGACTACCCCTATCAAAGATCATGTCTCATGGAGAACAAACGTAAAAGAGAGCAAGGTGGAGAGGTTAGAGGGGGTTTTATACTCAGTGTAAGCCCCTCCTCTCCACATAGGGGTGGGGGCACTTTCTGCCTCCACTAGTGTCTGTATGATATATGTGCCAATGGCTTGCAAATACTTGACACTTTTCCCAACAGGACCCCACATCAGTTGGTGTCTTCTGGGAGAGGCAGAACCGAGAAGGTCATTGTGGTTCCCTGAGTTCTATTTGAAAGGTTGAGAATAACTTTTGTTTTCAAAGGAGAAAAAAAGGCATTTGGCTGAAGTCTTCCTCAGAAGACAATTACCCGCGTGTTTCACGGATTAAGGAAAGAGCTGCCCTAGATCACTGCAGATCTTGCTGCTGTTATCATGGAACCTGAGAAAGGGAGTTTCCAAACGCCTGGTGAAGAATTTGCTTCTTTCCACGATAGAGTGAGATGGGGGAGGAGGGCATAGTAGCAGGGAAGGAAGGAGGATGGGTGGGAGATAGGTTTCCTCTTTTTTTGTGTTGGAATCTGAGGGGACCTTTGAATGGAAAGCCGGCACTGCTTTCCTAAGACTATTAAGGAAAGCGGTCCTTTTGAAATCTTTTGTTTCCCTTCCTTTGGTGGCGCCACTGCTTTTCCTTGCCGCCTTCTTACCAGCAGCATCTTCTCAGGTTTTGATGTTCCCAGTGCTGGGATGCCTGGATTCTGGCAGTACCATTACTGGGCACGGACTCTCTAATCTTGCCACTCTTTGTGGCTCAAGTATACCGCCTGTCTGATGGTTTTGTTCCCTTCCTCGACTTTGATGTTGCCGTTGCTTTTCCTTGCTTCCAGCTTACTGCAGAATCTTCCTAGGCTCTAATGTTCTGGCTGTGCCACCACTGGGCATTGACTCTCTGATCTTGCCACTCTGTCCATTAATTGTACCATCTCTCTCATGGTCGCTGTTTCAATAGTGTATACATGCTAGAAATTCCAGCACATTCCAAGACTGCGCTATTTGGAACTTTGTCCTGCCAGGTGATGCCAAGAAATTTGTCGGAGACAGCGCATATGAAAGGTGTTCAACTTTCTCTCCTGCCGTGCGTAGAGGGTCCAAGACTCACTGCAGTACAAGAGTGTGCTGAGGACGCAGGCTCTATAGACCTGGATCTTTGTATGTTGAGTCAGCTTCTTATTAAGCCATACTCTCTTTGTAAGTCTGGAAAACGTGGTGGCCGCTTTACCAATACATTTATTCAGCTCAGTATCTAAAGAGAGAGTGTCAGAGATAGTTGGGCCGAGGTACACAAAGTCATGGACGACCTCCCATTCTTGTGCAGAGATTGTAATACAGGGAGGTGAATCCACGTCCTGACCCATGACTTGTGTTTTTTTCAGGCTGATTGTTAGTCCAAAGTCTTGGCAGGGCTTGCTAAAACCATCCATAAATTGTTGAAGGTCTTCAGCAGAGTGAGCAGTGACGGCAGCATCATCAGCGAAGAGGGGATCCCGTAAGCATTTCAGCTGGACTTTAGACTTTGCCCTCAATCTAGAGAGATTAAAAAGTTTTCGTCTGATCTGGTCCGGAGATAAATACCCTCTGTTGCAGTTCCAAAAGCATGTTTCAGCCTGACAGCAAAAAAGATCACACTGAACACAGAAATGGTGGTAGGACAAACCCTTCCATACTTCCACCTCTCACAATACTAGACAACACAGTATCAACAGTAGAGACCTTCAAATTTCTAGGTTCTATCATATCGCAAGATCTAAAATGGACAGCTACATCAAAAACGTCATCAAAAAAGCACAACAAAGAATGTTCTTTCTGCGCCAATTTAGAAAGCTCAAACTGCCCAAGGAGCTGCTGATCCAGTTCTACAGAGGAATTATTAAGTCTGTCATCTGCACCTCTATAACTGTCTGATTTGGCTTTGCAATCCAACAAGATAGACACAGACTTCAGAGGATCATTAGAACTGCAGAAAAAACAATTGGTACCAACCTGCCTTCCATCGAGGACCTGTATATTGCACGAGTCAAAAAGAGGGCTGTGAAAATATTTACAGACCCCTCACATCCTGCACATAAACTGTTTCAACTCCTACCCTCAAAATGACGCTATAGAGCACTGCACACCAGAACTAGACACAAGAACCATTTTTTCCCGAACGGCATCACTCTGCTAAACAAATAATTCCCTCAACACTGTCAAATGATTTACTAGTCTGCACTACTATTAATCATCTCAATGTTCCCACCACCCATCTCCTTCCACTAATGACTGTAAGACTGGAATTTTGTTGCTTGTATCCTTATGATTTATATTGATATTGTTTCCTGATTGCTTATTTGTACCCTATGACTATCATTAAGTGTTGTACTTTGATTCTTGATGAACGTATGTTTTCTTTTATGTACACTTGAGAGCATATGCATCAAGACAGGTACTTTTACTAGAAAATGAAGTGAACGCAACCAAAGGAAAAGCAGAATCTAAGGCAATAAGCGTGAAAATTGCATCTAGAAAGCATCCCCTCCCACTGTCCACCGTAAATCATCCAATCCAGGGGTCAGGTGGAAGCACACATCTGGCAGCGTCATCAATCAGGAATGCCACGACCGTTGACCTGATGGCAGCTTCAAAGATACAGTCCTATGGCTTAACTATCGCTTTCGATTCCTCCAGCACGCTTCCCCCCCATGCTACCTAGCTCTCCCCCCTCCCGTTACTATGGCAGCCAAAGCAGTAAAGGCGGAGGCTGACAACGTGGTTCTTGTGTACCTATTCTGTAGACCACGGGAACGGAAAACAGCGCCATCCTATGGTCCAAAAAGGAATAGCAGCCACCAAAAATCCTTTTTAATGGGATTTTAAGTTTATTATTCTGTATCTTTGTTATTAAATGCTTATTAACAATAATGCAGCAAGAGGATCAGGGGCTGTAACACAGGCACAGAAGAAGGA
Source organism: Pituophis catenifer annectens (assembly GCF_029215685.1). NCBI lineage: Eukaryota > Metazoa > Chordata > Lepidosauria > Squamata > Colubridae > Pituophis > Pituophis catenifer. Next base: position 132,224,174 of record NW_027256884.1, read on the forward strand.
ATCCAGTTTCAAAAGACTTAAACCAAGTTTAAAAGGTGTACAATAGCTTCAATGCTATAATGAAAGTCCTAGGTCATTTCTTCAAAAAGTAAAAATCTGGACCAGTTTGTTTTAAAAAAATCGGTATACGAGGACTTGCCTTTTATGCAAGTATACAATAGAAAGCATATCACGAAAGTACTCACACATTTCAAGAAAGATGCAGACCTAAGCGGTAGAGAGTAGCTTAACCAAGTTATTGAGAAGGAATACTTTGTCGAATAAACTTCACAGGCAATCCATATCGTTTGATCCCTTTCCTTATTGACGCACATACCCAATGTACGTATCAGTTGTTTCTTTACACTATAAAAAGACTCAACCCGCCCTTAATGAACACTTTTAGCTCCGCCTGAATTTCTTAGCAATTTGTATTTTCAGGAGACCGGGAAGCCCCTTTCACAAAGGTAAAGGTGTACGTTTTCTCTCCCAAATTTGAGGAATAGGACTTTGGTTCCACGCATGTTCAGGGGCTGGGTTTTGAGACAATGCCAGGTTCCCGGTAATCGGGGTGTCCGTTTTTCAGCGGGAAGCATTTTGAAGAGCTGCACCTCATCCGTTCCACTTTTCCTTTTTAATTTGAGCTGATGTAGAGACCGACTCTCCTGCTCCGTCAGGTTTCCCGCAGCGTTTATTACGGAACCAGTATGTGTGGAAGGGAAGCCCACAAGCGAAAGAGACGGACAGTTATTTATAGATTTAGAAAGGGGAAAATAACGGCTGCATACTTACCGATAATAGATGAGGTATTAATTCTTTGCATCCCTAGGAAAGCAGTAGAGCCTGGGACTTGGCCAACTGCCTACGTTTACATAAATTGTTTTGTTTCTAAGACCTTCAATAAGCACCACCCATTTCCATGTCTAACCTACAGGTAGTCTCGATTTATGACAACAGAGTCCCATTTTTTTTCCTCGGTAGGCAAGACCCAAAAGGGGATTCCACGAGCACACCAGGCACCAAGCATCCCAATTTCTATCACCTGACTGTGGGGATGCCACAGCAGTCTGTGAAAAAGTCTAGGTCACTTTCTTCAGCGCAGTTGTAACTAAGAAGTCACTAAAGGAACGGTTGTAAGTGGAGGTTATCCGAGGGAGGAAGACGGTCCATCAGCAAGCAAATAGCCAACGTGAAAAGGAACGATTTACCGAAGTATAGGGGGGGGGGGGAAAGGTAAAAATGCTTTTTATGCACAATGATGTTTTATTGTTTAGGGGGAAAAGCAAATCAGGGAGGGCAACCCAGTGACAATTCTCATACCCCCCCTTCCTCCGCTTTCACCCAGAATG